>NC_087315.1:1855000-4355000 GCF_037043105.1 Vanessa tameamea | reverse complement strand
CGTTTTAATTAAATGATTGTATATTATTTAAATCATATACCTGCAAATATAAATTGAAAATCTAAAAATTGTCATGTTCTTATATAAATAAATTATTCAACAAAATGGATGATAATTTTTTTACATCAAATAATAGTAATGGATACCAAGACGAATTCAAAAACTATAAACGCAGATATAACACTCACAAAAACCTTGAATTATCGAAAACATATACCTTCAAATTACAAACGACGAGTCCGAAAGAGATGAAACACTATTTAAATAAATATTAATATTTAATTAATAATAAGGTTGTTTAAAAATTAAAGTCATCCAATACATACCTTGTCTCATTCTCTCGTAAGATGTTTCCTGAATGATCGATAAGCTCAAAACGCACTAAATTCACTCCATCTACGATGGGAACAACGTCGAGGCTCAAGCTGCGGTCTAGAGCGTCTAACGTCTTTCTCTTAACACACCTTACAAACTTCGGATAATATTCCTTATTATTAATAATTTCTTTCACACCTTTGTACTGAAAATATAAAATAAAATAAAGTACGCATTAATGTTGATTATATTACTAAAAAAAAAAACTGATATAAAAATATACATACACGTTAAAAAAATGCCTATAATGTTTTTTTTTTAAATATGTTAACATCGCTTGCGCCAAAGGTGTGTGTATTAAATGAATTACGCGGAACTGGCTTAAAATAAATTTGTGACCTTTACTAAAAATTTTATATATCATATTCTGGAAGGACAACTTCCCTTGTATTATTATTATTACCCTCTGTCTCTTCAAACTGCTTTATTGTATAAAAATAAAGAAGGTTTCCCAGCATTTACATTTTATTTGCACAAAACTTATTTTCACATTATTAAATGACTGTGTCAACCTCTTTTCACCGCGAGGTAAGTTGTTTTTTCATGTAATAAAACGAGCAATAAAAAGTTTATAGCAAACTCTTACATAATAAGGTCAACATATTTTATCGACTATGAGATATACTATAGAAAACCCCCTTAAAAATATAATAAATATTATGATAAAAATGATCTATATACGAATTAAAATAATGTTAAAGATAGTATTTTATACGTCTCCTATTTAAAGATAATATATTGTCTTGAAATAAGAGGCTTGCATAATATAATTTTTAAACGACTTGTATAAAAGAAGTTTTCTTCATAACAATTCGGGTGTTTTATTATGTTTGTTTTTCTAGAACTATGTTTTTATCGGATAATAAATTTAAAATTTGTTTTTTCTTTTTTTATTTCGAATGTATTCCTGTTTAGTCTCATTTAAATTTGAAGAAAAAAGTTTGAAGTCCGATTCTCTTTTTTAAATTTTATATTATTCCAAGTCATTAATTCTTAAATTAAGTGAATAATTAATTAAAACGCCACCTTTATTATGTCGTATGATATCATAGCGTGAAGTTAGTTACAAAGAATATTGTTATTGTATCATATCTATAGAATATTTTTTAATAAAAACTTTATGAGACAAAGCCAGAAGCAATATGTAGAAAAATTTTATCTGTCTCGGTATTAACGCTGTGACCACTAGCACTTTTTATAGAACAAAAAAACGAACATTTTTTCATTTAGTAAACTTCGTAGAGTTGTAAATGTACATATGAAGCTATTCGCTCAGTCTGTGAGATACAAAATTATGAAATAATTCGCTTCAATGAAGAATAAAATAAGCTAGTCTAACTAGACCCGATTGAATATATTATTAATCATCATTATTTTTCTAACTGTCTTTGTTTATTAATATTGATATATTTCATAATTGAATTCACAAAACACAATTACAGAAAGTTCTAAATTCAAATTAATGAGATCTTGATAAGAAAAACAATTGAGAAACTTCTAGAAAAACAACAGTTTTGTTTAAATACAGATAATAAAATGTGTATATATTGCATAATAATTTTAATACCTTTTTTGTGCAATCTCTCGAAATAATTCTCACGACATCCATTCCGTCTATCCACAAGTCAGCTACAAATGTACTCAAATAAGTATCAGAGTCATTCATCTGGCAAGAGCATGATGCGAATATAACTAGCAGTATGTAAAGTGTGAATTTCATTTTAAACGTTTTCAACGTCACGTAATTCATTTCGCCAGAAATGGTGCCATATCTTGCACGAGCTTGAAACTTCCTGAAAAGATTGTTTTTGCTTTATAAAAATAGGCGCTAGTTTAATATCGATAGTTCAAAATGTGCTTCGAATTTTAAACGTATAATTATTTTAATTTATATAATTATTAATTCATGGAATTTTCCTACGCGTTACATTTTAATTCGGAATGTTAATAGAATATTATCTAATGTATATGTGTATGTCTTATAGCGAGTAATATGATTGTCTGTTTAATTCACCGATTTTCCTTTGACTCAACTAACTTTCATTCCCTTTCCTAAGCGTGTCTGGTAGTAATGCGTTCAGCATCAAAACCGGCTTTGCAATGCAATGCAATTGTACATTAAGCCCTTATTTTGTGTTGTGAAATAAATATTCAAAAAAGAACTGTTAATGTACAAACACTTTTTATTACAAAATATTCAGGTTTTACTGAGGAATAATTGAAATGTTTTATCCGTTTACGTTTTTTGGTAGGATTACTTGTTTTCGGATTACTGAAATAATTATAAATTTCCCGCAATTTTACGCTCTAAAAGGTTTAGATAAGGATATTAATTTTATCTTGTGATCGTCCCTTGGGTTGTATTTGTGTCTTATATACATAATTATATAAATAATTAGAGAATTTAAAAAAAAAACAATTAATATGGGAAGGCGGGCGAGTGGTCCACCTGATGATAAGTGGTCACCACTTCCCATAGACATTGACGCTGTAAGAAATAATAACCATTCCTTCCATAACTTCAATGTGCTACCAACCTTGGAAACTAAGATGTTATGTCCCTTGTACCTGTAGTTATACTAGTTCACTCACTATTCAAACCGAAACAAAACTCAAGCCACTAATTCAATGAAAACGTTCTTTAAATCGATAGTGACGTAAAACAGACTGTCGCATAAACGCTTTATTTAATGTAAAATATAATTTACCAAGAGGTGTTTATGCCTAATAAATAATTCAACGTGAAAATCAACACTAAATTGATGAAAACAATTGTTCCCCGCGTCTTAGTTAAATTACTTTGAAGTTTAAGTTTTAGCCGCGGGTAATGACTAAATAACATCTTCGTAAAACTGATTAGTATTTAATTGTGTTTTGCGATTGAATATAAATACAATTAATTCGTTGTTTAATAGTTAAATTTTATTTAGAAATGTATGTATACTCTGTGCCGTATATTTAATTGCTTCAGAACTTGAAAGTAAAAATATCAAAATCAAAATATGATATTTATTAAAATATACTTTAATAAGTACTTATGAATGGTCGAGCATTACGAACGCTTTTGAATATACCGAAACGAATGTAAAGTACGAAAAAAAGAGTAACGTCAGATCCTTTATCCTTTATTTATATTAAATAAAAGAAATAAATTACTTTTAATTTAAAAAAAAAATGGTAAGCGTTAGTTCAAGTTTATTACTCATCAGCACTTTTAAAATATAACAAATATACAAGCCGTTGGTAGCTTTGATATGCTGTTTCAATTTGACTGTTAGTAGACTTTGTTTGTTTGAATGCGATAATCTCAGTATTTATCAGTCTGATTAGAACAATAAATTGTGTTTTATTATTGAGTTTTATATAGATTTTAAAATACCATGACGTGAAATTTTTGAAAATTTTAGTGATAAACATTTTATTAAACAACACAACCACTTCGATTAATTGGTTGAATTTTATGGCAAACCTTGCCTTGCACCTGTTTTCTTTGGGAATGCTTTTGTTAATGGTTTGGTTCCCTAATACTATTTGGAATAATAGATAGACGCGCATAGCAAAATCCTAAACGGCTACGACTATATCGGCTAAAATAGTGTGGATCTACTCCACTTTGCTAAAACCACAAAACACTTATAGAAAGAGAACTTACCAAAAATTATCTATATAATAATTACTTGTTTCCTGAAATTCCTGTGCACAACAAACCTAACCTTCACCGAGAACAAACCTCAAATAAGAAATATTGCTTTGAATTATTTTTATATACGTATCAAAGACCGAAACCTAGTAATTTACTGAGTTTACAAAGCAAATCGTGTCAACAGTTGACCACGCATGGCTAACAGAACGCTACCATAACGGTCATGACCATTCATTATCAATTATTCATTTTCCCTTTATTGACATACATTACATTGACGGCCTGTGAATTTCCCACTGCTGGGCTAAGGCCTCCTCTCCCTTTGAGGAGAAGGTTTGGAACAATTTCCACTACGCTGCTCCAATGCGTGTTCATGGATACATATGTGGCAGAATTTTGTTAAAATTAGACATATCAAGATATTGTATATATGTGGATATGTATGTGGCAAAACATACGTACAAATTTTATCAAGATATTTTTACTACATATAACTTATTAAAATCAATCACTTAAATGAAAACTCAATAGTAATAGCATTGATTTCAACCCGCAATATTTGGTTAGTGACCACCTCAATATGTACATACAATTAAAAAGAAAAGAAACCAAAAGTCTACTTCACCTAAAATCATTTTTAATTTGCGATATAGCCTCAATATATTTCATATTATATTTATGTAGCTATACAAATTTATCGCATCAAAAGACACGGCCCTTTAATATCCACACCGTAGGTGGTAAATTGTGTCAACAATAGACGACCGAAAGAAGAAATGACTAAGGAAAACATGGTCCGAACTATATTCGACTTTTGTCGGATGAATTAATAAAAAAAAAAACATTTAGATTTTTTTTTTTGCTGTTCTATTTTCAAATGATTATGAAAATAAAATCGGGTAAATTATAGAACCTTGGGAACTAAGATGTTATGTCCCTTGTGCCTGTTGCTACAGCTACATTTATCGAATTGTAAAATGTTTTAATCTAAATCAATTTTCATAAATAAGTTTATACATATCAATCGAAATTTTAAATATACTATATATATGGTTCAAGATCATCGAACCTATTTGATTTTATCAATTAATACGAACATTAATACAAATATTAATCCCGGGAATATAATATAAACGCTACAATGCCGTAAGGCATTAAATTTCATATTTCAAACATTTACATGAGCACAAATTACATGAAAATTTAAAACTTCAGGCGAAATTATTCGTGTTATAACTATGCTTAACCATCAATTTCAACTAAAATAACCTTTAATAACATAAATTAAACACGTTTAAAGTATCCACATAAGCGATCCCTTTAGAGTCCTTTTGATGCAAATTTCCTTTGACAGAAGTTAAATAGCTTATCTTTTGATGTTAGTCATTTTGATGTTAGTCTTTTTTACGATATACGTAAGCGAACAAGCAAAGGGGCCACTTGATGGTAAGTGTTCACCACCGCCCATAACCAATGGCGCTGTAAGGAATATTAACCATTTCTTAAATCGCGAATGCATTACCAACATGATGTTTCTTAATCGTTCGAATCGAATCGTTATGTCTCTTGTGCCTATAGTTAAGTTAAGTTAAATACATTGATTCACTCTCCTTTCAACCGGACCACAACAATACTGAGCACTGCTGTTTGGCGGTAGAGTATGTGATGAGTGGATTGTACCTACCCAGGTGGCCTTGCATAAAACCGTATCACCAAGTAAAGTTTTCATTATATCCCAGTCTTTTGGGATTCGAATGTTTCAAATTATGTATTTGTTGATTACAATTAAGCAAAGCTACAAGTGTATTATAGCTATTAGCGTACAGCAGTATATTCACGAAAATAAAATACTGTATTGCTTTAATGTCTATAGTAAAGAAGTTTAATGTATTTGTTTGTCCGTAGCTTACTTACCTCTTGAAATACTAAGCTAAAATTTAAAAATATTTCGGTAATCGACTTCAATGTTCTTGAGTTGTATTTGATTTTGATCCATATAAGGTTTAGTTAGTTACATAAGTGAAGTTTTACTAATTACCTGGCGGTCGATGACCTGGGTTCAAACACCGGGTTAGACTAATAAAAAATAAAATAAAAAAAGAAGAGGGCTATTCGTGCAATTTATAACCTGGGCCCAAAAGATTCGTTAAGAGATAAATTTAAAGAAATTAAAATAATGACTGTCGCTTCTCAATTTGTTTTTGATAATGTTATGTATGTACGCAAAAACATAAACGATTTTCCCAGAAATTGTGACGTACATTCTATTAACACTAGGAACAAGAATAAACTTGTTACTCCAAGTACCCGATTACACAGGGTTAGTAACTCTTTTTTGGGGCAATGTATACGTTTTTACAACAGGATCCCAGAAAACGTTCAAAATTATTCAATTATAAAATTCAAAAGAATCGTTAAAGAGCGTTTGTGTGCTAAAGGATATTACAACACTAATGACTTTTTAGTTGACTGCACACCTTGGGAATGAAATGATCGCCTCCAGGCTGCTTCAAATAACTAAAATAGAATTATCATTGTACATAATAATGGTTAAAAAAATATATATATATATCCCGCTGAGTTTCTTTCGCCGGTTCTTCTCAGGTCCGAGGTGCTAAATTCCGAACCGGTGGTAGATTTTTGACAATCAATAAGCAAGTGTAAACACTTCTATATTGAATAAAGATTTTTCACTTTGAAAATAAAAATGTTTTTCAGTTTTTCTTTTTTTTTTTGAGGGGTTAATTAAATAAAGGGCCTTTTCCGTTCCCGGGACTCAAACTATCTCCGTACCAAACATCATCTAAATCGGTTAAGCGATTTAAACGTGAAGATGCAACAGACAAAGTTACTTTCGCATTTATGATCAATAATATTTCAAGTTAAGGAGACAAATTTTACTGTCAAGAATAAAAGTAACGCTTACAATAATATAACTAATAATAAAAAGTCATAAACGTCATTGCATTTTATCGGAATCTGTTTTATATGTCACTGTTTATCGTTAAAGCAAAGGAAATAAGTGCCGGAAAAAACAGTAATTGACTAATGGATACCATATTAAAAGTAAGCGTTGCTAATTGATACGGACAACATGCCTTTTAACTAACTGATTTCATTCTATATTTATGTACTACCCTTTCCAGCTTTACACGTGTGCAACGTTATACAATTTTAGATGTAGAACAGATGTAAAATGTAGAATAGTAGATTAAATTCACGGCTTACGTCTACTATAATATGCATGTATTATACAAATAAAGCACTCTCCTTATTGATGAAAACCGCATTTAATTCCGATGGTTGTTTAAAATATCTAAACGTATAGATAGCGGGAACTATGTGGAGACAGAGATTAAATACTCGTATGTTGTCTGTTTGCTTCAATGTATTTGAAAGTCTGCTCTTAATCAAAAAAATCCCGCTGATTTTCTTTCGCCGGTTCTTCTGAGATCCGAGGTGTTAATATCTGAACCGGTGGTAGATTTTTGACTATCAATAAGCAAGTGTAAACACTTCTATATTTAATAAATATTTTTGACTTTGACTAGACGATTCATGTTGCCTTCGATTGAGCATTTTATTGACAAAATCATGATTACATTAATACTGTTTAATATAGATCTCCCATTTATGCTAGTTTTCCAGATTAGCACGCATATGTATACGAACGGTCGCATTTATAGATATTATACAGCAAAATAAAGATTCAACGTATAAAATCATTTAAATACAAGATTGTATAAAGTACATATGTCGAACCAGATATATACCAATGTTATTCACATAACATTAATTTAATGACCTCATTATCCTCTTGGCTCCTCGTTTTGTACATTCGAACCCTTGTTTCGAATTGTGCGAACCCTTGTTTCAATTTCTGGTTCAGTCCTGTTTTCTCTCCTGTCATATCGAATTGCCGTCTCATTAAAATGTTTGAGTAGGTACAATAGAAAGAGCAACTGTGTTTACGCAATTACTGCACAAATGGCCTGTAATTAAAATTGTTCGGCCTAGTCGTATTAGTAAAGCAGTTGTTTGTCATTTAACCTGAGTCATTTCTACATATGGATGTTTCTAAACGTCTAGCCGTTCCTTTAATTTATTATGCACCCGCAACTACCTCATTTCCTACTGACTACCCGTGTTGAGCTCATACGCGATATATTAATGCAAAGTTATTAATCTTATTTACGCCTTTAATGTTGAAATTTTCAAAAATGCTTCATTAGCGAATGCTTACGTTATAAAATAATTTTTTGTTACAAATTTCTGCACACAGTAGTTTTGGCTGTGCGTTAATAATCAGTTAAGACAACCGATTTTATAAGTATGTTTTCAATTATTTTGTTATATAACCAATAAAATAACCAAAGTATATTATTACAACCAAAGAACGTCGACTAACACAATCACAATAGTTCTTAACAGCTTTAATTATCTATAGCATTCTATCAAATTACAGTCTCTCTGATGTCATCAAATCGACACCTGATACAGACAGTGGAGACATTTCTATAAAAGTAACGCACAATTGGTTGCCAATTTTATACTCCATTAAATATATCCTGTAGCCATGCCATAATAGCCATATTAAGTATACTTTAATAGCAATAAACTAAGATCTCTAAGAAATCTGAATTCATTTTGTAATAAGATTATTTATTTTAATATACAGTTCAACAAATAGTATGTATGTTATAAGTAACAATAGATAATAATCAGCAATTTTGTAAAACTCATCATCAACAAAAACGCGACCCGAATATTTGTTGAACAGCATAACGAAACAGTAGCCCGACTGTCATGACATGAGCCGGTACTTTACATTTTAATATATAAAAATATGAATGTCATTTGGTGACCGATGTGATATAAAAGTTTCGCATTACAGAAAGTCAAACGTAAGTACTAATTGTGTTTTATAAATATTTTAAAGAATTACAAGTGTAATAATCTAAGATATTAGGACTAGATAACGTTCCGTCCTGATGTTATATTCTATCGTTTTTCTGACTAATTTATTAAAGTAAATGATTATGTCGTTTTTGAAAGATATGGAATACGATTTGAGAATGATCAGAATGCTTTTATTCTATTTTATTTTTAAATAATGTCATAATTAATGGATTCCTAACATTAGAATAATCAACTTTGTAAACTTAATAATAAAACTAACTATTGCAAACATCATGTCCGCGAAGAATTGGTCTAATATTCCATTAAATGTGTGCCGAGAGAGAACGATATTACACCGAAGAGAATCGAATCAGCGACGTTGACTTCGCTAGACCTGTATACCGTTGCGTTCTTGAGACATAATTTGTTTTTAATTTATTTTACGGAGCATATAAGGCGACTAAATGCATATTTAGTCGCCTATTAAAGCTTATTTACAATTTGTTCGACGTTGATTCGGGGGATACCCTACTAAACTAGTTATTTTAATGACAAGGCGAATGCGCCTACAATAACTGTTCAATGTTTTACCTCAGTAGACGTATACCTAAAAGCAAACTTAAATGGACAAAACCAAGAATACATTTAGATATAAGAATGTGAATTGTTATATTACGTCAACTGTGTGTTAACACATAGCTGGTTGACTGAGTTTTCATAAGAAAAAGAGTAACCACCGAGTTTCTTACCGTCACAAACACAAACATTTTTATATTATATAATTATTATGAATCTGAACGTATTTATATCACTTTTTTGTGTTTATTCTAGGAGTTCTTTAATTTTATCTTATTATATAAATAAAAAATCTTGTGTTTTGGTTTTTATTCTTTCATTATCTACATAACATTAGTCTTCTTTATATTCAATAATTCGCTTACGAATATTATTTTCTTTATATTATATCGGACGCAATTATCAATCGAATTAAAAATAAAATCCCATAAAATCGGCTTTATTTATTTTGGTATGTATGTTCATCGATATCTGTGCCGAATGTGTCTATTTATTCATTTTGACGACGAGTTCTAATTGAAATTTGAAAAAAGATCGGTCACATTTAATTTAGCAGAAAATATTCCATCCGTAAGGTTAGAATATTCGCATAAAAAACTGTTTCTCGTTCGTTTTTTAGTTTTTATTTTATAATTAAATAAATATGAGGATGACAAAATCCACCATAAACTAAGATATATATTCCCTTATTTAATAGTGATATAAACAACGACCAACCAACCATTATTATGTACTTAAAACTTTTGATATATTAAAAAAAATAGAATTACTGTTAGCTAAGTGAAACAAATCTACTTGGACAAGACCCATATATATATATGTATGTACGATGTAATTGTTTATAATTGGAATATTATTTTAAATAAATGCTTAAGAATAATTATTAAGAACAATTGCGTTTACTTTTTATGTACTAATTTATACATTATTTCATTCAGATGATTGCTGAAAATACAGAAGAAAATAAAATAGTCGGTCTTCTACCTATGGGATTAGCTGAGACAAATGATGATGGTAACTTTGTTTAATAAATGAATTAATTATTAACTATACTTAATTTACTCTAACAAATTTATATAACTCCAGTTCGTCGAGGTGCAAAACTTAATTTCAATAAAAAAAAAAATCTTATAACAAATATAAATTCTCATTTTTTTTCTTCTACTTTAGTTAGACAACCTTTTTTATAAACTAAAAATTTACAGGATGTTATGTAAATACAACTGTGTTAAGATGTATGTAAAGTTTACATTTACTTGAGGTAAAATCTTGTAACTAAATTTTGAGCCAGTTCGAATCAATCAGTTGTGCTGCAATTTAACACAAACTTTAGGGACTGATGACGATATGATTTATTTTAAAGATATATATAAGCTAATTTTTACAAATATTTTGTGGTGAAACATCTATTAGTTGGGACTCATATTATCACGTTCTCATATTCTTTCCGCGACCATACGGCATCTCTCCCTTTGTATGTACTCAAAGCGTATACTTTGTTGCGAAATATCATTGAAATATTACGAGTAAAATTTATTTTAGTAACGAAATGCTAATGTTTTTTTTTAATTAATTATTCTTTCAATAACCTTCATATTCGATTCTTCACATCTACGCCACTTCTGTGAAGGCCACATTTTTTTATTATTATCCCTTTTTTCCGTCCTTTGACATTTCCCAAAGCACTTACAATATTGTCGTCGATTACACAAGTGCGAGATTATTATATTATATGAGTGATTAGTGGTATTGATGTATATCATCCTTAAAAGAGTTTTAGCTCAGTTTTAGCTGATACAAACATTATTATTAATTTCAGGACGAAATGGTCAAAAATGTTACTCTATTATACAGAAAGTACTTGCAATAATATCTTTAATTTTAATAGTGATTGCATTCTATCTATTGATATTAAGGCTACTGCAGAGTGACAGTAAGTTAAAAATAATAAATTATTCTCTTATTGTTTTTTGAGATAATTATAATCTTTAATTACGTTTTTTTTTAAAGATAATGTTCATAAAACAGAACTAATCGTTCTATCTGGATTTCACGAGGAACAAAACGTTTCAATATTACAAGACGAAATAGAAATTTTGCTTCGATTGAAGAATAAAACATCAAAACTAAATCCAAGTGAACGAAAAAAAAGAGAAACTGTATCTTCAACGCAAATATATAAAAGTGGAAAATTAGAAAGAAATATTAAATTTAAAGATAACGATAAACAAAAAGCAAAGAAAATTATAGCAGAACACGAATTTCTTTGTAACGAAGATAATCACAAAGAAGCTTGCAAGGAACTCGTTATGAAATTGAAATCCCTTACAGAGAATAATCTTTCAAATCATCGTATAAATAAAGAAGAATTAGATCATATAATTAAAGAAAATATAAGGAACGTAGTTAAAGATTACCCAAAACTTAGGGTCAAACCTACAGATGTATCAAAAAGAGAAACAAATCCTATTCATATTCCTAATTTTTTAACACCTATAAAAAGTGTACCTATTGACACTTATAATTTTGATAATTCTGAACAAATACACGGAACGCCCCAACATTCTATGATTCATTCACGCGACGTCCTAAACCCACAACTAACGGAAACATGTTTGCTAAAGCGACTCATGAGACAGAGTTATCCAAATTTACACGGTACAGTATAATAATATATTAACTAGTTACATTGTATAAAATCACCAACATGTATTAACGTTTCTTAATATTTTAGGTATATATGATGCTCCTCATCATGAATATCAATCATTTATTCCATCGTTTCCTAGGTAGGTTATATTGTACGTTCACATTTTTTACATAATTTATTACGATATTAAATGTCAAAATATTTTGTTATTTTTAGACAATTTTCATCAGATTTTATTTCATCTTACGTCCAAAATCGTGCTATGGATGCACCAAAACATAAGCCACATCCGCAAGATATTGAAATTGCCATGAAATTTATTGCTCCCAAGTAAGTAATATAATAAATTTAATGGTAGCTGTAATTTATTTAGCTCGTAAGTAAAATATAAACACCATAATATAATATTATTTGAATAATAAATTGTTTATACTCGTAAAATTAAATTGCTATTAAAACAAACATTTATATTAGTAACAAGGCAACAGATGCTTTAAAAGATAAATAAATTTCAATTTATTTATATAGTGTTCTAAGCAAACCTAAAAGAAAATGAATTGGTTTTAGACATGAAATAGCTTTTAAGGAAGAACCGCCTAACACTTCTGTCCATGAAGTTGAATGTCCGATGGGTAAGATATCCTGTGAAAGCGGTAGCTTCTGTGTTGATGAAAATAACTGGTGCGATGGTAACGTTGACTGTGATGACGTGAGCGATGAATCTAGATGCAGTTGTAAATCTAGAGTGGATGAATCTAGAATATGTGACGGATATTTCGATTGTCCATTTGGTGAAGATGAAATGGGTTGTTATGGTGAGTACATTCAAATTTTACTTTACTATTAGAAAGAAAAAGTAGACTGAAAACTGTGACTAAGTTAAAATAAAAAAAGAACTTCCAATAATAATTATTATCAATCATCTACAGGCTGCAGCGAAGATGCATTTAGTTGTGAAGATCTTAATTTTAATTTAAGCACATGTTTTTCTAAGGAACAACGCTGCAATAATATAGTTGATTGTCCGAATAACAAAGACGAAATTGATTGTACAATGTTAGCCCCAAGTTTACACAAGAACCCCGTGAGTACATAATTTAAAAATCTGTACATATTTTTTTATTTAGCATTAAAAAATAAAATATTGTAGTTCCTAATGATATACCGATTATAATTATATTATATTACAATAAGAGTTCAAAATTGTGAATTTTGCAGCTGTTTGCAATATCAAACACAGATGGGTACTTACACAGAAATTATAAAGGAAATTGGTACGCTGTTTGTAACAACCCTTACATGTGGGCACATGATGCATGTCGTCGTGAAACAGGCCTTATTATAAGGTACTTTATTTCAAGTCAGAGAAAATCTGAGAAGAAACAGTTATAAAATTATTTTGGATTATTAATTTTTTTTTATTAAAATATCTTACAGACCACCATTTATTCAAATCTTACAAATAGACCCATTACTTAGAGTAAATTACATAAGTACTGCTCCCGGGGGATTTTTACAAACAAGTAACACATGTTTGAATTCCTCTGCCGTATATGTCACGTGCCCCGACTTATTGTGCGGTACCAGAGTTCTTACTGCAACACAGCTGTTAAAAGAGGTAAGTTTTCTTTTCGATAATTAGTTTAAATAGACGATTAATAGACTGTAAAATGATAGCTTCTTTTAAAAATGCTATAACTCAAATTATAACTTGAATTTGATTAATTTAATACAGTAAGTATTTTATTATGTTTATTATTACTAAATGAATATGAAAAATTTAATTTAACCTTAATTCAAATATATTAGGTACTTTTTGTCATATAAACTTTACGGTGCTTTTGTCACAGAATACTGCGATAGAAAACCATCTCTTTGGCCGGAACAAAAGATATCTTCTCCAAAGGCAACGACAACCTATGACGTTTTACGGCGGTCGAATGAAAAGAAACGTAGGAAATAAAAGCGTGAGATCAGAGATCCCTTTGAATTATTTAAGTGACGGTAAAATAAATGAAGTAAGGAGCAAGAGGGCTCAGGGTAGAGTGGTTGGAGGTAAACCTAGTCAGCCGGCTGCTTGGCCTTGGATGGTTGCTTTATACAGAGATGGAGTGTTTCACTGTGGTGGAGTAATAATAAATCAAAATTGGGTCATGTCAGCAGCACACTGCGTGAATAAGTAAACACATTATTTAATAATTACAAAAAAAAAATGCATTATTAAATTTACAATAATTATACAATTGTTTATACAAGTTACTCATGTTCTATTATATAAAATTCACAATGGCCTTTTTAATATAAAACATTCTACCATTCAGGTTTTGGCAGTATTATTATGAGGTGCAAGTTGGTATGCTTCGTCGATTTTCTTTTTCACCCCAAGAACAAAACCATCGCGTAACTCATATAATTGTCAATCATAATTATAATCAAGAGGACATGAAGAATGATCTATCATTATTAAGAGTAAAACCTGGCATACAATTTAGTCGCTGGGTGCGTCCAATATGCTTACCAAGCCCAGAAGTTGCTGGCGCAGATTGGATGTGGGGACCACCAGCTGGAACCATTTGTACCGCTGTAGGATGGGGAGCTACGGTAGAACACGGACCTGATCGTAAGTAAAATATATTAAGACGCAAACATGTTTAATTACTGTTTACAAAACCAAAGTTTATGATAAAATCAAATTAAATATAATTACAGCTGATCATATGCGCGAGGTAGAGGTTCCAATTTGGGACAAATGTAAACATCAAGATGATTTAGATGGCAAAGAAGTATGTGCTGGTCTTGTCGAAGGTGGAAGAGATACATGTCAAGTAAGTCATAAGTTTTATAAGTACATTTTATTGATTAAAAGATAATTATTTTAAATGCTTAAAATGGTATTATTTTAGATTATTAGATAATTATTTAAAAAAGAAAAAATATATTTAAGCTGACTTTATAGAAGATGCGGGATTCTTATTAAATTTAAGTTAATATTTTTGACACTAAATTACCAATGTGCCATCAACACTGGAAACCAATATGTTATGACCCCTGTACCTGTAGTTACACTGGCTCACTCATTCTTCAAACCGGAACCCATAACTAAAGTCACAAGGGTCATTAGATCTTAGTTAGCATATCCAATTGAAATATATATAGCTGTTTGTTGGTTGAATTTGAATAAGTAGGTGGGCTCTACCTAGCGGGGCACAATGTACGGCAGCAAGCAACAATCAAAATTAAACAGTATAAATACTGTATTAATAATATTAAAAAAGGTTTTATTTATTACAATTACAGGGTGATAGTGGAGGACCGTTATTATGTAGAAATCCTTTGAATACTCAACAGTGGTATGTAGCAGGTATTGTTAGCCATGGAGATGGTTGTGCAAGAAAAGGCGAACCTGGAGTTTATACAAGAGTTAGCCTATTCGTGTCTTGGATAAGATATCACATATGTAAGTTTATATTAATCAATCAATCCTAATTATAACTAATTTGTACAGTTGATTTAACTAATGTTTTAAAAGCTAAATTATTTCCTTAAACAGCATCAAAAACTTTACCAATGATACAACCAAAACAGGAATGTCCGGGCTTTAGGTGTGATTCTGGTATTCTAAAATGTCTGCCAAAAAAACGAATGTGTGATAAAATTATAGACTGTCTTGATGGAGAAGATGAATACAACTGTGATGTGGCCAGATCTTCAGTAAGCAATACGATTTCAGAGCCAATTACAAAATCAGATATTACGTCACTAAATAATGAAAGTATGAATAAACGAATAAACGAAGAAACCTTAAATAATGAAAACAATTCCTTAACTCCTGAAACCAGTATTGAATACGTTGCAGATAGTCAGAATATCATAAACGTAACCGAATCAACTCAAACAACTTCTTATATAACTTTATCTAACTCAGACGATCAATACGTCGATGAAACTATAAGTTATTTACAAATTAAACCTAATAGTGATAATGCAAGAAATATAATAAGCCCATTGTCTGTCACACAATCACTGAAGTCAAGTACAGAATATACCAAGCTCGAAGAAGATTTAAAACATGCTTCTACTGTTGAAATAGCACATGTAGATTACTCACACGAAGAAGAAATTGATACAAATTTTGACGAAAGTGTTACAATTGATCCAATTAAAACATCATCAACAACAAATGAAGTGATGGAACAAAAAGCATTAAATATTAAAACATATCCCTTAGAATCAATGTCATTAGAAAAGAATATTATCAAAGAAAATAATAAAATTAATTCAGATTTAAGTGAAACAATAACGACAGCTTTACCCTCAGAAACGACAATTTCCATTACTTACTATGGGAATGATGAACAAACGACAAACAGACTGGAAGTCGATGATGTTCTGATAGCAAGTACTGAGGGCAACACCAACAAAGAGTCTATAAAAAGTTACAAAAGTTATATAAGTAATGAAACAGATCAAAACTCGCATGAATTTATTATTGAATTTCTTCCTTATACGAATTCGGTTACAGAAAAATCTGAGGTTTCCGTTAAAAATAATACTACTAATCAGATGAGTGATCAGATAATTTCTGAATCAACTAATGTCGAACATAATACGCGCAATCTTAAACAACTAGACTCTAGAGACGAAGCTGTTAATAACATAGTAGATATCATGCTTTCAGAACTTCAACCTGCAAAAATTAGAAAGAAACATCTAACACCAATAGACTTCCAATGTAGAAGGTAATATTTTATACTTAAATAATTTTTGATCAACTCTTTTATTAACATTAAAAAAAATATTAGAAAATCATTATTTTAAATTAAATAAAAGGCAAGTGTAAGTTTAATCATTTTCCAAAAGAGTATAGATAAATAAATAATTATATGGAATGATTGACGTTAAATAAAGAGTGTTCACAGAATATACCAAATCGTTCCTTATGCGACTCGATGCGATCATAAAGCAGACTGTGAAGACGGCACCGATGAATTGGATTGCACATGCCTCGATTATTTGACAACATATGATAATAAACTTATATGTGATGGTAATTATGATTGCGCAGACGGTCACGACGAATTAGATTGTTGTAAGTACCAAATATAACTATAAAATTTAAAAAAAAATCGACTTTTCACTATCATAACAATAAATGATTTCAGATAGTTGTGAGGAAGATCATTTCCTCTGCAAGCGAAGTAAAATATGCCTGTCATCAAATAAAGTTTGTGATGGCAAACCGCAATGTCCTTTAGGAGAGGATGAATTAGATTGCTGTAAGTATAAAATTTCAAATAAAAAATCAATCACGTTTATGCAAGTATTAAAGTCGTTCAAATTATTCAAATTTCGTTGCAGACACTCTTTCAAATGGAAAATATATTGATTTTGATTTGAATGGTAGACCAGAAGTGACTTTAGAAGGTTATTTAACGAAAAAACATGATGGAAATTGGCAAATAGTATGTGAAGATGATGTATCGATTCATGAACAAGAAGAAGCTGCTTCGCATATATGTCGATATCTTGGTTTCAGGTATCTTTGTTTTAATTTATGTGATATAATTACTACATTTATATAAAAAGCTATTAGTAAATAACTATGAATAATTTTGTTCTTATTTTTAGTTCAGCAAATAGATTTATGATAAAGTATATAAATTTGAAAGGTGACTTAGATAATTCTAAAGAAAGAAATAAAAATAAACGAGACATCGATCTTAAAGTTCCGGTTAGTTTTGCATATAAAGCAAGTAATGATAGCCAACTCAATAATTATATTATAAAAAATCCTGAAGTTATAAAAGAAGAATGTGTGCCCAATATTACAAAAACTTGTATGGCGTTGTTTATTTATTGCGATCATTCTCTTTATACAAATTTTGAAAAGAACCAAGAACTTGGACACAACAATGAAACAAATTCCGTTTCTAATGATTTATGGCCCTGGATAGCTAAATTATATATAAATGGAAAATATAAATGTATGGGGGTTTTGGTAGATTTATCTTGGGTTTTGATGGGTAATTCCTGTCTGAAGAGTGCTACGTAAGTTTCTCTTTTTCAAAAATATACAAAATTGCTTCTATAATATTGCTTATACATAATATATATATTTTACAATTGATTTCAGATTAAGTCATCATTTTATTTCAGTCTCACTTGGATCACATAAAACTCTCGGTTCAATTATAGGTCCATACGAACAAGTATATCAAATCGATGCAAAGAAAGATTTATATCGCAGTAAGGTTATTTTATTACATTTGAAACAACCAGCAGTTTATTCGACTATGGTAAAACCTATGGTGGTAATAACTTCGTAAGTCTCATTTTATTTAATATATCAACATTAAATTAGGCCATAAAAATACAAAAGATTTTTTTAAAGCGTTAAATAGAAGAAAATTGTGAATATAATAATTGACGCGTATACAAAATTTTGTGTTTGTGATATTGGCTGTTGAGGACTTTTTGCTCTGGGGTTTATCCTGAGTGTTAAATAACATCATGCTTATCATAAAAATGCATTGTCATCGAAACTGAACCAATACAATTTTAGCTCCGTGGGATAAGAAAAAGTGGTTCTAATTCAGCTTGCAATGTTAAATAAAATCTTTAATCGACATCAGCTTACTTTTTAGTATATTATATTACGTTTTAGGTATTTTGAAGATAATAAAAACTCAGTATGTGTCGCAGTGGGACAAGATAAAAATAACGACACCTTCAATGTTTTCTTAAAAGAAACCGACGAGTGCGACTTACATAACCGATGTTTCATTTTACAAAAGCCATCTACTTTATGTCATGTTAGTACAATCTTGACTTGTTTGTTTCTGAAATGATTATATATTATTTTATATCTCACTAATATTACATCTTAATCCAAGCATAGCTTAAAGAGTCCAAATCATTAGCACGTAGAAAATTAAATAACTCAAATATAACCAATGGCGCTTTAATAATAAAAGGCATTATCATATTGGATTACGACCGTACCTATTAATTTATTTTTAGTTTGAGCAGAGGTCAATAAATAGGAAATATTATTTATAATTTAATTTACAGTCAACTATGAGTTCCCAATGGGCAGGTATAATCTCTTGTCATACTAAACAAGGATGGTATCCAGCAGCCTCATTTATAATAAATAAAGAAAATTGTTCGTCAAGTGATCGAATTATAGGAACTGATATTGGAAATTTAAAACACGAAATTAAATATTACGAAGGTAAATAAATAAACAATTATAATAAAAATTACATATAAATAAATAAATAATCACAGTGACTTGACACCATGAATACTATATATATGACATTGTAAAATCCAATTACTTCGTTAAGCATTGCTCGATGTTCTATGAACGTGTCCTTTGCTGATTTAGCAAATTTGTTAAAATAAATTTAGTAATTTGCTCACTCAACTATAAACGCATTTAATATTCGAGTAGTACGGCTATAACAGAAAATTTAGTTTCAGATTCCGTTGACCAAAATGAGTTTCACAATTGTGAAGGAATAAGGTGTAAGCGTGGGAAGTGTATAAAATTACGTAACATTTGCGATGGTGTGACCGATTGTGAAGACGGCGTTGATGAATCGAAAGACGCATGTAAAAAGAAATCCGTTATATGCGATAAGGATCCACATTTTCGTGGCTGTGGTAAGACTAGTACTATATTACAAATATTTGCTATAAATGAAAAAGTCATTAAGTAGAATATATGATTATATAATGAAAAATAGCTCTATTAGATATTAAACTGCATGTACTGCTAAAAGTACATTTTGAATTGATCAGGCTAAAATCGAAAAAAAATTGTAATATTTAATTTTTCAGAATGTCCAGTTGGACAGCTAAAATGCCATAATGGTCAATGCATTTCCAAAGAACTTTTCAAAGATGGTCACGATGACTGCGGTGATGGTACCGATGAACCTGGACAAACGACTTGTTCTGATTATTTAAGTCGTGTAATGCCTTCTAGACTATGTGATGGCATTCTTCACTGCCACGATAGAAGTGATGAAGACCCAATGTATTGTAAATGCTTTGCTAAGGAGGCATATAAGTAAGTTATCAGAATAAACCTTCTTGTGTGTAATAGATTAATGTAGCTATAGTTTTAGTGGAACTAATTATAAGTACGTCTTTTGTTCTATTTATATTTCATTTTATGTTACAGATGTTCTCAGGTATCCAACAATGAAGATTACTGTGTCGCTTCTGATATGGTTTGCGACGGTATCAGAGATTGTCCGAATGGAGAAGATGAGAGAACTTGTATAGGCCTTAGATCACCCGATGGAACTCCGTGAGTATACTTATGTATTTTTTAAATAATAATGCTAAATTAAGGATTCATCGATTCAGACTCTTTTGGACCTGCAAAAGTAATCTATAAGGAATCACTTTCTATCTTTTCCGCTTGCATGATATTAACGAGCATTCTCTAAGAGTTACCTATAATTAATAATGTAGTCATTGTCGTATACCACTTTCTGTCATTTCAGGCGAGGCGAGTTTTGAGGGTGTTCTTTAAGAATAACTCTTCTAAGTTCCTTTCACAAAATAATTTTCTTCTTTCATAGAATAATTTATTGTACCTTTCGCATTTGAATATTTGTATTAAACTATGTATCTAATTTCAGATACGGAGTTGGCGAAGTAATCGTCAGATCACACGGTGTTTGGTATTCAAAATGCTTTCCCAAACAAAACCATACGAGATCAGAATTGGAGGAAATATGTAAAACTCTCGGATTTATAAGTGGCCACGCTAAGGAACTGACAATGCCCCGAGTTACAACAGATAAACACAACAATGTTGTTGTTGACACGTTTTCAAATATAACGCTAAATTTGAACACTACTATTACATTGAGAAATAGTCATACGCCTATTGCCCGCGCGGTTGTCGACGAAAGGGAAGATTGCTATCCAGTTTTCATAGAATGTCTTTAGATGTCACACTCGTCAGTGTTTAATAGTAGTTTTATAATATCTATGTATTGGGTACTATATATGTTAATTGTAAAGACACCATGCAAATCTTAGAATTATATTTTTTACATGCAATGATTTTTTAATTTACAATTTTAAATAATCCACTATATTCCGCGGTTGGAGTATTCCGAAATTAGTATTACTTATATTTAATTTTAATCATAGTAAGTTAGTAAAACAATACAATGTCTGATCTGGTTCCTACTGTTGTAGTTAAAGTTATTTTTTTAATATCTAAAAATTAAATAAGCCAAACAATATGATTAAAGTGTATGGTGACGAAAAAATTAGACTGAAATATTAACTTTGTACGTGGCGCCATCTGTTTTACGCTTTTATGACTATAATTATTATGCATTGACGTCAAAGTATTAAATTAAAATTTTAACTAAAAAATATAAACATGTTTTTAATGAAGCGTGTATAAGCAATTAACAACAATAAAAATATTATGAATGTATGTTTTTAGCAACGCCATCTATGTCACTAGTGTTGTACTAAATAACTAACTTAGCGTTACAAGATGCTTCAATAAAAAGGCGCGAGATGTAGACATAATATTTCAGTTTTAAATTATATGTTATATTTCGTATGATTTTTTATGAAGAAAAGTTTAAGAGCAAAGGAAAAAAATGATTTTCCTAAATAACTTTATAAATAGTTGTACTTTGAAGTTTATACTTACATATAAGTGAAAAGTATAAACATAAGTAGGTAAGTATACTAAAAGTACTTATAAACTATTAAATTTAAAACTTTCATCTGAGTTATTTGTCAAAATGATTTTTATATACGTACGCACTTGCTATAAAAATTTCTGAAATCAGTAACAAAAGCGCATTAAACGATGCAATTTGTAAACAATTTTTATCTATCCGCTTGTAGTTAGGTACCTATTGTGCTATAACATATATAGGAAGACCCCGTGCTTCCTTCTTAAATTATTTAAGTATATTAAAATATAATACTGTACTGCTGTATACTTTTTCTTAAACGTTACGTAATTTATCTACCAATATGTAACTACCAACTAAGGCGATGTAAACTTTAAGAACATTATATGTTACATCATAGAATAATATATGGGACCATCTATGTAACCCAATAAAAAAAATTGTCATTTGTGTGCCGAAGTTAGGAAGTATACACTTCTCTGCTTCGGGAAGCACTTATACTGATAGCCTGATTACATTCCGGTTCTATTGGTTATCTGTCCCATCACATTGAGTTGTAAGTGAGAATGTAGATTGCATCTTACTTGTGTACATAATATTTCTTTATCAATTGAGTTCTTCTACTTCCTTGACATTAGTCATCGTATTATTCGATAAGAATATTAGGTATTATTATTATTGATTTCTCAACATATTAATATAATTAACTCAACAATTAATAAACCATTATGATATAATAACTTACTGCATCCAACAGCTTGTAAATATCTCAACCACTTTTCTGTGACGCGGAGCTATCGACCAAGCTACCAAAGCCGTAATTGCTTGCACTTGGCAATGTGGGAGAGCCAGTGGTTTTTTTTTTTTTCATCCCGTTTACACATTGCTCTGACCCCATAAACGGCATAAGTCGAGCAACTTATATTGACGAATAAGATATTATTAAGGGTTAACCATAGAATAATTAATTTAATTTATTTTTATATTTAGGAGCCTCTGTTAAAATATAGTATATAATAAACGCTTTATATTTGTAATGTGGATTTATATTGTATGCGGTCGTCAGAATTTGTAAAAATATGTATGATAAAAAAAAAAACCAAACCAGTCTACATAGAATATTTGGTTCATTAGACCGAATCGTGTCCCGGGTCAAGAATGTAACCTCTCGTATCATTTAATGTGCATAATATTAATAAAATGTATTATGATTCATACATTTTACTTTACATTAGAAAAGAATTATGCCACCAAAAAGGAATGACGGATTTACATAATGTATACTTTTAGATAAAACAAACGATTAAAACTGGTTCGATTCGAAACAAGTTTTTTGATTTTGTACATAATCGTAAACACTTATATAAAAATGACAGGTGCTTCAAACTGATTCTTAGCTTTGGAGTTAATAAAATTCGATATGTCACTTATTACTTTATTAAGAACGCTATAAAACCTTTCGATGCTATCTTAGAAATCAACGAATTAATAATAACCTAAATATATAGTTATGTTGTAGCGAAACTCGAAGTATAATAATAATAACTCTTTATTGTACATACACGAGAAAAAAAAACTTACATTCAATAACACAATATAAAAAAAAAGAAATGTACAACAGGCGGTCTTATCGCTTAAGAGCGATTTCTTCCAGACAACCAGCATGGAGGAGTTAATATGAAGAAGCGGAAAGCGGGTGTATAGCACAGAAGTTAAATACTATATGAAATTATATTTATACACAAATTATTACACTAAACAAGATAAATATACTACATAAATACATACTACACATTAATATAATGTGTATTATAAAATAATAAGTATTTAATTTTAATGTAATAAAATTTTAATCGCATCATATTGCCTAAAATTAAATCTATCGTATGTCTTACTACCGAAGAGGCTCACAGTTTCTCAACAAAATGAGTATTTCAAATAATAAAATGTATTCAATATTAATTCGGTGTTATCTTATTTTACAATTTAAAATACATTCGGTCAATTTCTTAGCAAATATATAATTTATTTATCTAATCAAAAACCTATTAATCATGACGTTTAGAACGTTTTTTTTTTTTCGTTTACAAGTTTATTAATATTTACTTGTCTATATATACAAGAAATATACCATTATAGTATACTTAAGATATTATAACCAAATCGAATTTCGTATAAACGACGGTGCATTTTAAATAACCTGACTTAGATTACGAGCTTGTCATATAACAAATAACCATCTATACTAATATTATAAAGGGGTTCGATTTGTTTGTTTGTGTGTTGATGTAATCTCCGGAACCAATGATCCAATTTAAAAAAAAATTACTAGTAGAAAGCTATATTATTGAGGGCATGGCATAAATTATATTTATTTTGTATCATTTGCATTATTAATAAATCGCACCGGAGTGAAGCCGGTCAGGTATTTAACTTAACGTAATATAAAAAATTACAATAAGGTATATTGGGTATATTGTATATAATTTGTATATTTAAAGAATACAAGTGAATCTACCGTTAACAAAAGTTTCTTTTAGGATTTTCGTACATTTTGTCCTTTCTCTAAAATTTATTCTTTGTTAAATTGTAACAATTTAATAATTTGCAATCATGAATCCCCTTTTCATTTTCTGCACATCCACGGCTGGAGATCTTCAAAATGTGACCATTACCGATTTTTTGTTTGCTGGATGGAGAATCTATGTTAAGCAGATCGGACTCGGTAGTTGGCACTGTGGTCGGGAATTAAATAAAAGTCTGATTTCACCAAGACGAAGACAGGACTTGTTGCTAGTATGTTTTATACATTTAAGAATTCTAATAGCGTAAATATTTCACACAATAATTAATAAAAATTAAATGAATGCTTTTAAGATCGTTAAATTGCATTGGGTTATTTCATAAGCTTTTATTTAAGTTTATCTTTATATATAGATAAAACTTCACGACTCCATCAACAACTCCTATCAATCCATTGAGCGAGCATTGGTTTTATAATCTAAATTTGTAACTTAGTACATATAAACAATAAATTAAAACACAAATGTTCTGTATCTATTTATTTTTTAATCTTCCTTATTCTATAGTTATATATATCAGAGGGTTAGCTTAGCAGTGACATAATCATGAGCTGTTACTCTACAATATCTTTCAAATGGTAAATTAGTCATTAAACAAACAGATAAGCACGTTGTGATATATAACTTTATATTAATCAATTAATACACATCTCTGTCTAAATACACCAAAAATATATTCGTGTGATTAACCTTATAATAGAAAATACATTAACAAAGTGTTGAATTAATAAATCACACCGGAGACAGTTGTTCGGTCACTAAAATAAAAATATAAATCTTGTAACCTTATACCTGTTTAAGTTGAATATAAAATGTTTCGACGCCGTAAAGTCTGGGAATATCGAAATTACTTCAACCAGAGACATTCAAATTTATATTTTAAGCTGCTGAAAGAATACACTTTCCGAACTGAAATTATAAATGACTACTAGTTTAAAGTAACGAATGAACGACATATTATTCAAAATTATCAAGAATGGGTTAATATAAATCCGTAGATTAAACAAGAATCGGTTTTAATATACTATGAAGCAAAATCAGTTTAAAATTAAACTAAGGATTCATATGTTCAAAATACAATAACGTATACTCATAGTATTTATTTGTCAAACTTCCTAACCCATCAGGTATTTATGTATCAATAATTAATTAATACATGTTTATAGTTTTTCATTTTTTGTTCGTTTCATACTAGCCAGTAAGATAATATTTGATTTTATAATAGAACGTTTTTTATCATTTGTATAAAATAAAAAAAAATTGTACGTATAAAAATATTACGTATAATATAAAACAAGCCACTGAATAAATCAGGATCGCGTGGAATGGTGGCAAGAATGCCTAGTTAGTTTAGCAGTTCCCCGTTGAATCGCAAATCTGATTATCTGGGTAAAAAAATAACCAGCCGACATGTCACCATTCGTGGTAATAAGATGATGTGTTATACTTTTAATAAGGTCTTTGCACTATTACTCCAAGGTCCAAGTGTTTTAGCTGCAATCTGCAACACCACGACTATTACGGCTCCTCTGTCGAAAAAAAATGACTCAAATATTTTTAATATTATTATAAGGACTATAATTCAATAAGGACGTATAAATTCGTTAGCGTTCATTGCATTGTAATGTTGGTCGTAAATCAGTATTTTAATTCGTTTTACATTTCATCGAGCCACGTGTTTTAAAGTTAGCGGGGTAAGACAGTTTTAACGGCTCCTGTATTTACGGTCCGTGTAACTTGATAATTTTTTTAGTCGAGAGTTATGAATGGGATGCATACATCGACGCAACACGCAAGGGTTTACAGTTGCTTAGGAATGAACGGGACACACTTTACTGTTTAATAAATGCCCATTGAATGAAATATTTTATGTCATATTTTATTCATAAGTATGTAAAGTTCGTGATTCATGAGTTTATACATCGAATATAGTCGATTTAAAAAAATATATGAACTAATTTAATAGACAAATTAGGTAATCTAAAGCGTCATAAGTCTATTTTATTACAACACAATAAAATTGTATGAAAAACATAAAAAAAAAATCGTCGTAAAGTTGATTGTCATTCCGGCGGATTGGTGAATTTATTTCGGCATCAATCAGAAGTTTCCATTGCTCTTATAAAGACATTGCTTTGGCTGCCTTGAAACGAAACGTTGGTTCCTGGATAAGTTAATTTATTGGATATCTCAAGACCGTTCTCTTTCGAGGCAATTCAATTGTTT
The DNA here is from genome assembly GCF_037043105.1 of Vanessa tameamea. Taxonomy (NCBI): domain Eukaryota; kingdom Metazoa; phylum Arthropoda; class Insecta; order Lepidoptera; family Nymphalidae; genus Vanessa; species Vanessa tameamea. Next base: position 4,328,363 of record NC_087315.1, on the reverse strand, counting down.
CTAAAATATTTATGATACCCTGATGACATCATCATTATTCCGCGCGTCTGAGTTGGTAAATCACGCCCAAAATTATTACGACCGAGAAATAATTAATGTATTAAATTTACGTGGAATTCGTAAAGTGACTTGTAAATAAATATTAAAGCGATATAATTGCAAGCAATAAAAGAGTTACCGCCTTTGAGGAAACCGCAAATTTTCTTAAAGTTCTTGAGTGTACGCTAAAGTCGCCAATGTGATATACGTATGGATTGACTTTTTGTACTCTAGGTCCTTCATACCAAGGTCCGTTGGAGTGAAACCATCGGCTTTTTATTTCACGCACGTAGGTAACTGTTTTACTGATGGTTATCGCCAAAAATAACCTTTAATTACTGCGTAGTTTGAGCTGCCCTGACCTTTCACACAAATACTCCTTGTGTAGAAGTAAGAAATGCTCAGACTTAGTCATCAATATAATAATTATTAACAGACGGAAGTTCTTTTTAATGTATTTAAATAGCAAATAGTTCATTATTCTTGTAAACGTCTAAGTGAGCAGAAGATACTGCATCAACATTATTAACTAAAAATTATATTTCACATATGGCATTTATTCCTATTTATAAAGGGTACTGGTGACATAAACGTTTATTTTTATAAATCAGACGATACGAAAAAGCTATTATATCATACATTATGTATCGGGAAAGTACTTAGTTCATAAAAGTGTATACTAGTTATGAATATGTAACCTTGTCATTGTAATATATAGGTATCTAAATATGATACATTTATACTAATATTACAAAGAGATCTTTTTTTTAAAATCTTTTGTAGGGGGTAATCTCCGACCCAAGCTACTGACCCAATTTTTTCACCGGTAGATATTATATTATTCCGGAGTGCTATGGGGCATATATTTTATTTACTTCACTTTAAGTATTTCACGAGGAGCATTAAAACATTGATCATACAAGAAATTATATTCTAAAATGGACATGAAAATCAATTTTCTTGTGTAAATTGAAAGCAGGCCATTTCTAGTAGATACTTACGTCTTCATTTGATCGGTGCATGAATTATGCGACACAGAACGGAACGCAAGATCAATGCCTACCGCCGACATCGAAACATACCGTTACATGCATTAAGCGCTTGTACTAGATTTTAAGTCCTTTCTATAAAATCAGTACATGTAAATTTTTTTTAATGTTTCTTGAAAAATTAATGCTTAATGAAAATCAGACATACAGCCATGACTTAATATTACTTACAAATAATTGTTTAAAATATTATTAAGGCGTCTCAAAAATTTAAAAAAATTAAGAAATACAGATTAGATTTTTAAATCTACAATTATATTAGTCTAATGTTAAAATTATGCATACATCACGTATAATTGGAGATTAATGATGAAGGACACTTCTATAATGACAATAATTAACTAAGCAACTAATTATGACTTGCATATAAATAAATACACATATTATGCAAATAATAATTAGTCGACAATCCAAAAATCCCGTTTATATACTCATTTTATTTTTTAATTTTTTTATTGCAAAGAGGCAACCACCTCGTTGATCTCAGATTTAAAGATTTTCTCTGAAGACAATTTTGATATAAAGAAGCAATAAGAAAATATGTTTCTAGATTAAACTACATTTTGATTGAATTTGTAGTAAAAGCTTCTAGTTGTTTTTTTAGAAAATTAATTTCATTATTTACCATGACACAAAAAATTGCAATACGAGAAACATTATTATATCGTTTTGAGTTCTGTATAACTAGACATGACTCGCGGTGATGCATGCATTTTACATTTTGATTATTGTTATAGTTTTATAAACTAGTTGAACTTACTTTAATAATTTTAGTTGAACATACAATGTCAAATTTATATAAATATACAGAACGTACAAGGTTTCCTACAAATGAATGATATGTTGCTACATATTATATATAGATAGAAAATATTGTGAGGAAACTTGCATGCATCGTATTTAGAATAATTAAATATTCTAAATAGTTACATATAGTAGTGTTTTTCAAAGAGAAAAAAATACATTCTTATCATAAATTCAAACTGACTATACTCAAAAGTCCTCGGAAGTAACTTCAAATCATATATTCATTAATCTCGTTAGTGTCAATCGAATTAAAATACACAAATAATATTCATATTTAACATGCAATTTATCGATTCATTATCAATCAATCAGTCGATGTATATTTGATATTCAAATGTTTGCCATCTAATAAAAACAACAATTAACTCGTAAAGCAAGAAATGACATACAAGGAAGTTATAAAACAGCCTAAGGCTTTATAATTATATTCAAATCTTTCCACCGAAATCCTTAAACATAAATAACAAACTGCACATCATAATTATATCTTGTTCTATTTTCAAATCAAATGATTATACGACTTTGACCGACTGTACCTCAGCTACGTTGGGTATTTAAGATCGCCAAAATTGTAGGAGAAATAAAATATATTTTTCGGTCACGTAACGTCACTTTTATGACGTTAGAAATCCTTTTATTTGCATAATATAATATACATCGATATCGCTTTAGTAATTATTGTCTTTCTCAATCAATTATTTTTAATTCTAAATTTGAAAAAAAATTAGCCATTAATAATTTTATTTAAATTTTAATATTGACTTAACGCATATTGTAATATATTCTTTGTTTATATAATACAGTCAACTGTATGTAAAACGATTAACTTACTGTGCAATTATTCATTAAAGTGCGGTTAGTATAACCGCGAAATAAATATTTTTGTGTACGTATTGTATTTGATAAAAATAATGCAAATAATCTTTACGAGGAAGAACTTTGCAAACATTGTGCCAGTAATAAATCTGTCACGTCAAATTTATTGGAGATCTTTATCGTAGCAAGCCAATAAAAAGCCTTCTAATTGATGATTGTTGAAACACGAAAAAATCACTTCAAGGATCCTCTCAATATAATAAGTACCCGGCTTGACCTATCGACGTAATATTTTGCGAAAAATTCTACTTTTTGCTTCGAACAAAAACGATTCGCTTGTATTTGTTGATCACGGTCTTGTTTTTATGTCTTCTTATCTATTCATATATTATTTCCGTAATAAATATTTAACGAGAATAAAATTTAGAGATTCGTACAGAATAAGGAAAAACTCTATAACCAAAACATCATTGTACATGTTTTCAAATAAATATTAAATAATTATTTTATAATGAAATTTGTATTCGTAAATCAGTACAAGTCACCCTTATTTCTTTTAGCAGATGAATTTCTGGCACATATAACATATGTTAATTCACCAGTCAATAGTAGAGCAGCAAATTTAAAACTTCTAAAAACGGTGGTCTTGGCCTAGATGTATAAATTTATAAATCTAAATTAAGTTATGTTTAAGATAAAATTAAGCTACTGTATCAATGTTATATTGCGTCACAAGACAAAAAGAATCTCCCCATTCTGTTGATATTTAAATAATGACGTGGTATAAATACTGGTTCGTACAACATATAACAATAAATATACTCGTATATACATACACGAACGATATCAATATTTAAATGAAAAATATTCAAAAATATGAACAAAATTATTTCATGTAAATATAGACTTAAAAAAATTAGTAATTTTTATGCAATTTATTAAAAATTGTCTCTACATAAGATATAACAAAAATATTCTTCGCAGTACATAAATAAATAAATAAATAAATAATAAATATTGGACAACATCACATACATTACTCTGATCCCAATGTAAGTAGCTAAAGCACTTGTGTTATGGAAAATCAGAAGTAACGACGGCACCACAAACACCCACACCCAAGACAACATAGAAAAATAATGAACTTTTTCTATATCGACTCGGCCGAGAATCGAACCCGGGACCTCGGAGTGGCGTACCCATGAAAACCGGTGTACACACTACTCGACCACGGAGGTCGTCAAAATCGTCATCGAAGATGATACTTGTCACCGGAACTCGACCTCACCGAAAGTAGGTAAGGTCTTAAACATTTAACCTTCGTCACAAAAGTAAGTTCTTTTACAAACTCCTATATAATTTATAAAATAGTAGTGTTGAGAAATATAATTTGGATGCTTTCGGTCGCTATTTTGCTCGCTTTTATTTGTACATCTCATTGTTCTAACAAATATAATACAGTTGAAATATAATTTGTATATATGTTACACTATCAGATCTTATATTTGTTTTATATCATCGTGAATCGTACACGTTATCAGGGGTACAGAGTTGGAAACAGTACAGCTAACACCTTTCTCTCCCTCAAACGCTGATAAAGCCAATGATGGAAACTTGTTTTTAATAATTAATTACTTTTTGAATAAACCAATAGCTATCTAAAATTTAGAGTATAAGGCGACTCAATTTTAGTTAGATATAGATATAGGTAAAATAATAAAATAAAAATACAAGTAAATTAATTATAGCAATATTTCATTTATCGTCTTAAAACATCTAGCACATATACGGAAAGATTAATAAGTCATTTAAAAAAAAATGTGTCTGTATGTCCTATATATCTTATAAGTTTTTTTTTTTAGTTTATTATACTAATACATTAGATTAGATTAGTAGATATACTAATAATGATATCTGTAAGAACCATAAACAAATTATATAAATATCATATAATAAAAATATCAATAATAATATTGATTTCAGTCGAAGGACCTAGTTATAAAAGTGCTGATAATTACGAAACTAATTTTTGTTTTTATTATATCATTTTGGATAAAGCCGTCTATGTGTGTGCCCTAGAAATGGATAATTTATTTTACTGTCTAGCATTTTAAGCTCTTAGTGCTCCCACGTAACACTAACATCAACACACAGAGGAAAAGTTTACTGAACACAATAGCTAAGTAATTTTTATGAAGTCTGTAGACGTCTGCGTTCCAGAGAGTATTAACATAGTTATATTTCTTATGGTGCCGTTATAGTCATTAACACGAACGTCATAAAACATCTGAGAGGGACTATATGAGCACTAGTGACATCCAAAATTACTTGAGGTTATCTTTGGAGGAATCTTTCTAGGAAACGGGCAGTGAAGAAAGAAAACAAACCGACTTTCACATTACGTCATTCGTTCTAAATGATGTTCATTTCATTAAAGGTTTGAAATGGACCGGTTAAAACAAGTGAATCTGAACCGAAAGGTTACAACCGTAATTTGTATTTATATATGTATTTCTCGTGCTTGACGGATAAGAAAATAATGATGAAATTTTGGACTCATATGTGTTGGTAGAATAAGCTTCAAGTTATTTCTAGCTGGTTTAAACCCAGCAGAATGATATTTACAAGCCAACAGTTTACTCTTTTCAAAGAGATTTAATGTTCATTTCATACGCGATTAAAAATCGTATGTACGAAATCAGAAAAGTAAAATATTACGGAACATTTTCCTTAAGTTTTGTCACTCTATCTTACCAATACTGTTTTTTTAATCCTCTTTCAATTTCAAGCCTATAGCAAATAACTTTTTTTATATGCATAATAAAATAACTTATTAATAGAACTATAATTGGCTCGGATACAACCAGATTACGCGAGTTTTATTGACCTTTTAACAATTACTCGTAATTGAATTCTGTAAGTAATCTGCTATTTATGTTTTTCATCTACTGAATCCTATCCTGCTGTTATATTCCGAAGGATATCCTAAGTTTAATAGGAATTCTTATTTTTATGGCATTTCTTTATTAAGCTTTTAAGTCGATTTCAACTTATAAATCTTTTTTCGAATCAATCAAAATTGACTCTTAACGAAAAATATATATTTTAAAGTTTGATATAAATATAGGCATGGCCTCAACCTACGTATGTATAACAATATAGTTGCCATTTTAGCTTGTAGATAACATTTTATTGTTAAATCTTGTTAATAATTTATTTTAAAAAAGATATGAGTCAGAGGGACTGACATCATTTACTGTTTTACTATCTTGTTTAAATGTGTATAGAATATGACAGAAACTGTTAAAAAGCAAAAGAATTATAGAAACTGCGCTTGAACTATTGACCTAGGCACGGCGATCAAAAAACCTAGGTTCCAATCAAAGCTATATTTGTGCTATAATTTATAAAACTTCCTTGACCAAAATAAATTGAAGACATGTTTTTTCTCAATAAGATATCTAAACAAAACATCTCTACATATATTACAAAATCGGTATATGGATAATCTCATCTATGCTCAGAGAAAGTAGGTCTTTTTTATTAAGCTTTCACAAGGGCGTCATATTCTCTTAGAAATGTAGTTAAGCCTTTTTATAATTCAATGAACTAAAGTAAGCGCCAATGCACCCAAAAAATACTATTATCTACTGGTGAAAGAAATAGTTTGTCTTTTAGAAAGTGGTCGCCTCTGCGTATGTACATTGTCCATTTATTTAATTTATTTTAGAAAGGAAGACAAGAATTAGCTTAGCTAGACGTGATTATATTTAAGTGGTCTTGATGGTTCATTTTAATCGCCCCTTATAATTCCAATACGTTCCTAACTATGGGATCTAAGGTGTTATGTCTCCTGGACTGTAATTAAAGTAGTTCGCTTACTATTCAAACCAAACCACCCATACAAAGATATGCTGCTTAGTATTTAAATACTAATATCAATAGGTGACTGTTAACAAATATAAGTTCATCTGGTTTGACGTTGATTTTCGGTACAACTTGTATATGTTTCGTAACAAGCAAAACAACATCGATAAGAAGTTATATAATAAGCCTTTATATATAACTTTGATTCGAGTACTTGTTGTATTAAAATGTATTTTGTACTGTAACATTAACTTATAAGACTCAATAAAATTATTATAAGTTCATCATCTAAGACAAAAATAGCTTAACAGTACCACAAATTCGATGTTAGTATGTCTTTATGTTTAGAATATTATTGTAAATGTTAAATAATACAAAAATATAATTCCTCAATCAAGCTTTCAGTGTAATGGGTACCTTTTAGTGTCATCAGAGTTCCAAAATAATGAGTCACATATTTAATATATTCGGAAGGGAACATCATTCATTCATCTGAGTCACCAATTCACTCCCTTTTTTTTTAATTTACGATATATCGAAAATTCGTAATATGTTAATTTATATAAATAATAATACAACAATGGAATAATATATTATAATTTATACATTTATTTTTTAACTAAAACAATCGCCAAAATAAAACAATGAATAAACATTCATAGAACCTAATTTTAAACATTTGGATTTAATGTAAACATAGATTTGAGACATATATATATTCAAGCATTCCACGTGCTTTTGTTCAATAGTCTACTATTTGTAAAAAATACCACAGAGCTGAGAAGAAAGAGACACAATAAAACAGTGGTCACATGTACATTATGTATATTTTCATTGTCCCTATATGCTATTGTAAATTAATACCTACCTATGTGTAATATATGTATGCATCTAATTTAAGTTTTATAGGAATATGTTCGATATAATTCGTTTAGTTCTTATTTCAATAGTTAATATAAACAATAATTTCATGTCAAAAAATAAAAAAAAATGTTTTTTTTTTTTTATTATTATTATAATCTAAATAATAACTCAATGTTACAGTAAAACCAAAAGTATGTTTCGTATTAAAAATATTTTAAATTAATATGCAAAAACACTCTGAGTTGATAATGATGTATCGTCGTAAACATATTTTTATTTCGGTATGGATTCCTAAATATGGTTTTATACATTGCGTATAAGTATATGATAGTCATTGACTGCGGTAGGTACGCCTGTATCGCCGGTCCGACAACATACAAACGATCGAAGGCTAACGAGGTGCTAAAGTATACTCAATATAAAAGGCATGAAAATTTGACATGTTTGTTACTTTTGTATCGATTACTATCTAATATAATTTTTATTTCATTTATTTAACCGAATCCGTAATTCGAAATTCAAAATTCGTCTATGATGCTTTTGTTAATGGATCAATTTTAATGTTTTTTTTTTACATTAAACTCTGTATAGCACCAAGGAGGTCTTCCTTTCTAAAGCAACTCCATTGCTATTATACAAAATGTAATTTTTATTTGAAGCGTGATTGTGTTCAACAACTTCTCTTTCTCTGATATATCGTATATCAACCCGTAGGTATTTTAAAAGGCGGTTAGGAGTTTTTTTAACCGAATCTATCAATCGAATTTACGAGTCTTACCTAGATGTTAGGGGAACAATCATTCCAGTAAAACACACTGTGATTAAACATCCGATAAATCTGCTTATAAACTGCGTTATAGCCTTATATTTGGATTACCGAAGATCAGTAGAAAATGATGATGATTACCGTGACTTATATATATTTTACTGGTATTTGTTTGTACGAGGTGATTCTGTACCCCGTTTTTCGATTCCCCATGTGGAATTTGTAATGAAAACTCTATTTGATATTCAGAAACTCGAATTTAATCTACACTAGCGATTTGTGAGATTGTAAGTAATACGAACTAATTTTCCGTGAGAGTTGTATTATTTGACACTAATTGGCATTCTGTAACTCGATATCGAAATTCAAAAATGGAACTAACCTCGACTCAGTACGTCAAATTAAAATTTGATAAAATATGTCGGAAGGCTCTAGTAAAAACTGTAAATCTATGAAATCTGTTCAAAACGTGACAGAGGACCAAATAGCTACCTTGGTATGATATTGTATCATGGTATGGTATCACTCTGAATGAGAGTTTTTCCTAACGTAAGTATACATCATTAAGTAAATTTTTCTTTTAATCATAAAGAAAATAAAATCATATTCGTATATATCTTGTAGTGATGAATTAATAATAATTCATTGTCAATGAAGATCCAATGAGATAAAAAAAATTTACAAAAGCTATAAGGGCCTTGATCTGAGATTTACAATTGTACACAGATTTTTCTTTAACATATAATTGCTGATTTTTATATCAAGGGAACTAGTTCCTTCTAATTAACATATTAATTTGTTATAATTCTATTTCAGATACATTGCACACATTTATATAAAGCTACAGCCACGCTACACAGACAAATAGATGCTACATTGAATTGAATCTTCTTTTAATATTGAAGATAAAGATACTGGATTCCTGCATACTGAGATATCTAACCTACACTTGGATATTTAATAATCACACAAAGACAAGAGTGTTAATTAATAAAAAAGTGGTTTTTGCAGAATCGCACTACGCAGATTACAGACACAAGAACATTTTATACAAAAAATATGTTTGTCTGGATTCCAATGAAGATTTCAAATATTATACCATACACAAATTGCAAATGGAAAAAAATTACGATAATAATATAAAACATAAGTTTACCCGGTAAAATAAATTACTTAAATTTCCTTATTTTAAAGAATTCTTAGGCAGAAACATAAAACTCTTCCGAGTAAAATAAAAAAGTTGTATTACGCAACAGCGGGAAAGATTTGTGTTTAATTTTTTTTTTTTTATTTGTATATCAACTGTGTCCTGAAGTTACACTCACCCATTTAAAAAAAAATATATAAGACAATTAGTTAATACCATATCAAAATTCAACATACAATCAATTCAATTTAAAAAAAGGTGTATTTGGCCTTACGATAGATATAATAAATATTCTCTGTACACAGTGGTTCAGTTAGCTTTTTATTATATACATGTATACAATCTAGTTATGAATACATAATACGTAATAATCTATTTTTAAATTTACTTAAGCCTATAAAATTTTATTACAGTTTTTCCAGAATTTATTTACGATTTTTTATTTTATATACATATATAATAAATTGAAAGCTCTTTCCTCATAACACAATATTTAAGGAAAGTCAAGTACAAATTAATTACTCTCATAGTCATCTGGCACAAATACTTAAATCTGCCTGTATAAAGAATATACTATATATATATATAGTCCTCAGAATAAAGAATTCTTACTTAATTCCGGTTTGAAGCATGAGTGAGCCAGAGTATATGGGCACAAGAGACATAACATCTTAGTTCCCAACGTTGGTGGCGCATTGGTAATGTAAGGAATGGTAAATATTTCTTACAGCGCCATTGTCAATGGGCGGTGGTGACCACTTATTGGCCCATTTGCTCGTCCGCCAACCTATATCATGAATAAAAAAAACATTTCAGCTTGGATGCGCATTGGCGATGAAGTAAGAGTGGTTACCATTTCTTAAAATGCCAAAGTTATTGGACAGTAGTGACCATTTATCACCAGGTGGTCTATTTGACCGTCCGTCTATCTATGCCATAAAAATAAAATAAAAAAGAGTCACTACAATTCGTAACAAACGTGAATTTAATCTTCTTGTAAAATATGAGGTTTAAGACCTACATACTCGGTTAAATGATGAAAATCAACAAACATAGGCAGGTTTCATATTTAAAAGCTAATTAAGCATACGAAAACTTAGAGGTACTTACTCGGATTTTAATCCGTGATACAGACGAGATGTGTTTTATAGCCCTCTGATGAGTCATTATAGTCCTCTGTTGCTGCTTAGTAAATATAGACCTAAAATGACTGAATAAAATGCAAAGATTTTAAACTAGGTTTTTGCTTTAAATCAGAACATGTAGCACTAAAGTTTTAGGTAACAACCATTCTGTTTATATTTAATTTTAATTAAATTAAGGAAACTAATCTAGGGAAGGAGTTTTGCGAGTTAAAATCAGCGTCTATCTTTTTACCAGGATAACGTTTGCTGCCACGCGATTTCCAAACGGATACGTTTCATACTTGAATAATATTTAATTTTAAAATGCTTACTTTTATGTAAATTTGTATCAAGAAAAATACATAAATTAGGATTGTGTGTGTGAGTGCGTGTATGTTTATTACAGCCATATACTGTGAATAGATCATAGTGTTTGCAAAGCAAATATTTGTATCAAACAGTAGCGCGCAAAATTATATTTTTGAATATAGCTTCGAATGAGTGTTCATTCAATTCGTACTTTTTGTGCCATATATACTATACTATATAAACCTCATAATGTATAATATAAATACATAATATTCTTCATAACCAACTTTAATACAATTTATCAACTAAACCAGTATTTGATTGTTTTGTAGCCAGCAAGAAAAAGGCACAAAATATTTCAGAATAATACAGCTGAAATTTTCTTGAAACTAGGCTAACACAACTTTTATTTTATTGCTGAACATACTTAATGTATTTAAACTGAAAAAACTTAATAACCTATTAAAACCTAAAAAACTTTATTTCAAATTGATGTACCTTTTTTTTGTTCCTTTTAAATTAAGTTCATGCTACTTGTTCTTTTGTCTAATGTTTATGTATTATATTTTTATGTTTCACAATAAATGAAACGAATAATATAATATTTTTAAAACATTTTTCATGTAACTAAGGTTTTCTGTTTCCCGTACGAATCTCCTGAAATAATCGAGATTTTAATAAAGGCTTTTTCTTTATTTTTTTCAAAAGAAATAATCGTTTAGTAGTTTGAAAATAATCGATTGTTGTCTATAATACGTAATGTATTTTAAGCTATAGAGTTTAAAATAAAAAATAAAGCTATATTTTTCATTACGATTACTTCTATTTGATGTCGCATGATACTCTTGATTTGTTTTAATAATCTTGTCTTATCCGATATCACTGTCCAAAATCAAAAAATGTCTCTTTTGTATGTACTTATTACTTAGGTATATATAGTTAAAAAATCATGATTTTTTCACCTATTAGATTAAAATAAAATTGGGATAGGAAAATAGGTATTTAATTTTATCATCGAATGTACAAAACACTAAAATCAGAATACATAACCACTGTAAATGTACCATTTGGATTTAGCAAATTTGATATTTAAACGTTTCATCAAAATGATATCACATATATGGTAAATACCACGAATGAGTCAAGACTTATAATTATTACTTAAAACAAGATTTTAATTAACCGGTCGATAATAATTTAAATATCGGAATGTCAATATCATAAATAAATGAGAGATTTTGTCATACTCGCTGCCACACTGTCTGCAGCATCTGCGACAGGATTTAAAGCTGGTTTACATTAAGATGGACGGACATATTTATCGTCCCAACAAATGGGTTGCATTTCATTGGTAAAGATCAGATTTTTAGGATCCGATAAAACGATCGAACACGATACTTGTACGTATTGAGCTTAGAAATCTTAACGGTAAACCTCTTCAATACTTGGCAATATTATTATCTTCTGTCTTCTATTCGGTGGCGAAGTAAAAACTGTATGGAATTGTGTAGGTGGTCATAAGCGCCAAAACTATTGTCGAAACGAGAGATGTCCTCAGCCCAGTAGTAGTATTCAGAGTACAGAACGGCTGCTGTCGGTCCGATATAATATGAACCAAGCTTTTATACAAACTCCTTGTCCGTGAAGGAGCAACGTGACCGACAACATTAAAATTGAATCGTAAATATCAATGGAAAATAAAAGATGATACAATAAAGACGACCGTACAAACTTAGATCGCGAGATAAAACATTCGATATTTACAACACAACGTGTTCGCGATTAATCGAGAAATATTAATTAGGGAGGTCAATAAACTCTTTATAACATTCATAATTTCGATTCGGTCGACTTGTGCCTAAAATCAGACCCAGTTTACTGATATATAGTTATCAATAAACAGGAGAATAATAATAACGAGAAAAGAAGCACAGCAGGGGTCTTAAAAATATGTAACTTTTCGTAGTAAAATAGATCGTATCTTATTCTGTTAAAATTCAAAATTGATTTGAAATAATTGTATAATTATAACTTTTACTTGACCTAACATAGTATAACTTATAATAAATGAGTCATAACATATAACTTTATCAAAATAAATAAGACATGGATGAAGTAGATATTGTTTTTTTTATATGAAATTTTTATTCATTAATAGATTTCATATTTCAATTTAGATTTTTTGTGTTAATATAGATATATAAATATATACATAAGGTACATACCTCTTAAACTAATGATGAAATAATTAAATCAGTAGTAAACTAATTCAGATATTTTTATTTGAAAGTGATATAATTTTCACGGTTCTTAATTTTAAATTCGTAGAAGATTATCCTTGTTCTTAAAATTAATTGAAATCTAGAATTTAACTGTTATTTGATGACGATACACATTTAAATAAATACACGGTGAAAGACCTCTTGAATTAGGCAAAGCTTTAAATTTATTATGTTCTTTATCGGCCAGTATAACGGTAGTAAATACGACAACGATTAGTAAAAGCGAACTGTAAACATGTCATTTAGATCATATAAATCAATATTCGTGTTAAACTTTCGATTATCAACATAATATATTAACTGATTTAACCTTTCACCTAGATCTTCGCGTATTTATTAATATTAAGGACAATGTATCTGTGTATTTTTCGTATTAATAGTCTTTAATAATGTTGATTTCACTTTCGAATTCGATAAAAATATTCATATCTCTTGTATTTTTAAGTCGATTTCGGAAAAGGAGGTTATCAATTCGATCGTTTTTTTTTTTTTTAATCTGTTGATTATTTCGATTGATTGTAAATTGATATTAATGAATACTATTTTAATAGGTCTTAATACTTTACGTTTTCCCATGCCAATTACGAAAAATAATTCTACAATGGAAAAGATAGCTATATTTCTCTAAACGAAGATTTTTTTAATTTGAACAGTGCGGTAAGAAGTGTGTTTTATATGTAATATATAAAATAATGATAAATAAACCATTAAGAACCAAAATATCAACTTTAATAAACAAAGCAAAACCAATTTAAAGTTTTTTTTTCTCAAATAAAACTGAACACTCCTACACTAAAACTTTAAAAATAACATTTAAATATTAACCATACCCAAGCAATTAATATTTAAAATCCAATGCATTCAAATTATTTAAGTTACTTTTTATTTTTATATTACAATAAATTATATTATTAATCTCTGCATCAATAACATTATATACATAAACGTTGAGTCATTCTTATTTTTTTCCTAATGATGTTTTATAGGTATTTTTTAGGTTGCCCTGATGCTATGATCGCATATTCCCGGTGCAGTAGGTCTCATGTGGCAATAATACTCGTCATAGAGGTTCACGATATACGGAATGGTTAACGAATTGAGAAATAGCTACTTCCACATTCATGATGATGAAACGTTTAGGTGGCCAGATGCATGAAATGCCTGAGCCTCACCCTGGATGTTTACTAAGGCTAACCTTGGGGAAACGAGGAAAGATGTTCGACATCTCTATGCCGATGTGATCGATAGCCGGGACGTCCGTTTGATTACACAGACTGTCAATGTGCGGGGCTATCACGCGATGTCCTACAAGGTAGCCTTTCCACAGCCCTGACGCGTGGTACTTAAAAAATAGGGCATAATCCCTGGGGCCGTGGATATATTAGGTGGAGGTCTCGTGCGATATATTTATGCATGATGGCTAGGTACTAGCGAGGAGTGCGTTATGCAATGTATCAACACAATCCCACATCCGAAGATAACCATTGAAGTAGTTTTGATGTACCATAGAATTCGGCTATCGGCTGGGCCCGGCTACCTTTCTGATGGTTTCCAGTCTAGTCTAAAATATTATAAAATATCGGCTTTAATATCTATGAAGTTGTAATTTACTTATTATATATAGGTACATATTTATTATATAATTTTGTATATACTTAATTATAACCTTTTGACATTATCTCAATCAGATACGATTTTATTTCCTCGTTTTATTTCCGAGCTGTTAGTATTAAAAAAAAAAAATCCGCATTTCCTGATTTCCATAGAGCATTTACAATTAAAATTGAAAAAAAGGTTGACTAACATGTTGTAATGGAACTTCTAAAATATTATGCAAAGTTTTTAAATGTACTTATTTAAAAATGAATATATAATACCTACTTCGGTTTCGTAAAATATAATTAAATGTGATATGGCACAGCGTATCTAAAACAATAATTATAAAATGTAAGGAGGATCTCCGTAATCATATAATATCAATGAAAGCCTTAGTTCAGCATCAGAAAATCTTGATTTTCTTTTTCAAAATCGCCATGCTACAGTATAGAATTTAATGTACCATAGGCTATCGGTCCAGTATGTAACCTTAGCAGTTAACATAATGTGTCTTAAATACAATTAAATTATTTTTTATTAACAACATTAAGGAATACTCCACGAATTTTATCTATATATCTATCTTTATAATTTATAGAGTAGTAAACCTTATTTACTTATGTTTTATTTGATATTATATTTGTATTCAGTAATAGGGTCAAATGATTTACAACTTCAAAAAATATATATATTATGTGATATCGAATTTTATGTTTTTAATTATTATTACGATGACCTAAACGAAAGGGAATATATATTCCAACCAATTTCATATGTAGAAACAACTTAGCAACTTACCGACGACGACTTACGACTATTTAAATGTAAACGGCAACGTGAGTAAGATATATAAATTAACTCACTAGTATAGCTACAATCGAAGATTAAAAAGCCTCAGATTATTTATATACTTAAAGTGCATTATTCAAAATTCGAATCTTAATTAAATTATCTGTTATTATCTTATATTATTTAATCAATCATTCCAAATCCAAAACTCCGCACAAATCCGCACCGCTGGTAAACTGACAATGCGATTATATTTCACCGCAATAATTGTGTACGTGTTATCAAATGTCCAATTTTTTTACTATTATTAATATTAGACCTATAAATATTATGACGATGTTACCGCTTTAATTGATTTCCTTCGAAATGACAAAAAGGAATTATAATATTAATAATGAAGTTTAATGCACGCGTAATTGTGACAAATTTATTTTACTTGCTCAGTTTTGCCGTATTGGCGCGTTTTGAAAAAAAATATGGATGTATGACGGGTATGATGGGTGGGGTGATAGGTATTTTTATGATGCGAACAACACACACACACAAACACAACACAAAAACACGAGGGAGTTGCTCTGCATCGCCAATTAAGTATCGAGTTGCTCGAAATAGACAACTTCAAACATTATCTTATTTAACAATATTTGTTCCGCAAATATAAATTATGAATGTTTAAATTTGAGACGAAGTGATATAGTAGTATACAAATAAGAAATACATTTAAAACGTAATAATAATAATAATAATTTTATTTTTATATAGATATAATCAATTTATAATAACAATAAAATTATTTATTTAAAAATATTTTTAGAAAAAATAGTAACTTTTGACAGTCGTACACGCCTTTAAACCTATTTTTTTTTATGATAATGTGTTAATTGAAGTTGCTTTCAACTTTCATTCATATTTTTAATATTTTGTACTGAACAACAAACATTACGCCAAGCTCTTACAAAGTTAAAGTAAATTCCTATTCGCTTATTATTTCCGATACATTGTAACCGAACATAAAATTCTTACGCCCTAAGACTTCTGTATTTTTACTGTGTGGCCGTCATATTTTGACAGACAGACGTTTTTTAATCTCGATATGGAAATTAAAGAAAATATTGACTTTCATAATATTTATATATCATTGTCGTTATAGTGTGCCTTGATCTTTAGGTTCCGTATGTCTGACGCACGTTTAAGCAAATACAGTTTTCAAGTTAACAAAAACATATCGTTTATCCTGTTATTGTATTGTTAGTAGATATTTAAATGTTTCGTTGACCAATGTTTATGATTTTGTATGCTCTCTTATGTGTTAATGTGTATGAATAAATTCTGTTTAGTCCCTTTTTCCGGTTACATACTTTAGAATTGATAGATGAGAACAGTTTTGAAAATCGAACGCCTACACCTTTTTTGAGGTTTTTTTTTAAAAGTAAATAACTACTTACCCTTACATGCACACACTACACACTGATACACTTGCACTTTTACATATGTAGGTATAAATATAAACACATCCTACAGAATTACAATATTCAAAGCCAAAAGTAGTAAATCGGTAGTACGCTGGTACAAAGTAATACATATTGTCCACTATTTGTGAGATTTCAATTAATTACAAGTATGAGTCGAGTTGGCCCAGTTAGACGTAAATATTAATCAATGATTGCGGGTACAAACTCATGCAAGAACCACTGTAATTTCAATTTGTGTTTATAAATCTCATAATTGGCGATCAAGAAAAACATCGTGAGGAAACTTTCGTGCGTCGGATGGAAATTACCTACTGTCACCTTTCCATTCTTTTGGTTCACAAGTATTTGAATTTAAAAAAAATTCAATGATATAGGTTTTTTTAGTATTATAGAGAATTCTACTTGGTGGTAGGGTTTTATGCAAACCCATCTGAGTAGGTAACACCAACTAATCATTATTCTACTGCTAAGCAGCCATACTTTGTATTGTTGCGTCCAGATTCGAGAGCTGAGTGTGCCAGAATAACTACAGGCACAAGGGACATAACATCTCAGTTCGCGAGGTTGTTACTTTTTACATCACCATTGTGTACGGGCAGTGGTGAACACTTACCATCATTTAAACGTCCACCTACATATACCATTTAAAAAAATCAGAAGATAAAACTATAGTACCCATATTTTATCACCAAGAGGAAAACTAATATTTGTCCGTTCGTTTCGACATACGTAGAACTTTCATAATAATGAGAACTTATAGTTTAAAGGTCAAAGTTGTTGACATAGAATAAGTAATTTAGTTAACGTCGAAAAGATCGTGACTCATATTCTCTCCAAGTAAGATTCTCCAAAAGTATAATAAATACACTTTCATTGTGGGTATTCTGAAATGGAAAAGGATACAAGAAATTGTAATATATTTAAGTAATTTCAATTTTTTTTTTATTTAAAATATGTATGCCGACTCCCACCCCCACAGAGATCGGCGATATAGATATATATGATGAGTGTATGGTATCTATGGTACCCAGACGGGCTTGCACAAAGCCCTACCACCAAACACCTCCGCATTTTTTTATTACGAAACTTTAACTGAGAAATAAACGCTTTATATTAAAATGATATTCGTCCTTCACGACTCTATTACGTTATTAAATTTGAAATAGTGTTTATAATGTATGCCAAATGCCAATTTATTTGATCTCACAGCAGTATCGTCAACAAATAAAAAAGAATGCAGAAGCATATATAAATTATTAATGTCTCTAGAAATAATCTGAGAAATATTAACATCTTTGTCTTAAATATAAAAAAAAACAACATAGTTGACATTAAATCTAAAAATGAAATATACTACATAAACGGTCAATGGTCAGTTCATATATTTGTCATGCTCAGAAAAATTATTATAACAAGTGGGGAACATTTTAACATCCTAGTATTACTGTAAATGGTAGAACTCTGTGTGGGCTAGTATAAGATATTTTTACACATACCTAAGAGTATTGTAAATATTGGACAACATCACATATTTTACTCAGATCCCAATGTAAGTATCTGAAGCACTTGTGTTATGGAAAATCAGAAGTAACTCTCTACCACGGTAAACCACGGTGGTCGTCGTATGCTATAGAAAATTTAAAAAATCTTAGGTTATGGTCGTTTCAATGCAAAATTTCATCGCTTGAATAGTTAAAGCACAACAAATAAACAAACTCACTTTCGCATTTACATATATTTTTAATTTTAATTGTGCGAATACTTGGATATTACGGCATCAACGAGAAAAATAAAAAAAAAAATGTATGAAACTGAGCACAGAGGGAGTTAATATATATAATCATCTAGTAACATATTTAAATATCGAATTATTATTAGTTAGTTATAGTTCAGTAACCTTCATTTAAATTTACGAACTCGAGAAAATTCAGAAGTAAAGTTGCGTGTTATTCTTTATTTGAATCTTAAAACATCGAGGACACTTTTATAGTTAATGATAAAATTTATGATGTGATGTAATTTGATACTCTCATTCATAAATAAACAATCGAATATTTTGAAATTCGATACAGCAGTCTTAAATAATCAAATTTTTTAATTTTTAAAAAGTTCTTTAAAAAAATTTAATAGACATTAACCGGTAAGCTGATTATTCAACCGCAAAATTGCAATGTTTAATTGTTCTCATTTGAAGGGTGAGTCAGTGTAACCACAGGTATAAGGGTCATATTAATATCTCGACTATATCGGGATCAGTTAATATTTCTAACAGTTTCGATGTTTATCGCCGGTGGTGATCACGTACTATCGTGACCATTTGACGGTGTGACCAAAAATTTTTAACAGAAAAAAATATTGTGAAATATATGTGGTACGATTTTACGATTATATAATTAAAACATATTCTCACATTTCCTAAAATACTCGTGTAATAACTATTTAATTTATTCTCTTTCTTAATTTTATGGCTGTTTAGATTTATCTCATTATAAAACAAATTTTACAAAAACAACCTTGTCATTTATATATTATGGAACTATTTAAAGGACTCTTCTCAAATAATAAATTAAATCACGTAAATCAAATTCACTAAATGTCATTTTATCCATTTAATTACTTTATTTCCGTACTAATTATATCTAGATTTTAGCCTTGATGTTAATGTTTTAATGTCTTCACGTTCTTAACCAGTTTGTAGAATTAAAAGATTGCGTGTCCACGAGGTAACGATAGGACGTATAAACGCAAAAGTGCAGCTCATTGAAATGTTGGAGATATCAAACCTCCATAGTTAAACTTGTTAAATAAATGACTGGCTGAAATTATAACACGACGATTTAAAAAGAAAGCCATTCCTATTTAAACTAAAGTCTGCTTCCAATTCTTATGGTATCATGGTAGTTATTTCTGCGAGCTCCCTGCGTTATTATCAACTCATAGCTTACTCTACAGCTAAACAAGAATACTTTTATTATTGTGTGAGTGAATTAGTATAATTACAAGCATTAGGGAATCACTTAGACCCTTATGTATGTAGACATTGAAAGTTTAAACAATGGTTTGTACTGCTTGCCTCACGGCAACTTGCCTAACGGCTCTTCGTTGGTCCTTAGACAACGAAGGCTTGTTTAAGGTGACTTTGTACTATCAGTTGGCTCAGCTGCTCGCATGTATACCAGAAAAGAACCATCCGAAATTAATGAAGTTTTTACTCGTTTGAAATAAATTTAGTACACCATATATAAAAGTAAAGTTCATAATATTTATCCTACAAGAAAATCGACATAAACTCCACGCTGTTTTATCTCTTATAAGATCTTATTCGAACTTGTACCGAGTAAACAACATTTGTTACCTATTTTTGTAACGATATGATTCCGTGTATCACAGCAATTACAGAATTCAATTCGTTTTAATAGATTTAAATGTAAATAAATAAACTATGTTAATAATATTATTTTTATTATTATAATTATACAGAATATGCCAATGTTTATAATATGAACGAAATACAACAGCATACTTAATACAGCGTATCTACTACGTCATATTGTTTTATGCCTGTTGTTGTCATATGACTGTTGTAGTATTTAATCGTAAAACAGACAAACGCCTGTTAAGGTTTTTCAATATAACAGATATAACACACAGGATGATGTCACATATCATGACATTTTAAACACTTTTGAGAATGATATCTTATTAGCCGAGAGATGTTTACGCTAAAATTATAGATAATAACACGAATAAGAACAAATAATACCAAAAATGTAAGGATATGATCATCCTTCTGTGTCGTATTTGAATTATAATTCACATGTTAATTCACATATAGTATTCATATTAATGATTGTATTTATTTATTTATTTTTAACTGTAAAGCAGATGAGCAATTGATATATAAAATTATGGTGGTCACAGCCCTTAGACTCTGTAAGGAATATTAACAACTAGTTTTTGAACGCGGCTTCATTCGCGTTTTGGGGTTGGTTGTCAGATATTATTCACACGATAACTTTATAAAGTATAGCTTATGTGTTATTCTGATGTTTAAGCTATATTTTTGTAAAGTTTCATTAAAATTCAATCAGTGGTTTTTGTGTGAAAGAGTTACAGACATCCATACATACAAACTTTCGTTTATATAATATTAGTAAGGACTTAAAACACACCCTTAGTAGTTCCTTGTGCTGATCAAACGAGAACCATACAAACTGTAGCCGTTGGGGGTTCGAATATTTTACAAATGTACGGAACATCCCCAAAGAAGCTCGCACAAAACTGTGTTGTCACTCTATTTTTAAAAATATCCATAAAAGCTTTGCTTAAATAAAAAAAAATGAAATAAAGTAAAATGTAACATAAAAATTATAATTGAAAATACCTAGAACGGGTGTCATTGCAGCCACAATTTATTATTAAAAAAAAACTTTATATATATTTTATAAGACAACTCGATAAATTCTATCTCTGATATAAAGTTTATCGATTTTAAGATATCGATGCATCGATTTACGATGTCGTACGTTGCTAATTAGTGATGTAGCTCTGTTAGTAACATAATTACTTGTAATTTATGAACACTTTATATTTCATTACTATGCATATTGAAAACATTACCGTACCCTTCAACTCTGTTATATGTAAATAAAATTGATTGCTAAAGTAAGTGTTAAGTCATTATATAAAACAAATGTTTTATAAAAAAATAAAGGCTTATATGTTATTTTAGAGTTTTAGAATTTTATTGTCAATAGCGGTATCGAGTATTATTTACTCGTGTAGGACAAGATATTCACCCCACTTTCAATTATTTTCTTGATTCGAATTAATAAATAATATACAGATAATAAATAATATAAATATTATAATACAGCTTGAAACAAAGTAACCGAACTTTAAAGACGTACACATTACAAATACCTAATATATTTCACCGAACACTTATTAAGAGGAAAATGAGAGAAACGCGTTTAAATAAATTATTTAATAAACTCATAAACATACTAAAGATACGAACAGTCACCTATTTAAATTAATTTCTAGCTCAGCTTGAGATGCAGATCGCGGTGTATCTTGGTTAATGTCGGTAATTACTCTTCGGAGTGATTTCTGACCATATCGAACGGTTGAAGCGAGCTGCGTTGAATACATGAAACACTTTTAAGATGGCCGGCAGCTAAGAGTTATATCTCTGTCTTCTGAGCCTACAAAGGATGACTATCACAGCGGTTTTAGTACCACTGATTTCACCTTAAGGTGCAGTTAAGGTACAGTACTACAGTAAGGTAAGGTATGTAGTAAAAATAACGCTGCTAACATTATCCATTAAACTATAGATTGCGAAGCCCTTATTAGAAACACTTTTAATATTTTATTAGGCTTTACTATTAAGTTGTAATGTTTTAGCTGTAAAAACTATTGTAGAACTACTTAAAAAATATAACTTTTATTATATTTGATGTCGGGACCGGTACATTATTTTTGTAATTCTAGATATTCCGAATAACGAGAATAAACTCCCAACTCGTTTAACATACACATAAACAAATATTATCTTCAAATAGACTAGGCTAGTGAACATTTTATTATAATTTTATGTCCTCTACTCCAATCATTGCCTGGAAGATCAGCAATATCTATTATCAATAAAACAGCTTTTTATATGCTTATATTTCAATTTAATCGCTTTAACATTCGATTGTAAAAATGTAATTACGGATTGCTTTATTAGTACCCATAAATAAATTAACGCACAAATGAGTTTTTTTTATTAAATAAACTCTTGTGCGTTCTTGAAATTTATTATAAAACAAATAAAATATGCAGAAAGCATGTCTAATGAGTTTCCAAAAAAAGGGTAATAAATAAAAAAAAAATAGGAATAATATAGTACTATCGGATCCAATTTGGAACAATTTTTTTTTTTTTCAATATAATAGATATAAGTATAATGTATTAGTAGTAGGATTAAATATTAAAACATATTTTTTCAAATGTAGAAAATAAATCAATTACTAACTTAATTTCCATACATAAACACAAATAATATAATTTAATAGAGTTGTATTGATACGCAATTTCATTCATATAAATAAATAATTGATAGTTAATTACATAATTTTAATACACTTGGAAACCTGTAATATTCTCCTCAATATTTATTAATTAATATATATTTAAATCAGCCGTATATAAACGTAAGTATGATATATTGACGTAAACGATATACTTACACGTCTAATACTGATTTATTTTTTTAATTATGAATATTTAAATTAAATATAAGCTTTATGACGTAATATAGCATATTCTATCATATGATTACATATATATTTTTGTTATATTAGTATTTCTAAGATTATGTCCGAAAAACGACGACAGCTGGATCTGTTGACGATCAATTATACGTTGAGATAAAATATATTTTAACTTGTTCTTTAAAAGGAGTTAAATTTTTGTCAATTATTTGTATATAAATTATATTTTATATTTATCTACTTTTTTTGCTGCACGGAAAGCTGTGGATCCTGATCTCTGGTCATATTGGAGTGCCGTTCATTAACCCATAAATAGTATACTAGTACTTATATTTACGCACACTTACGAATAAGAACATCATCGGCGTAGTTCACTAATCTCTATATAGACTTTGTTTTTTTAATAAATAAATGATACTGATAAAATTTCATTATATATGTTTTTTTTATCAATTTAACGTATGAAAACAGATAGCAATGAGGTATGTTCAATAAATACTGGCGTTATATCAACACATCGTTATATTTTCTTAAGATGCCAAAACAAATCCTTAATAAATCCTATATACGTATAATTATTGGATTGAAAACCATTCCAGTAGCCTGCCTTGAAGAGGTTAGTTTGATATTTAAAATCAATTATTATTTTGAATATATTAATTAGAATATAATTTATTGATAAAGTTCCCGACCTTTTGTAGTACGCTTTGATCGTAGATTTGTTCTTTTGTTTTTAAAATATTTACTTCAAATCAAATATTATATATATTTTTGGCCTCGTAATTGCAGCCCGTGAGTAACAGATCAGAATGTAAAGAAAATAATAGTCATGTGTTATCCTCCTTTATTTATATATAATTCAAGAAGGACCATTAGAAGTAACATTTTATTATTAAACTTCACAATATATTGTTTAAAAATACACCAATAAAGTTCATAGATTTTCAACCCTATATTAGTTTCAGCCGACCATTATGATAAAGCATATTCACGGTTGCCTTCCCTCTTATCCTTGCCGAAAACACTGGAAGTTAAAACCCTACGAACAGTGAAATTAATTTGCGAAAAAGAAAGTTGTAATCGACGATTAATGTAACAATATTTCTCTTAACAAAAACAGACGTTACGTAATCAAAATACCGGGTTCTTCTCTGTGGAATCTAGCTTCCGAATCGGTGGTAACATTTAATATAATTCTGTAAACTGACGAAACCAAAGTGCTTGTAGAAGCCTACTTGAATAAAGTATATTTATATATCTTATAAGAACTTAGGTTTCCTCTTATTTTTTCTTTACCAATAATATTCGAAGCCGAGATCCTATGACCATTCACAAAGCTAACAGCAGAACATCTAAAAAACCCAGTATCTAAAAATCAACTCTCAAATCTCTTTAAAAGCTTTGAAATTATTTTATTGGTCGTAATTGACTCATTAGTCTCGCTGCTTTTTTTATTAAACCATCTCTGAAGTTATTGCAAATCAACTTATGAAAACGTAGGTATATCAAGATTATTATTTTAGATATTTTTAATTTTTAATGTTTATTGTTTTTATTGGAATAACCATACCTCACACGTTTCAATGAAACCTTGACACTAAAAACTAAATAATACTTCTTGAATAGCTGTGCAGAATACCATCGCCCTAGTTAAAACACTTTTCGATTAAACAATTTTTTTACATATTATTAACATTAAGACCCTAACAATATACAAATAAAAATTAAAAATAATTACTGTACAAATCATGACCGCTTGGAATAGTAGCAAGAATGCTAGCAGCATTTCCCCGTTGAATGACATAGTTGAATTTTTGAGTCTTATGTGAGTCTTATTTCACCAGTACAGGCAACAAGGCGAGTTATTCCTTTTAATCTAAATGTTTCAATTGCAAATACAAAGACATATAGAGAAAGAGACGAATATTTGGATGGCTTGTTTATTTAAATCTCAGTTTATAAAATAGATAGTGAAGCAACAAAAGCAAGCACAAATTTCCTGTATTACGAAAATTCTGTTAATACGTCAACAGTGCTGTACGTCAATTATTTAAATATTGTTCCTTAGTTGTTTCGCGCGCTCCACCTGTCTTCCGTTTTGGAGCATTCAATATTTAAATGCCTAAATGAAGCAACTACTAAACCGATATCTAACACTTACACTTAAATGTATTAGCATGTTTCGGAAAAGGTTGTAGTATATAAAAGCAGATCTCCACCTCTATCAGGATAAGCCATTTGTTTATTCATTTCTTTAGAATTTACAATAACACAATATAGAAATTATGAGGAATAAAGGCAGTGCGTCGCAGACGTGGTAGCGCTTGACGTTGGCTACTCCACAATAATGGCGGCGTTCGACATTCCCGCCAGCCATCGATAATATGACGCTTCACCAGACAGACTAGCTGTCAAATCCTATATCTTGTAATGTAAAAGATGTCCATGGGATTAACAGTTTCACCCGCTTTGAATTGAAACTATGAAACTATTGGACAAATGTGAGTTACATTCTCTTGTTAAAAATCATAAAAATGAGGCCGTTAAATATGATGCACATAGACTGACTCACCGATGTCAAACATATATTCGTACCACAACAACATTGTTTTACTTTCTTTATTATTTTATATACTTCATTATTTTATTAGAACTATAATGTATATACATAAATCTTTTGAATGACATTACAATTAGTACGTACTCATTCTATAGGTACGAGCGCCTGAACTAGGGCGAGCCTGTGTCTCAGACGCTAGTCACTTCCGATGACGTTATACAAATAATACACATTGACATGGTAATATGTAGTACATCCTAATATTAGAAAAGTAGTCGATTGTCGGTACTAGTGAGTTGATAACAAGAGAGTTGTATTTTTTTTTCATCTACCGCAGCAAATGCGAACTTCTACAAAGAAAACAATTCTTTACAAATTAAATATAAATCTAGGTTTCATGTAACTTATTATTAATTTAACAAAACTAAAAAGCAATAAATATATATATATATATATATATATATATATATATATATTTAATTATTACTTTATTATTATTTATATATTTTACTTTAAGAAATGAAAATGACAAGACTATTGCTGTAAAACGAAACAACAAATAGTAAATACGTATTAACTAAGTATAAAAATAAACTGATTTACTGAATAAATAAATGATTTTATAATAACTGATAAAACAACCGAGGTAATTACAACTTAGTAAATTATAATTAATGTCAATGGTAACGGTGACAGTAGGCGAAAATGTGAAGGTCATTTGATCATAAGTTCAGTGTGACGGATTTCCATCCTTCAAGCTTATTGTACACCAGTAGAGCATAATATTCCTCAGTATTTTTTCCCTCTTAGACGTGATGGAAATGATCTTTAAGTTATAAGCATGACTTCGGTTTCGGTTTAAAGACATTTATTTCTCATAAAGAACACAAAAGTTCACTTATAATAAGAAATTACAATAATTGTGCTTGAGGGTACATTTAAAAGTCTGCCTTATGAATTCAATTATATACAGTACAATTATATACAGTAAAATAAAATGTTGCGGGTAGTTATGTTACACAAACATGTTTAGGTAGGGGTTACATTAACTTATAAATTATTTTGCACATATTCCATTACACGTTTTTTGAATATAGGAATTACAGATTAGATTCTCCTATGTAATATTTTCGTACCTTTTTTTTATAACTACGTCACTGTCTCAAAAATGCCTGTAACCCTCGAGATTTTGAAAGTTTACGAAATTAAGGTTCGATTTACCGTATTATTACATATAATTTATTTTTTACTACGTATTTTGATAAAACCTTATTAAAGTTGATATACTGTATTGCAATGTAATGCTATATAGCGCTGTAAATTCAGTGGATGCTTAACGAAGTAGAGGACTACTCGAAATTCGAATCAATTAATCAATGTTTGCGGTTATAAAATATCCATGAGATTTTAAATCATAACTTGATTCTTTCGAATTCGCTTACGGGGAAGTCACTTATTTATTTTTTCATAATATCCTCGCTTTATTTAATAAACTACTCGATTCGGCCTCGTACGGGAATATTAAGGTTAACGATTAAAGGTTTTTGAATCAAATACACATTTCTGCAATTAACTGTCAATGTCGCATTTTTTTTTTATTGACAGTTTGACCGAAGGTCTGACGTGATGAATCATCTGCGCCCATAGATATAGACATTGTAAATTATATTTTGCCACACATAGACACAAGACATTGAATCATTTGTATCTATTTTATTTTTTATTATTTAAAATAGGAAGGTGGCCTGGCGAATTTTAAATAGCTACCAATACCATCACCCCCACTATATACTTTGTCTCTGTGAGAATTATGAATCCCTTACATCCTAATGCGCTACCAAACTAAGGAAATAAGATGTTATATCAATTCAATTCAATTCAATTCATTTATTTATTTGCAAGAATATGGTACACAATACAGGTGTTCATTAATATAAATTCTCATATTCTACCGATTTATCGGTGTGCACAATATTAAACATGCAATAAATAATAATTTATATAACATAAACAAAAGCAAGACTACCATAAATTCAATCACATTAACATAAAATAAAATAATAAAATAAAATTAAGGAATAAAGAATTTAGATTACGAAAATAAGGATTACATAATAATACAAACAGTTTCAATATTTTCATCAATTTTTGTCACATAAATATTCATTAACGTTATAGTACAATTTATTTAAAAGCAAATCAAATACCTTTTTTTTAAACATAGTAAATGGTAAATCCTTTAAGTGGTCGGGAATATTGTTATATATGCGTATCGCCATACAGTATATATTTTTTTATCCCTTGTGCCTGTTAGACTGGCTCACTCACAGTTCAAACTAGAAAAAAACAATATCAATTATTGATGTTTGCCAGTAGAATAAATTATGACTGAGGGATAACTCATCATCTTAAATTATATATGTTAAATGTATTCATATTTTTTAATATAAAATGCATAGACATGGTTTCACTCTTTAAATTTTTCTGTCATACTCTGATGGACGCCAATACGACAATAGTATAAATATCAGCAGTGTGATCCTATAAACAATCATTTCGTATTTCTCTCTTGAAATTTTGACAACCGACTTACGATGATACGCCATTTTGATACAGGTATCGTATACATTTTATTATTATTATTAGTCAATGTCGCATATCATATTCTGACACTTGATGTTTGTTTTCTGGGGTGAGTTTCGACTCTCTTCTTATAGAATGCCTCCACTGGTGACGAACCACTTGCCTTACTTTTTTTTTTTCATTCATGGAGACCAACAGAAGATTTCAACTTGCATTTCGAACGACTCCAAAATCCTGTCGATGGCGCCTCAAGCAATTAGGGTAAAATTATTAAGTTTTATTATATTGATTTGCATATAATTTTGCATTAACACTTTTTTGTGATAGGTATATAAGTGTGTCTAGTTTTAAGAAAAATAAGCAAATTACGTAAATGTATTGAATTGTTTTGATTTAAGGCAGAGTGCACACGTCATTCGCAGTTCCTTGCGTTAATTAAAGATTTATATTATGTGGTCTAAGATACGGTATGAGAAATATATGTTCTTATTTTTTATTTGATTATTGATAAACAGCAAATGGTTTGCCTAGTTCAAATCATGAGTTTATATTGTTAAATAATATTAGCTATTTTGTCAATTTCACCAATAAAAATCAAGTATTAGTAGAGTAAATACACGAGATATTTGAAAACTTTGGCTGCCTGCTTTCTTTATAAAACTATAAAGTATGCCGGGAACAAACAGATAAAAAAGGAAATAAAGTGAATTAGGATATACATTTAAGTTTATAAAACAAAGAAGTAATAAAAAAATGAAAAGGAACGAAATCAACTTTTTTTCTACATAATACATAATCAGCCTGTAAATTTCCCACTGCTGGGCTAAGGCCTCCTCTCCCGTTGAGGAGAAGGTATGGAGCATATTCCACCACGCTGCTCCAATGCGGGTTGGTGGAATACACATGTGGCAGAATTTCGTTGAAATTAGACACATGCAGGTTTCCTCACGATGTTTTTTTCTAGGTTTACATATATTTTTTCAATTTATTTTTGAATATATTGGTAGTATTTTATTAATGTGAAAATATATCAAATAACATATATATATTTCTTATTCCGTATCTCGGACTATAAGAAAGAATTTGTGTAGCTACAATTATAAACAATTTTGGTGTTTGACGCATGTACGTAGATAAATACGAAAATATTTGCATACTTTTATGCAAATATTTTGGTAAAGAAGTATCTTATTATAAAAATGTGTGAATTTCTTCATGTTAGAATCTACTTAAGAGCTTGTGATAGATTTTACATTTGTTTTAATACTGTAAAATTACAATTGAAAAATACTTTTAAAGCCTGTTTGAATAAAGAATATTTTCGTTTTCATTTTTATCGATTGGCTAATTTGTTAAATTGCTGCTTATTATTTATTTAATTATAAAATAGCAACATTTTTGACGTCACATAAATCAAACATCTGTAAAGTTACTCTGTAATAACTGGAAACTAAACGCAGAATACGATCGTGAAATGTCAAACATCTACACCAATATTATTAATGCGAAAGTTACTCTGTCTATCTATCTGTCTGTTACATTCAAGCCACTGAACCGATTTGAATAAAATTTGGGTGGCTTCGTATCAAATTTCAACAAAATCGGTTAATGTTTAGTCAGGTTAAACTTCAAGGAGCACATAGGCTTCTATTTTATACCTAAAACAAAACGACCAACCCCTAAAGCACTAGTTGACTTTATATACGACACTGACAATAATACCTTATAACAACATTTAAAGGATACATTGATCAAAACAGCGTATCTTTTTTAGACGCTGTTCAATATTTCATAAACAAGATACAAAGTCAGTCAAATAATATTAGCATGGCAATGGCACTATCAGATGTGTAATTGACAGTATTTATAATTTATTATTGAGATTGCATCTAAGATGTTGTTTTCAAATTGTAATTATACTGTCACTCAGATTGCTTATATTAATACAAGATACTCTTTAGTAGTAGAATAACTGGTAAGTCTACAACGTCATAAATGCAGTTAAAATTAATAATAGCATTCGTATTTAATATCAAATGAACAACTTACATGAATTACGAAAATAATATAAATTATTTATGTAATAAATTCATTTAAGTCATGACATTTATTTAATATTCAAACAATTATCGATATATTTCTTTCAAAAATTCAAATATATTTATAAAAAATGCAAGTGGTAATATTAATTGAATTTCTAATTACATATGCGTAAGAAATTTATAACTAACAATATACGGACATAGAGTAAGTCTGAACTTTTATTTGTATAACTTGAAAATTATTAATGATTACAATACACATTTGAATGTTATTTATTTACAGCTTCGATATACAAATTAAAAAAAAGATAGATTTGTCCTTAAGAAAAAAACAACTTTTTTTTGCAGCATTCATTTGAGTAACTTCGGCAGCAAATCGTTTATAATTTAGAAGAACAAATTCTTCTTATTATACTCAACATACATATGCTAAGTATAATAAACAATTAAATATAAAATATATTTTTGCATAACAATTTTAATACCGATGTCAAAAGTGTACACTTTAGTAATATTTTGAAAAGAATATTCATATCTAATTTAAAAAAAAAATTAAAAAGTCAAATTATATTTAAATATTTATAAACGGCTAATTTAAAGACAGTGCAAGCAAGTTGGACGTATTTAGATACGAATACCATGCAGAAACATCTCGTTTTCCTTGCCTCGATTGGCACCTGACCTTCGAGGTATATATAGCCTTTTAAGTAAAAAAATAATCATTAAAATCGAAATATTAAAATAATCACCATAATCGGATACCCCCAAAAATCCAGTCGAATTTATAACCCCTCTTTCGATACAGACGGTGAAATTGTTCTTTTTATCTGACAAGCTATTTCAACATAACATATAGAATCGTTGTATATCGATTCGACCTTGAAACTTGACTCCTAATTAGAATTATAAAATCAGCTTCACTGTGCCAAAGAACATTACAATGATGATGATAATGACGTACTCCTTACCGAACGAAAACGAACAATCGGACACGGGTATACGAGAAATTAAAGTGTAATACTGCTAACTCACAAATTCCTGATTGTTCCTGAGAATTTATTGACGCAGAACTCTAATAACTCTTTAGTTACCCGACTCAGTACCTCAGAATCAGCATCGTAATGAACTGGTCACTAGACCAACGAAATAGTCAATGTATATTACTGAACATATATGGTATATCTTGAGATATTAATTAATTCTCAATTTTGGAAACCATAATATTATAACACACAAACATCAAACATACAACTAACACACACATTTACATACACACCCACCCACACAACCACCCCCCCCCCACACACACACACACGCGCACGCACGCACACACACACACACACACACCCACACGCACGCACACACACACACACACACACATGCACGCACACACACATTCATTCTCCTTATCCTTCATTGTTTTTATTTCATAATGTATAATTTGCTTAAGTTCTCATATGTATAATATAGCTTTAAGAAGTAAATAATGGAAGAGCACACTGGTTCGTTGTGGCACAGGCTTTTGCTTATCACAAGAACCTGGAACTCATTTTTTATGTATAAGCCATATTATTATATTATATTATTATATATAAATCAGGAGTACAGAAAAGGATCACCGCATTTTTAAACCAGTATATTATACGCGTAGAGAATTTAATTTGAATCCACTGTCATATATATCAGACTAAAATATATCTCATTGTGAAAATTTAACATAACATAATGACTAAATATTTTTCTACAAAACGTGACTGAACACGTGCTACCATCAATTTTGTTTACTCACCGCTACATAGTATGCCATATCTAATTGATTTCATTAGACTCTGAGACAATTTTACATAAGTTTTAAAATGCCATTCACAACTAGTAATATTTGGTTATTCCACCTGCTTTAAATATTTTATTCATAAAATATACATGACTTATTAATTTATTTATATTTGATACAAATCAATGAAGAATAAAAATCAAATAAATAATGACTCTACGTCTCTACTAGCTAACGTTAGGAGAGCAATTGAAATATAAAAGGGAGGATCATTTATAAAAAAATGTTTTGTTTTAATATTAACATTTAATCTCTTATAAACAAAGTATTATATTACAAAACATAATGCTATTTTTGATTAAAAAAAATATCTGATTTATGTCATGCTCTACAATAATAAGTCAAAAGTCGTTTCAAATGACAAGTTAACGTATAGAGAGAATACAAGTATTATTTTTATATAAAAAAACAAGTTTTAGGCATGATTTTCGTTTGTGTGGACTTGGAATGTATTGATTCTGCAATTTCATAACATTAATCGTAGGAACTCTTGCATTTCCCTAAATAAAAAAATATCTTAATATTTTAATAACATTGAGAAGCATGTAATTTATTTATTATTACTTAATACACACATTCATAGATATATTGAGTAACCGCATAAAGTTTGTGAGTGTGTGGGTTTTAACGTAGCCGTAATGATAATAATGTTCATAACAACAAATTCTTCAACCGACTACTTAACTTTATTTGTATATATTACACGTACTGGAGATTCACCTTTAAATGTCTTATTATATATAAATCCTTTATGTACTCACATAGATAATTATATAATCATTTTTAAAGATCACGTAACACTATGACATATAACCAAGAAAACTTATCGTTAATTTATTGCCTGGGAAATAAAATATACGATTCAATAACATTTAGCCGTAATATTACATAAGTAAAAGATCTTCTTATATATTCAAATATATAAATAATAAATTCTTCAAACGTCATAACATTTTTGTAACAATTAAAAATGTTTACACGTGATTAAAAAATACTACAAATACACATTCTACAATGCATATTGAATAAGTATTATGTAAAAAAAAAAACAATTATTAATTGATACTGCAGTAAGATTCTACTTACAAAATAATATGTCACGTCGATTATTACTAATCTTTGTATCCATCATTGATTTATTCAATTTATTTGCCCAGACATTATCACGAAGGCTATATGTATTTACGTAGAGGCGTCAATTGCAAATAAAATCGCGTTTGTTAAGAATTTTATGAACGCCTCTTCATTATTATAACTTACTTTAAAAACGCTCTGCACACATTGTAAATTTATTTATACAGCCTATAACGATGAACATAATTAAGCCTCGATTACAGAAGTTGTATTAAATCAGTAAATAATCAACTGAAAACATTGAAATTAACCGGAAAGTAAATACGATTCTTATGTTCGATTGAACTGTCTAAATAAATAAAAAAATGTGTTATTAATGGTGCAAAAATTAAGGCTAGGCGTTGCACGTTCAATAAACCGCGATTGTTATTATCGACTTATTAAATTTTGACGTTTAATTAATGTGATTATTGGAAATAAAACGTAATAACTAACAGCGATATTGCTTTAAGCCAACAGGATTTATACTCGACTTTTTGCATACACAACTACATTGTCATTTTAAATATTTTACGTAAAACGTTTTTTTTAAATGTGATATATATATTTTACACTTTATATTTTATGTTATAATTTTATACTTAAAATTTCTATGATCGTAATTTAATTGTGGGTATATAATAATATATTATTGTACCTGTACATACACGAGTATTGATATTACTCAAAACCTAGATTGGTTAGACGAAATCTCATATAGAGAAAACTTTGGCTTGTAACTCAACTTCTATTGATGTCCTTAAGAACATGATTGGTATACAAAACAATAATGTAATTTAAAGTAATGAAACGTAACTGCTTTTAAAATTACCGAAGCTGGGTCAAGGCCTCTCTCTGTTTATCTTGAAGATAAAGTATGGAACTAATCCCATCACACTGCTCCTTGGGTTGATTTCATCCTATACGAGCATATTTCCTCACGATTTTATAGCGAGAATAACATATATTATAGATATAAATTAAACTCATGAAAACTTCATGACTCTCTGCCATAAATGTCCATTAAGAATCACCGTCTTACCGTCGACATAAAATGCATACAACAGTAACACTTTAATTAGTTGTTTAGACGTTCACTGGTTGCGTAAATTGCACTTAGTCATATTTGCCAACAAAAATATTTAAACAATATAATTCGAAGTAAAGGATGAAAAATAGAATCTCATTTGCGTTTCTGTTTTGACGCAGGAGTTGGCCCATATTTGTTTAAGCGGAAAACACGCAATACTTTTACTTTGAAACGTAAGTAATAAACAGTGTGTTTGTTTACTTTGACATACGTGTGTTAGATTAAAGAAAAGAGACAATAACAAAACGTAACGTGGCATACGTCGTATTCATTATCTAAAGTATCCTTAGAGCATGTTTCTACAGAAAACATTGACTTTAAAATTTTTATAGTTTTGTTTTATACCAGCCGTCCACACGGCTTTAGCTGCGTGGATGTTAATGACAGTTAACAAATATAATCTATGTTAGTCCTTGAGGTTCAAGCTTGTTTTGCAACAAATTTCACCAAAGTTAGTTCAATGGTGTTCAGACAGACAGAGTTATTATTTATAGTATTAGTATAGATTCATAGATATCTGCATACGAGTGTATGTCATTGAACTTTTCCTAAACGGCGTGTTCAATTTTAATAACTTTTTGGTATTTTTGACCGGAGTCGATGGTTTGGATTGGACTTAGTACACAACGATCTCGTTCCGAGTTACTTTTAACAAAAACAAATATAACTCTTCTTTCACTTGTACGAAGATAGGACGCGCATCTTGTATTATATATCTGTCGCAGACGTTATTTTTTTTTGCTTTATCTGATCCTTAAAAGATTTACACTGTCTTTAGTACCCTTGTGTGAAATAGATGGAGCGGCGGCGACTGGAGTAGCGTCGGTCATAGGTTGACAGCCGTCAGAGAAAAATAAATGAATTATCAAAAATATAAATGGATAATGAACGATTTTACGAACGAAGAGTAAAATATTATGTGAATTTTCTACGACGTCGTATCCATCTAATTACTAATCTGATAACGAGGACCTTATTTACCTTCGTTATTTCGACAATTGTTTTTTTAATGTAAAATTTCTTACACAATCACTCTTTAATAAAAAAGATTGACTAGTTAGAGAGTTTATAAATAAACATCTATATATATATAGATCTATTATATAAATAAGAGTTGTTTATAAAGTTAAAGTTTCCTTTGAGGAGGACACGTTAACGTAAAATAAGAATATATTAAACCTACGCTACACTTAAATAATACAAAACAATAAACACAAAACAGGTTATTTATGTATTTTAATATTAATTTCATTCTGTTTTTGAAGACGAATAAAACCTTATTGACAGTTTAACTTACATTCAAGTTTCATATTCTTTTTTTAAAGAATGGAAAGTTTATGTATATTTTAAATATCGGTTAAACAAATGATCATAGAAAATTAAAAATAGAGTTAAATTACTTTACCATACTGAGCTCAATTTACGGAAATATAAGCTAATAATATAAATAGATAAATTAACTATTCGTTTACTTCAAGGCCATTCCCAAGAGTGACTAGGTAACTGCATAGGACACATGATTAGTGCACAAGTGTTTACGCAAACAAAGATTCAATCTATATTCCGTCACGCTCGTTATCCGTAGGGAGAGCTGAAAATTACAACTGAAAATTGCTTTATAAAGAGCATTTATATGCTTCGTTTCAATGAATATTTAACAGATTAACAATTTACTGTGTGTGTAATTATAAAACGTTTAAAAATGTATTTAGCAATTTTCTACACAAGTTTTTCACGAAATCTTTAAGAATGAATAAAATTTAATGATTTTCTATTTGACAAATACCGAAACCAAAAAAAATACTATTTTAATTTGTGTATGTCTGTCAAAAGGGTTAATCTTCAAAACGGGTAAAAATCATAAACGTAGATAGTTGCATTATTATATTGCAAGGCATCATTTATTCAAAATGTCAATATATATTCTAGGTCTATCAAAAGTTATATCAACATACCTAAATATTACATACATTTTTGTTTATCGCAATTAGGTGAGGTTAGTCTGGAAGTCCGACATTTTGAAGTTAGAAGCATGAAATTGTATTTTTTGGGATACTGATTAAAAATTAGTAGATACGTATTTAAGCGTTTCTGGATATTTTACGCCCAAGGGGAGAAATAGGGGTTGACATTTCGTATACATAATTAAGCTTTTTTTGATATTCTACCTCTGAGGGGTTGAAATAAGAAATGAAAGTTGTTATGAGAGTCAATAATTTTTTAAGTTTAAACAATGAAACTTAATTTTGTGACACTGATTAAAAATAAGTAATTACGTAGTTAAGCGTTTTTCGATATTCTACCTGTGAGGGGCTTAATAGGGGTTGACATTTCTTATATAGGTTAGTCGGGAAGTCCGTCATTTTTGAAGTTAGTAGCACGAAACTTTATTTATGGGCTACTGATTAAAAATGAGTAGATACGTATTTAAGCGTTTCTTGATATTCTACCTCTGAAGGGGTTAAATAAGGGTTAAAAGTTTTTATGGAAGTCCGTCATATTTTAAATTAAAAACATGAACCTTTTTTTTGGTATACCGATAAAAAATGAGTAGATACGTATTTAAGTGTTTCTTGACATTTTACGCCTAAAGGGAAAAAGTAGGGGTTAACTTTTGGAAACAGGTTAGTCTGGAAGTCCGTCATTTTGAAGTTAGAAGCAGTACCCCTAGTACGAGTTTCAATACTTCATGCGTTAATAACGTAACGACTTCTCGAAAACGTTTACGAAGTATTTGTATTCGGTAGTATGAGTTTGACATTACACGTTTGCGATAAAACCATGATAACCGTCGAGCTACTCGAAATAGACTACACCACAATTTATATTTCCATCTCACTTATACGCGCAAAAAAAGGTGAGAAAAATATATTCGG
This sequence comes from Vanessa tameamea, assembly GCF_037043105.1. Taxonomy (NCBI): domain Eukaryota; kingdom Metazoa; phylum Arthropoda; class Insecta; order Lepidoptera; family Nymphalidae; genus Vanessa; species Vanessa tameamea. Next base: position 4,291,078 of record NC_087315.1, on the reverse strand, counting down.
CCATATTTATTGTATTTGACATTTGTCGCAAAGTTTTGTCTCTAAAATTTTGAAGGTTATATTATCTTATTTTACAATGTTTATTTTATTAAAAGAAATAAAAACTGTGAATGTATTAATTTGTACGTGTTTTAGTAATGGTGAAAAAAGAAGAAATTACATTGAAACATGATTGGCTTAAAGATTAATTTATCGGAGTTTGAAATTATTATAAAATTCATCAAGAGGTATGTAAACATAAATTTATTAGTATGCTTAATATACAATACGATCCGTTTTAATTGTAAGGACCGTAAATTTATAATAGAGATTAGAAACGTTTTAAAAACTTATAAACAGTTTATATTGTTTTTAATATAGAGGAATTTGAGTTAAACTGTAACTAACCTAACCTACAAGTATTGTAAATTTAATTTCCTTACAATTTTACGTCGATATACTTATACATATTTAAATTGTTCTAATTTGTTTATAAAGTTTAATTTGAAACTAAGTGACTTACTTCGTGTTTAATTGCGATGTGTCTTGTGTGTTAATTTAGGAAATTATGTAGAAATGTAGATTGCAGTTCAATGCATGGTCACTTGTTTTTTGGATGTTGTCTGCACCAAATCATCTTTAATAGCGTATCTGCTCCAAATAAAGGATTGGCACACTGATAGCCTGAAAAATATATATGTTTTATTTCAAAATGATTACACTAAAGAATAATAGTTAATTAATAATACTATCCATGATCCCCATCATATCTTCAAAGCATTCTCAGCTGCCATAAACCAATGAATATAAAAAAAAGTAAAGTATTTTTATTGTTTTTGAAAATAAGTACTCATTTAAACAATAAACATATCACAATGATATCTTTTGTTTTAATATTTAGTTCTCTGATATAAGAAAATTAATGACACTATGATAGTAAAATTTAATTCTTTTACACAATTATCATTTATTTTCAATGTAATTAAATAACGTGTTAGGATGCCATTTAAAAATAAATTTTAAATTTAGACTCACCTTGTGTTTGTATCATATTTGTAAATATATTTAAAATAAATTAATATTTATTATTCATTTCTTTTTCACATGTTAACACAAATACTTATTAACTTTTTTCTAAGGCAATTCTCAAGAATATGTGTTCGTTTAAAATACGGCTAATTAAAGATAAATTTCACCGCAGAATTCAAATTTGTTGCTTTTTATTGTTATAAAAGGCTACCATAACGGCTGTAGCTAGTCTTCAAACATAAACAGCATAATAATGTTTCACTTGCTCTCACCTAAATAAATCAAGTGAGTTCAAACTCGATAAGAAATTAACGAAAACGTCAATTTACATTTTACATGCGTAAATCTGTCAAAAGTGTTACTCGTACTACCAAAATGTATTCATTACATGTTTGATATATGTAGGCTGATGAACTAATGGGCCACCTGATGGTAAGTAGTCACCGCCCATAGATAATGTGCTGTACGAAATATTAAACATTCCTTATATAGCCAATGCTAACCAACCTTAGGAACTAAGATGTTAGATCCCTTGTGCCTGTAGTTACACTGGCTCAGTCAGCCTTCATACTGGACCACAACAATACTGAATAATGCTGTTTGGCAGTAGAATATCTGATGAGTGAGTGGTACCTATCCAGAAATACTTACACAAAGCCCAACCGACCGAAAATAAATATAAGTGTGCCATCTACTCTAGTCATTTATATTATAAATATTTCGAGTATGTTTCCAAACACATTAGAATTTTTGGTACAATTATGATTCTTTTCTACAAAACAAAAAGTGATCAAGTAACAAGAAATTGGTATTTTAAAAGAATAAGCATACATATAAAAAGAAATAAACACTTTAAACGATACCGTAACTTTAATGACAATGACTAAAGCAAAATATTTAATACTGGAAAATATACTTACGGGAGTAAATGCCATTCTTTCCAACTACGTCACATGAAATTCAATACCAAACAAAGAAAGACTAAGATCTTCCAAGAAATGAATGATTGAATTCAAAGGAAAAAAATGTAACCCACATTTTGTGTAATTTAAAATTGTAAATTCAGGTCATTTTTGTAAATTATACAACAAAAGATCACGAATAATTTGACCTTTTTCGTGCGGAAGTTATTTTTTCTTACTTTACGATCAATTTCTGCCTGAATGTAACCGTTATTGAGTATCGGAATATCAAATGAGGGTCTTGTCATGTTATACGTTAAAATTTGTAACTTCATTACCTCGCATTTATAAAATGTGTGTGAAGTTGTCATCCCACGTGTAACATACGCATTACGGAATGTATTCATTGCAATCGACCTAATTTCCGTTATATGACATATATATGAAAACAAAATGGAGTATAGATAATTACCATTTTTTTATCATTTAGGCTAGCGGACAAGCAAATGAGCCTCCTCGTTCCATAGACATTGGAGCTGAAATATTAACCATTCCTTATATTGTCAATGCGCAACCAACCTCGGGAACTAAGATGTTATCCTCAAATATTATTCCGTCAAACAGCAATATTTAATATTGTTGTGTTACGGTTTGAAGGGTGAGTGAGCTAGTGTTACTACAGGCACAGGGGACATAATAAATCAGTTCGCAAGGTTGGTGGCACATTGGTAATACGAAAATTGATTCTATCTTTACCAATGGCTATTGATAGTACACTAACCAAAAAAAATAGTACCTCCATTGCATTCCTCAATGATTAGTATGGTATGTTTTCTTATGGTAATCTCCTTTGGGTTATAGCTCTTTATATAGAAGATAATTAGAGACAAAAAAAAGTAAGACAAAAATATAAATCACCAGTCGCATGCTTGTGACGTTGAAGCGATATAAAATAATGTTTTGGAGATAGTTAAAAATGGTACTCCGATATATTTTCTCTCAAGTTTGAACTAATTATATGTTAGCTTTAAATATGAGTATATATAGCTACAACTGAGAATATCTAGTATGGGTATTAAAGTATCATAGAACATACTAGTTCATGTGCGTTGTAATTTGGTACGCTTATGTCCTTCCGTAGTCCGTCGAGTCTGGCACGATTTTGATTAATGGAATCAATTATAATTTGAAAAAAATGTGCTTTGTATGTTTATATAAATACTTTTTGTGTACTACGCAATATGGATGAGGTGATTTGGTAGATTTATTAAGAAGTAATAAAAAATACCTTCAAAAATATAATGGCTATATTTTGGTTATATTAATTTATTGAGTATCTTGAAACTTGGCTCATTTTCTCAACAACAATAAAATGCGATGTATTTCGAAATACATGTACATACCTTTCTTATAGTAACATAAATGATACACAGGTAAGTTTTTGTTTTGTGATTTCATTTATTATGTTATTTCATGTTAAGGGTATTCAATGGTGAATCAAAGTCAATTGTAAATATACTATGAAAAAACAAAATCTAAAATGAAAACTTTTGTTATTAGTCAGCTTAAATTAATTAACGTCACATGATTGTATGTGGTATTCGCGTGTAGTCGAAATCCACCACTTATAAAACTTTTCATTTTCTTGATAGGCTGAAAGCTTTTGTGCAAGCCCGCTTGGTACGTACGTCGTACCACACACTCATAACATATTCTACCGTGAAACAACGAGCCATGAGCCAAAGAAACTACAGACACAAGGGACATAACACCTTAGCTATAATGGTTAATAGGGTTTCTTTGTGGGGATGATTGCTACTTACCACCAAGTGACCCATTTACTCGGCCAACAATATATTATATAAAACAAAAAAATATCCAATCTATCGCACAGCTGAAATGTATCATTTCATTATATTATAAATATACTAAAAAATATACTTCAATTATATATTACAATATAGATTTTCTATAGTCTATCATTTAGGAGTAAGGAGCTATTGTCCGGATATATAATAACTTAGGAGATAATATTGTCGAAGGTTGTATATAATAAATAAGGAAAATCAAACCCTAGGATATGTCACGGTCTACCCACATAGTATGAAATTTTATTACTCTAAGGTTATCAGCGGTGACAACCCTGAACTCATCTCGATAATAATAGACAAAGCACACGGTTTTACGTGTCATAAATATGAATTTTATTTTTTAATTATACAATTCTTATTAAAGTATATGTACTATACTTATTAAAACATTTACACAGTATTTATTATACGCGTTAATTTTTTTTTTTTTAATAATTTTGAGCAAAAAGTTACTTTTCATTAAAACAATTCAAAGAGTAATTTTAGAACATTCGAACATATATCAGATACGAGTACTATCTCAATCATAATGAAGTCTTGAATAAAACAACTTAATGTTAAGACGGCTTTTAGCTTAAGCAGCAGGCACAGATACGCGGACGGCTAAATGGGCCACCAAATGGTAAGTGATTGCCACTACTAATAGATATTGGCGCCAGTGAAAAAATAACCATTCCTTACATCAACAATGTTCCACTGACCTTGGGAACTGAGATGTTATATCCTTCTGGTTTATAGCAACGTAGGCTTACTCACTCATCATTCAAAATCGTAAAACAAAGAAACTAAGTATTGCTGTTTGACGGTAGAAAATATGATTAATCAGTGAAACCCAGACGGGCTTGCACAAAGCCTTACAACCAAGAGTTATAGGCTACTTAATACGTTTAATATTTTGACATTATTATTTATAAAGATATAAATATATGAATTACTCCACTCAGATCGTTTTTATTTCACCAATAAAAGAAATATTTTTACTTTTGTATGAAGATTAAAAAAGCAAACTTTTTTTTAAAATGCCAAAGCACTGGCACTAATATCACACCTTCTAATATCAATGGGCCTTAGGATCTAAGACGCCATGCTCTAGCTTAAGTTTTAAACCTTGGCTCCGGTATGAAGGCTATTGGATGGATGATATATATAAGAATTGAATATTATGACTGGCTCGTTAGCTAGCTTTATCACTGTATCTTGCATCTTAAGAGGTTTTTCTTTGGCAGTCTCGAGCGAGTAATGAGCATTACTATCCCACGTCTCGATAATCACATAAAGATCGAGCATATCGGATTGCCTTAACATCGTATAATTAAACGAGGGAGAGAGAATGCACATTTAGGTCACTGGAGTATTTCCTGAGCAGTATACTAGTCCCCATTGATAGTGAATTAATAGACGCTGTGATCGGAGTATGCTACGAGATCTAGAAAATTACTTGCATATTTGTTTTGAAGTTAAGGCAGTAAATTAATGATTACATTAACTCATTGAGTAAAAAACGTAACACAACATAAGTGTGAACGCTGAGTTTAAACGAAAAATTAGATGAATTATCCTTTAATTAGTAACTGCCTTACAAAAATGTGAGTGTTTAGTGGAACACTGATTCTCTCTTTCTACCGTTATTGATTTATCATTCGAAAGAAAAAGACAGCAACTAAACTATATTTATAAGAAAAGGCGTTAGAGCATGAATAAATCGTTAGTATTGCAAAAGAACACTCAATTTAAACAATTAGAATGACCTTTTTAAGCGAAAGTCATACGAAATGTATTAAACTTTATCGTTTTTAATTCTCTCCTTAATAAACTTTAATGTATTGCTATCTGCAATTTATCTGAGCGACTGATTTATTAATTCCGCAAATATGGAATACGAGAAGGCGTTCAATAGCTGTAATTGTTTGGAAACTCTGATATACACATATCATAAAAATGTCAATGCGGCTGTGCTTGGCTTTGGCTCTGTCGAAGATCACGATTCCTGATTACATCATGTAACATACATTTTCATTTTTTATTAACCGACTTACGAGTCACAACAGACTTATATACAGTGCGGTGAGGAAGCTCACGGGAAAAATTGTTTTGTCTCTATCAAGTTACATGTGTTCTATCGTATAAAGCTGATTAGATCTGTGTTATTTTATATGTATTTTTATCATCTGTGCAAGGAGAAAGGTAGGTAGAATTTTCTCTTTGTATGACGAAAATAAGAATTGAATTTTTTTATAAAATTCGAACAATTCTTTTAAAAATTATACATGTACCAAGTACAGATAAAAATTTACAAGAAAGTTAATATAAAAACTCCTTTGTAATAAAACTTGTATAGTTGCATAGTGATTTGTGTTTAAGAGATAAATATATTTTTGATAAATAAATATAAATATATTCTTTTGCTATACAAAGTTTATTGTTTAGGATTAATAGTAATTATACATTAAATAATGGACGATGATCAATATAATTTCAAACGCCATTTAACAAGTAATTTTGAATCCTAAAGTCCACGAGTATCATATATGTGAATGTGTTATTTTCTTTTAGTCTACTTGTATCTGTGTACATTGTTGACAATCTCGTTAGTCCTGGGTTCAAAGCTCAGCTCGGGCCGATGAAAAGTTATTCGGTTTTTGGAGTCGATAAAATCTAAAGACAACTCGTAAAATCATGGTCCTACGCCTGAACTCTTTCCGGTCGAGTTGGATTCGACATTTGCCATTGGATTATGAGAATGAGAGAATAGAGGGTGCACCTGTGATGCACTGTAATATGTCCGGTATATTTGGCTGGTTGCCCTTGAGATAGGTTACCGGTTACCGTGGCTCAAGTCGGCATCATGTGTGTACGTAACCACTAAAGGATAAAGAGGTAATAATAATTATGAATCTCTTGTGTATTTTGCAATATGATTAATAGTTGGAATTACATTCGATGGTCAAATAATATATTTATATATTATTGTATTCAACTTAAAATATTGGTCAAATCTTACTAATATTATAAATGCTAGTTTGCATTGGAGTGGAAATCATTGGCTTGTTACTGAAACTTGCCACAACGACTGAACTGTTCTAAATGAAGTTTTCCATAGAGATTTACTTGATGGTAGGGCTTTGTGCAAGCCCGTCTGTGTAGGTACCACCCACTCATCAGATTTTCTACCGCCAAACACCAGTGCTCAGTATTGTTGTGTTCCGGTTTGATGGGTGAGTGAGCCAGTGTAACTACAGGCACAAGGGACATAACATCTTAGTTCCCGAGGTTGGTGGCGCATTGGTGATGTAAGGAATGGTTAATATTTCGTACAGCGCCATTGTCTATGGACGGTAGTGACCACTTACCATCAGGTGACCTATTTGCTCGTCCGTCTACCGATATCATAAAAAAAAAACAAGTGTAAAATAAAAACTAAATACAGGTTAAAAAAAATATCCACACAACAATAGGAAATCGGTTGATTATAATCTTGAAATTGAAATCATAATAATATTAAAGCATGCTTTTCCTACTTCGTGCTACTTCTTTTACATATTTTTTTTATAAAGTAAATACAACTTAATATATGCTTTGATTTGATTTGATTTGATTGATTTTAGTCTACTCTTCACTACTACCTTCTATACGACGCATAGATTTTAACGATCTTGTATTAATTAAATTCATAGAACTATTATCATTTTTATAACGTATTCAGCTCACTGATACCTGCCTATTCCTTGTCACCACACAGCGACGACCGTGTTCGCCTTTAGTCTACTCGTCTGGGCAAGTATAGCAAGGGGTAGCCCTTACGACCTTAACGCGTGGGACTATATTTTTATTTGCCATTTACATCTTATGAACGTTTCGCTTAATACGCGCCCATTTACGGCAACAAAGAATAGTCAGCACATATTGGTTGAATGACAATTTATCTAGAACCATTAAGGAAATTTATATTTAATTAAATGATACACTTTAATTTAAATGAACTCTTAAATAAAATAAATAGACGTTATCGAAATGCATCCACATTTGTTAGTGTTCTAGCAGAATTACCAGCTTCGAGGAAATTTTCCACTAAATATGCTTTGAACATAGCTGTTACTAAAGTAAAATATATTATAAAAATATATATATAAACATCTACGGTCTTACTTATAAGCGATGTTTAGTGAGTGTTTTATTGAACACTGATTTCTCTTTCAATGGTCATTGATTTGACTTTTGAAAGAAGATATAAATTTTGTACATTTATTTAGGTATAATAACAGTATGAGTATGACAACTTAATTTAAATATCGTTTGACCTTCTGAAGGATACTACTCAAAAACGTAAACATATAATAAAAATAATACATTCCACACAAAGGTTCTAAGCTATTCAGTTTATTAACAGTTCAATAACCATTACTAATTTGAATAAATGTTTCAAGTCGAGTAATTATGTTTTTTGACATGGAACATTAAAGTTTGATATAAAATGTAAGATTTCAATTTTATGAGGTCTTTTGAGGTATTAAATCTGGCACGTGTGGTACTTTGTTTATATTAAGCTGAGGTTACATTGATAGATTTGACAAATACTATTTAAGCTTCTTGCTTAGTTTCTTGGCTATTTTGTATGGCTGTACATCAAGTCGTCTAGGCATTGAATGTCAGGTTATTTTTTTATAAAGAAATTATTATTTTTATTAAGCATTGAACACTATTGAAATGAACTTTCTTATTTAATATAGAACCATTTAGGATTCTTTTGACACACGTATTTAATACTATATATTGTTTAAAGTATGGTAATCAACTGTATAGTTTAAATTTTATTTATAAAGTAAATTGATTATTATTATTATAACACTTACTTAAAGATAGGTGAAAGTAAAAAAATATACACTGTTTTGAAAAGAAAATACACTGATCTAAAAAAATAATTAATCAGAGTAAGAAAATGATGACGATTTTATATAAATTATATAAACGGAATCAATATTTTTATTTGGTATTTGGGATCATCAAATAATAAAACTACGAAATACAAATAAAATTAGCGCAAACGTAATATACAATATCATTTATTTATAGATATAGATAACTCATTTTCATATATATATAGATAACTCACAGAAACTTATTCTATGTATAACTATATTAATATAATAAAGATGTATTTGTTTGTATGTAGAGAAAAATCACTGGAACTAATTAATAAAAAAATCAATTAAAAAAAAATACCCCATTCCTGAGTGTTGTGTGATATAAATTATATTTATCATTATCGTATAATTTCGTTTATTAATAAATTATGTATTTATTCCACCGATTTCTATCCTTCATTGACATTATATTATAGAAATATACTATAACATATCGTAAAATGCCTTGTCATGCTGAAATATTTTTTTCTGCGATTCGTGCTTGTTTTTTAACAGAACAAGCAGCTTCCAAGGCAAAATAAATAATTGGACATAATAGCTAATAAATAAAGAAGGCCTAGTAAATAAAACGCGTAGATCTTATACGAAGGTCACAGGTTTAAATCCGTGCTACTACTAGTTTTATCAAGTGTCTATTTATTTGTGTTCATAATGTAGTGTACACTGTGTGAAGAAATTAAACGTCGTGGGATACGACGAGTCAATTGAATGAAAAAATACACAATCTTCAAAAAATACGGTCGAAATGGTCGCGACATTTTTAATAAAGGTTCTCTGACGAGTATTTTTTATTACGTTTTTAATTGCTTCGTTGATAAAGTGGCTAGATAAGGACACAGATGCAGCGATTCTGGGTTTTTCTATCAAAAAATTCTCAATAGCAGACCGGGTCCTGGCAGGATTTTATTCCACTGCACTGCTTCAATGTGGATTGGAGGACGGATTTGAACAGTTGTCAAATGAATTAATTGAATAAAGAAAGACTTTCATACGTTAAGCTGTTGATTGCATGGAGCGGTTGATCGCGCCTTGCTGTATTATACTTTTAAAAATATACTAAATTCCTGTTAAAATTTTGTATATAGTGACGTTGAAATCACTCTAAGCTATGCTTATACGAATAGTAAAGTCAAATTATACAGCATAAAATTAGTCTTCTAAAGGTCTATCAAAAATTAATATTCAAATCGGACCAATGCGTCCTAATTCCATTTTTTAAATGTAAATATTTATTTATTTATTCTATATTACTCAGTAAACATTAAGGCCTGTAATGTTGCTACATTAAATGTATGAATTTTCCTGATTCGTTAACTTGCTAATTTAACGGGAATTCCACTTTTTGATAATTTTATACGTATTTTATAAATATATATAAATATAGATGTAGGTATAGGTAAGTTATAATTTATATAATGACGCATACATACATATAGTTTTTGACTAATTCAACCGATTTAAAAGAAGTCATGATAATAAATTTTATTGGATTTCTTAGTGTATATCTGACGCACATTAGAATAAATAAATGAAGAAAAAAAAAAAGTTGCTCTAATCACGCTTACGCCAATAGAGTCAATCAATTGAATCGAAAGTGATTTTAAACATCGGGACAGACTAAAAACTAATCGAAGCAACGCAAATGGATCGAAAAATAATTTCAAGTTTAGTAAGTACATTCTTACATAAAAACTTGAATGAACAACAAATCAGCTAAAATTTTAAGTCTAAACTTACTATGCAGACAAAGTTGCTGGAACACAAAATTCCATTAAAAAAAACCTTTTCGTCCATGTGTTTAAACAATTAATTATACTTAAGATCATTCTTTAAATAAAGCCGTGACTTATATAAAAAATGTTACGAAAGTAAGTCATCGCATAAACTAACAGCCATTTCGGCGTTCCTTTTATCATAAAACACACCGTTGTAGGTCAAATCAATCACGCGGTAAAATCTCACTTGTAAATAAAAGCATTCGAAAGCTCGCCGGTCGCTGACCTCATTGTGGTTTTAATATAATCATACTCGTTACTCATTACACTGCGAATTTGGCTCACCGAGTTTCCTGTATGGGTAAAATTCATTGCAAAGTATCGATGTGGTATTCCGTACAATAAGGCGACCTCATTTCGGTTCGGACGAAACATTGGTGAAACATTTGGAATTAGGAGCAAGTAACTCGTATGACAAATACTTTAAAAACAAAATTATGTATTTACAAAGTTGAACAACGTTTAAAAAAAGAATATCTTTAATCATTAACGGTTATTATGAATTAATCTTTTTTTTTTTTAACTTTAAATAAAGTTACTGCACATAAATTATAAAATTGATATTAAAACGATAAATATTTTTGCAGTAGGATTTCATACATTTGTTGCTTGTTCAAATGAACAGATGACAAGACAGTATTTTGTTTTGATATTATATATTTTAACAAATTTAAAGTATATTTTTTTTACCTATAAATTTATAAATTTTTATTAAAAGAATCTGCTTGACATTTCCTGGTATTTTTATTCGATTTAACACTAAGCAGATTTTTAAAGTAATATGGTAATTATTTTCTTCTCCTTACGTTTTTCCTCTATTTTCAATCTAGTAAATTTCCCATCACAAAAAATTTCGCATTGAAAAAATATCCGCTCAATGTTCAAACACGATAATTGCTAAGTCGAGGCAAAAGGCATGAACAGCACTATAAGCGCTGTCACTCAGAGAAAGTATTGTTATTATAATTCGCCATTCATACGTCATTTGTATATTACATGTTGATACAAGCGAAAGTATTTCTGCGAAATAATGAATGAACATTGCTTATCTAGAGCTGATAATCTCGCTTTCAACTGTCATCAGATATATGAAAGTGATCCTGATATATTGACAGTAATTATAAAGTTTGGCGTTATTTGCATATACAATTTATGATGATTGATAAATATCTTACTTTCTGCGGTTGCAACAATGTAGAAAAGCCAGCTCGTCATATGCTTAATAAGCACTGACAAAGGTCATTGACACTACCGTACTCTAAATTTCAATCTGCTACTGAGAATGACTTTAAAAACTCAATTATTTTATATTGGCCCTAGGGCTCGAGTCTAGAACATCGAGCAGCCTTTTAAGCTAGTTAGTAAACCAAAGACATTGCAATTAATTTTTTTAAAACTATTTTTCGATTAAGTTTAATATTAATTAATATAATATTTAGAGACTAAATCTTTAAGTGTATATAAAAGTTACGACCAAATTGATGGTCTATCAACGTACAGATAATATATAAATAAAAAATTAAGGTTGAGAAGAGACTTTCGTTTCTTAGTAACGTATACTAAATAAATATTTTACGAAAAATTGATTTTTAATTAGAAGGCGCTTCACAACCACGCACAAATTTAATCTTTCAGATTATCCAAACAACCCATCAAAATGTCTTTCCCTTAACATATCAAGACATCATTCAAAAATAAACTCAATCAATACAATGGAAAGATACGCTAAAGACACAACACATCTGTAAAGATTAGTTTATTCAAAGAAAACAACAAAGTATGAGTGATTTACATGTAAGCACTAAAATTAGTACAAAACAGTAACTGTTATTTCTTGTCGTTTTTGCTTTTGTTAATTTTACCTTATATTAACACGAGTCTTGTAATATAACGATTCAAAAATGCCTGTACTCTTAAGAGGCTACTTGAATAAAGTTTGTTTTGATTTGATAACCTTCTGAAATATTATATTAAAAATACTTCAAATTACAACCATAATCGATTGATTAGTATTGAATCACATGAAAACACTTACATTTACTCGTGTAATTTAACAAACCGTTCGGACTTCGTACGGGAAAAATAGATTATTTTGTAACCGATACAAGATGTATATAAAAAAAAAAACTGAAAATTACGGATTTGAACGGTCAATCTTCGGTTAAGATTCATATATCCTACCCAGTAGGTTGTTTTATGTTTCTTTTAAGATGTGACCTACGGATTTAGTGCCACCAGATTATAAATGATCACGATCGCCCATAAATATTATCAAAGTAAGAATATAAACTGTCCCTTACATAACAGTCGCTGAAATACCCACTTGAAAATTCAGATGTTGTCTTTATGCTTGGAGTAACACTGGGTCACTAGACCTTCAAACCAGAACATAAAAATAAATAACTGTTGCTGGTAGACGGAGAAAAGCCGAGATGGCCCCGTGGTTAGAACTCATGCATCTTAATCGATAATTGCGGGTTCAAACCCAGGCAAGCAATCTCTGAATTGTGCTTGTGCTTAATTTATGTTTATAATTCATCTCTTGCTCGGCGGTGAAAGAAAACATCATGAGGAAATCTTCATGTGTTTTAATTCAACGAAATTCTGCCACATGAGTATCCACCAACCTGCATTGGAGCAGCGTGGTGGAATATTCTATTACCCTTCTTCCCAAACGGAGAGGAGGCTTAGCCCAGCAGTGGGAAATTTACAGGCTGTTACAGTGTGTGCTGGTAGACGGTAATTGATGTGAGGAGTGGCTGATACCTATTTAGACTTGCAAAAATACCTTCCCCTTAATGTATATAACACATAAATTATGTACATAATATAACACAGGACTAAAACGCACTAAAACTAATTTTTCTTAACCTTTATGAATGGCTGTATTCAAATCGCTTTTTAATGTTGTCATAATAAGGCGATAAATATTATTTAATATCAAATTACAGAAACGTAAAATAATTTTATTGGGGCTCGTATCTTATTTACAACAGTTTAAAAATGTAATTCTGCGAAATTAAAAAGTTCCAAAGCAAGTTCACGGAGAGCAAATGTATTCCTCGTCATAAAAGAAAATATTGGTTTATGCATTAGCATCCGTCGTGATTGTCATTGTTTTTGTATGTCTATTGCTTATTTGACTACTAACGATACGTTTTGATTTTAAAAGTACTATCTCCGTATTTATTTATTCGATAAATTAAGGTTTTTTTTTTAATAAATAAACTAAAACTGAGAAGCGAATATGCGCGAGTATATATAAGACACTATATAATGTAGCCAATTAAAAAATTAAAAAAAAAAGATTTGGCAATTAATTTAAATTCAAATTATTTTTAAGCCCTTAATCAGCTACGTTGCTAATGATTAATAATTTAAAAAAAATAATACAACATAATAAAATTATTAAAACAACGAAAAACGTTGAAACTAGTTAAGATAAGATTCAATAAAATCGGTGACTACCGCGATTTTTATAATTAATCCTATTTATCTTCGAAACGAAATCATAATAACAGATGCTAGGTTTCTAAAAATCGCTTCTAATTATAAATGATGTGTCCATTTTAATCGGAGACAATATATCTCGATTTTATTTTCGCCAAGACTGATTAATAAATTCATTTGTTAACCTCGATCTTGAGACGGTGTGGCGACAGTGAGCATTTTAATTCTGCGAATCGAAGTCGAGAAATACTGGATTTGATCTTCGCGCTATTATATTTCAATAAAAAAAAAATGTTCAACGTTTACACAAAAGTAAACGTGTATTTGTTAATGATGACAGTAAGTTTAAGGACCTTTGAATATTAAGTCATTTTGACATTTAAAAATAAATCACGATCTAAAATACATTTAGGTATAAAATTTACCTTCAAATGATAGTTTACTTTAAATTTACGATTAATGAACAGGTTTATTTCTAGTAAATATTTATATTAAAGTTTATTCAAACTAAAAAAATGAATACTTCAAATTCGACAGGCTTTCAAGAGAAGACTAGACTTCCTATATCTTTAGTCTATAATTATATAGTTATATACACAATATACAAGTGTTTGAATATATAAACAGAGTTAAAATACAAATTTACTAAGTTGCTGATAAAATAAATTCACTGTGTAAGTATATACATCGAATCAGAATATAAAAAAAAAATTCAAACATTTTATTTGAATTACGTTTTCTAAAATAGCAATATATAAGAAAAAGAACTAGAGAAATATGTAAATAAATATAATTCAATTTATTAACGTAAATTACTTTCAATTAATCAATTTATGTGATAAATAATATATTAATCTCATACTGTCACGCTTGTTACTGCTTTTTATTTTTTAATATAGTTTTAATCACTTAATTTACATGTCAAATATTACATATTTATGTTACTTCGATTTATTTACATTTGTTAAAATTGCGGATGTGTTAAATCATACTTGTTTTTACATAATTAACGAGTTACTGGCTATATAACGGTTGTTTCACTAACGTCTCGTTCAATATAGAAACAAAAATATTTAAAATTATTGTAGAACGTGAAGATTTACTAAAGTAGGCTTCGACAAAATTGAACTCCGGGTATATGTTACTCATTATATACATAAATTTAAATACCTTTATCAGAATTAAGGGAATGAAAAGATTCGAAGGCTTTTAGACCGTTTCAAAAAAAAAATTGAATAATTGCATTGTGAATAAAATTATCACTTAAAAAAAATTAAAACCAGCCAAGTGCGAGTAGGACTCGTGCACAAAGGGTTCTGTTCTGTATTCTCTATAAAAACGATAAAAAAGAGCATGTGGGTTATATATACCCCCTTTTATATTTGTTTTTTAGTATTCGTTGTTATAGTGGCATGAGAAATACATCACCTGTGAAACTTTGTTAGCCGAGATGGCCCAGTGGTTAGGACGCGTGCATCTTAGCCGATGATTTCGGGTTCAAACCCAGGCAGGCACCACTGAATTTTCATGTGCTTAATTTGTGTTTATAATTCATCTCGTGCTCGGCGGTGAAGGAAAACATCATGAGGAAACCTGCATGTGTCTAATTTCAACGAAATTCTGCCACATGTGTATTCCACCAACCCGCATTGGAGCAGCGTGGTGGAATATGCTCCATACCTTCTCCTCAAAGGGAGAGGAGGCCTTAGCCCAGCAGTGGGAAATTTACAGGCTGCTTATGTGAAAATTTCAAGTGGCTGAATATCACGGTCAATGACATACAGCCTGGCGACAGACGGACAAGCGAACGGGTGAAAAAAAAAAATGGGTGAAAATTATAGAATAAATTTGGCGAATGTCAAGCGTAGCTTCACACACACTAAGATAATAAAGATGGCCTGTTTTTTTAGTTCTTTTATAATGCGAAACTCTATCTAGACATAAATATTCTAAGCTGCTCTGTCGGTAGTTTTTGACAATCAATAAGTAAAAGTGATGCTTCTATATTGACTTAAGATTTTTGACCGAAATAATTTGTGCCCTCATGGCACAAATAAAAGCCAAAAAAAAAGAAGATTTTTGACTTTGACGTCTATCAATTGGAATGTTCTTTTGCCATAATTGTATTATTTTATAATCATTAATGCTAGTCGGTAGAAATAATCAATTTGAATAGAGTCGATGATTTCTGATTATAAAGTTGTATTCGAGATGTGCTAAATATACATTATTATATTTATAATAAAAAATAATATAAATATAACTACTTACAAATTGATACCAGGATACAATTGATATTAAATTAAAGGTTACACACGAAAAAAAAATGTTAACTATGTAACAGATATTTTTTATTTTTTGTTGTCTTTATTATTAATGAAGCTGTGATGTTCTTAAGTTTTAAGTCAAACACCTTTGTATTAATGTATTCCCTTTCAACTTTGAGTGAATCAGTATAATTTTTATAGGAACAAAAGCGGGACATCTTAGAATAGTTAGTTGATAGTACATTAATAATGTTAAGAACGGATTTGACATTTGTAGACAGAGATTTCCACTTACGATCAAGTCCCAACCTTGGAAGCTATGATGTAAAGTCCCTTGAGCCTGTAGTTATACCGGGTTACTCAACCTTCAAACCATTATACAACTGAAATTAACTAGAAACTATCTACTGTATAAGTATAACAGTATATAGTAAATATTTATGTAATTGCAAGCATTGATAGATTAATAATGTTAAAAAAAATATCAACCAACAAAAAATGACACTTTCATCCAAGTTTGATTTCGTTTATTTTTTAAATGTTACAGATAATCATACAACTAATATATAAACAGAATAATAGAATCCTCTTATGTTATCGCTATTTATCGAAAAATATTGTAATTAAACTTCGGTAAGCAATTTTGTTTTCAATTAATCTCGGGCTTAACTGTGTAGTGACTATAATATTGTAACGAAACTTGCATTAACTATCTGATATGTATCAACGCGGAGTGGAGCAGTGTTCTCGATTAAGTTTCGAACCAAAAAATCAAAATCAAAATATTCTTTATTCAAGTACGCTCATAAAAGCACTTTTGAATTGTCATGGTATAATAAAGTTACCACCAGTTAGGAATGTCGATTTTAACGAGAATAGCCGGCAAGGAAATCAGTAGTTAGTCGTTTTAACTATTCTAGTTACAGTTATGTCCTACCTAGAAATCAATAAATACAAAGTCAACGCTTTTTTATCTTTCAAATAATCTTGTATTGAGTAATATGCCTTATTTATCAATATATTTTGACATGAGCTTTAAATTTTTGAATAGGCCATGTTAAAAATAACTATGGAATCTTATTAAAGAAACGAATACTTTACCACTGGAAGGACACCTACAAACCAAAGAACTTTGTTCAGTAGTGAGATATTTAAATATGTTTACATTACTAACTATACAATACTATATTATAGGTATATATACATACAGAACCATTTACTATATAAAACAATAAAACCAGTTGGTTACATATATATAAACAAAACTGAAACAGCGTTAATCGATTTTTCTTACAATATTTAGAAAAGACTTTAGCAGGATGTAATGTGTTGTTCGTGCGCAAACAATATGTATATAAAATCAAATACAACGTGCCTCGATGAGAACTGGCCGTGAATATGTGATTATCTATTTAATTTTTAATTTGCGTACATTAAGTAATATTAAATAAAGAGCCGATACGGCTCAGTGAATGGTTCACGTTGATTTTTAACCTTTGATCGCGGAATCAAATCTTGGAAGCACTATTGAGTATCGTTTATTTTGGGTACATTGGATCGGTAAAAATCATCGTTATACGGGTATATCGGATTGAATTCACGTGTCATCTCTCAATCTATCAACCCTCTTGGTTATTTCATCTCTTGTTTTTAGGAGGAGACGATGAATTTGCTGAGCACTGAAACAATTACGAGCTGTTGATTTTAGTATTATTAAACGTTGAAGAGCATTAGCGTTCACTCGTGATTGATACCAAGTAAATATTCACAACGAGACTTTATTTTATAGAAACACTTTTCGTAATCAAATCTCCTGATTACAATTATATAAGATATAAACAAAAATTTAGACTTTATTTTATTAAAAAAACTATACTTTCTTATTCATTGGTAAATATTTAGTGTCTGAAAGATTAATATTATTGCATACATGGTTATTTTATTTCGTAAATAAATTTAATTAAAATGTTTTTATCTTCAAGAAGTGTACATAATACTAATATTTGCAATATTGGCATATGGCATATTTAATATGTACCATTTAAATGAACCAGTCGTCTTGTTATAATGTATTGTAAACATGTACGAGAACATAAAATTCACACCTGTCACGTCAATGGTCTAAGTATAAAGCGAGTGAAATTGCGAAGTACAGGTACTTATATAATAATAGTATGTACAAAATGTTTCTCCTAATTTATCACTGATATATATTTAAAGTAAGCCGAATACAGGTAGTTGGGTTCACGTCTTATTCGTAATTTACATAATTCCAAGCGTACATAATTTATATTGTTAATATTTTACATTGAATTCGTTTTATGTGAGATTATATGGGTACATCATATCTATACAAATATTATAAATATGAAAATTTGTTTATTTGAAAGCACCCTTATCGGGATATATCATGCCTATAGCATATCCCAACAGATTAGAGCTGAGATAGGCTGTAGACTGCAAATATCACGCTACGACCCACGAGGTCGGAGGACTAACACTTAATGCAGATATTACAATACAAATTACCATTTGTTTAATTTTTAGTACAGATTTTTTGTTATGTATACAACGGTTTATCTTGTCTCGATATATTTCTAATGATTGGATGTCTGATTGAAATATATTATAGACTACAATCATCTGATAACATAATTAAAGAATATTAATATAATAAATAAATTATTGGGAATTGACGAAAAGTTACATATCAAATTAAAGATGCGTTTAAATGACCTGCTTTAAAATATTTTCTTTAACGCTTCAACATTTTTGTTTCGTTTTATCATTTACTGATTGACGAACAAAAACTAATCGTTCGTCAATTGTAACGCGCCGGTTGTAATTGATTTTGGAATATACGAGTATATCATGAAAAAACTTAGCGATTTATAAAAATATAAATTTTCAAAATTCGATCTTGGTCGAATCGATTGAACGAGTCAAATATATATTCTCATCAAACTTTGAAATTTGCGTATAATTGAAAAAAAAATGAAACATTTTAATACTTTATTTTTAATATAGAAATAAAATAAGATAATTAATTATTTTATGCAAACACAATTATTTAACGCTATTTATAAAATATGAAGCGTATCTTTAAAGGGCTACCTCGAAGCGTGATTATGTCTTTCGTGCCTGTAATTACGTTAGGTTGCTCACGTTTCTACAATAAATTGCATTGTTTATTGCTTACAGTATATATAAATACTTACATGAAGTTCAGTGTCTTCAACAAACGTTAAGCTTAATAACCGCTTTATGCGCTCGCGTTAATAATTATACGAAAATGATGCATCGTTAGCAATACACACGGAAAAAGTATATAGTATGTTTATACTATAAACTAAAATAATATATACATTATTTTTTTTTACATTAGCAACCTGTAAATTTCCTACTGCCGGGCTGAGGCCTCCTCTCCCTTCGAGGAGAAGGTTTGGAGCACATTCCACCACGCTGCTCCAATGCGGGTTGGTGGAATACACACGTGGCAGAATTTCGTTGAAATTAGACACATGCAGGTTTCCTCACGATGTTTTCCTTCACCGCCGAGCACGAGATGAATTATAAACACAAATTATGAAATTCAGTAGTGCTTGCCTGGGTTTGAAACCGATATCATCGGTTGAGATGCACGCGTTCTAACCACTGGGCCATCTCGGCTCTCTATATAATGTAGTATATAATATAGTTTATAGTAGAGCTATAGATTTATATCAGGTACGGTTGTAGTAGAATAATAAATCAATTAAATATTATAATATCGAATAATATACCGAAATAAATAACGTTACTTTTATCGTTAAAAATATATATTAAATATTATATATTAAGAAACGAAGAACATCGTTATTAAGTTATAACTAACTAATTAGCTTTTAACGGAAACATCCATAAGAACTCTTTAGAAAATTAAAGCAACAATAAAACGATAAAAAAATAATTTAAACATTAAAATGTCCAAAATGTGTGATATCTTTATTATAATACGTTTAAATTACGAAGAACGCTAAGAAATATTAACTTCAATCTGATACATTGATCATTTCCTGATGCAAGTCATGCACTTAAACCACCTGTTTTGACATTTTAAATTATTACCAGTGTAAGAATATAATATATTATGTATCAATGATAAATACTTATATTATACACTTGATAAAATATTAGTTTCCAATTGAAGTGAAAACTAAGACTTAGTCGGTAAAATACATATATTTAAATGTAACTTTTGTTCCTACGTGACGAAACTAAAGGCATTAATCATTATCAAACGAAATAAATGCGTTTAAATACGAATTTAATAGTGAAATTTTACTTGGTGGCAGGGCTTTTTATAAGCCAGTTTGGGTAGGTACCACCCACTTATCACATATTCTAGCGTCAAACAGCATTTAGTTTTGTTTTTTTTATATGATAGTTCGCAAACGAGCAGGAACCACCGCCCATGGACATCTGAAATACCGGGGGGCTTGCAGATGCGTTGCCGGCCTTTAAGGAAGGAGTACGATCTTTTCTTAGTCGTATCGCTTCGGAAAAACCGCCAGCGAAAGCTGGTTGCACAGAGAGTTAGTATTGTTGTTTTTCGATTCGAAGGGTGCGTGAGCCAGTGTAACTACGGACACAAAAGGCAAAGGCACATCTAAGCTCCCAAGGTTGGTTTCGCATGATTTGCTATGTAAAGAATGGATAATATCTCTCTCCTACAGCGCCAATCTCTATGAGCGCTGGTGACCACTTACCAATAGCTGTTACTTATATTATAAAAAAAAATTGTTTGAAAAGGCTTTCGGTATAAAACATAACATAAATTTATTCACGTAATAAATATGAATAACGGTAATTTATTTATTAAAAAAAAAATTTTATGTAAATGTATTTATTAACATATTCGCATGAAACCTGATTGTTGTATTTCACCTTCTGGTAGTGTTTATAAATTTTCTAATTGAAATTAAGACACTTCTGTTTTTTTATATCTGTTAAAATACATTTTTCGAACCGAGTGCAGGTGTTCAAATCTACAGACAAGTATTAAATATATAATTGAGATATTTATTATATTTTTTTTTTATTTCTTAACATGACATCAAATGTCATATAAATGTTATGACGATCGATATATTGTTTAATTAAAGTTGATTTCAAACGCTATATAAGATTTAAATAATGGAAAATCATTAAATTTTAAAATAGCATAGTAGCGGTTTCGCTACAAAGGTACAGTTTGGTTAAATATAATTAGTAACTTCTTAATTACTTATATCATAGTTTTGTATGCAAAGAGCAAAATAAGTGCAAGACATCCCACACCATACGAGCGTGACGACGTACTTACTTTCGACCCAGATATAAGTACCTACTGATTAACCTATTTGAGAATAATTATTTATTTATTCATTTTATAGTATAAAATGGGCAAATTGGTCTTCTGATAGTAAGTGATCGTGATATTCTACCGCCAAACAACGGTACTCAGTATTGTTGTGTTTCGGTTTGAAGTGTGAGTGAGCCAGTGTAACTACAGGCTCAAGGTACATAACATCTTAGTTCCCAAGGTTGGTAGCGCATTGGTGATGTAAGGAATAGTTAATATATCTTACAGCGCCATTGTCCATGGGCAGTGGTGACCACTTACCATCAGGTGGCTCATATGCTCGTCCACCAAACGTATAGTTTAGTAGACGAGGATATGGGTCTAAAAAAATTCAAAATAAATTAGAAACGTAAATTAAGCACATGAAAATTCAGTTCCTGCCCGGGTTACACTCAAAAATATATATCGGTTAAGATTCATATGTTTTAACCACTGGACCATCTTGGCTCTATGCTTATTTCGTAGCAACTATAATACATTAGTTTTTATTTTTTATTTCATTAGTTTAAGAGTATTCCATCTCGAAATTCTAGACAACTCTTAAGTCTAAGAGCCTTATTTAGTACGACTGTAGTATTTGTAAGTAAGATCTTTCACTGAGCTGAAATTTGCACACACTTTTGGTACCTGTAACAATACAAGTTTAATTTCAATTATTTAATTATCGTCCTTGAATGATATAAAAGGTAAATTAAAAAAAATGTTTGTTTCGATTTTCAAAATGTTTAAATACCTGAAGATGAGTCATTCATTTGTTTCATAGGCTAAGGGCATTGTATCTCAAGTGAGTTAATATATAAGTAAGAAATTAATAACTATTACTGGTTTGTTTGATAATATAATGAGGCAATTTATTTAAAGGTCACGAAACAGGCTTCGATATTTCGAGTTAAATCGACCATAGTTTTATTGAACTTCAGAATCTTTCAACGAGTATAAGATTATCGTTTTCCATAATAACCTACAATCGTATAGAATTTAACATCTTAACGCCGGTCATTTAAAATTTAAATTTTTTAACACATGATTTAGGTTTATTAAAACATAAATTTATAATATTAGAAATGAGCATATTAACTATGTCAATATTGCAAATATTAATAAAGGCCCAACGCCTAACTATATAAAAAAAACATACTAATCATAAATAATCAGAAGAAATCAAACATTGAAAAAAAAAAAAAAATATATATATTGAAGTTATATCCAAATTTAATCAAAGAAGTATCTTTTTTTTGCTTATACATGGAATCAAATAAGAAAAATGCGAGCAAGTAATTAAATCAATCGTTTTATTAATCCAAAAAAAACCTGTTACATTATACATAATTTACTTAGAATTAAAAAAAAAAAGTATAAACATTTCGTTGATGAAATTTTGTATAAATCCATTACATATCATATAAAATAAAAGATATTAATATGCAAATTAATAAAGAACGAGCAAAAATCAACCTCAGGTGGTAAACCGGATCAGTTGGCAACAGACACGATGTCTCTGAAGTTACGTACCTAACTTTGTGTTTAAAATTTTATATTTTCTTTACTTTTGTTCTTTCGATCGATCTAGTTTATATTAATTAAGAGTTCACATTTAAAAAAAATTTACATCTTCATAATTTTCAACGTGCCTTAAAGTTATGTTTAAGTTTACATTTTAACATCAATATATTTCCCCGTCAATGTAATAGTTTACATACCTATGCCCATCTTCCCTTATATTGCTAAAGCTATAAAATTAAGTAGCCTTTGACTCTTAAATGGTCGTGTTATTCTTTCCTTGTTTTTAGCCGCCTATAATTTTACTTAAAGACCACTTCCGTTTCGACCAAAATCTGTCAACATATTTCCACCTTTGGCTCGGACGTATCACAAGAACCCGATTTCATTGACAACCACCGGCTGCCGAATAATGAGTTTTAAATTATTACTGCAGATAAAAAGTGGCTGGACGACGTCCGTTTAACCTTTATTGATTTCGTAACTGAAGACACTCTGCGAACTATACTTGAAGACTTACTTGCTTTGTATACATTTTTCACAGTTGACATCGTATAATATTGATGAAACGTTTGTTTTCAGGGTAGATTATTTCTTGTTGGTAGGATATTTTAAGGGTTCGATGGTGATGCAGCGGCGATGAGCAATAGTGGCGGGTGGCGGCGTCGCGGCGTCTCCATGATAACGCGGTGCTATTTAAGCGCGCGCGTGGCCATTAAGTGACACAGATTGCTATAGACCGGAGAGCGCGCGGCACACTGTGCAGCGGACCACCGGCGAATATTAAATTTGACGTTTCGTAAATATAAGTGGGAACTTTTGTTACGAATCGCAAACATAAATCGTGTTTTCAATTTCAGTTAAAAAGTGTAGTGAAAAATTAATTTAAGATGATTACCCTAGTGTTTGTTTTGGGAGGTCTCCTTGCAGTGACAGAGGGCTGTGGAGCTGGCAAGCAGATATTAAGTGAGTTTTTAATTTTAATTACTTTCTCCATACTATAATTTTAGGTTTTAATATAATATACAATAAAATACAATAATATACTCCATATATGAGAATTTTGAAAATTATTTTTAATTATATATTAAACTTTAAATCGATTTTGAAAGAGTCATCTCTTTCAAAATCCACAGTGACATCTCTTATATAGTTATCATGATTAATTAAATCAATATTACTTGATTTTTGACGTTGAAGATCAAGAACACTGAGGATAGCGACGCGCGAATATATTGCCCATTTAAATGCTGATTTCTTTTAATTATTCATTAATTCACCTTTGCAAAGAAATTTCGATGACTGCATCAATCTTTTTGTATATTATTGTATTCATTAAATAATATTTCATACATCTAGATGAATATTTACAATATTTATTCCTTGTTTAAGGATCAGGAGGATTGACGGCATATGAACAGCAGAGTATTGTTGATGCGCATAATCGCCTCCGACAATCTGTGGCTTTAGGACAAGTTTCAAGTCAACCTCCAGCGGCCAATATGATGGAAATGGTACGTTATAAACACAAATGTCACTATTAAATATTTAAAAGACGATAAATTAAACAATAAAATGATTTTATTAATAAAAACTTAAAAGCCTCATGTTTAAAAATACAATACCGTTTTTAAATAATATAACGAGATTTGAAGCCGGTTTTTCGAAATAAATTATGCATTGAAGTACGTAAAGATTATACCAATCGGAATTATTATTGTATACATTTATATTTGTTCAATAATATCATATAAAAAATAAATTCACCAATTGATTAAGACGTATCAAAATAAAGGTTTTACCTTTTTTTAAGTTATATATAACAGTTGAATTAACTCGAGATAAAAAAATATAATATATTAATATTATGAAACACAAAATAAAAAAAGACCATTTCTTAATGGTTATTTTTTAACAAGAGTGTAAGTTTATAAAAAATATGTGAAAATATTTGCCATGTAATTTCGTAATTTATATGTTCTAAGCAATGTAATAATTTTTACGAGTTATTTCTTGTGATCTCGGTCAGGTGTAGGCCATTTTTTATGCATAATATTATGCTTAAGCATTTATAACACCACGTGCACCGATACCCAAGTATGTTAATGTGTCCACTGCACGAGATCGAACGGTCGAACGGACCAAGGGATCAATTTACATGAAAATAACGGGATATTTATCAAAAGGGAATATCTTGTAACAGTTTTTTTTTTCATATGTAGGTTCTCAAAACAGTTATATTGCGAATTTACGCAAGAAAATCCCTTCTGTCATTATTTGTACCTTGATTTATTTGACATTTGAACTTTCGAAAACGGTATATATATGTGAAAGTGATCGCAAAATCGAAAGCGAAGGTACGAACGTAACTTCAGATGACATTGACCTCGCGAAGGTTCAGCGTCCCGGAGGTTTTGCATATAATGATATCTTGTTTACCATTCCTACTTACCGTGCGATATTAATTTTGATATTCATATAAATTTGCGTACGATTTTAGGTGTGGGATGACGAATTGGCAGCAACTGCTCAACGTTGGGCTGACCAATGTACTACTGCACACGATCGTGCGTCTCAGCGCGATGTTGGTCGTTTTCCCGTGGGACAAAACTTGGCAGCGACATGGACTACTCGTCCCCCATCTGATCAATCTGATTCCGTACCAGACTTCATGAAACAAATTAATGCTTGGTTCGATGAAGTTCATATCTTCGGATTTAAGCCCATTAATGGTGGACATGGAACGGGCCATTATTCACAGGTAAATTTTGAAAAATTAATAAATATTCTTACTGAAAATTATAATTTTCATCAGATTTATTAGCAAATAGAACAAAAAAACTAAAAGTCTATTAATTTTCTAGTTGGTATGGGGTGAGACGTCTCATGTCGGTTGCGGTTACACTTTCTACTACGATCCTTCCCGAGGCTACACCAAGCTGTACGTTTGTAATTATGGCCCTGGTGGAAATGTCATCGGTTCAAATCCCTATGAAAAGGGTAGTCCATCTTGCAGCGCCCACGGGCTTTCTGACTCTACAAAATACTCTGGTCTTTGTTGTAAGTATTACTTAACTCTCCACAGCTAATCAGAACCGTAAAAATGATTTAATAATTGTTCAATAACATTTTTTTTTCTTTTACAGCCACAAGTTACACCACAAGCGATCAAACAGTGGACAATACCAACAGTTTTATATCGAACGTCATTCCTGACAGCACAGTGGGAGCACCAGGCTACAATTATCAGTTCTACAAGCAGTTCAACAACCAATACCAGTACCAGTATCAGCAGCCGCAGAGATACTACAATGCGGAAACATCGAACTTCAGGCCACTCATCAGTATATTTAAAACGGCTTCAAATTTATTTGCTAAACCAAAATCATCAAACTTCCGAATTGGCAACGTATACGTATAAGTCGTTACGCTCGCGTGATATTTCATAACAGTATTTTATCACTATTTTGATAGAGTGACTTGACTGATTATTCGAATCTGTTTGCGCAGAATTCGGAACAAAGACTATATTCCTTGGTTTTACAAGGAGCTTTAGAACCCTTAAACAATGTGTAAATGAACTTTGTATAGATTGAAGGTCTGATAGTTTTTTCCATAGAACTTGTGCTGTCGTGATTGACCTTCTTGTATTAAACTTAGCGTGAAGTATGTTGTTATTTAGATAATTTATATTTAATAATAAAGATTTCCATATTAATTCATTTTTTATTCATTTTTAAATAGTCATGATTACATTATATTTATTTTTATACAATATATTATTATTTAATTGTTTCGTTTTAAAATTCATCATTAAATACTCGTTATATATATACTCAAAAAACGATTAATATATATATATCAATATTAATCGTTTTTTGAGTACATAATTATTTATTTAATTATTATTTTTATCAAAAATTTATATCGAAGTATTCTTACTATCATAACCATTATAAAGTAATAATATAATATATAATAGTAATAATATAACAGTATAAATATGCAAGACATACGTCACTTAAAAATTTCACGCATTAATTTTTTGTCAGTAACTATTTATAAGAATTATAATAACTTTATGGTCGTCAATATTAATGGCCAGGGTTTGATCTGGTAACACTCACTAAAAAATCTTTCTTCACTCGTACGAAGTCGGGACGGACAGATAGTCTTACATTATAACAATAAAAATGAATGTACTATCCGTTGTTATCGTTATTTTGCACAACGAACAAATCACTTTTATCGAATATTTATGTTAGTGTGTATTTATGGAGTTTTCTTTTTTTTCTTCGATTGTATTTTATACGCCAAGTATTCACATACCGAGTTAAGGTTGGAAAGGAATGGCTCGTGGCATTTTGTTTGCTTTCGCATAAATTGTGCAAATAAATAAACAAAATAGTCGAAGCAAATGTTTTACGACGAAACAAGGATGAACAGTGTTTGCAAAATAAGTATTTAAGTAAATATATTCAGTGCATTGTATTAAAATGCACGTCAGAACGTTTACTTAAAGTTACGATGCTTACAATTTATACAATACATCTTGAAGCCATGGCTACTTACCCATAAACGTGTACTATTTCACAAAACGACATTTAGTATTACTTACTTTTATATAAACTTTGAATCATGCCATAGACTTGTATAGTAAACATTTGGATCGCTGTTAAAGGTAGCGAGTTTAAAAACCAAGGAAGTCTAGTACTTATTTTTGAAAAGTACCTGCCCTTAAATCTTCCCTGGATTGATATAAAAATTATACAACGGTTGCTTACTTAATTACATACGGTAATTATTGAAAATTTATAAAATTTCAATCGTTGCACAATCGCGAATCAATAATTCATATTTGTATATCTTAAAACAAATATTAAAAGTAAATATGAAATAGAATAATTCGATTATCGCCTTGACTACTGAGGACCTTGACCTCCTCGTGTCCTCTCAGCACAAGAACAAATAATTACATACAAAATTTCGAACAAACACAACCGAATGTGTCAAAGTCAATGTCTTCCAAATCACACGTATTATAATTTATAGAAAAGCCTTAAAGGCATTGTAAACAACATAAATTTAATTATCAATTAGTTAGATGATCAGATAGTAACGCCTTGAAGGCTTGTATTGTTGTTTTGTTAAGCAATAATGATAGAATTATGAAAATTAATTGATCTTCTAGTCGTTTTGATCAGGAAAATTTTTGGATTATTGAATATATTAAATCAAATTACTACTTTATTTAGTAAGCGGTCACCTTTGCCCATAAATACATTGTTACCTAACATATGTATAAGTAAATATCATATTTTATAATATGTCTTGTATGTTCCTTATATTTTGTTAACCGTTTTAACCCTTAATGCAAGAAAGAGATAGCATAATTTCAGTTTAACACATCAGTTTATTTAATATTGTGTACGACAGATTTAGGACGTTAAATAAAATCAATATGAACTTTTTTAAAAGCTTTTATCTCACTTGCAATGTATGTATATATGTATGTGCGGGTGGAATCTTGCTACTCAATTTTGAAGCAGATATCTTTAACCGATTTGGCTGAAATTTTGTATACACGTTAAGTTTGGATGACAATACATGATAAGCTGCTTGACGTCATTATAAGTCCATTATGATGGAACATTCGAGATGGCAGAATAGTTATTTTTTATGCACTTCTACAATATAGGTATCAAATGATAGGGCTTCTTGAGAGTAAATCGAAAAATAATGTGACGTCATTCTAATTCCAATATGGTGGAACATTCGAGATGGCAGAATAGTTATTTTTTTATGAACTTATGTAATATGGGTGTCAAATGAAAGAGGTTGTCAAGAATAAATTTAAAAATATTCTGACATCACTCTTAATCCAATATAGCATCCGTCCGTATAGATTTCGGTAAAGACGGTGTTCACCTTATTCAGCCCAAGTCTGTGCAGTTTCAAGCAATATATAGTCACGTCACCGTGGAACGAAGAATGCTGCCACTTATATTATGTTGGGCTTGCACAGTACACAAAATGAAGGGTAGTACTGTCGATCATGCCGTTGTTTATTAAGGCAAGAAGCTCTTTGCTTCTTGTCAAGCATACATGACCTTAAGTAGGATAAAATCATTAGAAGGTATTGTTAGTGAAGATTTAGACTGTTCGAAATTAACCGGCAAACGACCTTGCAACAATGATGCGTTGAATGAGATGAATAGACTCAGAAACCTAGACAGTCATAACTAAAAAGTAAAAAATAAATTCAAAGTAAAAATTTTTTTTTTTTTAGTAAGCTTTTATTTAAATGGTCTGAAAAGAAGAAAATAAAATTTTACAAGGTTATTCCGCGACAAGCTTTTATGATTAAAGAAATTGTGTATAATGAGGTTATAAATTGATAGTTAAAATTTTAAAGGAAAATTTTAAATTCTTCTTTTCAGAGCATTTAAATAAAACCTTTTTTTTAAAAGTATTTTAACTTCGAATTTATTTAAGCATGCTCTCATAGGCTTTCAAAACGTCATTCCATATAATTATGAGTGATTTAAATGATATCGGTTCAGTATTTTTAACCGAGAAACGTCGAGAAAGTTGTCAAGTAATATCTTATTTAAAACTCATATATAAAATAATCTAGGACACATAATATATATTGTATCCTGACATTTATAATATACAGTGTGTCAGATAAATATGTATCTCATATAATATATTATGTAAAAGTTTCTGGGTTCATAATAATATAATAAATATATATTTGTACAAATTATAATAGTCACCCGATGTAAAAACAATAAAAACATTAATTAGTTTCAAAAGTTAAAATTATCGGTTCACTATATAAATTATTGTTATTGTAATAAATATTTTTAGTTCCTCAGCTTAATAATTTATTATTCAGTTTCCTTTCAGTTGTTGGTTGAAATTAGATGGGTATTATTTGAATAATCTTATTTTTTTTTATTAGAAAGTGAAACTGATGTAACTTAGGAGTAATTTTTGAAATTATTTTTAAAGTTGTTAGTACCCACTACCAAAAATGTTTGTTTCGTTGGAAATCTCATAAAGGGACTCACAGCCAACTCTGTACGTCATATATTAAATTACAAACCCCCACCCCCCTTTTTTAAAATCATTATATAAAAGCCCGAGGAAAAACATAAAAGACGTAACCCTCCATGTTACCAGCTGCTCCTTAAGCAGCTATTACGTACTAAGACTTAGGTCCAAGTCTAAAATTTTATTAGAACCATAATAAATACTAACAATTACCACGTCCAATTTAATTCAATCAATTCCGACGAGTTAGATCAAAATATTTCCAGTAGAATACTACCAAATATATTCATTCATTGTGAAATTGTGTCATCGTTTGTACAGTCAAATGAATACCTAACAAATGGTTTTAGACTGAATCAAACACACGACTTTATGCTACAAATAAATAATCAATACGTCAATAAAAGTGACGTATTTTCGATGCTGACTGTACAATTCACAGAGACATTTAAATTATCGTATCAATAGCAACAGCGAAAGGATGAGACACGTTAACTCGATAAAAAGAGTGATGTTACAAAGTGAAAAAGTGACGCCTACGTGTTAAAGACATAAGTACATACCGACGTTCTAACGTCGGTCGGTTCTATCGTCTACGATCGCCATAGTTTTTATTTACATAATATTATTAAGTGCCAGAGAAACATTAAAAATGACGTTTTTTGTTACGTGCAACATCTATTGGCCCACCTTCAGTTCACCACGGCACGGCATGACGCTAACTTTAATTACCGTTGAGCTTCTTTTCGGCCGATCTCTACTCTTACAAGTATATGCGTGGCTCATATAACTATTTGTCTTTTTTTTTCAACGAAATCATTTTACGCGTAGAGTGAACTGTCAGAAATTTTAAAGTAAGGAATGAGTGTTTTATCCTATCCAGGATACTTTTCCTCTCATTTTTTATATAGGGTGATATAGAATATTATTTAAAAATATTTTTGTTTATTTATTAACTATTTTTTATTTTGTTATTTAATTATTGTTAAACGTTGCTGTTTTATTTCATTGTCTTTTATTTAATACATAATAATGTGTAGAGAAAGCAACTTCGTTCCATCTGGGTGTCCCACGGCATGGCATAGGTGGCTAACGAGCAGGAGGCCTAATTGATGGAAGGTGACTACTCCGTCCACGGACAGCGACTTGCAGGTGCGTATACTGCACACATCGTTGTTGTCTATATAATGTTACAAATTTATTTATTTTATCAACGGAACTCCATGTTTATATTTATTTTACTCCGTTTTGATTTTATTTAATTATAAATGGTTGCAATAACTGTCAGTTTCTATGTTTCACCGGAATCAAATAATCAAATAAATGTATTTGTATATATTTTGCAGGCTAATTATAATAATAATTTTAAAAAAATTACAAAAAAATTAACAAATATTTTTTATTTTAATATTTTTCACAAAAAAAAAAACCAAAAAACGATAACAAGACTTGCCTTATACTGTTTTCGTTTGTGTTAATTTTTTTTGTAAAATGTCTTGTTAATTTGTTATACACTTAGTAAGTATTTAGTAAATACTATTTACTGATACGATTAAAAGTAATCGCATACTTAGTTAATGTAAGTCGAGGAAACACGTTTTGGTTAAACACAATGTTATAAGAAGTATTCAAATATACAAGTAAAAATAAAAAGTAAATATCCCAATGCTGGACAAAGGCTGTCTCTCTGGAGATTGTGAAAGATTTTCATACGAAACTTGTAGATTTCCTCAAGATGTTTTCCTTCACTGCCGAGCACGAGATCAATTTCAAACAAATGGCGATATAGCACTTGCCCGCATTTAATCCCGCAATGTTCGTGTTCCGTTTTCTACCATCTTGGGCCACTGGATCCTTTCAGCATATTATTTGAAAGAAAATACATGATTTTGGGAACCCTTAAGGTTGCCATCGTCAAAGTTTTCAAATAATATACAAATACATATATAACCTCCTCCATTTTTAAGTCGATTAAAAGTATCATATTTTTCTATAAAATAAAAAAGAGAAAATCTAACAACTAACAATTTTAATTTTTTAAATTTTGTTTCTTTATTTTATAATGAACTCATACAATAAATAGCTACATATAATTTTATAGTGACATCTCTTATTACATAGGGTAACTTTTATTTAACGTAATTCAGCGCCATCTGTTGAAAATAACGTAAACAAGATCATGGCGCTTGAAAAAATAATTAAAGTCATAGTCTTAGTTATTGAATATAGATGTCAGCATAACCATTAGGTTCTTATAAATCAAGTTAACTATAACTAAGTTTTTAAGAACACAAGCTGAACCTTCGACATCTACTGTTTCTTTGCGTTTTCATTTTTTTTTACCATTTTTATTAATTGGTTTTATTTAATTATACTATATTAATAAACATCGGTCTCCTCTTATGCCGCGTCAAGTGACAGCCACTTTTTTTTTTAATATAACACGATCTACCATTAGGTACTTAGTTTTTGAAGATAACTTAACATCCGTAAAGTCAGCTATTTAATAATTTATTTAAAGGCGCAGTATTGTTATTTTAAAACAATGGGATTGGCGCTGTAAAAACACATATTAATCAAATTAATGGATGGTGAATTTAAAGGATTTAAAAGTTAACAATAGTTCCTCTTTAAATAAATTATTAAACATGAAGTGATCCCACCAAACTATGAAACACAAGTAACTACAGTCGGAACTGATTTCAATGTCATCATTCATTTTAAATCTATCCCTCTGGGAATCGATCACGTGACCTCTTGTCTGATATATAAATTGTTATATAAATGAGTAGGTATTTGGAAGTGGTTAGGACTTAATCAACTTCGTTTTCATCGCAATCGATACTGCGCAAAGACCAAGCAACTCGAACAGTTTTCTACAAACAAATTTTCAGCATATAACCAAAGGCCTACGATTTCGAAATAGCAATATCAACAATCAAGCCTTGAGTTCACACTTGTATATATTATCCGAGTCAAACCTGCACTCCGAGTCGAATAATACTAGAGAAATCACATTAATCGTACTATACACATGACAAAAGGCAAAGCAAGTAACAGTATTACGACGAAAGCAATGGATATTGCTGTACAGCCAAATTTGAATTTAAAAAACCAGCCAAATTTGAATAAAGAATTCGATAGCATTTTCATTACATTTATCGATTGGATATCAATTATCTATGATCTCACAATTATTTTAGTTCGGTGAATCACATTGAATTATTTTTTGGTTTGGCTGAAAGCCATATGACCAATGTATCGTGAAAAAATAATGCACGCTATAGCGTTAACTACGTAAGTTAAATAAGTTGCTTATAAACAATTATTTTATAAGCCGCAGCTAATTAATTATTGTAAACAACATTTTCGAGTGGTCGTCTTTTTGGAACGAAGTTCTTTAACGCGAACAATAGTGAACTGGCAGAAATCGTACATACCTATACACGGTACATATACCAAAATGACATTTGTTTTCAATTTTTGTCCGTCTGTCTGTTTGTTTGTTCCGGCTAATCTCTGGGACGGCTGGACCGATTTTGACGGGACTTTCAAAAACGGAGGTGGAGGTATTTTCGCTGTATAGGCAGAGACAGAAATCGACTTTGATTTATACTATTAATAAATAATAGATATATATTAACGAATATAATTTGAAATTAATATGGAGCCTATTCATCCATTCTCAAATTCTTACAAAAGAATCACACATAAATCATAAAATCATATTGTGTCCATACGTGACTTATGTAAAAAAAAAATTTAGGTAATAAAAATCACTTACATAATTTCCAATATTTGTTATTGCCAGTTAAATATCAACTGAAATTAAATTCAAATAAATAAATTGAAAGTCAAACAAAACAGTTACTGGCATACGCTGCAAGGGTGTACCTTGTAAACTCAAGTTCTGTTTTTTAATGATTGTGTAATTGCTGTTGCTCCGCTAACTTGCAATAACTCTTTTCAGTTCATAGGTTAAAATATAATGACAGACGGTACCTAATATTTGTGGATGTTTATATAGTAATTGATATATTTTTCATACGCCCTAATTATTTACTTTATTAAAATTAAAAAACTCCTATCCATAATTTTAGTTAGTTTTAGTTTAGTTTTAGTCGGGTTTGTTTAAGTAATACTCTAAAATTGACCAAATGATCATTATCATAACTACATCATAGGTTTGTCTTTTTTGAATCGTAAAGAATCTTATAAATAAATATAATATTTTAAAAGTGTTTATTGATTTTGTTATTAATATCAACAAGTACCTTATTGAAAAACAAGTTTCTTGCCAGTTTTTCCTAGCAGAAACTAGATTCCAAACTAGCGGTAGACTTAAGTTTAATTTTATGATGTTCAAAGATAAATATATTTTGTTTTATTTTCTATGGATTCATAATAAATAATAATAAACTTTATAAGGTTTATTATTATTTATACTATTGCTATTGCTAAAGTCCGAAGTATTTTCTACAAATCGCAGAAAAAATGCAGCTTGTATTTTGAAGGTATTATATTACGAAGGTATGTACTTTTCTATGACATAGATACCCTAACAAATTGGTGGGCAAAGGGTTTTCCTTCAATAGGAGACGGTGAAGGTGGAGAAAGAGTAACTCCACTGCTGGTTAGAGGATCAAACCGAGCACAATACGACCGATTTTTAAACGGAAATCCCTATCGTCATGGAAGACAATGTTTTATAAGAATTTGCTGTTATTACAGAGAAACAATACTGCAATATGGTTACATTCATCAATTTCTTTGGTTTTATAAACTTAATATGATACATTTCACGGGCTTAAGGCTCTGTTTCAATTACGAGGATACATATGTTAGAGAGGCTTGCTCTTCCTTAATCCATGTTCTTTTGATTATTTAACGCCAATCCTATTTGGATTGGTCAAAACAAGTCTAAAAAACTAAAACTAAAGGGAGATATTTATATGTTTCTTTGTTTCATATAGCGAGCGTATAGACTACCTGATAGTATGTGCTCACCACCGCCCAAGGTCCTTGGCAATACAGTAATATTTTCTATTGCTTACGGTTTCATAGTATAAACCACTAAATATATATACTCGTTTTATATGGTTTATGTGTATATTGTATATATAATATTATGTAATTTATGTTTTTTTGCTAGGGCTACTAGGTTCTCGAGTAGCGACAGCGTACCTAAAGACACAACGTGCGTGAACTACTAGATGGACCAACGATATTTTATGGGTCGCGGGAAGCTGTTGGATGCGGATATCAAAAGACCGATCGACGATGAAGCCCTAAGGGGAGGCTTTTATTCTGCTAGATTTAGATATGATGATAATGATGACAGTAATTTATATAAAATATATTTTTCCAAGTTTCTAGCACACAGCTAAATTAAATAATATACGCTAACATAACAATTTCGCAATTAAATTCAACTGTCCAATATTTTTATTTAACGGCAATTGGTGTGTGCATGTTGGTTTTACACAAAATTAAACACGTGAAAACGGAGCGATGCTTACCCGGTTTTGACGGACGATGTTCAGGTAAAAGTCAAGTTCATCTTTGATCTTTCTTTTAATCGGTATTTTATAACCTAAGCACGTTTCCCATTGAACCTGTACAGGAAATAAAATTCATGACGGATGGTATGGTATAAGTAGTTTATACGAATGACCCCTACTAATATTATAAACGCGAAAGTCTGTTTGGTAGTTTTTTCTTAAATTATGTGACTTCGATTGACGTTTTCTTAAATAAAATATATTTTATGAGCCAGTGATTGGTGTGGACTACTTTAATCCGAAAAATGATGTAAAAAGGGAACAAAGACGCGGATAGGTGTATAAAATCTTAAAAAAATATAACCTTAGTATTTAGATTTCTCTTCAATCTTCATGACTATTATAAAACTCAAACGATACATATTCTGACATATGTCGCAATACCACTTTGAATTGTTATGTTAATAAACATATTCTCCTATGATACGTTGATGATATTATTCCAGGAGCCTTTACGCAACTAAGTTGACAATTCAATTGCATAAATGGCGGATTTTCTTTCGAGTGTACATTAATGTACACTCGAAAGAAAAAAAGAAAAAAAACAAATATATCATTATAATATTACCTATTTATTTATTTAATTTTACAGTATAAGTATATAAACATACATAGATAAAACGTGACATCGCAAGATTTTACCGAGAAACTCAGAACATTTTTTTTTTAAATATATTAATTTACTTAAAATATCAAATACATTTTTTAAAGCTGGCCTGTCACTTCCAGTAGATATTAAAATGTCTTAGTATAGTAGTCAAAAAGGTTGATTAGACGACGAATTACGATAGGAAACAATAATAAATTCCTTATATCTATGACGTGTCATGAATCATACTAATTATTGCTACTGCCATTATACCTATCGAGAGCAGAAAACAAGATGACCCAATACGATAAGACAAATGCGCGACAACCCTAATGAATATTACTACGGATGTGCTCACAATGTGATTATCACAAATCACTGATGAATTTATTATTATTAACAATATTGGACATTTATATTAATACAGTATGAGATGAATGATTTTGTTAATTAATTCGATAATTATAATAAAAAAACATCATACATTTACAATGTTCGTATATTTTAACAACACTGCCTTGTTGGACTATTGGGTAGCTTAAATATATGAAGAGGAAATTATTGAATTTTTTCGCTAAGTAATTCTTATCATCTTATCTGCAACCTTATAAACTAGCCTTGGCACCATATCCCTTCATTGCAACGTGCATACTGTTTTTTTTTTTAAGTGAACGTAATACGGTGGAAATATTGTATCTCTCGGGAAACCTGAGCCACACGACAAACGAAAACTTTTTCTTATTGCTACGAAGTTTTAAATTCTTGTCAGAAGTACGTAACGTAAAGTGAAGCAGGAAAGTTTAAAGTTTTTTTTTTTTGTTTTCATATTCTATTTAAAATAACAAATTATTTACTGTATACCAAAAGAGTTTTTTTTATTAAATTTTCCCTAAGAACGTTATAATTCACAATAGCAGATCGGAAATAGAAGCTGGAAATGTTTACACTACTGTGCCTCGGAAAGCGCGCGAAGCCGTTGTTCCCGCATCTTCCTGACTGTCGGATTTGCTATCCCATTAGATTATGAGAGCGAAACAAAATATAGTGCACCTGTGTTTGCGCACACACTTGTGCACTAACTATAATATGTTCTGCGTAGTTGCCTATAGTTTCCGCAAAGTCAATAAATCATTCTTGGAGCAAGGTATCCGTTTCTATTATAAAATTCCGCAGACATTTTTAACTTTGCCGTTTCATAGATTCAAGTCATTTGTAAAAAATACATTGGTAAAGAAGGCATATTATTCGATACAAGATTATATAGATGATAAAAATGCGTGGAGTTAATGCTTGTTGACTTTCAGGCAGGAGACATGACATACATAATATATAATTGTATTTAACTAACATGACTGTATTTTTAGATGTTGAAAAAGATTAACTACTGAGTTTCTTGCCGGTTCTTCTCGGTTGAATTTACATTCCGAACCGGTGGTAGCTTTACTTTAAATAGTTTGTTAAATGACGATTCAAAAGTGCTTGTAAAAGCCTACTTGAATAAAGTATATTTTGATTTTGATTTTTAATGCATTCACAGTGATTGCCGAGGCCGAAATAGGTCGAAGGACGTTAGTGTGTTTAGTTGTTTGGAAAAACAGCTTGGTATATACAAATAAAATGATTTTTTGTGTTTGATTAAGATGGTTCATATTGAATCTAGTAATTGACGCTCGATGGGCTTCCAGGTGAAAATTATATCTTATTTCACTCATACACAACCGGGACGGGCATTATATTACATAACAGTGTTTATTTATTTTGGTAGATACCAAAGAGTTATTATATCTGATATTCATATCAATAACCGTTTTTTCAATGATTTCCATTAATTGCCATAAATTTATTGTTTATTGAGCTTTTTGTAAGCCCGTCTTGTTAGTTACGAACCATTTAGGTATCACATATTCTACCGCATACCGCAAGAGCCGAGATGGCCCAGTGGATAGAACGCGTGCATCTTAACCGATGATTACAAGTTCAAACCCAGGCAAGCACCGCTGAATTTTCATGTGCTTAATTTGTGTTTACAATTCATTTCGTTCTCAGCTGTCAAGGAAAACATCGTGAGGAAACCTGCATCTAATTTCAACGAAATTCTGCCACATGTGAATCTACCAACTTAGTTTACCACCAACACTTAGCCCAGCAGTGGGGAATTTACAGGCTGTACATGTTGTCTACTGCATACATATATATCCTATATTCTATATATTGTTGTGTTCCGGTTCGAAGGACGAGCGATTCAGTGTAATTACAGGTACGCGGGACACAGCATGTTAGTTACCAATATTGGTGGCGCGTTTGCGATGTGAGGATTGGTTAATATTTCTTACAGAGCCAATGTTATTTGCCCGTCCGTTTACGTATTAAAAAAAAACGTTCTTAGCAGATGCGCAGCTATAATATTACATTAGTATATTGCAAGGAAAACAAGATTCTAAATTAAAATTTTAATGGGGTCGTTTGGATAAAATTTAGGGGAATTTAGGGGGAGCAGTATCCACTTAAAAAAATCGAAAAATCCTTATTCTAAGCACCTCGAATATAACGAAGATATGAATTACAAATAGAAGAAACAATTTCGTGCATTTTGTTAGCACACATTGCTAACAAAAAAACACTTAAAAAACACTATCGATAAAATAATAATTATAAAGTACAAAATCTGCGCGTGAGAAATAAACAGGAAATCACCATTAAACAGTAATGAATTTCCATACTAACAACAATACAGAAGGATCGTTTTATATAAATGTAAAAACATATTTTAAACATGTATAAATATCCAATAATACATTCAAAGTCATGTTTACTTTAAAGGTTAAGTGTTTGCACAAAATATTGCAACTTTGTGAACGACAATCAGTCATTGATTTGATTGGCCTCTATTAGTGACAGAGTTTATTTATTCGTCAGTTTGTGAAGCGGACGCTATTCGATCTGCAAATGAAGAGCGAAAATGCTAAAGCTAAAAAGATTAAAAATATACATGCCGACCATTACGAGGCGTTTCGTATGGATGGATCATGTAAAACAATATTATATTTCATGTTGCTTTGTTGAGGTGGACCAGTAGTATTCATTGTAGTTAGCTCGAACCTAAGCAAACATCACTTTTCTGTGTTTATCTGTACTTATAACAAATTTCATGCTCAATTATACGGAAAAACATTATTAGGAAACCTACACACCAACGTGGATTGGAACAGCGTGGTGGAATAAGACCCTAAGTCTCTCCTCAATAGAAGAGCAGGCGTTCACCCAGCAGTAGAACAATCAGCATGTTACTTTACTCTA
Source organism: Vanessa tameamea (assembly GCF_037043105.1). Classification (NCBI taxonomy): domain Eukaryota; kingdom Metazoa; phylum Arthropoda; class Insecta; order Lepidoptera; family Nymphalidae; genus Vanessa; species Vanessa tameamea. The sequence continues at coordinate 4,251,494 of NC_087315.1, read as the reverse complement.
TACTTTATGTTACTATTATTAAATAATTTAATAACATACTTGTTATTTTAAAGAGCATGTACTTTCGCACCTATTTTTGTAATGATTTCCATAAATTCTGTTCTTCAGTATAAAATTATATTAGGAACGCAACATTCTAAATTTAAATTTAATTCCAGGGAATGTGATTTCAGCCTACACTTCCTAATCCACGGCGTTCAGTTACGTGGTGATGATTTATCATAAAGTAAATTGTATTATTGTATCTTCTATAAAAACCTTATAACGATGTCGCTGTCTCTAGGGTCGTTTTCTTCTTCTAAGCCACACGACCGTTTTTGATACACTATTCACTAATAGAGAGAGCGAGAAACGAGGAGGGTTTGTTTATAAATATTTTGTACATAATGGATCAATTATAACGGTGTTTTATACAATAAAAATTGTTTTCACACGCTTACTTGGCCAACGCTGCGCTGGTAAAGCCTTAGGAGATACTTCAAAACAAATTTATTAGAAAATCGCAGATATTCAAAGCTGAAGATCAATTCAAGCACCGTGAGAGCTCATTGGTCAAATCAAATAGGGCGCGCTTCCGCTTCCACAATTCCCTCTCTTTTCTATATATTTACAGATATACATATTTTGTATTTTTTTTATTAGTCGTAATATAAGCAAAAAATAATTAATTTGTTTTTTTTTTTTTATTTAAAAAATATCGCAATTAGTGAACATTTTAGAAAGTTAAAGTATTATCAGGTTTCACACTTGACCGTCGGAAAACGTTTTGGGAATGTGTTTTGGACCTAATTTCAAATATGAAACGACGTTATAAGTTAACAGTAAAGGTTTTAGTGTAAAAGTTTATTTTTCCTTGTTAGCGCATTTAAATAAGAGCTTGTTTTTAAAAAGCTTTCTACTTTAATTTATTTTTTACTTTTTATTAATCGAACTCGCATTCGTATTGTCAGTAAGTCCTTTCATTTGATACCCATATTGTAGGAGTGCATTAAAAATAATTGGTTCGCCATCTTGAGTATGCCGCCATGTTGGATTTAGAATGACTTCACACAGTATACCATGGCTTGTCATCCAAATTGAACGTGTTTAAAAAGTTTCAGCTCTATCGGTTAAAGATATCTGCTTCTAAATTGAGTTGCAAGATTTCACTATTACATAATTACATTGCAAGTTAAATAAAAGCTTGTAAAAAAAAAGTATTTTAATTTTTTTTTAAACGATGCTTGTTCCTATGAAATGGATTTGTACCAGAGAGATAGCCAACAAATATAAAAAAGCATACTTGTATATTATATAGTAATTGGTATGGCATGTATGACAAGCTGTTTGGCCGACTGTTACAGCTCACCCGCCTGACGCCACCATCCACCGCCTTGGAAATACTTTTATCTTTCCTTAAAACTAAACGAACTGAGACACTTTTTTTAATATCGCCACTTTAACGCCAATTAAACATTTGCACAATTTAATGCTTGTATACATGTTGAGCTATTGGCGTAATCTCTAAAAATTCTCGTTAGAAAAATCTATGTTATCATTCATAAAGCAAATAATTGGTCTGGGTTTTCATCCTCAAAGGTATTTCAATAAAAATGTTTGCAGCAACTAATATTTTATCTTCACGCGACACAATTTTTTTACAAAATAAACAAGAAATCTAGTATTCATTTATATAATTCTTATGAAATGTATGCTAGATGTGTTAAAGAATTTCTTATACTAAAACTATTATAAGCATCTACGATTCATTTAATACTTGATTTGTTAAAATAGATATACTTTGTCATACAGATCTTCTTGTTCATAATTAAAACCTAATAATATAAAATACTACATATTATTTGTTACGATGCGTATTTAGTGTAATAGGTTCACTTGATGGTAAGGCTCTTGCAAGCCCGTCTGGTAGGTACCACCAACTCTACATATATATATTGTGCCACCAAACAGCGATACTTAGTACAGTTGTGTTCCGATTTGAAGAGTGAATGAGTCAATGCAACTATGTACACTAGGGACATAAAATCTCATCCCTGAAGATTTGTTTTTATGTAATTGGTAGGCGGACTGGCAGATGGGCCACTTGATGGTAAGTGGTCACCACCGCCCATAGACATTGATGCTGTGAGAAATAATAACCATTCACTTCATTACATCAATGCGCCATCAACCTTGGGAGTTAAGATGTTATGTCCCTTGTGCCTGTAGTTATACTGGCTCACTAATCCTTCTAACCGGAACACAATAATACTGAGTACTGCTGTTTGGCGGTAGAATATCTGATGAGTGGGTGGTACCTACCCAGACGGGCTTGCACAAAGCCCTGCCACCTTTCCTGCAAATTGGTGGCACATTGTTGATACAAGGAATAATTAATATTTCTTTCGGTAACATTGGTACTCTTTCTGTCTTTTAAGAGTGGTAGCCACTTTCCATCAGGTGGTCCATTGGCCGGTCCGCCTAACGATGACATAAAAAGGATTGAAGGAACCTTACTTTATAATAAAATTGACTTGCAATAAATTAAAATGGTAACAAGCATTACAGCCCTTCTCGGCTTCTAGTTCTGTTAAATAAATAGTCAGTAAGTCCTTGATTAGATGTGTACCTTGAGTTAAAAAGCATAAAAATCTAAGCGATTTGAAACCCCGTCTAATTGCCTCGACTGGCGACAGAATGCTTTCATTTTTCGCCGAGAGAGCGGTTCAAGAAGAAAATACTGCATACTAGCCACCGTCACATCTAGTTAAACGAAATAAGGTAAAAAAACAAATGGGTCATGAATTTTCTGGCAGATGTAATACTTAATTTGATGGTTTTAAAAATAATTTATAACTAAAGAAAATGATGAAATTTTTACTCTATAATAAATAAAAATGCAGAGTTGAGTACTATATATATATATATATATATTTATTATTATTTAAATAACATACGTATTATATTTACATAAGAATTATTAACATTTAATCCTTAAATATATACAAATATATATAAATAGTTACTGTATACATATTGACTGCGCGGGATAGTGGCATGCTATCAGCTTTTCCCCGATCCGCAATTCCGATCCTCTGGACAAATAACGAACAGGTCCTCCTGTGATATATTATTTTAGCAAAGATTTTACGCGCCATACAATGCCGTGAAAATGGCGACGGAAAGGAAGCATGAAGATATAAGAGAGTGGTACCTTTGTTGTTGGCGTTTACCATGAAGGCGTACGAGTCTAGTTCACCTCCAAGAAGTAATATTTCATGTCAAACAATCCGATTTAATCCGCAATTAATTTTCCTTACAATTCAAATTGCCAACGTGTTAGCGGCTTAGTTAAAAAGTCCATATCAACAAGTCTTAAAAAAAGCTTCAAAATATCTTAATTTTATATTATTAAATATTTAGTTGTTAGTTTTCATAAAAAATAGTTTTAGTGGAAATTTTAATTAAGTTTGTGTTCTTACATATGTAAATGTAAATGATTGTGTATCTTTATAAAACTATTTGTCGGCAAACCGATACATAAATATATAGGGCTTAGTTAGATTGCCTTACATAAAAGCCAACATAAAAATGTCAATAAAACAAATTCCAATATCGTGGATTAAAGGACAAAAAACGTTTTTAAAACTCACGTAGTTGAAAATAATAATTGTTCGGCCATTTGTAAACTAGAAGTTTGATTAGAAATATTTTGTCAAGGGTAAATAAATTGTTATAAATGTAATATAAATTATTGAATAGTATTGTATACGCAGATTTGATTTAAGTTAGACTTCGTCTATTGTTAAGCCTGACACTGAAACGTGTATTTTGCATCTAAACTGAAACTGTCTATGGACACGTACGTCATATATACGAACAGACAATGTGGGATCAAAATTGTATTAATTAAAAGTTTCAAATTAAACCTTAGTTATTTAAGAATAATATTTTAATAGTCGATTTGATTTCTCTCATTATCGCTTGATCGAGTTTCAAAATCTATCGTTAATTGATTAGATAAAATACTTCATTTGAAACTGTAATTAATATAGAAATGGATAAAAGTGATCGTAAATATTAAAACTATTATTTAAAACATAGAAATTAAATCGTTTGAAATAAAAAGAGTTTTTGATGCTATTAAATTGAAAGTGTGTTGAACTTTGTTGACTTAATTTACGCTAACTTCAGAAGCGAATCGATTCGATTTGAAAAAATAATAATAGTTGGTTTTAACGGTCGTCATGAATGTTTTACAGTATGATATTTCATGATACGACCCTAAGGAGCGTAGCAGTTACCATAAATGTCATGCAATACGGCAAACTGTATGAAAAAGACTTGTATATTTTTAATTTTACGCTGGAGAATTCGCGGGGTATAGTGGCAGCTTGCTTAATTATAAAACGCAATAAAATCTGGTTGACATCTCACGGTCTAAATATTATTAATCATATTAATAAAATATGATGAGAAGATTTTTGTATTATTTAACTATAAAACTACTTAACCAAAATACGTAAAACTACTATAAAGTGCAGCGCGTTGCGCAGAAGATTTTAGTACGTAATTCGTGGCCCGACGTTCACAGTATAAAAGTATAGCTAAAATAGATTGGCCACAAATAGTTGATAGACAAATATTTGTGAAATATAATTTTTTTTGTATTTTATAAATTTTGACGGACGATGGTAGAAAAATATATTGATTCATATAAGAATAGAAACAAATCACTCGTCATAATTAAGAATATTTTTTTTAAAGATAATTCTAAAACTGATTTTACATTGTAACAAAACAGTCGTTTGAAACTAAACGACTCTGTAACAGCACTTTCCGTGATCATGAAAGTCATAAAATTAGGAACCAAAAATAATTACCAAGTCGAAGAAGCGTGGATTACTGCTACGCACGCGAACAATTCTTATTATTTTGTAGTTAGAGACGTAATTAAACGTAGATTATACGTATACAGTGTATGTGTAACAATTCGTGAGTTTTTCACTCACTTTTCCTTATTTATTTTTATGTTGACACTTCTGACCTGTCCCGGCTATAGTAGGTGGACGAGTAAATGAGTCACCTGATGGTAAGTGGTCACCACCGTCCATAGACTTATTTAATATTAGCAATTACTTAAATCGCCAATGCGCCAACCTTGGGAACTAAGATGTTACGTGATTTTATTTTAGTAACAAATATCCCCAATAGCGTTGGCTTACTTGCACAGAATATTCGTAAATTATATATCTCTCAAACGTCCTCGTGCATTCCTCGTCCATCAATCTATCGGTGAAATGGAATGAAAAGCCACACAGTAGTCAGGATTAGCGCGATCATAAATATACAGACAGAAGCGACGTGAAACGAATTACAGAAATTAATTAAAATATATAATATAATTAAATATAGCATTAAGCTAAATTTACTTTTATTATCAAATGAATGATGTGTGATTTATCTATTTATTTACTTTAAAAATTAAGTCTAGGCCGTACTAACTATAGTAGCGACTATACATAACGCGGCGAAACAAACGTTAGCGCAATTCAGGAAAATGATTTTTCTTTCCCTTTAATTTTTTCGATTAGCACATTTTTAAACCTTATTAACGTGAAAATTAAAGCATTAGCATTAAACAGGAAGATCTAACTATTCTAATGTCTACATTTTGTTTCACCTGTACAACTGAATTACTATATCAAGACATAATATAAATCAATATCAACGCCTACCTTCAAAATATTGAAGGTAGGCGTAAATTTTAAATTCCTTATTTTATGTAAGTTTAAATCTTTATTTTACTCACTTACTTTAATCGAAAACATGTCTGTGCTACGATTGGAAATAATTGATTATTATATTTAAGTTATTTATTAGATAAACATAATATTTTCAAGATATATTGCTTAAATTATAACTAGTGACTAACTAACGGACACAAAAATACATATGCTATCATATAACAAAACAATATGTTAAAACATGAAAATAATATTGTTTCAACAATTCAGTTTTAGAAAATCCGAAACAGTGAAAATACAAATCGGAAGTCGGTACACGTATTAGCAACAAGAGAAACATAAATAACTAGCGAAACAATTTACCTACGAACCAGTGAGGTATTCTTACAGCTGTTTAGTTTGTTTCATACACAAGCCGCACGTACGTGCTATGAATTTACGCATGTAACATGTGCTTTCTGGTTACGAGACGTTAAATATAGGAAGTTACAATAGTCTGTAACGTATGTTGCATGTTTTTGAGTGTTTTTATTTCATGTATCCAAATTAATATCGTTAAAAACAGCCTGTAAATGACACATAGATGGCCTAGGACGACTTTATTTTCGTGGAGGAGGAAGTTTGGTTTCTTCACGATGTCTGCTTTACATATTGCGAATATTACATAAGGACATGGTTCGGTGGTGTTCGATCCTGCAATCATCCTTCATTTTGTTCCTTTTTAACCATATATCTCTATATAAAAAACGTTTAGTTTTGCTTTCATTTTCGAAACGTACGTCTTGTTAAGAGCGACATCAGCTCTCTAAAATTCAGGGCATGTGGAACACTTCGATTCTTTTGCACTTTGTGTTATAGTCAGAGTAACAGTTTCGTTTTGGCAAAGGCCATGGACTTTTTACCCAGTCACCTTCGCCCATAAAATAAAAATACACTTTATCTAAGAATACTCTTATCTCATGGATCGTCATGAATGTATCTAAGTACTAGCTACTAAATAGACAACACTAACAAAAAATAGTGCTGAGCGAAAGAATAATTGTTACGCGACAGACCTACACAAGACTGGTGAACCGACGAAATTCGTCTAAGTCTTATAAAAAGTCGACATGACTATGTGGTTAGAACTTATGAATCTTATAAGAAGTTTTCGAGTTCAAACTCTACGCTAAACTAAGCACCTGTTTTTATTTGCCTAAACTGTGGTTATAATAATTCATCCCGTGCTGGGAAATGAAGGAATTTGTATAAAAATCTGTCAGACGTGTCCATCAACGATCAACGATGTAGCGGCTTCAAATAAGAGATAAGGCCGTAGCCCAGCAGTGGAAAATTTTAGGAGTTTTACTTTACTCTTACTTTGACAAATAAACTGAAAACCTGATTTTGGCATTTAATGAAAATAATTACTTCTTAATAACGCATAGACATTGTAATTTTCTCAAGATTGTTTTTAATAGAATACATTTTTATATATACAGAAGTTAATTAGTTCCTAACTTTGTACAGCGAGATTAATAAAAAAGTACTTAACGCAAGATAATTGTCAGACTAATATAAAATGTAATTATTGTACTGTCTGCTTACAAACTAATAATATATTAAAAGGACAAAAAAGAACCTCATTAATTTTCCTTAATATGTACTTAAACTCTAACCACCTACTCCAATAATATTACTAGGTATTGTAAACAATTTGATACATTGGCTTAAAAATTTTCAATATAGAAATATTATATCTATGTTACTATTTTAAGTGCAATTTCAGGTAAGTTTTTGACGTCAGTTTTTTTTTCGTATATTTTCATTTTAACATTTTTGGTAAAACAATATAAAATTTCTATATAAAATATGGAGATGCCTTTCTAAGCAAACTTTTCTTATCAGATTCCCAGTTTTCTACACTAAGATTTTTTTCTTTTAAATTACCTGCATGGTCTAAATTAAAGCTAGCATTTATTTAATGATAAGAGAATCAAAAAGATCAATTTACAATTGGCGAAAATAGCGAGTGATAAACATAACTAACAAATAACCTCTCCCAATTTTAAACCTAGAGTTATGTTTTTCTTTTAAATTTACGAGGAATGTATGTTGAAAAATTCAATAAAAAATAATACATATACGATTAAAACGGTTCACGAATCGAATATCGAGAAACATGCCACAACAAGTGAAATAACTTACGCTTAATCTTTCACTTATTTTAATTTCGAAGTATATTTATATCATGAAAATAAATCACTTCAAAAACGGCGGAGATATCAAGTAGCATGCAAACAAAAACGAAAAAATAACCTAAAACTTCATTGAAAATTTCATTTAATTATGAAGTCGGCTAAAAATATAACACCGCAGTCACGAGTCGATTTTCTACGATCACAAACGAAAGCGATTTCAACTACCTGAATAGTCTTTTAGTTAGATTTCTAATCGATTTTTATAATGAGAGCTTGCCGCTCTTTAAATTTAGATGTTAAATTTATGTTTTTATAAAAAAAAATTGTTGTTATTATGTAGCAAAGTATCTCTCAGGTACAGCATAATATTTTCGCTACGTGCAAAAGTTAGTATCATAAAGTTTGCCGCCTTCATTTAATAGTGTCAAATACAGATAAGAAAATAATTTCCTTTAAACAAAGTTTAGAGAAACTAAGCAGCTAACTGAAAATGTTATGGAAAAGATAAACAAATATATTTGAAACTTCTATCAGGTTTAATTTAAACTTATAATTAAAAAAAAAACGAATTATTTCCTTATAACAATCTTTAACAGTTCAATTATTATACATATAATATGTCGCAGCGTTAGATTATTAAATACTTTGATCGTATTCACTTAGTTCTGGGTGGCGCTAGTGAGGTCAATCGCTGTTTGTCACGTTAAAAACAAAAAATGTGAGCTGTGAAGAATGAGATGACGGATGGTGTCGCTGCCTATGAAATAGTGTTAAAATCAACATACGATAATCCAGCTATCGATTAGTTGTATAATTTTGTGAATATGTATGACGAAGATGGTGACCCTGAACCAAACAAACTTGCCCACCGTTATATAATTAAAATGAGATGTACTAAAAGCATATTATAATTGAGGATACCATTATGGATTGAAGCGAGAATTGCCTTTGTGAATTTGATTCATCATGATGAAAGGTTAAAACTGTATGATAAATATAAAAAAAAACCTAAGAGTGAACTTAGAGATAATATTCTACTTTAAAAAAGTATGAGGTCATATACGACGCGCTTGAAACTAGCAGTCAAGGTTCAAAGCGCGTTTGTGCTGTGAAAACGGTTGCGGGACAAAGCCGTCTGAGACGACGTTCGACAGGTTAACACTGGTGCCCCAGGCACCAAGTAAACCGTAATATCGTTCAAAGATCCTGAAAGAAATCAAGTATATAACGTATAGTTGTTACGATTATAACGTAAACCCAATCTTAGGTGTATGAAAAACAGTAATTTATATAAAAGTACAGTTTATTCTTTTTTTATTCCTTACCAATTATAATTCATTTTCCTCATTTTTTTTTTCGTAATGGAAACTCTTCAGTAAAGTAATACTATACAATTGATACTTTCCTTTGTCGAACCAATTAACTAAACGAATAAGTACAAATAAAAATAATGAACCCTTTACGATATGCCATTAACGAACAGTATATAGACTTCGTGTTACTTCACTTTATATAATTTTCAATACATAAGCAACAAATTAAAAACAAGTAATGATATAGGAATTATCACCGAGACGGCCTAGTGTTTAGTAAACGAGTGCCTAAACCGAAGGTTGCCAGTTCAAGTCCGGGTAAGCTCTGAATTTTTCATGTAATTAATGTGTATGTTTGTAATGAAAATCTACCTATGTACAACTAGTTTCTTGGTGGTAGGGCTTTGTACAAGCCCGGCTGGGTAGGTATCATCCACTCATCAGATATTCTACTACCAAACAACTACTGTTGTTTGGGGGTACAGTACTTTCAGTATTGTTGTGTTCCGGTTTAAAGGGTCAGTGAGCCAGTGTAACTACGGGGACATAACATCTTAGTTCCCAAGGTTGGTGGCATTGGCGATGTAAAGAATGGTTGACATACTTACTTACCATCAGGTGGCCCATATGCTCGAGCGCAAAACTATGACATATAAAAAAGCATCAGAACACTGCGAAGGAATATTTATTTCTTACATTATTATGTTAAATATTCTTGCCAATATGGCAAGATTTTATTACTAAGTCGTCCTGATATTTCGCAGGTAATGTTTAACTTCATTTTATTATTTAATTAAAGATATACCTACTTAATTAAATCAAGCCTTCTATTTCCTATTAAGCGATTAACGAATACCGTACTACCCCTTTAATGCGTTTTTGAAAAACTTTGTATAACATCTCCGAAAGCAATTACTGGTCTGAATAGCAAAGTGTAACTTTATATATTATGTAAGATCTACAGAAATCCCTAATTTTATTTTTTAAAAAAACTTATTATATATATAAACGTACTGCCAACGTCCGTTCTAAAATTAAAAATGATTATGCAAAAGTTTTTATCAGTTTAGAAATTTACAAACAATTTAATTATAATTATTTTGTCGATTAGTGACGTACGTGTTAAAGATATTTTCATATTAAAAATAGTACCTATTTTTAATATGTCATGTTTTTTATTTTGTAATGGTATGGGCTTGTTATGCGGAGGAATGAGGACCATGTTGTGAGGAAGGTCTTGAGCATGGACATGCTGGATATAGAGGTAGGAGACGCCCAAAGAAATCTTTTCGATAACGTTAAATATATTTTTGAATTTTTGTTAATCGTATTAATACGTACGCCGAGTAAATGCTGATAGCTGATAGATATGTATATATATATTTATGTATGCTTTATAATTCATTATAATATATAGAGTTCACTTTAAAATTAGAGGTTAATAAAACAAATCCATTTGATATTTCCGTTATGAGTTTTATTGTCTATTTTTATAATAATTGATCTACATCCGGTCGGAAATAGCCCTTTACAAAAAGGAAGGAACCACGTTATATCGTATCACATTCAAAATACACTTAAAATAATCAGATTAATACAATTAAAAGCAGGTATGAATAAAAGTTCATAGTACAATAAAATTCCATTAAATTACTCAACATTTCTCAAAATCAAACAATTCCCATGGAACCCGCTACGTATTTTCCTTGCAGTGGTGAAGTTTTGTTTTAATTAGGAAGGTTGAGGTTTTTGTGTCGAATCCGTCTGCTTACGTGATACCGACAGAACGTGTAAATGTAATGTTTTAATTCAAACAAAACTTCCCATACAAACCATTGTCTCTGTTTGAACTCAAAATGGGATTGCGTAATATTTGATCCCAATTAATATTATTAATGCGAAGTTGAAGTTGTTAATTTGTTTGTTTGTTACGCTTCACGTCTTATTTACTCAACTGATCATCATGAAATTGTGCAAACACGTTGTTTACTTGGTGGTAGGGCTTCAGTACCACTCATCAGTTATTCTTCCACCGAATAGCAATACTTGTTATTTTTGTGTTTTAGTTTGAAGGTTGTGCAAGCCAGTGAATTTAGCACAGGGGATATAACATCTTAGTTCCCAAGGTAGGTATCGCATTGGTGATTTGAACACTGCTTAATATTTCTTACAGTGTTAATGTCTATCGAGGCGATCACTCACCCAGGGGTTGCCATATTTCCTTCCGTCCATCTATAAAATAATAAGAGATTGTATACATAGAAGGACAAAATCTACTTTACTCTTGATGGTAGGGCTTTGTGCAAGCCCGTCTGGTTAGGTACCACCCACTCATCAGATATTCTCCCGCCAAATAACAGTACTCTGTATTGTTGTGTTCCGGTTGTAAGGGTGAGTGAGCCAATGTAATCACAGGCACAAGGGACATAACATCTTAGTTCCCAAGGTTGGTGGCGCATAGGTGATGTAAGGAATGTTTAATATTTCCTACAGCGCCATTGTCTATGGGAGGTGATGACCATTTACCATCAGGTGGCCCGTTTGCGCGTCTGCCTACCGATGTCATAAAAAAAGACCAAACCTGAGGGAGGAAAGTACTAGATATTTATCATAACTAAGCTCCACACAAGCATTTGAGCCTCACGGTGGAATAAGCCAACTGTCATCTCCATAGGAGAGGAAGCAGCCATTCGAATCGATATTTTGCCTTTTATTTTTCTTAAACAATTGTCTAATATAATCATCAATAAAATAATATTTTTCTACGATATTTTAAAAATTAAAAAATATCTAATTCAAACAATAATAATATTAACAATTACACTATAATTAGCGTGATCAAATAGTATCAATAACAAGACATGAATCATATAACAAATGATCTTACATTAACAGCCTGTTTCCCACTGCTGGGCTAAGGCCTCCTTTCCCTTTGAGAAGAAGGTTTGGAGCATATTCCACCAGTCGAGCACAAGATGAATTATAAACACAAATTAAGCACATGAAAATTCAGCGGTGCTTGCCTGGGTTCGAACCCGCAATCATCGGTTAAGATGCACGCGTTCTAACCACAGGGCTATCTCGAATCTTGTGAACAAGTGATCTTACCCGCGTTGATTTCTGAACTCCTTTGTTCTATCGATTTTAATACCTATACCTAACATCTTACATAATATGTATATTATATACAACTAACTACTTAACTACGATAAAAGTTCAGTCAACAACTCTAACTACAAATAAGGAACCAAATCAGTGGTACATATTGTACCCTGGTACTATTGCTCCTCTGAATAGCAAGATTCAAACATTGAGCGGACGACTCGCTGGAAACATTGAGCAACTTACTTACCATTTGAATATTGACTTTGATGTTAATACATTATGAGAATACAGATAATATCGGAATGTATAAACTATATTATTAAAATATTACATTTAAAAACAGATTAAAATTATAAATAGAACTGAGAGATGAGATTTGGTATGGTGATAGTTTGAGTACCGGGCAAGGAGCTAGGCTATTTAATTTAATTCACCCCTCATAGGAGTAAAACTGGGTGTGTCGATGTGTGTACTATAGGTAAAGTTTTATAAGTTTCGCGAGGGTAAAGTCGCAGGGTCAGGCAGTTTACGAAAGGGTTCGGTTCCATGTTTTTGGATACTTTGGATGCTTAGTTAATACTCGCGCTTTGCTTTTTAACAATTTAATAGTTATTATACCGAACTCCTATATTTGATGATTTTCACACTCCGTTATAAACAAGCAAAGGCGATGATTTATATATATAGACGACTTTTGTTGTATAACTATCATTGGTCACTTTAGATCTTTCTATGTTTTTCGTAATATTAACTCTTACTTTATACATGATGCTGAATGCTCAAGAACATGACATTCGCTTGACATATCAATTACTTAATAATTACTATGAATTACTAATATTCCTATTTAAGCTGTCACTCGTGCTAGGAGTAGGGACGATAATAGCTCAAGGGGTCAGGATCGATCCTGCGACTTTTTATAATATTATTACTTATATAATAATATTATATACTCAAACATTATCCTTAAAGTATCAGTTTTATTTATATGTGACCCGTTTTTTTTTCACTAGACATTAAAAAAGTCTCTTCATTTATTGGTAAAGATAAATTAAATAAGTTCGTAACAATTGTCATAAATCGATGATTACGTATGTCGGTTACTTTACCGAACAGGCTAAATGATAAATATATAAAAAACATATCTTCTTCAAACATCCGTACAAATCCCGTCGAATCCGCGCTTAGAATCCAACTCAAAAAGGTAATAAGGCAATTTCGATGAAAATCCCTTAAGTAATAATGTGTCGAAAACGTTTTCTAAATTTACACACATTGTGTTCGCGATCAGCGATGTCGCAGATGATCAGAATACCGAATGGCTATGAAATAGTCGTACGATATTTCTTGACTTATACCTTTCAACCATAAAGCTGGAAGGGTGACGTGATTCCAAGGTTTTTTTATACTGTGTCATAAACTCTAGTTACACCTACTCTTATTTAAATATTTAGTAGTTCCTTTCGATTTTCGAGTTATATTTGAAGGTAATAACAACGTTTTGGTTCTTATTTTAGATCCATTATCTAAATTACCGTAATGTTGTTAGTACTTTTATAATAAATATTTAAGAAAGTAACGCATAATTTCATTTTGTAAGATCGATTTATTGTATTGGCTGGTTAATTTTATTGTATCTATTGTATTGTATTTTTCTGAAAACAGCTAAAACTAATTGCAATATTATATATAGTCGAAAAAGAATTCTGTAATATACCAATCGTAATGGCGATCTTTATGGTTCACTTAGTATATTTAAATAAATTTTACAGTATATTGTCTTACGGTGTTATGCTTTAGGGTAAAGCAACTGCTATCGATATTTGCGCTGCATAAAGGGGCTATTCACGCTGTCCATAACCTAAGAACTAAAGAATCATTGAGGCATAAATTTAAAGATCTCAAGATAGCTGCTGCTTTTTAATCTGTAATTATAGGTATTTAGGGTAAAACTTTAATGATTTTGTGAGGAAAATTGGATACTTATAACATTGGTACGAGGAACAAACACATACTAATTACTCGCATTTTATTTTATTACGCAAAAAGTCAGTAAATCTTTTGTGAGGCAATGTAGACAGTTTTACAACAGTATCCCAGAAAGCGTTCAAACTGTTTCTGCTGCAAATAATTGTAAAGGAACGCTCGTGTAAAAAAGGTTATAACACATTTAGAGAGTTCACGGTTGATAGCACACATTGGAAATGAAACAATCGTCTCGGCTGTATATTATCTTTGTTATATTGAATATATTATGTAAACAATCAAAAATTGACAAACGGAAAAATAGAAACCCGCTGAGTCTCTTTCGTCGATTCTTCTAAGGTCACAGTATTTTCATTTCCGAACCAGTGGTAGTTTTCAAATTGACAATCAATTAGTAAGCAATGCTTCTATATTAAATAAAGAATTTGATCTCTTTGATTAGTTTTAAAGGGCAGGTGCAGTTGATGCGCTGACGCACCATCTTGCGGCGAGTGACAAAAAAGTCAATACTATAAAGCCTACTTCAAAAAACACACGTATGTGCCAACTGTCATAGTGTTCGGAAATATGGTGTTAATAATTTTAAATAAAATGAAACATAATTTATCTCTAATTGATCATTGCTAGCAGACAAAACGGCGTACATAACAGTTTTGTTTTCCTATCTATTTACGATTTTCATATTTCACAACTAATACTTTGAAACATCCTTTTATTTTCATAACAATCGCGTAAAACATTTAAATTGTTTTATTAAATTAAAACGAAGATTAAGTCCTAAAAACGTTCCTTCGGAGCTTTGAATGGCTAAATAATTTTGTTCGGATAGAGCATTTGGAGTGTAGAGCATGGAGTTAATTTATTATTTCAACGGCGGGCCGCGGACAAAGGATTTAGCTTTGTTGAATTATGCAAATAAATTCACCATCCTGTAACATTTGTTGGAAATGTCTTTATTTCGGCTGATTTCTTAAAAGGCCCTCGAGTCTAATCCTGCTTTAGGCTGTTGAATGTTGTTAAGTGAAACGAATGTTCAGACGTACACCTGACCGAGATCTCGTTTGTATAATGATGATAAGCTTTTATAATTTCAACGGATTTGATTTTGGAGCCGCGTTGGATTAATGGATGAAACGGGTGAATCTTAAACGAAAATTATAGGTTGAAAACTGAAAAAAACACCATTGAATTTTTGAACTTAATTTGTGTTTATTTATTTCCTGCTTCACAGCAAAGGAAATCTTTATGAGATTTGTCTGAGTCGGATACAATTCAGTGGCAAATCTTTCTCATTCGTCAGGAAAGAAGGATATTTCCCAGCTATGGTATATTGACAGGCTGTTACTTGAAATATAAAGTATATATTCTCACCTAATGGTAAGTGACGACCACCAACCATATACAGGGTTAGTGGTAATTCGATGTATTCCCGTTAGGAGGTGATAGGGGTGATTATTTGCGATAATTTTAACTCCCATATGCATCATGCAAAAGTGAACCATTTTTGCGTTATCACGTTTTTTAGATTTTTTCAAAATAAGTCAAAAATGCAACTTCAAAAATTTATTTTAAAAAAAGTATCAATTAAAATCTATTTTTTTTCTTCTAATTTATAAAAACGAATAAACACTGGTTATTTGTCAATATTAAAACAATAATTACCGGTACAAATTGAAAATGCGAGACGGGAAAAGATATTAAATAATAATAACTTTATCTGGTCATATAGTCTGTATCAAGTTATAGCTTTAGATTAAATAGATGCATTGTTCTAAAAGTTTTGTCACAGACAAGTACTCGTACGACTTAATAGAACGACCGGAGCAATACCCGAGGGATGCAAGTTCAGGTCCTACAGTGTAACAACTTTTGATTCGATTAAATTGATTAAAATAAGCATTTAATAGTGACTGCATTTTCAAATTAAAGTAACGATAAAACAAAAATACAATTTGAAAAAGACACTGATACTAAAATCTGTCAAATCAAAATCAAAATATTCTTTATTCAAGCAGGCTCGTAAAAGCACTTTTGAATCGTCATCTCACAGTGATGAATGAAATGTGAAGTTATCACCGATTCGGAAAGTAGGATCTAGCAAAAAGAGCCAGCAACCGGCGGTAGTTACTCTTTTTCACAATTTAAATTACAGAATATGTTAATAAAGTACGATTAAATTTATGTAAAAATATTAAAAAAAAAAAAACTACATACTGCAGTCAGTTACAAAGTTTTTCCTTATGACTGGAATAATTTCAATTTCAAAGTTAATGTTTATTTAAAACAATAAATAAAATTGATTTCGTAATTTATAGTGCATTAATTTTATATTATGTAATACGTTTCTATGTTATAACAATGATATCGAGTTTCCTAGTTCATACATATACTAATCGTAGAGTTATATTAACTTTGTGGATACTTTATAGCCATCGATATAACGAGATATAATTTTGTTGTAGAAAGCTGAGCTGTCTTTGTAACATCTTTTTCTATAGAAACTTGCTAAAAGCTCTTTGTTTTTTTCAGTGGAATAGCTCAAAGGGTATTAATTATTTTATCAAGTTTCAAACTATATATCTGGAATATTGAAGCGAAATACATTAACAACTTAAAGTAATAATTTAAAAAAATTATGTAACTCAAAAATTAAAAATAACTCCCAGGTATTAAATATATATAGAATGACTACTACAAACTATTTTATTATCAGTACTTTTTTTTCACTGGAATAACACCTTTTCGCGGGGTAGGGGGAGGGGGGCGATATAACCACTCCGTCTTTTGGGGGGACGTCACGGGATCGCTTGCGCATACTACGCACATACGCGTAACTTGTTACCAGTACCTAGCCCAAAAACTGTTATACCAAATAAATTTCACTTAGCAATAATATAAGGAAAGTCATTTGGCATTTACAATGTCTACAAACTCAAACTCAAATTCCTTTATTCAATATAGACACATTACACTTATTGATAGTCAAATGAAACACTACCACCGGTTTGGAAAAGGAAACACCCTGACCTGAGAAGAACCGGCGAAAGAAACTCAAACTCATGTCAAACTAATTAAATACATATTCATATATTTATGTTATTAAATAAAATATATGTTTTGTATGATAGGCTAACCTGCTACGTAAATGTAAAAAAAAACTCTATACATTAACTGTTCATATGAAATTACATAATTCGGCGAAATAAATATTTATTTCAATAAAAAAAAAAAAAAATCCGCTGAGTTTCTTTCGCCGGTTCTTCTCAGGTCCGAGGTGTTAAATTCCGAACCGGTGGTAGATTTTTGACTATCAATAAGCAAGTGTAAACACTTCTATATTGAATAAAGATTTTTGACTTTGACTTTATGAATAATAGATAATAAATATCACTGAATATACATAACCATTTTTTTGTTTCTCTTAATTGATTAAAAAACGGTGTCCATAAAGTAAATTTAATTTAAAGCATGATCGATAGAGACAGTAACACGATAATAGGAAGGTGATCGCCATCGCCATCGTCACGACTCTTGTTCATCAATGAAATTCCATTATAAATTATGTACTAACTGCAAATCAAAGGAGTACTTACTTAGGTGGCGAGAAGTGGCAAATACAATACTGCGTTCTGGAAGACGACTCCAGAACTGTTTTCATAGTGATAGCGAGAATCACTAACCAACGTCTCTTCGATAGCTTTGTAAACTGTAGCTGTCCTAAATCGATTTCTAAGTATCACCAAGGAAGTCTTGAACGTAGTAATTTATGTATTCGTCTGCATGTACGTATGTTATTCTGATATGTATGTAGATATTAGTGGTAGCTAGTTAAAATACGGAGAGAGCTGGTTTAGGGTTCCGTGTACAAAAGCTACGAACTATTAAATGTTATATACGTTCGTTTTGTGTGCCTCAATAAGTTAAAATAATATTTGAATATCGAATGTACAAATCTACATTTTAAGTCCCAAGAATCGAGTATGTTTATTTCAAAACTTCATTCTATATGTGTGTCACTACTTCTTTGGGAAAATCTCCAGAAAAAAATCCTGGCTCGGACAGCGAAATTTTTTCTGTCAAAAAATTATCAGCGTTAACACTCTCGTGTCTCGTGCCCGAACTCCTTCCGGTCAAGACGGATTTTCACCTAATAGCATCACGATGGTAAGGGAGAATGATAGCGAGTGCACTTGAGTTTCGCAGAAAATTTTCCACTAATATGTTCAGCTCAATTGGAATAAAATATAAATTAATAGTAATTTGCCTTTGTAAGAGCAACAAAAAAGAAGCTTAAAGCGTGTGTGGACGGAACAAGGCTGTTAAACAGCGTGGGAGCAGCGAACGATTTTTTAGATATGAAAAAAGTAAGAAATTAGTTTGTCATCCTGACCGATTTCGGGTAAAGCGGCCAATCTCAAGGGAGTCGAGCCAAGTACGCAGGACATTTTATAGTGCATATTTTTGTACGCAAGCACTGGTCTTTATATATATAAATCTAATAAGTCAGCACCCTTCGGACACGACCGGGAGGAGATCAGGCGCGGGACCAACGGCTTTACACGTCCAAACGGGACTGTACACGCTTCCAACTTCCATACAATAAGCTATTACTGGCACTCAATATCATATCAATAATATATATAAAATAATGTATATAAAATGAAATACTATATAATATTCTAATAATCAAAGAATATAGAATGATATACAAAATTAATTTTGTTTCGTGAAATTTCCGGGGAACCCAATCAGTGTTCCAAGCGCGCCTTTACATGATCTTACCTGAAATATTTAAAGAGATCGTGCATTTTCATATAAAAATAAACTGAAGTTTAAAGGATCATATCTGGATATTTACGAACGATTACGAAATAATATCATCTCCTCAAAAGCAGGGGCGGACTTAACCCAGCCGTTGAAAATTTATAGGCTGTTTTTGTACTTTTACTCTACGAAATAAACGTTAACCGCTTGAAATTTAGCTTCAGTAATAACAAAAGTCATAAACAACTCCAAGAAATTTCATTTTAAATAAATTAATTATAACTATAAAATAATATGATAAGCTACTGCATTCATATGAAAATGACGTCGGTATCATATTAGGGCATAATAAATTTATTTATGACCTTTATTTACAATCCATATTATGATTAAAATTACAGTGAATAGGTGAAACGGACTAAATATGTCAAGAAGAGAACGCCTCGCTAATCGAGAAGCGACGATAGAAAAGGAAAAAAATTAAAAACTTTGATTTCTAATTCCAAAATGTGTTACTTTTATTTAAAGTCAAAAAAACAATATGTAAGATAGGTTGAATATTTAAATGTTAAAGTTGTTAAACGAAAAACCTTTTAAGAGATTATCATGAAATTTTTAGATGATAGCTAAAACTCTATGAATCTCACTGATCTTCTGTTCAAAGATTAAAGGTATTCATAATAATTAGTTAATATTAAA
Source organism: Vanessa tameamea (assembly GCF_037043105.1). Classification (NCBI taxonomy): domain Eukaryota; kingdom Metazoa; phylum Arthropoda; class Insecta; order Lepidoptera; family Nymphalidae; genus Vanessa; species Vanessa tameamea. The sequence goes on along the minus strand of NC_087315.1, from coordinate 4,231,721 downwards.
ATTCATAACAAAGGAGAGTCAATTGAAATATTGAAAAAAAAAAACATCTTTAATATAATTATTTCACGTGAAGTTTTGCGCAGGCATAATAAGCTAGAATAATTCAAGAAACTGCACAAGAGGATGAGCTTAAAAAAATTCAGGAGCATGTCCATGCGGAAGTCGCCGTTGAGTAGCGTAATGAAGAGCAGGTCGGCGCCCTCAGATGGTACTAGGCGAACATGAGCAGCTTGTATGTTTTTAATTTCACGCTCTAAGCCAGGAGAAGCCAACAATCTTATGAATCAAATTTTCAGGCACGCCACTATAATTTCTTTAGTATTTTTCAGTAAAATCTCGTTATATAAACAGGTCACGGCTCAAAGTTACATCGCTTGCTTTATCATTCTTGAAGCGGCGATTCCTGGTTTTTCCGTCGGCTATCGATCGAATAACCTATCATTTAGGGGGAAAGCTATAAACATCAATGCAACGCTTATTTTGCTGAATTATGTACAAGTCTGGAAGCAAGCAGGAACATCCCCACACTATAATTTAATACTACAAGACGATACCTATTTATATTCTTATACTTCTTTCACAAGAACAATGGAATATTCTCGACGACTTGAGAAAAGATGTGGTGTGGATGAATTAAAAATGAAATCAATGAAAATCGGTCGAAGTTTAAGAAGTCCTTTTTCTTTAGCCCGATACTGTGTAACGAAGCGCGTTGGCTCATTTTATTTGCATAAATTTGGTTTCAGTTACCGCTTTTAATATTCGCTCTCCGTATAATTAGGAAATTTGAAATATTTGTCTTTTATTTAAAATCAAGATGTCATTGATTTAATTAAGCCGTACAGTTTTCATCGCTATGTTATTTTTAAATTCAAACAAACAAGTGTCCTAAATTAATATACTTCGTTGCTATATTATGCTATAATAATAATATCCTTGTTTTTATTTGTTTAAGTTCATATTTATTTATGTTTTTTTTTAATTATATATTTTTTTCAATATATACTTACTTTAATCTCGTGTTTTCCTTCGGCGACGTTCCGTGGTGGCATTTTTTTCATAACCATCAATTTATTCGTAGTAACTTATTATCCTGAATAAAGGTTTCCTTATTAATTTACAACCCCAATAAATCATGTGGATTTTCCTACACTATTGTAAGGACCTACTTAGCTCAAAACAAATGCATTCGTGCATATGTCCTTCTACGGATTCATGCAAATCTTTTATTCAAATGTTTGAAAGTGGATATATTTCAAATAGTAGTTTTTGTAATATCAAAAAAGGCATATGTTTGCCTCGATACCTTCGATCTTCAATCTTTGTATCGACAAGCAGCCCCGATTGATTCAAAATATTTAACCTGTTGTCTAGTGATGTACAATTTATGTTTCATAAAGTAAGTTATTTAAGCAAATGATCCGATCGTAAGAGATCACCAGCGCCCATAGGCGTCGTAATAAACTCCTTACATCATCAATGTGCCACAAACCCTGGGAGCTAATATATGAAGTCTCTTGTGGCTATAGTTACACGTGCTCAGCACCTTTCAAGCCGGAATACAACAATACTAAATACTGCTGCTTCGCGGTATAATATACAATGAGTAGATGGTCCCTATTTAGCCGGGCTTGCACAAAGCCCTACCACCATGTGATTAATCTTTATTGTGACATTAATAAGTATGCTCATTATTTTGAATCCCTTTTAAGCAATATTATTATTTATTATTTTTTTCTAGCTGTTACTCGCGGCTTTGTTCGCTTAAATTATGAATATATTTACAAATTAACTTAAAATATTACCTTAATGTAAGACCTCTTTGTATACCAAATTGGTGTGTTGTGTTCAGCCCTTAGGGTGGAATATTCAGAAATGTAAAGTTACCTGCTTCTAACTTCAAAAATGACGGACTTCCAGACTAACCTGTATACGGAATGTCAACACCTATTTCTCCCCTTAGGCGAACAATATCCAAAAACGCTCAATTTTAACCGGTAGCCCAATAAAATTTCATGCTTCTAACTTCAAAATGACGGACTTCCAGACTAACCTGTTTCCAAAAGTCAACCCCTACTTTTTCCCTTTAGGCGTAAAATATCAAGAAACGCTTAAATAATTATCTACTCATTTTTAATCAGTAGCCCAAAAAACAGCTTTTTAGCTTAAAAAATGACGACTACCATAAAAACTTTCAACCCTTATTTCACTCCCTTAGTGGTAGAATATCAAAAAACACCTAAATACGTATTTACTCATTTTTAATCAGTATCCCAAAAATAAAGTTTCATGTTTTTAACTTATAAATGACTGACACCCATAAAAACTCTCAGCCCTTATTTCACCCCCTTAGTGGTTGATTATCTAGAAACGCTTAAATACGTCTCTACTCATTTCTGATCAGTATCCCAAAAATAAAGTTTCATGTTTGTATCTCAAAAAATGACGGACTTCTATAAAAACTTTCAACCCTTATTTCACCCCCGTAGGGGTAGAATATTCAGAAATACTTAGATAAGTATCTACTCCTTTTTAATCAGTGTCTCAAAAACAAAGTTTCATGTTTCTAACTTATAAAATTACGGACTTTCATCCAAACTTTCAACCCCTATTTTACCCCTTTAGGGGTAGAATTTCCAAAATTCGCTCCTTATTGGGTGTCGTGATATGTAAGTAATAAGTGAACAGCCTAAAATGTAAGTTTTATGCTGCAAATTCTAAAAATGACACTACTTTCAACAACTTACAACCTTTCATCCCCATTTTCAACCCTTTAGAGCACTTTTTTCCAAACAAAAAGTAGCCTATGTCCTTTCTCAGGCTCTAGACTATTTATTTACCAAATTTCATTTAAATCGATCCAGTAGTTTTGGCGTGAAAGCGAGACAGACAGACAGAGTTACTTTCGCGTTTATAAAATTTTTAAATTATTAATATGGATTTAACTGGTTATTTTTTAGATTTTTTTTTATGAAATCGGTAGGCGGACGAGCAAATGGTAGCCTTTGATGGTAAGTGGTCACCACCGCCCATAGACAATGGCGTTGTAAGAAATATTAACCATTCCTTACATCACCAATACGCCACAAACCTTGGGAACTAAGATGTTACGTCCCTTGTGCTTGTAGTTACACTGGCTCTCTCACCCTTCAAACCGGAACACAACAATACTGAGTACTGCTGTTTGGCGGTAGAATATCCGATGAGTGGGTGGTAGCTACCCAGACGGGCTTGCACAAAGCCTTACCACCAAGTACCACTTACTTTAGTTACTTTTATTTCATCATTTTCATTAAGTAATATTATATTCGAAAATTAGTAAGATCGGCCAACTTAGTATGCGCCTATTATACGACTCGTGCGAATGCAGTGTGCATTTAATCAATTTAACCTTCAAGTTTAGAAACTAGACATATTAACATTTCTTCGCGATATTTCCTCATCAGTAAAGCATGGAATGAAATAAAAACTCAGCATAACTAGATGAAAAATTAATTAATTAATTGCAACAATAAAAAAATCTTTAACTATTGTAGTCTACACACTAAACCAATTGACGGTTTACATGTTTATACTATTACAATAAATGTTAAATAAATTGGCAATTCAAATAAAATGTTTGTATGTGTAAGTAAATCAATTCACCGTTATCAGAACATTGCAACAATCGGAAAGTTCCTTTATCGAATTTCAATATCGCTTCGTAGCGTGTTTCCGTGCAATTGGTAACTTTGATTGTTCAAGATCTTCACTCCCAATTTGTTTCTTTGACGTTACAAACTTTATTACAATAATTGTTGCAAGAAGGTTTTATGGAATATATAGAGTTTAAAACAAACAAATTATAAAAACTTTCTTGTAACTTATTTTTTTTTAAGTTGTGTATGCACTTATGCCCTATAACATATGCCGTGCAGTTCGCTAGTCCTTTTTGAATGACCACGTGAACAAAATCGGTAAGGAGGTCATCACCATCTTCGCAGTAGGTTTCCAGTGTTTGATACGTCACATTTCTCTGCATATTATCTATGGTACACAAATAGGCCTCGTCATGCATAACGTCAATTAAATTACTTATTCCGGATACAATAGTTCAGACAAGACGCAATCCAAGAATCCTACAAAGTGAAGTTAAAAAAAAATACGTTTTCTATTCGCTTGCCGCATTCGATTTCAATTTCTGGATAATCGAGATCTTGCTCAATTGAACACTCGATTACTCGTTTACGAGGACACCCTCGCTGTTTGAGTTTGCCAAGTTTGATTGCGTTTGCATTGCGCAAGGATATTATCTCGGAATAAAATTAATGCCTCCGGTTTTAGGGGTGTACCTATGAAGTGTTTAATGCGTTGGGTTTAACCTAGCAATATCTGAGTTGTAATAAATTATGTCATTAATATTAAACTTTATTTATTACAATAATAAGATATCCTTGCTAAGTTAAATATTTGTGAAGTCATATAAAATACATAACATATAAATTTTAAATATATAACATACATTGATATAAAATATAATAATTATAAAATATAAAATTAAAAATAATTATAATATAAATTAAATTGCGAACAATATAAAAGTAAATTGATTAATAAATTTAGTATCCAATGTAATCCAACAAAAAATATAAATAGTTCGTCTGTTTATGCATATACATAGATAAATAAACAAACTATTTATATTTAACATATATTATATGAAACAGTATTTATGTTAATAACGTTCGTAATTAATCGAAATTTATTTTTTATTTTATCAAAACTATAACATATTATGTATGTTTAGCTAATAGGATACGATACGTAGAAGAAAAATTACATTAATACGAGTAAATTTGAAAACTTTAAAAATGTGCAGGAAGAATATTCTTTGAGTAGTAGTTTTAACGAGGTAATAACACTTGTGGTACGTTCTGTAATAAAATTGGCTTGGCTTAATTTAAAAAATAGTATTTTTATTTTTTAAAAAGAAAATTTGTTATTGTACAGCGTAAAAGGTTGTATTTTTTGATGAGTACATGAAAAGTGTACATTCGTGGAGCCAAAGTCGAGCAGCGTACCAAATAACACTCCAACCATCTCGTTAGTAAGCTACAAACAAGAGTTTTCCACTGACACTAGCCGAAAGAGGAGAGAATCCTGTAAATAACCACTACTTTTTTAATCTAATTTATTCCTTACATAATTCAAATTTAATTAGTTTTTTAAAGAGTTTTGATATAACATGAAAAAATATCATCCGTTTTATTTACGTTTTACGTCGATTGTATTATTAATTTCATTTACATTTAGTAACATTTAGTAATATTAGGCAAAGATTAAATAAAACCAAATAATTGCTTTAAATATTTTACCAAACGTTTAATGTCACTTTTCATTTAGTATTCACGCACACACGCAAACAGGCACATCACAGACGCGCCTACATTCGTTTTTAAATGTCTTATGTTAATAAATTTTATACGGTCGGTAAGAATAACAAAATTTCAATCCTAACATATTTCCAAAGGGTATGAAGGTACATCGTTAAAAATAGGTTTCAATAGTTTATCCTGGAACCGTATAATGAACTACTTAACTGGCAGGCCTATTATGCAGACTCGGAGAGTACTACTGTGTTCAAGAAGTCGTCAGAGCGATGAATTTGTCTAATTAAGAAGTCCCGTCTAGTAAAACTTATTTTTATTGACCTTTTTTGGAAAGTACCTATATATTAAGATTTATTTCATATGTTTTTTTTTTAATTGCTTATAATAAACATTAATTTATACAATTTTTTCTCACATGGCTAGTGGCCAGTAGGCCAGTAAAGCCAACTGGTCAATGCGTCATCGATCTTTAGAAATAAGATTTTAAATCCCTTGTGCCTTTAGTTACATTTACTCAATTACGCTTCAATTTATAACGCAACATCAATAACTATTGCTGTTTGGGAGTAGAATATTTTATCAGTGGGTGGTACCTAAACAGGCAACATTAAATGAAACGCGGGCACGGCTACATGAAGCCCGTCTGGGTAGATGTAGCATCAAGTAAATCATAAGGCAAATTTATAATATATTATAAATATTAAGCGTGATCATCACAGACTTATTTCCACTATATAAATTTTTCTACGATGAAAAGAAATAACATGAAGCTATTTATTTCGTGGAAAATGAGACCTCATTACGTATATTTTTCATTAAGCTCATACGAATGCTATAATGAAAGTCTTGAAATAGAGATAAATCTAAGGACATTGACATTTTACTGTATAAATATTAATGTCAACTTTCTAACTGAGAGGACATTAAAAATGTATAGGTACGCATGTTTTTTTTTTTAATTTTAGAATATTTACTAACATTTAATATTTTTATACGGCTTTATCATTTATTTGATATGTGAATGTATTACGATGGATTTGCCATATGTAAATATATTTAATGATTTTGTTGTAATTTTTAAACTCTAAAGAGGTCAGAACGCAAATGAGTATTTAATATAGCTAGAAAGCTACCTTATAGTGTAAATATACAATACAAATACAATTTGATATCTAATTAAAATTAAGACGAAAGCAAAAAAAAAATTATACCAATAAAAATATTTTATTTTTGAATAAAGAATCTCTAAATATCGCTTCTAAATCCGTAACAATTATACAAAGTCTGGGTGAAATAATAACGTCGTACAAAAACAGAAAAGATCTGCTTTAAATGAACTTACGTAAGTACTTTTCCTGGTTCGAGTCGAAGCCAGCTGAATTTTTAATTACACTGCAAGTCCACCACTTAGCACCTACTAGTTGGTATCCAATGTTTACTTGGTTCCTTCTACGTTTTCACTGATTTGTTTCTCGTGTACTCTCCTGTATCGAACAGTGTGGAAATCTTGATCAAAATTTAATATTTTATCTTATATGGTTATCTTACTGACAGAGTAAACGTAATATAAATATACTTTGGACTCTGAAATACTCTTAATTTCCACACAAACACATATAAACACACGCATACTACAATACATACTAATATGTGCAAACATACGTATAGCATAAGTTCTACATATCTTTGATCTACTATTAGAGTATTTTTTTACTAATGATTATTTATGATATGTAAATTTTAGCCGTAAATATATAATTGTAAATTTTATTGAGACGAGATGGCCCATTGGTTAGAACGCGTGCATCTTAACCTATGATTTCGGGTTCAAACCCAGGCAGGCACCACTGAATTTTCATGTGCTTAATTTGTGTTTAGAATTCATCTCATGCTCGGCGGAAAAAAAAAACATCGTGCATGTGTCTAATTTTAACAAAATTCTGCGATATGTGTATCCAACAATCCGCATTGGAGCAGTGTGGTGGAAATTGTTCCAAACTTTCTCCTCAAAGGGAGAGGAGGACTTAGCCCAGCAGTTTGAAATTTACAGACTGCTGATGATGATGATGATGATGAAATTTTATTGATTACTAACGAATGAAGTACATAGAATACGATTTTATTAACGAAACAAAAACGTGTTTAATATTTTCGTATTCGTATTTAAGTATGAAAACGTAATTACGCAACGCAACTTATTTTTAATTACCTCGTTAATTATAATATATATATTTAGAAATTGTAGGTATTATTATCGACTAAGAATACACTAAAAAACAAAATTTAGATGTAAATTGAATAGCAATATACTATAGTATTATTTGCTACAAAACGAATTTGCGTATCTCTTGTTAGAGGTAACGAAGTCTTTTGAGAATAATTTAAAAACCTTTTTTTTTTCGGAACTTATGTAAAAAATATATACCATTTGAGAGACAAGGTTTAATCATCAACAAATATTTTAAATTAATACAGTGGTACATTGTGTGTTATAATTTTTTAACTATTACAACAATAACAAAACGAAACATTACGCGAAAACCACTTCTTCTTGCTGAATCTTCAAACACATTGAGAGATTTAAAAGAGATTAAAATATATAAATATATTTGGTTACCTCTATCGATACTAATATTCCTTTAACTTTTGTAACTTAAACCAAATGTAATGTGTCATCTTTTAACTCATTGCACTGGTGCCTTATAAAGTCGTAGATCCCGAAATCGGGTCAATAAAATTTATTTGGGTTTGTTTTTCTATATATTCTTAATAGCAACCCAGAATTTTGCAGTGCAATCCCGTGCGTCCGAAAGCACGTAAAGCCGATGTTCCTGCGCCTGAAATCTTTCCGTTCCTGTTTGATTTCTCGTCCCAGTGGATTATGAGAGAATAGAAAGTGCATTTGTGCTACACACACACACACTAGAATAGATCCCGCTCAAATGGCTAATATCCCTTGAGAAAGGCTGGCGAAATCGGTCAGGAAAACATAATTATCATCACAACCTTTTATATATAATTATATTAGTCGCTGCGTAATGACTATAGTTTCGGCATCTCTGAAGTTATTTTTGTAATATATGTAATATATAATATAATAAAACTCAGGAATTTACTAGTTTCTTCAGAACGCGCTAATCTCCAGAGTACCAGTCACAAGGGACTTTTTACTTAGTGGTAGAGCTTTGTGCAAGCCCGTCTGGGTTGGTACCACCCACTCATCAGATATTCTACCGCCGCAGATATTCTACCGCAGCAGTAGTCAGTATTATTGTGTTCCGGTTTAAAGGGTCAGTGAGCCAGTGTAACTTAAGACACAAGGGACATATCATCTTACCAAGATTGGTAGCACATTGGCGATATAAATAATGGTTAATATTTCTTACAGCGCCATGTCTATGGGCGGTAGTGACCACTTACCATGGTGGCCCATATGCTCGTCCACCAACCTATAACATAAAAAGGGAAAAAAATTAAAGTATCAGATTTTAGGGTAACGTAGTAACGTTTGACGCGTCTTAAACTGCGCAGAACAGCGATTGTTTAGGTACTATAATGCCATTTGATCAAATAGGTCGTATTTCATTCATAGACATTGATATATTAATTATTCCTTAAACCGTAAATGCGTTGTAAAGCAAACCAGCAAGTTAAACGTCCCCTGTGCCTGTAATTACTTAGTACCATTATTAGTTTGTATATTCTTAATTTATACGATAATTCCTAATATGGAAATGAGTTTGGTTGTAAAGAACGGATGTATAAAAATTCTAATATCAAGCAAATGAAAACCGTATACGAAAGTTAGTACTAAATCTAGGTTTAGGCGTATTATAATGTTTGTATAATTACAGCACGAATACGTTAAATTCTAGCCTAAACGATAATAATATTTTTATATTACGGTATAAGTCTTTAATTTATTGAGCGTTCATAATATATCTCGACATTAAGTTTTGACGAAACAGTTTTAAATATATATAAAAAAAATTGAGCTCATGTGAAAAGAAGAAGATGAAGAAGAACATGGCAGTATTCTAGCACCAAACAGCGATGCTTAGTATTGTTGGTTTCCGGATAGGTTTAGTAAACCATTGTTACTTCAGGCACAAAGGACATAACATCTTGGTTCCCAAGGTTGGTGGCTCATTGGTGATGAACATAATGGTTAATATTTCTTACAGCGCCAACGTTTGTAGGCGGTGGTGACCACTTATCATCACGTGGCCCATTTACCCGCCCTCAGTTGTAATAAAAAAAAAAAACAATTTATTTACTCGTCCAAGCATGTTTTGAATTTTCATTTTACATAATTTAACTAAACAGAAAGCTACTTACGGATATAAAATTTGTTTCAAGGAGATATATACTTGAACCCAAGACAATGACATTTTATTTTGAAAATATTTATGACATTAAAGTATTCTTTTCAAACCATATATGGTGTGATTCAGAAAAAAATTGACATATTTTGGAACACAATAATAAATAAGACAATAAAATTTTATATATCATATGAACACTTTATTCAAAAAATTACATACAGTTTTTAATAAAAATACAAAATGTAGGTGCGAAAATGGCCTTATCATTGATAACGATCTCTTGAGCTTTTATTACTTGGCAAATGTGTAATTGTCTGCGGGATTGTAGAAACAAATCTTGTATCTTAGGACAGATATATTGTCTCTGTTGTGTCGAAAACGCTGTTAGAAGTTTATCATTACTTTTCGTGTTTATAAATTGATTGTAAATTTTTCTACCAAATTAAACAAGGTTTTTGTGAATATATATTAATTATGTTATTATTTTTAATATATGAGTTGATAATGATTGAACAACAAAGAAAATGAAAGGTATTTTTTTTTAAATATTCCAAAGTCCACTTCACGATCTTAGGAATGATACAGTCGAATTTAATTAAAATTTAATAGTACTGCAATAACATTATTGAATAATGCTTTATATTACATATACTGTATATGTGATAATTTTACATAAATAAATGCGTGGAATGCGTATGGATTTAAACGACAAGAACAGGAAAAACTCACTGTTAGATTTTTTATAAAATGTATAAATTACTGGTATTCGATTTTCAAAAAAGGAACCTATATATTTTGTTTAATTTAACAAACAACGCTGCGCTAAATAACGCTAGTGTACACTCAACTTTATACATAAAGAATTTACAAACTATCTTAGACATACATACTAAACAGGCCTAAAAGTAGTAATTAATGGTTAAAGGCCGTGCCAATTCCATTGTGTTGGTGAATGTTCAAGAATCCCTGTACAAAGGCCTGGAAAGTAGTGGAAGTATTTGAAAAAGAGCATTAACAATGTCTGTCTTTTAGTTCATTCACGAGGTTTTTAGGACTTCGAAAAAAAACTAGGTCAATTCACATTGTACTTCCGTGAAGACTTCAATGCCGCTAATTATCACATTAAAACAAAAAGAAATCATGAAAAATTTGCTAACAATTTATTTTAATTATCTCTTGAATTTAATTATATATGTATCTAACAATGAGTATAAGAGGCAATTTTTTTCTTGAGAGGACCGAAAGTCATACAATATATCGTTAAAGTAACTCCCACAAGATTCATGATTTTTTTGGTAATAATCAGAAATTATCTGTGTCCTCCCTCTTGCCCATAAACTATCATTCATACAAAATATTCCGGTATTCCAATGTTCTGCTACTGCGAGAAAGTAGGACAAACCAACAGATGCACTATCGCAAGTGTACTTATGTTAATACAAGGATATCACAGACACGGTATACACGGCACGTATACAAAATTTCGAATTTGATGTTTATTAAAATAATTAATAATTAAAAAAAAAATTATAAAAACATACTTAATATTTTAATAAAGTTTCATTACTAATATATTTATAAATATAGCAAGTAAGTATAATATATACGCACTACACGTCCTCACCCCCAATGGGCGCAATTGTAACAACACCTCAAAAAATATGTAATCTCCAATGTTCATAATATATAAATCCTCTCAAGAGTATGATCAGTGCTTATTTTTAATTTTCGATCGCGGTACTATTGCTTAAACAGATTCAAATATTTTACTAACTCGCAAATGCTGAAATCTGCTTTTGTAAAACACAAGGAACATCGGAGACATATTTTTCTGCATTATGGTAAAAGTTTGACATTATATTATGTACAAGACATGTAAATAAGATAAGAGTATCAACAGTTGCCCGTGTCTAATCCGTTAGTTTTGGAGCTTATCGGATAAAACCTTTAATAGTTTAGGTGCTTATATAAGATTAATAGTTAACGATTTGAAGCAGATTCGAATCCTGAATAATGTATAAATTAGTGATGTACTTCGTGCTTTCATCGTACCATGGTTATTTATTGCCAAGTATTACGTTAAACAAAATCTAAATAGGTAAATCTTTTTATTTTTAATGACCTTATGGAAAATATTTTATATTTATAATATTTAAATATTTATAAAAAAAAATGTCTTCAGAGGAATCCTTTGCTCTGCTTTAAGACATATAGTACAGGCTGAAACTTTTTTGAATAATTTGAAATTATTATTATATATTATAAGGAGGCGGTAAAATACTAGCCAATGGGTCAACTGATGGTAAGTAGTCACCACTGCCCGTAGATATTGAAGCTGTAAAAAATATTAACCATTCCTTACATTAGTGGTACCCGACGGGCTTGCACAAAACCCTATCTCTAAGTAAGCAAATGATTCCATCACGCCATCTAGTGCGAGTATGCGGATACAAATGTGACACACTTTCATTCGACACCCGCATTCCATTTGATACAGGTTTCCCGTCGAGTAAGAAATGAATTATATAAAACTACCTGACCCACGTAAGTCTTCTACGTGAGTTCACAGTCACAAAATATATTATTATGCAACTAAATCCGTTAGTGTTATTCAATGTTAAGTCCACCTTTTCAAACATTTAAAAATAGAATCCTGAAGACAACTAAAATGCAACGTTGAACATCTGTTTCCATTAATTAAGTGAAATTTGAAACACTTTTTGTGTTTTTTTTTCCAGTATATATAAGTTTTTACCTTTTAGTCTTTTTATGTTAACCTTTTTCTACACCAAACTTGAGAAGTTTTCGGAATACTTTTCGAACTTTTTATAAAAACCTATTTTAGACTATTACGATCAAAAAATAGCCTTTACAAATTTAAGTGATATTTTAAACACGTAGATGATCTCTGAAATCTTCAAACTTCAGGAGCTTGGCATATGATGAACTAATTATATAATTTCATATTAACATAATTTAGCCTACAAACGTCATTGACCTTTAAGCTGTAGGCGGTAGTTGAAGTACAGACTAGTCTGAATAGGATAATAAATATATAAATATTTTTATTTACCTAAGTGTTAATTAGTGAAAATTTGTAAGCACTGTATTTCTTACCAGTTATTTTCCAAAGCATCTACATTCCCAGCCTTGAAGCTTTATATTAAATTTTACTCTGCAACAACCTAACTAAATATATTAAATTTTAATTTTAATTTTATAGCCTCAGTTGACAGCCAATAAATATAAAGTGACCTGTCCCTTCTTATTAATAAGCTAGGTTGATTTTGGTTGTAATATTTGCATTTACTAGATTACCATATCTAGTACTAGATTTATTTTAAAGTTTTAAATACAAAGTACTTGAGTATCACTTAATTTACACCGAAACACGACCAAAGTAAAGGTACCTACTAAAAATATATGCGTCGAATTGAGAACTTTCTTTTGTCATTGCAGGTTAAAAACAAATTACACTAGACCTCTCTTGAATATATCCAATAAAACAAGAATCGCCAAAATCAGAGATTATTCAGTACTTAAAAAAAAACAATATTTATTTACTTTCCAATCTTGGTAAATCTCAAACCCATTTGTCCGAAACTATTATATATTAATACATCCAATATAACTGTTTACCTTTTTTCTTATTAGAATATGTATTATAACGCATTTAATGATAAAATGGATCAAACTATTTTTTAATTCAAGGTTAACTCTCTCTATATACTGACGTTGTCTGTATTTGCTAACTTATCAAAAGTTAAGCTAACACAACACTGAACCGATCGTATTAAGTACGGGGTCTATAGACACATTCGATATCTATAAAAACAAGTTATACGCTATTGGAGGAGCGGAGAACGGCGAGTCATTTATCATTTCATTAATAATATTATAATTTAACGAAACTCCACAATCTATAGGAAAATATAGAAAAAATGTATTCGTAACACCAGACGTAATTATAATAAATATTAATATCACATTAATATTATTAAAATAAAATTAATAATATTTATTCCTCAAACATAAATTGTGTTGCTGTCTGGTGATAAATAAATTTAGTCACACAATAATAAATAAAATGGCAAAATAAGAGATGGCTACACAAAAGACGCGGACAACATTTCTGTGGAGATACAAATTTAACAATAAAATATGTAAAATAAAATAATGTATTCATAATTAAAATAAATATAATTTTCTTGTTATTTCATTAATATAACGCAACTAAGTGTAAATGCAATGCAAACACAATGAATTTGAAATCAGTGCGGAGTAGCAGAAAAAGTCGTTCGCCGTCACGGCATTCGAGTCGACATTACCCCCAGAGCGCGCAAATAGATGTTTTACTTCAATAAATTACACGATGTCCCTACTGCTGTTACCTAAATCTTATATCCTCAATAACAATGGTAAAATATTAAAGTCTTAAATTATACAAAACAATTTTATGTTCAAACATTCACTCCCTACCCTTCGAAATGCCCTATACGTTTCCCTCAGGGACTCGTGGTGGTATCAATATATTTTTACGCGCATTATATTCAATTTTTAATACTAGGGCGCCAATAATAGTATTGCTTGCAACATTAATCTCCGAGACTATCCTTACAAATCTTTTTCTGTAATATGAAGATTGATGCGTGTTCGTGTTATCATGAATTAAAGATGCAGGTCACTTCTATCTTTAATTCATACCATCTTTACAAAATACGAGCTCAGTCCTAGACTTTGTTTGTGAATAGGTAAAGTTATTGTTTCATTTTAATTTACGCGATTATAATGTTTAAGATTTTACAAACATTACATACATTAGCAGCCTGCAAATTTCCTACTGCTGGGCTAAGGCCTCCTCTCCCTTTGAGGAGAAGGTTTGGAGCATATTCCACCAGGCTGCTCCAATGCGGGTTGGTGGAATACACATGTGGCAGAATTTCGTTGAAATTAGACACATGCAGATATCCTCACGATGTTTTCCTTCACCGCCGAGCACGAGATGTATTATAAACACAAATTAAGCACATGAAAATTCAATGGTGCCTGCCTGGGTTTGAACGCGAAATCATCGGTTAAGATGCAAACATCTCGGCTCTCGAGAGCCGAGATCTTTAAGATAGCTGATTTTAATATTAAACAAGCATTTTTATCTATAGAGAACAGTTATATTTTGTTACGTTTTGCAGTATGATCATATCCATTTTCAGTTGTTAGCATAAAAGTTATCAGTCCTCGCCTCCGTGAACATGTCAAAATTAAAAAATCTAAATATTCTGTATTCAAGTAGGCTCATAAAAGCACTTTTGAATAATCATGTTACAGTGTTGAATTAAATGTAGATCTACCTCCGGTTCGGAAATTAGATATTACCAAGATCCGACAAGAAAGTCAGTAGTTACTACAGTAGTTGGTACTAATTGTACCAACTGTTACTGATTTTTTATCTTTAATATATCTTGTATTGACTAATATGCAGTATTTATCACTGTTTTTTGACTTGTGCTTTAAATTTTTCAGTACTATCACTCACACTACAGTCTCGTGGCAGCCCCAACTGGATCCTAAATGTATAATTTATTTTATTACTCTAAAGGTATCAACCGTTTTAAATAATAAAAACATACATTTTATCGGTATAGAACATCAGTCATTCTGAACGAATATTACTTATAACTGAAAGGGTTCTCATTAGGTCTTTATTGTTATGAGAATCGATCATGATATTCCTCATATATTTTTAAAGACTACCCTAAAATCTACTCCAGTAACAGTTGCTTTTGTCGTTGTAGTTGGAAGAGACAGCTGGAAGATATGAGACAGCCTTTTTAAACTCATTGTACAACATCCTCATTTTAAACTGAGTAATTAATGACATTGTTAGCAACAGAAAAACTTCTATACTATTCTACTCTTTTCTGAGTTGTGTTGTTAACTATGCGACATCATATAGTCCGCATATATTTCTAATGTTTTTCGGATTAACCTGAAATAGATTAAGGAACCGAACTGCACTCTCTGCGTAGCTAATATTATTACAACATGCCTGTCACTGTCACATTGCTCGGCTAAAGTCTCCTCTTCCTTTTGAGGAGAAGGCTTGGAGCTTATTCCACCATGCTGGTCCGATGCAGGTTGGTTTCATTGAAAGATTTCCTCAAGATGTTTTCCTTTACCGCCAAGATCGTGATGAATTTTAAACACAAATTAAAGGCATGAAAATTCAGTGTTGTTACCGTGGGTTTGAACCCGCAATCATTAGTTAAGATGGACGCGTTGTAACTACTGAGTCATCTTATCAGTCAGCTTATATTACTCTAGTACAATTATACATATTATATTGTGTTTCTGGGGACAAAATAAAAATGGTTGAGATCTCTTCTTTGCTTAATATCAACCCTCTGTATTGCCATGTTTCGTTCTCGGTTCCGGATGAGTGAGCCAGCATTGTATATACACCATTATTAGTATTTCATTAATGGTATAGGAAATGTCTTATTATTCTTAGAGTACCAATATCCAT
Organism: Vanessa tameamea; assembly: GCF_037043105.1. Taxonomy (NCBI): domain Eukaryota; kingdom Metazoa; phylum Arthropoda; class Insecta; order Lepidoptera; family Nymphalidae; genus Vanessa; species Vanessa tameamea. The sequence continues at coordinate 4,215,504 of NC_087315.1, read as the reverse complement.
CTAAACTATTCGCTCGCTTAAATACACTCATAAATATTTATCTATCTATATTATATATAGAATAATATGTCCTGACTGACTGACTCATCACCGTTGATCAAAGACTATTAAATTTAGGGCTAAGAAATTTGGTAAGTTAGTATGGAAGTCCGTCATTTAATAAGTTAGAAACATGAAATTTTATTTTTGGGATAATGGTTAAAAATTAGTAGACACGTATTTAAGCGTTACTGTATATTCTACCCCTACGATGGTGAAATAAAGCTTGAATATTTGTATGGAAGTCCGTCTTTCTTTAAGTTAGAAATATAAGACCTTATTTACGGGAAAATGGTTAGAAATCATTAGATATGTATTTAAGCGTTTCTGGATATTCTACCCGTAAGGGATGTAATAGGGGTTAAAATTTCGTATATAGGTTAGTCTTGAAGTCGGCCGTTTTTTTAAGTTAGAAGAATAATGCGCCAACAATGTCACTGAGGAATTGAAAACCTCCAAATTTATGGAATTACACCAGATTAATAGTAACGGCACTCCATCGTACTTTCATAGAGGCTACAGTTATCACTGGATGTGCTAAAGGAGAAACAGTGTATATTCCACGAATATCTTTGACACAATCAGAATATCCCTTTAAGTTCGAGAGAGTACAGATCGCGCTTAAAGTCTGCTTCGCCGTAACAATTAACAAAACACATAAATACATATTTAAAATGGCTGGAGTAGACCTAAGGGAAGACTGTTTTTCGCATGGACGGTTCTAAATAGCCTGTTCCAGAGTAAGCTCTACGAGCAGTCTGGTAGATCTAGCCCACGAAAGTCGAACCACAAATGTGGTTCACAAAGAGGTCTTAAATTAATGTAATATTTTAAATTATACTGTAATATAATCAATTGCCACGCGAGCAATTATATTATATATATAATATAACATAATAAAAAATATTATTTTATGACAGAAACAACCGTTTTCATCTTTATCGGATTAATAATTAAGCATGAATTCAAAACAGACAAATAAACGCAATTTCAAAAAGTATTATCTAATAATGTATCAACGGTTGAATATAAATTAACGTCATTCAGAGGCAGCCTAGGCAGTTTATTTAATAATAACGATTTCCAAGTCACCTGACAGTCGTCCAGCAATTTGAATTGCTTTTTTTTTTTTTTGACAATTGAAATCAAATGTACTGTAATTACGCTAGCTAGCTATTTTTTTGTATTTCACAAATGGTACTAGCGAAACTAAAAAGCGAACGACTATTAAAGCACCCTACTATAAATACGAACTATTTTTAACAAATATCACTAGTTTAGTTTTATTTAAGTTCAGATTAGTTAATTACAAGTTAAGTCATATTTTTATACATTAATAATTCTAGTATCTTCAGTGACTTTAGCGTTCGTGTCATTTTTCGTGTTTTATTTTCGTTACGTTGTCGGGCTGCGTTAATTGTAAATTTAAAAGTTATATTCCAAATATCATATTCTAATTCACCAATGAATATTTACATTTACATTCTATAAATATAATTTTAACTTATTTGAATGAAATATTTTATATGTCACATGGAATTCACGTTAAATTCATATCAAATAATATTATGCCCCTAAACATTCTCCGAAACGCGCGGCTAATAGTTTAATGTATATTACAAAATAAAATTCTTCTCATTTATAAATAAAGATGATATTATTTTATTTATTTACGTTGAATCTTACTTATATTCATAAAAAGCCGTTATTTTTGAGCCATCGCAGTTTCATAAGTTACAACCGATTTTTACGAAATTGGTAGACGGTCGGATAACTGTGCCACCTGCCAAACTATAAACCATCCCTTGCAACGCAAACATGCCTCCGACCATGATAACTAAGATGTTATCACTCTTGTGCTTTAGTTACAATAATACTAAGTATTGTTGTTCGGCGGTAGAATTTCTGATGATTAGATGGCACCTACCCAGACTGACTTTCATAAAGCCCCAAGTAAATCTAATAATGTACGAGTATAATGATTGATATTTTAAAACAATTTCGTTCTAAAATTATAATGCTTTTAGCGGTAACATTTTTGTGTCAGAAAAGGTTGAATCTATTTCAATAGAATCAAAATCTATGAATTAAATTTATTAATTTATTCAGTCACGTATTATAAACTGTCTATCTCATTTATTAAAATTATCAACTTCCAATGTCGGTATTCAGATTTCAACATATAAATAAACTAACTGAATATGCATTTCAGTATATGGTGACCAATATCATTACAATTATTCCGTCGAATCATGGTAATTTTATCATTGTTAAAGTAAAAGCCCGTAATATAACTGCTGGCACAAGAGCTCGTATTATTTATTTTTTGTCCCATTTGCTGTTGAAACTCTTGATATAGTAGTGCAAAAAGATTCATTAGAAGTATTTTTGCCCTCTACCGGTGACAGGAGGGTTGTTTCGTTTTTTGGGCAAAAATAGCGATTCAACGGGGAAATGCTGCTAGCATTCTTGCCACCATTCCACGCGGTCGTAATTTAAACAGTAACTATTTTTAATTCATATTTGTAAACATATATTTAAGGACTTCATCTTAATAATTCTTATTTAAATAAAATTCCGGTCTTAATTAATTGTCCGGTCTAAAAAAAAAAAAAAATTAATTAAAATTTTAATCTTCTAATTACATAAGGTTAGCAGCACCAGTGCGTATATATACATATAGTAGAATTACATCTCATACATATAATCCGGTGTCTTAATTTCCCACGAACGGGAATTGTACTAGCGATATTTAAATAAACATGTAGTATTATATTCTATCCACTGAGATATGTGCGCTACATTCTCTCAATGCTTCCTGAGTAGGAATATAATTTTTCTGAGGCTAACAATAGTTCTGTAAATATTTTTATAGATAGGCTATATTTTAGATCGGATATTTTTTAGATTTCCTTTAATTTACTTGTTTTTTTTTTATAACTGAACTATCTATGCTACGTAGTTTCAGTCGCCTCTTCTCGGCTTCTCAATTATGGTGGCTTCTGAATTTAAATTGTAATATGAGTATTTTACACAAAACATTCAATCATTCATTTCAGTCGGATTTGAATGTAAATAAAAATTTACATTCAAATCCGACTAATAAATGAGATAAGCGCCTTCAAACAAACATTAATATCATATATTGGTATATGTATTATTATAAACAATAGCTTAATTTAAAACATAACAGACCTGGTGTATTTTATAAACACGTCTTACCTTCTGAAAGATGAGAATAAAGTTCAATTCGAATAAATCAAAACGCAATAGATCAAACTGTAACTCGGACGTTTTTCGCTGATTTACCAATTTCCCGCACTGCAACGTAGAGGAAAATACGGATGCGTGTTCAAATCACATTCAAATGAACAACGCTGAACTTGCAGTTTTTAAAACTGACAGCAGAACAGAAATTGGATTTAAATTGAATAAGCGAGTAAATAAATTATAAAAATTAGCACAAACAAGCCAAAACATATGCATAATTATGTTTCATTATTTATGTTTAACCACATTAAAATGAAGTTTGAGGATAAAGACTAACAACACTCCTAAAGTGAGCCAACTGGCATACAATCAAGGCCAAAAACGAAGTCCTTAATATGAAACAAATAATAATATCAGGCTTAGAAAAACCTATAACTAACAAAATTTTATAGTTTTAGAGTCAAATTAAAACTAAACATAGCAAGCCAGTCTTAAGTTAAAGTAGGTGCAAGCATTGTTTTTTTTTTTTTCAAAAAATATTCTGAGAGACCTGAGGCGCTTCACTTAATGTCCAAAAATTAACCATCGGCGAAGCTCAGCTTAAGACGGTCCTGAAGCGTAGTCATAAGTAATAAAATTTTGAAATTAAAATAAGTATACCAAACATAATATCAATGAAAACAGTTGAAAATACACTACAGTCATAAACAAGACGTCTGTGGAGTATAGAAGATAAAAACAAACTTTAGAAAATCATAAAACACTTAGATGTTATATATTGATATTTATTTATTTTTTATATTCATTCATTCATTTATTTATTATTATATATCTGTTGGGTAACATACAAAGTGATACGTCTTTAAAGGTGTAAACAACATTGACTCATATACTTATGAGCTCATATACTAATGAGCTGCTTTGAATAAAAATATATAGAGAGCATTACCGTGATCAGAAGCTCAATTATCAAATGTTGGAGTTAGAAGCGGAGTCGTTACCTAATAACTAAATCATACCGAAGCTAATTGAGTATTCGATCGTTTATCGGTTGATTTTGCAAGCTGCAATCGACTATCCGAATCGCGCGAGCGATTGCTGCGTAGACCACTGATTCTCGATATGAAATCCCATAGGAATATATGTAAACATTTATTATTAGATAACGTTAAGAGACAAGAAAATAGAGCCGAGATAGACCAGTGGTTAGAACGCGTGCATCTTAACCGATGATTTCGTGTTCAAGCCCAGGTAGGCACCACTGCATTTTCATGTGCTTAATTTGTGTTTATAATTCATCTCGTGCTCGACGGTGAAGGAAAACATCGTAAGGAAACCTGCATGAGTGTGCAATTTCAACGAAATTCTACCACATGTGTATTCCACCAACTCGCATTGGAACAGCATGGTGGAATATGCTCCAAACCTTCTCCTCAAAGGGAGAGGAGGTCTTAGCCCAGCAGTGGGAAATTTACAGGCTGTTAATGTAAAAAAAAAAACGTTAACAGATACTAATTTCTAATGCTCGTGGATTTTAACGGCCAAGCATTACTAGAAAAGTTTTCATGTGCTCAATTTCCGGAAAACAACCTGAAAAATACCTACATGTGACGGCTTTAATTCTGCCACACGTGCATTTGTCGCAGCCAACTCGTTTAATTAGCCTTTTTATTAGCCTAGCCATTTTACTTAAAATCAATCCAATCAGCAACCTGAATGAAATTCAACCAATACATCTTAGATTAAATTAAATACATCGACAAGGATAAAAAAAAAAAATATATATATATATATATTGGTTACGTTATAATATAATTGTTTGGTTAAATCTCTCTCATTTATTCTAAATTATTTATAAATATTTTTCAGCATATATTTAATATGTTTATGTCTATTTACAGAAAAGTCTAAAGTAAATTACAATATTTATGAACGAAACGTGTTTTGGCTGAATGTCATACAGGCCGTTAATTGAGCCGCTTAGTAGGCTAGGCTATTAAATGAATGGCTAATAAGCAAAATGCCTGCAACATATCTACCAAACTGCATTGGAACAGCTCTTAAATATGTCCTCAAGATGTAAGGGGTCTTCAGGGGTTGTCCAGCAGGCAGATATTTAAAGGCATTTCATCTCAGAGGGATATTTAAAGAAACCAAAGATTAAGAAGAGCATACCTTTGTTTTCAGCGCCAGTTTTCAGATATTACGTCACTTGTACTTGGAAAAAATATTAATTAAAACGAACAAAGCTTGATCGGGATAAAATTCGTGTCAATTAGTGACCGTTTGCGGTTTGCGATTGATAAGTTGAAATATTGAAACGTAATTTTCAAAGGTAATAAATAATGACTGAACCAAACCGTCTTTGTTTCAGAATAGTTAACTTCGTGGAATTCATATTAGCGTAATTGCATTTCAATACGAAGAAACCACAATTATGCATGATTTTATTGTGAATTTTGAACTACATGGTAGGTAATAAAACATTTTTTAACAATTTTATTGATTATACGAATAGAAAATGATTACTTGACATGTGATTTATTCATTCTAATCGCTTCGAAATTTGAATTTAAGTAGTGATCAGTTCATAATAATAAAAATAAAAAAATGATTAAAATCTTTTAAAAAAAAAAAAGATTTTAAATTGAAGTGAAACAATTTATTTGTATTTATTTAAAAAGCAACATTGTTCATAACTAAACTAAACTTAGCATTTTTTATCTTTTATTATCTATATGACAACACTGAAAACCGCGGCTACCGGCTGTCATTGTAACAAATTATTAGTAAAAACTTAGTTTTGTAAATTATATTATAGGAACTAAACTTATATTATAAAGTAAATATGGTAAGATATTATTGGTTTATGTCGAGAAATCATAAGATCGTATTCAATTAACCAAGAATTGTGCAATGTTTAGCGTCATGAACGCACTAGTTAAGCTTTCTTCACAACATTGCATTTCAAAAATAGAATATTTCAACCAAGTACAATAGTCAATATGAAACAAAATTTATTTGTCATATTAAACAAATCTTACGAGGCGCCTTGTATATTATTTTTTTAAACATCTTCTAAAAATATCAGTAGGTTTATTCGTTCATTTTAAATAATATTATTACGAAGAATTTACAATAAATATTTTTTTCGGCATTCGTAACAAATATCATTCTTATTTTTTTATGTATATTTATATATGTATAAGCGAACTAGCAAATGGGCCACATCTGGTGGACTTAATCGCCCATAGGCTTTAGCGTTGCAAGAAATATTAACCAGTTATTACTACACTAATTTAACATTAAACCTGAGAACTAAGATCTAATGTCTTGTACCTGTAATAAAACTTGCTCAACACTTGTATGTGTGATGTAACAATAATAACACAATAATACAATATTTTTTATAGGATATAATTATACAGTAATAGCTAGGTCCCTCAAAACCTAGCTCCACATTCGGCATGAAGATCATTCCCACGCGAGGGACGGACATTGGTAGCTGTTAAGTTCACAAACAAATGGCTAACGCACCTCTAGTAACTCAAGAAGGAGATATGGAAGCACATTTAGGAATACACGTATAGGATCGCTTCCCGTGACAATCGCTGGGGCACGTCTGTAGCTCGTGTCAGACGTGACAGAATGCAAGCCAGTGACTCTCAGCTATCCGGTCGGACGGGAATCGGGGACCCACGACACCCCTAGTGTTAGGGAAAAATCCTTAAGGACAGCAACCGATGAACAAAACGAGAAGGATGCTACTTTGCAGTGCAAGGAGATGTATCCCGCAAGCACAATTTGAAGATGCAAGAAAGAATAAAGGTAATTAGTAGAAAAAATTACGTTTTGTTATTTTAAATCCAGTGCCAGAAGGCCTAGTTACCTTAAACGGTTACAGACTCTTTTCAAGCTTTTCAAGGAAATAAATCCTGACAATCCTAAAATTAGTAAATTAAATCAAGTAATCCAATCAGGCACGCTGAATAACTCCAATATCTTTTCTCTCAACTCCTTCGTTGAATGAATCAGAACAAAATAGTAGTACAATATCCCAGATTTCCTTGGCCACGAACTACAATAACGATAGAAGAAGGAAATGGACACTTCAGGAACAAGTAGCGCTAATATTTTACTACTTCGTAGCAAAACGCGAAGGTACCTAGGAACATAGGTATATTAGTAAATTAGAAAGATTTTTTTAGTAAATTAGAAAGAAGAAGAAAAACACACAAATCCAGATAAACCTTCAGTTTATAGATTTATTGGTAACACACTATCAAAATTAAGCACGTATAATTTTCAAACAAAATCTTATTTCTCACAAACTACTGAACCGAATAAAGCAATGACTTAATAGCAGATGCAATATTTTAATCAAACTGACTCAAATATCAGCGTTAGTTTTAGACAATATAGCACAAGAAGTTTTTGAAGAAGACACCTTGATAGTGAACAACGCACAAGAAACAAATCAATTTCCTGAATTATCTCAAATTGAAGATGAAAACAACATATTTCAGACATTAGAATTTATTATTGTGCAAAAAAAAAGTATTTCTTAACTACTGTTATATTCATTTAAAAAATTTGAAAACTGTATTTAAATTAATTTTATAAAAACTTCCACAGGACGTGATTAAATTTTACATGCAATCCGCATGTTGAATGTTCCGAACGAAATGACACGTTCCGTCTAGTACACAGGCAATTGTAATCTCCTTAAGTGAACAGGATTCAAGTGCTTCTAACTAGACAGCTGGACGCCACTACTTAAAACTAATATTTTAGTAGAGGCAACGTCGCAACGTCGGCAAAATTATAAAATATATTTAAAATATTAAAATTATAAAAAATTATGGTGGTATCATAAACAAGCTCTGGCAAACTAAACTAAGGTACTTAATATAATTAACCTTTATATAGGTATGTTTATCAACAAATCAACTAGAGCCGACTAATATGAAAACTTTATAAAAAGTATAATTAACAGATATATTTCCATAATATGTATTCTATTAATGAAATTGCACCAGGAACTTTGGAAAATGATACTAAACATTCTTATAAATTACATTAAGTAAAACAAAATACATAACATACATAAACTAAGTAGTTTTGTTAGAAAAACAATTTAAAATATTAACTCCTCGTAAAACTAAATGAATATATGATGAACCGATCTGTCACACCGCAACCGGCCAAAAGTTACCGCCAATTTCTGCAGACAAAGTTCACGACATCTCCGTTTAGGACCGCTAGCACTTTATTATTTCAAACATTGTACTTCGTCCAAAAGGTTAAGTGTCGAGTAATTTGTGTAAAGTGCAAAATTTTATTGTAAAATAGAAATCTGACAAAAACTACAAGCGCGAGTCAAACATGATTGAGTTTTATTCTTAAAAAACATAACCAACTGTTACTTTTCCACTAACGAAACAAACATGCGAAGTTCGCTAGCCAGCGGGTTTTAGTTTGGCTTAATCTACTTCTTCGTGTTTTATACTCACATGTGTACTCCGCATGTCCGCATTTGTGGACTGTTCTCAAAGGTAACGACAAAAAATGACACCGCCGAGCTGTATCCTGATAAAATTCACTATTCATCAGAAAATATGAACTCAAGTTAAACAATTGAGACATACATACATAACATAACATAATCAGCCTGTAAATTTCCCACTGCTGGGCTAAAGCCTCCTCTCCCGTTGAGGAGAAGGTATGGAGCATATTCCACCACGCTGCTCCAATGCGGGTTGGTGGAATACACATGTGGCAGAATTTCGTTGAAATTAGACACATGCAGGTTTCCTCACGATGTTTTCCTTCACCGCCGAGCACGAGATGAATTATAAACACAAATTAAGCACATGAAAATTCAGTGGTGCCTGCCTGGGTTTGAACCCGAAATCATCGGTTAAGATGCACGCGTTCTAACCACTGGGCAATCTCGGCTCTCGAAACATACATAATAAATCAAAATTTAATCAAAACATTACCAAATTAAATAAATGTACCTGTCACACACGCTAACTAAGCTTACCCTCAAAGTGATTTTACTTACAGTCAATGTCAATGTTCCATCTCAATGAATAGATCTTATTGAGTATTGTAATCGCGCATTTTTCTTAAAAAAATGATCAATCAATATACAATAAAATCATAATGTTTTTTTTTCTTCCTTGTTATTAAGTGTACTCTGTCCGCATTTACATGAGAGTAGAGAACAGGGGAAGAGTGGGGATCAACTCTTATGGCATGACAGCATACGAGTTTTTATCAATTCAGATTCTATTTAGTTCCTAGGCAATTATATCATGTCATTTACAAATAAAATGTGGCTTAGCTATTGCCACATTACAAGTAAGACCATATATGATGATGTTGAACAAAATACTTATGAAAAAAAAGATTATTCGTCATTGCGCGAAAAATATCACGTAAAATTAAGATAATTGATCGATTTCAATGATAAACTTTCTATTAGACTGAACGTTTATCCATTTATGAAGCTTAATTTAACTATATGGCATAGCAGCTTCTTGGTTAGTGTTGCATTCTGGAAATAACAAGGTGCATACACCCCACAACTTAACTGGAAAACTATCTGACAAATTCTTAGCTTTGAAACACTCGCCACGATTAGTTTGCTTATACTAAACAAGGAACCTATAGAACATCAACTTCATAAAGTCTTCGTTTGGGACCACTGGTACATTTTTATTTTTAACAATATTTTATTAGTGATAACTGTTAGAAACCTGCGTCTTTTTTCTCACTTTGTGACTTCATACACATTACCGTACCTAAACGAAGTGTTAGTTAGCTCTTCTTTGTTCTCGGGAACACCCCTAATCCTAGCATTGGGGAGAAGATGCGGAGAACGTCAACAAGTTCCTCGTTTTTATTTGAAGAAGGTCAACAGACGCTCTCGCATGACGGCCTTTTACAACGAGATTTTTGTTGTTTAAAAAAGGATTATTAGTTTCCTTATATATATGTACTTCATCATTTCACAGTCGATAACGAGTTTCGGTCAATATACTACTTCTAGCTAAAACAGCAATATAGCTACTGTCACTCAGACGATAAGCACTTTATTATCATTAAGTTAGAGGAGAACATAATACAAATTCTAGTAGCAGTACATTAAGGCAAAATTAAATGTAACCAGCGAATAAAAAAAATATATAATATGTATTAATTTACTATAATTTTCATGACATTAGGCTTCTTTAATACAACTCCAGATATGAAGTAGCTATGGAAGAAACTCAGTCAATTACTCACAAAATTCATAAAAAAAGTATGAACTTTAGAAAATGCAGAAATTATACAAAAAATCATGTAAGAATTTAATCAAAATATTATAGAAAATAATTGTCAATGACATTGTAGATGTAGTAGACAATGGTGACGGTAAGCGTTTTATACGCATGAGATTAGACAGATTTTAAGAAAGGTTTTTACTTATGTAACCCAATAACATATTATTTTAATGGCATTTTACATTCTTGTGAGAAATAGCTGAAGTGTGTTTTTAATTAAAATACGTTTGTGTGTGTAAACAATAATCGAAGCCAATTGCTACGTTATTGAGAAATAAAACAATATTCGCAAAGAGCCATTACACATTAACAACAGACTAATAATAGTACTTTATCCTGAAAACGGTACGTTATACGTCAAATCACGACCATACTTACCTCAATAGTATGACGTAGTACCTTTATATATTTCAGGAGCTAAGATTAGATACGACAACCGGATCTTAGCCGACGATCGTAATTAATAATAATTCTATGCAAGAACCATTGATTGTTCGCCTCCTAATTCATATTTATAATCGTTTCAAACTCATGTTACTCATGCATAATATATCAAATGTAATTCTATCTATCTATCTATGTATATTTTTATTAAAAGTAGAGAAGACCTTTGACTTGACTTCGACTATTTTTATTCCCAAATAGAAATGTCTAATTTAAGATATTATATGGTATGATTAGCACAGCAGAACATAATACGTCGGTTAATGCCGAAAGTCCTAGTTCTATAGGCCATGATGCGCATGTTAGCTTTACCTTGTATTGCTGTAATCAAAACAGTATGAAAGGAACTAATCCGAATCGGGTTTATTTTATACACGGATTTCTAGTAAGTGAAATACACCTACTACCATTGCGTTGAAGCAAGAATTGCATTTTCAAAAGAATTTCAAAAAATTTAAATGAGTACTTGAAAATATAGAAGCGTTACTTGCTTCTTGATTGTTAAAAATCTACCACCATTTCGGAAAAGAAAGCCAATGACCTTAGAAGTACGAAAAAAACTCAGCGGGATTTTACTATCTCAAATTCAACAATTATGGGTTTCACAATAATGAAAAAGTTTATTTTTTGTGTTTCACTTGTTTCATGGACTAATATTAAAAGTGTCACAATTTCTGGGAAATCTTTTGGTTTCATAATATAATATTACCAAATATGCGTGTTTATATAGCAAAGCGATAATGATTATTATCTCTTTAAATTAATATGGTAATTAATCTTTCAAGCACAAGTTAAAAGTTCTACAAATAGATTTATTTTGCAGAAAAAAATGGTTTTAATGGCTGCAGCGTTCTCCAAAATAGAAGGATAAGATTTTATACTGTCAAAATAACTAAAATAATAATGAATAGTGTTGCCAGTTGCCTAATAATGAATAGTATAAGTATAAATCCTTGAAAAATTAAAATGAATAATTGTCATACAGAACATTACAATTTTCGTCTGTTGATATATTGGTAGATGAGAGCTTTGTGTTAATTTTGAACTTCTCCATTCAATTTGTATTGATTGGAACATTCTTTTGTAAATACTTTTATTCCCTTTTTTAATTTGCGAATGAAATGAAGCTAACTGTCCACAACGATAGTAACTTAACATATTTATGATAACACTAGCTGTTACCCTCGGCTTCGCTCGCGTAGAATATGAATATATTTACAAATTAACTTAAAATATCACATAAATTTAAGACCTCTTTGTATACCACATTGGTGTGTATTTTAGCCCTTAGGGTAGAATATCCAGAAACGCTTAAATGCGAATCAACTCATTTTTAATCGGTAGTCCAAAAATAAAATTTCGAACTTCTAACTTCAAAATGACGGACTTCCGGACTAATCAATATAAGAAATGTCAACCCCTATTAACCCCTTAGAGATAGAATATGCAGAAACACTTAAATAAATATCTACTCTTTTTTAATAAGTATCCCAAAATGAAAGTTTCATGTTTCTATCTTAAAAAATAACGGACTTCTGTACAAATTTTTACCCTTATCTCACCCCCGTTGGGGTAGAATATGCAGAAACACTTAAATAAGTATCTACTCCTTTTTAATCAGTATCCCAAAAATAAAGCTTCATGTTTCTAACTTAAAAAATTACGGACTTCCATACAAACGTCCAACTCCTATTTCACCCCTTTAGGGTTAGAATTTCCAAAATTCGCTCCTTAGTGGGTGTCATGATATGTTAGTTTATAAGTATACAGACTAAAATATAAGTTTTATGCTTCTAGTCCTAAAAATGACAATACTTTCAACAACTTACAACCTGTCATCCCCCTTTTCAACCCCTTACAGCACTTTTTCCAAATAAAAAGTAGCCTATGTCCTTTTTCAGGCTCTAGACTATTTGTGTACTAAATTTCATTTAAATCGGTCCAGTAGTTTTGACGTGAAAGCGAGACAGACAGACAGACAGAGTTACTTTCGCATTTATAATATTAAGTATGGAAGTATGGAGAATGGGTAAATACAGTGTCAATATATGTTGCAGTAGATTCAGTGATTCTAGTTGGCTTAAAAATAACCAACAAGTTAATTAATGTCACCACAAACAAAGATATAGGTTATATTGGTTATATAGGTTATATTTATATACATTTTGTTTATTTTTTGTACGAAATTGTATTAATTTATCAAAACATAAATTATTATTAGGTAAAGTTATATTGAGCCTGACTACTTCTCCTGTCTTAATATAAAATTTAAATTATTTAAAAATATAATAATTACATAACATATCCAATTAAAAAAAAAACAAACAACAATATAATTATTTAATGAATTAATGAATTATTAATTAATCTACTGTCTAATTGGTATTGTTATAGCATATTTTACTTTTCGTGTATAAAAGATAACTTCAAGTCGTGTTCATAAATATTTATAAATAATGATAAAAATCCGCAAGTCTTTTGATTATACGCTACAACTAAGTCGAGGAACAATTACTAAATTCCCAGAACATTGGTGCCGCCCTGTCGGCCGCCTGACCCCACAAGAATTCCACCTTTCATTACTATAACTTCAATAAAATTAAACATGAAGTCTGTTTTGTCCTGAATATTGTTTATTTCATAAAATAGAAATCTTAATTTTTTGTCAATATAGTAATAATCCGTAAATTTCCCACTTCTTCCTGGTGTGTGTATTTCTCCGCTTCCTTTAAGGAGAAATTTCATAAATATTTGACATGAATGAGTATCACACTTGAGACCATTGGCGTGGTAGTTGCATTAATTCCAGAATATTCAAAATCAAACAAAATACATTAAAAATATTTACATATGGGCACTAATAAATGAAGAGATGAGTAACTAATAAATGAGAGAACGGAAAAAAATCTACTAAATCAATGTAAAACTTATACCAGAAGGTTTTAGTATATCATTACGAGTGTGAATTTCATATTTTTATAATCAATAAACATCTATGATGCCAGCACAACACTGACAATGTAATGGTTTTACCAATGGAAATATTGGATCTAAAGATTTATCAGTTGGGTTTCTTCACGACTCATAAATAAATCCCCATAATTATTAACACTTTGTCAAAATTAATTTTAGGATTGTCAAGAATCTGTCAAAACAGTAAAGTACCTGGCCCTAAAAGGCCATTCATCATTGGGTTTTCCGATATGTATGAACTTATGGGATATTTCGGTAAATATAATTAATAATATTATAGTCTCGACAAGGGTTTATATTCCGAATTATTCAAATATAATAAAGTTTTACTAAAATGTAAAACTGTAAACAGAAGCGATCCTGTTAATTATAGGCCTACGAGGCGTCGAATTTCGGTACTTCTGCCAGGGAGCAAAATATTTGAAAAAGTGTTTTAAATCAACCTCTTATTCAGTATTAAGAGCATTTGTCATAGTGAGCAATAAGGTATAACCAGAGGTCGCTCCACTATTGACTGATACTGACACGGCTCGCCATGTATTTTAGTTATTTTCACTGTAGAATGCTATATTCTACTCCGGGGTAATGTAGCGATATTAATACCATTTTTATATTGCAGAAGAGGTCAAGAAATATTCGTGCAATCTATAAACTGGCCTAAAATGTGAGTTAAGAGGTACATTTAAAGAAATTAAAATAATGACGGTCGTTTATGAATTTGTTTTTGATAATATTATGTATGTACGCAAAAACATAAAGGATTTTTCCAGAAATTGTGACGTACATATTATAAATACTCGGAACAAGCATAAACTTGTTACTTCAATTACCCGCTTACACAGGGTTAGTTACTCTTTTGTGGGACAATGTTTACGTTTTTACAACAGAATTCCAGAAAACGTTGAAAAATATTCAATTATAAAATCTAAAAGAATCGTTTAAGAGCGTTTGTGTGCCAAAGGATATTATTACTTCTAACTTATTAGTTGATTGCACACCTTAGGAATGAGATGATCGCCTCCAGGCTGTTTAAAATAACTAAAATATATATTTTGTCATTGATTGAAAACAATAATTGTAAAATATGATTTTTAAAACAGATCCCGCTGAGTTTCTTTCGTCGGGTCTTCTCGGGATCTAGGTGCTTGTTTCCAAACCGGAGGTCGATTTCGGACTGTCAAAAGGCAAGTGTAACGCTTCTATATTGAATAAAGATTTTTGACTTCGACTGTTCCTTATTACAAAACCCTAATTAACCAATTAAATAGAGAGTATATTAAATTAAAAGAATACTTAAGTATCTGCATAAAATATATCACATAAAATAAAAATAAGCGACAGCCCATAATGGTTTCATTGGCTAGGAAATGGATCTCCTCTTTAAGAAACCGATTGGAGCT
Source organism: Vanessa tameamea (assembly GCF_037043105.1). Classification (NCBI taxonomy): domain Eukaryota; kingdom Metazoa; phylum Arthropoda; class Insecta; order Lepidoptera; family Nymphalidae; genus Vanessa; species Vanessa tameamea. The sequence goes on along the minus strand of NC_087315.1, from coordinate 4,200,107 downwards.
TATTCTACCACGCTGTTCCATGGTTTTTTGGTGGATATTTATAAGTACCTAAATATTAAATTGCATCTAAATGAACATTCATATACTTTCCGAAAGTAATCTTTTATCACAAAATACATTATAATGTGAAGTAAAAATTCAAATTCATGTTTTATTGGAAATTAAACCTGAATTTAGAGTACGCCATCAAAATTCAAAGATCAATTAGTAAGACGCGGAGTGCCTTTGATCTCACAAGAGCTTCTGCGTCGGTCGGCTTCTTTAATTCGTCGGACACCAAACAGATTATACACTTTTGTTCGCCGGCTTCAGCATATTTAACAAGGGTTTTGGGTGAAAATATTTTTAATATGAAAGGTAAAAGTAATTAGATTAGTTTGATCACCGTCTTATCGCTCAACCTCAATTACGAGAAGAGGGTTATTATCGCAAAATTTATTGTGAAAATCTCTATTGCTATTATTTAAATATTCTCTAAGCTTTTAAAAGGTCCACGTCATAATCAAATGTTGATTATTATTATTATTAATGTAGGAATCGATTACTGACATACCATTAACCGATCAAGTCATGATTTAATTAGTTTATGTTAAGAAAAAGACCCAAACGACACACGTGTACTTCTTAGCTCGAAAATTATCAACTACCTAGTCAACCGTTTCGTTATGTTTCGTTCGTTCGTATGCGACAATTGTTATATGTATGTATAACAAATTATTTTTATTGCACGTTTACTAAAATCTCACAAAATTCAAGCGTTACATTTATAAAAATTAAGTAGTTCAAATAGTTTTAATTTTATGATACTTACATATATTTAATATACAAATCTTGGTAGAACAAATGTTACTGACATCAGTTTTTAATGATAAAAACTGCCAACAACGATACTAATCTACCATCTATGAAATGCTTGTAATTTTTATTAAATAATAACCGTAAATGCTTATGAGATGTTTCAGAAAGTCTACGGTTTCCATCAGCATGGAGAGAAGAGGACAGCTTCTAAATCAAGCATTTCTTCAAATAACATTTGTAGAAATAAATGTTATAATAGTGATGTCTATATTTTTCGTAAATAATTCATATGTTTTATTTTACCTGGAGTTTTCTGCAGGTTCATCTGGGCATTATTCTTCTTCCAAACGTAAATAAATTGCTGAGTTCCGGTTTCAACTTAATTGAGCCAACGTAACTAACTTACAACTTTCCCTGTCAAATATTTAAAAAACATGGATAAAAAAACGTATACTGCTTTTAAGAGTCTTTTTGAATAAAGTATTTGATTTTGGTAAAAGCTAAATGGACATACTTGAAGAAACTTGTATGCCGTAGTTGGTTTTAAAATGTTTTTTTTTTTTTTGGAAGGAGTTTTTTAAAAGAATCTTACCCATAGCCAATTCGGAAAATTTTTTAGTCTACTTAATTTAAACCAAAAAATATACACTAAACATTGTTGAGTAAAGTTAGTTAATGTTAAAGCATACTCGACTGCTTCAATAGAGTAAAAACTTATTATTTTACATTATGTAAGCAACCATTTGTCGGATACCATAAGCGTTAATAATAAAAGATTGTTCAGATCAAATCGAATCCATATCAGAATACCCGTTGCATGCCACGTCCGATCCTGAACGTTGCCCGTATTTTGTATGAAATTAGAATTTCGCGACGAATTTTGCAAGTTGGCACACCGTGAAATTGTATCTGGTTTGCAACGGGCGTCAGGCTGACGCAGAAATACTTCGCGATCCGGGACAGACGTCATAAGTTCCTAAACCGAACGTTCTGAAACATTTTACTATATTCCAAGGTATCTTATCTACATACGTACCACGAATATTGCGAAACTTATCGCTAATTAGACCGCGTAGTGGTACAATTATGTTAATTTAATATCAAAACCAAAGTTTTCTACTTATTTTGGTAAGATTACTTTGGAATCGCAGTTCTTGTTGCGATTCAAGTTTTAATCGGTAAGTTTTTATTGCGGAAAATTTTTCTTATTAAAATACGAAAATGGTGTATTATGTCATACAATTTTGATCAACAGAAATAAAATAAGCAATTTTATGTAATTGAAAACTTCAAAGGCTTCTTTCTTCAACAAAGAAGAATCAATAATTACTGGAAACAACCTTTTTATTTAAGGTAATTATTAGCTTTATACACAACGAAATGTTTCTAAGATTCGGTTATAATGAAAGTTGGAAAAACATTTTATTTTCTCCTATAAAATTGCCTATTTAGCGTTACGAAGTAATTTAAAATCGTTCGTTAAATTGATGTAAATAGTTTTGTATAATAATATATAGTTTATTTTTTTTAATTTATTGACATTAAAAATTAAAATAATGTAATATAAAACAAATGCCGTTAGGCTTAATCCACGCAGGGACTAGACACCTGGGTGTTCCATCGTTCGCTTCACGCGTACTAGAAATATTGTCTTAATTTATTTTTATATAATGTCAAAACTAATAACTTCCTATGTTCACGAAATAGACGTGAAAAATATATTCATCTATTCTTTACAAAGTTTTTCGACTAAAACAAAACTGCTGAATTATAATCGTTATGAAAATCAGATGTTCATTATGCAACGAATTTTTTTAAGGTAAAATCATCATTATTTCGTAGAAGAATTAACCTTGACCGGGGAAAATAAACGTCCGAACAAATACTCTTCTTAAAAATACGAACACGAAAATATATCTAAAAATTTAAATATTATTATTACTACTGCAATAATATATTTTGTTACCATTTTTGTATTATACTATATATTTATAATTACTAGAAACTTGTCTTCATACACATATATTTTACTTAGTGGTAAGGCTTTATGCAAGCTCGTCTGAGAGAATAGGTGGTACTGACCACCACATTCTACTACCGAACAGCATTACTTACTATTGTTGTGTTCCGGTTTGAAAGGTGAGCCAGTGTCACTACAGCCTCAAGGGCGTGACTACATCGAATTTCCCAAAATTGATGACGCTTTGACGATACAAGGAATGTTTTACATTTCTTACAACTCATTAAAAATTAAATAAATTAAAGCGAACTGTAATGCTTATTTATTGTGTAATATACACAATAAAAAAGAGAAGTATACTCTTGTATAATATGTACAATAATCGCCACAGTTACAATATATTATATTACTTATTTATTATTTATTATTATTTATTATTAATTAAATAAATTAAGTCTAAGGGCTGTAATGACCAATTACCATCAGGTGGCCCATCTACTCTTCCACCTACCTATACAGTAAAAAATATACATATTCATAGATATAAATGTTCTAACACTAAAAACTAAAAATATACTTTATTCAAGTAGACTCTTACAAGCACTTTTGATATGAAATTGAATACAGAGCTCCCACTAAAGAAATGTATATTCTTCCGAGAAGTACTGACAAAAACTCGATAGTTACTCTCATCCCAAATTATATAACAGTCAACAATAAGCTTAATTAATGTCCATACATGTATAGAAATCAGCGAACTGTAATGCTTATTTATTGTGTAATATACACAATAAAAAAGAGAAGTATACTCTTGTATAATATGTACAATAATCGCCACAGTTACAATATATTATATTACTTATTTATTATACGAGTAAATAACCTGATTAATATATTACGACTTGAAATTTAAAAATAGTTTTGTTTAGTAATCTAGAGGCGCACTAAGAAAGGATTACGAAATCTTTACGGGGATGCTACGCTTCTTAACTTTGACCATTACCCGTACGCTTTAGAAAAATATATTTATATCATTTGAATCGACAATTATACAAGTAAATCTATAACAATACATAAAATATTTATAGAAAAATGTAAAGGTGAAAGAATCTTAGATACAAAAGTGATTTTGTAAGTGGAACGAAATCTCGTCGTTGTAATGTGGACATCGCGTGAGTCTATGTGGCGTGTTCGGGCGAAGGAGTACCAAAGTATTACCCGCAATAGAACTTGCACCATGCGCATTGTGCTATATCTATAGGATCATGAAGATTGGACATATTCATTCTTACTATATCTGATCATAAAAAATCATACTACTAGGTTTATATAACTATTTATTTCCGTGACGGTTCTTCTCGGTATCGTTACGTTAAATACAGTTCTGTAAAAGGAGGATTCATAAATGCTTGTAAATGCCTACTTGAACAAAGTAAATTTAGATTTTGATTTTGAGGCCTATCGGTCAGGTGTTTTGGTACTATTGTTAATTTGTAAACTGCTTCGTTTGTTTAATAGACAACTTGTAACATTGCAACTTTTGAGCTTCCGAGATATAACTCATGTTGGACTAATTAATCGGTCGAATAGTGTTTATTGAGAAAAGCTACAGCGATAACTACACGACCATGAGGAGTGGAGCCGTAAATGACGATATGAATAATTTATTATCAATGAAACAAAGTTATTTTAAAACAATTGATTTGTTTTTAAACGCAAAAATGCAAACATAATATGATATTTACCATACCTGATAGAAAAACAATAACAGTTAAATTAATAATAAGAAATATAAATAATAAACTGGATAAACACTATTTGCATTTTTGACAGATCAGAAACTTCAGGGAAATTCGTACTATACTTATAGCTACTTGTTAAAGTAAGACAATAACCATTTTTTTTACTTGATGGCTGGGCCTTGTGTAAAATGTATACCGGCTAGAATGGTGAGTGAGCCAGTGTAACTACAACGTACAACGGATGTAAGAAATGTTTAATAATTCTAATAGATCTAATTTATATGGGCGGTTGTAACTACTTAGTATAAGGTCGACCTACCTATTTTTATTAGAAAACATATATGATTAATATTTTTCTAATATCATGTCTCATAACGTAATATTACTTCATCGTAGCGCTTCAGGCGTATACAATTTATAAATTCTTCAAATAAGAGTTCGTTCTTGGGTTTGAATTTTAGAATATCATGACTCCCTTCGATATGTTTCTAGGTAATACAGTAAAAAAATTTACTGTAGTCTTACAATATATTTACAGTAATATTATGTACAATATTACTATTGGTAGATCAAAGTCTAAATTTACTTATTCCTTAAGCAATTTAATTACAAAATCTTGCAAAAATTCTTAGCTGTGCTAATAAAAAAATAATGTCCTAAAAATAACACATAATTATAACTACACACAAGATTATACAGATGTTAAAACGAGTGGAATACGTAATTAGTTGATTTTTACGGAGCATATAAAATGCCTTCTATTTTTATTGTTTAAAAAGGCCGGACAACTAAGTTTCGTGCAAATTCCATGTATCATCTATATTCCGAACAGGTGGCTTGCTTTGTTTATTTTTTTAAATTTCATTTTGTAAAATTTCTATTCTAAGATTCTTGTAAAATATTTTAATAAAGTATATTTTTGTTTTGATCGGAAGACAAATTATATAAAAAAACTATGGATAAGAGACATCATCAAAAGCAAGGAAAACGTATAGAGAGTATTCCTATTTATTTATGTATAAATAAATAAATATTACAACACCACATACATTACTCTGATCCCAATGTAAGTAGCTAAAGCACATGTGTTATGGAAAATCAGACGTAACAACGGTACCGCAACCCAGACCCAAGACAACATAGAATACTAATTAATTTTTTCTACATGGACTCGGCCGGGAATCGAACCCGGGACCTCGGAGTAGCGTACCCATGAAAACCGGTGTAGATACTACTCGACCACGGAGGTCGTCAAATGTATTGATTATGTCTATCGCATTTATAATCTTTTTTTAAAAGTTAACATCTATTTTGTTTAAATTTATGTTGATCTGGATTTCTCATATATAGAACTGATGTCAGCTATGAAAGAGGTCTCCTGCTACAGGTTTATAATAACTTACTAGGATGTTCTGCATCTTATACGTTACAATATAAAAATGAATAAACGTGTTATCTATTGGCGCGGCCTGGAAGCGAGACCGACTCGTACGCCGTCACGGCAAACGAGACTCTTATGTTGCCAAGTCCTCTATACAGCGACGCTCTCTACTCCCTAGTGAGTGCGTGACGCGTTTGCGTTATTTTATTAAGGAATCTCTGTTTTTATTTATATCAATCCATATTGGTTCTTCTCCAGATTTGGTTTGATTTTAGGTAAATCCAATTCAAAGTTTAATAAAAATCGCATGTATATGATGAATATGAAATGAGGCACATTAGTAATCCCAACCGATGATTACGGGTTCAAACCCAGACAAGTAGTACTGAATTTTTATGTCCCTAATTTGTGTTTATAATTCATCTCGTGCTCAGCGCATACAAGATGATTTATAAACACAATTTAAGGAAAACATCGTGAGGAAGGCTAAATGTGTAATTTTAACGAAATTCTGTTACATGTGTTTCCACCAACACGCACTGGAGCAGCGTGGTTAAATAAGCTCCAAACCTTCTCCTGAGATAGGCCAAGCTTAGGCCAGCAGTAGGACATTAACAGACTTCATTTTACATAGGTATATATAATACATATAAAACGCAAGATAATTAAATTATTATATGTACCCAATAATAAAATTTTAAGTCTTGTGTTTTCCTCACTATTTTAAAATTGGAAAAAAATATTTATGTACCATTTTTTTTAAAGTACTAAAACAAAGATTTAAGACGCGAGTTCAGTAAAGTGCGGAAATATTACTAAAGAAACAGCTGTGCACATCTTCTGAGTGTATACGACGTCTATTCTCAGGGTTGATACACTTTAATCTTTGTATTATTTATAGTTATAATAATGTTAAAATAAAGTAGTAAGTACAATAAAAAATCTTTTAGAGAAGATGCTTATTTGACAATATTTGGAGCAATTAATCTGTGACGTGATAAAGCACTCCCTTATTTAAACTTATATACTTTTTCTTTATAACATAGTGTTTTTAGTGCCGTAAAAAAGCTAACCATTCCTTACATCGCCAATGCTCCATCAACCTTTGGAACTAAGATGTTATGATCTTATGCTTGTAGATACACTGATTCACTTACCCTTCAAACCAGAACGCAACAACACTGAGTATTGTTGTAAATAAACAATACCTGTAACTAAATATAAAATTTGATAAGATTGATGAAAATAGCTTTAAACTGCACAATTAAATTTACAACGCACCATACATCACCATAACAACATAACAACAACAGCACCATACGTACCATATGTATATGTATGTAATTTTAATTTGCCAAATTAAAGTATGACGTCATTATTATACTTTAACGAAAACTGCCCAGGTTGAAAAATAAATTAAATTAAAAAATATATATATACTACTGACAACCCTATTAACGTGTTCTCACTTACGACCGGCACATGACTCCGTTCAGGTGTAAATAGCAGTCGGAGCTCGAATACTTTCCGTTAACAAATCGTCATTTTATTCCGTGCATCGTATCATAAGCATGTTATTATAATAAGTTATGATATATCGGAAATATTACAAACGATCATTTAATATTAATAAATAAAATCTACCAATAATGTTCATTTGTTAAATATTACAATGATGTATTATTATGTGGCTAAATTTGATAAATATTTCGCAAATTCTAATTCTATGCCGTGTGGTTACATTAATTTTGTGTGGATTTTTATTTAATTGGTAAATAGAATCGGGTAATTCGAAAAATTCCATTCACAGCAAAAACTTGAAAGTTGATAGATATTTCCTTTATGTTTCACTAAGAATATGTTTTACGGTTATCAACTCCAATTAAGTCTTAGAATGAGCAGGTGGATCTTTTTCGAGAACTACAAATATAACCTTATAAACATCGCATGCTATAGGCATAAGCATTCAGTAAAACTTGTACAAGATGATGAGCGGGGGAGTAAAAGGTGGGTATCAAAATAACAACACTATGCCTGATATCAATTTTAAGTAGGTGTTTTTCTTGTATAATTGCCGTAATCCTAATATAGTGTAGGTGCTTGAGATGTCATGTTATTTAATATCAGCGAATACTAAAATGTTAGTCTTTCAAACGAAAGTGTTTTTTTTGTATAACATATAACATCATTGGGTGTCTTATTGCTTTCACTGGTGACAGCAGGGTTTATTTTTCGCGTAGGTAATCGAAATTGTGATAAAAAATGCTGCTAGTATTATTTTTCATTTTTATTATTTCTTATTTAAAAAATAAAAAATTTTAAATACAGGTAATTAAAAAAGAAGAATTTTCGAATATTAATTTAACGCTATTTATTACCTTTTATTTCGTTTAATTCTATGGTATTGCGAAATCATTATTAATATCATTATTAAAATAAATATATATTTTTATAATATATGGCGAAAAGTATATAGTATACGCACATTGTGTGTGAAGGGAGTAGAGACCAATGAGGGAGTGGAGCGGCAAAAGAGAACGTCATCCCGTTTGCCGTTTTAATATACGATCTGTTCCAGCCGACTTGAATGTAATGTAACTTTAAAAATAAAAAAAAAGTTATACTTCGTGATTTCTACACGACCACCAAGAGGCATCAATAAAGCGTGTTGGAATAAGCTCTAAATAACAAGAGAATATTCGGTCGATAAACCTTAAGGCAAAGGGACAAAATTAATGACTTTAAAAATTAATAATAAAATATAACGCACTATGATAGACAGTGAAAGAAATACAAGGAAGTGTCTTTGCCATCCCTACAACTTCCCGCAATTTTTGAGCTCAAAGTGCACAAAAAATTATACATTTACAATTTTTTTTCCTTTTCAAACTCGAAATATAGTTTTATATGCATTTTTGATTGTTATTAATAAAAACATCTTAATTTTAATAAAAATAGATTCTAAAATATATTTGAGTAATATAAAAATAAATATGAAAAATGAAAAAAAGTGATAACATAAGACATTGTTATACTGCCTTTATGAAATTTCGTTCAGCCTAAAGAATGACTGATAGATAAACATTAAACAGCTTTTTGTTTCGAAATGTATACTTTTTTGCTCAATAAAAAGTTTAACAAATAGCATATAAAAATAGGATTCAAAATTTATTCTAGAATATCAAATATGGCTTAAAATTAAAGTCCGAGGTTCTAAATGTACATTATTAATTGAAACTGAAAATGGTAATATCTACGTTTCTAAAACTTTTCCGTATATCATAAAAGCATTCATTTAAATCCAGAATTATTTTTTATATTCTTCAATTTTATAACGAGAATACTTACATTTAAAAATAGCAATCGTTCGCTAAATGAACGTTAAAACTTTAAAGCTTCAAAAATAGTGCTGGCAACGTTAAATAAATCACATTTGACTCAATCGGGACACTAATTAACTAGAATGTACCGCGGGCCGCAGTAACAGATGAACAGACATGGTGATCGGACCGTGTAATTAGTCTAACCTATCTATCCAATGACTAAGTAAAACATTTCCTTTCTGACTCTAGACTTCTCTTTCTATAAATACTTCCTTTTCAATCTACTCTTTCAACGTCTTTACAGATGTGTGAGTTTGTTTTTTTTTTTGTAATTAGACTATTTTATTTCATATTAGTATTTGGTACAATATATATTTTATGATGTAGCTGTAAACTTGTAAATTGTAATCTGCATAGCAAAAGTCGTCTCTTCTACTGATTTTCTCATTTGTATTTTACTGGTATATACTCGTATCGTCTATATCTGATAAAAGGTCTGTTATTTATGTACTCTTTGCTTCTTACATTATAACAAACACAAAACGCCTTTGAACTAAACACGACTGTCCTGAACGAATTAATTCATTAATTAATTGCTCGGATTTCGTTTCTATAAATGCCATAAATCCAAATTTGTTCAGTTCATTTTACAATTGTGTTAGAATAAAGAAACTCACATACATATATAAACCCTTATAAAGTTGAACTCCTTTAATGGGCAGTCTCGTAAAAAACAAATTCTCGATACGTTGAAGTTAATTGATATCAGTGCTACGTCATTTTATAAATCAACATCTAGCAGTACTTCTGTGAGGCTACAAATTAAATACATTTTAACAACTTATTAAAACAACATGTCTAGTCGAAGCATTTGGAAAATCCTCGTCGAATGCAACGCGCAGAATTAATTCACGCTTGTTACATTCGACTACAAACAGTGATACTAATTAAAGTCCTAATTAATTACGCACAGAGAGTTGCAGAAATCTTGTTCGTTGATATAATAAATAAAAAGCTTTCAATTTGTAATTGCTAATATTTATTCACGACTTAATTATAAGTATTTACGATACGATCGTTATAAGATAAACGTCGCAATTAAGTTATTCTACTTGCCATATACATACATATACTTATACTTATATACTATACATATATTTGCCGTATACCAAACATTAAAAAAAAAAACAAAACTTTTTAATAAAATGCATTTTTATTCCAAATTTAAATTTAATAAAATTATATTATACCTTATTTTTTAAATTGCTTTATCTTTAAATGTTGCTTAATATTTGAACAAAACCTTGTCGTCTTCTTTCCAATGTCAAATCCATAATGAAAATGTTATAAAGCAAATGAACTCCTTTGCAACGTCAATCATATTTTAGGAAAGATTAATTTACAGTTCACTTATCATCCTTAACATTAAAAAAATTTGCAAGCATAAATAATAAAAAATATATTTACCTCATTCTAATTGAATCTTGCGAACGATGAAATCCCCATTCTTAAATTAAACGAGAGCCTCTTACCAGAACACCTGCAGATTTTTACTAGGGCAAAATAAATTAAACTTGAGGGTCATTTAATAATAAGGGGCTGTCGGCGGAACGAAGATGTTCTGCAAATAGAGCCAGCTAATTTGGACGACATACTTTTAAACGGCATGTAATAAAAGTTAATGGCTCAGGTCTTTCCATGATTCCTGGCGGCGTCGGGAGCTCATTTTCCTTGCTACCGTTCGACCACGGTTTAATTAGAATTTTGGCGCTGACATTCTAATAATTTGAAAAACAAAGTCGAACAGGTGAACTACTTGATTCAATTTTAAGTTATGTAAATAGAAGTACAGTGTTTGTTCGAAGTTAATTGTATTACGTTGGACGAAATAAAATTTTGGCTTCTCTTTAATTTTGGTAAGAATTGATGTTTTAATACGACATTATTTTACGAACAATTTATTTGTTTGAATCAACTTGCGTTTATTCATAATTAACCTTCGGAAACCATTCAAATGTGTATGACGTTCGATATTTTACAACTTATTATTTATAATGGAATGACAGTTGCAGAATAGAGTTATCATTGTTTTTTATTTGAATTTAAAAAAGTTATACTATTTTAAAAAAGGAACATATATTTTAAACAAATGAAGTTTTTTGTTCATAACACTGATTCTAACTAATATAATGAATGATGAATGATAATGAATGATCGTCATATAATTTTGCATAAACGTTAATAGAGGTATTGAAATAAGATAAAGATAACACCTGCTTTTCTAAAACGCGGGTGAAACCGCAGGTGGAAACTAGTGTTATTATTATATAGGAGTATCTGTGTTTGTTTGTTTTTCCAATACCTACCTTAAAAAAAATCCTGCAAATTTCATTGATATGAATTGCTTAAATTTATAGCAATTTATAATTATTATTTTCTTACTGACACAGGCGACATATAATGTTCATATTGTACATTTATTTAAATAAAGCTTGTTATGTCAATGCAGTCCGAGAGAAAATATCAAAAGAATGCTGCCAGCACGATGACAGTAGGGATCTGTGTATGTGAGATAATTACTTTAACTTATCTATAAAATAATTATACATTTGAAATTTTCGTAAGGAAAGCGAGAGTTTTGTTACTGCATAATATCCATAAACCCGCAATTTACGACCCTGGTACAAGTCTTCTTCTTATCAGGCTCCTGGCTTCTCTTAGCCTTATATATGTAGAGGCACAATAACAACGGAGTTTCTTTACTTTTAATGTAATTTGTAAGTAACGCTCAGTTATCATTCAGTAAATCAAACCAGATAATATGTTAACATACAAGTTACATATGATTTTAGAAGTAGGTCAAGTTTTTTTTCAAATTATTGTGCATTCATTGTTACTTAGAGACCATTCGGTGACAAATTTTGATGTACGACTTTTCAAAGTCCCTTGTGTTCGAATGTTGGTAATGTAAACGTCTGATGATGACGAAGTGGCGCTTTTAAAGTTATCGTTCATATAATTATACAAAAATAAACCATTATAGTAAGACCTCTTTGTAGATCAAATCATTTCTTTTAAAGATTTCCATTAAACTAGCTACTTTTATTTATTTTCAGTAATAAGTACTTATATTATTTCTTACTTGTTACTAGTAAAAAAAATAGTACACAGTAATTGAAAGTTATATTGGACAAATAAACTCATAGATGATATTTAGTATTAATAAGAGACTAAACTTTTGTTTATTAATGTTTTAATTTACTGATAAGTATCTGGTTCACAGACACATGCCAATGACCTTTTTTTCATCAACTCCCTGATTGTATTTACTTTTACTCCTGACAGATGGCGCTGTCCACGTGGTATTTTTGGGCGACATCATCGACATGTTTTCTTAATATGAAAAAAATAAGAACAATAATAATAGAAGACCATTCATCTATAAAGTAATAAGAATTCTGTAGAACATTCAAAGATAAGAAATAGTAGTATTATTTCGGCAGGGCATACTAATCATGATTAAATAATATAACTTTTTTTATATTGTGTAAGAATATTCTATATATGTACATATTTCAAAGATATGAGATTTTAAATTATTACTATAAAGAATATTCCATGAATAGAAAACGTAATACATTATACCTTTAAATTTTGTTGAAAGAACTAATGGAAGAATTATTAAAAAAGATATTCATTCCTCAATGATTTACGATTGAAAATTGGGTTAACCTCTGAAGTTTTCAGTTGCTAAAAACTGAGTGAGAACAAATGCATATTAGTCATAATGGCTATACTTATAATTGTCATTTTGACCACTTATATTTTAAAAGGAGATTTGAATAAAGTTAAAATTTATGAAAAAGTTTATAAAATGAATCATAAATTCTGCTTGATTTTGCCGAGAGCTTAAAAATATTTAAGAATATTGAAACATCTCGTAAACAAACAAACACCAATAAAAATATCTTGTCAGCAGGCAACTCGTGTAACCCTCTTCGCAGTAGTGTTTGAGCTCGAGCTGTTCTTTCACCTGAATGCTGGCCTTTTTACACAACAAATCCATACCTGTAGTGTGAATGAGTGGTGTGAAGAAGTGAAGCTGTGGTGAGAATCAGTACCTGTAGTGAGACTTCAAAGAATTTTCACTCCTCAAATCCAGATCGAAATTCTGGAAAGTCCTCATGCTGAAAGAGTTAGTTATTTAACTATAATAGACTGGTATAAATTTTAATTCCATTTGAATCAACGTCAAAAATCAAATAATTCACAAAGTTGTAATAAAGAAATGCCTAAAACTATTAATAAGCTAATGGCTTTATCCAGCCAATAAAGCTTTGAATGTTGTTCTAAATCTTTAAATACATTTCGTACCATATTTTTTTCTTATTGCAAAAACCGATGATAACTTCGATTTGTTTTAAATTAAAAAAATCTTAACAAATTCGAATACATACAGACAGACTGTTTAATACGTGTGCTGTAGATGTGCATTTCTTAAATAAATACGAACTGCTGTTTAATTAATGTCTAAAAACTTCTTAACGGCTACAGTTGCCTTGAAAAATGCTTACTTTGACACATTTTTTTTCAATAATATGCAAAAATACTAGTTAAAATAAAAAATACTAGGATTAATGAAAAATATTTATACATATAGAGTATTATTCTCAAAGATCCAAATCTTTTATATTGCCTTAGGAACGTTTATATATAAAGCATATCTCAAATTTCTTGTTAATCTTTCTACTTGCTATGGTTACAATCCGTAAAAAACCTACCAAGCAACCGCGATCTATTATCGGCTTATACTAAAATTATCAAGCGAACAGAACTATCGTCACGTAATTTAAAACTAATTAAGGAAGGAAAATGTTCAACAATACTTGCTTTAGCAATGCACTTCTCAGATGCTCACCAGGGAATAGCGACTTGGAATGTTAACTTTTCTTCTCGGTTAAACACGAAGTTCTTTTAAATAGCTGGACTAACTGGCTAGACTGTTATATATTAAGTTTAAGCCACAATATAATTAAGGAAATTAATGTAGCGACTATTTTTCTAAATAAGTTTGTAATCATCAATACCGTTCGTTTATACTTTATGTGATTTATTGCACATTTTCGATTTGCCGACTTTTAATATGACCACGTAACTGACGAATACTTCCTTGGATTATTTCTAAGGACCCAGTTATACAATATACTGTTCCAGTAGTTAGAACTCTAATCGAGGATTAAGAATTCCAAAATCACTTTGTCTGAATTTTTGTTATAATCTTCCTCTATAGCAAGTATGCTAGTGGAGGAAAGAGTACAAGATATATTAAATATAATGATTATTGAATGAGGGTTACCTTTCCAGTAGAGAAAAAAACTCTACGAAGTATGAGGTATCCCATCGCTGATAATAGTGTATACTAATAAATATTAAAAATTTGAATGCCAGATTCGTCTACAATTATTGAACAGCTCCCTCACTCCCTCAGGGCGTGAAGGTTGTGAATATTCAAATTCACATTTACCGCGGCCAATCCATATAGTTACCAACTTCGAAATTGTCTATCCAATACCATATATATGCTCACAAGATCACATGTCATTATAAAAGCCGTTATTGCTCATGCCCGTGACTTCGTTCGTGTAATTTTGATATTATTTAATTATCACTTTCAAGACTGTGTAACAAAACAATAAGGTGTATTATTATTCATTCCAGTATTATTTAGATATTAAAAAGGCATGAAGCCCGCTTATTTTTAATTTCAGGTAGGATAAATAAATTTAATTGTATTCATTTAATTTGTGAAACTATTTATTGCAGGTTATTTTCGGTAAATGTAGAAATGTTCTTTGCGAACCAGCGGTATCTTTCCTTTAATATCATGTAAAATGATGATTAAAAAGAGCTTATTAGAGCTTATTTTATATTATTTATTTCGAAAACAATCTGTCTTAAAATAATACCACGAATCTTGTTTAAAACTTGATGCTAAGTATGTAACGTAACATAAAAAATTGAATTTGGTATCGATACGAATATATTCTTAAATATTATATAAAGATGACCTTGTTAAAGTATAATTAGGTAAATTTAAAAAATGTTCTAGAATCATCATCGATTTTTTGAACCGTATGTGCTTTAAAAATGTTGAGCGAAATTAATTTCATCGATGGTCATCATCGCTCGTTCGTTCAGTGAGATTTATTTGTATTTTAAAATAGTTTTCTATATTCCGTTTTTTTTTTAACATTTACGTCATGTTGACAATTTATGAATGTATTGGATTATATAGTAATGGATATAGAATTGTCTATCAGAATTTTGACATTTTATTTTTGTTTTTCAAATTATATTTATGGTACAAGAATACCGGAAAAGACGCGTTAAGACCGGCGCCAACTCGGGAGCACAAGTCCGTAGCACGATTGGAGGGATGCTAACGGGTCCACTCGACTTATGAATATCCAAGGAAAGAAGTTCTTTAAGAACTGCACTTTGCCGAAATTTAACTTCAGGCATCGTGGTGTCACACCCCGGGATTGTTGGAGGTGACTTATCTCGATCATCCAGAGTCGAGTTCAACGCGAAAAGAGAGCCTAAATGATCAGCTTTCTCCTTCGCGGCATGGGCAAATGACTCATCGCCCCTGTGCAGAGATGGAAAAGAAGGCGGACAGAAATTCCCTACGACAGCCTTAGCGGCGCACCAGTCTCTCACCATTTCTGCCAATATACTCCGTCTTCGCCTTAGCAATCACGTTTTTGAAGGACCTAGAGGCAAAGTTATGTAAGTCCTTTCTAAATGCGCTGGTATTTACATCACGTGACGCCGATGCGTTAGCCCAGTTTTGGTAACGTTCCCATTTTCGGCGTGAAGCCGGTTTGCAGAAACGACCAAACCAGGGCTGGGAATTACCACCCATGTGGACCGCAGAATACGGAATGAACAGTTCCATACCCTGAAGCACCACATCGGCGACAGAGTCAGCTACAACCCTCGGATCATCCAGCGAGAAACAAAACTGCCCCTATGGGTAAGATGCAAAGAAGGACCGCATCCTATCCCAAACGCATACCCCAGGTCGTGGAACAAAGAAATGTTCAAATTTATACCCTGGGTAGAAAAGTGGTATCGGCAGGAGAGGATATCTGGGTCTCGGTAAGAAAGAGCAAGGCCGGCTTCGCCGTCTCAAGGTGAAAGTGAACGGCGTTCAAGTTGGAGTGGAGTCCCCTTATGTTGCAGAATCCATAGCGAATGCAGTAGGGGTTGCCTTATGATGCCTGCTCCGCTTGCCCCGAACAGTGACAAGCGCAAAATTGTTATTGTTGCGGCTTTGCTTTATAGATTAATTAAAAATAATACGTTCATTATTTTGTGTCTCACCCCTTAGGGTAGAATATCCAGAAACGCTTAAGTACGTATCTACTAATTTTAATCAGTTTTTCAAAATAAAGTTTCATGTTTCTAACTTTAAAAAATGACGGACTTCCATACAAACTTTCAACCCTTATTACAACCCTTAGGGGCAGAATATCCAGAAACGCACTACTCATTTTTATATTCATACTTTGAACTGGGTTTATGTAAAATTGATGCTGGTGACTGGGTTTGAACCAACAATTATCGGTTAAAATTCACGCTTTCTAACCACTGTGCTATCTCGACTATGTGCCCGTATCTTATATTTGATGATAAGAAATAAATTTCAACAATTTTACTTTTATTTATATCTATAATTTGCAATACTGGTAGAATTGAAATGTTATTATTATTCTTAGCTCAATTTCTCTCATTTGCTAACTTATCAAAATTCGTACATGAAATATTTTGACTATTAACAGTATGTGTTATGCGTTATGTATAATAATAATTGATGTGTGGGTTGTACCTGTACCAGTAGGCCGTGCACAAAGATATTAGCAAGCCATAAGCTACTTAATAAATTAAATATGATCAATCTGTTACCATTTCATAAGAAAATTAATTTTCTATGAAGAATAGAGAATTCATTTTAAATTGACTCGCTAGAATTCGAACAAGAAAATTGTAGTTCTCGATTTTCGAGATAAATTAAAGATTTTTTTTCAATTCTCTAGAATAGCGCATCTATTTGCACGATGAATGGGGATGATGAAACGGGTGGGATTTTTTACAGAACTATTTTGAAATGTGTTTATTTTATGCACAATTAATTGCAGTTAATTTGAAATACGATACATATTTTTTACGATTGCACCTTTCGATACGAGCTAATGGGCAATTAAAACGTTATACAGACGCAGCTTTATTTTGTTTAAGCTTAGTATAATACCGTCCTAGTGTATGTCGGGCCACGAACAGTGAATTGATTTCGTAGGGAGGATGTGTATTGCAAAAATTCATATATATTTTTTAACACAGTTTAGCAATAAAATGTGTATACGTGTTTATTTATTTATTACTATACTTGATTATTCACGTCATATATGCACAAAATACAGTCTCAACGCTCACCGAGGCTTACTAGCGAAATCATCCACCTGTCAAATAACAATTAAATTCAGGGCAGTTGCTGTTCTTATTTATACTCACACACATACAACAATAATAATACATAAACACTAAACATATTATTACATAATAAGTAAGATTACCTTAAAAAATATTGAAAACGTTTGATCATTTCTTAAAAAAAAAAACTCATACAGAAATAGTTTCAAGTTACTTAATATTTAAGAAAACTTCATAATTTGGTCGCCTGAACTTTGAAGGACTGTTCAATTTTAACGTGTAGAGTAAGATTTAATGTGAATCTTAGTTAATTTACGCGATTCCAAGAACTCAAACATTTTATTAAGGTATGATGCTTTTGAACTATATTGTATAAAGTGAAAAAGGCGGGGACAACATGACATACGAAAGGGAAAATGACGTCGATAAACACTTTTAGAAAGCTACTTGAGGTTTAAACGAAATTCTGATCTAATAATATAATAATTATTACGTTTTTCCCTCTTACGGACTTTGTTTGGCTTAGATTAGAATATAATATTTACAAATACAAAACATTATTACATTTTAATCATACTAATTAATGTTATAAATGCGAAAATAAATCTGTCTGTTACGTCGTCACGCCTAAACCGCTGAACCGATTTTGATGAGATTTGGTATGGAGATAGTTTGAGTCCCGGGAGAGACATAGTCAATTTTTTTTAATCATCCTTAGATAAGGTGAAATGTTTGGTGACCGTTCATGTGCTGGAGGTAAAGCTTTACAAAATCGTGCGAGTAAAGCCTCAAGTTCAGCTAGTTGTGAATAAGTGCGTAACGGCCTAGTCTTCTTGATTGTCGATTTCTGGATCGTATACAGACAAGCAACATTGAGTTTTTATGAGCTGAATTTTTCTTTATCATTAATCTTTCTGTGTGTGAGTGCGAGTCTATTATAGAATTTTACACACAACTTTAACTAAATATTACAACTTACCAAATAAAATAAGCATTTATATATTACGAGCGACTTCACCGGCTTCATATGAAAATATCAAATAGATATTTTTACTTTAAACGTCTAGTTATTTAATCATTTACAAATAAGTATTTCGTACATGAGAAATATGAATAACATTTTTTTATGAAACTTATATCAAAACGTGTTCACAATAGATTCAAATTTGAATAATTTCACCTCGCAAAGTCAAAATGTTATTGTTGCAGTAAGGTGTTTCTAACACCTACATTTTTGAATACCTTATATTTCTTTATCTCTTAAAGTTTAGCCAGCGTTATTCATGTAATCGTACAAAAATATTTTTTTGGCTAAAACACCGTCACAGTTGAATTATTTTGTACAAAATATTTATAAACCTTCCTCGTTTATAGTTCTTCCTACTAGAATAAGTCATATCAAAATCCTTTAAGTGGTTTAGATGAAGAAATCGAAGATGCAGAAATATGCAGAAATCCTTCTTCGATGTTATTTTTTTTTTACGGATAGCAACTTTTAAAACATGCGTGTGGTATTCAACCACAGGAAGTACTACCGATAGAATAATAAGTATATATATAATAATAATAAGTATATAGGGATGTAAGTTATTATGCCAGTCGATGATTAAAAATGGCAGAGTATTTATTTATTTATTTATTTATTTATTTAAGATCCACCAGTGATAATTACATTAATACAATATTGGGTAAAAAGAAATACAGTGTAGCTTAATTCTAAATGCATTATCTTTTAAGGCAGATACAGCATGCAAATATTAGGAAGTTTATAAATCATTTATTACGTTATATTAAAAACGTATTAACTTATTGGTAAAAATTATTAAAATCTCTATATATAAAAATTAGGTTACAGGTGGTTCATTATATTAAAAATTAGATCATTACCTATATTTGTTTATGTAAAAATTATTTATTTAATTTATCGCTGAACAAAAACTTATAACGAAAATATATTTGAAAAGAGGTATTTTTCATATGACAAGTCTTTCATGACAAATGACTAAATGAATTTCATACGAAACTTTATTCACGCAACATATACCGAAATCCATCTATTTTCATCTCTATAAATAGCGAGCAACGAGAATTTCCATACATTCCTCAGAATCAGGACGCAGCGACCGCTATACATGCGAACATTCTTCCCATGCAAGCTTATCAAAAATTCAAACCCGAGAAGGTGTCCAGAGAACGAGGTAGGACACTGAAAGAAAAATGATCAAAGTACATACCATAGAGTGATTTTTTTTTACAGAAAACCCCGCAAAATGTCCAATGAACTGAAGATAAATGTAAGCATTCCGTCAACCGTCTGCTTGATAAATGGTCGAGATCTCGAAACAAAATGCTTTACCTTAAACTAATTCGTAACCGAACTGTTAAGTTAAACTCGCGGTAATCTGAATTTTGTTGAAATAAAACACAATAATTAGTTATAAAACGGATTTTTTTTTTCTTTAAAAAATAAGTACCCTATTCGCTAAGTAAATCCTTACGTCTTATATTCAAGGAAAATTATATAGTATATTTTAAAAATCTTTCCGGCCTTTTATCCTGCGAGCAGATTAATGACTAAAGTAAAATGTATATAGATGTTTTTCCTTCAGAAATGATTGAATTTGTTTTAAGGTTTCATAATAGAAAACGGAAAATAAAATAAAATATTTTTTTTAAATAATATGAGATTTATTTTTGGGTTTAGAACTTTTCATTTCAAGTGGTTTAATTATTTATTTAACTTCGATTGAATAAATGAATTCTTCCTTTTAATATGGGAGTTAGAAGAGAAATATAATAAAGATTAATAGTTACGTTGAAAAACGGGTTCATATTTTATCAATCAAAGGGATCAAATGTGTTCATTTTTTTATTATTCAATATCCATAATTTAAATATAAACTTTACTTTGATATTTTAAGATTTGCAAAGAAGTTGCAGTTATTCTATACGCTTGAATTTTTCGAAATCAAAATCAAAAACAAATATTTTTTATTCAAATAGGCTCATTAGAGCACTTTTGAATCGTCATGTCATGCTTATTTTACTGATTAATGTTATAAAAGTTGAGACCAAGATTATGATTACTGATTCATTGTTAAAACATAACTTTATTTCTCTTATAGATTCAATGAAAATTTTTATAACACGATCTTTATTTTCTCCTGTGACGTCACTTCACTTAATATTTCATTTGGAACTAATCAATATATATAAAACCCTTCCGTTACTGAGTGATTGAGTGACTGAGTGACTGGCAGACAACGCACAGCCTAAACCACTGGACCTAGACTTGAAATTTGGCACACGTATATCTTGAGTATCCGAGAGGTGCACTAAGAAGGGATTTTTCAAAATTCCCACGGGATAGGGAATAAATGGGATTTATATTTTCGAACCAAAGAAGCTCTATCTCCGTAACTTTATTATTAGGGGTTTCAAATTTACCATACAAGTAGGTTATAACAACAACTAAAAACTATTTTTAGGATATTTCGGAATTCCCAAAGGATAGGGAATAAACGGGAATTGTATTTTTTTCTTGAAAGTCCGTAGTCCTAGAAACTTGAAATTTGGCATGAAGATAGTTATTATAGCACAATAAACTAAAAATAAAAAACTGAAAATCATGATTTTTTTATTTTTTTTTTGTTTATAAAAATTAAAAATATAAATTGATCCCACACTGCGTACATTTTGCTTAGGAGCAGGGCTCTGGTTACATTGGAAATTTTAAAAAACTTGAAATAAGGGAAATATCTTCAAGTATCGTTCCCTTTTGTTAGATCTATGAGCTATTTACATACCTATAAATATGTATATGGAACACTCGGTCCACGAGTCCGCACTTTATTAGGTAGGTTAGTTTCAATTGAATAGTTACTTTTAGGTTTAATTTATTCTTAGTTGGTTTCTTTTTAGTTCGTAATTAGGTTTGCAGGTTAAAGTTGAATAAAATCGTGTCACTGCATTTCGTTAACATTATTCAGAAAACACACCTCAGAAAATATGTTTGCAAATCCATACTTCCATACTTAATATTATAAATGGGAAAGTAACTCTGTCTGTCTTGCTTTCACGCCAAAACTACTAAACCGATTTAAATGAAATTTGGTACACATATAGTCTAGAGCCTGAGAAAGGACATGGGCTGTTATTTGGAAAACAATGCAGTAAAGGGTTGAAAAGGGGGATGAAAGGTTGTAAGTTGTTGAAAGTATTGTCATTTTTAGGACTAGAAGCATAAAACCTATATATTAGGCTGTACACTTATAAACTAACATATCATGACACCCACTTAGGAGCAAATTTTGGAAATTCTACCCCTAAAGGGGTGAAAAAGGGGTTTAACGTTTGTATGAAAGTCCGTAATTTTTTAAGTTAGATACATGAAACTTTATTTTTGGGATACTGATTAAAAATGAGTAGATACTTATTTAAGTGTTTCTGCATATTCTACCACAACGGGGGTGAAATAAGAGTTGAAAGTTTATATAGAAGTCCGTCATTTTTTAAGATAGAAACATGAAACTATATTTTTGGGCTACTGATTAAAAATGAATTTTAGCGTTTCTAGATATTTTACGCCTAAGGAGGGAAATAGGGGTTGACATTTCGTATATAGGATAGTCTGGAAGACCGTCATTTTTGAAGTTAGAAGCAGGAAACTTTATTTTTGTGCTCCTGATTAAAAATGACTTGATTCGCATTTAAATGTTTCTGGATATTTTACGACTAAGGAGGGAAATTGGGTTAACATTTCGTATACAAGTTAGTCTGGAAGTCCGTTATTTTGAAGTTATAAGCTATGAAATACACATTAATTTCAACAAAGAGGTCTTACATTAACCTAATATTTTAAGTTAATTTGTAAATATATTCAATTATTCATATTCTACGCGAGCAAAGCCGCGGGTAACAGCTAGTCATATAATATTTGTATAGTTTCAAACATTATTTTCGTCAATCTTTTTCTTGATCGTATTATATACTAATAATATTTTTAATGTTTATTTTTATTAATTTCAAATATTAAATTACAACTGTGTAATTTATTAAATAAAAAATCAAAACTTTTCTTCAT
Source organism: Vanessa tameamea (assembly GCF_037043105.1). Classification (NCBI taxonomy): domain Eukaryota; kingdom Metazoa; phylum Arthropoda; class Insecta; order Lepidoptera; family Nymphalidae; genus Vanessa; species Vanessa tameamea. The sequence continues at coordinate 4,177,327 of NC_087315.1, read as the reverse complement.
GTAATTTTTTCGTTTTTTTTTCAAAAATTTATTCGGTGTTACTTAAAATTATATAATGTTAGTTTTACTAGTAGTTTTTTTTTTTTTTACTTTAATTTTTTTTATAGATTTGGAATGCTCTTTTTTCATTTTTATGTGTTGTTAAGTAACATTTTACTGTTTAATTTGTATAAATCTATGAAAACGAGTAATTGACATTCCATTTTCTAGATACTGTATTTTAATATCAACATAATTTATATACTGCTTTCGTTTTCCTTAAATAAATAAATATTATATATGACTTGATCACCGTAAACGAAACTGCTGAAATAAAACAGGAGTCACAGGTGATGAATCTCTTAAATTTCTACCCTTCGGAGTAGATATTTTTCTTATTTAAAATGAATATTCATTGATATTACATATGTAAATTAGTTAAGGTTACCATAAAAATATGATATTTGTCAAAAACGCATTATATAATACGCTTGCGTGGAGTCGTATAATTCGATATAGTAATTTAAAAATAATATTTAGTAGAATTTTTCCTCTTAAGCATTCCTAAAGGAAAGTCGGGGACACTATAACATGTCTATGTTCTATTAACCATGCGAAGCCAGGGCGGATTAATTGTGTTCATTATTTTATAAAACGATTTTTCTAACGAACACTATTACAGTTATTTTGAATTATAATGAATTATTTTATTGAAGAATTCAAAAATATTTTAGTTATTATGAAGTCAAGTTTCAAGTATAAATACCATATTGAATTTAAAAATGGAAAATATTTGCATATTCATTGCAACCATAGAATTAATAATCAATAAAAAAATTAAAAAAAAGAGGATTCTTCGTTGCAATTAAGTCAATTGATACGATTTAATAAAGAATGAATTTTAGCGAGCGGAAAAAGTTACTGGCCGGGTAGAGAGCGGCGCTATGGCAGTATATAAAAAAAAAAACTAATATTAAACTTGCGAATAGACGTGGTCAGTTTAGTATGAAATTAAATCAAAACAAAACTTATCATAGGTTTCGAAATTCGTAAAAATCTGTTGAATAAACGAGAAGTTTGTTGGGAGACCCACTATTAAAAATTTTAATACGAAACACTACCAGAGCAAATATTAAAAGACGTTTAAAGTAAAACGAACTGACGCGTCTTGCGGTAAGATGTATTACTAGCACAGTTACAATTTAACTCGTCTTGGTTATGGCTGATATCTTATATTTTGAACACACGAAGTAAATATTATTCTTATTTATTCTAGCTTAAAATTCATTTCAATTCATTTTCATTTAAATATTCATAACTTTATCATTATTATTTATATTAAATGTTTGCCATTTTCTATTTTTTAATTTTAATATAATTTGATGTCCTTCAAACGTAATTGATTACCAAAATCTAAGACACACTCATATATTCAACCAATTTTTTACGTTTTGTAAACGAAATAGTCGGGTTTCTATTAGTTTCGCATTTTCAACATACTTTTTTGTAACAAGCACCAATTTCCATGACTAACTATAGACTGTCGGTACTCCTATACAAAATGTTTACCTTTATTTAACCTCATTTAGGATGAATTTTGAAAAATCCGGATAAATTTGTTGCATTATTTGAAATTTAGAAGCACAAAGCAATTTTTATGTCTCTAACTTCAAACTTACTGTTTTTTAAAAGAGTTTAAAAGAGTAAGGAAAATCACTATATATCTTATCCAATAGAACATCTGCAATCCACCATCCTATCCAAGAAACAGAGTATCTGACAGCATCTGCAGTCTCCTTTCACAATATGATAGACAGATCCACCAAATAAAAATAAAAATCATTGTAAATATCCCGTTTTAAATGCTTGTAGTAATAAAAATAACCATGTTAATTTAAAATCATTTAATTTCTAGTTTGTAACATTTCGAAAACCGATTGTGTGATTCACTTATTCATTTCTGAAGCCTTGCAACAATTAAAATAAGTTTAACATTTTATATCACATTCAATCAAGGGAATAAAGAAACCACCATATTGGTTATTTAGATCGATGGGATTATAGAAAAATCAGCGCTATATAACAATATAGCTACACAAAAACGACTTAGAATGCACGTTACGTCAAGTGATCTATCTTACCTGTGTATAACTTCATATTACATTTTTTATATTGGGTGAATTCGCAAGGGCAACATCCTTCACTTAAGCATATTAGGGCGGACGTCAGCAAAACTTCAAACCCAGTGAGATAACAATGAAAACATTTCAACCTCACTGGGACCGAACTTTTATAACGCAATAGTTAACTACGTAAGTATTTACGTACTTTTTCAGCTGTTATAAACAATTTTTGTTAGTTTTTTACGCAATCATTGTAATTGAATTTTTTAATTAATATAATCGTTAAAAGTTGGTTATTTTTTTATTTCTTTTAATTATAAAGTAATAAAAACGAATACACATTGATGGAATAATTTAAATCAAAATATCTTTTAGGTTTTGCTGACCGTATCTGAGGTCAGTACCGTCAGCAGTGTCGGTATTAGGTTCTTAGTTATCTAATTTTAGATTAAATTTGATTTGTTTCAAATATATACGAAACTGTGACGTAACAAAAATTAATACACATATATTTATAAATTAATTCTAACGATGAAATTATACTAATTTAATCATTTTCTCAAGATCTCTTAAACATTGTTAAACCATTATATTATTATTGCTTGTTTCAACATGTTCTTAATTAATTATTGCTTAAGCAGTTTCATTTAAAGTGACATATTCCATAACATTTAAAGCGGATAAGTTATTAATAAAATTAGTAAGAAGATATGTAATTATTTACTTGGTGGTAGAGCTTTGTGGTTTGGCTTGTCTTTGTGGGCTTTGTCTGATGAGTGGTTAGATACCACCCACTCGTCAGATATTCCACCGCCAAACAACAGTACTCAGTATTGTTGTATTCCGGTTTGGGTGTGTGAGCCAGTAAGTAAGGAATAGTTATTATTTCTAACAGCGGCATTGTCTATGGATGGTAGTCACCACTCACCATCAGGTGGCTCATTTGCCCACCTACCTATATCATAAAAAAAGAAAAATGCTTAAATCTTTATGTATTTTACATTTATGTATTTATATTCCTATAATGAACGAAGCTTTCGTTATATTTGTAATAAAATTTGTTACCAATTTGCGTACAGTCATTTTATATTTGTGTATAAACGTGTACGTATTAAAATATCTGCGGTTAATAATCGTGGAAATGCAAAACTCTTGATTCAGTTTATACCAAAAATATTTTTCGTATATTTTTATGTATGAAACAACATCACCGGTGCGGATATAGTAACGTGATTAATGTCGTACGTTTTTGTTAATATTAAACCTTTATTCAAAATAAAAAATGTACAAATGTGTAATAATCCAATAAACTTTATAGGATTGAATATTATAATGTCTATTCAAAAGAGCTAAGAACCTTCTTGAATTAAATATTTTATTATTTTCATAAAAAGAAGATCGAATTAAAATATAAGATGAAAATATATTTCAATAAGTTTGTTCTTATAATATTAATTTATAATCTGTTATCGAAATAAAAACATACTTTCATTAAATAGGCTTTAACAACCTTTGAATATATTTTTTAAGACATAACAATTTATGTGAAAGAAAATCGTTAGTTACTATTTTTCACGATTTAATTTAATAAATTATTAATTTTATACAATGAAATCCATACTTCCATACTATTCTATACTTAATATTATATATGCGAAAGTAACTCTGTCTGTCTGTCTGACAGTCTGTCTCGCTTTCACGCCAAAACTACTCGACCGATTTAAATGAAATTTGGTACACAAATGGTCTAGAGCCTGAGAAAGGTCATAGGGTTTTAATTGGAAAAAAGTGTTGCAAAGGGTTGAAAGGGGGGATGAAAGGAGGGAATTTAGGAAATTCTACCCCTAAAGGGAGGGGGAATGTTATTATAAATCACATCAATAGATTTAAGTATGATCAAAATAGAAGTTCTTAAATCACAAAAAAATATATATTTTAAAATGTAGCGATCTTTGGGTTCTGGCTTATTTAAGGGTCAAATCGTCTGATGGCTTTCGACGCGTTATTAGATCACGGACGTGAATTATATGATAATGCCGTTGCGGAATTCCTTATACAAGATTCCTGCGTGGTTTTAATATGATTTTTTTTATGAGAAATTATTGGTACTGGTAATCACAGTATTATATATACAGGAATTAGTGAACATATGACACATGTGCTGTCAACAGTAGGGCCGAATTTATAACGTCCCTTGGGCATATAAATTACACAGGATCATTGAACCTTTAAAATAACACAGATATGCTGCTTCGCAATGATATAAATGTTATTATTAACAAAGTCAACTATTCAATGTACTAATAAATTAATAAGAAAGAAAAATCCAAACGTCTCATCATTTTTTTATCTATGGACAAAACGACCCAATCATAGTATTTACGTTATTTCCACTTACAGTCGAACAAAAAGTTGTAAATAGAAAACAACATGTTTAGTTTCGATAATGCCGACATCGCGTGACTCGGAACGAATCGTAACTGATGCGTAATGGAACGGCATCATCGCATTTGCCGGGAAAAAGCTTATAGCTATCTTAAAGAAATAGGTAAACCTGTAATTTACCGTAATGTGTATCAGATTATTCGTATGTAATAATATGATATTATCTATTATACTGTGTAATATTCATAGATAATAAATATTATGGCAACAGACTCTAAGGAGTTACGTAAAACCTCCTTGTTGTTAAGAAAACATTAGTGATATAAATTGATAAGTTTATGAAATACTTAAGGTTTTTTATTTAATTTTTTTCACGTTTTAATTGAACTGTCTTTTTCTGTCTAAGTAGATATTGAAAAATATTTTAAACCGTGAAGACTTAAGCACTTTTCAAAGACCTAATTAAAATTAGTATTTGTACAAATCATGATTGTGTGGCATGGTCACTGACACATATTTCATCATATCATAGTTGAAGTATATCCAAATTAACGGCACGATACAATAAACAGCCTCTTTATGATTAGTCAAAGAACTCAGACAGTGATCAAAATATGTTACATATTTTGCCTCAGAAAGCACAAAAAGCCGTTTGTGTTGTCAATATATCTTCAGTCACTTCAAACCGCTGACCAATCGGATTATGCGATTGAGGGAATGTACCTGCGTTTGCGCACGCACTGGTGCTCTATAACATATCCTGTGTATTTGGTTAGTTACCGTTGACAAAGGCCATCCAAGTCCCCTTAAAAGTATATTTTTTCAAAATGATGTCTAAGTGGCCTTCTAAACAACACAAAAAGAAGTACATACCTATATTATGTATGGAATTAATAAAAGCAATCACTCGAGTCATTCCCTAATCCACATGTTCGCATCTATTTCGCCAAAGTGAAACAATCCTAAAGTGATAGTCGTTTATTATGACTTGATTTATGACACTTAAAATTACGAGCACATTTACTGTCAAAGATTCGACCAATCAGAACTAATACGTTAAAAATATGAGATTTCTTCAGCATTTTGTTATTTTTGAGCTTACCAGTTAATTTTCAAACAAATGGCCGTATTTGTTCCGGCTTTGCATCAAATAACGCATCTTCAATTGTCTGGGTCTTTATCACGCAACCCACATGAACTTTGTACGATTCTATAGTAACAGGATTGTTCAGTAACATAATTACATTTATTTTTGTTTTATATAACATTGGTAGGCAGACGGCAAATGCCACCTTGGAGACATTGGAAGCCTTTAATAACATCGACTGTCATATATGTCATCCTATCATATTTTTTTATATTGGTTTCATTCCAACCTTTTTATTCGATAGTATTTTTTTTACAGTTTAGATAGGCGGACGGGCAAATCGACCACTTGATAGTAAGTGGTTACCACCGCCCATAGGCATTGGCGTTGTAAGAAATATTAACCATTCCATAGATAGCCATTGCGCCAAAAACCTTAGGAACTAAGTTGTTATGTCTCTTATGCCGACCTCCGTGGTCGAGTAGTGTGTACTGGGGTTTTCATGGGTACGCTACTCCGAGGTCCCGGGTTCGATTCCCAACCGAGTCAATGTAGAAAAAGTTCATTAATTTTCTATGTTGTCTTCGGTCTGGGTAATTCTGGTACCGTCGTTACTTCTGATTTTCCATAACACAAGTGCTTTAGCTACTTACATTGGGATCAGAGTAATGTATGTGATGTTGTCCAATATTTATTTTCATATTTATTTATTTTTGTGTCTGTAGTTACACTAGCTCACTCACACTTCAAACCGGAACACAACAATATTAAGTAATACTACACGGCTGTAGAATATATTAAAAAAACGATCATACCTAGGCAGCTTAACACCGATACCATTTCAATTATATTTAATTTACAACTAAAATTTAAAAAATCATCCATAGATTTTCATTTAAATATCGAATTTCCTCAACTGTAATTTTAAAACATTATAATTATGGCATGTGTTTGTGTGACTGATAAGCAATGATGTAAGAGTTTCATAGGCTTTGGTAAATTAATATTCATAACATAATTTGCATATAGAAGCTCCATACATCATACAAATGAATGTCACGCGTGAAAATATGTGGATACTAAGGAATTGTACGTAATTTAGTCGTATAATAAAATCGGTACAAAAACTTTACAAGCACCTCACCATTGTGTTGGTCTATTATATAACTATTAACTCTGTAAATTTATCTATTAACTGTTAAATATCATTACATCATTCATATTTTATGGTAACAATTTATATACAGCAGGATTGATAAAAAATATTCAGAAACGTTCTAACAATTCAATAATATGTTAAAAAGTTAATGGTAAAGTATATTATACTAGCTGTTACCCGCGGCTTTACTCGCGTAGAATATGAATATATTTACAAATTTAATTAAAATATTACGTTAATGTAAGACCTCTTTGTATATCATATTGGTGTGTATTTCAGCCCTTGGGGAAGAATATCCAGAAACGCTTAAATGCGAATCAACTCATTTTTAATCGGTAGCCCAAAAATAAAAATTCAAGCTTCTAATTTCAAAAACGATGGACTTCCATAAAAACTTTCACCCCTTATTTCACCCCCTCAGAGGTAGAATATCAAGAAACGCTTAAATAAAGTTCTACTCATTTTTAATCAGTAGCCCAAAAATAAAGTTTCATGTTTTTAAAAACTGACTGACTCCCATAAAAACTTTCAACCCCTATTTCACCCCTTTAGTGGTAGAAATAGCTGTGCATATTCTATTAATGGAATGAAATTATTTTACACGGCTTACGGTAGAATGAACTGACAGAAAACGTCACGTAAGTATAAAGTGTTTTGCAACAAGGCGATCTATCCCTCTCCTTCTCTGTGTCTCCCGGTATTTCTATTATATGAGGTTTCATATTATAACATTATTTAATTTTATTTTTTTAATTTACACGGCATTTTTACTAACAATTTTTTTTCTTGTCATTTTTCTATTCACAAACGATGTTTATTTATTTTATTGTGTCTGTTGTTTAATACTTAATATATAGCGAAAGCAATTTCGTTTCGTTTTCCACCAACCCGCATTGGTGCAGCGTGATGGAATATGCTCCAAACCTTCTCCTCAAAGAAGAGGAAGCCTTAGCCCAGCAGTGGGAAATTTACAGGCTGCTAATGTAACTTCGTTTCAATCGGATGTCCGAACATATCAGCTAGTTTTTTCTATATTATATCGAATAATGTGAAAACTCTTTGTCGGTCAACTCTCAGTTGAATATAGAACCTTGGCATTCGCAGCCTTAGAGGCTAGCCACTAGACAAAAAGACGTAAAACTCTACTGCCAGCCTTAAGAAAGTAACTTATTTAAAATTATTTAAATGTAATACAGAAACCTCATATTCAAAATATAGATTTTCACGCCATTCGACTTTAGGGATCCGATGATTTTGCCTAAAGACGTGGAATACATAATACGGAATTATGTAAACGTGTGGATTGATACAATACGAAGATGAATTTTAAACGCGAGTAAAATCTTCACAATGACTTTAATATCTGGAAAACTTCGTCAGGAGACTGTGTAAGTCAATACGAGAGCATTTAAACTTTGTAAAATTTGATAAAACATTCTACTTCACAAAATTATACGGGGATTTGAATAAAAGATAATAATATTTATGGTCTGTTGGTATTACGTAGATTTTGCCATATCGAATTTAAATTACTATCATATAAATATGTGATAATGTTATAATCTACAAGTTAGATGGCTCAGTGGATGATACACGTCAAACTTATTTGACTATTGCGGATTAAAATCCGAGTGAATATCATGTTTTTTAATGTACGTTACGTACGTATTAAATAAAATCTATTAACTTTTATTTTATTAACATAAGAATTGATAACAAGTTGCAAATATATATACAAATATGAATTAAAAATAGTTACTGTATAAATCTTGACCGCGTGGACTGATGGCAAGAATTCTAGCAGCATTTCCCCGTTGAATCGCAATTCCGATCCTCTGGGCTAAAAACGAACCAGCCCTCCTGTCACCATTGGAGGCAATAAGGCGAGGTGTTATACTTTTGATGAAACTTTTTGCATCATTACTCCAAGGGTCAAGTGTTTCGACAGCAAATGGGACAAAAAACTATATTAATTGTCCTTCGAGTGTAAGCTAAAATAATATGAAGTTACATATCAATCGGATTAGTTTTTACGTGATTCTCAAAAAAAGACATCATATAAAGTAACAAAACGTACTTCTTCTTGATTAGTATGATTAATCGTTGGTCTTTTAGTGATCGTGTTACTTGTGAAACACTTTACCAAGGCCGGCATATTTACCGTAAAAAAATATCTTTATCATTTAAAGTTATGTTATCTATTATATAACATAATCACAACTAATTTTGTCTTGTTTTACGTCTTAACTATTCAATCGATAGTCATTAAATTTTACAAACATGTCTGGGGTGCAAAAATGGCATAGGTTACCGAACAACCAACACCTCTCCTAGTAAGTATATGACTTACTAGTTCTCGCCTTTTATTAAATTTAATAGATTAACTTTTAAAAGAAAGCAATAAACAAATTACAAACCTTTTAACATACGAGGAAGAGTCCAGAAGCGTTACTCGTTAAAATATTATATTTTTTTAATTACTTAAAGTACAAAGACAGTTGATTAATAAGACATTATTGTATTCACAATCAACGTTTGCGAAGAATCTCTCTTAAAATGCTAGTAGTTTTGTCTGCAAATAAAATATTCATAAACAAAAAGAAAAACTTATATATTTTTTTTATGGATACAAATCTACAACCCTTGATTCTCTGCCCCTATTGCGTCTGAATTAACATACAAACCTATTAATTATTTACAATAAAATTGACGAATGAAAAAGCATATATCATAATATAAAACAATAGTGTATTTATTCATAATGATATGGAAAATTAATTGCTTTTGGAATATTTATTAGTCTATAATAGTCATAATACATAATAATCGTATTTATAATATGCATCTACAGTCATTGTTTTGCGTAATATGTGTAAACATTGGCTTGAATATAATAGTATATGGGGCTATAACTGTGCCGATTGGCACAATGATAAATTTTGCTCATTTTTCTCTAATTATTATATCCTTAGAGGAAAATAAGAACAGCTAAAGTCACAAAATAGTACATTTGGAAAATGAGGCTTAAAGTTAAGTTAGTAAATCTTATTTTCCAAAAGTATCAGTTTAGAACTTGGTACAATTTTGGCGCATAATCACTGTACCATGACGGACCTTTAACAAAGACGATTAAATTATAAGGCTACATTTATATTATAACTAGCTACTTATATCGACATCTTAAAGGTAAAAATCACACAATATGCCCTTCTCCTTGAAGTTTAAATTTCCCAAAATCCGTTCTTAGCAAGAGTCTACGTCACATAAAGAAAAAACTGAAATTTCAAGTTCGTAGAACGTAAAGCTTTGGAGATCCCGTGGTATTTCGCTTATATATAGATTACTAATCGTCGCCCGCTGCTTCGTTCGCGTTTTAAAGGTTGGTCGGCAGGTATTAGGCATAAAAATAGTCCTATGTTCTTTCTCGGGAGTTCAAACTTGCTAACTAATACCAAAATTCATCAAATTGGGTTCGGTAGTTTGGCCGTTAATGAGCAACAGATAGCGAGAGATACTTTCGACTTTTTAATATTAATATATATTAGTATAGATCGTAAATTGTTGTACACGCCCTGATAAAAACTATTGTTTGGCCAATTTTGACGTTTATGATTAGCCTCCCTCACAGATATAGAAATGATAAATGAATGTTCCGCAAGCTTATAGGTCGATGCTAACCAGTTCTAATCAATCACAAAACAATAGCCGCTTAGAAGTACTCACTGATTAAACATTCAAATTCGTAACAGAACAGTTAAAGCGACACAACGAGCTATTTATTTATTTTAGAAATATTCGTTGAAGACATTATTAAAACTATATTAAATACTACCAACTTGACGTAAAAGGCTCATACTATACGAGCCGATTTCGTTTCGTTTCGTTGGTGTAACTGATTTATACTGCTGCGCATAATTTATTTTGATTTAATTTTTCTATCTATATTACAAAACAAATTTAATTTTGTATTTTTAATTTTCGCTTGAAACCCGTAAACTAAACATTGGTGACATTGATTGATTTATAAATCCAAACTGGTCGCTGTTCAAGCCGTGCTTAAATAGCAATCTTATAAAAGATTATTATAAACTAGTTGAACTAGCTGCTTTGTCTGAGCAATATTTATAAAACTTTACTTATAGGACACAAACCTTCAACCAAATTTTACCCCCTGAGGGGGTGAATTAAAAAAAGTAGCCTGTGTCCTTCCCCGGGACTCAAAGTATCTCCATAACAAATTTCAACTAAATCGGTTGAACGAATCAAGCGTGAGAGGTAACAGACAGAGCTACTTTCGTTTATAATATTAGTATAGATTCACTTATAATATCTGAGTCAATCGCTGTTAATGAATTTTAAACCGGTTTCACGTGTGCGATTGAGATGAATCGTTGTTAACATACTTTAAGTAGCGGTGTCATGTAACTCAAAATAGTTTTCTTTTTCCTTTCTGGCATATAAATAAAACAATCCCATATTTATGTTTCATAAAATTATCAGTAATAGACTGAAATAAGAAAGTATTACAGTCATTATTGAGTGAGTTCATAATTATCTAAGATTTTTAAAGTGAATATATGAGCAGACCACCTGCAATATAATGCGCTGTCGGCTTGGAAACAACCTCGACTCGAAATAAGAGTGAGGGAGTAAAGAGTGCACCAGTTTTCGTGCAACCTTGTTAACTACAATTTACATTCATTCACGCATACGTTGTTGTTAGTATACGTTGAATATCGTTGAACCCAATTGGGTATTTCTAATAAAAATATGTTATAACATCTTATAATAATGTGCAGAGTACTTTGGATGCTGTTTTTTTCCTTTTGAACTTTTATTGTAAATGTCACAACTTTAATACGACGATTTGCACATGATTTATTTCATAATTATTAAGATTTTATTACCAAACGATCAAAACCAAATGATATTTAACGAAATTATTTCGTGTTCAGAAGCAATAAGACTCTACAGGTTTCAGGTAGTTATTGCATCACAACTCAGAACGAATCTTAATTCGTTTTAAATAAAGTCCAATATCAAATAAACATACGTTCAACCCCCATTACTGACGTATCCATAAAGGATCTTATCATTCCAATAACATCGGCAGCACATCAGCTTATAGATAAATACTTTGAATGACAATCAATGGTTTATTTATACATAAACTGTGGCAGTTATCGTGCAAATAGTGTCAAGGGTATCATTTAGGACGCTCGAAAATGAACAATGGTTGGTAATCAATAAGGCCCGCCCGTCCATTGTGTTTCAAATGTGTGGGAATTAGCTATTTGCTTCGACGAAGACAAATTATATCGCCTCCTCGATTAATTACAGCGCTTAACTAGGTTATCAATATTCGCCTGGAGATGGCCGATAATGTCAATATAGCAATCGCGTTTCAAGAGCTATGGCATGATAAAAGGAAGGTGATACGTTCATTTATAATATTGAACTTGATGCAATTCATGCAATTTTAAATCATACCCTTAAATATGCCTATTTTTTATTAAATTATTATTTAATAAAAAATAGGTTATTATTGAATATAAAATTTGTAATAATTATAATATTTGTAGGCAAACCGAAAGTCGATATATCTTATGGCGATCGTAAATTAATCCATATAAAAAAATGTGGAGATGTTTTTCTTCGGTCATGAAACTGAAAAATACCGGCGCCAATGACGCTAGGTCATATTGACCCGTCGCGATGTATACGTTCATATTTCTTTTGTTTTTAATATTACTTGGGTAACTGAAGACATGACCCTCCTCAACTTGTCGCGTTCATACATACAGTACGTCACTGTCTGTACAGAGAAATACATGTGTAATATAGTAAATATGACGCACGGTCACTGAAGGTGTGATATTTTCGTAACGTATTTTTTTTTTTACGTAATTAGAGCTTATTTACAGTTTATTTTATTAATACGTCGACTTTTGAAAAAAATGTCGGTACAAAAGCATCCTCGGTGAATATTGGGAGCAAAAAGTCGAATTTAATCGAAATAGACCAAAATCCATCTTGAGACGTAAAAAATGAAGATAATTTATCCGAACATGGGTAACAGCGACTCAATAATAAGTAGGTAATATGAACGCTTTGGAATCTTCCGATCTTGTGTTTCTTTGTACAATCTAAATCTATTAATAATCTTGATTACCTACGCAATCGATTAACATTGACAGCCTGTAAATTTCCCACTACTGGGCTAAGGCCTCCTCTCCCTTTGAGGAGAACGTTTGGAGCATATTCCACCACGCTGCTCCAATGTGGGTTGGTGAATACACATGTGGAAGAATTTCGTTGAAATTAGACACATGCAGGTTTCCTCACGATGTTATCCTTCACCGCCGAGCACGAGATGAATTATAAACACAAATTAAACACATGAAAATTCAGTGGTGCTTGCAGTGTTGCACGCGTCCTAACCACTGGACCATCTCGGCTTTTAGGCAACGATTACAACAACAGTAATTTAGAACCAGATTACCATATGGCCCGACCCATACGTGATATATCTGAAAATTACAGTACTCCACCAATTATGGATGAGGAAACTGAAGACTCTTTTTATACTATTATAGTCATAAGAACTTTGGGTGATCCCTCTTTTGTAACATAAGATTAATGAGTCCTATTAGTTTTTGAGATATTTCCAGAAAAGAGCAAATTTATGAATATTATGATTCCAAAGCTGAATTTGCATTTGTCATGGAACCTAACAATAGAAAAATTAGAATTTATTTAAAAAAAAAAATTGTCAATTCGCAATTAATTTAAATCTTCTAGAAATTCCCTTAAACAGTCTCGAGTCATAATGACCTAGTGTTAACGTTCACGTAATTATTTACAAATCATTGGCATTAGGCTAATTAATATTCATGAAACTCATATCAGAAGAAGCAACGCGTTACGGAGAAGATTTTAGTATATTCACGCTAGGCAACGTTGGAACTGTCTGAACTTCGTTTTAACTGACCGACTTCCAACATAGAACGTAACCAATTAGACAGTGTCACAATTTCGAAGACACTTTCTTTGCTTTATAGCACTAAGATAGTTTTTAAGCATAGGACGAAGGCGCATTGTCCTCTAAAAAAACTTCAATCTACATACCAGTACAAACTATCATTATTTTTAACTTACTGACATTTCAGATCCGAAGGATAGGATGGAAAGTATTCGCACGTGACATCAACGGACTCATCTGCGCCCTCATGACACAAAGAGCAATAAGACATTAAAGGAAACCAGCTAAGGTACAAAACATAAAAGTAATGTCGTTCCACCGACCATGTTTGAGACCTCGCACGCGGTCGTGAACACACGTTACACAAATACACGTTAAAAAATCCTTTTGCCGTATTAAACGACGTATTAAACCATATTAAACACAACACTCAATATAAAAAAGGGTATTGCGTTTTAATTTTATTAATAACATTTAAAAATATTATATAAGCTCTCCTAGACTTTTCAAAGGCCTTGAATAGCATCCACTATGACATATGCTTGGCAATCCTCTGGGCAAAAAATGAACCAACCGTCCTGACAGCAGTGGATAAGGCGAGGTTGTATACTTTTAATAAAGGTATGTGCATTTGAAATAAGAGACGAAAATAATTTTACTGATTGGTAATTATTCGGACACGCAAAATATATACATCAATTTATGTAATTAAAATAAATGATTTACGTTTTTCCACGAGAAATATATATTTCTCATAGAAAAACATATTAAACACGTATTTAAACAATTTTAACAAATAAGTAATGTGTATTTGTTTTTAACGGGAATCAACATGTAGTTTATACCTCAAAAATCCTTTCCTGTGACATTTTCTGATAGATTTTATATGGGCGATTCGAATATAAATAAACTCGGTACTGTAACAAATATACTGGGCTTTATAAAATACAATGTACAAAAGAATTAATTAATTAAAATTCATATTATTTCCTGAAAAAAAAATTTATGAATGCTTAAATTTTTTCAGGCTTCCAAGGAAGACTTGAGCATTGTGACAGTTACCGCCAAATTTGTATCATAAAAGTAACTTGTGATAAAATTATATCACATTTGGAAGTAACAAACCACATTTCAAAACGCAAAGTAAAATGACCGAATTTGACAAATAATCAAATGCTCTGACTTATACAAGGTACGAGACAAAATTTTAAAAATAAATGTTTTAAATACTAATATAATTTTATTTCATATATTGCACTAACATACACTGTACACTAAAACATCCATAAAATATAAGCCTGTTTCATCAGTAGATTTTTACGCACACACCGATAACTTTTACTTATATTGCAGTCACGCACACTTATTAAAAAAATGGCTTCACTGATTGATTCTACACTGGCCGTCTGTCTTATTCGTATCTTATTAGATATATGTTAATAAATAGGGTCATATACGTTTTTGGGATTAGGCCAACGTATCGTAAACTTTTGTATAATAAAAAACATTTTTAAGTTAAAAGATTTTATTAAAGAGATTATAATGTTGATAATGGACTGAAAGCTAAAAAGTAATTAGATAGATCCTTGGTGCAAATCGCTACACAACTCTTATAACTCTTCTTACTAATCTAAGTATTGATAAGACTTAATAAAAATCGTGGGGCGTACATACAGTCAGGTTACTCTGCATATAATATTTCTTATTCTATTTAAATTGGTACCTCATTATTACAAGATTTCTTTCCTTCAATTTGTTGTAGTTCAAGTCCTCAATATTGTGTAATAATCCTTTCAAAGACTTTACTCTGCTATTTCCCACATGAGTTTGTTCTTTCAGAATATTTTTAGCCTGAATAGATAACAGTGTTTACTTGGTGGTAGGGCTTTGTGCAAACCCGTCTGGGTAGGTACCACCCATTCATCAGATATTCTTCCGCCAAACAGCAGTACTCAGTATTGTTGTGTTACGGTTTGAAGGGTGAGTGAGCCAGTGTAACTACAGGCACAAGGGACGTAATATCTTAGTTCCCAAGGTTGGTGGCGCATAGGTGATGTAAGGAATGGTTTATATTTCTTACAACGCCATTGCCTATGGTGGTGACCACTTACTATCAGGTGGCCCATCTACTCGTCCGCCTACAGAAATCATAAAAAAAATCAATCATCGTGAATGTTGGCACATATGAGTATCTTTTTATTGAGAAGGTATTCGACTATCCACGATGTTATCCAATGAATAATAGTTTACAAGAAAATTAGAAGAAGCACTGCAACATATACTGAGCATATAACTAGTTATTATAGTATCTAACAACTCACGAGCGAAGTCGCGGCTAGTTGTACTAACATAAAGTATCATTCGTCCTCCATTGTAGTATTTTGGCCACAGATTATAACACAAGTCAGGTGGTGCGCGTGAAACATTATAAATGAAACAATAAAAGCGAATACAAAGCGAAATGTTTTAAATCGAAGTATAAGTTTGTTTTGATTTAATAATAATACATCAAAGCACTCTAATGTATGATATTTCGTTGATGGTATTGCATTTAAATATATTTTATAAAAATTAAATAAAAATATTTACCAACTGCTATCAAAATTGACTCTGTATATTTTTACAACGGAAACAGTTATAAATATTCCTCGTACGCGTTATTCCATTCCAATAATTTCGTAGAACCTTTATTCGACTATATCGAAAAAAATGCCTGTGACATTTTGGTCCTTTTACGTGTTTGCATAAAAATATCGAAAATATTTTACTCAATTTAAGCATATTTTTTTATATTTATTTATAGAAAAACGAGACAATATTTTAGAAACTTATTTCATTAGGGTTTTAATTTCATAACTTGATTTTTTTTTATGTTCCAGTTTAGAAGTATTTTTACTTTTTACGTATATTTTTAAATAAGAATTGAGTTCTACGAAATATACAACATTTAAATATAATAATAGTAAAACTTTCTACCTACAATGAGAAAAATTGTCAATACCTCAATAATTGTATGTAGCGATAGCAGAAAAATGTTAAAATATGTCTTTTTTTTTTAATTAATAAGCCATTTTATTTAGCCGTTTCAAGTGACATTATTAGTTTACGTACTTAAATATGTTTAGTTATAGTTAAGCATTGTTGATCAAACTCGTCATTAAATAATATAATTTATACAGTTTTGTTTCTGTTTAATTTCACTTACTACCATAATTCTAAAACACTATTAATATTATAAAGAGGTAATAATTATTCGTTTATGTATTTTTATTCCTTGTTTTGAATACAAACAAAATCTATGAAATCGATTGATATGAAATATCCGTAACATTTTTTTAGTTTGTTCGTTTCAGCACGGATACAAGCTACAAACTTTATATGTTGCGTAGTTTTTGCAGCATAGCTTATGACGAGTATGTTTACATAGTTGCGAAGAAAATTGGCGGTAGGTACGGTTGTTTTCTAACGTTGCATAAAGCTATTACAGATAAAATATTATTTATAATCCATTGTTAATTTATAATATTTGTAAGACTACTGAGTCGAAATGCAATATTTATATCCAAAGATAGTTTAAAATAAGTAAATTAGTTTAATTATTTTTAAATGCTTTCTAACAAGTGAACTACAATAACATTCTTCGTTATCTTCTTTAAATTATTTAATGTGAGTCATCTATAAAAGCCGAGATGTCCCAGTTGTTAGAATACGTGTATCTAAACCGAAGATTGAGGGTTCAAACCCAGTCAAGTAATTCTGCAACTTGTGTATCCACAAGTCTGCATTGGAGCAGCGTGGTGAAAAGGAGAGGAAGCCTTAGCCTAGCAGTGAGACATTTACAGGCTGTTAGGTTATCTATAAAATATATGGCATATAGTCATTTAATTTTGTGTCTGTTATAGTTTTGGCAGCATTATATGAAAAACGAAGATATTAACTTACTAAATATGATAGATATATTATTAGATATATCTGCATATATATATATATATATATATATAACTTTTGCTTGTACCTTCGTAACCCTTTCGATCAAACCAGTAATTTATTGAATAAGAAAATATCGATAGAGCTCCGAGTCAATGTTCTTTTTAGGGTATGGTGCTACAACATATGTGATGTACAAGAGCAAGATCTGATGAATCGTATCAAATATCTATGGCCGAGTTACCCGATAAACAAATCATTCATATTTGCCTTTGAAATTTACAGGCTGTTAATAACATCATTATCATCCTGTAAATTTCCCACTGCTGGGTTAAGACCCGCTTTCCCTTTGAGGAGAAGGGTTGGAGCATATTCCTCCGCACTGTTCCAATACGGATTGGGGGATACACATGTTGCAGAATTTCATTGAAATTAGACACATGCAGGTTTCCTCGCGATGTTTTCCTTCACCGCCGAACACGAGGTGAATTATAAACACAAATTAAGCACATGAAAATAAAGTGGTGATTGCCTGGATTTGTGCATTACACGTTCTAACCACTGGGCCATCTGGGCTCTTATTCAATAATAACAACATTTATATTTTTATTAAAACCTAGGCCGACCAGCAAGTGGTAATATAATTCCCAATGGTATGCCACTGTAAATAATATTAACCATGGCTTATATTATCAATACGCCACCAAATCTATCTGTCTATGAAACACGATATTACTATATTGTATTGCTAGTAGGTGCTATTATATAATTGCGGTTGACACGGTGGCCGGACACGAAGTGCTATCGCAAAGTAAACTCATATTTATTCTTAAATTACTCAATATAAGAATGAATGTTATTATTTGCACAGCTTCCACTCTTAACGTACTTAAGTTATACATTAACCATTTTTGATTTTTATTTATACATAGTTAAAACCTCAATGTTAATAAAGTGTATTTAGTCTATTTACCTAATAAAAAACATAAAAAACCCGTCTGACATACAACACGAAGCCTTAACCGATGAGTCAAATGAACGGAATGAAAGTATGAATGAGAATTCCGTATTAAACATATACATAAGTGAACAATAACAAAGGATTATTCAATAATAATAAAAAAAGAACTGATATAAATACCCAATCAACTCAAAGTTAAAATACAAGAAACTGAAATTAAATTAGTACTCGTATAGGCTAGGTAGATACTATCAAGGGCTGGATTCCAATAGCTGTCCTCTCGGGACCTATAAAAAGAGATTGCTTCCACTCGAACGACGTTTTATTGACTTATTAACATCGATATCAGATCGTAACACTTGATTCTTTGATCTCCGTCAACAGTTTGCCACTCGACACATTTCGTAAGCATTCCGATCGATCATAAATACATTTTCAGATGAGACAAATAGTTTTATAACGACTGGATTTATCTCGCAAATTATAATCTTAGAATGGAAGTAAATCATAGTATGTACCTACATGTATCATTGCTTGGCTTTGGACTCAAATTCTCTTGAGGAAAACGTTTGGAGCTTATTCCACCGTACTTATTTATGCGGTTTGGTGGATATACATTTTATGTGACAAATGTAAACTCACTGCTGAGCTCGAGCTGAATTTTAAGCACAGATAGAGCATTGGGGGCTCTTGCCATTTGAACACGTAAACTTCGGTCGAACTACGGCCTGTAATATATTTTTTATACCATTTATATCCGGACGAGACAATAAAGTGGTCATCAGCGCTGTAAAAAATGTTATCTATTCCTCACATCGTTAATGCGCCACTAACCTAGGGACTAAGATATTCTGTCTTGTTTTGTCTTATACCTGGTACACTGGCTAATTCACCCTCCAACCGGAACACAAGTATACTATTAAGTGTTGCTATTTAACGGTAGAATAGCTGTGCGTGGTACCTACTCAGACGGCAGAACAAAGCCCTACCAACAAGGGAATATACGAGTTACTATTTAACTTTTTACCATATTTCGATGTTGCTGTCCTCTGTGCCATAAATGCAAACATATCAGATTGTTTCCTCTTCGGTTTTTCACAATATCCTAAACACATGGTTTATAATTGAATAATATTTACGATGACGCAATTGTTCATGACTTACAAACGTTATAAATGTCCAAATCCAAGTACAAAATATTTCAAGGGACGTAAAACGAATTCCAACATTGCAATATTTACACAATCACACGAAATATCAACTCCCCAAACACAGTTGCCGGTAGATTTCCCAAAACAAGCAATCACTTACGAAAACCACCCTCTCTGTAGATAAAAATAGAAATAAACACTTCAGTTGCTACAACATAGGATTGTTTGCTAATAGCACTCACAGTGGTAATATTTTACAACGACGGTCTTTAGTTTAAAAAAAACGATTTTTGTTGATTGCATTGAAATCAAATTATTTGAAATTAAACAATTTAATTTAATCATATATATTTTTTGAAATGTCGCTATTCATTTGGTTGGTGCGTATACCTCGTTGCTTCTACGTGATAGTGTGTGTGTACTGCACACAGATTAATAATATATTTCATTGAGGAAACTATATTTATTTATTTTAACGATAAATTATCTTAATAACCATAAATTTCAGTGGTACACACTGGGCGACGACTACATTTGTATTAAATGCTTCTCCAACTATTAATAATAATTATTTTTTATGGAAATGTTATTGTATAGTATTGTAAGGCATTTTGTCTATTACAGGTAAGTAAATATATTATCTACTACATAAAAAATATTTTTACATCTTTATTGTATTATCAGATATTAAAAGTAACATAACTATTTATTGAAATTATTACTTTTATGATTGCTTTTTCATACTTTTAATATAACCTAATATACTAATTATATAATAACGTCTAAATTAAATCTACAGATCTTTTACACTATGGCGAATGTTAAATGTTTATTTTAAGAAATATATTTCTATTATTCAATAGAAATATGACATTTGTGATCGTAATAATATTAGTACCAAGAGGTCTTAAATTAATGTAATATTTTATGTTAATCCGTATATATATTCCACTGCCAAGCGAGCATGGCCGGGGGCAACAATAATTTATTAATCAATAACAATTTATGTAATAAGCATATTATTGGTAGCCGTTAGTCTGGTCGCATCATTCAACTCTTTGGTAATTTCATATTTTTAGAAAGCCCCTTTTATTTATTGGTAGACGCAACCTTTGATAAATTATACAATAGACGCATTATAATTGTAGCTAAGAAACCTTACACCTCAGACCCTTAGAAGTTGTTCGAAACGCGACAAGAAAAAAATCCAATAAAAAATTAAGAAAAGTTTGATTAATTTTTACGATTTTATTCCATTGGTTCATGAATATAAATCAAACTTAATTTTATTAACAATTTCCAAATTTAATTCATTTTTATGGGTTGTAAATGTTACACAACTAGGTTTACTTTTTTTCTTTTTATGTATACCTATGGGTTATGTGTGTATGTATGGAGTTTATTTAATCACTATTTAATCACATGGCTTAAACGCGCGATCTACTTGTAGAAGGTTTACCGTCATATGCAGGTTTCCTAATAATTCCTTTACGAACAATCGCGTTATGAATTATGAACACAAATTAAGCAGATGAAATGTCGATGGTGTTTGCCCTGCAGTCCTCGAAATACAGTGAACAGCATATGACGTTCCAAACAACTTTAGGCCTATAGTATGTCTATGAGCTTACGTTGTTGTATATAAAGTTACTTGTAAAAGCAATTATATTTAACTGAATAAAATATCATGTTTGTCAATTTTGGACGAAATAAAATCCAAAGAAACGGCACTGAATGTTTATGGAGGGGCTTAATGTAAGTATGGGTAGGTACCACCTCACACATCCAATCTTCAATACTTAGTAGCCACATCAGCTACATACTTACTGAGTTATAAGTATATCAAATAATTGTGATGATGATGTCGTCCGGACCGGTTTCGGCCCCATAACCAATATCAAGGAAGACCTGGCAACTACGCAGGACATAGTATAACGCTTAAGTGTGTGTACAAACAAAAACTCATTATCCGATCGGATGATAAACCCGACACGACCGGAAAGTTCAGTCGCACAACTAATGGCTTTACGTTCTTTCCGAGGCGCGGGAGTGTACGCACTTCCAGACTCCGGGATCTCACTGAGAATTTTTCGTCAGAAAACACCAGAAACTTTACAGTAACCGATCCGCCTTGGGGTTAGAACCCAGGACCTTGGGATCTGGACTCTTCGTAATACTTACCTACAATGACTTAGAGAACTGGCAGCTCGAAAGTTTGAAAGGCAACAAAGTTACAAAACCGTATTGTGGTCGTACTTATTATTATTTAATTGAGCGTACTTCAATGCTCGTCGAAACAAACCATTTACACATGCACCCGGAAATTAAGACTGCCATCTAAACTGAATTTATGGGAATCACCAGAATATAACGAAGTACAATAGTTTTAGGAAATTAAATAGAATAACACAATTCTTGATTTGTAACAATTTGTAATTTTAAACGTAATTTTATTTATATATTTTCAAGAATTTTTATATAACCTCTGTTATTATTTATGGATCTTATCTTGCAACTAGTCAACTGCATAGAATATGTAGACCTACTTTTTACTATCTAAATAAATAAATAAGTATCTATACGCAGAACATATTGTAACACTTGTGTGTTCTCTCAATTTACGCACTCTCATAATCTGATAGGATGGCAAACCTGACTGGATATGAACTGGTAAGCCCTGAGATGTTCCATACTTCAGACTACTAAGAATTTCTCAACGGAAAACCCTAATAACTTTTTTATTGCTCCGACCTAGAATTTGAACCCAGGAGGACTTGCGGCCCAATTAACTGCCCACTAGATTAACGAGGCTGTTTCTTTAAGGGCTCAATATATTTATATTAAAATTAAACAGTTACATAACCTCAATGGCATTTAGCGGTCTTTGGAAGAGGTTCTCCTTCAAAGGGCGAGTGAAGTTTATTGTGTGGGGTAAAATCGTAAAATTATTTATTTATACGACCCAATTTTATACTTACCAGTCGACGATGTATTTAGGGTTTTATCGAGACCAAATCAAGGGTCAACGCTTTACTGCATACTTGTTATGGGACAACATTATACCACAGCACGCTATGAAATTTTTCGTTTCCCAATTAAAAATATTCAATACGATAACAATGGTTACATAAAGTTTATGATCATAAATTATAACTCTAGTTTTATTAAAATGCATATTAATATAATATTTGCATTTGCTTGGTAGTAGAGATATGTTCAAACCCCTCTGGGTAAATATCAGCCTCGCATTATATAATCTACCGCCAAACTCCAGCTTTGAATGGTGACTTTGAATATACAAGTATAGCTAAAGACACAATGTACAAAACATCTTAGTTACCAAAGCCCATTAACAATAGGGGACGGTTACCAATAGTAGTGAACACTTCTGATGAGGTAGCGCATTTTACAGTCTGCCTACCTAATGTAAATAAATAATTCTGCTATTAATTATAAATCTCTTGCACAAAATCTAAAATTCGGCTCGAGTCCTCATTGTATTTAAAAAAACAATAGTACTAACGACCTGCGTTCACAAAACGGCCAGCGTAAATAATAATACCTAAATAAACTTTAACTTAATTTAAATACAAAAATATTATTACCTACAATGAGCTTATTAATTAAACACAAAAGTTCACATTAATTGGCTGATAAATGTCCGACGCTTCAGAAACAACGAATACAAATAATATATTTTCGTAGCAATTACTTTCATGTAAATATTGTTTTGATAGTTTGTAATCTATTATTTATATAAAACAAGTTTTCGTCCGCGGCGATTTGAGGGGTCGATTTTCAGCCATCATTTACACAATATCTCTATAAATTATAACCTATATGTTATTCTAACGTATAAGCTATATTATTGTAAAGTTTCATTTAAAATCCATTCAGTAGTTTTTGGGTAAAAGCTTAACAAACATACATACATACAAATTTTCGCCATTGTAATGTAATGTAAGAATTGTACACATAATTATCACTTTTGTATAACAATATCCACATCGGTAGGCATTATAATGAGCCTTATACTTAAATGTCGTTACGTTAGCTTTACAAAGTCACCTGATATTTGTTTTCTTTTATTCATTAATTTTCAAAATCAAATAATTTCTAATATCGATATTGAGTAATAGGGCACGACCGGAATGACCTCTCCAAAGTTATTTGGACGTTTTTTATTTGGCGGATTTCAATGGAATTTTCACAAGTTCGTAACTTTTCCCGTGGGATAACTAGGAAAGTTTACTAAAATTGATTTATTAGTAGTTACTGAAAATGTACAACGGAGTACCGATAGAATACTAATAAAAATATAAATACGATTACTTTAAAATGTTATTAAATTACGTCAACATTTGGGCTGAAACGTATCTATTTTATTTAACTGCCTGCAAATCGTTGGTCTAGTAAAAATCTAGTGCAGACTAGAATTCCTATATACAAATACCGGATTAGGCCTATAAAACAAATTAGTTTTTTCTTTCAAAATAATGTTTCAGTAACAGCCCGGAGTTGGCTGTGTCACAAAGGCAGGGATATAACTATGGGGGAGACCGCTAATTCGCCTCCTCTACCCGGACCAGAAGCCCTTTGTTAGAGCGGCCATACAGTACTATTTTATGAGTGGGATACTCATTTGAAGATGCTAAGGTGGAGCACTCGCTATTCCGACTTATAGGCGGTGACACATAAATCTAGCTTCTTATTCGTTAAGCGATAACCATTCCAAGGCGGCTACGTCCTTGATGAACATCACCGGAGTACTACCAGCAACTTTATCGTATATCCAGTCAGTGCCAGTTACTAAATCCCGGCCTCTAATTTTCCGGTACCGATCTACCATATACACCATTTCCTAGAAGACTCTATCGCTGTGATAACCGTGACACGGTTACTTAAAAGAGCACCTTCACCCCGAGAAGGAAAATAGAAATACCCCCAAGAGTCACTCGAAGCCGATGTTCCACATAACAGAAACCAACACTGTTTCCTATGGAGCAATGTAAGTCCAGCAAAATAGTCGCCAGTGGATTCTTTTATAGACTTTATCTGTAGATCAAAGATTATTTTAAATATATTAAGAAATATTTAACCCAAAAATTGTTTAAAAAAAAGTGTACTTATAAAATTTTTTTATTACAGTATCCGAGGTCCTTTGACAATAATTTTTTATCTGTTAAAACTCAAAAAAAAAGATGAAACGGAAGAATAACATACAATGTTCTTTTACATTGACCTAATATATTTAACGAAATCCCAAGTTTTTATGGCGACTGAAATTATCCGTGGATGGAGCAGTTTCTCATTGCTTTTTACATCATTGTATTCATATCGCTCGGTCGCGCAATTCCAACTTGATAATCCAGGGTTTGTTTAATGAGCCAGCAGTTATCCAACTGAATTAACTTGGAGCTCGAGCGTTATGATGTCATACGTGATTTTTAACCCTTAAATGTTTTGTAGGATTAGCTTTTAGCGGGAATAAAATACACACGTGTGAGCGCGGGTTAAACGGTTTCAGAATTAATATGGATACTCCGAATTTTCAATGTTTGCTTACAAAACTCGCAAGCATTATTTTATGAAAATATTATATTTCCTCTGCTCATGTATTTTCTTAATCGTTACAAACACAATAAATGCTTGTATCCATACTAGTGTAAAGGGCAGCAGCAGCAACATAAGCGCCATTCTTAATAACCGAAGGCTAATTATATTATAATATTTTTATTTCTTATTTACACCAAAGTAAGCCGTTTCATTATGGATATAATAATCTTATCACCAAGGCGCATCAATATGTGTTTTACGTTAAAAAAACATCCATAATATAGCCTACTCCTCTTTAGGAGTTAGTTTTCTAGAAGAAATATGGGTTACCAACAGTTTTTGCGTTCCAGAATATTTGTACGCTTGAATAACGTACCACAAAATCCTCTGAGAGTGTCCTAGAAAAGTAGATAAATGTTAAGTTAAATTTTAAAAATGTTTACGTTGTTTCGATGCCACACCGAAAAGTAATGTTATCGTATTCGCTGTTTAGGAAAGTATAGATTTGCACATCTGATCTAAATATAATTATTATGTAGTTGATTTCAATTATAAATGATTAGACAAATTTACATTCAAACACAAAGTACCCGAATTTCGCCTTCTTATGTTCACATATTATATAGTCATACATAGTCATACTAAAAATATCCAAACAAAATAAAGGCAATCTTTTGCAATTAATCTAGTAAAAAGTTAAGAGAGCGTATATTTTACATAGCACTCGTGCACTTTATCAGTACTCCGAAATCAGTTTTATTTAACACGCCGTAGGCTAGACTAATTATTCTTCTCTAAGCATTGTGAATAAATAAACAATTCGTATAAGCTAAATTTCATGTGAGATGATTTCGGAGTGTTCTTTCAACCGTGAGGCAACTGTTCTCGTTCCTGTAATTATACTGAACCCTTCAAAACCATACACAGTAATACAAGATTTATTCGATGGTGAATTATCTAATCGTGAACTTGATAGTAAATTAGGAATTTGAACGAACCCTCAGCTCATATTACTTTGCATATCTCCTACATTTATTAGTTTCATTCGCGCAAACAAGTGCTCATACTCTGATAAGAAGGATAATCTTTTGGGAATTGATAAGTTCTTAAAGTAGAGCAACTGAACATAGTTAATTGAGTGATAGTACTCATGAGATTCCCTTACATGGGATCCGTATTAACGTATTTAATAGGGATAGCAATTATTTACCTTCCAATATGTGTGTATGTATGACTTAAACGGGTTTATTCTCGTTTGTATACAATTTTACATAGAATCTTTAATTAGCTTACAACTTTTGTAAATAAAAATTCTAAAATAAACATAACGTTATGCTCGAACAAAACTGATGATAATATTATTTGTTATCATAGTTTGTTAATAACGTCAAATCCATAATAGCACGATTTTTTGTATGGCAATTTCTGCCTCGCACAACCAATCCGCGGGACCAACTTTCGCCGGACCGATACGACTCGGGAACTTCACTTCATCAAGTAAGACTTGTGTTTGTCTGTCACATATACCATAAAAAATCTGAGCAGCTCAATTATATATGTTAAGTTAATATGACCGTTCTGTATACTCGGTGGTAGGGCTTTGTGCAAGCCCGTCTGGATACGTACCACTCACTCATCAGATATTCTACCGCCAAACAACAATACTCAGTATGGTTGTGTTCCGGGTTGAAAGGTGAGTGAATCCATCTAACTACTGGCACAAGGGACATAACATCTTTTTTCACAAGGTTGGTGGCGCGTTGGCGTTGTAAGGAATGATTAAACTTTCTTACAGCGCCATTATCAATGGGCGGTGGTGACCACTTACCATCAGAGGGCCCATATGATCGTCCGCCAGCCTAAAATATAAAAAAGGTACAGAATGGTCGTATTTTATAGTATTACAATAGGTAGCTCTTTATAATATATATTTGATTATTCGATTACCTTGTTGGTGTATTGGCTATCTATTATAACCTTCTACTTTGATGTGTTTGCAGAAACAACAGTTTGTTCAAGATAGTATGTACCATATGAGTGTAACATCATAGCTACTAAGTCGATGAGCCGGTGGTACCTTCCCTCTTGCCACCAAGTGTTACAGACTATACGATACTTTTTGGTTTCAATTTACACAAATATTTATGTTGGCTTATAAATTTATGTTTTTTTTTTACTCTTGAAACTTATGAATAGATAATAAATATTAGACATGAAGCTCTAGCACTGAACAGTATTATTTAATGCTGTTTAGGAAACATTTACTATGACATTGTGCTAATAATTCATTTTTGCAGGTGACAAGTATATTCTGGCTTGCCTCCAAAATTGTAAGCCTACTAAGTTAACTCACCGTTTATTATTTAATCCAATGTAATTATAATAGATTTTCGTAATGGACATTACAATTTTGATAGTCGTTGTCACAATGGACGGTACTTACGTATTAAAGCAGCCACGACAAAAAAATACATGTGCGTCTCAGACAGAAGTGATAACTTAAACTATCCGAAATACGGTTAGCGCTGTGGGTCAGAGTGAGAGAGGAGGAGCCTGCCTACCGCGCCGTATGCGTAAGAGAAAGGGAAGCCAGACTGACTCCGTCACGCGTTACGTAACGAAGCGGTTAACCCTACGAAGAATAGGTTATTAAAAATATAGGTTATTTTAGGTTACTACTTTTAAACAGCTATCCTTTGCAGTGATATGAATAATGTAATGGATGTTGATATTGCCGGCACTGGCAGTTATAAAATATAATTGTTTTTAAACACTAGTTTGTAATGTTAAGATGTTTTTTTAAGAAGCCTAAAAAGAGCCTAAAACATAGAATTAGCTAAAACATTTATATTTATTACTTTAATAGATTATTATTATTATACGAGATGATATGACAATACGTTAGAACACGTGTATGTAAACCACCAAAAAAATCAAAGTGCTTAATTTGTTTCAATGATTCATTTTGTTCTAGGCGGTATATGAAAAGACCGTGAGGTCCATATGTCGGATAAATTTTGCTACTTATACGTATAACTCTAATCTGTAGATGAATGGTGAATTACATTTCCTAAGAATAGAGAGCATTACATTAATTTATATCATTACAATCGAGCCTTGTGTTCTAAAATGAAAATATATTAATAAACGTTAAATCTACATAAAAAGGATAAAACTTGTAAGACGTCGCGATACACGCAGCTTATGTTAAAATAAAATGTATTTATCTTCTGAAAATACGTATGAAGTACCATATATGCTTTATTTTATATTTGAAACAAGAAAAATGATGAGGAGGTGCGGCACTTTCCGCTTCCAACGATTGCATAAAGTAAAACGCAAGGAAATACTGCCAGCATACCGGGCACTTTGCCACATGATACAAAGTTTCACTTTATTATTTTAGCGTTCGAAGTTATTTTATAAAACAAAGGATTATAGGTTTTGTCGATAGCAGTAGTTGTTTGAAATATATATTTAAATGATTTGATCAAAAAAAGGCAGATATCATGTTGAACCATATCGTGTTTTAAATGTATTTATTTATTTTATTGCATAGATTTCATGTTTTTGCAATTGATGGAAAAAAGTAACCCTCATCAGGTCATTGCCTTCGAGAAATGTTTGACAACTGTCTTTCCAATGGGCAGCGCCGTAAATGAACCCGTCGGTCTTTTGCCGAAAGGGGGCTTCTTCTCTCGCCTTCAGCATACGGGCCTATTAAATCTTGAACTAAATGAGATAGCCAAGCTCTTTGGGAAGATTATCGCTGCCCGTCTTGTTCGGCACTTTTGAGGCTCCATACTGGTTTCAAGATATATTGAGTACTCTTAATACCCGAAACGCAGACGTGACATTTGGAAGTAGATAGCTGTCTTCCTTTCGAGATTTTTTCCCTTGTGCCTGTAATTGTTGCACTACGCAGCAGATATTATAAAACTAGAATGTAAGCACAAACACTAGTGCACTCACTAATCCTTCTTTTTTGTTAACAACAATCGAAAACGATGGGGAAAGACCAGAACCAACCTCAAAAATTCAACAGAATTGTATTAGCCCGTTCTGGTGTTGGAACCCAAGACTTCAGAACTGCAGCCTTATGAGCCAGCCACTAGACCAACCAGGCAGTCAGTAATTAGTTAGTAAAGTAATTTAAAAGCAATATATCTTTTATCAAATCATTAAATGATAAAATAACAAACTTTATCACTTCGTTTGAATTACAATAGTCCTCAAGCCGAACCAATTACTATCTTCACAACTTCCGTATCTTACGAGAGTAACGTAGGGAAGCAAATTGACTATTATTAGTACTCTGGAAACTCTCCAAATGTATACTTACATGCTCATGTAATAACTATTATTTTATATTTGTTTGTAATGTGTAAAACAATTATGAATTATGTAAGTCTGTTAAATAGAATGGAAAGTTCATGATATTTTGCAGGTTCTATTCTAAATGATGAAAATTTTATTACGGTCAAGGTTTAGTCTACCATTGCAAACGCATATATAATCCACGAAGTAATAGAATAGTGTATATGAGTTAGCAGACGATATGTACGCAATAAGTTATGGTAGGTAAGTTATGGTAATACAGCAAAATTTTTATAATAGTCTTTTTTTTTTTTCTTTATTTAAGAGCATTGTCGCTAAAACGACAATGTCGCCCTGTTACTAAACATTAATATTAATTCAGCTTCTTTGTACACTTTCAATCAATTTGTACAATTTTTTTGCCGAGACAGAATCAGGTATGGGCAAAATACTGTTACATTCTCCAAGGTTACAAAAAAAAAGCTTATCACAAAAGATTTGGCGTCTTATAGTTTCTTGACACACTCCATCAAAACATGATAGGTATCCTCCACAACTCCACAAACCGAACAATAAGGATGCGGAACCACTCTCATCAGATGCGTATAATTATCTTTACACACCTTTATATTTTTTTGTACTGTAACGCTGTCGAGGACACGTTACATACTCTAATAGAATTGAAAGGTTAAACTCTTGGTAAATGTCTTTTGAAGTAGATTCGAAGCTTGTTCTACCAAATTGCTCCGGTGCGTGTTGATCTGTATTTTTGTATGCCTATATATTTTTGTATATCTGATTGTAATCTGGCAAAATTACATGCGACACTTGTAGTTTTTCTTACAACTGTTTACTCGTCAAGGTCAATGTAAATTATAATCAGAAACATAGCGGATAAAACTAAGCAGTATATGCCAGATTTAAATAAGCCGAATTAAAAAATCAACGATTGTCAGTTCTTCGCGTTGCAACATCTTTTTCACGTTGAGTACGCAAGATTATTGATGCGTGAATTCGAACCAGTTCAGAAGTCTGGAGCTGGCTTTAGATAAATTTATCGATAATACTCTCCAAGACATCATGAAAACAATAATAGAACGTTAACGCCAAATTCCTATTCATATTTAATTATATATTAGAGGTGTTAAGGTCAACTATAACATATATTTTTATCATAATTTATATCAAGTATATATTTATATACGAATAAAATTTACTAGGAGAATGCAACAAAATTCAATAAAAATTCAATTAAAAAAAAATCAAACTTCTTTAAAATACGATATGTCTGTATTTATATAGTTTAATTAACTTGTCTGGTTTATTTACTTTTTCCATTACTATTGTAAGATAAACATACATATCTAAGCTTTATTTCCATATAAGTAAACAAATATTAGTATGATAACGTCGTTAGTACTGATTATCAAATAATATCACACTAGGGACTACAGTAAGCAGCGCTTACCTAAGTTGATTACCGTATGCTTGACAGACCGTCAGCTAACTTGATATCTTCAAATTCGATTCATGTACGTACGTCTTGTCGATAGAACCCGTCTATATCACATACTAGTGAATCATTAAATGCTTTAATTATATATTCTTTCATTGGATAAATAACAACTTGACGAATTATTAATAGCTTTTTTTTTTGACAAAATATGTTCTATATTAAGTTTGAGAACGTTTCTACAATATATTGCGTAATGCAAACGTAATCGGAAAATAAAAACCATATTTTTTTTTAATAATATTATAGTATATGAGCTAACGATCTTAGCAGTTGCACCAAATTAAGCTGGACTCAAAAATATTGCCGATACTTACACTTAGTGAACTTTCTAATTTGATGTCATTATATTCGTAGTTTCTAATTGAAGATACTTTTTATAGGAGTATGTAAGATATCGTGATTTCTGATCTGTTCAGTTTTTAAATATAACTATGACATATTTTTAAAATACTTACAAATACTTATAAATGTTTATAAATACTTGCAATCATATAATAATAAATTAATATATAATATTGTCATTTGCAAGTGTCTTAAAGCTAATTTTTTTATTGCATCATTTGGTAAAAATACAATACCGAACTTGGTTTGAAATTAGCTTTTGTATTATTTATGGAATTTAACTTACCGATATCACGTTGTTTTTAAAAATCTCTGTGACCAATTTGGAAAGCCTGCTAAGTGTTCGTTACGATTTTAGAAGTTTGTTGTTATTTAATATAAACCCGTGTTGTTTTACTCGTCGAGTATTTAGCTTGGGATAACAGAAATCTACGTTCATACACGAGCTAGAACCGTATACCTAAATAAATGTACCTACTGCACTGAATATAATTAAACGTTTAATAGTAATAACGCCTTATTATCATGGCTGCTAATTAAATTGAATATTGCAATGATCCAAGAAGAGTTGCTCGTCACTAAACTTTCAAGGATATTTAGTGGAGCGAGGACTGCGATTCCGACTGCGATTAACTGTACACTAGGGATGTTATGGATATGAAATTTCGGATACGGATAAGTTACGGATACAGGAATTATTATTATACCGGATACGGATACGAATATGAAATTATTTCTGATTATCCGTTAGTTTCGGATAATTTCGGTTACGGATATTAAATTTTTAAGGATTTTTAAAAGTAAAATACAAATAGGTAATAAAATAGTTTTATTTATATGTCACCATTTGGTAGGAATCACAATCAGTCTGTGAGTAATTATTACAGCTATTTAAAATAAAAATGATTATAAATAAATATTGAGTGTTATCTAATACTACTACCTAAATTGAAAATGTAATAACATTAATACAAAATTATTACTTATACTTAATCAGTAATTTAAAAAAGAAAATATTAAAATTAGAATTAAATTTAGACTGAACATTGCACATATTTATTTACTAAAATTTAAGTTATACATACATAACAATCATAGCTTTAAGTTTTTATTATTTGTTATAATTAGTGACTTAATTGTCACTTATTCCTAATCATACGTCGTCTTAAATTAACTTAAACTAACATTAAACGTTGTCAATAATCAAAATTTAGCAAATGTAAATTATACTTAACAAAAAGTAATTTCGCAGCCTTATCACCAGAAAGTTTATTTCTTAAAGGATCATAAATTAACCCAGCAGCACTGAAGAGTTGCTCACTCGGTACACTTCCAGGAGGCGGAGCGAGGTACTGTCTTACTAAAGTACTTAAACTGCTGTACTCGGTATGCATGTTCCACCATAAAAGTGGTTTTTCACTGAGTGTCAACCTTTTCTCTTTATTGTATTTAATAATGCTTTTTTAATTATTAATTTATTGTGGACTGTGTCATCATCATCACCACCTATATTTTGCTCTTCTTCGTCACTTGCGCTTAATATTTCAGCTAGACAAGATTGAATTTATGAATAGGTGCTTGAACTTGTTGATGGCAGCTGACTCTGCGATCTTTTCGGTGAAGAAGGACCTTCATCATGAGAAGTTCTTGAACACCCAAAGATTCCTAGAATCTCTCTCTGTACTTGTTCCTTAGTAATTTCAGTGAAAAACTTGAGCTTGTATCGTGGATCTAGATAAATAGCTATTGTATATATTTTATTATTCTCAATGTCCTGAAATCTGACACTAATATTATGAATCATTTTAGTAAAAATTTATTTAAAGTTTTCTGATGTGTCTTCTTTATTCTTTTCTGTTTCTAATGTATTTTTAAGAGTATAGATTAAAGGAATCACCGATGCTATTGTCGCAGTTGCACTACTTAACTCCTTTGTAATTTCTTCGAATGGCTTTAATATTGCAATACACTTTTCCAAGTCGAGCCATTCATCAGCAGTAGGAATCGGTATAGTATGCGCGCCCGAATACAGTATCAAGGAGTCTTTTAATTTAAATATTCTTTCCATCATGTAATAAGTCGAATTCCATCTGTGAAAAATTAAAACGTGTGTTAAAAACAAAGTACAGAAAAAAAACATTAATATGAAATTTACATAAAAGGTAGTTGTACGTATATTTTAGTTCAGAATTAAAATTACTCGCCTTGTAGAACAATCCTGAATGACACATAATTCTGTTTGGTTCGGTATTTCTGTTTGAATTTGTTTCAATTCATTTTGAGCAATTAGTGAGTGATGGAAGTGAGTCGCAAGTGAGTTTTTTGCACTTTATAATCATTGGCGAGAGAAATTCTTCGGTTTCCATTGCTGATCGAACACATAATTGCAGTTGATGAATAGTACAGTTTGCATCAGTGAAATTGGCCGTACTCATAGCTTTTATCATATTAGAACCTTTATCGCGTAAAATACACTGAACTGATTCAGTGCTTAAGCCCTAATCTTGCAAAATTTTGTTTAAATTATTCGCTGTAATTTCACCTGTGTGCCGACCCTCTAATTGTTCACACTTGAGTATTATAGAAACTCTTTCATATTTATTCGTGATGCCATGAGCAGTAAGACTAAGCAACGAGACATAATGTATGTGATGTTGCCCAATATATAAAAAAAAAAAAAAAAATTGCGCTTGGCTCGGACCACACATCCGTAGTAAATGATAACTTTTCAAATTGCTTCAATAAGTCCAGAATATTTAACTTCATTTTATTGTAAATATCATTACACAGTAAATTAGTTAAGTACTGCCGACCTCTAAGATTATAACGTGGTAAGGCTGCCTGCACTAATCTTTGAAATCCCACACCTTCTACAAAATTAAAAGGCAAGTTTTGTAACGCAATCATTTCAGCCACTAATTTATCAATTTCTTTTTGTTTGGTATTACTTTTACCCCAGGAACCTTTATTTTTTAAAGAATCTGTTTGTGTCAACTGTTTTTTACACTCTTGTAAAGGCGTCAGCTGCTTGGTTGTTTGTGGTTTATTTTGTTGGTTACCTTTTTCCAGTAGCATAAGTTCTTTATACTTATCACTGTGTTGTGATTTAAGATGAAGTTTTAGCGATGTAGTGCCACCTCCTTTCCGTGAAAAGCTTTTACCACATTGTTTACATTTTGCTGAATCGACTGTCATTTCATCAAATAGTACCAAATTACACTCGACTTAGGACGCATTTTGTACCAATTCAATCAATTACATAACACAACACTTGTTTCAATTTGTCGAACTATTTGTGAATGTAAAATTGCTCATAAGTTAGTTAGTTACAAGTACGATAAGACGACAACGGAAGAAAACAAACAATGCGCGCGACCTGTGTGTCGGTTGCGCCCGGCCGATCAAAACAACTTGTCATAACGTGTCAATTAGGCTCCGCCTCTATCCGATATTATCCGAAACTTTTATTTCGGATTCGGTTACGGTTACGGATAATTTTTTATATCGGATATCCGATAGTTTCGGTTACGGTTACGGAACTCCCTAACATCCATACTGTACACATATTTGAATTTTAGAGTACTGTAAGTTATCGTTTTTGCTGGATAAGTATATTTAATTATGAAATATAATTTCTATACATCATTTTATTTAGTAAAGTATCACAATCACTGTTTTAATATGTTAATTGTTTTATAAATGCTTTAATATCCTAAAATAGCAAATATTTCTAAAGAGTTGTTCTATAAGGTAAACAGCCACCTATGATTTCTGTTATTTATATATATTTTAGGTAAAAGTTTTTAATTAGATTAAATACTGCTTGACTATGATTAGGTTGGAAGAAATAAAAAAAATATATTTTTGATTTATACACTATTTTATTATTTTTTACTATTCAGCGAAAGTGGTCCGCATTTAACTAAATTGACATATAATTGAAATGAGATTGTTAATACATTAAAAATAAATCCTTACATGGTTATGACGTAAAAATAAATTATATATTAATTTATAAATAAAATACATTCACTTATTGTTTATAAACATAAAATACAAACCTAAATCTGTTTTTATACATCCAATAGATCTTTGTCGTTTCAAGTGACTAGTACATCGTTATGGAGGTCTTTATTCAATACCCTTTCATTGTTAAACCTGGCAGCATAATTATATTGAGAGTTTTATACATTACAAATAAATACTATATTTATTTTATAAATTTCATATAATATATATTTTCGCCGTTTTTTTTACTAACGATGCTCTGACGGAGTTTCACTTATCGTGAGCACAAGCTGATTGGGTGTTCGACGCGCCCTCCGACAGCGATATCACGGGTTTTTTTAGTCTACATCCATTTCACTTTTAGTATTCAAACAGCATTGTAGTACTAATAAAAGCAATAAAAACAAAATGGCGTTAGACAAACAAAACTCGTGCAGTCGAACGTCAAAATACAAAAGAAAACTTCGCAGTTCCAACTCGAATAAAATACACGAAATAAACTACCACTACATTGAATCGATGAACATTTGTTTTGTGGATTAAAAGGCAGGAATCCACGTGTAGGTTCTGGCAAAATAAGCGCATTAAGCCGCTGCATTAATTTACCGATACCGCAGATGCAGAATATAAATCCCTTTAGAGCAGCTATGATAAATAAATAACGAAATCAATGTAAACTCACTTTTATATATATATATATATATATATAATAAAGATACATCACGAATATGGTGATCAAATCTTTACATAAAATAAAATAAATACGTTCGTAATAAGTAAATGACATTAAGCATTTTATTTTAAAAGCGATAATTGATAATTTTATATTTACAAATTGCACTTATAAACGAATAATTTATTAAGCTAAAAATTATTGTTGGAAACCATAATAAGAAATGACTAGCCAGTGACAATTGTTTTTTTTTTAATCCTTTTTCGTGATTCAAAAGTATACAGCCTAATATATTTTTTCCAATAAGAAATGATTTAAGCTGTACAAATAATTTCATAACGAAATATATCCAAATTAAAATTAAGTAGTAATTGTCGTTTATAAATCTCGATTGTTCGTTACCAGCAAACAAAAGGTATTCTGCCTTTGTTAAAATAATTGAACGTCTACCGCATGATTTATATTGGACCTTAAACACAAAAATATGAACTAATAGCCTCTTATATTATATGCTTAAATATTGAACTCAGTCTATACTTATATATATATCCTAGACTATTTATGTATATTTTGTTACAGATAATTAATTTACATTATTATCGTCTTTGAATTACGATATGTCTTTAATAGTCTAATTATTTGCAAGCTATTTAAGCGTCTTCTATATTACAGTAACAAAATAGTTTATGTCATTAATATCACTAAGTTTTTTTTTTATACTATGAGAGAAATATAATACTTTTTAAATACTGTATAATATAATGTGTTATTTATATTGTACTATGATAGATATATAATTAATTTATATATATTTATATAAATTAAACTCGTGTATGTAAGGTTTTTTTTTGTTGTTTTTTAAATGAAGAAACTAATTTATTGTGAACAATAAGTTTAGCAAGCTAAGCAAAAGTTTGAAATCAAACTGTAATGTAAATAAATACATTATCATGAAAATGTATTTATTTATTTAAACAAAATAAGTAAGAAATTTATGTCGCAAATCTTCAGTTCGTTGTTTCTCACCCAATTATATATAAAACACTTTTTTTTAATAATACTCGTCATCAGGATATGCGTTAAATATTCTATATCGTGTCGGACAAAAAGAAAATATGATAAAAATCGATAAATCGGTAATTAATACTAATAATTTTATCTAGTTTTAGTTGAAAATAATGACTAATAAACATTTATTTATTTATTTATTATTTGGAATGTTCAATATGAAACAATTAATTATATGTTTTATTTGTATCATCTATTTAATTTTATATTCCTCAAATACTTCAAAGTGTGAAGGTACTGTAACATTATTTTTCTGCTTGATCAAATTCTTTGAATATCAATAATTTCTGTATATTGTATACAAGTATCTAATTAAATATTTATAATAAATAATTAATATGCATTACTTTTTTGGAATTATCAGGTTTTTATTTGATTAAATAAGGTTTTTATAAATTATTAAAATGTAAACAATGTCGTCTGTATTTATTAAAGTATAACTACGTTAATTAAAATAATAAATAAAAACATCGAAGTGTAACAAAAGGTATCCTTCAAAACGCCCTTATTGTAGTCCTGTAACCTGAAATCTGAAATAATTTCTTAATTAGACCGTTTTGTATTGTTAAACTAAATAAAATATTCGACGAACGAAAACATTCTTTTAACATGTAATTTTTCGCTTGTTTTCAAACCAAACAAGAAAACATTATATTCTAAGCAAATTTCTTTATAGTAATAATTATATTAAATAATATATACAAGATTTTTTTCCAAGTTATTCTTTGCTAATGAGCAAGATTACGAGTAAATGTTTCAAGTACGATGTAAATGTTTTCATGTTTAGCTAAATAACGGACTTGTAAACTGAAACCGCCATTTTTTGATTTTATTACTATGAAAAAAAAAGTAAATTTCAAAAAAACTTTCTCTTCTCTGAAAAAAAAATCGTTTTATTTTTCGTTATATATTATGTATTAAATAACAGACACATTAGAATAAATTAACAACTTTTGAGAATAATTAAATTACATCGAAATTTTTTTTATAAAAAATCCCGAATCAAACCAATAACTATAAGTTTAAATAAAGAACATTATACAATAGAAAGAGAAGGAAAGATCGCCTGTCCTTACGTGAAGCCGCGTAAAATAACTTCGTTGCAAAAATAGTTTGACAAAAATCAAAGACCAATAGAGCTTATTCTGTGAGAACAAACACGAAACTCACGTCGAAACAAGATCGTGATAATATATCAAAAAGTAACAGGGGACATTGTCTTTAATAATTATAACATTTTAAGGATACACGGATCAAAATAGCCTATCACGGTAACTTGATTTACAACATTACACGATGGAGACACGTCGTGAGTTTTTATACAATATCAATATAAATAATTAGGTACAATTATTTTTATTTTGTCACATTTTGAAGAAGTTTTAAGTTTTATATAACACAAACTTTTATCAATATTAAAGACAATATCTTTCAATGAATCACTTTAATTTAAAATTACCTTTTTTACTCAATCTTGTTTTTATATCGAAATACATTTATTCGTAACCAAATATTATGATAACTTTAATTGTTAAAAATATATACACATCTTATATAACTTATCAGATTCTTCAATCACGTGGTTCTCGATTCATAAACAGTTATTATATATCGTTTAAGGAACGGAATACAAGCCAAACAACACAATTATAACATTATTAATTTATATTTACTCATCAACGTTTCAAAACATTTATTTGAATATTAGACCTAACTAAGGAAACGCTGAACGTTTTCAAGATTCCATTTAAGAGTATCTTACTGAAGCTTAAACGGTTTCTTATTATAATAACACTCACCTTGTGCGCCAAATGGGGTACTTTCTGAAGTCTTCCCTGCTACGATATTTAGCTTTTGGATAACTGTTAACAAACGATAAAGTTTTATACGGGTATTATTGAAAAATTTTATATTGTACAGTGTAACGACAGGATTTTTCCAAAGATTGCTGACGGATCGGATGATGAATGTGCATTATATATATGAAGCGACTTAGTGGAGTACGCTCCAAACGTTTTCCTTGGTAGAAGAGTAGTAGACCAAGATTTTACTTCATTTTTATGAAATAGGTAGGCGGACGAGCTATAATACATATATAATTGTATTTATTTTTAATGTTGAAAAAGCGTAACTACTGACTTTCTTGCCGGTTCTTGTTGATCTACATTCCGATCCGATGGTAGCTTCACTTAATATAATTTGTTAAATGACGATTCAAAAGTGCTTGTCTAAAGTATATTTCGATTTGATTTGATAGTAATTGGTCACCGTCGTCCATAAATATTGACGCCATAAGAAATATTGACCATTCCTTAAAACACCAATGCTCCACCAACCTTGGGAACTAAGATGTTATGTCCCTTGTACCTGTAGTTACACTGGCTCACTCACCCTTCAAATCGGAAAAAATTACACTCTTTGGCGGTAGAATATATGATGAGTGGGTGGTATCTTCCCAGGTGGACTTGCTCAGAGCCCGTCCACCAATCGATACTTGCTGAAAGAGCCGAAATATCTTAGTTGTAAACCAAACATACCCTAAACAAGTACATATATAGCATACTCGTAGGTATAATTATTCTGTCTTACACGTGACATTATATGTCGTGACCTTTTCACCTCTCATTGCATAAATATTTGAATTTTCACGCCTTTAATTATATAAATACGAGCTTATCGCAGGTTTATTGTTATAGCTCTAGTGGCATTATTATTACATGAAGTCTTCGCTAATATTATATTGATGAGTGATGGTAAGTGGTCACCACCCACCTCCCATAGACATCGGCACTCTAACAGATATCATCCATTACACCACCAATGCGTAACTAACCTTGGAAACTAAGATGTTATGTCCCTTGTGCCTGTTATTATATCAGTCCACTCAGCCTTCAAAGTGGAACACAACAATGCTAAGTATTGTTGTTGGGCGGTTCAATATGTGATGAGAGAGTGTTTTCTACCTAGACGGGTTTACATAAACCCTATCACTAATAGACTCAGTGATATAAATCGGATAGTCCAAGAATAGGAAGCAGTCGAATTGTCATAATTCATCTTACAGTGAAAAGACTTAAAACACTGAAAATTAAACACAATCAAGTCACTATTAAGAATCGATCAATCAGAATACGCGAAGGACGTTGTAGTTTAAAATTTTCACACAAAAAACAATTAAAAAAAGTATCGAATTTCACTATTTCAGTTTTTTTAAAGACCCAATTCGGGCTTTGGCATGCTTACCAAATACCTTATTTATATAGTAAACTATTTACTTAGAAAGTCGATGATCGATATTTTATAAAATTGAGACGATTGATAAAATATTTGCAAGTATAATGTTATTAGTGAAATTGTAATACCAAGCGGGTAATTTTGATAATGAACGAACATTTTTTTTTTTAATCTTTAATACTAACCGTTTCGGTTTTCCATCGCCGGTGGTTGCATAGCTGTAACAAATTATTAATACCAACATATATTTATATACAAAAATACACACTGAAACACTCTCTAATTATAATAAAATATTCTATAGTATTTATTTTATATAATACAAAAAATTTAATAAATCTAATTTCGTCTAGAGACAGTCTAAAGACATGTGATTAAAATAGCATTTATATCAGATTTAATTACCACTAGCTCCCCGTCCCGACTTTGTACGCGTAAAATTCATACAAAGTTCTAGTTAGTTTTGGGAGCTCATTAAGTTTTATCAAATCGTTTCAGCTGTTTTTAAGAATATCAATTAATTTTTAGGATTATGCAACTTCTGTAATGTTGTAAGTACATTGTGTGTACTTTGGATGTCAGTGTATAGAAACAGTAGGGAAAAATGAGGACCAGTTAAATTTATGGATGGCCACATACAGAAACAATTATCTAAATTATAAAAGACTAATCAAAAAAATTAAATATTATATATAAAAAAAAAAACTTTGAAAATGCATGCGCAATTTTACTACAATAAAGTTTATTTTAATAGATGTTCTGGTAACACTTACGATATAATTTGATAGTTCCTTCGGTGTCTCCTAGTGAATTCTTAGAGACGCATTTATATGTTCCATAGTCTGAGGTCGTTACCCTTCGTATTGGCAGCCTTAATATGGACCGAAAGGATCCAGCAACCTTTTGCGGCTCCAAACCGCCTCCTAGACAAAAATGTTTAATTACATCAGCAATACTTCAACATTTTTTTTAATTTTCAACTAGTTAATTAGTTTAATAGTAATAAATATTCAATGTTATTTAGATAATTTAAGTATTAATGTTACATAATTTCAATTATTTTAATTTATTTATTTACTGTAATTTATTCATTTTTGATTATTATATAAAATAGCACCACACTGCATTGATATATAATTGTTATGAGCATGCCGTACAAATGCTTAGGAATGTAATCTAGCTCAAAATTGTGTAAGTCCGTATTTTAATATGTTCTGACTATATTCTATTTGTGTACTTATGAATAAATAAATAAATTTAAATTCAAATTATAAAGAGAAACATAGGAATTCCGAATGATGACTTCAAGTGTATGAATTATGTAGAACATTTTTTTGCCAATGTTTTTGTTCTTGAATGATTATTATTACAAATACTACTAAAAGTTCATAATTAATCATCGTGATAAACATCGTGCGGATCTATAGGATCTACATTTCGAACCGACCCGCATCGTTACAGCGTGATGGAATAAGCCTTCATTCGAACATTTTCCTCAAAAGGAAAGGAGTTTCTAGTCCTGAAGATTTAGAAGCTGTTACTTTTTTGTTTATTTTTAACTTGCATTGTTTCTATGAAATAGAACAATGCGTGGAAGTAGTGTAGTAGTTTATATACGACTTTGAGGCATTTTGTTCGTATTTTTATGATATTATTGATAATTGTGAATTTAATTATACTCCTATTCTTTTTTCAAATAATAAAATAAGACAGTTCGGTATAAAAAAATATGATAACTTTTATTATTCACGTATTAAGATAACTATCAAATTTTTGTTATAAATATTCCGAATAACATTTCGATTCACCGATTTCTTTATAATATCCTTAATCGGATTCGCATTATTTAATAAGACACAAATGTTTGAAGATTTTATAATTTAAATCGATCCATGTACCATGATTAATTCTCAGCTTAAATGTGTGACATTTAATTATCACAAAATACTTTGTTCATTGACATCATCGAAATTTTATTTCATATACTTAACGATGGAATCACCTTTATTGATTCGAATTGTCTCATTAAAACAATTAATTGCA
The DNA here is from genome assembly GCF_037043105.1 of Vanessa tameamea. Classification (NCBI taxonomy): domain Eukaryota; kingdom Metazoa; phylum Arthropoda; class Insecta; order Lepidoptera; family Nymphalidae; genus Vanessa; species Vanessa tameamea. The sequence goes on along the minus strand of NC_087315.1, from coordinate 4,134,816 downwards.
TTTCAATTTCGAATCATGATCGTATTAAAATTTTGATTTAATTCCATGTAGTTTTTATTAATTAACACAACAATGATAATCTAAATTTGAATATAATTAATGATTTCGTAATGTTTTTGTAATCATTATTAATTTAAATTTATTTAATGATCATATAAACAGAGAGTTTATTTGTGAAACTTTAGTTTTATAAGTTATCCTGTGATTAATTTTAAAGTTATAACAATTGAAGTTTGTTAAAACTACTAGCTTCTACATTAATCTACAAGGTAAAAATATGTTTTACGTATTTAGGTATTTCATTAATAAATAATTTTATAAAGATAATATCTCAATAAATCATTTTAATAAATTAGCAATTAAATAAAAAAAAGGATAACTGTGGCTCAGTGAAGATCAGCCAATATAAATTATTGTAAGAACTCACTTCGGATCTCACTTGTCAATTGTTGAATATAGACTTAACAGACGGTGTTACACGATTTTGATACGTGTATCCTTTAAATGTTCTAATCATAAAAGTCAATATCGCATATCACTATGCCAGTTATGTTTGTGGGCTACGCTGAGTTAGTTATTATAGAATTTCGTCACGGTAGCACGCGAAAACAATTCCGTGGCGAAGAGACGGAGAGGGTACCGCTGGTTTTTAGTGGATATTCCGGGGTATTTCATTAGGCGTCCTGAGCACTGGCGAGTCCCACATTCCTCCCTACCGAGGGACTTACTGCATTATTCCAGCGAGAAAAAAAGTTTTCACAAAATAGCTCCACTTACTATGAATAATAGCATGCCTTGTTTGTAATGACTTTTATATCGTTATGAAATGCGAATGAGCGAATATAATTGATGTTAATAAAGAAACTCATGTAACTACCGTAACAAACTGGGCATATTCTATCAAGTTCCTATTACTTCGTTTAGCCCGATATTTAAGTCAAATTAATTCACAATATCATATTATCTGCTCCCAGTCAATAAAGAAATAATCGTAAAATAAATCATTCATGAGTTCGAACCTTGAAACTTAGTAATGTAATATCTTACCTATAGGAACAATTTCACCGTTATCTCTACTCCAGTAGCTTACTGGCTTCGGGTAGGCCTCTGTTTCGCATTCCAGCACTAAGTCTGTGCCGAGCGATGCGCCTACCAGTTGATTTCGTATCACAATCACTGGCGGAACTGATGAAAAATACGAGATTAATAAGTGAAAAAATTTAAAAGTGCTGACATATTATTCCATTTGTTTTATACCTAAAACGCACTAAAATGTCTATCTTATTTAAACAATAAAGCAACAATCATTGTAAGATAAAACATGAAATGAAGATTCATTTATATTATCTTGATTCATATAAATCTATTAACAAGTTCGTTACTACAATGGATTACAATGCTGGTTATCCTAATAGCCCAATCCGGCTCCTGGTTTCAATCGAGAAAGGGATCCAATCCTGAGTTATAGAATGAAAATTGTATATTAATCATGTATTAAGTGTTCTGTAAAGGGATGAGAAGGTCCAGTGGTTAGATAGCGTATACCTTAACCGATGATTGCGGGTTCAAACCCAGGCATGCACCACTCAATTTTCATGAGCTTAATTTGTGCTAATTATTCATCTCGTGCTACGCGGTGAAGGAAATCATAGCGAGGAAACCTACATGTGTCTAATTTCAACGAAATTCTGCCATACATGAATCCACCAAACCGCATTGGAGCACATGGTAAATTATATCCCTAACCTTCTCCTCAAAAAGAAAGAAAATTGCTAATGATTGAACTCCAGAGCCTGGAAAAGCGGGTAAAGAATTATCCCCGGCGGTATCGGAATGCCATCCCGAAGAGTTTTTTTCAACCTGGTCGAAATCAGTTAGATAGACTAAAGAGGGGACTTATCTCCATTTAATATATTACACTTACATTCAACTGTGAGCATTATCCTCTTGCTCACCGTCGGCGGGACTCCATTTGAAGCAATGCACAAATATGCCCCAGCATGCTGCCGATTTACTCGACTTATATTTAAAACTGGCCCTTCAAGCGACGACACTGAAATTAAACCGATATGTCAGGTCTATCTTGAATGTTATTACAGTAATTCTAAATTTAAATTTAATTTAATTTATCGAATGGAATATCAGACCAACTAAGATGAAATCAATAAATTCACTTGGTGGTAGAACTTTGTGCGAGCCCGTCTGGGTAGGTACCACCCACTCATCAGATATTCTACCGTCAAATAACAGTACTCTGTATTGTTGTGTTCCGGTTAGAAGCGTGAGTGAGCCAGTGTAATCACAGGCACAAGAGATATAACATCTTAGTTCCCAAGGTTGGTGGCGCATTGGTGGTGTAAGGAATGGTTACTATTTCTTACAACGCCATTGTCTATGGGCGGTGGTGACCACTGACCATCATGTGGCCCATATGCTCGTCCGCTAAACAATGCCATAAAAAAAAATGTTAATAAATATTGGACTTAATGTGATTAATATATTTTATAAAAAAATAGGTTTTAGTTAATTTACGTTTTAGTCACATTATTTAAATTTCTTTTTTAAAAAAGATATATTAAACTCAAAACGATTAGTGCTAAGTTTATATTTTATATGCAATATGTGCATTAGTAAAAATGAATAGACAGATAGGATGGGGGCGTTGTTTTAACTTTCAGCACATTTTATTATATAATATATAATTATCTTATGTATTAAATTATTTTTACTTAAACAAGATGCCTACTGTCACGGTTACTTATTAAATCAAAAATAATTAACAGAAAGCAAATAAAAATAAAATATAAAATAAATATAAAATACGTTTTCAAGTAATTGTTTTATTTTTATTCTAATTTATGCCTTTGTAATTTTTTTTAATTAATTCCAAATGGCAAAGTTATTAGAATCCATGCATCTTTACCGATGATGGTACACTCAGGCAAACTCCACTGAATTTTCATGTGCTTATTTTGTATTAATAATTCATCTCGTTTTGCATGTGTCTTATTTCAATGAATTTCTGCTACATGGTGTATACTCATACATACGCTATAGAGGAGTGTGGTGGAATAAACTTCAAACCTTCTCCTCAAAGGGAAGAAGGGAGAAAAGGCCATTGCCCAGCAGTGCAGGACACTTAAAGTCTCTTACTTTACTTTACTTTTAACTGTATACTTAGTTTTTAACTATATTTACAAGCTCACTTTTGTTTTATCAATATAAATTTTACGGCCGTATTTTCACGTAAGTAAACATGATATTTAAGTAATTTTGGACAGTCATAGAGAGTTAAGCTCAAACTCTGCGGCAATAAGAGCCAAAACAGATAAGATTTATTACTCTTAGAAAAAAAAACAAATCATCAATAACAGCTTAAAGGCAGAAACTTTATTTATGTATGAATTAATAACATTAATGCCTTAACTATGTACAAATAAAAATAGTTACAATACAAATCATGACCGCGTGAAAAGATCAAGAATCCTAACAAAATTTCTCCTTTGAATCGCTATATTCCTATCCTCAGGGCAAAAAATGAACCAATCTTCTTGTCACCAGTGGAGGCAATAAGGCGCGGTTTTACACTTTTAATGAAGATTAAACAATAAACTTTAAAACAATTTTAACAAAGGACGTTCAGCAAATTTTATAACAGACTATTGATTACAAAATTTTTCGGAAACGTGTTTTTTACACATATTTATATTCATGTCTTTATAACATGAAATACTACTGAAAATATACTGAATCATAGATAATATTATTATTGATATAAAATTCAATTTCAAGTAATATTTCAAACATTTGTCTGCGCGATTCATACATTACGTAGAAACCATCTGATTAATTTTCATGAAATTTCACTAGAAATGCCTTTGAGATAAAAAATATTCAGAGTATAGTTAAAATACTAAATTAATTTTCATATTCCATCGAATGATTCGAAGAGGAAAAATAGTAATTGAATACAAAATAAATATATATATAAATAATAAAAGAATGTACCAGTGTTTTCAAAATATTTTTTTAAATAATATATGTAGCTATTTGCAAGATAGGAAGACCAAAACAATAATTTTATTATGCATGCTATTAGTCTGTATATTCTAGGTAATCGTCAAAACGAGTAAGAGATTACAATAAATTAGTTACTCGCTGTTTTTCAAATACCGATTAGTCTTTAAATCCCCATAGCAATTGATTGTTTCAAAAGTTATAACAAGTTATGTATATACATACTTACTTTAAGTTATGTAACTAATTATTATTACTGAAACCTATTTATACGACATAAATAATAGTCATTTAAATTTAGCGAATCGAGCACTTCAATTTGTTAATTATCTACTAATAAGAAATCGACCGAGTACAAAACCCTTACCTTACAAGGATATTCTTACAAAGATATTATTGTTAGTTACTTTGTAAGGCTTCGACGATCTTACCTTGTACGCCGTCTGAAACAGTAATGGGCTTAGAGTGTTCCCTCCGCCACGTGATCTGAGGATGTGGCGAACCAGTGGCCGCACACGTCAAACTGATCGACGCCCCTTCCCGCACAGTTTGATCAGCGCTCGTACCTCGGTCCAATATATCGGGGGGTACTAAATTTATAAACATATCAAATTATCATACAAGATTCAGTCAGACTTTTATTGATTTACACTTTATGACGAAATAAATAAATGTAACAGGAAAATATGACACGCAAAGACAGTTTTAGCTATCCAGGTAGTTAAAATAATTTGGCACGAAAACGGGTAACCGCATTTTTTTTTTGTGCAGCATTGTTAAGTAGTATATAGTTTGGTTTCTCTAAATACTTTATTGCTGCGATAGAACACTAAGGAAGGGAAGTACAACGTACAAGATCAAGTATATTGAGAAAAGAACAATTTTAATATTCTAAGATTTTTTTTTCAGAGTTCGTTGCGGAGTTAACTGTTCACTTAGTAGAAGAGATTTGTGCATGCCCCTCTAGATAGGTACCCACCCATTCATCAGATATTCTACAGCCAAACCATAATTCATAGCTTTTTTATGCTGCGTTCTGAAGGGTAAATAAGCCTTTATAACTACAGGCACAAGGAACATAATGTTTTGGCGGTATTTAGGTTCATCGGACCGAAGCACAATTGGACCAAAATCTCTATTCAATAAAGACGAATTATATTTGCTTTTTTTAATGCCAAAATTTTATTACAAGCTTGAAACGATACCTCACTTTAGAAAGGACCATTACAATAGAATAAAAGCGTGGCTATATGGCATATAATACGGGAATAAAAACTTAGCGCATTGGTAGTTAAATAATTTTAACTTATTTTATTTTATTTATTTAAATACTTTATTGACCACCACAAAGTAAATGGAACAAAAGGCGGACTTAATGTCTGAAAGCATTCTCTGCCAGTCAAGTTCATGAAAGCGGTAATTAATAATTGACAATACATAATATACATACTTAAATATAAAAGTATAAAAAAAAACATATACATACATTGACATATAGTATCAACAAAATAAATATTGATCTTTCTTGTATGAGACGATCGATTCAAACGAGTGTGTTGGGCGCAATATGACAAACCAATGGATCATATGCAAGTTTGTAAAGCAAAAAAAATTCTTAAAAATGGTAAAAAAAAATCTAATCAAAAATAAAAGTTACGAAACAAACAATAATAATAGGTAATGACTGACACAAAAAAACTTACCAACGATATCTAAGTAACCAATCTGACTTTTCATTGGATCTGTATTTATCTGACACATGTACCATCCCCTGTCCGTCTCTCGTAGTTCTCGAATGTGTAGGAACCAAGTTCTCTGGTCACTGTGAGTGACACCGACTCGTCTGCTTCGGGATATCACATGCGTGTGAATGGTTAGTATTGTCTGAGTATCAACTCTTAACCATGCAACCTGGAGAAAAAAGTATCATATAACTGTCTTCATAAATTTGTTTGACTGTATGCTTCAAATAAAAACATGTTGTTGTCGAATACCAATTACATTGAGCTGTGATCACCATATACAAGACGATGAATCACAAATATCGGTAAATAAACAAAAACTCTAACTGTCTCATTCCCAACTTGACTTTTATAGGAAAGAAGTAGATGGGCGGTAACAATTGATACTAAAATGTATTCATCGGGAAAATACTGAAAAACTTTAAAAATTACAATATCTATACTAGAATTCGAAAAAAATTGTTAAATTAAAAAATATTATTGAAATTTCCTTTAAAATAAAACAAAAATATAAGCTAATGTCATAAAAGTCGCAAAATAAACACAACTGGAGTTATGCGGATATCCGTAGCACGCCCTCCTTTCCTTGATAAATGAGTATATAAAATATTATCATAAATTGATATGCACCATGAATGATATTAAATCCGGTATTTGCATAAAGCTAAAATGTATCTTTCATTACAACGTAGTGAAAAAAAAAAAACGCCGTGAACATCTTGAAAGAAATTCTGTAAGTCCCCAATTAGCAGTAGAATTAAAATGTTCGAAATAATGAGCGCGCTTTCCTAAATATAAAAAAGGATTTTTTTCTTTGTGTTACGAGCTAGTACTATGGCTATTATTTAGTAAATATATATTAAGCGAACTCAAATTCAATTTAGTATTCTCTTTACAAAAGACAGCAATCTTGTACTATTTTCGAAAGCGTTAAAAATCTGTACGTTTTTGCTTACTTGGAAATTGGAACACGGTTCAGGTAAAAAGCCCGCCTACGTAGAATTAGTTACAGAGCACAGACTACACCCAGTAGGGTTTCCAAAATGCGAAAGAAAAATATACCCAATTTAATGTTTAAAAAATGTATTCGATCGATTCCATGACTTACTAAAATCTTTTAATGCTTTTGTTTCTACAGCTTACGATGAACAAAAGTTCCAACCCATGTGATTTGAAATATTGTGGTAAATATTAAACGTATATATGTATATTTGTAGTCCTAAATTTTATTCTTATATAAAGATTGAAAAGGAACAAATAACATTTTCGTTATATCATTTTTTTTTTAAATTATTATTTATTAACTTGTTACCTAATATTTCACAAAGCATAAGAAGTTTATTTATGCTAAATTTTTGCGAGTGTCAAAATTTTTTGATAATATTAAGCTGTGACAACTGATGAACGGCACAAACATTTATAAATTATAGTGAGGTATTATTAAAAAAGTGTGTTCATTTGTAAATACACTAAGATTAACCTATTATATATTATAGAATATACATTTATATGATTAGAAAAAATAGACATATAACTGTTTTAACATTTCCCCATTTTATTTTGGCTTTTGTGCGCCTATACGTGTTCGGTCTCTGCTGTATAATATTTTTCTGTCTATATATATATTAATCCTCCAATGGTCTGGAAGTCATTTCTCAAGATACAGGGATGACATATGAGTAACATAGTTTAGTTCTACTTTGACATAATAAATTGTATACTCGTATATTTATAAGAAATATTGCATTTAAATATGATACAAAGATAATTAAATAATAAAAGATAACTAATCAATCAATTCAACAGACATAATCTATACAAAATTGTATTCATATTCGTAGTATGTTTATTTGTCAAATATCCAAACGAAAAATGTAGTATAAATTAAACTACTATGTTGTAGTATGAGTACGTGTGCTTTACTAACATATCAATAAAATCTTCTCAACAAAGTACCAACAGCTGCTAACTTTTAACTTAGTTCAGTGACGTCGTTTAGTTTTAAGCCTTGTTTGAACATAATCTGTATTCACTCTACTGTTGAACGTAATGTTAATGCCTTGCTAGTGAATTTGAGATGCAAGTTGTGATGCGAAGAACACGTATGTACTTAGGAAACTTTTATTGAACTTAATAGTAACTTCGTTGCCTCAGTTCGTAGTATGGTTTAATGGACATTCTATAGCTGTTATATCAATGATATATTAACCGCATAACATATTTCATTTTACAAAGTCACATAAATCGTTTTCATTTATAATTAACATATTATTCAAAATAAATTTTGCTAAATTTATCACTTTAGGAAATATAATATGCATTATAAAATATTTATTACATATTCATTAAAATTAATTTCGAAAAAAGCTTATCAGCATTTTAATAACAAATACAATATTCTATGATATGATTTACGTAACGTAAAATAAATCTTTTCAAAGGAAAATATATGTAGCATCGTGCTTAAGCCCTACAATTGTTTCATATCGGTGCAACAATAAATTTATTTCAATGGTTTCCTGTGAATTTCGGCTAAATACCACCCATGCAGTATCGAGGGGCCTCAATATAGCAAATAATAGGCACCTTGTACGTGGAGAGGTTGTGTACGGTGCACGCTAGTATCGCCTCCCGGCCCAGAGGCGCCGTCACGTTTTCTATGGGTCCGCTGAACCCTGGTTCATCTGAAACAATACGACAAAAATTAATATTTTTTTTCTTTTAAAAATAAAATCATAAATAATAGCAAAACTGAAAATATTAATAATAGCGTTAATACAAAAAAAAATGATGTAGAAATTAATTAAATTTAATAATTATTACCGGTTAAATAAGGATCCTATTAAAAATAACCAACAAATAAATCAGTAACTACTCTTATCCTATATATGTACATATATTATCAATATCAATCAATTATGTAAATAATAATTAACAAAAAATAATGATAACCTTAAAATTATTATTATTTTTGGTAAAATATAAAACTTATGGGAAAGTTAGAAAATGTACGGTTGTCTTATTGCAAAAAAATGTATTATACTTATTTGTTTTGGTGCGCTTAAAGTATATCACTTAGAACCGGTTGATGGGGTAACGTTGAAAATTGTAAAGATTGGAGCGTCCATCATAAAATAAAATACCTTCAGTACAAAGTACTCTTCGAAATTTAAAGTCTTTGTATTCAAGTTTAAGCTACATACATACATATCAAATTTATATAAATATTATAGCATAATCACGATATATACGAGCATTATATTCATTTATCATATTTTGGACTTATTATGATTATACAAATTTAATAGACATGCCTTTTTATTAGAAAAAATACGCTTTTATTAATAAATGATGGCACACATTTCGAAAAAATATAATACTGTGTGTTTAATTTATCCTTAGCCATTAGTATTTAAGTAAGTTAGTCATAAGTCATAGCAAAGCGGCCCATGGACATTGTACTGTAAGAAATATTAATTATTTCTCATATTATCAGTGCCCCGCCGACCTTGGGAACTAAGATGTTGTCCCTTTTGCCTGTAGTTACACTGGCCTTAAATAGAAGGGTGAGTAAAAGTAAGGAACAAAACAATACTACGAGCAAGTATTAAATTTGGCAGTAGAACGTAATTATGATGAGCGGTGGTAGGTTGCCGAGCTGACAAAAAGCCCTACCACCAAGTATTTATTGGGTTGCTTGCTATTTTGCAACGAACTAAAAATGCGACTTTTCTACTGGCGATAGATATATATATCGAGTATTTGTGTGTAGGTGTCTTTAACTTCTCCGATTCAGAAGAACATTAATTTGTAATATAACTTTTATTATATAATCAATTTTAAGATTAGTAATTTTAAAGCCCTAGAAAACACTTAACAGCTTAATTTTTAAAACATAGATAATACGCCTAGAACGTTCGATAAAAAAAAAATTAAAAGGAAAATCCATCGCGATATCTAGACCAAGTAATCGAACAATCGGACGTGAAAGGAAACTTTGATTTATTTTATACTATTTAAATAACATTATATTGCGATAATTTTTACGAGGTGTAGGTTAGAGGCCCAATGTAATTTTTTCTACCTCTGACAACATGTATGATAAATTTCATAATGATCCGTTGAGTAGTTAAGGTTGGTAAGCGTATCGAACAAAAATAAATAAACGAAGTCACTTTCGTATTTATAATATATTTATTTATACTTAAATACGTCCGAGTAATGCTGAACATCAGAAAATTAACGAAATAAATAAATATCGGTCTGTTCATAAGCTGCCACTAACAAAAGATTACCTTTATAGTAGTTTTAATATATTAGTAGTTTGTCTTTGTCAAATTTACACGAAACTAAAAGTCAAAAGAAAACTTGGATTACCGTCACTCAGTTTAGCCAACTATGCATAGATTAACAAAAGAATATTTGTCTCTACCTATATCTATAAAAAGGCATTTACATCCAAACATTTTATTTGTATTGAAATAATTTTGGGTGTGTTTTCATGAGAAAAAGAGCGCTTATAGACTAGCTATTAATAAGACCATGTTAATATTATCAAGCAATACTTTTTTAAATTTATTTTTATGCCTAAGCAATCGAATTAATTACAAATTAAAATAACTTTGCCCTTTCTTACTTTGAAATTTTAATATTGCATTTATAAACTATTATAAGTTTCCTCTGGTTTGTAACATGTAGATAAGTAAAATATATTATCGTCTTAAAACAAATTAAGACATTATTTTAATTTAATAGTATGCAACATTTATAATGTCAATTAATACAAAAGGCTCAAGCTTAAATATAGAATTAACTCTTTCATGCATGTTCGCAACTTGCTCGTAAAATCATCACTTCTCCAGTAGATATCGTAATTTTAGTGTGAATTATAGTTGTTTGTACTTGTGACAGGTGTTTCCTGTCCGTCAATATTCAGTTTACCCGTCATTATTAAGCGTTTTCTTTCTTGTTGTAATCACTATGATACCCAGCAGTCTTTTAATCTGTTTTATTGCAATAATATTGTGAGTCGATATTAATATAGCAGAAATACGAAAGTCCATCCATCCATCAATGTTTAAAAAAAAATCTTAATACTTTGTTTTTTTTCATTACGTTTATTACGTATTAAATTACTTACTAGCAACCTTTGTGTCAAAAGTATCAAAAAGCGTAAGTTTTATTTTTCTTATAAAATGTCTTTTGTGATTTTTTAAACAATGAGTTTATCTTCTTTTATATGACACACATCAATTATGACAAAAATAGAGAAATTCGTTTTTAACTAAATGCCCGCTTTACAACTTTTGCAATTATACATATTATTAAACGCCCGTATATTATTAAATTTAATTACAGAAGCGAAAATATACAACTAATATTATTGTATTGTATTATTATTTGCGACTTTGTGAAAGTTGCAAAAGTTATACTAGTAGTTCTACCTCCTTGGCAATTACTTTTTTTACACTACAAGCAAAATCCGTTAAGTTTTTTCCTCTCTGTTTATATAAACCAATTGTCATGGCGATAGCTTGAACGTTATAGAAGTTTATTTGTTTTAGCATAAAAAATAGTCTCATAACTAAAAAGCAAATCATCCTTAGATAGTAAATCTATTTTACCAACCATAATGACAAACAGACCTAACAACTTAAAAAAAATTATACCAGTGTTCCATTTTGAGGCATTGCTGATATGAAATGCTATTTACGAAGGACGAAAATAGTCCAAGTGGTTAAAATCGAATTTGCGACATATTACTTCGCTTTGTGACCGGTAAACCATTGCGCTATTGATGCTTACTGTCGCTTTGGATATTATTATATATGCATTACATTACACAGTACAATACATTATAAGAACGAAGGAACTAAGAGCTCTTACTATTTATTTAGTAAACTATAGTTCTATATACAAAGAAAATATACATGTATCCTCTTATTCACTCCCATAGGATATTTTTAATGGATACTTATTCAGTATAAGAAATATTCATATCAAATTGAATGCGTATATGTCTTATACTTTATGGGGGAATGTGTCACCCATTTACCCCGTTTACGCTTTTGGCTGTCAAATTCTATAAATTTAAAGTCATTTCTTAAGATTAATCAAGCAAATAAAGTTTTGAACATCAACAACAGCATCTTTAAAAAAATAATGAATAAAATTAAAAATTAATGGTTCAATGTCGGTAATTTATAAATTAAAATCTAAAACGTGGGATGAAAAGCGGTATTCGTCTAATCATTCACTTGAACGTACAGTTTACAAAGTTAAGGATAATAAACAATGTAGCAAAAACAAATCAGAGCAAACGGTACGGGGTTACACAAACTAAGAGTTAATGTACAATATTAATTCGCCCGGCAATGAAGCCAACAATTTGGAAACAAGATACACATTTTAATGAGCTAAAGGTAGCCAAGGCAATTATATATTATTGTACAGAACAACAAATAGTACGCCAGTAATTTGATATTTTTTTTTTATTTGAAATTAGACAATATGAGCTTTATATCAGCACATAATATTACCATAAAGTATTTAATGTTTTTTTCAATTAGCAATAAAAAATATCATGTTTCCATAACAATTTTTAATATATACACCATATGGGTAACCAACTCCGACAAGTCAATCCATCTTTCTTGAATGTTACGAAGTACATTGCAAATTCTATTACATCAAAGACATTTTTAAATTTTTAATCTATACCAATATTATATATGCGAAGGTAACTTCGCCTGCTATCTCTTCACGCTTAAACCAATTTAGATGAAATTTGGTATCGAAATAGTTCGAGTCCCGGCGAAGGTCATTTTATGCTACTTTTTTTAATTCACCCTTCGAGGGGATAAAATTGCGTTGACAGTTTGTGTGCTGTTATGTTTTATAAATTTCGTGCGGGTTAAGCTGCATTTTCAGGTACTCATATATACGAGGACACATGATAGTACTGATGGTAAAAAATGGCTTTCATCCATATTTAATGACACTGTTAGAAATAAAAATCACTTAGACTACTAATATACCATCAACAAAAAGATCTAAAATGATGTCCCTTGTGTGTGGCGCTGGCACACTCATCACTCAATCCGCAACACAGTATTGCTGTTGGGCGATAGAATAACCAGTAAGTGCGTTAACCTTTTCGATCCTACTCAAAGCTCGTTAATGATATATATATTTAAACTAAAATAATAATAATAAATGTATAAATAGACTCCGTGCCTTGGTAGTGTTATAAGTTAGTAACTCAAACCAACAATCTTAGTGAACTACGTAGGATAAAATTTGTCAGATTTTGCTTCAAAACTTGCAACTTTCCACACGATTTTCTTTATCCAATCAGCATTAGATAAGGTCAGTGGTTAATTATGTACAATTGAATTTATTTTTTTCAACTCAACTTTTTTATCATCTATCAAAGGAATTAAAAAACTCGACATAGACTTTAGCTTGATTTAATTAAGGTTTTTCATTTTTAGTCTCGAGATTTTAAAGTACGGAACCTAACCAGTTTGTCCATATAGGAATGGCTTTTTTATTATTCAATGCATCCGTTCGTGGCCTGAGGTAATTCAATTATTTAGTCCACTTAAGAAAGAAACAGAAAGAGTCGAGACGAAGCGTTATTGCCGAATACGGTTTAATAAACCATGTTTTGATTAAATTAGTTAGTTGGCACGCGACACGAGACTGTACCAACAAATTCAGGTCATAACCAGTATAAGGTGACCTCAAGATAATCACCTAAATGCGATACCAAAATCGACTCATAAATAATCAATCTTTGACCACTTTGAGTAGCAATTCTTCATAAATTGTTACTGTTTTCTTCTTTTAACCCAAAGTATTTTGCGAGCTAGAAAAAATACTTAGGGTTAACAGCCTTGAGTTAATAACAAATATTGACGTGATAATGATGATGTCGTCCTGACCAATTTTGGCCAGAGACACATCAACCTCAGTCTAGACCAGCCAAATACGCAGAACATATTATTGTGCACAAGTGAACCTTCAAAAAAAGAGCGTACTCCTTCCTAAAAGGCCGGCAACGCACCTGCAACCCGCCTGGTGTTGCATATGTCCATGGGCGGTGGTAATCACTTTCCATCAGATGAGCCTCCTGCTCGCTTGCCCCCTATAACATACAAAAAAAAAAAGTGTTTAAACAGATACACTCTTCATTCCCTTGCTCTCATAATCCGATAGCACAAATTTACATCTTCCACGCAGGGCTGTTATTGGAATATAAAAACCCCATAGCTTATTGTCGGCCAACCCTGGAGTTGAACCAAGGACCAGGATCAGCTTCCTTATCCAGCTTCTAGACTAACAAAGCAGCTCAATTATTAAGTGTATCTATTATCAAGGATTTAGAAGACCTGAATTGGTCATGTGATTAGACGACGTGAATCTAACAGCTTCAAATCCAACATAGCACTACTGAGTTTTTATGAACTTATTTTCTGTTACTAATTCTGTATTTATGAGCAAAAACATTAAAACGCAGCACTATCACGAATACGTTGAAATCTTCATGTTTTGAAAATAAAAGTATTATCGGTGTTGTCAATACAGTTGACGTTAGCAAACATTGGACAATATAGCTAAGGCGACCAAATACAATTCCAGAGAATCCTCTATAAGTAGATTTGTGATATGGATCATTAACGTCTCTTCTGGTTCTAAGATTTAAAAATTAGATTAAATAAATCGTTACATCCTTTTTCAAGTTAATTACAATTTATATAAGTAACTATTACATTATGTATTTTGTATGTGCTAGCTGAGTGTGTGTATGTGTGTGTGTGTGAATGGGAAATACCATGGGAACCATTTCAGGAACTTTTCTTATTTTTTTTGAAGTATTTATAATTGCCTATTCCTTAATTTTCGAAGAGAAAGTTCCTCGTAAACCCATTACTAAACAAAACCTTTAGGAACTATATATTTAGATACTGTACCATCAAACAGCAATACTTAGTATGCTTAGTTTCCAGATTGTGGGGTGAGTGAGCCACTGTAACAACAGGCTCACGGAACATAACATCTTACCACCCAAAGTTAGTGGCACATTGGTACGGAAACGAATGGTTAATATTTCTTACGGCGACAATGTCTATGGGTGAAGGTTACTTCTTACTACTTACCATTAGTGTCCCATTTGCTCTACCGCCTATAAAAAAAATAACCTAAAAGACCTTGCTAAGTAAATTGACACGGCAAATAATCAACTATAACGTACTTACTATATTTAAGATGTTACAGTTCATTTTACAGTCAATAGCATCAATATCCTCTTGATTTATAGAATTTGATACATAAACCATCTGCAAACCGCCTAACTCGATAAAAGGTGACGTAAATTTGGTGTACATCAGCACTAGAACTTGTTGATAGTTATAACTAAAGACAATCTCATCACCATCAATCAATAGAAGTTGACGCCGTCTCAAATGGAATGGAGGCTCGGCTTGAAAGAACACAAGTTCGCTGACATGATCACCGGTAAGGATATTTACTCCTTTTTCGCATAATGAGAAGTACTGTCGTTTCTTTTTATTTAGGTTACGCGACAACATAACGATAGATCATACCTGGACCTACCTTCTAGTTTAGTATTCTTGAAGGAGTCTAGCCTAATTATTTTACTACTACACAATGCTACTATCAGTTTTAGCTTCTAAATTGATTTGTTGACAATTTTACCGTTCGTCACGAGCGAATCTTCTCTCATTTTAATGATCGCAATCTTATGATATGATTTATAGGATGAGCAATCAATTCCGTTTTCCTTTCAAAAATAGTTTTCACGTTTTATAACGCTTAATTAAAATAATTATAATATATTTATACCCAAAATAGTCAATCAAATGATTATTGAAACCGGTAAACAAAGTTTTATTATTATAATCCTAAATTTACACACTATGTAGTAAAGCAACCGGTCTTAAAATAATAAATTAATTAATTTTAACAATGTGAACCATGACCAAAAGGGCAGATTATATCTGGAATATTAATTTAAAGTTCATTCTTACTATATTCAGTACCTTACGCGATATGTTCCAAAGTATATAAATATATATGAATCTCATTTCAATTGGATAAATTAAACTCTAAATCAAGTGCAACTATTTTTTACTGATTAGGTCATTTTAATATGGTTAATCCGCAGGCCGCAATATTATTTTCTATGCATTTAATTATTAATTGAGAATTGTACATCATTCATCACCAATTTTTAAAAATTTAGGGATAATTTTTCAACAACTTTGTAACAATTGTCTTTTACTTATAAACAGAAACCTAAACACCGACTTAAATGTTTCTAATATCAAATATCGACGAACTTTCACACGAACTTTCATCCCCATTTTCAACTACTTTGAAACAGTTCTTAAGAATTGTATTTTATTCATAATAATAATTTTTATAACTGCAATAGTGCCGAACTTCAAAATAACTTTCATCCCTTATTTAAAGCCCTTGGGGTATGAAATTTTAAGAACCCTTCCCTTAAGCTCGGTTAGCTTGTATAAAAATCTCTAGTGCAAAATTTCATCCTGTATATAAGTTGTATGTGAAACAGGCAATTATAATAAGTTAAGTAGATTGTGAAATTGTTGATCGAAATGTTGTATTTACAAGTTTCGTGCTTCGAAAGTTTGGCACTTTTGAGATTCCATTGTTTTTTATATTGCAAAACTCAATACAATATGGTTTTCAAATGGATACGAAGTAGAAGCCTTTATAATACTGGGTATGAAAATACAAATCTGTTATCCATATATATTACATTACATTTAGTATATTACGTTTCTATATTAAAAAATCAAAACATATCTAAATGTATTTATTTATACTTCACGTTTCATACTCATGCACATGATTACACTTCATATCTTATATCTTTCTTACATTTTGATGGTTCACATTTTAATACATATTTAAATTTTATTTTTGACATGTAACCTAACCTAAACGGAATACATCGACTATCCTAATTTTAGTTAATTACAAATTCACGGCTCCATTCTTAAGGGCTTAGTAACTGATAATTAACTGTTACATAAACTATCGTAATGTTTTTTCTAACACATTAGCCTGGACTAATAGCTGCACTGACAGCGACGATTAGAAACGTTGTATTAAAATCACTCCCCTCTATTTGGATTATCGTGGCTAAATTTGACGCGCAGTCAATTAGCGCCTGGTCCGGGGAGCGCTCGCAATTTGTCAGTGACAGCTCCGGAAGTTTCATGAAACCCGCTTTTACAATATAAACCGTCGTTGCCAACAAACTTGGAAACTATTTGTAGTACCACCTGTGTATGAAACTCATTCTGTCTACGTATGATTGGTAATAACGTTATTGGTTATTGATGTTCATATTTAGTTCGGTCCGAGATATACAATGATATCTTTTAAGTATTTTGATATTAACATATTTGAATTAGTAATTACATAATAAGTAAACTCAGGTGTAGTACCATATAGCTCGGATAAATGTAAATCCAACATGAACAGAGACGGGTCAAGTGTAAGAACAACGGTTTTATGTGCTTACCAAAGTAGTACGGCCACATTTTGAAACCAGAGGTTACGACAATTTTTGACGGAAAACCCCATTTACAATTATTGACCCTACCTAAGATTTTAATCCAGGACTTCAGATCCAGACCATGATTTTTATATTTTCTCTTTAAACATGTACCGTCGTGCTTTGGATTACATTTCCTAATATTAATATTGTTCCAAATATAAAATTCATAAAATTAAAAAACAACGTTTTTTTAACATATTTGATACAATTAAATATCTTTCTATACTATATAAGTATGTTTAAGACTCAATATTAAATACTACAACTGTATTATAATACAACACTTATCTTTACATAAACCATATTTTGTTAAATATGAGCGACTCTTAAGAACTGCCGTGAATATTGAAGTTTGCATTATAACATTACGTCAATGCAGGAACAAGAAGCTCCTTTGAAATCGATACTTAAAAATACATTTGGGACCAATAAAATGTCACCCAGGAAGTGCTATTCCCGAGAGTGATTGCAGTTATGCAACCCTTTAGAAAAAAAAAAGTTTCCAGTTACCAATATATTCCTACTCATATTATATCATGTACTATATAATATGGTACTTTTTACAATTATCATTTGACCTGACTTAACAAAAAAAACATAGCAAAGAGGTCATAGAGCTGGGCAAAAGAACTGGGCCTCCTCGGTAAGAAGCCAGTTCGGAGCCGTGGTTCTGACCTGCATGCTTCCCGGAACACGCAACTTTCGGTTAATATTGATTATTTCGATACATACAAACATACATATTTTAATATTAATTATTATAACAACTTCCATTATATTTCGTGGATAGGGAAACAATCTTCGTTTATCTGTTCAACTTCTGATTCTCTCTCGTTTTACCGTTAGTTATTTACCACAGAATTAGACTAGCATCTGATATTATACACGGTAAATCTTGCTTACCTTAAAGAGTTAGTTAAGAATGCAAATTGCTATTAAGCAGTTTAAACAGGTGAAATACTAATGCGGATATTTTATTAACGCTTTCGTTACAGGAAATGCGTCAAGTTCATATATTCGTGACTAAAGTTCATAAGTTCGTGTACTTATAGCTATGGTTAAATCGATCTGATTTCAATCAAATATTTTCCAAAAAATAATTAAGCCTCAAATAAGGCAATAATATTTCTTTCTTAGAAGTGATACAGATATTATCTAAATTCATTGTGTATTAAAAAAATTGAGTACATGAACAACGTAATTATTAATATTCAGGAGTCATTTTCAAAATTAATGGTTATTTATATTATATAGGATTTAAATTAATTATTAAGTATTAAAAGAAACTAAGTATAAAATAAATGGTAAGATAATATAGGGACTTAATACCTTTCATAATTATTGTAAAATTATCAGCCCGTAAATTTCCCACTGCTGAACAAAGGTTTTCTTTATCGTAGAAGGAGGAGCGTATTCTACCACAGTAAACCAGTTCAGGTTGGTGGATAAGGGAACTAGTTCTTGTCTGGCATTGAAACAGTAATCTTCTGCTAAAAATAACTTTTCTGAAGACCTATAGGCCAATTTGATTGATCTATTTCGTTTTGCATATCTACACCACACTGTCTTCAAAGTTACCAAAAGTTTTATAATTCCAAACAAAATGTTACATTACATTTTTTTCAACATTCACGTTTCTGTTAAAAATACGTCACTTACTCTTTTTGTATTTTGTTTTACAAATATTGCCACTGATAAAGTTTGGCTGTAATAAATTTCGTTAAAAAATATATTATCATCGTGTGGAAATATCCGGCAGAAGCGTTGCAATACCCACTAGCGACGTGCTGTGGGTACGAATTTATGTATACGAGTTTTTAGGACTTTTTAGTCGAACTAGTCGTTACCCGCTCGTTTCGCTAGATTTAAATTAAATTTTAGTATTGATTGATTTTTTGCAATCATAAAGGCATAAAGATACGTGAATGTATACATTCACGTGCTTTATTTAATTTAGATCTACCTCAGAATTGATTTTCTATAGACATGATTGTTTAGTGATAAAATAATGTTATCCCCAGGATTAATTCTGACAACGGAAAATATAACTAGCGTAGTGTTTAAATGTGTGCGTAAGCACAGGTCCACTTTCTATTCCCTCAATCTTATAGTCGATGGGCGAGAAACCGATACGACCGGAGAGAGTTCAAAATAGAGTCATGTAGTAGTGTAAACACCGCCTCTTATAAACTCCGGGACGATACTGAGAATATCACAGCACAATGGATAGTCTAATATTTTTTTACTGACGCGACCTAGAATTTTAAGCCAGTGTCTAATTGTCAAATTGAAAGCAACAAATCGAAAAATATGTTCCTTTGAATGAATAACAATCATTCAAAGGAACATATTTTATATGTATACCATTAATGATATATTTATCATTTACGATTTGTTGCTTTCAATTTGATTTAATTCAATTTGGACAAAACCAAGCGAATTGAAGCCGTGACTTTAGCTTCCTTCTTATCATGTGCAGCGCAACCGAATGCAATGTTTATTTAATGAAGATGAATTACCTATCTAGACTGAGTTCATTGTTCTTCATCCGAACTAATAATAATTTAAACTTTGACAGCGTTTTCTCTTAAGTTTCATTGGTCTATATTTGCAATGAACCATAATGTTATCAAATCAAAGTATCACATTACTCAACTTAGTACTTTTTGGGTGAATACTTTGCTTTCATGCATACTACTGCTAAATATCGAATCTTTTAATTTGATTTAAGGTATAGATGAGCCGGTGTCATGGTCGAAAGTTTTCATTTTCTATTAGAAACAATAATGAACACTTTTCCAAGTTTTGTCCATCCTTTTCTTCTCCAAATAGAGTTTACCTGGAAGAATTTACTTTGTGCTATAATTTCTTATCGCCTTTAGATTATTTTTATTCTGTTTTTAACAGATACATATATACAAATAACCACTGTAACATTATGGAGCTTACGTATGAGTGCAAACACAAGTGCACTTTCTTTTCTCTCACTCCAACGGAATGGAAATCCATTGATTGAAATAAATCACGGCGCGGGACCAATGGACCAACTTCCAAACCTCGAACAGTAATTGCTCCAAAGAAAGGCCCAGGATTTGAACCAAATATTTGGATTTGCAGACGTAGTTTATAAACTACCATCTATATGTATTTTTTCCTCAATGAGTCACTTAAAACTTTCTGGAAAAAAATATCTCCATAATTATATCGCCTGGTTATTAATTCACACATTACAAAATATGCTTTGTTTTATAAATGATAAACGCGATCTCAATTTACTCCGTTGGAATTTTTTTTACCCTGTAGCATAACAGTTACCAATTTATACTCGTTTCTTGTATTATTTATATTGTCATCACAATTTATAAATTGTTTTTTTTTTTTGGTTCACTAATATACATCACAGTTAAAAGCGTGTCAAATTTTAATTTATATTATAAACTGAGTTTTTGAGTAGAATCTCTTTTTTAAACATTCTATAATGAACTTTCTAAAGTTGCTTAGAGTGTGATATAATTTGCCTTATGCAATAATTGATTAAATAAACTTTTAAACAATAATAAATTTGATATATCATAAAAATAAATATGATATATATAAAAAATATGATATATCATAAAAATAAATATTAGAATAAAACTAGTGCTAATTTTTTATTGTTTAAAAGTTTATTTAATCAATTATTGCAACCTATAGGTTGTACGAGCAAATGTACCACCTGATAATAAGTGGTCACCAACGCCCATAGACAATGGCGCTGTAAAAAATATTAACCATTCCTTATATTGCCTATGCGCCGCCAGCCTTGGGAACTAAAATGTTAAATCGTAAATCACACTTATGTGCTTCAAACCGGAACACAACAATGCTGAGTACTGCTGTTTAGCGGTTGAATATCTGAGTGAGTAGTACGTACCCAAACGGTCTTCCACGAAGCCCTACCACCAAGTAAATACATTTTCATAAATAACCAAATATTTTTTTATAAATATATTTTAATTAAATAACCGAATTAAATAACCGAATAACCATCAATATATTTTCGTAATAAATATTCAGCGATACTAAATTTGCGTCGATTGTGTTTTCCGGTAACAAGCTTAACAAGCCGCTTCCTTGCTTTTAGACACAATGGAATTGTCTCTAAACATATATATTAAAACTTGTTATACAACTGTAACCAAGAATTTATTTATTTATTTGAGAATGGCACATCCACAATACATACATTAAACGCTCATTAATTCCAAACATTTAAGGTACATACGTCTGATACATATACTATCTGCAATTACAGATATGCACAACACTTATACTGCCTAGCTGCTTGACAAAAAGTTCTTAAAGGCTATTAAATACTTTTTTTTTAATTAATTTTGTATGAAAAATTACTTTCGTATATATTCTTACAGATAAGAATTGCAAATGACTTTTTAAAAGAATACGCTTCCAAATATGTGACTTTACAATAACAAATAACATTAATTACTTTAAATAAAATAAATAATATATAAAAACAAAGACATACTAAAGCGGCATATTTTTTATGATACGGAAATTGTATGTCCGAAGGACCCATACTTCGCGGCAATAAAAAAAATCCAAATGTCAAAGAATCCGTCATTGATTTTTAACTTAAACATGACGTATGTTCTAATTGCCAGTGTGATCGTGAACAGTGAATGTTTCATATTAAATATGTGTATGACCTATACACGTGTGTTGTTTTTTTTATAAATTTATTTACTAAAACCAATACTCCCTACCATTTCCGACTTCGCACGGGTACAATCAAGGTCATTACACAACTTTTGAATCGATTGAACAACAAACATAAATAGAAAAATCATTGTGTGTTCCGGCTAGGAAAGGTGGAGTTCTCGGTTTTTCTCTGCTATGACATGTGATGTTGTCCTGATTGATTTTGGTCAGGCCGGCCAATCTCAAGGGAGACAAGGCAACTCAGGACGCAACGCAGGACATATTATAGTGCACAGGAGGTACACTCTCTTCTCCCCTCACTCTCATAATCCGTCATGACCCGAAAGAGTTCAGGCGTAGGACCAAGAGCTTTACGTACTTTCCGCGGTAAGGAAGAGTATTTATGTCCTCTTATTGGACACTTTTTCTATAGGTGGCAAACCAGCAGGAGGTTCATCTGATGGAAAGTGACTACCACCGCCCATGGACATCTGCAACACCGGTGGGCTTGCAGGTGGCCGGCCTTTAAGCAGTGACTACGCTCTTTTCTTGAAGATTCCCAAGTCGTATCGGTTCAGAAAAACCCCCAGCGAAAGACTAGAATAACGAGGCTATATATTAAACATGTAAACCTTCCCCTTGAATCACTCTTTATTGATGAAAATCTCATTAAAGTAAGCGTACAAACGGCGGAAAGCGACTTTGTTTCAAACTAAGTAGATATTACTTTTCTGCACTCCTCCATATAAACTTTAAGTATGCCAAATTTCATACGCCTCCGTCCGCATCATTTTCGTAAAAAGGACTACAGTTTTCTCTTCACGTATCTTCAATAATATTTTAGTTACCTTAAGTATTTAATATGAAATAAAATTTTCTCATTTACATTATATAAACTAATAAATA
The DNA here is from genome assembly GCF_037043105.1 of Vanessa tameamea. Lineage (NCBI taxonomy): Eukaryota > Metazoa > Arthropoda > Insecta > Lepidoptera > Nymphalidae > Vanessa > Vanessa tameamea. Next base: position 4,111,836 of record NC_087315.1, on the reverse strand, counting down.
GTAAACATTATAAAATAAATATACCTACTGAGTATTCTTATTTTACTAGTTAATACATAGATTATAAAAAAAAGGCATAAAACATAAGCGTATGTACACATGCACTATATATTCTGACTGGATGTTGCCTTGACTCTGCCGCTATTTATAACTGTAACTCTGTTGCGTATTTACAATCATACAAGCGAACCGAATTTGATGAAATTTGATACGAAGCGAGCTAGAACTACATTGAAGAACATAGGCTTTACTACTTTTTTATACCTTACACCTGAAGACCAACGCCGCGGGCAACAACTAGCATTGTACAACTATAACCTATCTAGAACCCATACACTTTCTTAGAACATATTTCATTGACTGATTGCAAAACAGATTGCCCACGTGCCTTACAATAATATTTAATATTAATAATAATTTCATAATCACATCGTTCCACTTGGAGCTATACTGCAATTAAATAATAGCTGAATATATAAAAAATACAATTTAATAGTATATGACATACATTACATTAGAAGCCTGTAAATTTCCCACTGCTGGGCTAAGGCCTCCTCTCCCTTTGAGGAGCATATTCCACCACGCTGTTTCGATGCGGTTTGGTGGAATACACATGTGGCAGAATTTCGTTGAAATTAGACACGTGCAGGTTTCCTCACGATGTTTTCCTTCACCGCCGAGCACGAGATGAAATAACACGAATTAAGCATATGAAAATTCAGTGGTGCCTACCTGGGTTTGAACCCGAAATCTTCGATTAAGATGCACGCGTTCTAACCACTGGGCCATCTCGGCTCGTACGTATATGACATACGTACGTACGTAATAACGAAAATACATTTTTCACAATAAGGCAACGATTAGTATATTGTAATAAATTTATTAACATATAATTCTAAATACTTAGAATAAAATCTCTTTGTATACTTTTATACATATCTTTAGAGTATCTTGCGAATAAAATATCCAAAAACATAATTTCTGCCTGTTTATGCAAGCGGAAATTGAATTATATGTTCATTAATTTGTTCATCGAGCTTATATTCATAGACTATGTTTACTCAGGATAAATTAACACAGAGAATGAACGGGTTTTGCATTAGGTAGGCGGAGACCTGTAAAGTCGCGGTTATATATGCTAGTTACTAATGTATATATATATTAATAAAACCATTCCGCTACATTTTTACAAGTAAAGTAGAACACCGAGATGCTCAAAGTCATTAAAAATTGCTCCTCTTCATATTAATATGGTTAATTACAAAACTAAAAAAATTAAATAAGATAGTTAAGTACGGGTTCTTGAACATAATAACCCTAAAATTTAATTAAAAATGTTGTACGAAATCTTGTAATATTTTTATATTTATTAAATCATTTTTTTACTTAGTAGGGTTTTAGCCTATCTGGGTAGGTACCACTCATCACTTATTTTACCTCTAAAAAGTACAATTTAGTACCGTTGTGTTCCGGTCTGAAGGATGAGTGAGCCAGTGTAACTCAAGGCGCAAGTAATATCACGTCGTAGTTGCCCAGGTTAGTGGTGCATCGATGATGTAAAAGAAGTTAAGTTACAAACTTTACATGTCCTACATGCACATGTTCCCTCTTCCTTTGAGGATAAGGTTTTGGAGCAAATTCCACCGCACTTCTCCAATGCTGGTTGAGTGATACACGTATGACCGAATTTCATTTAAATTAGACAAATGTCTTCACGATATTTACCTTCACCGCCTAGCAGGAAGAAATTCAATTTTGATGGCTTGGGTTCGATCCCGAAATCATCGGTTAAGATGCACGCGTTCAAACCACTGGGCCATCTCGTCTCTTTTGACGATTTAAAGTATGGGTAATATTTCTAACAGTGTCAATGTGTTGTCGGTGACCTTTGCCATTAATTAGACCATAAGTTAAAGAAAACGCATTAATATACATATGTTTTATTTTAAATATATAACAATCTTATTGATGTCTAAATTTACACAAGTATTACTTAAAACATACATCATACTACAAGTCGTACTATATTTTTATGAGTAAACAAATAATTTCTATAGCCCATACCTGATAGATTTTAAAACAAATAGCTCATGTGCCTTAAAATAATATTTTAAATTAATAATAATAACATATGTAAACAATTTAAATATAATTTTACATAAGCACACGTAATAATGACACTGTTATTTTTTCACAATCAGGTTAAAATCAATAGCGCTCAAAACAAATCCATCTTAATTGATACACAATCACTGTTACGTTAAAAAGCGACGCGTGTTCTGATATTATAATAAATAAATATTGGACAACAGCACATACATTACTCTGATCCCAATGTAAGTAGCTAAAGCACTTGTGTTATGGAAAATCAGAAGTAACGACGGTACCACAAACACCCAGACCCAAGACAACATAGAAAAGTAATGAACTTTTTCTACATCGACTCGGCCGGGAATCGAACCCGGGACCTTGGAGTGGCGTACCCATGAAAACCGATGTACACACTACTCGACCACGGAGGCCGTCAAAGCGAGCCAGTATAATAGAAGGAACGAGGGCTATTAAAACTTAGCTTTGCCAATCGTTAATGTCTCTCAAAGTGCAGCATACACGGACCGAGTTAATTACTTACCTTAAGGATCGTTTCACATCCGTATTTTTACTATCAGTGAAAATGTATAAGCTTTCGTCAAATTTAACGTATTCTGGATGACATAGTTTGGACGTATGTCATTTTATATTGGTGGATATTATATATTCTACCGCCAAGTACTTACTACTTATTCTCGTGTTCCAGTAAGAAGGGTGAGTAAGGCAGTACAACCACAGGCACATAGGAGATAACATTACAAACATGACTTATTTCCCAATATTGGTGACCCATTGGCAAACTATGAGATAGTTGTTTCTTACGGTACCAACGTCTATGGGCGATGACGACTTACCATCAGATGACTCATTTATCAGCCTGCCTACCTAATACAATAAAAAAAGCAAATTATAAAATTTGTCTGCGTGCGAGAATTTATTTGTCCATGTGTGAGTGACCAAGATTTTTAAAATAAGAAATATATCTCGATTTTTGAAACATTAAAATTCCTTATAAAAAGCTATTAACGGGTCAAAATCTTTTATAAATATTATTAATTTAGTTAATTATTCAAAAATGAACTATTCATTTTTAATGATATTAAAAGATTCTTATAAAAGTGCATTAAAAATTAACGTAAGGCTTGCGATTTATAGCCGAGATATTGTTGGCGCAATACTGAATCTATAATTCACTGATTGGCTGACTGACTAAACCTGGTTCAAAACCAGTGACAGGTCAATAAAAAGGTTTTTTTACCAAGCAGTTTTCAGTGCTATCCTAAGCTTTGTAAGACGCCAGTGTTTACATTCAATATTTCAGAACGCACGGCCATTGATAATGCGCCTTAACTCTCTCCGGACGTCGGCGTCCCATCGGATTATGAGAGTGAGTTAATAAAAAATGCACATGTGCACTCAAGCACTATAATTGTGTTTCATCATCATAATAATATAATATTTTAATAATTTTGTCCATAAGAAATCAGAGTGGTAAGCTAGTGGTATATAAACAGTAACATTATTACACGGGCAGCGGGGGTAGAAAAAAAAGTTTGTCGTTTGTCGATAAAACAGGAATTGGCGGGAAAAATAAAAAAGAGATATACGAAGCCATTTTAAATTTTATTATGTTCATTTTGCAATCAGTTAATAAAATGGTTCACGATATTATAAAAGTTATTTGAGTTTTTTATATGGCATATTTTATTTATTGGATATATCGTTTTGTTGACATTAACATTTTTTGTTGATTTTTGAGCAAATGTAGAAACGTCAGGAGCCTTCTTACTCGGTTATCATGAATTGTCATACAAAACCTGTGTGTGACTACTTCAAATGAAGTTGGTTTAAAAATATATTGATCAAACGTGGACATATTTGTTTTGCTTTCGTTTTTTATTTGTCATTAACGAATAAAAATACCGCAGATTCAATTTAGGCTATAAACATAACAAAAAAAATAATATTTTAACTAAATATATATATTACCAATAAGACTTACTAAACGAAAACTATGTACATATGTAGGTACATACTTAACAATAATAATACCGCAGATTTCATTTAGGCTAAAATATAATAAAAAAAAACAACATATCACAGATTTTTTTTTTAACTAAATATAAATAAATATTACCAATAAGACTTACAAAACGAAAACTATGTACATAGGTACATACTTAACAGTCATATTTTTATAAGTTTCGACATTGACCTTTCACCAAGTATAACCTAAAGTAACCTAAAGTACAAGTATAACCTAAAGTAACGCAAGGAAATCACGGAAAGAATAAGCTAACGTTATGCCTTTTTATGTTATCGGTAGGCGGACGAGCAAATGGGCCACTCGATGGTAAGTGGTCACCACCGCCCATAGACAATGGCGCTGTAAGAAATATTAACCATTCCTTACATCACCAATGCGCCACCAACCTTGGGAACTAAGATGTCCCTTGTGCCTGTAGTTACACTGGCTCAATCACCCTTCAAACCGGAACACAACAATACTAAATACTGATGTTTGGCGGTAGAATATCTGATGAGTGGGTGGTACCTACCCAGACTGGCATGCACAAAGCACTACCACCAAGTAAATTTGATTTGATTTTATTATTAAATAAATGTTTCAACACTTACGTATCGTAGCGTGTATGCTTCTTGTAAGCAGCCAATCCAATATTATGAATGACAGAATCATGTTTGTAAGTCTAGAAAAACTTAAATGATATATCGCTGTCATTTTTATGCGACAGTCAGTTCAAAAGTGATGCTGTCAAAAGTCTTAGCACTTATTTGTCTTCGTATTGTTATGTTTACAATAAAAATACTCTTAAATACATTAATTTATCGAAACAAAAGATCAACGTTGGGCACCAAATAAATGAACTGAAAAAGTTAGCATGATTAGAATAATGACAATATCATTCGAACATTAAAATAAAACCTAAAAAATCACACTCCTATAAAACATTTTAAGAACGAAACACATCGTTAACCATCATTGGATAGCATTGAACACACGCGAAGCAGTGATTAAGAGGGCGGTAAACTTTATAATCTGTTTCTTCGAAGTCCGACAAAAGTTTAACGATGATTTGGTTGAATCGGTACACGACCGCTCGCCACGGTATCTCGCGGACTACTGAATGTTGAAGAACAGTGCAAAGGGGTTGCACCGGCGCGGAGCCTCCCATTTCGTTAGCCCTTTTCTACAGACATAAGAAAAATACGTTATAATAAATTCGTAGGCTAGTATTATTAATTTGATATCTTGGCTTTATTATATAAATAGGTGATAGTTAAAAGGAATTTTACCGCATAAGACTTACATATAAACACGTCACAGTAACAATCTACTAAACTGAGAGTCCACACTATAATAACAAGTTCACTTAATACACAAAATGCTAAGACAACGTCTAGACCAAGTCATTTTTATACCTTATGTAAAGGATTGAACCCGTAGTCGGTGCACATTATCACAGTACCGCCTGCGTCAATAGTCACTAGTTTGTTAAAAAAGACATTTTTCGTTAAATAGATATAAAATTATATAATATTTGTATAGGGCTAAAAATATGAAATGCCAGTTAATTTAAAAGACCGATTTGAAAATAAATCCATACAATAGCCTTATTGCGTTCAATTTAAATACTGCGGTTGTAAATGATACGACACTTCCTCGTGAACCAAATATTTTCTGACGCTTGAAGCAACATTGAAACCTTCTAAGATCCTTTTAGAAATTGTATTCAATACAGCTACGCTATTGAAAACTAAAGTGAAAGATTGTGACTTACTTCAACGTATATTGAAGTAGATTTTTGCCTATCAAAAAATATACACATATGTACGTAACAATACGCCTTTGCAAACATAAAATTAGATTAAAATCCTTATCATGAGTGAAATTAGGATGAAATATTTATATATCATATAATTTTGTTATATAGTGAATTATCAATATTCAAATTAAACTTTATAATCAGCATTGAGTCGATCAATTTTTTTTATAATTTATTGATACAACTTTGGATCGGAATGTTGGAAGAAGAAGAAGTATGAAAAGAAATTGCATGTAACAGAGATGAAGATGTTGAAATGGATCTGTGGAGTAACGAAAATTGATAGAATAAGGAACGAGTATATAAGAGGAAGCCTGCAAGTAGCGCTAATAACAGAAAAAGTGAAAGGAAACCCTTTGAGTTGGTATAGACGTGTAAGGCGCAGAGAGGAGACACACGTTGCTACAAGAGTGATGAGCATGAGCGTAGAGGGAGGGATGGAAGGAGGACGACCTAAGTAGACATGGATGTGTGTGAGGAGGAATATGATAGAGGTGGATGTTAGCGATCAGATGACGAATAAGAGAGAAGAATGGAAGGAAAAGACACACTGCGTCGACCCCAAAATTGGTACACGGTCAAGGAATATAAATCACTTGCCACACGTCGCTCCCCGTCTTCATCCTTTTATTCAACGAGATAGTTTGTAACAGCTCTAATACCAGTAACCCAAATTGGAATTATTCACCAACCAATGCTGATGTAACTCATTAAAATATTTTTAGACAATGTGAGGAGACTCAGGATGTTATAGGCGTATTTTTTTTTGCTTATCTTAAGTTTTTGACCGTATGTAGCATAAAAACTGGGAAGTTTTCAATAATAACAATTAAAATTACACTTTAAGAAATCTTCACTGTATATATTTATTTCAAATTTTTATGATAATACAAAGGAATTTATTTAGAGTAAACTATTTATGTGTAACAATATTATACAGCAAATTTCAAACTCTACTTGTTGTATAATATTATTTCTGCTATGTATATATATATATAGAATACTAATGACCAACCCCGACATCGCACGGGTGATAATTTATTAATAAGTATTTCAGGGGACCATACAACGAACGCGATTTTTTGCCCTTTTTTGCTCGATATCAATAATGGCAACAGGTAGGCGCTTGAAATATTTACAAAATACTCAGTTGTATTTTCATTTTAATAATAAATAATAAAATTAAAATAAAATAAATATTTAGAGGTTTATAATACAGATATATATAAGATAATATATAAACAGAAGCGATTTTTTTGCCGCTTTTTGGCCGATATTAAAACCACCACCAGGTAAACGCTTGAAATATCCACAAAATATTTAATTTTATTTAACATTTAAATGTTTTACAGAAAATTTACTCATATTTAGTGTGTCTTTTTTAGGGTTCCGTACCCAATATGAAATTTGTGTACCGACTGCTGTTTACCTAGTCAATGGTACGGAACCCATCGTGCGCAAGTCCGACTCGCACTTTTTTTACAGCCATTTATACATAATTTGTAATATGTGATATACATATCTGTTTTCATTATGTTTTAAGAGGCACATCTTTCCGACTTGTAAGATAAAAATTGGGATAATATGCATGACATAAATATAATTTATACCTGCTCTAAGGAATAATGCAGTTTTCTACAGGTGAAAATTTAAAAAAATTTGACCATTAGTTTGGTAGATTAGCCCCCCCTATATACGATCAAACCAATTTTACCTCTTTATAATATTAGTTGGACCAAATCTCACGTATGTCTGTAATACTGTATATAATATCATAATTTACATACCAACTAGTTATGACAAAAAAAATCAATCGAAAACTTTAAGGACTTTATTATTTATTGTTTTCCTAGGAAACACCGACTGGCCGACTGGACGTCGCCGCTGCATTACTTCTGCGAACTTAGGCCTTTTTCTCCTAACATGTAAGCGGCCTTAGAAATGTCATTGTATATTAATGAGTACGCGTCATCGTGTTGTCAATTCTGTGAACTTCCTGAAAACGAATGTATTTCAATAATAATAGATTTTTTTTTTATAAACTTTCGTCTTCGTTGTTTATTAATCATGTATGTATGTCGCTAATCAATAATTAACAGCTACTTACATCGACTTTATTTCCCTAAACACGTTAAGTCACAAATTAGCATGAAGCCAACGAAATGTCATAAGTCATAACTAAAAATTCCTAACGGCATTATGCAACCCTACACTTCGTATTTCAACACGGTATTCTTTCTTTACACTAAGTAAATAAATACAATCATATTTCACTACTGCTGTTAGAAATACTTGTTTATGCAGTTGCATTATTAATATTACATATTAAATAAATACATATTTAGTTATTGTATCCGATTTCATAAAAAATAAGAAATCCGATTTAAGATTTAAGACTGGGAGATTTTTTTTTGTCAATTTTGAATTTATTTCAACCTAAGAATTATAAGTTTTATAAAATCGAATAAATAATAAAAAAACATTCCATGTACTGGGTTATTCATTACAGATTACTATAAATTTTTTAACTTAAGCAGACGTAGTCAACGAAAACAAATTATTCGAAAGTATGTTTTTGTTACACCCGAATGTTATATGACTATTATTTACCATTCAGAGTTAATAGTAAAACAAAAGTGACTTAACAGATAAAGCGACACTCGGTACCAGTCTGTAACAGTTACGAGGTCGAACACGCGTAAACTTCACAAATGATTAAAATATACGACATTTCCAAACTGAAAAAGTGTTTTAAACTTCTTGATAAAAACAGGCAGTCTTAAAATTAATGACCCGTGCTTAATTTGTTTGGCGAACTTTAAACAGATCCTGTGATAACAGTACGCAGAAGTTTCAGTTAGGAAATAAAGTCTATCGTAGCCGTGAACCCTTACAATAATTATACCAAATGACGTACGGCAACTACGCCGATTGCGTGTATTTTATTATGTTTTAAAATGCAGTTGCACATATAACTCTTGTTTTTATTAGCTTCACTTGGAACTAACAAAGTCATAATCGATTTTATCTATAAGTGCCATATAGATTGGAAACTTTACAAATACATGTATTTCGAACTACAAAACAATAATTGAATATAATCTGTAAAAATAGTCTGTCGAATCTAACTCGAAATATACCAAAAAAATTATCGGAATTAATGTCAGAAAATAGTATGCGCCTTTGACAATACTAAGTGCGATAAACGCATCAAATTGCGTATCAACGTTAATCGGTTTTCAACATTCCACCAGTGAGACACGAAGTATGTGCTTACAGAACAGCACTGCTGATTAGCTGCCTATCAAAGACAAACTTGCTTACTTGAGTACCACCCTCTCCTCATATATTCTACTGCTAAACAGCACAACTTAGTATTGCTGTGACATAACATCTTAGTTCCCGAGGTGGTTGGCGCATTGGCGATGTAAGAATTGGTTAATATTTCTTACAATTCTAATGTCTTCGGTCGGTTGTGGCCACTAATTATCATGTGACTGGTATAATATTTGTAACAGTGCTTTGTTGGTCTAGTGTCTAAAGCAGAACTCACGTCCTCCTCGTGTCCTGGCTTTAAACACTGGGTCGAATCAAAAAAAAAAAATTTATAGAAATTGTTGAGTTTTCAACCTGTAGTCTAAATGTTGTCAATGTTTACACTTGAAACTCGGAATACTCCGACTACCTCGGAAAATACGTAAAATCGCTAATCCTGCCGCTGAACTTTTATTACGGTCGAGTCAAACTTACCATCAGATTATAAGAGTGTACTTATACTTATGCACTGACTTGCCCAATTGGTTAGTTTTTCTTGAGAATGACCGTCGTTTCAGAAATTTCGTTCCGTTCAGGAGGACATCGTCATCAGTTATCACAGTAGCTAGGCTAACGGGCCAAGATATAAGACTCATCAGCTGAGTGTGCATTAGTCTATAGCATTGAACCAAAACAATATCAGTAGGTAAACATTTATATCCAAGGGTATTTTTGTAAAACAGTCCGTATATTCCTCTTTCAATAGCCCCTTCCGTAGCAATTTCTAGGAAGGAATTTACAAAGCGCTTGTAGTCGTGCATTTAGCATCAATTAAAAGTATGCGTTAGCAGTAAAATCGAGAAGGTTTGACAAGGACGTATCGAGTTTCATTCTTTTCCTTTTTATTTACATTTTAGGGCAAATTTCTCTTTGATTTATACGTTATCGATTTAATGTTTAGCTTTTTCGAGTCTTATATTATAATTTCACCAAAGAATAATAATAGTTTGTATTTTTTTAATGTGTAAATTTGTACTTAATAAATATATGTACCGAGGTTATAGACAACACAATTGTAATATTAAAATTAGTTTCGCTTTAACTAAAAACTATTGCCGCACTGTATATATTATATTTTATTATATTATTAAAATAAATAATAATTATTTGAATTAAACGAATAATATGTTAATATTGTTGTATAATTCTCATACAGCAATTTAGTATTCTTGTATTCCGGTTTGAAGGGTGAATGAGCCAGTGTAACTGCAGGCATAAGATACATAGCATATTAGCTCCCAAGGTTGGTGCCGCAATGGTATGATGTATGGCTGGTGGTGACCACTTACCATCAAGCGACAATATATTATAACATAAAAATCTTGCTAAGTAATGAGAAATTCGTTTCGCAAAGAAACTATATTTTTTACTAATTTGTCATAGATTAAGATATTTATACAAATGTACCATAGAAAATAAATACATTCTATTGATAACTTTTCTTGTGAAAAATATAGGTCATTTTAAGCCCTACAATTTTCTAGAACATTATTTTGATGTATCGCTTTAGGATTAGCCGGCGTTAGATATTGTACGAAAACAGTTTTTTGGATAAAACATCGTCATATCCCAGCCATTTTATACGAAATAGTGACAAATTATATACACAAACCTTGTTCGTTTATTGGGCTTTGTTTTAGTGAAAACCTTATCAAAATCTGTTGAGTGGTTCACTAGAACAATACTGTTTTTTTCTATACCACTCTACAGATTTGTCATCAAGTTAGAGGTACGGACATACGGCATAAAGTGATTTTGTTTTATACAATATATATATATACATATTTCCCCTACTTGCGGTAATACGCTCACATGGCTCGTATATACTTTAAATGTTATAATGATTATAGTCTATGTCGCATATAACATTTTAATATTTCACGATCGTTCTACCTATATACAAAAACATAACTCAATATGTGTTCTTTTCGAACCACGGGCACAACACTACAGTCATATATATAATATACTATTGAATATGCAATAAATGTCCCTTAGCTTGCAAATAATACAGCATCAGTAACCTCTGACTCACTTAAGATGTAATAATTTCGTTATCATCAAGACTGGCTGTCAGGAATAGAAATGTTGGGATTGTCGGACACGGTGCGCGATTTCTGCAACGCTTACAAATCCGTCAGACGTTATTAAACTGTCAAATTAATGATCTATGCATCTCGAACTATTCTAGTATTGTAGACATGTATTGCTATTAATTCAGTTATTAATTTAAAAATACAATAATTTCAAATTACGAGCTATCTCTAAATCCCTTAAGTAACATAATTATGATTTTTTTTTTATATTTAAATTTACAAACGCAACGGCAATCGATCTTTGTGATAAGTACGTGTAATAAAATAATCTGTCTGTCTGAATGAATGCGATTAACTCAAAAACTATCGAACGAATTTTCATGTGGTTTTCAACAATAAACGAATGATTCATGAGAAAGTTTTAGGTGTTAAATAATTGAAAATTTGTTTAAATTGGTTGATATATGACGATACTTGTTCAAGATGTCAAACTGATCTAAATCTTAACTAATATATGTATGTGCTTTATAATATAAACATTCTATGTAGAATATTATAGACGTGACGTATAGTTAGTTTTTAGTATGGAAACAGATTATGACCAGAAAAGTAAAAAAACTACTTTGTACCCTGGAAAATAAACGGAAACGAAACCAGAAATAATACCCTCAAAGTAATTTAAGATATTTCTGTAGCGTAGTCAAAATGTTATATATAATATGATACCTACTATCCAGTGGACTTATAGCTTATAGAAATTAACATTAAATGTATGACACGTTGAAACTTAAATTATGCTGTATGCTAAGTAAGTAAGTTTTCTTTTTTTATTTTTATATATGTAAATTATTCGCTATTTAAACTACATTTTATTTTACATTCGTAAATGTCAAATGAATAAATAATCTTTAGGATATATAATATGTAATATGCATGCATTTTAAATCTATACTATTATTGTAAAAGCGAAAGTAGCTCTGTCCGTCTGTTAAGCTTTCACGTTCAAATCACTAAACCGAATTCGATGAAATTTGGTACGAACCATTTTTTATACCTAACACCTGGCGATCCCTAAAATACGAGCGAAGCAGGCGACAACTAGTATCTAATATCTTATTTTACGTGACATATTAAAGAACACGTATTTTATTACTGTAGAATATAATATAATTAACCACCGGGTCTTTAGGATCTATTTATCCGAAATTAAATCGTGCTCTGCAATCCGCTCCAGTCCCTAGATATATTTTTTTATATGTATATACACAATAAATTATTTTGCGCCAGCGGCATAAAAACTTGTTCTGTTAAAGAAGCCAAATGAAAAATTATTTCATTGCTCGCTAGTTTAAATTATGACTCAATTGAAACACTATTTTTTATGATATAGGTAGGGCGTACAAATGAGCCACCTGATGGTATGTGGCCATCACCGCCCATACACAATGACGCTGTAAGAAATATTAACCATTTTTTCATATAGCCAATGCGCCACCAACCTAATTTTGACAAACCATTGAACTAAGATATTATGTCCCTTATGCCTGTAGTTACACTGGGTCTCTCACTTTTGTTTGGCGGTAGAATATGATAGCTGGGTGGTACCTACGCAGACGGGTTTACACAAAGCCCTACCACCAAATAAAGACTAAATATTATTAATCAATATTAAAAAGCTTTCGTTTATATTATAAACTAAGATTGTTATTGAAATGCATGTAGCGTGTGTATATTATTATTAACTTTTTAATTATGTATTTCATGTTATATAAAAACCGAGCGACAGCACGAAACATGTATTCGAAATTCGAAATGGGTACCCACGAGTAATTACCTAGTGTGGGCACCAAAGGATAAATGAATATAATGTTGAAGATGTACTTTATGAAAATAAACATTTTACACACATATATTTTTTCATATTCAAGATTATATTCGTTAAAACATTAAAATAGGATAAAATAGGAAGTTGCGGGAACGAATAACACCTCTTATTGCTTCCACAGATAGTTAAAGAGGGTGGTTCATTTTTCGCACAGAGCGAAAAAATAAAAAATGCGGAAAATGCTCCAAGCATTCTTGCCATTATTCTAAGCGATCATTATGCTTACAGAAGCTTTCCTTAATTTCAATTTGTAAATAAATTTATTTAAGATCTGAAAGAGACTACTATAGGAGACCAAATTACTAATATTCCTATTTATATTCCCCCCCTTTTAAGCTTATCGCTTGTGTTAGGAGTGAGGACGACAATAGTCCAAGGGGTCAGGATCGATCCTGCTACTTTTATTTTTTAAAGAATTCCTCCAGAGAAATAAAAACTTGCCTATATCATACTTGGTCATATAATATTAAAGAGGTCCTCGCCTACTTTAGGTTTATGATACCTGGACAACTATTTCTGTTAGCGCTTTACGTAGGATATTATAAATTTATGTTTATTTATGAATATGTACTAAGTGTTATATTTTTTAATATACAAGTTTTATTTTTATTGCGTCTTCTTAGAATCTATTTTAGCTGAGATTGATCTAAATTATCTAAGCCATCTAGTATTTTTAACTTCTTGTGTATATGTCTATTTTTGTTTAAAAACCTTTTAACATACATATTATTTTTTCTACCGTAGCTAACTTATGATCGCGTTCGAGAAAAGTTGGTTTGTTACCGATTGTCAACTATTATCAGGTGACCTACAATGACCTACGATGACCTTTTCGAGTGCAATATAAGACCACGTTCAGGGTAATACTGTCCTCGTGATACTGTAGTACATCGACTATGTTCCGTACGCATTTATTAATATTATGCTATATGATTTAAATTTTTAAAATGCCTTATATAACAATGCTCTTATTTTGAAAATGTAATGAATCTTATATAGAATACAAATTAATAATTTTAGTATATCAGAGGGAATTTAAGATACTTCTGGTGATTTAAAAATACAGGTTCGCTACTTTTTTTAGGTTAACGTAACCAAAGGGTAAAAACGGGATCCTATTACTAAGACTTCGCTGTCTGTCCGTGCGTCTGTCTGTCACCGGCTGTATTTAAGAACTGCGATAGCTAGACAGTTGAAATTTTCACAAATTATTTTTTTCTGTTATCTCTATAACAACAAATACTAAAAACAAAATAAAATATTAAAGGAATCCCATTCAAAAAACGCCAATTTTACCCTATTTTTGCTCGATATCAATAAATATGTGTACCTACTTTTATTAACCTAACCAATGGTACAGAACCCATCGTGCCCGAGTCCGACTCGCACTTGACTGGGTATTTTTTTTCTTGCTGATGGTACTGTAATTTAATATGTATGGTATGATATATAAATTCTAATAAAATATATTCTTAAAGTTTGTTTCTATATAACTGGTAATGTAATTTATAGTTCTATCGCAAATTTAATGTAGGCTCGTTGTATGAAACAAAATAAGTCGCACGTCATGTAATAAAATAAATTTGAGCTTCTGTTAGTCACGTATAAAATGTTTTTGCAATGAACTAATTTCATAAATCTATCAGTAATTGAAATCCCCCTAGCAGACTCGTTTGGAAATATCTTTAATGTATATATCCGTCAAACCCTCTGTTTTGTTATAAAGTTAGTCGTTTATTGCGAAGAAACCTTCGCTAAGAATACTAAGTTGTCACTCAATAAATATCTTCATCGCTGAGATCGAGATCTATCATTAATAGCATATTACGGAGACAAAAAAAAAACAAATTATATTTATATCAAGAGGTTCTAAACTTTAAAGATATTACAAATTTAAAGTTATTACAAGTAGTTATTTAAATCTTCATAGTTATAATTAGGAAATCAGATCACATCACAGGTACAAGCTTGCTTACTTCTGGTAGTAGGGCTTTATAAAGGTCCGTCAATGTTGACACCTACAATAAATTATTCTAGCGCCAAACATCCGTACTCTGTATTGCTGAGTTCCGGACGAAAGGTGAGTGATTCAGTGATTACAACCACAATGTATGTAATATATTAAATCCTACGGCTTAGAGTGATGTATATCTCTTATAGTGCCAATACCACTTTCCATCAGATAGTCCATTTGCTCGTCTGGTTCCCTAAAATACTGACAATAAAGAGCTGCTTTAACATAAAACAAACGTTTTGGATGTTATATTTACGTTAATAGCTTTATTAACTCATATCAGGCAAGTCAGTTTATTTTGCTTGATGGTTTTAAATGAACTAGCGATCTATTCATAATATAAATGAATCATTTTGTTGTATTCCATTTCAGGACGCTGGTCGTGGGTCGTCATTTACATCATCTTTTTAAATGATTTCTCAAACAGCAGCAAGTCACTTAGATTGTATACTTGTTAGGTTCGTAGTATTTTTATCGTATAGTGCTAACAGTATTTTAACAAATAAAGTGATCCACCCCGGAGTCACACGGATGAAATTTACGATAAAAAAAATTTGATATATATAATTTATAAGTACTCTATCGCACTCAGATATAATGTATAGAAGTAAAAATAAATAGCAAGCTATGTTACTAGTGAAAATATTTTAAAATTGGATTTTACAACAAATGTTACCGAGATTATCCCCATAAAACATTATCGGTTTATAATATTAAGCATAGATTTTTGTAAAGATATTCATTCAAATCACTCACACGGTCAGTGACGTATAATCATGCCTATATACATACTAGCTGAACCTGCGACTTAACTCGCAAATTTATAAAATTTTATCTAAAACACACGAACCGTTAATTCCCATATTACTATCTCGAAGGGTGTATCCTTTCCCGAGTCCTTTGAGTCCCGCTCAAACCTGCTCCACGCGAAATTTCATCTAAATCACTTCAGCGGTTTAGAGGTAACAGACAGAGTTAATTTCGCATTTATAATATTAGTATAGATATGTGAATAACAGTAAGAGGCAGATTGCATAAAATTTAAAAGATATAAGGATCGCTTTAGAACCCTAATAACATGAGTGGACGCCGGCAGAAAGGTAAACATTCCATCAGTCCATTGTCCACAGTCCGTGTTTGTGCGCTCGCCAGATACGTTCGCTTTCAATTATGAGTGCCGTTTGATCATCTCAGTCTCTTCGTAATGACAATGCAAATTAAATCAGCAAGATCATTCATCTATTAGATATCTCGAACGATATAATTTTCAAAGTTTAATAATAACCCAAATACTAAAAAAGACCATAAACTCCCTTTATAATTTACCAACATACAGGAAAGACTAAATTCGTCTTAATTCGTGAAATAATTACTAACTGTAATAATCCAAAGATTGTATGAGATTTTTGACCAGCTAGGGTTGCATATACTGGATGTTTCTTTATTTTAATTTTGGTTTTTATATAATAGTCTTAATTATTGTTTGTATAACTTTAAATTGTATTTAATATTATATTGCACGTGTATATGTAAATAGAGTTAACATTCTTCGTATAAAACCCCAAAAAATCCGAGCTAAAACCAACAGAGCCGTTAAGATGCCGGAAGAAACGCCGAAGTTAATTGATCGACTCCATTAAGATTGAGTGTCGGAAAGTTATCCCCAGATAATTAGAGGTCTATATTAGGATCACAACGTCACGGTAAAATATTATTCAATTATATAAGTATTGATATCAAAACCAGTAAAATAGATAGAAACGCCGACGTTTTTATCGACGTTACCGCTTGTGTTCTCAAGTTGTGTAGGCGTTGTTAAAACGTTGAGCAAAAAGTATCCGCACCATTTTATAAAATGTAACACAATAATTTAATAACTTTTTTATTTTATACTAGCGACCCGCTCTGACTTCGCACGTTCACAGCTTTTTTCATTAGACAATACAAATCGCTATGCGCTATATGGTCATCACATAAAATACATACATAAACCGCCTGTAAATTTTCCTCTGCTGGGCTAAAGCCTCCTCTTCATAATTTTATAACCACATCGTTCCACTTGGAGCTATACTGCAATTAAATAATAGCTGAATATATAAAAAATACAATTTAATAGTATATGACATATATTACATTACATACATTACATTAGCAGCCTGTAAATTTCCCACTGCTGGGCTAAGGCCTCCTGTCCCTTTGAGGAGAAGATTTGGAGCATATTCCACCACGCTGCTCCAATGCGGGTTGGTGGAATAAACATATGGCAGAATTTCGTTGAAATTAGACACATGCAGGTTTCCTCACGATGTTTTCCTTCACCGCCGAGCACGAGATGAATTATAAACAGAAATTAAGCACATGAAAATTCAGTGGTGCTTGCCTGAGTTTGAACCTGAAATCGGTTAAGATGCACGTGTTCTAACCACTGGGTCAACTCGGCTATTTCATCTCTCTCGCATCTCGCGTCATCACATACAGTTTTTAAATAAGCGTCATGATGAAAAACACTAAAATATATTTTTCCAAACACTCCGTACCTATACGAAACCGCAAATGATAGAGCTAGTATTCATAATAAAATAAAACAAGTAATACAATTTTTTGTCTGATTTTTTGTCTTTGAATAATTATTTTTAACGTAAAGCATATATCATGAATATTTTACATACTCCTAAATCCACCCTTAAGCCGCCCAGCAGTAGATGGCAACGTGACCGGGCCATTACATTGTTCTAAATAAATAAGATGTAAATAACATTACGGAACAGAACAAAGAGTATGGTAATTTGCATAATGCTGTCCACCTTCAACCTCCGGACTCGGAACTGGGCTGGAGCCAAACCGATTCAGCTTAGAGACATACTACATATACTAAAATTTTTCGTTTTAACGAAAAACTCGTGCTTAATAGATGCATAAGATGTTGATAATTTGGCAGATCTCGTATATTGCGAGATTCAAATGTGCACACTGTTCTAAGGAACAGTAAACTGGGATAAATCCAAGTTAATTTGAAAAAACAAAATCTTTCAAGTAGATTCTTGTGAGCACTTTTGTATTGTCATTTTGCAAGATGTTTAATACAAACCTAAAACAGGCACGGAACGTACGGTCTACCAAAAAATAGGACAATCAGTGGTCAATCTTTTTCATCAATAACATATAATAATCAAATAGAATTATATTACGAAGATTACAAGATTACGGGTTTAAATCAGGGCAAACACCACTGAATTTTCATTTTTACAAAAAAAGATAGGCGAGCGGACAAATTAATCCCGTAATATTTAGTGGTCACCATATTGACACTGTAAGAAATATTATTTACATCGCTAATGTGCCGCCTAACTTTGAATTGTGGTTGTGCCTGTAGGTCTCCCTTCAAACGTAACACAACAATACTAAGTATTTCTATTTGGCGGTAGAATATCTGACGAGTGAGTGGTACCTACACAAAGAGATAAACATAAGCTCTACCACCGAAAAAGATTTTTTAAATAATTGCGGACCCAATGAATTATGTGTGTCATATATAAAGTTTATCATAATAACAATACAATCAAATGGGCGAATGATTTGTGTTATCATAGAACTACCATATAGTAGTCGAGTTTGTAGGGCTGAAGAAGTTTACATACATATGTAAAATATATGAAACGCAGTGAGCTCATTAAGAGATCACGTGCGAAAATTACACATCAAACAGTTGGGGTAAGTTAGATAGCACGCTTTTTGTTCGTTAAATAAATTTTCAGTGTTTTTTTTGCTTTTAAGATCTAGTTTTATGTTCGACTAATTAAGTATGGTACAATTTTTTTTAAATATATTTTTAGTCTATAACAAAATGAGGCAGATATTTTTAACTTTCCCAGGTAAGACATTATCAATAAAAACAATTGAAGTCTCAACATAGTATATAAAACACAGTCGCTTTTCGCCGTCTGTACGCTTAGATCTTTTTAAACTACGGATAACAGATTAACGTATTTAAATGCGTTTTTCATAAATAAATAGAATTATTCAAGAGGAAGACTTATATGTATATTACATGCATATTATAGCAGAGAAATTCTGAGAATTTCAACTTTCCTAGCCGGGAAAAATGAAACATTTTTTTATGTTTTACCTTCAATCTAAAAGTTGTATTTAGACCCTTATTGTACCCGTGAGAAGCCGGGCTGGTAGCTGGTACATAAATATAACAAATTACAATAAAAAAATATACGAAAATACACTGAAAAATCAACCTGTTTTTCTGTTATTTATGTAAATTAATTTCTATTCAATTAAAGACGGCGGAAACGTTTCACCTGTCAAATTTTAAATGGTAGATAAGTGCTCCATAATAAGATTTTCTACGTTGATGTCATTCGGAACAGTCGTTGAATCTTTTACTTTTGTTTGCAGATATCTGCCCCTTTTCAACTTGAGTTAAACAAATTTCCCCAAACAGACTTTGTCGCGACTCAGGTCGAGGATTTGCGGAGATCTACGAGGTTTTCGTTTTACCGCTTGTTTGTTTTACTTTTCACAGTTATTAAATTCTCACAATGGATAAAAGTCTTTTCGCTGGTTAATCTGCTTATATATGAAAAATACATACGAGAATTGATCCTGGATGTGATGTCAATGACCTCAATAACAAAACTAAAACACTGAATCAAATTGTAATACTCGTACATTTCGAATTGTTATTTATTATTAAATTTTATTTTTGCAAATAACTCTTTGATTAAGTGATAGGATACGGCATTTTATGCGCTAGTTGTATAGTTTAACAAAAATGTGAACACAAAACTTTAAGTTTTTCTTTTATTGTTTTTCAGTATTTATATATGATTATTTACCCTACCCCTTATTACCTGTGTAAGTTTTCTCCATCTTGGGTTTGTTCGAAGAAATATATTTAAGGTGAAGCATGCCTTAGATATATCTAATGATTGCGTTAGTTCAAACCTCATCCACTACACTTGATCGTTTGTTAACGTTACTTAATTAGTTAATTAATAAAAATAAAATATATTTTGATATCTGAATTTGTTATCAAGAGAAAGAAGAAAGAAAGAAACAAACAATTATAACGACAGTCTCAAGTTTCGTAAAAACTCAAAGATCTCACTTAAGTTGGTAATGCATTAATGGTGTTAGCTTAATTATTTATCTAAACAATAAGAAATTAACAATCTTATATACAGCCTCTTTGTCATTTATAAACATAGCTAGCGACCCGCCCCGGCTTCACACGGGCGCTATGCTGATACTAAAAATACTACTGAATGTCTTGCAACGTTTACAGTTTTTCAGTCATTAGACAATTTAAGCCGCTATGTGCCTGCGTTTTAAATCTGTAATATCTTCGAAAATATTTATTTAAATTACATGCTATAAAGGGCCATATTGAACTATATGAAATTCATAATCTAATTAAGGTACTTCATTGCTCAAAATCGCTTCGAAAATAAGCCATTATTTCTCGTAAAAAGTTAAGGATAAAAAATGGTTATTGTGGGTTATCCCTAAGAAATAGACATATAACATAGCGGACCATTTGTGAAGACCTTTTTAAGGTGTATTTTTTTTATGGCATTGGTTGGCGGACGAGTATATGGGCCACCTGATGGTAAGTGGTCACCACCGCCCATAGACAAAGGCGCTGTAAGAAATATTAACCATTCCTTACATCACCTATGCGCCACCAACCTTGGGAACTAAGATGTTATGTCCCTTGTGCCTGTGATTACACTGGCTCACTAACCCTTCTAACTGGAACACAACAAGACATAGTATTGTTATTTGGCGGTAGAATATATGATGAGTGGGTGGTACCTACCCAGACGGGCTTGCACAAAGCCCTACCACCAAGTAAAAAGTGTACAATACTGTTGTACACTATTTTGATCTCGTAATCGTAAGATTCAGAGAGCGTTTTCAAAGTAAACGCAAAACATGTGTTTGTTTACGACATCACATTCGAAAACCTCTAAAATGATCAGTGTTTCTCTACTATACATGCAAAATGTATTATACATATAAACCATCTTCTTGAATCAATCTATAAATTAAAAAAAATCAAAATCCGTTGTATAGTTTCAAAGATCTAAGCATACATACGGACAGACAGCGGTACGCGACTTTGTTTTATACTATGTAAAGATAATGATTTAACATGCAAAACTTTTACATCGATAGTATAAACTGACATTCGTGTTATTTTATGTTTATAATACGCCTCAAAATCGTCAGTAGAAAACCGTATGAATATCTGATGAAATCCGCCGCTCGTATTGGATCTGTGGTGGAATAGCTACATACCTTCTCCTCAAAAACGAGACTTTCGAGTAATAAGACATTTACAAGCAATTATTTTACATTACACCGATATTTAAAAAGACATTGACGTTACATCAATTTTAAATTTATATCAAAATTCATACATTAAGGTGTGTGTGGCAAATGTAGAAAACGTTATGCGTTCAACGGGGCGGTCCATCGTGTTATCGCATGATGTACTGCGGCGCCGATAGTGATAAGCCGGAGTCATCGCGTTACTTCGCATTAAAATCGCGTTAGTCGCAAACTGACCGTTACAAACGTTTCAGATTTACGCTTTAATTTCTGACTATGAAACCTGACCTGCAACTACTTGCAATTTAACTTTGTGGAAGTATTTTAATAGCACACGTTCTCATTCCTAAAAAATGTATGAGCATAAATCCCAATCGGTAGAAAATTTAGAAATTTATCACATAAAAAGATGAAGGCAGCTGAATTGACAAATAGGCCACCGCCATAGACATTGCTAAGTAAGAAATATTAACCATTCCTTACATAGCCGATGTGCCACCAATCTTGGGAAGGTGATATGTTCCTTGTGCATGTAAATATACTGGTTGAGATTGCTGTTTGGCGGTAGAATATCTGATGAATGGCAGCTTACCTAACTTACCCCAACGGTTTTGAACTAAGCTCTATCACAAGCAGGTTTCCTTGTGTGGTTTTCCTTCACCGCCTTCAGGTAACTTCTGGCTTCGTCCACTGTACGTCCAATATACGATAACAAATAATATAAAAATACGAACATATTTATTCTAAAAATAATCATTCTCAATCAAAGTTTAACAACAAACATTTAAAAGACATAGTTACTTTTGTATTTATAATATCAGTATATATATAATCTGAATTCTGAGTCACGATTAACAGTTCTTACTTATTAAAATACTGTTTATGTTTCTTTTATATTTGACAGCTGTGAAATAAATCGTTCGACACGAATCTAATGCATGCGATCATAATATAACCTCTAATATTCCTCAGCGTCAAAAAAATACTCAAAACTGTTCCGTATGTATCAAAACTTTTATATTTATGCAGAAAATATTAAGCTACACGTGATGTCGGTCGCGTGACTAATGAGTTTCCTTATTCCTTATTGTTTTTCAGTTGTTGACCCCAAGTCCTATCGTCAAGCTGAGCGCATAACAGTTACCCAATTATTACCTGAAACGAGCTTCACTGGCTGATTGTTATTAATTAACGACTGTGTTTCTTCGAAAATTGATTACGGACGCATGTCAACGACGCAAGGTAAAGGTATGTAGGTATAGGTACATTTATATTATATATGTATATTTTGCTTTCTTAAATAGCGACCGCAAGGTTATTCCTTCTTTAGGGGTTAAAGATTGATATGAAATCAGTACCCAAACCATTAAAAAAATCCAAAAAACATCTAAAACTAAACGCTCTGATTTCCGATAACTATGAATGATATCAGGAATCAAAATCCACTACGATTTATAAAGCTCGTCCTACTTTTGAAAGTACCTACCAAAAAGAAAGGGCAAGTGAATTATGTAACTTATACGTTACGTATACGTTATTTTTTATTCAATTCTGTACTTTTTATGTAGCAGATTATACATAATTGTAAATACCAACCCACGCACCCAAAAAATAAATAGTATCCAATGGTTCGCCACTAAGTTACACTAGTAAAGTAGTATGACGTTTAGCGAGTGTCAACCATAACTGTCACGCACACTAAGATAATAAAATTGCTTTAGTTCTTTTGTAGTGCGACACTCTATCAGGATATGTATACAAATATAATCTAAAGTGTAACCATCATTACATCTATAAAGATGGACACGTGTATACTTGATTAAAATTATTATTAAACGACATTGGCGAAAATTTTATATTTACATATATTTATAATAGAGTTAAAGAGCCATAAGAGTTCAACATATAATACAAAAAGCAATGCCAAAAAGTCACAACAGACATGAAAAAACCACCACCGATCCGCAAAAGCAACTGAACCAAATTATTCCATTTGATTAAAAGTCTCTGTTAATTCAAATGAAAAATTGACCGTCTAAAGACTTTAGCGTGTTTATATAATAATAACTATTGCTACTTCTCTTAGATGTTATAAATAAATAAGTAATCAGACCCAAACCATTACTTTTTTTAGTAAAATTAAACATGTAGTTTGGGCTGATTATCTACAGCATTAGGCAGTTCTTTGCATGCAAATGTCAACCGTGATATCTACGATAGTTCCTAGTGTCTCTAATTTTACTGACTCAATTGACCATACATTGCATTGCTGAGTATTATTAAAGGATGACTTATATTACCAAGGGTCTTTTTATTGTTCATTACAATTATTGCAGCGCTGCGATGATAATTTATGTACATCATAATAACTCTTAAGATAAACTTCGCAAAACAAATTAAATATGAAATCAATTTTAAGATTTTGTTTTATTTGTTTCTTCTTTTTTTATATTTTCTTGATATATATTTAAATGGAATATAAATGAGAGTCTGCCTTAAGAATCGTAGATTGAGAAGACATTTTCATTGACTTGGAATGTGTCCTAAGAATAATACTCCTTGTATTATTTGTCTTTGTCAGGTTCTGGATTCCATATATGGTAACCAGTACCAATGTCTATGGCCACTTATAACCAGTCCACGAACCTAAATGACGTATACGAGATGAGTAACACCTACAAACCAAGCGCATGAAAATTTAATATTTCTTCCCCAGATTTTAATCCGTTACCTTCATTTAAAAACCACGGTTTCTAATCACTGGGTTATATAAAAAACCAAACAATATAGGTAAGTAGTTTATTTAGTATCTTAAGCTTACTTCTCGAATATACCGAACGTAAATCGAATGTTAATTTCACATAAAAATCAATATATCATCACAACAAATAGACAAATACATGAATCGTTACTCAGAGTAAGTGCTTGTCACAATGTAACGTAGTAAAAGATTCGTCGCAGTAAGAATTTATCTCCAGGGAATCAACCGAGTTAGAATAACGCTGAGTGAAACGGCTTTTCTACCTTTTGTGTGTTGGATTGTTTAAAGTTTTTCCGTGGTTCGGTCAGTAAGACCGTGTTCAACTCTTCATGATATAGCAAAAGTTATAGTCGGTTCCGTACAATGTTGCTTACGGCACTGAACTTGTTTTCATTTCGCTGCTTCTTTGAACGAGCTTGTTGAAACTGAGCGTAATGCCGACGTAACGACTGCAGCGCGAAAACACGGCAGTTCTTTTAGTCTATACTGTGTGTATGTATTGCATTGAAAACATAAGTATAGTAGCGGTAAACTGATATATGGCTTATTAAATAGAAGGTAATTATGACGCTTAAAAAAATGTAAAACTCATCACTCAAATTAGTAATTGCTAACATAGAGGTTCACCTATTTGGTGTGTTTTAATATGAATTTACAAACAAAAAAATGTACAAATTTTTAAATAAACAATTTAAAAAGATAAATAAGAAAGATGGTCCTTTTTGGTATAGATGTTTCAACACAACCAACGCGTGCATCGAATACGAGTAAACAAACATTAATTTATATAAAACGATCATTTGATTTTGACTCAATCTAGACCAAAACATTTTATTCAAATAAGCTTATAAAATAATTTTTGAGTCGTCAGTATTGAATTGAATGCAAAACTACAACTGGAATATAACTATAACTATCTAGGTGGTCATTATCTTCTGTACCATAGATCAGTTATATTACTTTAGTCATTGTTACAGGCTCAGGCAAGGATCCCTTAGTTGCTAGCACAGTGACATTCTAAGAACGGGTTTATACTTGTTCCTATGTCAATGTGGAATTATGTCAGACAGCAAATTAACCGTTTTGCCTTCTTGCTATAAAAACCTTGTATTTGCTAACAGACATCATTGACACGTAAATATAAGTATTAAGCAACCAGCAATCGTCCTGAGGCCCTGGTTGTGTATAGTTTAATGATAGATCTGAGTCTACTTGAATCTACAGATATTATCCAGAAGTCGGCATTGCGTGCAATTGCGTTTCATTTATAAAATATAAGAAGGTAATATATAGATATATATTACCTTCTTATATTTAGTATACTATGTCATTTATTAGTGATTGACGTTTTATAGGTTGTCAGTTGAGATATGTCAATTGTAAAAAATATAAGATGGGCATGTATTTTGTTACACAGCCGACTGATGTAAATATAAAGATTTAATGGTGTATCTGTCAGTGTATGTTCCTTTGTTGAATGAGGCACTTGATCTCTTGGTCTTGGGACAGCGCCAGCGTCAAACGTGCGTACTGACTGAATTAATAATAATAACATGCCGAACGACAATAGTGATCCTCTAGATGGCTATCCATGTGAATCTGCGACATATATATATGTCGCATATATATATATATATATATATATAACTAATTACATTATATATTTGTTTAAATTTCTCAGATTACGGCAAATCATCAACAACCAAAGTCTATGCAAATATAATTCGATCCTTTGTCTACATTCGAAGTTTGTGCACATCAGATACATAACCTTTCAATCGTAATCATTGTTTGAGCATATCCACTGGTGTATGATGTTTAGTCTATTCAAATACAACTCGTATAAAATGTAAACAATACCAAAACTGTTTAAATGTATGAAAAATAATATTTGCATAATATCATATACTTATAAATAAGTTGCTATTACTTCACATTTATTAAACAAAAGAAAATATCAATCATCATATACCCGACCCGACATCCAAAGATATATTTCGTATGTTTTCGAGTTTAGTCTAATTAATGGAAAACAAAACTGGGTGTGTAGTGAATTAAGAAGATGCCCTTATTAGAGCCGAGATGGCCCAGTGGTTAGAACGCGTGCATCTTAACCGATGATTTAGGCAGCCACCACTGAATTTTCATGTGCTTAATTTGTGTTTATAATTCATCTCGTGCTCGGCGGTGAAGGAAAACATCGTGAGGAAACCTGCATGTGTCTAATTTCAACGAAATCCTGCCACATGTGTATTCCACAAACCCGCATTGGAGCAGCGTGGTGGAATATGCTCCATACCTTCTCCTCAACGGGAGAGGAGGCCTTAGCCCAGCAGTGGGAAATTTACAGGCTGATTATGTTATGTTTACATTACATAGATCTACTTTTATTGGGATATACTGTTATATAGGTAACTAGCGACTCGCCCCGGCTTGGGTGCACGGGTGCAATGCTGATACTAAATATACTACATAATGTCTTACAACGTTCACAGTTTTGTCATTAGACAATACAAACCTGCATTTTTAATCTGTAATATCTTCGAAAATATTAATTCAAATTACATGCTGTAAAGGGCCATAATGATCTATATTAAATGCACAATTTATCTAAGGTAATTAATCTGCTAAAGATTAATGCCGTATTGCTTAAAACCGCTTCGAAAAAAGCCATTACTTCTCATTAAGAGTAAAGGATAAAAAATGCTTATTGTGGGTTATCCTTAAGAGATAGACTATATAGCATCGCGAACTTTTTTTAAGACCTTTTTAAGTGTACAATAATGTAGTACATTATTTTGATCTATCTCGTAGGGTTCAACCAGCGTTTGCAATGTAAGCTATAGTGTTCGGCGCGCGCGCTCGGCGTACGGTCACGTGAAATATTTTATATCTTTAATTGGAATATTGGAGTGTGCGTAATTAAAGTAAACAAAAATGGTTCTATGTAAAAATGTAAACTCTTTGTGTCTGTGTCTAAAGACGATACAGTAAAATGTAAAGGTGCTTGTGAGGCGGATTATCACAAAAAATGTGTAAATAAGCAATTTTTGCAAAATCAATATTGTGATGGATGCCAGCAAAATGGGTCGCTCTGCCCGGCAGAGAACTCCAGGATAAAAGTAAATCAAGTATCAGGCGAGAAAGTTTTAGAAGAAATAAACAAGAAACTGGAGGTACTTTATAAAGTTGAAAAAAAAATAGAAGAGATGACAAATACTATCGAATTTTACGCTGATATGTACCAAACATTGTTACAATTTAAAGAGGAATCACAAAAGAAAATAAAAACGCTGGAAGTAAAGAATATATACTTAAATAAATGTAACAAGGCATTAGAAGAGAGGGTGCAGGAGCTAGAGATGGCAGAAAAAGAAAAAAATATTGAAATACACGGATTGGAGATGTGTAGTAATAATGAAAGTACATTAGCTGTAGTGCAAGAATTGGCAAAAAAGCTGTACTTAAATCCAAATGATATTGAAGATGCTAGGAGGGTAGGACAAGATAAACCAGACGTTACAAAACCGAAAACCATATTAGTTACACTTCGAACCAAAACTGCTCGTAAAAACTGGATGGCAGCAAAGACGGGTAACATGATTACTAATAATAAAGTATACGGCAATGGTAGTGACAAAAGAGTGTACATAAATGAAGATCTACCGAAATACAAGCGCCAACTCCTGTGGACTGTGAGAAACAAACTAAAACCAAAAGTATTTCAATATATTTGGGTTCAAAATTATAATATTCTTGTTAAAAAAAACAATGAAGATAAAAAAAGATATAGTATACAACAAACGACAACCAATAAATTCCGCACATAAGGCAAAGGGTACACACTAGATGACTTATTAATATTAACATTCGATACTACGGATGACTTTTATAATGATTATAAGTTTAAAAGATATTATAGTATAGTTGAATTGGGTATTGATTTAAATAAAAATATTGGATATACGCACATTTTACATTTGAATATAAGATCACTTAGAAAACACTTCAACGAGTTACTAGTGTTATTAAATAAAAACGTGGATAAAATATTGATATTAACTGAAATAAATATTACAAAAGATGAATTGCAGTTTTACAAAATACCAGAATATAATACATTTATACATACAAGAGAAATAACTAGCGGAGGAGGAATATTGATATACTCGAAGGAAAAATTAAAATTTGATGCCCAAAAACTTAATACTAAAACTGTAGAAACGCTACATGGTCGACTCAGTGTCGAAAATAGTATGACACATATAATTGCCATATACAGACCACCTAGCACCAATACATTATTGTTTATTCAACAATTGAAAACTATCATAAGATCGATACCGGCACGCGACAACGTCGTCGTATTTGGCGACACGAATATAAACATCTTAAATAATGCGGTAAATCCAACAATCAACAAATACAAAAACAATATGTGTGCACTCGGCCTACAGTGTGCAATACCGAGCACGGAAACAACGCGCGAACCGATCGTGGCCGGTCGACTAGAGACGTCGTGCCTGGACCACGTGTGGGTGCGAGCGGGACGCGGCGAGAGCGGCGTTCGTCCTCGAGCCGCACATTTCCGATCACCATGCAGTAGGGCTATCTTTGGACTTACGTGCGAGTAAAAAAGACACAAAAAATATTAATTGTAATAGTGTGCGTGCAAGTGACAAAAGTATGAAACAGAAATTCGATGAATATGACTGGATGCAACTACTTAAAATTAAATGTCCTTTAGTTTCATATCAAACAATGTGTGCGGTGTTCGCTCGGATTTATAAAGATAGTACTATAACTGTTACATTACACGATAAAAGAACAAAACAACCATGGATAGATGTACATTTATATTCACTGATAATGCGTAAGGATCATTTATTCAGAATTTGGAAAGCAGAGCCAAAAAATATGTGTAGGAGATTAGAATATACGAAGTTTAGAAATAGGTTAACTAAATTGTTAAATATTGCTAAAAATAGATATCGACAGGCGGAAATTAAAAAATGTAACGGTGATTTCAGAAAGGTATGGGAAAATATTAATTTATGGTTGAGGCGGAATAAAGTTAGTCTAGGTGATATTATACTAAAATATTTAGGTAAAAAAGATAGTATTAACCAAATTTGTACAAATTTCTCTAATATATTTACAAAAGAAATACAGGCTATTAAACATGTATGTAATGTAAAATTTTTAGATAGGAAGCAATATGTGATATTTTTAAATTTATTAAAGTAAGTGCATTGGACGTAGAAAAAAATAATAATGAATATGTTGTCGTGTGACAAATCGCCCGGTGTAGATGGAATACGAGCGCAGGACGTTAAGTATTTATGTAAATAGTTAAGTCCTATTATAGCGAATGTTATAAATATGTCCACATAACAGAGAGTATATATCCACATAAGTTAAAATGTGCAATAATACGTCCTATATATAAGTCTGGTAGTCACTCTAATTATTTTAATTATAGGCCTATAGCAATACTGTCTGTTATTGTTAAATGGTCGTAAAAATTATTATCGGGCAGGTTAGTAAATTCCTAGAACGCTATACCGTATTGTCTAATAATCAATACGGATTTAGGAAAGGGCGCAACACTGTCTCTGCCTTAACAGAATTTGCAGATTACACCAACGAATCCTTAGACTCCGGTAAACAATGAATAGCACTATTTATTGATTATAAAAAGGCGTTTGACACCCTGGACCATGACATGCTGTTGCAGTCGATGGAAGAGTGTGGGATTCGTGGACCGACTAATGACTGGCTCAAAAACTACTTAACCGATAGGAAAATTCGCACGGTAGTCGCGGGATTCTCTGGTCAGGAAGCGTATGTTGAACTAGGCGTTCTTACCGGCTCGGTGTTCGCGCGGGTTGGCTATATCATACATGTTAACAGTGTGTCGAATGTAGTCCGTAAATGTCGGATGTTTATATATGCAGATGATATGTATTTAATTTATGCGTCAAAGGAAATAACGGAGGTTCAAAAATATATACAAGAAGATTTCAAAAGTATTTGTAAATGGGCACATGACAATGGGATTATATTGCACACAGAAAAAACAAAATGTATGCATATATACTCGCCATACAACCAGAGAGCTAAGCACGTCGAAACACAACATCTCGATATAATAGGGATAAAAACCTATGAATGTTTGCATAATAAAAAATCAAACTGCAACTGTCTTAAAATAGAATATGTAGATAAATTTAAGTACTTAGTCCTAAATATCGATAAACATTTCAACTGGAAGATACATGTAAATTATATTTGTAATAGTTTAAGAGCAGTGGTAAGTAAATTTTATCATTTAAAACCAGTACTAAATAAACACATGTCAAGAATAGTGTATTTCGCACTCGCCGACTAGTTTTTAAATTACGGACTTATAGTATACGGACGAACGTTTAAGACATATTTGAAAATATATAAGAAAATTACAAATAAGACTGATCAAATTCCTAGTTAGTAAAAATGTTAAGAAAAGATGTAATAGAGACTATGATAGGCTTTTTCATATATGCAAAATATTACTAGTAGACAAAAAGGTAGAATACTTATTAGGATTAGAATATTATTACAAGGACGAATATAAAATATTAGTAAAAAATAAATATAATACGAGAAGAGTAACTGACAAAAAGTTATATCAGCCAAAAATAAATAATTACTATGGGGAAAGAACAACTAAATATATGGTACCAAAGTTATTCAATAGAAATGTTATGCTAAGACAAAAAAATGAAATAAGCAGAAAACTGTTAAAGATTAAGTTAAGGGATTTGTTTCTCGATGAAGAAAACTTGTCGCCATTATGATATTTAAACTAATGTTTATGTGAAGTGAATACTGTATTTGTATTTATGCTAAAAACATTTAAAAAAAAAGTGTTTATTTACGAAACCACTTTAGAAACCTCTAAAATTATCAGTATTTCTCTACTATAGTGTGCATGTATATAAACTAAAAATAAATTGGAAATTGGAAAATGTTTTAAAATTTATCGAAGCCTACAAACAAAATCATGTAGTTTGGGACCCCATCCTCAAAAGGAACACATAACAGGAAACTGAAACATACGCGGACCATTATTTAAATATTACAGAAATTATGTTATTGAAAAATATATTCTGATTTCTGTTATATAATATTATTCAAACTATACACAATAAAAATAATATTTGCATAGTTCATGTTATGGAAAACGTTAATTATCAATTTATTTTTTTCTAAAGACTGTAATATTTTTTTATGAAAAATGTATACGAGTATACGCTGCGATAACATCGCGTGACTTCAATGAAATTTCTGCACCTATTTAATGAATATGAATAAAATATTCACAAATAATGTCACAGAATGCCCGGCGGATGTGAAAAATCGAAATTGATGATCATTGAAAAAATTTTGTAATAAAAAAAATAATAAAAAATATGAAGTGAATAAATTAATACGAATATAATAAAGGTTTGTTGGTATGGTAAATATATTTTTGCTGTGTGTTCACTTGGACGCACGGAAGAGAGGTCGAGTGAAGGCATAAGAGAACGTCTAGTCGTTTGCTCACGACATACGGGTTGGTCTTACCCCCAAGGCACACCAATAGATGTTTTCCGCAACAAATTATTATTATTTTACGATTAAATATTAAGGTTTTATTCAAACATAAAGTTTTCTTTGACATGTTTTCATTTATTTTTCTGGTACGTATAACAAAGTGATAAATAAATTCACCGTTTCAACAATCGAAATTTAATGGGCAGATGAGTACGTCTTAATAAGGTCCTCCTCATTGTTCCTTCAGTTCTATCCCTCAAACCTTATCTCGTACTCTTGTTCAAGTTGAATCAAACAAATGCCTTATAAACGTCAAGACGCAGCTCACTGAAGACTTGTAGTGATCGACAAGGTTGTTTTTTTATGTTGGTTTTACTTTTCGATTATTTAATCATTTAAGTTAAGATTACATTTCACCGTCATATTGTCTAACATCACAATGCGCCATGACACCTTATGGCTTGATCACTGAGGTGTGACGGTTATTTTCAAATGACATAACAATATTTCGTTACGTTATTTTATTTTTAATTCTTATAATTAAGGACTTACGCTAATAATTCTAATGTAAATAATAATTAATTTTGTCATCCTTGTTCATTAGTCTTCTAGCTTTTATTTATTAACTTTTTTTTTTTTTTTTTTTATTTTAAGGTACAGTATTTACTTCCTTGTAATTTCAAATCAAATAATTGTTTAATCTATCTTGATTCTATTAACAACCTACGCGAATATAATTAAGTAAAAAAATTGTGACCGTCCAAAAATACCTATTGTAGGCCAGGGCTTCCTGTCATCTTTAGAAGGAGAAAGTGTGGAGCGGATTCTAAGACAGCGCGGATTGGTGGTTATACAATAAATCAAAATATACTTCAAGCAGACAAATCGGACCAATTCATTTAAATCGTCATTATACAAGATTGTATTAAATTTGATTGTAGACCTTCGTGCAATGGCGGCTG
Source organism: Vanessa tameamea (assembly GCF_037043105.1). Classification (NCBI taxonomy): domain Eukaryota; kingdom Metazoa; phylum Arthropoda; class Insecta; order Lepidoptera; family Nymphalidae; genus Vanessa; species Vanessa tameamea. The sequence goes on along the minus strand of NC_087315.1, from coordinate 4,079,004 downwards.
GATAGGTACAACCCACTCATCAGATTTTCTACCTCCGAACAACAATAAAGATTATTGTTGTGTTCCGGTTTAAAAGGTAAGTGAGCCAGTACAAGGACAAGGCACATAATATATTGGTAGTGCATTGGCGATGTAAGGAATTGTATATTTTTACAGAACCCATGTTATGGCGGTGATGACCACTTATCAGGTGCCCCATTTATTCGTCCAACGACATATCACTACCACCAAAAATCACTGACATTAGAATGAAACTATATCGAGAATGTTAATTAAATAGAATTGAATTATTATATATCCCGAATAAAAATTATTATTTCATTTCATACTTGGCAGAATTTCATCCGACACTAAGTAAATGAATTACCTTATCAAAACCAATGCGGTTACAAGGCAAAAACAAATATAAACAATCGAAGCACCTAACAAGTAATAAAAAAAATATATAAAAAGTTCAGAGAAGACGTTCAGGGCGTCTTTAAGATTCGTCGTAACGTAATATTTATCTAACGTAAAGATTCGTAATAATTTGTTATTTTGGCTTTATTATTTCTAAATTGGTAGCTGAAAGATTTTTGATTACGATGAAAATATTTATTTTGCTGTACAAATAAACATACTCAAAGGGACGCTGTTCTTAATTTAATAATAATAAAACTGTTTTATTGCCAAACTTAATAAGTAAGATCCAAATTAAATTAAATTAATAAGCAAATGGAGGTGGCTCACCTTAACCTACTACGGGGGCACAGTACCCTGCAGAGCAGTTTTTCAGACTTAATACCTTAAGGGGGGGGCTTGTCTTTTATCTTGCAAATGTGTGTGTAAACGTGCAACTTAAAATGTAATTATGACTCGTCAAAAAATAGTTTGGACGCCGATAACATTTTTTGTTAAATAAATATCCTGAATCCCAATTGCAATGCAACGTGCCTATAAGGATAGAGTTTAGTACCTTTTTCTCCTTTTTTATCAACCGATTTTAAGATATCAGTTTAAGAAGATCTACTACTACAGTAAAAAAAATGTTTGAAATATGTAAATTCACATATGTCCAATTTCTATTGCAGAACGAATAAACTTAGTGATTTCAAAAAAACAGACACTGCTATTAAAAAACCTAAAAAAAATATATTGAAAACTTTCGAATATACATAGATATCGATTTTTATAAATTATTTGCTTCGTACATTTCCTCGAGTCCACTGGAAATCGATACTGTTCTATTTTGTAACTTTATTGTTATATAAATTAAACAGAATTCAAATCCCCCCATCTTTGAATATTCTGACTATAATTTATCCACTTCAATATCAGAAGATTCGGAAGGAGTAAGTAATGGTCGTAACAACTTTGTATTGCCCAATAAAACCTCACTTTAACATTATTTATTAGAAGCAAAACGATCAATATTTTATATATATCTACCGGGAGATATTTTTTATATTACATTTATCGAATAAATAACTAATGTATTTTGAGTTATTATAAATTTGGATATATGAAGACCCAGCTTCAAGTAAACAGGAACATCAAATAATTAACAATATTTAATATAGTTTACAATATTTATTTTTCCAGCTTTTGTTACAATCATCCATTATCGTTTTTCAAGCCAGATTAACAATTCCCATGTCCAATTCAAAAATATTATTTTTCTTCTTTTATTATTTTATAAAAATGTCAAACCAAAAAGTATTCATTACATTTATATAATTCTGTTATTGAATATAACTGAAAAAAGACATTATATTATTCACGTTATTTACTTTTAATTTTAAGATTGTGTTTAATAACAATAATAATTAACGTGAGGACGTTATTCACAGTGAAAACATAAGGTTTACGACAGTATGAAAGAGATGTGCATACAACCCGTATAAAGCTGAAATCATCAAAATATGTCCAGACGATTTCGAATAACAAATAAAACTTTGAATATTTTTTATTTCTTTTTTTTAATGAGCTATTTAGTAGTGCTTAAACATCTCGAACAATACAAATTATAAATGTAATTGATACGCTTCAATAATAACTGCGCTTCAGTATTTTTCTATGAAAACTAGATTATTGTATTATTTGATATCCTTGTAGGTTCTTAATTGTTCATTACATATTATAAAATACAGATTAAAAAATATAAAATACTTTAATGAACTATAAAAAGGTGTTTTTTTTTTAATATATCTTTAAACTTTGTAAAAAAAGTGGAGTTCAGTCGCATTAGTTGTCTTTAATTTTTTATTGCAATAATATGTATAAACCATGAAAATATAAGTGTAAAAAACTCCATGATTTTTACGGTACCTACTCAAATTTATGTTTTAAGATTTTCATTTGTACCTTCATGGTATCTGGTTTTATAATCAAAATCTTAATCACCAAATTGATATAAAACTTTAAGCAAATGAAATGAGCTCAAACTCGAAGAATTAACTAGTAGCCTTGAAGGGTTGCACTATCTTTATTTATTAGTATTTATTATATATTTAGTAACACATAAAAATATCAATTCGTCACGGCACGTTACCGTACCAATTGCATAACGCAACAGTGCTCATTATACTCAACGTGAAAGTTAATTGTGACATTGGAACACAGCACAGTTGCATACTTACCAGTAAATGCCATTTATGTTATTGTTCTTTTCTTTTTGAGGTTATCCTTTTTTTGGTGCATTATGAATGCACGTCAAACGAAAACTACATGATGAAGTTGCTCGCTAAGCCGCAAATTATGTATCAAGTCGCTCATAATAGACAACTTCACACCTTATGTTTATGAAATTACAAATTAAAATTGTGAATGTTTGAATTTGTGAGTGAGTTATAGTCGTTTTAAAAAATAAGAAATTGTATTTATTATTTTATGAATATACTAAAAATAAATATATATTTTTTAATTTACATTATTGTAATTAATTATTATTAACATGCAATTAAAAACTATTTTTAAATACGCCGAAGAAGTAGTACATAATCACACGTACGCACGTAATCGATTTTTTTATTAATTGTATAAAATTTTCATCTATATTTATTGTTATGCGTTGTTTCTTTTTTTCTTGTTTCATTGCAAACGGAATGTTTTATTTTTTACACGCAATTATATATTTTTTATTTCTATTACCTGTACCGTGAATAACTATTTTTATTCCAACACGATCGTGACTGCACGGTTATATAATGGAAAAAAAAACACTGGAATATTTTACGTAAAACTGAATATTATATAATATAATTTTGAATATTAAGAATCACATATTAAGGATATATGGAAATAGAAATTATTAAATTTAACAAATTGTATTAGTCCCTAAGTCCCTATTCAATAAAAATCTCCATAATTTATTTTAAATAAACTAACTCAAACGAGTTTTCAATCAATGTACCTTGTTACAATGTATTGTGAGAAAAGGATTCGCCGAAGTATTTATCTCAAGGGATTCTATTGACATATACAATAAGTGAAAAAAAAACAGTATGAAAATGGACTTTCTTCCGACTTTTGTAATTGTATAAATTTCAACGTCATTCCTGGGTTTATATACGGAAGTATTTTGAATAATATACTACCGATGTTTCGTTTAAGGCGCTAATACCTTGAGGCTGATTTTAAAAATGATACGCTGATATCGAAGTTGCCTGTATTTGTAATCATATAAAGAGCGATGTATTGCCAATAAATGATTATTGATTTAGTTCGAAAGTAACACGTTTCAATGCCCGAACAACCAAAGCCCCACCGCTCGACAAGGCCTTTTGTCTTAAAGATGAAATATTGGACTGGTCCGTCTTAACCCAGAATGCAGGAGTTGCAATAAAAAAGTTTTAAAAATCATTTTGGAGGAGAAAAGATTGCCAGGATCGCTTGTTCCCAGGCACTTATTTTCCTTAAGACTTTGTTGGAGTGTATTACATTTACTTTAATATTAAATATTATATTATCAAACACATACTGGTTCCTTTACAATATTTTCCTTCCCCGCAAATGAATTGTTAAGACAAATTGAACACGAACAAAAAGTGTACTTGCCCGGACTTGATCCTGCGATATTCGGTCATAATTAATATATTCTATCTAGTAAGCAATTTTGGCTTGAACTTTAAAATAAAACGAATCATATAATGTAAGCATTTATTTATAATATAATAAATGTTTATAGGATTAATGAATAATTTATCTTTAGAAAATCGTCTCCGAAAATCTATACAAGCAAATTAAATTGTATTTTTTAGAACGATAAGAGTACTATTTTGAACCCGTGTCATTTTATATATAATACAAATTTGAATGCCATTTTAATAGCCATATCATTACACACCAACAGCCGTAAATTTAATAACATTAAATTCGAGACACTAAATTAGTATCAGGTCTAAAAACCAATCTAGCAGCCGGCGGCAGTGCAGTTGTTTGGCTTTGAAACGTTTCCAGCATTGAAACTGAACCCGAGCAGAGATGTGAGTTTGTTTGTGCACTTGTTACATGCGTGCCCTTTCAATAGCTAGCGTTTGATCAACTCGGCCTGCGCTTAACAACAGATAGAATAGATCAGTTCATATATTCTCGACGTTGCAGAGATTGTTGTCGTTCATTCTATTTCTTTTTTTTTTTACAGTAAATTAGCTTAAGAGTAATGCCAGCATGCCAGTGAGATATTTGCACTCTTTGATTTTCATTTCATTTAAAAAATATATAAATCTAATACTGATGTAAAATTTAAATAAAAACACAATACTTTTTCAATTTACGTCGCATGCTGAACATACACATTAACATAAATTGAATGTGGAATAGTTAAACATTCTCAAAGAACCCCGATCCATTCATTTTTCGCCAACGGTTATAAAAATAACGAGAACACCGTACCTTCCGCAACGTATTATGCTAGACGCGCGTGCAAAAATTTAAGGCCTTGTGTTGTGTACTGTAAAAGTTGACACAAAAGGTTCTATAAGTTCCTTCATAAAACTAACAATATTGCTAGCGGTAACAAGACAGGAACGTTTCTCTCGAGCCCACATTCGCCGCGCCATTGTCTCGCTCGGTAGACTTCAGGGCTTGAGCGCGCTGCGTTAGACCTCGCAACCTATTGTTTAGCTTTCTTCACCTGCCAAGACGGATTCCACACAAAGCCGTCGCTCGTTTCATCATTCGTTTGTTTTCGTTTGTTATATGCAATTGCAGGTTTCAAGTGAGCCACGTGAGAGCGCAAAGCTACTCGTTTGTGAACTGGAGTGTACACTCTGCTTGCATTTGTTTATTTTTAGTTTTGTATTTGACGTGTTGCCATAAGACCCTTTACTTATTCATTACTTAGGTGATTATATAATATTAATTATAAATGAATTATTTACTAACTGGAATGAATTTGAGGTCGTTGACACGTTAAAATTGAAAACTTAAAATTAATACTTTAGTATGAGACTGTGGTGTGTTGATGCAATCATAATGAATTTACAAATATTAGTAGTATTGTCCTCAAAATAATTTCAAATGTTCATTTTTTTTCCTAGAAATTAAAAGGAAAAAGTAGTTGATGGTAGCAAAATAGAACGTCAAATAAATAGTATCATAAACGACACGACGTCAGTAAAGTTAATCTAAGATTTCGGAGATTTTCTTACATTACGTTACTCGTAAGTACATTTTTCAATGTTATCGAATCGATAGCGTTATATGAACCGGCAATTCACAATCGAGTTTATCTTGATTTTATGTGTTCATATTTATTTTTCTTACTTTTTTATTAATTAATTATCTAGCTCATAAATTAAATTTACAAAATATATTCGAAGCCATTAAAAAATTAATCGCAAATCTTCAAAATTAAACCGAAAGAAAACCCCATCAGTGAATACTACTAAAAGTTTCACTAGAAACTTTTGAATTTCGAATAAGGAAGTTCCCTTAAACTTGTAAAACGTTTTATGTTAACGATACGACTATGTGTATAGTCCTTTATTACGCTAGTGTGTAAAACCCCAAACGCTTAACTGTCCGTTAAATAAACGGTTCTTCTCTCCGGTACATCCCTTTGAGGAACTAAAACAAATTAAGATATAGTGGGCTGAAATATAGCTGGTTATTTCGTTTCCTTTACCTACTATGACTACGGCATAAAAGTTGTAGAAAAATTTAGTGCCGGTCTATAAATTCTGATCCTTAAAAATCTTGAACATTATAATACAAATGTTATAATGGTATATATATTTTTTTATATTAGACAGATTTCTTCCAACATGCAGGTTTTCTTGCATTGATTCCGTACCCGAATTAGATTAGCGTCGTTAAGCTTCAAGCTGTCTCCTCAAACGGAGAGTAGACCTGCGGCCAGCAATGGGAAATATACAGTTACTGTCCTTTTCTTTGAAACAATTAGTTGTCATTCGCGGCTTCTCTCGCGATTTTGTGTTTTATTGCTCGTCGTTAGGCATAAAAACCCTATGGCCTTTCTTGGTGTTCAAACTACATAAAAATTTAATCAAATTCAGTTCAGTGGTTTGGCCGTTAAAGAGCAACAGATAGAAAGACAATTAAAATATTAGTATAGATACAATTTTTTTCATACGAAAAATAAAATATATATAGCTATAAAACGGTATTTACATGTATTGTTTAGGAAAATAAAAAGTAAATTCTTTCAACGTGTTTATAGATATTTTATTGCCAATATCAGGATTATTCATGATAAGTGGATAAGCGTATATTCAAACGATTATCTATAAATTCAGTAAGTTTTTAATTAAACAAATCACACAAATAAATTCCCAATAGTCATCAATATTGATTCGTCAATATATCATATATACAAACACACATAAATCACCGAATCTATTACAAAAGAATAAAGATATTATCGGAAATTCGTGGGCGCATACGTGGTGCGCGGGAAATCTTGAATGTAACCGTCGATCTAAGATGGCCGCCCCGCTAGCATCGACGCGACCCTTCACTAGATCGCGGTTCCACTACCATGAAATTTTTATGTATGTATTTTTATGTAACAGATGGACGAGCAAATGGCCTTCCTGATGGCCATAGCCACCCATAAACCTTGGCGCGGTAAGAAATTTTAACCATTCGCTGAGAGCTAAGATGTTATGACTCTTGTGTCTGTACTGGCTCACTCATCCTTCAAACCGGAACACAACAATATTTAGTATCGTATTGTTGTGTGTCTATTTAGCGTGAGATTTTCCGATCAGTGCGCGATACTTACCCTGACGCAACAAGCCTTACCACAAAGTAAAACTTTTTTTCTTTTACAACTAAGAGTACACTTGTGTAAAATATAAAATTAAAAAAGATATTAACGTAAGCTTTTACCTGGAACCGATGTAGATTCTAAACAAATAAAATAACTTATGTTTTGCACCTTCATAGTTCCCAGCTTCACGTATAAAACTACAATATTTTTCAATTCAATACAATTGTTACTTAATAGCTATTCGCTGTTGTGGCTATTTCATTGAACCACGGCAAACATTCGAAGCAACGGTATTACTAATTTCGTCCAATGAAATTTATATAAAACTTCATATTTTAAAATACTTTATATAAAAATACATATTTTAAATACTTTTTATAAAAAGCTTTTTTATACTATTAAATATTCAATTGTTAAAAAAGATACGATGTATTAATAAGTCGTGTATTTGAAAGTTAGTGTTTGAAGTGTAGAAGAACCCCTTAGGCTTGAGTGGACATGCTGATTATGCTTTTTCGGGAACTCCATAAATGCTATGAATTTAGGGTGTGTATATAACTCCCATCGCGGCCGTAACTTCACGCGCGGCCGGCGTCGGTAACGAGCAGTCACATAAAACAAAATGCCACTTGAAATGGGAATCTGTGAATTGCCTCGATATTTATAAAATACTCGTTTTGGTAAGCCATAACCGTTTAAGAATAACGCCACTTGTAAAAAACTTATTATAATTGAACTTTAAAACGTTACATTTTAGTTTCGGACATATAATATTTAAAAAAAAAAAAATTATATTTGGTATGTAGTCTCGCAAATGATTCACCTGATGGTAAATAGTGGCCACCCTGAAACAGTGTTATTGTTGTTGTGCTGGTAGATAGTATGATGTTTGGATGGTACCTACCCAGTCGGGCTTGCTCTACCACCATTAAAGGATATATTTTTTTATTTACTTGATGAAGAAAATAAAGATGTGTAATTAAAATATTCGATATTATCGTTTTCGTTTCATAAAAGCATAAAGTGTAAACTCCAATATCGCAATAGTTTACAGGCAAAAATGTTTACAGGTAAAAATCGCAGCCTCGAACCCGACCCTATTAGCGTATGGGTATACCCGACTACTAGATCAAGTTTTACTTTTATTTGGAGAACTACACAGGAGCATTAGTAATGCCTTACAAAAAAAGCAATACGTCTCTAAGTATGTAGCTTAAAAGTAATGTTATATATGTATCACAAGATTTAGGAAAATAATTTAGCTTCATATGAAATGTATCACAATTCATGGAAATGAATAAATTATTTAATATTAAGTGAAATATCTAAATAACTCTCGCCCATTGTCGGACAAGTAGAAATCGAGACGTCTGTTATTTGCAAATAAAGGCTAAATAAATCCATTGTTCTTTTTATTATTTCCCAAGATCCCACGTTACTCATAGAGCTCGGTCCCTTGTCAAATAGAAACTTTTCTTATGTCTTGTCGAACCAATTACTTTAATAGCGACGTAGACTTTTTATGACTGATTTTTCAGTATTGCCCGTTCTATTGGAATTTATTTTGTCACAAGTTTATGTTTTAGAATAAATGAGAAATACATATTCATCACTTTTTTCATTTTATTTGTAATATCAGCGAACAATTTGAAAAGTATTTTTTTTTCAATGAATTCCTACATAGTACTAAAAAGTTAATAAATTTGAATATGGAATTTATAAAATATATATTCGTTTATTTCTTTTAGTTTTTAATTTAAATAATACCCTACAAAAGTAAATTATACGTCATTAAAGGCGTTTAGTAACTTAAAATCTTAAAAAAAGGTATGTTATTATTTAATAAAAATAAATACAAATCAGTCATTTATTGATGTTGATAAATAATTAACTCTGACTGTAGCTTTGAAACAGTAACAAGATAAATTAATTTGCGTTTGATAAGGAGTAATATAAAACTAAGGTTTGCTGACAATAAAGAGTTTATATTTGAACGATTTTTTTTTTTATGTTATAGTGGGCAAACGACCAGGAGGCTTTTTTTTTTTATACTAGAGGTGGCAAACGAGCAGGAGGCTCACCTGATGGAAAGTGATGGAAGTGCGGTGGTAGCACCGCCCATGGACATCTGCAACACCGGGGGGCTTGCAGGTGCGTTGCCGGCCTTTCAGGAAAGAGTACGCTCTTTTCTTGAAGGTTCCTAAGTCGTATCGGTTCGGAAAAACCGCCGGCAAAAGCTGGTTCCACAGAGTGTTTGTGGCTCACCTGATGGAAAGTGATTACCACCGCCCATGGACATCTGCAACACCAGGCGGGTTGCAGGTGCGTTGCCGGCCTTTTAGGAAGGAGTACGCTCTTTTTTTGAAGGTTCCCAAGTCGTATCGGTTCAGAAAAACGGCCGGCGAAAGCTGATTCCACAGAGTAGTTGTGCGAGGCAGAAATAGTCTTAGAAATTACGATTTCTGATTTTCGGCTATCTAGGTGGTACGGGTGAAATTTAGGATTCAAGGTGTATAAATAATAAAATATGAATTTGCATAATGTTATGCATTTTGATTAAAATGTTCTATTCTATTGAACCGTAACATTTTAACGAGTTAGGAACGAATACATGTCTAATACCAGATAGTGTACGCAAGTTTAGCCAGCTGTATCCCGCATTCACTAACTTTCCTAACATCGATTCAAAGTGCATACAAGCGGAAGTAACGAAATAGTTTATACAAGACACGTACAAAGTATAACCATTTCTAATTACAATAATTTAAATTAATCTATTTTATATATTTTATTCATTTATTTACTTATTAATTCCATTATGTCTAAAAATCATGTGTCATATTATTTTATGGGTTAATAATTTATTTTATTGGAGTTATCTGTGCAGAGATTACTAATCCATCCAGTCTCTTTGAGGTTATTTATAATTCTAAGTATATGGTTTAGCTTGAACGAAATTTTAAGTGGAAGAACGAAACGTAAGTCAGGAAATCAATATATGTTTTATTCGAGAACCTTCTTATAGACGCTTTTAATCCTTATAATCAAATTAATAAATAAAATAAGAAAAATTGTACTCTTACTATTGGACTGCAGATTCCATAAACAATGAAAACGAATTCCAGGCTTATTATATCTATATATTCTAATATTGTGTAATGAATATTATGACATAATATGTTTATAACAAGATTCAAATTTATTAGCAGGCTAAGTTAAAAGTAATACGTCTAAAATTTTCTTATAGAAACAAATATCTTGCCTCAGGAAGGATGTATTGACATTGCAAAGTCATGAATTTGGTTTTATATGATAACCTTTACTTTTCTCGTATTAATACGATTGTTGTCGGTTCTATTATAATTATATTTATCTGTACTAATATTATACATTCGTCAGTAACCTTGTATGTCTGTCTGTTGCTTGTTGACATCCAAACAATTTAATCGAATTTGATAAATTTTGGTATGAAGCAACCTTAAACTCCATGAGAGGATATAGGCTTTTTTATACCTAACAGCAACCCCTAAAACACGAAGCCACGAACGATTACTTGTTAATACATATTATTGTTGTAAAGCTATTGTGTAAAAACTGTAAGAATTTGAGATTACTGTTTATTTGTTTAGATTGAATCTTGCAAAACTGAAAATACTTCCCCTAATCCTACGGATCTGAGATTTTGGTTCAGTTTCGATTACAATGCATTTTCAATGATAACTATAACCTGATGCTAGGATTGGCTCTAAGTGAAGGAACTCCTCAACAATTGACAGTATGGAGACAAATGTTATACACGCAATCGATTCTGATGAAACAATCTTATTGCCACAATGGCACAAATGCCACAAATAAAATTTGGATACTGCACTCAAGATTTTTTGACGAAAGAACTCTTCAATAATTAGCAGCACAGGCACGAATTTCTGAATACGTATTTAAATGTAATCACCCGTTATAAGTACCCATCATATGTGATGATACTTATGCGCTCATTTTTAGGTTCGTATATGCATTTAAATGAGACAGCCTGTTCCAATATTATTATTGTATGTTATATGTACTGCACTGTACAGTGCTATATGTAAAGTGTTGCAGATTATATTATGCTAGAACTTGTACGATACACAAAATATACCGTACGTAATGTCGACCATTGTCTATTTAGTCTAAAGCTCTTTGGTACTCGCCAAGCCTATGTAGCGAGAATGTCTTGACATAAGTTATAATTTGAAAATATATATATATATTTGTATTTTTATAGAAAACACCTTCATTGCAAAAAATTAGACGGGGTAATCAATATAATGTAACAAAATGATGGGGTTGAATTACTTCAAAGTTTATTTTCTACTTTTAAGAACATTCAAATAAAATATATTTTTAATTACTCAATTTATCTTTATTGAAAAATATTTTTTTTTTCGGTTCTTAAAGAACATATCATGACATAACCTATTTTTCAGAAGATGTTCTGATACATACACAAACAACAAACAATCATAGCGCATGCTCGCAGCGGCTGATAAAAGTAGCGGCTAATTAAGAATTATTTAACAAGCCAATATACAATAATTAGGATCAAACATTTTGTTTAGTCGCTCGAGAATTTTAGGCAACAAATTAATTCAAATCACAATTGCCTGTATGCAAATGAGATGAACTCGCAAAGGGAGTTGGATGAATGGTTCGTTGCCATATGATTGAACAATAACAACTGGGGTAATAGAAACTCTGCATTGCATACTGTGCAGTCAATTAGCTTTGTCCAATCTGATTCCAATTATATATTTATATTTATAAATATATATATAGACATACTTCTTACTTCCTACTTCTTACATAATTACCATACATTACACTTTCAAACACACCCTTGTCTGTTGGTCGGGACTAAAAAAAAAAAATTAAAACAAAAATTATTTATCTGCTATTACCATACGAAATGTGTATTCTACTTTTAAAACATCATCGATTTAATTAGTTGTAGTGGACGGATGACATCCCCATAACACAGGATTTTCCTAGCATGGGGGTCATTGATCTATTATTTGTTTAATATTTTTTCTAAGTACTCTGTATGTGTCATGAATATTCTGTACTACTGTTATTGGCAAATAAATATATTATTATTAACAATTTTGTCATTAACATTAAATTATTTCCAAACGTTTATACATATAAATAAAATGTTGTTAAACATTTCATGCTTTTAAGTTTTATTTAAACTTAAAATGCTACCGTATTAAGTTCCAACATCTGTTTACACTACTTCATACTTTTTGTTTATATGTATTCCACCGCACTTTATTATATTGGATAATTTATCTCCGATGTCATGTGTTTTATTAAATTTTATGAATAGCTGCGGCGTACAATCATAAAAGTTTCTGAATTCTATGAAAATTCATACACTATAGAGTCAAATCTACTATTAACATTTTTATCAAACAAAATTATACGGATATTAAAAAGAGGTGACTTTTACTTGTTTTATAGTTCCTATTTTACGAGAGAACTACTTAGCTAATAAAAGTAGAACTTTCATGTCATGATAGTATATAGTTTAAGGCTACATAAAATTTTTATATGTTACATTTTTTTTTGATAAATCTTTTTGCGTCCACGTGATATTCTTCATGGCCATTTCTATTATTTTATTTAATCAATGGAAGTTTCGGGGATATTACAGTGAAATCGGACAATTTACCTTATTTAAAGTATCTGACCGAATTGGTACGAAACAACATTTAGAATTATCCTTAAGATGGTTGTCAATTTTATTGACAGTGGAAGGTATTTGCCAGCATAAAAATATCAAACGACCCGTATGTTAAATAAATAATAATATTTTGCATTATTATATTTAAAGCATTCGAAAAATTTGCTTTTATATAACTAAGCATAATCAAAACTCAACAAATAATTTTATGCTAACAACATACGTTGACAAAAACACACAAAAAATTTATTCAAGAAAATAGTTTAATTAATATTTTAAATTTATTTTTCAATAAATTATGCATATTAAATACATTGGAAGAAACTAAATATTGCATGAAAAATATTTTCTACTTAAACCTGATCATTCATCCATAGTAGACAGGAATATGTACAAATCACCGGACGGGGACGAATATACCGGTTCAGCCCTTCTTCTAGAGGCTTATGTTACAAGATCGTAAAATATTTCAAGAGGATACATGAAACTCTATGAATATTCTCATCTAGATACGACAAAACTGTAGAATAAATGTATTTTTTATTTTTACCTACTAGAATCAGCTTTAGAATTTATTACGAGTCTTAAAGAAAAATTGGTTAGCAGATGGGGTATTTGCTGCAAGTAGTCGCTGCCGGGTTGTATAAAATCCAGCAACTCCAAACCTCGCACAACAGCACGTATTACAAAAGTTTTATAAACTAACTAGCTTTTACCCGCGGCTTTGCCCGCGTAGAATATGAATATATTTACAAATTAACTTAAAATGCTACGTTAATGTAATACCTCTTTGAATACCACATTGGTGTGAATTTCAACCCTTAGGGTAGAATATCCAGAAACGCTTAAATGCGAATCAACTCATTTAATCGGTAGCCCAAAAATAAAATTTCGACCTTCTAACAACAAAATGATAGACTTCCAGACTAACCTGAATACGAAATGTTAACAACTATTTTGCCCTTTAGGCGTAAAATATTAAGAAACGCTTAAATACGTATCTACTCATTTTTAATCAGTATCCCAAAAACAATTTTTATGTTTTTAATTTAAAAAATGACGGACTTCCATAAAAACTTTCATCCCTTATTTCACCCCTCAGAAGTAGAATATCAAGAAACGCTTAAATACGTATCTACTCACTTTTAACCAGTAACCCATAAATAAAGTTTCATGCTTCTAACTTATAAAATGACGGATTTCCAGACTAACCTATATAAAAAATGTCCTATCCCTATTAAACCCCTTAGAGGTAGAATATCTAGAAACACTTAAATACGTATATAATCATTTTTAATCAGTATCCCAAAAATAAAGTTTCATGTGTTTAGCTTAAAAAATGACGACTTCCATAAAAACTTACAACCCTTATTTCATCCCCTTAGTGGTAGAATATCAAAAAACACTTAAATACGTATTTATTCATTTTTAATCAGTATCCCAAAAATAAAGTTTCATGTTTGTTACTTAAAAAATGGCTGACACCCATAAAAACTTTCAACCCTTATTTTACCCCCTTAATGTTAGATTATCTAGAAACACTTAAATACGTATCTACTCATTTTTATTCAGTATCCCAAAAATAAAGTTTCATGTTTCTATCTTAAAAATGACGGACTTCTATACAAACCTTCAACCCTTATATCACCCCCGTAGGGGTAGAATATGCAGAAACACTTAAATAAGTATCTACTCCTTTTTAATCAGTATCCCAAAAATAAAGTTTCATGTTTCTAACTTAAAGAAATCCATACGAACGTTGAACCCCTATTTCACCCATTTAGGGGTAGAATATCCAAAATTCCCTCCCGAGTGGGTGTCATGGTATTATGTTATTTTATAATTGTACAGCCTAAAATATAAGTTTTATGCTTCTAGTTCTAAAAATTCTAAACATGACAATACTTTCAACAACTTACAACCTTTCATCCCCCTTTTCAACCCTTCACAGCACTTTTTCCAAATAAAAAGCCTATGTCCTTTCTCAGGCTCTAGACTATTTGTGTACCAAATTTCATTTAAATCGGTCCAGTAGTTTTGGCGTGAAAGCGAGACAGACAGACAGTCAGACAGACAAAGTTACTTTCGCATTTATAATATTAGTATGGAAGTATGGATTGTTATTTCAATCGCTAGAGAGCTCCGATAATAACCGCGTCCGATCGCTGCTAAATTCAAAGTGCTACAGGGAGAACCGCGGCCTCCGACGCGCCTATAGCACGCTCCCGCCGCCCCGGCCGGCCGGTACCACCGCAAACGCTACGTTCCGCAATTTTTAAAACTGTAATATCTTCGAAAATATTCATTTAAATCATATGCTGTAAAGGGCCATATTGATCTATATTGAATGTACAATTTATTTAAGGTACCTAATTCGATAAGGATTAATGCTGTATAGGTTAAAATCGCTTCGAAAATTGGCCAATATTTGTGGTAAAAAATAAATGACAAAAAAATGTTATTGTGGGCTATCTTTAAGAGATAGACATATACCATCGCGGACTTTTTTGTAGACATTTTTGAGGTGTACAATTCTGTAGTACATTATTTTGATCTATCTAGTAGGGTTCAGCCAGCGTTTCCAATGTAAGCGCAAAAAAATGTATAAATTTACGACATCACATTAGAAACTCTTAAAATGATCAGTGTTACTTAACTATATTGTCTATGTATTATATACAAAAACCTTCCTCTCGTATCACTCTATCTATTAAAAAAAACCGCATCAAAATCCGTTGCATAGTTTTAAAGATTTAAGCATAGACAGGAAAAGACAGTCAGCGGGAGCAATTTTGTTTTATACTATATAGTGATAACAAATAGGTACAACGCACACAGTTTTCACTCATTAGGAAATACAAACCGCTATGTCCCTGCGTTTTAAAACTGTAATATCTTCGAAAATATTCATTTAAATTACATGCTGTAAAGGGCCATATTGATCTATATTGAATGTACAATTTATTTAAGGTACCTAATTCGATAAGGATTAATGCTGTATAGGTTAAAATCGCTTCGAAAATTGGCCAATATTTGTGGTAAAAAATAAATGACAAAAAAATGTTATTGTGGGCTATCTTTAAGAGATAGACATATACCATCGCGGACTTTTTTGTAGACATTTTTGAGGTGTACAATTCTGTAGTACATTATTTTGATGTATCTAGTAGGGTTCAGCCAGCGTTTCCAATGTAAGCGCAAAAAAATGTATAAATTTACGACATCACATTAGAAACTTTTAAAATTATCAGTGTTACTTAAATATATTGTCTATGTATTATATACAAAAACCTTCCTCTCGAATCACTCTATCTATTAAAAAAAACTGCATCAAAATCCATTGCGTAGTTTTAAAGATTTAAGCGTACAAAGGGACATAGGGACAGAGAAAGCGACTTTGTTTTATACTATGTAAAGATGTCATATAAAACATATGAAAAACGTTTTTTATCTTGTACGAAAGAAAGCATAACAGAATATATTTCTGCATTCAAACAATTTGTTAGAAAAAAACTTTTTTTGTAAATTCAATCTTCAGTCTGAGGTGACATTATTTATTGTATCATCATTACTGTAACATACACTATATATTGTATCTGTCAAACGTTGTCCTGAAAAAATACTAGTATACACATTATTTGATTTTCATCATAACCTTACTCTATAAAAAACTATTTACTGTAATCATGATCGTGTAAAATGGTGGCAAAAATGCTAGAAGCATTTCCCTATTAACTTACGTAAAGTGATATGCAATAAAGAGTATAAATAAATATATCAAAATGTAAAGTACGGAAAACACCCTTTTTTCACCGATCAATCTTAATCTTATTAATTACCTCTACGCTACACGACATGAAATATGACGTTAGGTATACTGGCACCAATGAAAGTCATAAATTAAGATAGCTAAAAATTTTAATGAAAACAATAATAATTCTATAAATACTATAAGTCACGTCTAGTTTGATGATATCTACGAAGATCAACCGAACTCCTTGGATATAGGCGAAGCGGCCAATTCAGCTGGTAACTGCATGAATGTTACCATATTCGAGGAACAAGTGAAGATTGGACCGTGAATCGCGCCCCTTCTCTAAAACGCTCGTCTTATTACGTCTCGTAGCGAATAAATAGAATTTATGAAAACCCAACGTTACATGTTTTGTGAAAATAGAAATATTTTTCACTGTTATATAAATCTCTAGTTTTATTGTTAGTTTTCGAAATAAATCTTTTTTTATTATACAAACATTTTATAGTATTGTTTTAATTTATATATGATGATCATTACATCTCATTAATAAATATTGATTTCAATAATTATTTTACTTTTATATATTTTTCAGGCGGTTTTTGTGTGTCTTTGTTTATCTGTTCCGGTACATATATCTAACTTTTCACACTTTTACAAATTACGGGTCGTTAGCTTTATTTTAGCGAGTCATAGTATATACATATGTTACGCTACGCATAAAACTCTTCTTACTTGGTCGTAGGGGTCTTATTGCTTAGTCGGGTGGTTAGATGAGCTTGCATATAGTGGTATAGGCAGATAGAGAGACAGGCAGACAAACAGACAGAGTTACTTTCATATTTATAATATAAGTATGGATTATACATGACCGACAACAAAAACGAAAAAAAAGCTTTACAACAGATATGTTCTAAATATAAAACTGTTCATCAAATATTTGTAAAAAATAATAATAATAATTTAAGATTTTATTAAATTTAGCTTCTCTGTATCTATCACATACGATTCATGCTTATAGTTTAATTACGATTAAACAGGGAACCAATTAATTACAGTTCATTCTGGAATTCTAGCATTTATAAGAATTTTGACACGACATATAATGATCATCAAATAAAAAATATCGAGATGCATACATACATGCATACATAATTGTTTTCTCCGTTTCATGTATTTACAATTAACAAAAGTATCAAAAAGACATTAATCTCATTTAATGGCGACGTCGTATTAAAAAGTATATCAACCATGAACTGAATAGTAATAGCAGAGCGTTCTTTTTTTAAAACGGTTTGGAGCTTGTTAGTGATCCGTCGGGTGTTGCCACAAATAGTCTGAAAACATTTCTTTTGATCTATAGAGGCTTTTTAAACATCCAAACAGTTATCCCTATAAAGCCCTAGGACCGAACGGCATTTATTTGACGTATTTGTAAACATAGTTTTCCAATTGAACAGAAAAAGACCTTTACTTTTTCAACTCAATAACAATTTCATGAATCGACTATTTCTACGAAACCAATTTTTTAATTTATTTTTTCCTGTTTGATCACCATTGTTCAGTTAATAATGAAATAAACACTATATAAAATAAGAATCAATGATTAAACTGGATTTAATTTCACCTCAGTTCATTTAACTCACAATCATTTGAACTCGTGATCTCTGCCATCGATACACAAAGTGCTATAATAATTGACCAATAAAAAATAAATCTTATTACAACACTGTGTACATTATTTTATTTTTATAACTTATATCACCTTAAAATGTTAAAACACATTTTTTTTCGACAATTACTCCTAAATGAAAAAAGGGAATTCCAATTAAAACGAATTTACTTCGTTTTAATGTATCATCCCGTAAATATTTTACTTTTGGGCGTACATCTTCTATACTCTAAAAAGAAACCATGTGAAATTTATTATATAGGTTTTTTTTTTTTTATGGCATTGATTGGCGGACGAGCATATGGGCTACCTGATGGTAAGTGGTCACCACCGCCCATAGACAAAGGCGCTGTAAGAAATATTAACCATTCCTTCAATCACCTATGCGCCACCAACATTGAGAACTAAGATGTTATGTCCCTTGTGCCTGTGATTAAACTGGCTCACTCACCCTTCTAACCGGAACACAACAATACAGAGTACTGTTATTTGGCGGTAGAATATCTGATGAGTGGGTGGTACCTACCCAGACGGGCTTGTACTATTACAATCATATATAATAAAACAAAGTCCAAAAAAATACGTGAAATAAGTGTCTACGCCAAATTGAAAATCGTGATGAGTCAGTCAGTGGTACGATATATATACAAACGCGTATATAATATATTCCAAACCAAGGTCGACTTATGTTACCCTCCAATCTCCATAATAGTTAAACTGTAAGACTGTTTCTTAATTAAGAATAACCTACGTTATGAATTTGATATATGTACATATATTTTATTGTTGTACTAAGTTTTATTTTAAAAGGCTGTATAATGTATGGCCTACAGCTATCTAGTCTACCCAACCCACTTCTCGTTGTCCATAAATTTGTTAAAAGTATCTTATAAATTATTTAGCAGCGTGGAAGTAATAAATAATAACCATATAAAACTTGAAATATGCGCATATCATATTAGTAGTGTTCTTTAAGGAATAGTACACAAAACTTATTCAACGATAAGAATCAAAATATCCTCATTCTTTTATTTATAAACTAGCAACCCCGACATGCAGCTGTTTGTGTGAGAATACGTGTATTGTGGATGTGTATGTGTGTGTTTATTTTTACAAAATTAGGTTTTGATATATAGATGATATAAAGTAGGTATTTATCAATCGTAATCGTAAAGAATCGTAATATTCTATGCAATTTTTCTTAACTACATTATAACTATGGCCAACTAACCAACTGTAGAGCAGAATAGCGGAATTAACTCGAAACCTTCTCCTCAAAGAAGAGAAAATAGCCAAGTAGTGAGACAATTACAGGATGTTATTGGTATACCTACAATAGTATCAAAATTTACTGAATTTAATGTATAGACACCATAACTAACCAACAATAGATAAAACTTAAATTAAATTCAAAAGAATAATTAAAATCCATTAACAATAAGCAAATATTTGAAGTGAATTGAAAAAGCTTAGTAAATCAGAAAATAAATTACTATTAATCATATTATAAAATTGTGTTAACTGCATTATGATAAAAGGTAATTCATGTCATCCGAGATATTTTAACTAGAATATACATACAGCCCATACAATACAATAGTCTTTTAAACAAAAATATTCCGAGCGTTATTTAGTCTAACACAGTATCAACAATTTGGGCTTCAATTTTATAATTTGAGCAAAAATTTAGTGGAACTGTTCTTCCTTTCAAAAGTGTAATAGAACTATTTAACTGTTTCAATACGATTGGTAATATAATGACAATATACAATCACATTGAATGAGATTACTGCCGGCTCTTTATTAAACTTTTTCCTTGTTATTAAATTTATTTTCTTTATCAACGTATTTCCGTGGTGGTATTATTTATAGCTATATATATAATATAACAACAAAACACGTAATTAATTAAGATAGTAATGAATTCTTATTTATATTCGATCCGAAGTGCAATCAGCGTTGTCAGTGCTTCTTTGATTCGTACACAGTATTGTCATTGTTAAAAACAATAAAATAATGTAATAAGTATTTGTGACGTTTGAAAGCGTGAGTTACTTTATTTGTTTTTAGTTATATAATACCCAGCGAACAATTCGAATTATGATTTGTTTTATATATACTCTAAGCCTATCTAACAGCGCTACAGCGGCTGCTGCTTGTTGTCAAGCTAGTTAAAAAACTAAAGATACTGATTAATTGGTCATCCATCATTCAAAATTTTCTTAACAATTATGAATATATATGACACAAATTTGAGATTTACCCATTATCATAGGGCATAGTTTTAAAAAAGAAAACTCGCTAAACTTTGCTTGCCAGCACCCTGCCGTGATGTTTAAATTATAAGAATAAATAAATTTATTATAAATGTTTTTTTTTAACTTATTTGATTAGTTTCACGAAAATTAATATGTATTTATTGTTTGAATTACTTTATACTAAAAATATTACTATTTTGTGAATTTTACCTTTTAGTGTGTGTTCAAAAAAACCATTTTTTTTTTAGTTTTAATTCGAATAATATGGACCTGAAAATAGTTGTACTATGCGCTTGTCTCGCTTTTGCTAACGTCGCTGTATCAAAACCCACAAGGTTCGTATATGTTCGACATTTCAACAATTCAATTTTCAAAAATTTATATAAATATTTTCCAACGAAACTCTCCAGCGTATTATATATAGTAACCAAATAAGTGGATCTGATGACGAAAACTTTTTTTTTAATTTATTCTGATTTTATTTCTGTTTAGTAAATTATTTATTAATAACTAGTTGCTACCCGCGGCTTTGCCCGCGTAGAATATGAATATATTTACAAATTAACTTAAAATGTTACGTTAATGTAATATCTCTTTGTATACCACATTGGTGTGTATTTCAGCCCTTAGGGTAGAATATCCAGAAACGTTTAAATGCGAATCCGGTGGTAGCCCGAAATTTCATGCTTTTAACTTAAAAATGACGGACTTCCAGACTAACCTGTATACGGAATGTCAACCCCCACTTTTTCCCTTTAATCGTAAATTATCAAGAAACGCTTAAATACGCATCTACTCATTTTTAATCGGTATCCCAAAAATAACATTTCTAGCTTCTAACTTCAAAAATTAAAGACTTCCAGACTAACCTGTATACGGAATGTTAACCCAATTTCTCCCCTTAGGCGTAAAATATCCAGAAATGCTTAAATACGTATCTACTAATTTTTGATCAGTATCCCAAAAATAAAGTTTCATGTTTCTATCTTAAAAATTACGGACTTCTATACAAACTTTCAACACTTATACTACCCCCGTAGGGGTAGAATATGCAGAAACACTTAAATAATTATCTACTCCTTTTTAATCAGTATCCCAAAAATAAATTTTCATCTTTCTAACTTAAAAAAATCCATACGAGCGTTCAACCCCTATTTCACTCATTTAGGGGCAGAATATCCAAAATTCCCTCCTGAGTGGGTGTCATGATATGTTATTTTATAAGTGTACAGCCTAAAATATAAGTTTTAT
The DNA here is from genome assembly GCF_037043105.1 of Vanessa tameamea. Lineage (NCBI taxonomy): Eukaryota > Metazoa > Arthropoda > Insecta > Lepidoptera > Nymphalidae > Vanessa > Vanessa tameamea. The sequence goes on along the minus strand of NC_087315.1, from coordinate 4,057,134 downwards.
GCTTCTAGTTCCAAAAATTCTGCCCGCCGTACCACCGCAAACGCTACGTTCCGCAATTTTTAAATCTGTAATATCTTCGAAAATATTCATTTAAATCATATGCTGTAAAGGGCCATATAGATCAATATTCGATCAACAATGTATTTAAGGTATTTCATTGGATAAGGATTAATGCTATATTGCTTAAAATCGCTTCGAAAATAAGCCATTATTTCTCGTAAAAAGTACACGATAAAAAAATGTTTATTGTGGGTTATCTTTAAGAGATAAACATAAACCATCGCGGACTTTTTTGTAGACATTTTTGAGGTGTACAATTCTATAGTACATTATTTTGATCTTTCTAGTAGGGTTTAGCCAGCGTTTACAATGTAAGCGCAAAAAATGTATAAATTTACGACATCATATTAGAAACTTTTAAAATTATCAGTGTTACTTAACTATATTGTCTATGTATTATATACAAAAACCTTCCTCTCGAATCACTCTATCTATTAAAAAAAAACCACATCAAAATCCGTTGCATAGTTTTAAAGATTTAAGCATACAAAGGGACATAGGGACAGAGAAAGCGACTTTGTTTAATACTATGTAAAGATAATACATTAGTTGCAGTCTGGGCTTTGTGCAAGCCCGTCTGAGTAGAAACTAGATGGGTGCATTACTTAGTATTGTTATGTTCCAGTTTGAAGAGTGAGTGAGCCAGTGTAACGATATGTAGGCACAAGGCCTAACCTCTTACTTCCCAAGATTGGTGGCGCATGAGTTATGTATGAAATATTTAAAAATTACGACGCTAATCTCTATGAACAATGATGACCACTCACCATCAGGATATGCCCGTCTGACCACAGAACAAATATAACAATGTTAATATTCTTATCTCTACTGTATGACGAGATATATATTGTACATATAGTATATCCTATAAATATCACTTGTATAAAGGGAACACATAATATTACTCTTAATATATAAGTACAATAATCCAGCTTATTTGAAGTGTTTCCACTCTCGAACCGTAGGAGCTAGTCGAGTCAACAAGTGACCTAAGAATCGAACGTCTCGACCATACAAAGGAAGGCAGAATCAAATAATTCAATCATCATATAATAAAATCCTTTGTGTTTATAATAATCTCCTAGATATTTACAACAATATAAATAAATTTATATAATATTATATCGTACAACTAAAGTATTTTATGCTATATTGGATAGGTTTTACTATAAACAACACTATCTCTCATAAATATTATTTACCTACAAACACTTTACATAAGATACGTTTTGTAATCACCTAGGCGATATTTCTAATGTATTTTAATTATTTCAACTTTCGGGGAGGACTGATTATCCTTAACACAGGTTATTTAATTAGCCTAGCTAGGATAGCCAGTACTTGATCTGTGTTTCGTTTGATGATCATATTATTATACATTAAGACTTTTATCATAGTTCATGCAAGTAATTGTTTTTAAAGATGATTTTTGTGTGGAATACATATTATTATATATTATATTAAATGATTTCTAATAATAATAATAATTTCTATTTATTTCTAAATTCTAAATAAAAAAAAAACTAAACTGATATAGATACATAAAACTTATACCAGTAGAAGAATGGAACGCGAAGAAAATTTTATCACATAATATTATATTTTAAGTAGCGGTGCTTCGCTATTTCACTCTAGGTTTGTTAATTTCATGTTCCTCTAACACATCATTTGGTTTTAGACGTGAATATTTACTATAGAATTCCGCGGCATTGCTCTAACTAAATGTACAGTATATGAACTTATATTTAATATACTTTGAACTAATCCATTTCCTGTTTAATTTCAGTAATGAAGAGGTTCCATGTATAAACTGCGAGACTAATGTGGTACTTTTTAATAATATTAATAAAAACAATTAATTTAATTTTAATAATAAATAATTAATACTTGCTGCAATAATTGGCCTGCAACTGAAATTAAATTAAGTACTAATACATTTACAATACCTAAACATTTCTTTCTGAAGTCGAATATTGATGGGATTTGACTTTGAATCCGCATCGAACGAATTGAAGTTGGCTTTTTCTTTTGTTTTCTATTATTTATTGTTTTATTAAACCTCCATTGTTATGTCCTATTCACTCTTATGTGCTATAATATTTCTTTGGTAGTTTCTGAAGCTAAGAATAAGTACTCACTGGCTGCGATACTTGGGAAGATTATTATTGACTTTTTTTATTTATTACAGGCAGAAACACGACCAAAACGGCACATAGAAAAAATAATTCAAGGAATCGGAGAATTGATTACCAATGTTTTAGTAAGAAAAATCTACTTTGAAATAATTAACAAGGAATACAAAATAGAAAAAACGTTAATCAATCCATCTTGAAACATTATTTACTATAAGACTTTATAATGTATTTTTTACGTAAAATATTTCAAGAGGTATTTACATTAAATTATTTCATGAGATTTCCAGCAAAAAATAAGGGTCATATTCTGCATGTACAGGCTTCCCTGTGATGTTTCCCTTCTATCGAGTACCAGATGTATTATAAACCAAATTAAATATACACTGTGGTAATTAAACCCGCTATTTCCTGTAAATTCAAAGGTTTTATTCTCTTGGTCTACTCGGCTGTTTTGCTTTATAATATATGATCAATACAAAATCAGTATAAAATACACTGGCATGGCGTTAGTATCGAATGATCTGAAGAACTAATTTTACTTGATGGTAGGGTGTTGTTTAAGCCCGTCTGGCTAACTAGCAGGCCAATCATCAGATATTCTACCGCTAAGCAGCAATACATAGTTGTGTTTCTGTTTAAAGGATAAGTGAGCCAGTGTAACTACAGGCACATGGGACATGACATCTTCGTTTTGGTTGGGTGAGCATTGGTGTTGTAAGGAAATGTGATTATTCCTTACGTGTGGTATCAGTGTGCGCAGAAGTGATCGCTTACCATTAGGTGGCCCATTTGCTCGACCACGAACCCATACTGAAAAAAAAATTGACGTTTTTTTTATTGATGTATTTTGTAATTCTAGCACGAGACCAGAACATGCATGCAGAACGCTACCATCAACGACATCTTCAACACTCAATTATAAACATCGGTAATGGAGCTTACAATACTAACTATATAAGCCTTTATAATGTTAATCCTTACTATAAATAAAATATTAAAAATAAACTAAATATTTTAAAACAAATACTTTATTCAAGTTGCCTCTTTCTTAAAAGCACTTTCGAATAATTATTTTACAAGATTCAATAAATGTTACCAGCTGTTTGGAAATTGGTTTCTACCGAAAAGGACCAGCAAGTAACTCAGTAGTTAAAAATCGATGTACTTTATTACACAATATACTTATTAAGAATTATAACAATTTATTGACTTTTTGCTTATGAGGAGTGTAATTCCTGATTATTTGTTTGATCATGTCAAACATTTGTATTGAAATAATAAATAAATTATCTTATTTAATAGAATTCTTTTATACTATTGTTAAAGACGATGTCCTCCTGACAGATTTCGACAACAGCGGCCGTTCTCAAGGGACAGATTTACCTTGAGAACGACCGCTGTAGTAGTAATAGGCCGCATAACTAGTCACCTATACAGCGGGATAAGCTATTCCACTCCGCGCCCTTTTACATTAACAAGCTGTAACTCCACTGCTGGGATCAAGCCTCCTCTCATTATGAGGAGAAGAACGTTACTCAAATGCAGTTGGATACACAAAGTATAACTAATAAAAATATCTATAATAATACTTTCCGATTACCTCACTATGTTTTCCTTCATAACGGACCATGAGATAAATTAAGTACATGCAAATACAATGGATTTAAACAGACAATCATCCATTAAAATTTAAGTAATTTCTTCATTCCTAATCTTATTGGATTTACTTTATGTATACATCGCAAAAAAAGTATTTAATTGTTAGGTATAAAATAAATTAGACAGAAGCTGACAATTACTAAAATTTCAAAAATTTAAAAGTAGTATTAAATACTTTATCTTTAGAAAATGTTTTCATTGGATGTATCATTAAATTAAAAAAAAAACAATCAAGATTTGTATTGTATCCAAAAGAATTAACGCTTTTGTATTGGAAACGTAACAAGTAAAATGTTATCCAGTTCAAATGTCTTGGTTGGCTTGACCGAAATCGATTATTATGATTGATTTGACACATGTATGTAAATTCAATGATAAGCTGAGATGGTCCAGTGGAGAGAAAGCACACGAAAACGTGAATCTTAATCGATGATCGATGGTTCAAAACTCAGCAAGGACCACTCAGGCCATACTAATTAGAATCATAGCATTTAACTAAATAATTTCAAAGGATTTTATTAGACAAAAATTTTATCATTGCGTTTGTGCTTTATCACATGCTCGATACCCTATCGAATAGGGGAAAACTTCGTGAGGAAACCTGTATGTAGAAGTCAAAATCTTTATTCATTAATGAAGCGATAAACTTGTTTATTGATAGTCTAAAATGTACTGGTTCGGGTAACACCTCTGACCTGATAAGAATTGGGGAAAAAAACACTGGTTTGGAATGTTGGAATGATAAGAACCGACAAGAAACTCAGTAGTATGTCATTTTAATCGATCAAAAAAATGTACACATAATTATCGAAAATATTTTCTATTTTGAGATTATATTTTAATGAATAAATATTAGATTACATGTATGTCTAGACAATCAAAGCTGAGCAGGTGTGGAAGATCAGTGGCCAACGTGTGACCACTAAGTATCTACATGTGCATTAGTAAAGAACAATGAAGTTTCGCAAGTGTCAAGCGTGGCTTTCACGCACACTTAGATAGTTAAGTTGGCACGTTCATTTTAGTTATTTTGTAGTAAGTCAGTCTATCTAGACAAAATAATCTAAAGATTTTTTTTTGTTTAATAATGGCATTCACTACTAGTTAAGGTTATAATTTCATTCTGTTTGTCGCCTAAATTCATAACAGCAGTCCATTGATGAATACTGTAGAACCGTTAGTTGAACCACAATTTATGAAAAAACTGGGATACATTTCCACCATACAAAGGTTGTCGAGATCAGCTTTCACAACGTCTATAAATCAAAGCCAAGTAATTCGAGAGTCACAGGAATCAAAGCTTGTTGTTACAATTGAACTGTATAAAAAATAAAATTTGAAACTCTTTCTCTTCCATTAGAGGTTAAGCTAAGCTATGATTTCTGTATTTCTTTTTTTGTGAATTGAATTTGAATTGTGAAATCAATAAAACGACTGTTTCATTTGTTTTAAATAATATGGAGCGTTCAACAAAGTTTAGTAATTGGCATAAAATATAAAGCTTAAAATTATGATACAGGTTACACAGCTATTGAATTTGAACTATCTCCTTTAGTTGTAGCTAATTACAAAATCCGTGGAATTAAATTTTATGAAAACTTATTAATATTTAAGAAATGATTTTAATTGTTTACATAAGCAATGAATAAATGAATTTTTGAACTCCGAGACCGGATCATTATCACCAGCTTAAATTAGTAGTTTTGAAAGAAAATGTTTTTGCTATTCTAGTTAATCTTGGAGCCAGAAATAAATTAAAAATAAAATTTGTATTTCGACAGACGTTTTACCACCGTCGCTTGGATCGCTAGGAACTGAAAAACAATAATTAGAATACTTCCAAAGTTTTATTCGTGCCTCACTGGATACGCTCCATTCAAGCATAAATTAAGAGCACGGAGCAAGACTAGGAACAGTTTTAAGTGGATATAAAGCGGCAACAGCTCCTGTACTTTTAGCTCTTCTCTTGCCATAATTTATACGATCAAAATAGGATAATACTTTCTTGAAGCTGAATAAGGCGCACAAAATATATTATTAATTTCTTTTTAAAATATTAGACCTGCATGGAATATTAATTATATTATCTATAAGAATATTACAAAGCTTAAGAGTTGTTTTATTCATTCGTTTATTTGATTTGCTATTAAATTACCAGAAGCACGTGGTTTATTTTTTTTGTAGTGACGCATGAGTTTCCTTAAAGTAATATTCATCAGTACCACAGACACGACGTCTGTGTTCTCGATATTATCTGTCATTGCACAAATATCATCTTTTTTTAAATGTACAATTAATTCTATCACCAAAAATAATAAGTATTTTATATTGTATTCAGAACTTTTGTTACTTAAAGAGAGTAACTAATTGTATTTTAAAACTATTAGATTTTTCTGTGATTATATTATTATTTACTTATTATATATACATATATCCGTACCCACATCCAGATCCGAAATAATATCCGTGACGTCCGTTATATATTTTATTTGGCTGACAAGACTTACATAGTTTCTTTTTTGAATTATAATATCAGCGACCCGCCCCGGCTTCGCACTGGTGCAATGCTGATGCTAAATATACTACTCACATTAGAAACCAACTATATTATGCATGTATTATACATATAAATCTTTCTCTTGAACCACTCTATCTATTAAAAAAAACCGCATCAAATTGCGTCCGCATCCGTTGCGCAGTTTTAAAGATCTAAGATCTAAAGTCAGTAGTAAGCATTTTCATTTCATACAGGGACAGACATACAGCGGTAAGCGACTTCGTTCATACTATGTAGTGATGTACTTTTACCTATGTACTTAACAGTGAAACGAAAATCGAAGCTTGTGTGGTGGGTACTAATTCAAATTGTAATAATATTGCCATAAGCACAAAAACAAATATTTAGTGAAATGAAAGCCTGTAAAATTATTCTGTCGAAATACTTATTTGTATTAATCACGTATTAACTCAATTATGTTTGTTTGGATTTGAATCATCGACCGTTAATTAGGAGAACAGGTGTTAGCTCAACAATGCAAAATTCTTTAACTTTTATTTTGTAGCCAAAGTTCGCCAAGAATCCGTCTTCAAGAATAATTCATTTGAATAACATGTTTAATATAACATAATCTGTTTAAAAAAAGAACCATTACATTGCATTACATTTTTAATGACAAATACGTCGGCAAATTACTTTAATTCTCAATAAGGCTATAGTGTAATAAGCTATATTGATTTCAATAACTACTGAGTTTCTTGCTAGTTCTTTTCTCGGAACGGCTGGTAACTTTTATTTAATCTTACATAATCATGATTTGAACGTGCTTGTAAGAAACAACTTGAATTAACTATTCGATTTGATTTAAATTTTTTTTTTCTAGTTCAATTTACTACATAACTATTTTTATCGTAATATGAGTCAGAACGGATTTATTCTCAAAAAACCTGTTTTTGAGCGCCATTCTTCCAATATTGTGGCGCGAGCGGCAAAGATACGAGGTGGCAAAGTAAAAATTCGAAACATTCGAGTACGTCGAACATGTTTTCTATAATCATGACCACTCACGAGGTAATCGCGAAAAACTGTTTGTCGCGACCTTTGACCTTGGATAACTTTCTTAGCGCCACATGGATCAATGGGGACTTTTGTGATTTTGTTTAGAACCACAAAAGGAAGGTTCATCCAAAACTCCAGCTTTCCCCTAATTTTGCCATAGTTCGGTCTTTATTTTGTCTTTATTCACGGAACCACTAAATCTAATCGGTGGAGCATCACAATTAATGATAAACATCAACAGTATTAAACAAATTAATGTAAACGAATACATAATCACCCCTTAACTATATTGTTATGTTATATTTAAAATTAATTGTAGCAACGAAAGTAAATTTATGTTTGTGTTTCTCCTTGAAAGTACGTATTATTAATGAAACTACTATCTAACTATCAAAATTAATAACTTATATAATAATTGGTATCAATATAATTTAATCATAATTGCAAAAATAAGAGGAATGTCCAGCCATGTGATTTTTTTTTATAGTATAGCTAGGCGGACGAGCAAATGGGCCACCTGATGATAAGTGGTCACCACCGCCCATAGACAATGGCACTGTAAAAATATTAACCATTCCTAAATCGACAGTAAAAATAATATATCAGAAATAACTTTAAAACAATTGAAGTCTTAAAAAAACATAAAAACTTTATATAATTAATAAGTACTTGATATTTTTTTTAATTGTATACATTTATGTTGAATTAAAATACGTATTTATTTTTATGTTTAATTTGTTAAATTATGTCATCTGATATCTAACTGAAATCGTAAAACAACAGCATTTCACGTGTCTGTTTCATGTGTTTTTCTGGACAACACCATTCATCAGTTAATTTATCTTTTAAATCTACGTATCCTGACAATAATTCTAAAACTGCCATGTGAAATTAAATAAACAATACATTTAAATATGTACAATTCGTATTTAAGAGTAACTTTTCCTTTTAGTTACATGTCTCAATGGATGTTAAAAATAAAATAGTTCGTTTTTAATTTAATTTTTATAAAATAAATTTACAACGACTCGTTATCGAACTTAAATTAATGGAATATATTTGATTTTTAGCTAGAATTAATTTCGTAAATAATAATTAATATCTATCGTATATTATTTATCATAAAAGAGACAGCTGACCTATAACACATTATCTAAATAGCAGAATTAATTATAATATCCACTGGGAATTCGCAATGGCAAAAGTTATCTTTATTTAATGTAGCACTCTTTGACAACCTTATAAAAAGTCCACTTCGTATTTATAATAAAATATCAATAAGTTTATTTGTATTCCAATGATTGCTTTTTTTATGATGAGTCAATGAAATATGTCTGAGCTGTTTTTGGAAACAAAGATGAAGGTATCCTTAAGAAAACGCAGAACAAGAAGAGCAGGTTTATTAAAATGACGTTAATCCAAATTGTATAGAATATACCAAAGGCACTAGCATCAATCTTTGGATGTACAATGATAAAATAAATCTTATTGGGTTTTAATAATACCAATTAAATTTTTTTCAGATCCAAATTCAACTTCATTCCAGATCAGCTTCTTTCGCTGATTTTGGCAAATTTTACAGGTAAATTATTTTTTTAAAAAAACAGAAAAACACGTATTATTTTCGTTAGTGAAAATACTAAATTTGGATAACAATAAGTCTTTGTGAAATGTTACCTTATTTTTCGTTCAAAAATATATTATTAAGTAGGACAAAAATTTGGTGCATATTTTGAGTAAAAAATATTTAACGACATGATTCTCTTTGTTATAAATAATATAGATATGCTATTCGAAATTATAATAGTGACTAGAATTTTTATAAACCTTTATTTAAACAACAAAAGCATACAATAACAAAGCGAGATATGTCTAAATATAATGCTAAGCAACACGAATACTATACGAAACGTCCACACGCTCCAAAAACATTCTATTATTAAAAATATTCTGTTATTCCGTTTTTAGATTAATTATTTTCAGCATAAACCCCCAAAGATTTGCTCGTTATGATTCTATAATTCTAGGTTAACTGTAGCCAAGCGTCACGCCATACGAAGCATCGAATATAAAAAGAAAACTACTAACAAGATTGACTTTTATAGCAACGTTAGGATATTATCGCGGCAATAAATTTTATAATTTTTGTATCGTTAAGATTAATCATCGGGGACGCGATTATTTATAATTGAAAAAATCGAAAAGTCCGTATCTTATAAATTGGCTTGGTCATAAAAGCCAGTATCAGCTTAAAAAAAGCTCTCATAGATATATCTCTTGCAATATTATTAATGACATTTACTGACATGACATTTAATGACAATTACAATACCGCTACTAATACTATAAATGCGAAAGTAACTCTATCTGTCAGTCTGTTGTTACTTCATGGCCACCACTGAACCGAATTTGGTGAAATTTGTTAAAAAAGCCAGCTTAAACCCCAAGGACATACCCCAATAACATCTGACGACCAACCTCGATCACGCGAGCGAAGTCGCGGGCGACATCTAACCCTCATCAATTATATATTTTTATTTACATTTAATATATTTATATTTTATTTACAAGTTGAAACAGTACAATCTTGTGGTATTTTGAAATCCTACACTGTAACATGTTGTTCCATTTGGTACATGCCCATATCATCTTAGTACCCAGAGTTTGCAGCTTGGGTGACCACTTACCATCAGATTGCCCATTTGCTAGTCTACCTATCTATATTTAATAAAAATTAGTTTCTACAACTATTATAAATCTGCTTGTAAAAGGAACGAAGCGGATTTAGCAGGTCCTTTTATACAGGCCCGCACAGAAAGAGAACAATTGTATACTTGTATAGTCACCGCCTAATTTACATGTATAAAGTCATCCCTTGATTCTGCTTGTTCTTTGAAAAAATGTTCATAAATCAATCAAAATGTATACTAAGTAACAATGTATTATTTAAATTAAAAATACAGCCTCAACTTAATTAATAGGAGTTACAGTAAGGCGGCAGCGCACACAAATGTCCTTGACAATTTTCATAAGTGAATGAATATTCGTGCAAAAAGAGGACCTCTGTCAAAACCTTAACATGATTTAACCCATAAAGCAAGTCTCAATTACTTGCTTTTGGTAAATGTATTGTTATATTATTGTATTTATTATTATATTATTGTATATCAATATAGGTATAGAAATGAGGTCATATTATCGGCTTTTCTTATTGTGGAATTAGATTTGGTATGCTTTTTTCATTATGTGTGAATTTACTATAAGAGATAAGCATGCTATTTATTCTCATGTCCTTGATTTTTTTGTATATTTTTTTCTTTTGATATATTTAACAAAAGGTTAAATGTTAAAAAAACAAAACCAAAAAATATGATCAAATTATTATCAACTACCGCGACTGAGGTAACAGACTGAGGGTATCCGCTAGGCTTAAGACTTAAAATTAATCGTTGTATTTTTAAATAATTTTTCCGACGGGTTTTACAACGAGAAATAGTGGCTAGTTTAAAAAAAAAATTAAGTTGTTTATATAATATTGATTTTAATATATTCTATATTAAATAAAGAAAGTAATGCACAAACTATATTGCAAATTAAAATCACGTGAGTACGTAATAAATTTATGTATATTTAGCAAATAAACGTACTAATTTCACATTCCTAGATCTAAAACATACTCAAATAATTTGAGCTGTTTGTGGAACTCAATATTCATAATACGTAAACAGTTCGAATGTCAGGCCGAGACATTTCAAATAAGGAATATGTTCGACAGCGCTGTCACGTTCAGGTGGCGTGCACGGGCGCAATTTGCTTCGTCGCACCGCCTACTGTAATAACGACTTCCGTACCCCGGCGTGGCGCCTCCTCAAATTGGTCGCTTATCACCAATCTTCGCTGCAGAGTTGCAGACTCAAATATCACTTGGACTCTGATATTTGTCAACGTGGATATAATTTTATTGTTATTTATATATTAACGCTATATTCAATATTGAGAAGTCATTAATTGTTTGGACTCCACTTCCACTTACCATCAGGTGGAGTGGTCATATGTCTACCCGGACAATACAAAAAAAAAACTATACTAAGCAATAACATATATACCAACGATTTGTCTTACTAAACATATTTTATATATACAAATAACAAGCGATGCCCGGAGGTCACTCCCACGTTCAATTCAGATTAAACATGTATGTATGTTTAATAGAAGTGATGAGTATTACGGCTACCTACATAACTTGACGTTATTAGTTTCATTTCTGCTAGAATTGTAGCACGAACTTACCCGAAATTCATCGCAGAACGCGTTTGCAAATTGTCAGAAAGTGAGATGCGACATTAAATAATAACAACAACATACACGCTCCAAATATTGTATCACGAGTTATTCACGAAGTGACTTCTTACAGATCGGTGATAATTCGCAAGACAAGCAATCAAATGTAGAAACTTTTAATTTTTTATATTATTATTATAGAAAATATACTGTGAAAATGTAATGTAGGTTTGAAGGTAATTAATGTATAAGAGCTAACTTTGTCTGTTGTATTATCGCGAGTATTGTACACTGCACGGCTCTATCCGCAGTATTTTTCTACACAATACGCTGCTTTGAACACAACACAAGTGCGTTCGTTAAGCACGCTCCTCTGTGTTTTTTGTATTGTAATATACATTGCATCTGTTTACGTCTCTCTGATAAAGTTGAAAAAAGGCATTTTTTTACTTACGTATATCAAAATTTTATTTATTTATTTCGATTCCATAATAATTATCTACCCCAAGCTATCGACTCAATGCGAATTAATAATCTTACTTATACTACGTAATATTTAGTTATTTGAAAATAACGTAAACAAAAAAATCTCACCTTAAAGAATAAACAAAAAGAAGAATACTGATAAATCTTTTTTATGGCATCGTTTGGCGGTCTGACTAATGAGCCACCTGGTGGCAAGTGGTCACCACAGCCATAATGAAAAATGTTAACCACTTCTTACATAAATAATTGATATCTGAAATAATATGCCTCTTGTGCCTTTAGTATACTGGCTAACTCACCCTCATAACCGGAACACAATAATACTCAGTACTACTATTTGGCGGTAGAATATCTGATGAGTGGGTGGTATCAACCCAGAAGGGCTTGCACGAAGCCCAACAATAAAATAAAAAGTTTAAAGTAGGTATATAACAATATACGATTCAGTATTAAAAATATACTATAAAATCATTAGGTTACGAAATATTGCAGACTGTGAGCATCGCTGTTGTTTCGTTATTTCAATTATTTCAGAGTAAAATGTGCCCTTTTTTTATGTAGAGGCAATAACACGTAGCGACAAAGCTTTGATTTTATATTTACTAAAGTAAAGTATCACCGTACACATGCCCTTAAACTTACTCTTATATTATTTGGTTAAAGTAACCATCTTGAAATATTTTTAATATTGAAATAAAGGTTTTTCATACGTATCAATACTTATAAATCGGAGGACCATTTTTTGTAATGCTTAACAGTAAAAACTCCTGAACCAATATACATGATACGTATACTAGAAAATGTAGCATATAGTAGGGTTAATATATAAATTTACTAAATTAACCAGCGGATTTACCCACACGAAATTTATAAGACTTTACCTAGTACATTAACCGTCACCCCCATTTTGCTCCCTCAAAGATTGAATTAAAAATAGTAGCCTATGTCCTTCCTCGGGACTCAAGCTATCTCTATACCAAATTCATCTAAAACGGTTGAGCGGTTTAAGCGTTAAGAGACATAAGTTACTTTCGCATTTATGATATTAGTATAAAATTATTATATACCTATGTATTGACGTAACAAGCGTGATTTTCATGTTTTTGAAGTGATAACTTCTTATTTCGTTACGTAACGCGTTACGCCGTCGTTAGTCTGTCCCTTACGCATACGGCACAGGCTGCACTTCTCTCACTCAAAACATATTTCTGACATAGTTTTTTTATTTTATGACTTCTATTGGGCGTCCCGAGACGCACACATTTTTTAATTTAATTATAAATATCGCACTGTCATGCATGAATTGTTATAGTAAACATAAAGATCGTTCGCAAGTCCAAATCAATCCAATAATCTGTATTTAAAACGTGTACCTCATACCCACTAGGTCATTTCGTTAGTTATATCATTGACCTTTGGTAATAATCATAAAAAATGTTTGTAACTTTTTATTTCCACCGTTCAAAAGTGAACTGTGACAAATATCACCCATAACAACACGTGCGTGACTGAATAACATTACATAATTTAATAATACCTTCATCTAATATCGCTGGAGGTCTTTATGCCAATTCCGAGACCGAGCCGTAAATACCGATCCTATTTTTACGAATTTTGACATATGTATGTGTTATTTTTATTTTATGCATTTATCGGTCTGTGTACAATACTGCCAATATTACATGTACATTTTTATTTATGTAAATGTTGCCATTAAAAGTAAATATGACTTTATTTATTGACTACATACATCTAATATATAAATACAGCTTCGTCATTATTTGAAAATAGTTCGAAGTCGATAATTTGTTCTAAAATATAAAATCAAAATTTGATAAATATACGTAAAAGCATAACTGCGTATCAATATATTATGCACGAACATTGCGGAAAATAAGAATCACGGAATCCAACTCCGGTGATTTCAATACGTGAAAATTTCTCTAGGTAGTAAAACTTAATCCATCTGGGTTGATACCGTAGTGTAGGTTGACTTAGTATCAAACTCCTGCCAACGTTGACTTAGTATCAAACTCCTGCCAACGTTGATTTTTGCAACTTTAATTTTAAATTAAAAAAGAGGAGCAAATATAATATAATCTTATTAAATAACCAGTTTTATACACATCAAATTTTGTATTATTTAAATCAATTGTAGTAATGTAAGGTACCTAATATTATTAATTTCAATTGCTATGTACGCAATCGAGTCGACTGTCGTACCGGCCGCCATCCCATTATTTTCCCGCTATTTTTCAGTCACTCGCTAATATTTTTTTTTTTTTTTAGTTACAACTCCAAATGGGCCAAGGATACAATTTGAAATAATATTATTATTTAAATAATTTTAGAATTTGTTGATATTCCTATATATATATATATATATATGAACCAGAATATTTCTCTATATAGACCGTAACCGAAAATTTTACATTACCATCCACTCATCCGTTATCCTATCGTCAAACATCAATACTCCATATTGCTATGTCCAATTTGAAGGATGAGTGAGCCAGTGTAATTACAGGTAAATATGATATAACATCTTAGGTTCTATGGTTAATGGTGTAAATAGTTTACAGTTGTTTGAAAGCCGGTGTTTAAGGTACTTACTAATTATAAATTGCCTATTTATTTATTCCGTTAATTAAAATTAATATGAATATACGAAATTGAAACTAACTTTCCAAATTAAACAATATAAATAAATCAATACTATTGTACTTTGTGGTAGGGCTTTGTGCAAAACCGTGTAGGTACCACCCACTCATAAGATATTCTATTGCCATTTCATATTTAAAAGGTGATTGAGCCATTGTAACTAAATACAAGCATAATGGATATAACATCTTAGTTCCCAAGTTTAGTGACGCATAAGCGATGTAAGGAATGGTTAATATTTCTTACTGTTAGCAGTAGCTATTGAGAGCTTCCTAAACGGTTAAAGTTTCGCAAAAATCATGTACTGCAGAATCTGTAATGTATCTGCCGAGCGAAGTCTGGACGCGCTGCTTATATTTCAAAACATGGACATTGATATTGTTCTCTGTATACATATAGAAAAAAAAACATTTTTATAATATTAAGTTTTATACTTTATAAACAATTTTTTTTTTCTGCCTCGCACAACCACTCTGTGGAACCAGCTTTCGCCGGCGGTTTTTCCGAACCGATACGACTTGGCAACCTTCAAAAAAAGAGCGTACTCTTTCCTGAAAGGCCGGCAACACACCTGCATGCCCCCGGTGTTGCAGATGTCCATGGGCGGTGATAGTCACTTTCCATCAGGTGAGCCTCCTGCTCGTTTGCCACCTCTGACATAATATATCTAACATAACAAAAAAAAAATTATGATGATTGCACAAACGAGCGTAAAAATATCTACTAAACTAATCATTGTAATTAATCCCTGAAAGCATTATTCTTATTATGTTATATTAAAACTTTTTATACGTGTTAAAAGTACCCTATGGATTTATAGCTATAGTCATATTTGACGACCTCCGTGGTCGAGTAGTGTATACACCGGTTTTCATGGGTACGCCACTCCGAGGTACCGGGTTCGATTCCCGATCGAGTCGATGTAGAAAAACTTCATTAGTTTTCTATGTTGTCTTGGGTCTGGGTGTTTGTAGTACCGTTGTTACTTCTGATTTTCCATAACACAAGTGCTTTAGCTACTTACATTGGGATAGAGTAATGTATGTGATGTTGTCCAATAATTATTTATTATTATTATTATTTCAAAAGAGTTTAAAGACTTTATTACTTTAGAAAAATAATAGCACTATCTGATAAATATTTATAAATATACAGAGTTTAAATTTTCGGACTATCACTGAAATATCCTATTAGTCCGTACAAATATGTTCAAAAGATATTTACTAACCTTCCGGCAGAGAATGTTTGAACTAAGTAGCAAATAAGAACCTCAGGGATTACTTTTCCCGCGAATGCGAGAAATAAATTCCAAATCCACTGAAATAATACCACCGAAAGCAATAAAGCAGTAAGTTAGAATATACTCCAACGTAATAGAGGTATTCCAAAGTTTGCACTCGATGCCATAAACCGTTGAACGATCCTAAATATTTCATACCTATATCGAAGATATATATTAACTTTGAGGAATCCTTATATACCAAAATACTTCTCAATATTATATTAATTTACTTAATTTTGTTTCAATTTTTAGATGCGATATATTAAGAGCAAAAAGAGAGGAGTCTTGGGACACCTGCCTGGAACGAAGTTGTATATATTTATAGACATTTTATTGGCAGTATCAGGATTATTCATGATAAGTGGGCGTATATTCAAACGATCCACAAATTCAGTAAAGTTTTTAATTAAACAAATCAATTACAAAGATGAATTCACAATAGTCATCAATATCGATTCGATAATAAATCATACATACAAACACACATTAATCACTGAATCTATTACAACAGAATAAAAAGAATGTCGGAAATAAGCGATTCGTAGCATACGTGGTGCTCGGGCCCGCTACCATCGACGCGACGCTTCACTAGAGCGCCTTTCAACTACCATTGACACTCTTTTCCAACCAGTATAAATAGACAAGATGGCGCACCATGCACCGTCATATTCAATAACAGTCATATGAATGAATGAAGTTAATTAAAATAAAACCAAAAAATAATTATTGAAAGAGAAAGAGAGGGAAAGGAAAGGAGGCCTTTACATGCTTTTGATCTTTAAATAATACCAACATCTGGAGCCAATCCTCGGTGCAGAATCAGATACCATAATACTGCATCGTTATCAGAATTAAAGCAACTTCTAAAATGGCATAGAATAAGAGGGCGGTTCTAACACTTAAGATTAACAGCCTGTAAATTTCCCATTGCTGAGCTCAGGCCTCCTTTTCCTTTGAAGAAAAGGTTTTCCACCTCGCTGCTCCAATGCGGGTTAGTGGAATACACATGTGGCAGAATTTCGTTGAATTAGACACATGCAGGTTTTCCTTTACCCGGCGGTGAAGGAAAACCTGCATGTGTCTAATTGAATTATATTGCATGATATGAATTATAAACACAAATTAAGCTCATGAAAATTCAGTGATGCTTGCCTGGGTTTGCTCGCAATCATCGGTTAAAATGCACGCATTCTACCACTGGGCCATCTCGGTATATGGTTCTAACGCTTATTGATCTAAACTAACTAAATAAAAATTGTAAATTAAACAAAAGCTTGTAAAACGACATACGCGTGTATGCAACTAATTTAGAATATATTTTAGTAGACAAAACATTTGACGACCGCGGCATTATTGGCATTTCAATATTCAAAACAGTTTTGACTCGGACCCGTAACTCATATAATTTTATTTTCTGTTGTTGCTGTTCCTGAATATTGTTTTCTATATATGAATACTATTACCTAATACTCTGCGTGATATCACTCACGTTGGATGTATCTGCTCCGCCCACGTGGTTCTTAGAATGATGTTATGTAGTTGTTATGTAGTACAGAGAAACGTTTCACGTTATATGATGATTAAGATTAACTATCGGATCACTTACGTTATAAGTCACTTATATGTATATTTCGATAAGACTACAGTTTCTAGATATAGCACTTACGGTATAGCAGAATATTTTTAATTATTTATTTACGCTAAGTACCAATTTATATGTGAAAGGAACTCTTACTTTTGTATCGTTCTGTATTGCGTGTCAAAATTAAAAATAATCTTATTATTTTATATCTATAATAATTATAATTATTATTAATATTACATTCATATAGTTTATTATAATACATAAGAATTATTAACATTAAGTTTAAATTTTAAAGATGAATTAAAAATAGTTACTGTATAAATTTTGTTTAATCTGTATAAATGTTGAATCGCCATTCCGATCACCAGTTTCGATGTCACCAGTGGAAGCAATAGGGCGAGGTGTCATACTTTTAATGAAGCTTAGTTTTAGATGTTAGTACCGATATTATACGGAGATTCGATCTCAGTCCTACCAAGGTTGTATGGAGCAAAGATTATTTGTACAAACAATTAATATAAATTAATGCAATATTTTATTATTTTAAAAGCTTATTTCATATATAAAAACGTATTTATTGTAAGAGGGATTTTTATACATACGTATATTTTAATTAGTCACAAGTACACATACGAATCTAAACTGCACGACTACAAAAAACTCGCCGAGTATTTTTTATGAATGCGAGTGCGGTGTAAATTTTTTAAATAAAATTCAGGTGAAAAAGTTATCACACGTTGTGAGTATTTAGTATTTATACATGACTGCCTCGTTGGTCTAGTGGGTAGTTACAGGCTCATAGACGCTGACGTCATGAATTCAAGACCCTGAGGTCCTGAATTCTTGGTTTTTCTGTCGAGAAATTCTCAATAGTAGCCCGGAGTCCAGAAATTGGCATTACTAAAGATACTTGGGTAGCAAATAAAGCCGTTAATTCTGGCTCACGAATCGTTTCCGGTTATATCTGTGACGAAAGAAAGATTACACTTGTGTCTGTGAACACACCTGAGCACTAAAATATATTCCGTGCAGTAGGCCGCCGTGGTCAATATCGTTTAGGAAGACATAATCAATTAAATTTTATATATCACTAGTCTAGAGATAGCCAAATTAATACAATTTAATAGAAAATAATCTTTTATTTGAAAACATGAAATTTTATATGACGATTCAGATATTCTATTCACGGGTCCAAACCCAGACAACTGTTAATGAGTTTTAATAAGCCCAATGTATTTATAATTCATCTTGGGCTCAGCGATGTCGTCAGTCGTGACGAACCCTGCGTGTGTTAGATGATTACAACTTAATAGAATATGCTCTATACCCTTTCCTTAGGAGTGGAGGCCTTAGACCGATAATAGAACTTTTACAGGCTGTCCTGAATTTTTATATAAAATTAGACCTATATTATTGAACCTCTACTAGGCATAAAGGTTTTATTGTTATTGATTAACATAAATAAAACAACTTCGATTGAAAACATTTTAGTTATTTTCGACTACATCCTTCCTAATAATCATTTTGCATCAAGAGAAAACTTATAGATGCTATAAAAATTATAGCATCTATAAGTTTTCTCTTGATGGACTTCCCTCAGCATCGTTAACTAATATTTTGAATCTATTTTCAGTGTTCTCTTATAAAATTTTCAAGCATTATGTCATCATCTTCGTAAAACTATTCTTTAAACTTAACCGACTATCACAAAAACCCACGTTTAAGACTCTTCAACGGGTTTTTTCTAGCGTTTTATGCGTTTCGGATTCCACTTTAACGAAGCAAAGTCTCCGCGACTTTTCTTATAGCCATATTTAGTGTCTAATAAAACCGGAACTAGTGGTTGTTACAATAAATTATGCAATGTTTATACGAGTTGAAAGAAGTCTATAAAGAAAATCTAAATAGCAATCGTATATTTTAATTAGGCTTGCGACCCACGCTAATATTGATAAGGTAATTCGAGCGATAAGTGTATTAAGGGGCTGGTTAGGCTGGAGTTTGCCGTTTTATTTCACATAATAACATATTACGAAGGGCCAGAGGCACGCGGTCGGGCGTCGCGTATTTTCGTTGAAAGTAAATAAAACTTTAACGCGACATGAACCAACATTATAGCTCTTTTAATTATAATTGTTTAATATTTAATTATAATTATTTCTCGTTACTTAAATGCCTCAAAATAATCGCTTTCTGACAGCAAAGCAGATATTGGAATTGAACCTAAGACATTTGCGAAAACTGTGATATATTACATCGCCAATGCGTCACCAACTTCGTGAACTAAGATGCTGTGTCCCTTTTATCTGTAACTACACTGGCTCACTCACCCTTCATACTGGAACAAAACACTAAGTATTACTATTTGGCGTTAGAATATATGACGAGTGGATGGCAATTCAGACGAGTGGACGGCACGTAAAACAATTTACATAATTAAATTTTTTTGATTTAGCTGTATATTTAAAATTAATTTCAATATACATATAAATTGTGCATATTCATGAAGTCGTATAAAATACAAAACGAATTATAAATGATGTATAGATTGATGATATCTTTCGAACGCCTAACTTTTACGCAAATAAATATATTATTACGAACCTTAAACAAAGGAAACACGAAACAACAGAAAAAGCAACGGAGACAATATGATGAGCGAATTCGAAATTGCATGCAAAATATCTCAACCGAATTTAACTTACTGAAAGGGTTTGTTAATAAATCGTTTTTTTACAAATTAAGACGCTTATATGCTCCTTTGTGATACACACTTGTATACGGGCTGTTAAATTACGATTCTTTTACTAAATACCTAAATACATATCAGAATTTAGATTAGATACATTACATACATTAAATATATGCTTAAATAGTTGAATATGCAAAACTGTTTTTACGAATATTTCAAATTGGACTCTAAGAAATTTAATTTGCACATTTAATTCCAAATAATACACAACACTAGCCGCTAGCCCCGACTCTGGAAGAGTAAATAATTAAAAGTTACACATCAAATTTACGTTGAATTTTACACATTTTTTTTTTTGTTGATAATTGAAGTTGAATTTTCCTTTTCGTTTTAAAAAAAGATCAAATTTCAACTTAATTTATAAAAGTTTGATTTTTTTTTTTAGTTTCTTGTGAAAGTTTGCCATAATTACAAAAGCCTATATAGCACTAGTAATGGGGTTTTGCCCGTCAGGACAAACCTAAATACTTAGTATTGTTGTGTTCGATTTGAAGGGTGAGTGAGCCAGTGTAACTACAGACACATGGTGGCGGTTGGTGGCACATAAGGTAAGGAATGGTTAGCCTTTAGCCGATTTTATAAAAAAAAAAAGGTCAGTGAATCAAACAGGAAGATCTTATTCGAAAATTGAGGACAAAACCACAAGTACCACTGACTGTTCACGTGCTTAATTTGTGTTTATAATCATTTAGTGCTCAGCTCAGTAATTCATCTCGTGTTCAGTGGCGAAGGAAAACATCGTGAGAAACCTGCCTGACCTGCGTGTCTAATTTCAACGAAATTCTGTCACATGTGAATCCACCAACCCGCACTGAAGCAGCGTGATGGAATACGCTCCTAACCCCCTCCTCAAAATGGAGAGGCTTTAGCCCAGCACTAGGAATGTTACACGCTGTACATATTAAACATGTTGAAGTGCGATTCTGTATGCATTCACTTCGTATCGCACTCGTGAAATCTTGACAACCGACTTACGATACGATATGACACGCTATTTTAATACGTGTGTGTTATAAATTTTATAGTTATTATAGTCACCGTCGGATATCACATCCTGACATGTCACGCTCGTGTTCTGGGGTGAGCATCGAGTTTCTTCTTATGGAATACCGCTATAATTTACATCACTCATTACAAGAGTCAATATTGATTTACGTAGCAAACTTTTACCAGTAACGACTACGCTTACAATTCGAATGTTTCGCTTGGTTTCCTTTTTTCGTGAACAAACAAACATGTTAACAAGAGTTTCAGAGATGAGCCCGCTTCAATGTTATTTATACGAAAAGTTAACATTAATACCGCAAACATCTGAAACAACGCGATTTGCATGTCGGGTAGGAAATTCAACAAAAATAAACATCAGTAATTGTTTTATAAACAACACAGATATTGCGTAGGTGAGATACGTCATAATATTATCTTTATCTTTATTAATATTATATTTGCAGAAATATATCTGATTGTTACTTCGAAACGATCGATTTTTTTGTTTAAAAAGAATGTCAAGAATTAACCGCAGGTTTTGAAAATAAATATCTCTGATGACGCATAATAAACCAACTCATGCTTACAATCTATCAATGTATTATCAATGTAAAATATAAAGATAGACTGGAACCTGGATAAGAAAAGAATATAAACAAAAGTAAGCCATAAAAAAGAATATTCTAGACCTATAGAAATTATATGATAAATATTTTTTAAATGTATAGTAAGAACCGTCTGGAATAACAAATCGTACTAATTATCTTTATATTTTCCTGCGATGTAATAGTATTGATGAAAAAGGGTAACTATTGAATTTCTTAACAATTCTTCTCTATAGACTTGCGTTTAAATATAATATAATTTAATTTAAAATAACCTACTTCTAAGAGCTTATTTATATAAAATGACTTTTTATTACATTTTACATGTAGAATATATTTTATAATCTACGTCATTAATACGTTATTAAACATCATTAAAGAACTACATACACTACGATACAATGTAGTGGAATAATATCGTAATAGCGAAATAATGGAGCACTAATACTGTCCGCAATAAAACCAGTGTTACAGGCTAAACCGTCCAATAATAGAACGATTGCATGTGAAGGGGGACTGCCGACAGTGCTCAGATATTGAGCACTCAATGTAGGTAGGAAGGTCTACGGGCAGGGACCCTTGTATCATCCACGGCTGGGCGGCCGCGGTAATGAGGGCGAGTTGCGTAAATTACGCAGTGGAAGGTTATGAACCCATGCCCTAGGATGCAAGTGTTTGAACTTTTTACGCGTGTTTACCTTGCCTACGTACCTACACCTTAGTACGCATGCATTCGTTGGGGATGTGTGTGTCGTATGGAAAAACTGGATCTGAAGTATATATTTGAAAATTGTTCTCATGTTAAATATTGTGATTCAACCATATATATAAAACTTTTTTCATGTTAAATATAAGGCTTCACAATTACTAATAAGTAAAACAACAATGGCAACGTTTATAACTCTACTAAGAATCCATAATTACTATATATTTTATCTACGATTAAAAAATACCTGGTCTGTTGTTGTATATGATAAAAA
This sequence comes from Vanessa tameamea, assembly GCF_037043105.1. Classification (NCBI taxonomy): domain Eukaryota; kingdom Metazoa; phylum Arthropoda; class Insecta; order Lepidoptera; family Nymphalidae; genus Vanessa; species Vanessa tameamea. The sequence goes on along the minus strand of NC_087315.1, from coordinate 4,034,105 downwards.
ATTGTATATTATAAAAAGTGCTTAAAAAAAATATTTGTTCATATTTGTGGCGGTTTATATCCGATATATTCACATATTTTCAGCAAAAATATAAAAATATTTTTTTAAATATTAACATCCAGCTCCGCTTGCTCACTGAAAAGTTAAAAGCCAAATATTTTATTACATTATATGTTACAGCGAATATTATGAACCAGTTAAAACGAATTTTGACTGCAAATATTTGTAGGTTAAACTAAAAAATATAAGTACGGGGTTCTTATGGTAACTTTAATATATTACAGTATGCTTACAGTTGGCATAAAGGACATCCAACTGATCTGCATTAAACAACGCCATTCTATTATTTGTAAAATATTACATTGTCATATTAAAACTGATGTTTTGAGTTCGTATGCTTCTAACCGATCTTAAAAATACTTTAAGCTTATTTTAGCATTGTATCTTTAGGCTGATCGATACTTATATTGACAGACATTTATATTTCATATGAATACCATACATGAATAAAAAAACCTCAAACTTCAAATCTGCCTGGTAATATGCAACACGCTAAAATAACAAAAATACAAATTAAAGATTAGATACACCAAAGTCATGGACATTAAAAAATAAAAAAATAGTTTAATAAAAAAAATATTTTAGCAAATAAGTTTTAACAGTAACATATATATTGATATCTTGTGGAACACCATTAAAATATTTCGAAATCGACAGAGGAAAACGTATCTTTTTTAAATATGAACATACATATGTGGACAAACAAACTATCTGATCTTTTCCGAAAATATTCTAACGAGTATTTTATAAATCCAACGTTTTTCCTTTTAATAATCTCAGATGGGATATCTATGAATAGACCAAAATAAAACAGTTCAGTACTTTTTTCAACTCTGTTTCTGTCATAGGAAATCAATCTGTCAACAGATTCTTTTTTTATTTTGTGAGGTAGTCATTAACGAGCTTCAGTGTTATCATTTATCAGTTAAAAAATATGTATATAAGAGTTGGAATAAGGGTTCGAAACAAACAAATTAGTTTTTGTTATCTTCAAATTTTCAAAAATGTTTATGTTCGGAAAGCCTTCCGGTTTTGCAGATGTCCATGGGCGGTGGTACACACCTTTCATCTGGTAAGATGGATTTAAAAAAAAATGATTGAATTTCAAACATTAGTATATTTAATAATAGAAACTCTGTATATTTGAAAACATATGGAATACTTTTTATCCTGAGAGAACCCTATCAAAGCAACTCAGTTCATAGCGACTTACTTTTTCACTAATGTTACTAGCTGTTAGCGCCTGCCATAAAAAGCATAGCAACCTACTCACCTACCACTTATTTTATACGCATGCGACCATATGTTACCGTTCTAGAAGGTACGCAACAATAATCAAGCTATATATATCCAATTGTTACTAAAAGGTCACTCGTATTCGCCATGTCATTGTACAGACGCTTCTTAATACCTAACCTATACGCACGTCCAATAAAGAGCTGTTAATTTTACATGCATCGAGTTTTCTTTGAACTGTAAATCTTATACAATACACTAGTAATCGTCGGTCTTACCGTATACTCAAAAACGAAGTCATTAAAATATATGCGAATTTTACAAAGATTTAATAATTCCGAACCACAAGCCGACACCTGCGGCAAGATCGTATCTCCGTGAGTTATAAGGCACACCGAACGTTAGCATATCATTTCCAACGCTAACTATTCCCACACATAGGTAGATGTTAATAAAGGAACTAAAAACTGCTGTGTCCTCGATTTAATAAAATTCGCAAAGACGCTAAATGACTTTTATAAAAAAAAATCCTTTAGGCCCCAATATAACATCCACTCGTCATGGCAATCGGTCGACTTTTTAATCGAAGCACTGATTTACAGCAGTACTAACGTATTCGTGTTTTTTTTATTTAGATATATATATATTAATTTATTTTATTTTTGTTATTTCTCCTACCTTCATTAAGTCGATAAGTGACATCATTGTATTGTTTTATATGACTAAAATGGTGTTGTGATACACCATTTTAGTCAGTACCTGTATCCTGCTACAGTCGTAATTTTTTCGTACTTTAATAATTAATATACCGTTCTTATATGACGTCTCTTCTGTCAACAAATAAATGTCATAGAAGATGGTACATATGTCACCTAGTGGTGATGTATGGTATAAAAACCAACATAAAATTTACTCGTTAGTCCCTACGAACTATAATATTTTGTGCAAGTTCGTCTTGGTACGTACCACGGACATCTTGGTGGGGTGGCATTGGCGATGTACGGAGAGCTTAATAATTCTTACAATGCCATTGTCATCATTAGAATCAGATATATGCCTGTTCCAGATTTCATGATAATCTTTCCAACAGCGTTGAAGTGTACTAACCTTAAGCAGATATACCATTTTTATATATAATATTTATATGCGTTTTCTTGAATTTTTTTAAAGAAAACTAATTGAATCGAACAGCTTCAGAAATGTGAAATAAACCAGTTGTTTCTGCTTCTTAACGTCATGTTGACGTGAAACAGGTCTTCTTATATTTGTGTCTGGTGTACTATTGTTTTTATAAACTTCAATTGTTTTTTCTCTATAAATCCCGTTGTTAGCAAATAACTATTTAGTTACCTAGTAAGAAAATTTATGTAAATCCGATTGGTATAACTATACATAAGCTTTAAAACGTTGGAATATCACTTAGGCCTATCTCAAATATTTAACGAAATAAACTACCTAGTTGTAGCTGCAGATATATTCTGTAAGAACAAAATTGAAACTAACATCAGGCCAAGATATTGAAATATGATACAATTAATTAATGATACACGCTCTAATATAGCATCGCAAATTGATTTTCACAATATCACGAGTGAGATACGAAGTGAGTTCTTTCAGAATTGTACTGCTGATCATCTTTATCCCTGGCTATAAGCTTTATTATACCAATCATTACGTAACATTAAGTGCTTAAATATACACAAATATGAATTAAAAAAAGTTACTGTTAATAATATTAATTTAATATGTTGATACAGGATTCTAGATTGTCGAGGGTCTCAGTATCCCGAGAACCCCCGCTAGGTGTTGGAGGCCCACATAGGCGGGCCGACCGTCAGGGCGTCACGGTAGCATGCGCAAGCGATCCCGTGGCGCCCGCCGAAAGACAGAGAGGGTACCGCTGGTTTTTTAGTGGGTAAACCCGGCGTACCTGGGTGCACTCGGCGTCCAGGACTCCGGGGAGTCCCACACACCCCCCCAACTTCCATCACGTGGGGGAAGCGCGTAAAGCGTTTTTCCAGCGAGAAAAAAAAAAAAAAGGATTCTAGATTGTCAAGAAACAACCACAACCATACCCTACAAATTAATCCGGGCATTTGATAAACCAATATGTATTTAGTTTATCGAACGCAGGTACTTTTAGGAAAATATGTTTAAGTATAATTGCAAAATGTATTTTTTGAACATATACACAATAAGCTCATAAACACAAATAAATTAAAAATAGATAAAATTTAAAATAAAAGAAATTAATGAATATAAATTTTTTAATATATATTAAATAGAAAATTAACTTTGTATAAATCTTTTTTCCGTGTATAAAAATGACATAAATAATGAATACAGTTATAAGCTGTTCGTGAAGCGCAGCCACAATTGTATAAATACGAATGAGAAATTTCCTTTGACCAAAAAATTACTCGCTTCTATGAAAACACAAAGAGATTAGCGATTCAAACATACTCATAATTCTATAAAGATTTTCGTCGAAACAAATTATTTAATACATTAAAAATAAAATGTTTTTTTTTTTATTTAGAAAGCAAACAGTACAATAAACCAAATCAAATGAATACAATAATTAAAAAACAAATAAATTTTCCAATAATAAAGAACATCAAAGGATAAAAAATATATATATACATATTTAATACAATTTAATTCATGTATTTAAATGAATAGACCAATATTAATAAGGAATGAGTATTTTCTAAGATTGTATTGACATTATAAGCAGTTTAGATGACGAATTATTTTCGTTGACGTCACTGACGTGAGGGTTCGTTGAAAAATAATAAAACCATATTCTTAGGTAGCATATTTTTTTCTTTAATAGTTTTTTGTTTTATGTAATAGATTGACGGACCGGAAAATAGGCCATCTGATAGTGGTCACCACCACCCATAGATATTGGCGCTGTTAGAAATATTAACCATCAATTACTCCGCCAATGCACCATCAACCTTGGGGACTAAGACGTTATGTCCCTTGTGCCTGTAGTAAAACTAGCTCACTCACCCTTCAAACCGGATCACAACAATACCAAGTATTGCTGCTTGATGGCAGATTATCTGATAAGTGGGTGGTCCCTTCCCAGGCGGGACGAGGGACACAAAGTCTTACCACCAAGTTTAATGTATACTAGAACTTAGAAGACACTGTATACGTGTTACTATTAAAGAATCTCACGTCGTGATTTAGTTATGCATCTCATTAGATAGTTGTCCTCTTTCAGGCATTGTATTTTTTAAACGTATAATCTTCAAGAAGTTCTTGCTATACAAATTATTTATTTATTTGTTTTAGTAAGTATTCGCGGCTCATTCCTCTATCTATTTAGATTGTAACTTACTTTAGAAAGATCTTATTTTGGTTGGATTTTTCCTTGGTAGTAGGGCTTTGTGCAAGTCCTGGGTACGTACCACCCACTCACAACATATTCTACCGCCAAACAGCAATATTGTTTTATTCTGGTTGCAAAAGTGACTAAACTAGCGTAATTTCAGGCACCCGGGACATAAAAACCTTCTTCCCAAAGTTGGTGGCTTGTTGGTGTTGTAAGAATTTAACATTAACGTTGGCGATGGACACATATTTTATAAAACAAAATATTATTTTATAAAATATGTGTCTATAGGAATGCGATCAGATGAGTCATTTGAGTAATCAGTAATCATCTAGAATATTCATTGACGCTATGAGAAATATAATCTCAAGTCATAAAATAGTTTCAAGGTTGCCAATCACGAGATGTCAGATATTACGTCCACTAAACTTTTACTTGTACTGGGACACTAGCTTGGCAGTAGAATACCTGTTAAGTAGGTAGGTTGTGATAGCTGAGTTTAATGACTAACATTCCTTAAACGAGCTAACACCTACTAAGGCTTTGATACACTACGTTGATCAAATAAAAAGACCCAACCACCATGTCTTTTAAAAATATTTATCCAACTATTAAGCGATTGACACCTGATGGTGCATCCAAGATACCCTACTCATTTGTCAAATCAACGGAATATATGCGTGAGAACTTACAGATTGATGGGTCGGCCTAGATTGAATTACTCGCCACGTCTGACGAGGGTCTTACATCTATGCGGGCTTGAGAATAAGAGTTACGCAAACGAAATCCGCGAGATTTCCTAATTTAGATACATTGGTAAATACGAATTTTTACTTATAATATCTAAATTGATCCAGAAACAAGATAACGGAAAAATATTATTTACTCGAAATCATTTTAAAATACTTATTAACAGATAGTCTTACAGATATTCCAAAGTCACAGTCTTTTTTTCATAACAAACGTATTAATATCGTAACAACGAAAATCGTAAATGATATTTCACTATAAAATATTTCAGAAACAATTGGATTAAGCGCTTTAAATTCTCAAAGCTGGAGCGCAATTGCAATCAATTTCCGAGGACAATTAACAGAGGCAGGAGTTTATCGGTTAATTCTTTAATTAACGAACAGAGGTTACAGAGTGACTTGTTTAATACAACGATAATCTGGCTAATTGGATACATTTACCAGCATCCTCCCGAAACCGAAACAAGCCTCATCTGAAACTACACTTAAAGTGCATGTTGTACTTGAACACGTTTGTAGAGCCGGATGAAGTTACTTCGACTTGTAGTTGCCAGGATATTAATTTTGTTTCTACACAGAAAATACTTATAAACAGCTCTGGCTTATTCAAACAAATGTATATGTGAGATGAGTACTGGAGAGATAAAATAAAATGTTGCAATTAACTAAATATTTCGAAAAAAAAACGATATAAGATCACTTTAAAAAAACATGTTCATTTTGTTAGAAACCTACTAAGTTTTTCAAACAGTACAAATAAATTAGACCAAAACTAAGAGTATGTATAACGGTGTGTACGTATATGTATGAGTATATATGAGTGTGTGTGTGTGTATTTGTGAGTGCGTGAGTGAAGAAATTCTTTGGCTTATATTCTGTGGATACTATTTAATTAATAATGCTCCTGATATTTTATTGTTTATGTAGATAGATTGTCAAAGCAGAGAACGCCTTGAAAATAGTGACCAACAGACGGCCCTAAGTACACGCACACTGTTAAAGTAGTTTGACGTTTGACGAGTGTCAAGCGTAGCTGTCACGCAACTTAGATAATAAAGTTGAATCGTTTGTTTTAATTATTTTTAGTGCGACACTCTAATTAAATATAACTCTGTTTTTATTTCTTTTTCTGCAATTTTACATTAAATTTATAACTAACGACTGCTGGACCACAACTAGACCTAATCTTCACTAGTGAATACGACTGTAATGCACAAAATTGTCAAAGTAATAAGAACGACGAACGAACGGACGACAGACGTTAAACAAACAAACGACGAGCGATTGTGTTAACATACAAAAATAAATAATATTCTGTCACTCTATATACGTTTGCCAATTTTATCGCAATTAAAATATTTTTTCTTTTATAATTGTATTTTAATTGTCAATATGCCTGATATTATTTTTTATTTAAATCCAATTAAAATTTTACAAATGACGAAAATTGGCAAAAGACATGCTATAACATTTTATGAAGAAAATTAATATTAAATGATTTATCGAACGTTTTTTATTATCTGTGAGTATAACGTCTTAACTTGTACCAAATTCACCGCCCGTTATAATCTGTAACCAGACAATATAATTAATTATGGTGCACGGACCATTGATCGATACAGTCCAGTCATAAGTTATTGTGTATTTTGAGTAAATGCAGCGGATAATTAGATCATTTGGGGATCGCCATCTTAAATCATTTAAACAGCGATTAATATGGCTAATTATATTGATAGATTCAGCTTACGTAGATATAAACTAAGCTTAAATTAGTGACGATCTGTAATTGGTCAATGGTTGGGTTAAGAGTTAATAAAGATATTTATTTAGAGCTTAATATGCATCAATGGAGGCTGCCAGAAAAATTTAGATATTAATAGAATTGATTTAAAATACATAAACGAAAAATGTAAAATAACCTTAAATCGAAGCAAAATAATACTCGAAAAAATCAATGCAATGACTTCGACGCTTGATTGCGTCCAAAATACGAATAATAGTGACGAAACTTGCAAATATTGAAAGAGTTACTGAAGCTTAAGACTGAATCTATCTACCCTTAAAGCTGTAACGTGAAATAATCTTTAAATCATTCTCACTAAAAACGAACTGAACTAATTATTTATAAACGAATGACAAACATATAAATTCTTCTTGGAAAGATCGTGATATAATGTTAGCGCGAATGAACATGTGTTACTGTGAAACGGCACATTATGTACGTACATATATCATGGCACAATAAAGCATAATATTTATTACGGTGAAATTTTATTTATTTTCAATTGATTGAAAATCCAGCTTAGCCTATATTTATAGTATCAGTGATTATGATGTTACGAGTATTCACTTTAAATGACCTTGTTAAGTGACCGTATTAAATATTTGGCTGCAGAAATTTTTAGTTACAAGGATCGGTACGTTGAAATTGTAAATAATTTCAGTAGCAAAATATAACATTAATATCGTAGTAGTGTTGTCTTTATAACCTTCCTTCCTTTATTTTAATTACATTTTAAATTCGGAACAAAAATGTAATTAATTAATAATTTTGTTTACTTTTTTGAATACTTTGTGTAACATAGGTTGTTGCTCAAAGTACGAACGTATCCTGTTGGCAAAGTTTTTTTTTACATTAGCAGCCTGTAAATTTCCCACTGCTGGGCTAAAGGCCTCCTCTCCCTTAGAGGAGAAGGTTTGGAGCATTTTCCACCACGCTGCTCCAATGCGGATAGGTGGAATACACATGTAGCAGAATTTCGTTGAAATTAGACACATGCAGGTTTCCTCGAGATGTTTTCCTGCACCGGCGAGCACGAGATGAATTATAAACACAAATTAAGCACATGAAAATTCAGTGATGGCTGCCTGGGTTTGAACCCGAAATCATCGGTTAAGATGCACGCGTTCTAACCACTGAGCCATCTCGACTCGACAAAGTTTTAACGAAATAAAATTTAAAAAAATGTGTATTTGTATAGTCTGTTGTAACTGAACTGAGAGAAAGTGCCAAGAAGTTTATGTTTATAGCATATTTATACTTAAAGAGACACTCCTTTAACCTAAATAGCCTAGTTAGAATATCCAGCCGCTAAATGATGTACATTAACTTTTATACTATCCAAGAATTCCTAGATCATTTACAACTTGTTGAAAAATGTTTTATTTAAAAATATTTGTCGCCCCTCCATTCCCCGCGCTTTAGGGGTTGGTCATCAGGGGTACATGTCAGTCACCTCCTCGTGGTGTACCCTGGGCAACGGGGCCGGCTTGAGCTTGCTCGTCGGCCACGGCTAAGACTGGCGTCGGCTGCTCCTGGTACGTCCCTGATCGGCGGACCATGTGAGTGGCCTCGTTGGCTAGGAGGGAGTGGGAGGGCTCGCTACTCGAACCTCCCAGGTGTTTTACACCGGCGGTCGGCGGCGGAGCCTACCATCTTATCCGCCGCAGGGCGTCAGTTTCGTTGAAGCCCAACCTCCAGTGGAGAACTCGGGGGAGTTCGCCACATTCCCACGTGGAGGATGAGGGGGAAGGCGCACACTAGGCGCGCTTTCCATGAATATTCAGCCGCCTTACGGTGGCTGCCGCTGGTGGGGTCGTGGTTGCATGCCCTTGGCGATCCCGTAGCCTCACCAGGCTCTCACTCGGCGGCATGGTGAAAACCCGAGGATGGTTTTAGTGGGTAGGACAGGGCATTAGCATTAGCGTGCCCTGGCACGGGGCATTAGATCCCGGTTGAGTCCCACATACCCGTCCCGGTCCCCCGACCGGGCGGCATGCGTAAATGCATTTTCTCCTCGTAAAACAAAAAAAAAGGGGGTTGGTCATCAGATGTTAAGTATAAAAAAGTAGCCTATGTCATTCCTTGGGGCTCGAGACTGCTTAATACCAAATTTCATCATTCGATTCAGTGGCTTGGCGGGGATAACGTACCAGACGGAATTATTTTCGCATTTATTAGTTTCGATAAATAAAGTTTAAGTGTCAGTCAGCCTGTTCATATCCCAACGGACTGAGGCTTACCCTCTTTTTTTGAGCAGAATTTGCAAAACTTATTTCACCAATGCAGGTTTACTGGATGTAAAATAAAAATAATATTACACTTATCAATGTAGGTGACGTAACATAAACATACAACATAAGTAAATAAAAGCATATTACTATGCACACACATAGCGTAAGCGTCAAGGATCACAAGAGATTATTAAGCTTGTGATCGGGAAGGATGAAACGGATTTGTTTAAGTCGTGACGTAGAAAATTAATAGTCTAAGCACATGCTTGAGCTCCTAAACTAGATGTTGCATATTCAACGGGTGATTTGCGTAGGTAAGCAATCGCTAATATACATAATGGAATCTATGTATGTTCAATTAGTTATGTATTAAAGTTTAGACAAACTTCAAGGTAATTAGAAAACATAATATATATGAAACATGAAAACAAAAGCAAATCTATATAGCATATTATAGAGAAAAAATTTGTATGTTTGAACGGTAATCACAGAAACTGCGTGATTTAAAAAAAAAAACATTGCATAATATAACAGTCCATTTATATGGGCTATGATTTTATGCTATAATTCTTAAAAAATGTACAATGTTTTATACGGATGAAACTACTGGGTACAGCTTGGTAGGTACCACCATTTATTCTATTGAAACGCATCAGAACGATTTTACCGTTGTGTTCTAGTGTTGTATGTGTGAGCCGGGATAAATACAGAAGCAAGGAATATATATCATAGGTTTCATCGTTGGCGGCGTTTCATTTTTTATTAAATATTATGTTTAATTTCAATGATTCTTGAGATTGTTTCAGTAAAGCATGGTGCACCAATATTATTTCATTGGTTCTCATACAATTCCTTGATTTTCTCATTTCTTGTTATACATTATATACATTATATAATACAAGAAACTTAAACGAACTTATGTACAAAAACAGATATTTCCAAAAATATATTTATCTTACCCTAAAATCACATCCAAACATTGTTGATGTTATTCCGCCGTTCCTGTATTATATTCAATAACAAAAATATTCAACATAACTTCCTTCATACTTTGTTACGTTACAAAAAATATATAAATATGGAGTTTTCTCAACACATAATATAATTCCAGAAATTTCTTACATGCAATATTCGGTAAAAAAGTTTAAAGTTATTCTTTCTTATTATTCCAGTATGCTGTTATACTCGGTCTATGCAAAAGTAACAATACACTATGCCCAGTACGTATATCCGGATTCAGGTCTTTGTAGCCGGAATTACCAAAAAGGTTTTAATGTTTTCTTTTTAATACAATTTGCTTTGTTACTTGTTTTTGGTACAAAGAAATACTTGAAAATGTATTTAAGTTTTATATTAATAATTATAATTAAAATTTTGTAAGTTAGTTGTATTAAAACATATATACTGACAGAACTAAGTTTTATTTTAATATATTAATTAAGAAATTAATGTATTATTCATTAATTAAATAGAGAGAAAATCTTTTGAGAGATAATCTTTACAGTTCATATTAAAGCATTAACTAATTTTAAACTTAACTCTAACGAAATCGTACTTACATAACTAATGTTTATTATAAATTAATAAATATCAAAGGCTTTTTATTATTGAATGAATATGCGTAAGTAGTTAACATTAAATCAACTAATACTCATAAATTAAAATTGGAGCTTTTTTACCTTCCCGTAACATTTACAGCGCCTTTTTTTATTACGCTGCTGAAACATTTGAATAGTACCGGGCGCCTTGGAAGAGAATCAAGGTTTGGTTCAATTATTACCAAAACCCTTGCGGTGTCTTTCCTCTGCATGTATGCGAAAAGTATTAGTATGTAAGTAATGTAAGGCGGTGATTATCTCAGCTCGATCGTGACCACCTTGGCAGTATTCCTCAAGCATTTTCTTGAGCTTGCCTTAGAAGAGAAAATATGTATCTTGCTGCATTAGATCGTTGGTAAATACAGCAGCGCGAGGCAATCTCGCCTTCAGACATCCTCTATGCTGTTTAAAAGAACGCGCCTGACTTATATCCCCTAATGTGCCTATATGCATCAAGGGCATACATTAGTTTGACAGACTCATTTATTAGAAGGTGATTGATCTGAATCCATATTCGTAAACTCTAGCTATCACTAAAAATAGTTGCACTTGGTGGTAGGGCTTTGGGTAAGGTGGGCCTCACTCATCAGAAATTCCACCGCCAAACAACAGTACTCAGTACTATTGTGTTCCAGTTTGAAGATTGAGTGAGCCAGTGTAATTACAGGCACAAGGGACATACCATCTTAGTTCCCATAGTTGGTGGCGCATTGGGGATGTATTGAAACAGGTGGCCAGGTGGTGAATATAATTCGTAGTATCGATAATATGTGAACAATAACACGACAATAATATTAAAATAAAATAAACGTTGGTATCGACAAAAAAAAAACAATTACGTATTAAATAAATAAAAATAACACAAGAACATTTTTGTGAATTTAATGGAGAAAAGATACGTAGCTTTTAGTTAAAAGTTTGAAAATGAAGTGATTAATATCGAGAAAGCATTTACAAATCAATTATTTTTTCTTACTTGATCAGTCGTCCCTCGTGAAAACAAAGCAATTACGACACTTGGACGTAACCAATGGCAATTAATTTATTTTTGGGTGAACGAACACGCGCTTCTAGGCATCGTGTCGGCCTTTATGTTTGTTTCAATAAAATATTTGAAAAGCCAAACAAATTCTTAGACTGACTGTTTTTTAGCGGTTTATTTATTTCACTACATACTAATAATTACTCCGACCCCGCATGGATACAATAAGAGTTAAACTTTAAGATTTTGTGATTTTAGAGTGTCAAAAAAAAAGTTAAGATTATAATTAATCATTCATGTATTCAATGAATAAACCCTTAAAAAATCAATCTCGTGTGTCTATGCACCATCAGTCACGATCAGTTTTCTCCGTAACTAACCAATAATTGTTGAAATTAGGTACACACAAACAATTTTGGTGATCCAATCGTAGTAAAGTAGCAGCTTGTAAGTCTCACAGTTGGGTATCCGCTCCTTTTTGAGAGGAAGATTTCGAACAAGATTTTCCATTACGGATAAAATAAGATAACGGATAATAAATTTTAAAATTATAAGGACAGATTTGACATAAAAAGACACGAATATAAAAAAATAAGAGCGTCATGTAACACAAGAAGTGAAAGAGTTCGTTATCAAAAATACATTTTTTTTATTGCAAACAATTGTATAGTTAAAAAAAATGACGAAAAACGAAAAAGAAAATATAACGTAATCGACTTTTATATTTACGATAAGTTTTTGTATAATTTTGTACGAAAATCTGAAATTAGATTACAACTTATTATATTATGGGCCCAATAATTTGTCACATTTATGACGATAAGTACCCACGAATAAGTTATGGGAACGCTTATAAATGTCTAATCGATTGTTTCAGGGCTATAGGGACATTTTTTCCAGGATCGCGAGAGAACAGGACGTTAAGTTGAAGCTTACTACGGTAAAACAGAAAATGGCTTCAAATACTACTATTTTTTTAAATGTAATAGCTAGGCAGACTGTCAAATGGCTCTGATAATAAATGGTCACCATCGGCCACAGATATTGACGCTGTAAGAAATGTTAATCATTTTACAACACATCTGTGCGCTACCAATTTTGGGAGCTAAGATGTAATGTCCCTTTCGCCTGCAGTTAGACTATGCAACACTAAGCGTGTGCTACCTTTTTTTCTTCTTTTTTTTGCCACTGGTAAATCTCTCTAACGCGTTTCCTCCAAGTGAAGTGGCGGGTATGTGGAACATGCCCGTACCAGGAACGCCTGGTGCGCTTTAATTCACCGGAATACCCACTAAAAAAACGGCGGTTTCTTCAGTTTTCCCACCTTTGCGGGCCTTCTAGCTAGTAGAGTTCCTTGGGTAGCTTTTTTTTATGTTATAGGGGGCAAACGAGCAGGAGACTCACCTGATGGAATGTGATTACCACCGCCCATGGACATCTGCAACACCAGGGGGGTTGCAGGTGCGTTGCCGGCCTTTTAGGGAGGAGTACGCTCTTTTTTTGAAGGTTTCCAAGTCGTATCGGTTCGTAAAAACCGCCGGCGAAAGCTGGTTCTACAGAGTGGTTGTGCGAGCCAGAAAATGTCTTAAAAATCGCGCTGTTGTGGATTTTCGGACATCTAGGTGGTGCGGGTGAAATTTAGAATTTTGACGAGATGTCCGAAGGTGAAATTCAGCTGCCGGGATTAAACAAAAACTTATACTATCCTGCTGCAACTTCAATATAAAAAGAGCTTTCATATGTATTATGCGGATTGCGCCTGCTTAGTGGTGTTTATAAACAAACAACACAAAAGTTGGTAAAAACATGTTACTATGGCGTGATGAATGGACACCCAATGTGTTCTGTGTTATTCGAAAGTAATTTCAAAATTTAATCATTGATTTTCAAGCAAAATATCTGCCTTTAAAGATTCCATTGCTAAGCTAGGCGTCTTGCCTTCTTGAAAATATATTCCAAACTGACAATATTACATCTGACAGACACCAGTTTTCTCAGGATATTTTCCTTTACCGCCGAGTTCGAGATGAATTATAAACACGAATCAAGCACATGAATCTTCCGAGGTGCGTTCCCGGGTTTGAACAATCAATATTGGGATAAGATTAATGTGTTCTTACCACTGATTCATCTCAGCTCTCGAGTATAATATATGTAATAAAATGCTACAAGGAAGGTGAAATTCTTCGTTCGGTTCAAACGCCCCGTTCTGCAATTTCCGATTGCGCCACCGTAATTTTTAAATTTTCATCGAAACATAATATTCATCCTTTGATAATAGTAATAGTATTCGTCGACACGAGGCATATGGCATTCAAAATCATTTACAAACATAGCTTATTCAAACGACACTTATGTACCTATCTAAGATTTAAAAAAAAAATACGTATATATTCATTGATTCGAATTTTAAAATTAATTCAATTTCGCGTAGTATTTAATATATTTGAATAAAGTTTATTCGTACATAAAACATACGACTTACCTTACGTACAATCTCGTTAAATTACATATATCAATTTAGATAATCTTCATACTTTAAGTATATGTGGGTACGAAAGATTCAGTGGGATAAAATGGGACGAAATATTCAAAACCTTTGTCTTTAACGAACCGAGAAAATTTACTTTGTATTTAATAATTTCAAAATAATATATATTTTTTGCAAAGTAATAAATAGCTAAGCGGTAAAAAGTTTTAACTTTTTTTTTTATGAATAGTATATTTCTTCTAAATACAATAATTGAACATCACTAATGCTCGGATTCGTTACAATATTATTATTACGAAAAATCTATGCATCTGATGAAAAAAAATAAAAAAAATAAAATTTAAAAGTTACAAAACTAATAAATCAAAAGTATTACATCTAGTAAATGTAATTAAATATATATAATAAATACGGGCGTATATAAAATGTACGTTAAAAACCTTGATAGGAATATTAATTACGTGAATAAGTAAGAAGTATTTACCCAATTAAAGTCTTTCTAATATTATTTTTATACAAAATATATGAAACATTATTAATCTGTCTTTCTTAGAAGCTTTAGTCTAATATAATATCTATTTCTGTTCATGAATATTGACATCAAATTGTTTTTTGTGATTTGCCATTATCTTAGCCACAATATTTAAATATGATATAAATTTTAGTCACCGATCTCCACTGATTGGAATCTTTTGTTAAATTTTTATTAATACATATAGGTAAACCGTTTTGAGAGGAAGATTTAAATGTAAAACTAGCTAATGTTGTGATGATAATCGTCGATTAAGTCGGAGAAGCCCTGAGACCTTCATAGCGTGCGTTTTGCTAGATAAAGTTAAATAAAATATTGAATATGTATTTAATTGGATACTTAGGGATACACGTGCAAAAAGACATCATAAAAATGTTATGTGTTCTTATTTGTTCCAACTATTTGTATTCGTATTAACAAAAACACAGTCAGATGAAGACAAGGATTCAGAAATAGGCTGTTCGAAGTCACAAATTATTAAAATAACTTTAAATTTTTGTTTAACGCAAAGTAATATTAATAACGCCAGAAGGTAGACCCGTATTACGAAAATTACAACATTTAACAAGGCCCTTTGATATGAAAGTCTGTCCGGTACAACAGTTACACGGTCAATCGAACACGTATATTGGAAGACCGGGTCACGGAGGGAGACGAACTCGCAATAAACCGGCTACGTGATATCTGATTTAGCCCATTTTGTCTTCTTGGTAAAAGGAATGCTCGTAATTGATGGTGTCCTTTCGGAAATGTTCGAAGGGAGTCCACGTCGTTGCATAATCACGTCATTGAGGTGATACTTTTCCAATTTCGTACAAAAGTAAGAAAAAACAATCATTAGGTTATATCTGATCACTTCTACCTGTTTGAAGTGCTTTTAAGAACGAAATATAGAAAACTAATAAATATATTTCACTATAATGTTTACATAATAACATAAACACGAAGATTTCATTACTATTTACATTATACATCTACACTAACTGAACACGTGGCTTGACCTCGTGGAACTTTTTGTGATCAAATGTAACCTTTGTTTAAAAACTATAACCATTTGTACGTATTAAATATTGAAAATATCGACAAAGTCTTATCTACAACTTTATGAAGGGTTGAATGTGAAAAAGTAACCAGTAAATATCATGAAAAGTCTGGAACACATACACATATGTTGGAGCAGTATAGGGGCTTAAAGCAAACCTCAATAGGAGAGGAGGGCTTAGATTAATTGTTGGCCACAACCAGGCTATTGTATTATTTTATACATAGTTAAGAAGTTAGAACTGAAAGCATTTTATATTGTAAAAAGTAAAAAATAATAATCATGACACTATTGTGTCACAATGCGTAAAACATGCGCAACCCTATTGCGTAGAGTCAGTGGCAGAACTAGCAGCGTCCTTAGCATGACTGCGAGTAGATTTGATTGCTGGAATAGCAATCATTATTCTGAAACCTCTAATGGGACGAACATTACGATAAGTAATTAGTTACTAACAAAATGGACACATAAAGAAAATGTTTCTTTTGTATGGCATAGGTAGGCGATCGGGCAAATAGGCCATCTGATGGTAAATGGTCACCACTACCCATAAACATTGGCACCGTAAAATAAATTAATCATACCTTACATCGCCAAGGCATCACCGGCCGTGGAACATAAAATTTTATTGTAACTATTAAATAAAAACTCGTTTTAACAATATATAATAGTACATTATCAATATGAAGTATTTATATAACTTCGAATGAAAACTAAGACATCGAAATTCGAATCGAATTCTCTAATACAAATTAACATCTGATAAAACTAACTTCAGCTTCACTCGCTATGTATACTTTAGTACTTTTCTACTCAGTGTATTTTAACTCGCAAGACATGTTCCGCTATCGTACGGTATTTATTTGTTTCACTCGCGCACTGCAAGGTATTAAAAACTTTACCTGGTAATAGTCTAACGTGTATAAAGTTATATTGAAATCGTATTGCATTTATAACAAAACTGCAGCTCTTTCTTATAACTGTTTCCTAAAAAAAATCTTGTTGTGTATAGAAATACTCGTTCTTAATCGCGGGTTGCTTCTGTTTAATCTGTTTATTTGCGGATTGCTTCTATTTAATCTGTTTAACTCTAAGGAATCTCTATACATCTCATTTTCAGTTCCAACATCACTTCGGACGTTTCAACTCAAATCAAATAAAATTAACAGGTGCCGTTCACTTATCTAATTTATCAATAATAATAATAAACCTAGAATTAGAACATCAACAAAAAGCAATACTACAGGACAACAGTTCAAGCGCATCATTTATAAAATGAACACGAATGGCGCTATAAAGTGGAATCATGAAAGTTTACAACCTGCTTTAGCTTAGGGCGGACCATTCAATCGCGACGTAAAAAATTTACGATCACGCGTCAAGAGAAACACCAATGAGGCAATAAACAGTCTCCCCAATACTTAAGTACTTGTTAAGTTCATTAGCAATTACAAGTGTTGACTATTTCGATGGTCTAGTAGCTCGCTTGTAAGACCTGAGATCCCGAGGTGCTGGGTTTCGGTTCAGGCCAATAAAATATTGCGTTTTTAGGCTAAAAATACACAGTTTTAAGCCCGGAGTTTGGAAACAAGCCGTTATTCCGTACGAATCGAATGTGCTTGAAGCTGAGATAAAATACATAAAAAACCAAAAACACCAAATAATAATCTTACATGCGGCACTGCAATCTATATTAATATATTATATATTTAAAATAGGTTTAATCATGATAACGTTTCAATGAAAGTTTAAAGGAAGTAGTCCTTTATAAACTTTAATTTATAATTACAGCACATTACATACATAATCCCAAAATTAAGACATCGTTTTTTTATAGATAAGTAAAGTATTACCCGCAGGGTATACAACTAAGGATTTACAGATAAAAAAGATTTTGTCATATTTAAATGTGTACGTCACTCAGAAACTGATATGATTTTTAAAAGTTTCAAAACGAATACAGTGATATCGTATATCCGTTGCTTAATTGTTGCCAGGTTTGAGTCAATAGTATTTTGATATCTCTATTCCATGTAACAAAGTTACGTGAACCCTCGTTGTGAAACTAGATGATTTTAACGACGCTATAACAAGCTGAAGGCTGTTGATGCGATGCCAGTCGTGATACTAATAATCATTTATGTAAAATAATATCTACTAATATCATAAGTGCGAAAGTAACTCTATTTGTTACCTCTTCAAGCTTAAACTACTGAACCGATTTGGATGAAATTTTGCATGGAGATAGTCTGAGTCCCGGTTAAGGATATTTTCACCCCTGGAGAGGGTTAAATGAGGGTGATGGTTTGTGTGCTATAGGTAAAGTTTTATATACATATTTCGCGCGGGTATAGCTTATAATATATCCACACACATTGTGCATTATAACTTTCATTAAAGTTTTTTTTAAATTAATAACAAGTACATCGATAATATAAACTTCTAATAATTAATTTGTTTATTTTTTATGATAAGTTTTTGGATCTAAAAAACCGGTGTGTCACAAAATTCAATTTTAGGTCCTTTTTTACTTTTGGTACATATAAGTAATCTTCTTGTTATGATAAAAGTATTTGTGATATTATATTGTTTGAAAATAATTATGATGAAGTAAATCACGTATTATTAATAAATTAAATTGGGTTAGGAAGACATAATTATAAGATCAAAAAATATAGTCGTCTATTTCCAAGAAATAAAGTAATTTCTAACCATAATAACATATTATACAAAAGTGAAAACTACGAAAAAATACGGAAAAAATATAGCAAAGGTTCATCATGACGTCATATTTTTAATGATAACACATTTAATTTTAAGAAAAAAAAAACAATAATGCATTTTAATTATACTTTATTTATTAATTTATAAATAAACCCGTACTATTAAGCCTTTAGTTAATAAGCCTTTGAGATATGAAATATAACTTTTACTTTATTAATAATTCGAACTTAATAATTTTAATATGACTTTGATTATAATTTATGATATCAATTTAAATTATTTTTGACCTATTGAAACGTTATATGAATTTAAATTATCTGATGATCTAAATTTTTTTTTTAATTTATAATACATCACTATTTAATTTTTTTTAAGATATTTTCTACATTTTGCAATTTTTAGAACACCTATAAAAAGTAGGCAATTGACTCTTCTGATTTTGTACCTAACAAGATAAATTGTAGTCGTAAAACATAAAGCGTAGATTCAATATTGACTATAGGGATGTTAAATGTTTTATTTTGCTCTTTATTTACCAATTAATTCATGTCATATTATAAAATCTGTTTAAAACAATGAAAATTAAACTATATTACAATACAATTTAAGCTACACCACAGTTGTAATATTTTGATATAATATGATTAAAGAAAATCCTTACCAAAAAACGACACTCAAACACACACTCTTGTTGAAGGTAAATAATTTTTTTTTGTATTTTTATATCAAAGTAACTCAAATATTTGACCAATGAATTGTACGTCAAAGATATTTATGATCTGCAAATTATTACATATTATTCAGAAAAAACTTTCTAACTTTTAGACAGTTGTTTCGATAGGTCAATCAATCTGTCAATTATATCAACCATATATTGGAAATCTGAAATATATATATATAATATATTGCTACTATTCAGCTCTTATCTTCGCTTGTTTAGATTACGCAATATGTTCATTTTCTTTGTTATCGGTAAATATAAAATGTATTACTAAATGATAAGATTTTGTGAATATATTTTTTAGCAGTACAGCAACATAATAGATTGTTTTGAATTAATCATCAAATAGGCTATTATTTGTGATTAAGAATTAAACATATTTTATTATAGTGTCACCTATCACCCCAACACAGATATGAACCATTCTCTTGTCAAAACAAATATTATAAATATAATATTATGAAGTAACACGATAAAAAACATAAACACCAATAATTATTATAGCACATAAAGTCAATAGTAAGATCTACCTAGCCATAATGAACTAATAAATATTTTTCTTCAACCACTTTTAAATATCTTCTAGTGTATCCTCTTTGTTTGTGTGCGAATCACGGTCACTAAAGGTTTTTAAACAAACATCAAGTGAATTTGTAATGTTTAGTTTGTTTGTCCTAGCAGTATCATATCTTTGATGTCTTTTTGCATTATGTCTTGTAAAATTTTCGCTGCCTCAAGATTGCCTGGAAGAGATCTATGTTTAAAGATAAAACAGCCTTATGTAACATCTTATTATTTTGATTCATTTGTTTTGTCTCGGTATGCAATATAGTGTATTAATATTCTGTAATAAAAAAAACTACTGGTCCTTATTATAAACTGCAATTTTAATGACAAAAAACTTTAAACGAATACGTTGATTATAAGGATTAAAACTGCGTGGCGAATAAATTAAACTCCAGTTATCTTTTAAATTCCACCTTTTTCGCAGATTTATTCGTAAAATCTTTTTTATTTTCACTTAATCCAATATTTATCATGTTATCGCTTATCGGGCAGAAACATTTATTTGTAACACATTTTGTTCTCAATGACTGTTATAATAGGAAGGTGAAAGAAGTAGAGAAGAAGAACATTAATTACACTGGTTCACTCACCCTTCTAAGTACAATAAAGCGATATAATTGTGATAGAATAATTGATGAGTCCGTGGCATCTATACAGAGGTCTCACCATCTACCATCAAATTAATACAAATTCGGTTATTTTTAAACAGCTGTATACAACATTTTACTATACTTAATGTTAGATATTTAACCTTTTTTTTAATTGCAATAACCAATTTATAACTTTAGCCAACATTTAATCATATGATTTAAAATTTATAAAGAGCAGAGAATTGGTTGGAAGCGTGGTCTTATAAATTTACACTTAGAATGAGCCCGCATGTAAAAATACCTGAGGTAGAGAGAAATAGTTTTTGGACCAAAAACTCGTTTAAAAACGGATATTGCATTCGAGAGCGTTCCAGTTAGATCGATGCAACATATACTATAAACCTGATGCGTATTACATAGCGCACGAACATCAGGGACATAAAGAAATGCAAGTTGCATTATAAAGGTAAATTTAATGTAATTTATATAAAGAAAAAAGTAACTTGGTATGTACCACAAACAGTGTTAACTCGTTCCCTTCAGTAGGAATTGAAGAAAAAGGGCTCCTCTTCTCATAAGGTGGAGATTTAAAGCTTATACCACGCTAATCCTTATCGATAACATGTCGAGCACGAGATGAATTATAAATAACATTTTAATTACGACTATGTCTATTTTCAGCAAAGTTTAAATCAAATGATCCTATTCTATGAACGAAAGATGTATTAGCTGCATGATATTGAACGGCGCTGCTTAAAAAGGCTGGGCTTGTTATTAAATGACTACTTCAAGTTTGAAGTCTAGTGTCTTACGATATAAATACAAATGAAGCACTTGAAAAATCAGTAGTGTTCAGACTTTATACCTTGGTCATTCGCGGTATATACATCGGGCGATCGAATCTTTAATGAAAATCAGTGTCAATGTCCATTTTGTCCTGTTTTTTAATTCCATACGATGATTTTATTTATCCATTGTTTTGTCTAAACGTTGAGAATCAAACAGTTATATCAGTGTTAATAATAATAACACTTATATTTTCAATAGAATAGAGTTCAATATTAAGCTGTTTTAACTCGGAAGGAACCAAAAATCTAAATTTCCTTCGTTAGTATATATTATTGTAGTAGTTAGTATATATTATTAAAAATTAGGGGTAACATAGCGTAACAAAAATCTCCTTAATTTTTTAAACCTCTATGCCGTATATGCTAACTTTAACATGGTGGGTGAGTAGCCTGTAAAGACATTTTGTAAATTAAGATTCATATTTTATTTTAGTTCAGTTTACATCAAAATTAAATCAAACATGCCATCGGTGTTTAACTATTCATCGTCCGGGATCGAAGCGTATCCGCCTAAAGCCAGTATGACTCTAATATATTTACCTACTCTAAAATTGCTAACAGAATTTTAAGTGAGCTCCTGCTTGATCCGGCAATTTTTTCATTATATCCAGCGAACCAACCAGTACCGCAGTCCGCAGATGAGAGCGAATTATTAATTACCTTCTGGCCCAGCATTTAATATTTCACCTGACTGGATCGCCACAACCGCCTAAGCCTTAATCCCCTCTTAATTCGTCATATTTTGTTCGTGCCAAACTTTGTAAGCAAATTTAATTTTTTTATAATTATATACAGTTTAAACAATGTTTCCATAAACAGTATGAAGGATACAAAGATTGACACTTGTTAAATTCAAATGATAATTTTCTGTTAAATATAGAAGTTTTCAAAGACAAAACTGTGTTTTTTATTATTATATAAAATACGGTGACTGAAAGTGCGCATTTGGTATTCTAAGAAATATTAACCATTCCTAACATTGCGTCACCAACCTTGAGATCTAAAATTTTATATCCGTAGTGCCTGTTACTTTATGCTGACTTGCTCACTATTCCAACCGGAATAAAATAATACTAAGTATTGTGGGTGAGTGTGTGGTGACCACCCAGACGGGCTTGCACAAAGCCCTACCACCAAGATATATTTATTTGTTAGATATATAGTTCATGTTAGAGGAATTTCTATTATATTATATATTTATCCATCACACGCATATCTAAGAAATGTATTACGGGAGTAATTATTCATTAATTCTCATTGCACTTATAATTGATAATATTAAAAGTTTTTTGTATTTGCTTATCAGCATCAATTTGTTTGTTTTTTTTATTTCATTGTAAAAATGTATTTCTGATTTTCTTTTATTTATATTATTAACACGCATTAAATATTAAACGTCCTTATCATTAATTTTATAAAAAGGACGATGTTATGGTGATATCTGTTTATTTATTTTTATTTTTGAGTAGCAGATAGTAAGGAAGATGATACAACAGCTGATTATGACAGATTTTAGTCAAGTGTAAACTTCGATTACTAAAGTTAAACTAATTCTTCATCTCTCAAGACTAAGTACGTCTAAGTACTAACTGTATTTGGTTTGAGGTTTCCTTAACGTAGACTAGATTGAAACTTCGAACTTGTTTTGCAATCACACGAATCGCTTGCAGCATCTAATCTCTGACCAGATCTTGAAATCAACTTAAGAAGGAACTTCACCATGCATTATTTTAAACAGTAATGCGGAATTCGTAGTCTGTTATTTTCTTTTTATTTTTATTATAAATCATAGCGAGTTTAAATAATCTTTAAAAACTACAACATAATAACGTTAAACTATGATATAGAAGTTTAAATTAAAAAATATATTAGTAAATTTTATTTTCGTATAGATTGGCGGACTGACAAATAGGCCACGTGATGGGAAGTGATCAGCACTGCTAATAGACATTAGTACTGAAAGAAATAATACATTACATTACATTAACAGCCTGTAAATTTCCCACTGCTGGGCTAAGGCCTCCTCTCCTTTTGAGGAGAAGGTTTGGAGCATATTCCACTACGCTGCTCCAATGCGGGTTGGTGGATGCACATGTGGCAGAATTTCGTTGAAATTAGACACATGCAGGTTTCCTCACGATGTTTTCCTTCACCGCCGAACACGAGATGAACTATAAACACAAATTAAGCACATGAAATATCAGTGGTGCCTGCCTGGGTTTGAACACTGGGCCATCTCGACTCCCATTATAAGAAATAATAATCATTCTTTATATCGCCTATGCGCCACCAACATTCGGAACTAAGATGCTATATCCCTCAGATTTGTAGTGTCTGATGTCGTGACAGATTCACTGACTCACTCATTCTTCAAACCGGTACACAACAATACTCAGGATTGCTGTTTGGTGGAAAGATATATGGCAAAACAATGTATGTTTTTTTGACGTATAAGTAAGCGGTAGCAAGTGAACTAACATCTCAAGATATATTTATAGATTTATGATTTATTTCCCATAATTTTCAATGTTAAAATAAATTTCTTATCCACAAGCTTTAATCCCTGAGTTAATATGCATAAATAGCAATAAAATGTCACATCCGAAATCGAAGTTCGCCTTGTTATAACTTCCTGAAAGAGCCATCAACAAATATTTTGTTATTGTAGTGTAATCCGACGAGAATGTTCTCGCCCAAGTAAATAGTCGAGCTGAGATCGATTTAATAAGTCAATAAACCGGCGTCAATTGAACCAATCTCTTTTTACGACTCCCCCGACTACGGGATCAGACATTCGTGTTAGAAATACACATTTTATGAATGTACTGAAACAATAAATAATTTATAATCTATAGACTATTGCAGATTTAAAGATTCACAATGAGTCTAGAACCATCTGGATTATAGTTAGAGCTCGCGTAACGTTTTATTGACTACTGGACGTAAGTAATTAACATGGAAGTCGTTTGAAAATTTTATTAATTACGTATGCATTATGCAAAAGTGAGAAGAGGTAACCTAGCGGATACAATACATTCGTTACAGAGCGAACATACATACATAATTTACAAGAAAAAAAATAATAAACATAATTTTACATTATTGTATTAAACATAAATTATTATCATTTGAAATCTAATGACTGCAGCTAAGTAAAAGATAACAACAGTATTGACTATACAAATAACCTCTATCTCGTAAAATATAAGGCTAACAGAAGCTATGCAAACAGTTAAAAATTCAGCTACAAAATACGATGTTTAAAACCAGTAGAAACAAATAAACGAAACAGCAAAGACATAACCGACCGGAACTGCTGCCAAAGCGCGAGATCGCGTGAATTATATCCCAAAACCCCGAGGGCGACACAAATTTTTACTACCTTCGCCATCAAATACGACGCTTAAGACTTATTAGATGTTTCGTAACATTTATCCTAATATCATAGCAATGCATTAGTGTATACAATAAGATAATAAAATTACGAAAATACTTTAACAAAACATAAACATTAATTGTTACTTTGCATTATAAATATTGAAATTATTATAACCTTTAAAATATATCTTAGTAACAAAAGAGCGAAAGTCAAAATTAATAAGTGTGTTTCCATAACTTGAGTGGTATTGGTATATATAGGTGGTGTGGTTTTGTTTTACGTTAGTGGTCAGTCGACTGCGGCTTGACAATTATTAGCAGGCACGTACCCGAATAAAATAGCTGCACGGAAGCAAGTATGAAAAACTTGCATTATAAAAATTAAAGGAAAATTACTAAATTGTTTTTAAAAAATATGCAATGTTTTGAAACTATGAACAAAATCATCATTACTTGCTTAGTTTGATGCCTTCTTGTAATTATATATATGGATTAATAAAGAAGGTGTGTAGCACAGAAATAGGATCGTCGGTTGCCAGTTCGAGACCAAGTGGCAACCGACACGATACGCGACCGAAACGATATGTGTTGCGAATCGGTATTTTATCCAGCGAGATTCCGAGAAACAAAGACATTGCAAGGAATCAGACCTTGCATATTCAAAGTACCTATCCGAAAGAGAAGAGGGCCTATTGCATAATCTTTAACATGTTGATTAACTAATCAGCACATGCTTAAGAAACTTTTACGGAAAAAAATCTATATTATAATCATAAACTTACTTGTGTTGATAACAATTTATAAATAATTTCGAACTTTTATATTCTAATTATAGACTACTAGAAAATAAAAGTTAGTTTTCAAGAGAGTACAATTATAAAAATTAAAACAATGAAGAACTTGTTTTAAAGTTCTATTGCTTTTTAAATGTATTTTTATTTCGCCTTCCGAAGTTAGCTAAAAGAAAAATACATAGATTATACATTACATTTGTTATTCAGTTTAAAACATTTTCATCTGGACAAAAGACCTTCTATCCGCTAAGTCCGAAATGGAAAACCCGCTTTACACATCCATTAGACATTCTTTCACAATTTCTAGAAAATTCCCTTTATAAAGTCTTGCACTAAATTGCATAGTATTAAAATGTGCTCGTTAAAATAAAGAGGCCACTGCGAAAGAATTCCGCAAAAGACAATTTTCTTTTAACAGTGTTTTATGTATATTAATGACAAGAGAACAAGAACTGAACGTACCGGCGAACGTACGAGTCAACTCTCTGTTGGAATTCTTAATTAGTAGATAGAATAAACAAAATCTATATATTATTTTAAATGTTTATATATATATAATGTAAGTTAATAATGGGACTAATTTGAGAAAGCAATGTTTCATAAAAATAATAATTTCTTTAAACGTGTCGCTTGCGAGTTGTAATAAGTTTTTGTTGTTAATTTTTTAGCATAATACGCATGCCAACTATATATTTTTTTTATGTCTTCATAATGTACAAATATAAGAAGATTTTGTATTGGTATTTTTACTTTTGCTTAGGCAGTTTAACTACTAATAAAAGTTCCAATAACGACACAACCACAGCTGTTTCGAGACATATAAGGTCCTTTATTTCTAATTTGTTCTCCTTTTTTCTTATTTCTTTTCTCTGCTTTCTGACGTTCGAATTTTGGTTTCTTTTAAGGGTAAAAGGTCATCTAATATTGACTCTTTTTGCTGTATTATTCCTACTAATAAACGATTATGCCCTAATTTTGTATACAATTATATAAATTCCAAGATTTTACCATTGCCGAATGCCATTACTTTCTTCTATATTTTTGTGTTGTTCGGATCTGTCTATCTGGTCGCTTCGAACTGCCTCCTATTCGTCTTAAATATATATCTAAAATAAACTACATGATAATCTACATTGTTTCGGCAACGGTGGCATACTTAAGTGTGACTAACCGACTGCTCAAGACAAATTATAGGGTACAAACGTGTGCGCAAATACAGATGCACTCTATATTCCCTCATTTTAATAATCCGATGGGACGGCAATCCAATACGAACGGTGAGATTTCAGGTGATGAAACTATTTTACGTGCTTACTGAAGAGCGTACATACATCCAAATTGCTCCCGGACTAAGATATTTTTCAGAAAAAAAAACTTTTAGCCGTATAAAGTAATGATTTTTTTTTAATTAAAAGTTAATTTTATCGAATTCTCGTACAATTATATTTTTTATATGATATCACATATAACTTATGACTTCAATGACACTGAGAACGTTCTTTTAAACGACACGTTTTAAATATTATTCTACTTATATACTTTAGGAGCTACAACGCTAGAGCTAGAACACAGGAACACATCTGTATACAGACACTTTTAACCTTTATCATCTTTTCTATATTACTTTTACTTTCAGTTCTACTTCTCCTAATTTGATATGCTTAACTTTTATTCACAAGATGACAAAAGCCAAATAAACAACATTTTACATCGAATTGACGCAATATCATTGGTTGAGTGCTTCAATAATCATTATATTATAAATATTCGGAAAAGTTAAAATTAGTTAAGTTTTATAGTGTTGTATTATAAATAAATAAATATTAAACAACTCTTAGTAACCAAGAATATAACTGTGCTATTAGAAAATCGCATGGAATACGTAAAATATTAATATTAAATAGGTATTCGAATATGTTTTCATTTATACTTATTGTGATATAAAATACAGAATGGCACTAATTTTTACCAAAACAAAGTATTACAATATTCTAATAATTAAATACTACATAGCGAGTTGCAACTGTAATGACGCGCTGGAGACCTTTCGATTTCTTCTTAATCAAAAAGACCAAACCATAGACCCGATGCTCCGTTAGATTACCAGTAACAATCTTTTCATAGACACGCCTTTATATATTTTAATTCATTATGCATCCGTTCTTTTTGTTTTCTCTGTCTTAAGGTCGTTCGAGCTCTAGCGAGCTTATCAATAAGGCCGCTCGTACATAATCCTTGTCTATATTCTATGTTCAAAAAGTTCATTTTTATCATATTACCTGTTTTCTCCTACGTATAAATCGCCTAGCAAACTATTGCATGAAATATGTGCTTAAACGTAAAGTTTACAACTAGGAACTAAATTACTGAATCGAAAGGTAAATACAGGCAACATGTACACATTAATCAAATATTGAGCTGTTTAATATAACATTTTGAATGCATAAATAAATATAATAATTGAGGCATAATAAATAACATTGTATTAGTTTCCTATAATATTTATATGATTATAATAGACATTGCGTGAAATTACATATTTCGCAATTATTCTCGTTTTAATTTGTTTTCATGTGATTATACATTTATGCGTTTAGTGATATAAATCGATGATACCACCGCTTAAATTGAGTTAATTCAACAATTACATTATACGATAGCCCAATAGTTAGGTGAAAATATTAACACGAGAAATAAAGAGAACACAATACTTCATTTGAGTTACATTGATTTCTTTTGTCTCGATAATCGTTACCGGAAAAAACTTATAATGAAATATTTGTTAACCTACATTGTATACATTTTATTTCAGTCTCCGAAAAAATTAAAACAATTAGTAATAAGTATGCAAAATATTTTTTTATTATTACATCCAGTATTCGTGTGCGTATGAACTATATGAAAACAAACTTTAGTTGAATATCAACATGTTAAGTGTGTAAGCAACTAGCAGCTGAATATTAAACTACTAACCCAACCGATTGAAATAAAATTGGTATACTCTTTTTACCCTACTAAAAATAAAATCTATTACAAAATTGTACTAGTTTTAGTCTATGGAAAATTAAAATCTTATATTTAAAATAAAAGAGATTCTAATTTATTTAAATAAAATAATAACTATATAATAATTATGTTAAAATAATAACAAAATATGCATATTACATAAACTTAATTAAATGTATATAACGAAGTCAAAAAGGTAGGTATTACCATGTTAATCGAATTTAGCTTTTCCGAGTTTTAAACAGGAAAGTCAAAGTAAAGGGCTTACTTCGGAGGGTAACAGCCTCTCAGGATGAGTGGACGTCTCGTGAACATCCCTTTGATCCCCCTCAGTTCATGCTTCTCGCCTAATGATCCGACAGTCATTTGAGAAAAATCAGCCAGCTATACTTGTAAACAAATCGTTGAAGTGCTTGTCTGTGAGACATCCAAAATATTGAAGTAGGCGTATATGACAAGTAAATAGAAAATTCAAGCCGCTTAAATGTTTTACCTGTATACTCCATTATATTGGAATAACAGGACATTCTTATTAAATGTTTTTTTGCTCGTGTATAAAATTGCTAAATAAATAGATTTATAAGCATTAAAAGGTATGTAGGTAAGGATTTAAAAGGTATTTAAAATACACTAAGCAGAAAACTTTTTACTCTTGCACAGTAATTTTACAAGTTACATTTAATTTAGATAAAATAAAAGAATGACATTTAATTTTAAAATAAATCAAGTATCAGATTTTGTGGTATAATCATTAAAAGATCTCTTAAAACTCATTCATTAAATTAAACTAGTTCCATGCCCAATATACATTGTAATTAACCAGACACACGATTTACCTTTACGATATTCGAATTTCACATTCTAAAGGTGATATCGGTAAATATTCATTTTTATAGCGAATGCCACTAGCCAGAGTTATAATTTTGGTTACATTGTTGAACTGACTAATAACTTTACCTTTGTTAAAAAGTTACTTTTGGTTGTTTTAAGATAAAAAATAATCGAAAAATGAATGAATGTGGATCAGATTCCACATTAATTCATACATTTAAGACTGATTCAGACATTTAGTGGTTATTTAAGAGTTAGGAAGTTAAAAAAACTCTGTTCCCCTTGTTAACCGAATGTACTGTGCAATTTGGGATACTTAATGTTTATACGGAGGAGGAGTGCAGAAACCTAAAATATATATTATATTATTAAAATCGATAAATATTTTATTTCGACCAATTTCGCGTGTTAAATCAAATGTTCATGATTCTACACGCGGGTCTAGTAATACATACGTAATTATGTACTTAATTCAAAGGAACCGTTTTTCTATTTTATTTATTTCACTTACAAAGTAAACTTACATACATTGTTTTAACTTATACAGCCAATTACAAATTGAGGGTAAACAAATGCATATCAACGTTTACCTTATATAAATAACCAAATAAAAATTAATATGCCATTTTATGAGATTACAACCGGAGCTATTTCTATTTGCAATAATATGCGCTTGACATAACAGTGAATGATTACGCTTATAACCATATGAGTAGAATTTCGATATTAAGTGAGATTCCTGGCGTTCGTCCAAGTTAAAGTATAAAGAGTTTCTCAATAGAACGATCTCATTCTAATGTCAATAACACAATCCTATTATGTATTAATAATAATAAATTAAAACTATTAAACCATTAAATCCATTTTGACGTAATTTGGTGCGAAAAAGTTATATGTATGATGTTTAGTTCATCCTTCATGGGGGTAAAATTGACCAAGCTGTAATATCAAGGTTCATTACAATTTGGCCACAATCTAAGTTAAATGAGGATTTTATTAAAAAAATTAGTTGTCGCTCGCGGCTTTGCTCGCGTTATAGCAGTTAATCGTCAAGTATTAGGCAAAAAATGTAATGGAACATGGGCTATGTTCTATCTTCGATTTCAAGCTTACTTGACATCAAATTTCATTCAATTCGATTCAGCGGTACTGCCGTGAAAGAGCAACAGACAGACAGACAGAGTTACTTTCTATAATATCACTATAGATATTATGGATGAATCAAATATTTAATCGAGTATTTAAATTACAAATAAAAATAATTAAATATATCCACAATGTTGGCCACGAAACTCAACTTTTCACTATTGGAAGAGTGGAAGGCAAGACGGAAAGGCAAAAATGCGTGCCGTGGAATTGACATTTGTATTGCTGTATAATATTAGACTAATTTTACCTCTTCATAATTTATATTTATATATATAATATCAATAATGATTAGAATATAACCTAAAATAAAAATAGCACGAAAGCATCAGATTTTAGTGATAAGCTAAATTCCATGTGGATGAGGTCCACGGGTTCGGCTAGTATTTTTCATAAATTTCATAATCCTATAGGCAATTTTCTTATGTTTAATTTATATACGTAGTTACTGTTAAACTTGGCAGATCTTTGTGTGACAAAAATATAGGTAAGCTAGTGTAAGTCATTAAATTTATTATTGTTATTCAAATTTACACCTATGTTGGGTTATATAAAATAAATACATATCTACCACGATAAAAAATATGACAATAAATTAATACATAAAGATATACAAACTTACACAAGTAAACCGGCTACGTAACGCCTCAAATGATGGGCGGCTAGACGTCCTTACCGTTCCGTTCCGTACTGGGACAAAACTGTTTCCAGATATAACAATTAAAATTATGTCAGTCATATCCCACATGAAATCTCGTGAGATCGAGATACTTTCGTCTTTTCTCTGCCTCAGCTCTCACGATGCCTGTCAAATGGAATGATCTTTAAAAAAAAATAGCAGCAATGCTCCATTTATTTTAAGGAATAACTAATATTCCTATTTTCACTTCCATTTAAGCTTAAAACTTGTGTAAGAAGTGGGGACGACAATAGCCCAAGGGTGACCCCTTGGGCTATGGATCGATCCTAAGACTTTTTCATCGCTAAGCAGCCCTTAAATCATTAGGCTATGGACGTTTACACTTCGACGCTTCATTATTGAGGCCTGTCAAACGGTACAAATGGCGATAAGTGATCACAATTTCGTTGCAAAAATTGTACGTATGTCGCTATATTATAGTCAAAGCACTATCTAATAGAATATCAATTACAATGATATCGTATACCTTGAGCGTGTAATTATACACTGAATTGAATCTAAACCAATTCCATATATTCTCATATTTCTCCGTTATTAAAACCACCAATCACCGATTTGGATTGCAGTTTCCACTGAAAATAACCGGCAGGAAATTCAGAAGTAACTTCTATATTTCAATTAAAATACATGCGTATGTTAATTCAATACAATTAAATGTATATATACTGCATGAAAGTCAACGATATCCTTTTTATCATTTTAGTATTTTATCGAGTAATGTGCTTTAATTTCCTATCGATATTTTTGATATGAGATTAAAATTTTCTGAAACATACATATATGTAGATAAAAAACATTAGAGCAGCGTGAAGCTACCAAACATTCTAAAGAGGAATGAAAACCTTTGATCGAAAATTAGAAGTCCATAAATGCATTCAAAAGCTGCGAATTTTTGTAATTACATACAAAGTCAAACAAAGTTTACAAATTCATATCTAGCTTCATTAACGAAACTGATCCCGTTCTGGATATTAATATAAAAGAAGACTCCTGTCGCCTTTTCAATTTTCTCCCAAATGTTATTTACCGGAAAAGTATAATAGCGGGAAAGATCGTTAGCATTTACATAGGCCAACAATTTTTTTGTTTAGTTAGTTAAATTCTTTCGTGTTCCTGCTGCCAATAATGCTATTTCAAGAAATAATAAGCTGGTATTACATTAGGGGACTCATTTGGACTTTCTCATTTCGCATAATATTAGGTTGACGAGGTATATTTGGTCACGCTACGTCGGATTTTCCACTTCAGCGATTACTATCAGAATGTTTGATTATATTCTGAAATATAACTAGATTATTAAATAACCTGTTCTTTTATGAAGTTTACTAGATATAGATATATATGAAATCTTTATTTATTTAATATAAATGAAAATTATATTTGTTTTCAAGTTTTTGTAAGAAATAATAGTAATAAGTAGTGTTTAAAAGTCACACAGTGGAATTCGATATATTTAAAAATAATCCATAATACGAGGTCAGTAGTGATTTTGCTAATATTCTTTCATAATTATCTGCATGTAAAGTTTAAAACGTAGATATTTAAGAACAGGCTGTATTTATAATTATCTGACAAACTCAAGATGTCTCATAATTTATGCAAAAGACAGAAACAAAACTCTTCATTAAATATTTATCGTAAAACAAATGAGGACAGTTTAAACCCTCATTCCGAAATAGGGCGTACGTAACGCACAGCCGTAATAATTTGTTTAACGCCTGAGACATACTTAATGGGCCAGTGAAATGTTAACCACGAAATGCCTCAGGAGCAAACGAGTGCCCCTCACCGCATCCCCACTAATTTGCTTAACATTTAAAGGCTAATACAAAATAATTAAAGCTTTATTACCAAGATTACACCATAAAATTCACCCAATTTAGTTAGTAATTCAATTAATCATGGATTGCCAAAAAATATCACTTTTACTAAAAATTAGATATTTTTTTGTCAAAATATGGGTGCGAATTTTTAATATTAATCGTCGCTTTCTCGTGTTTATTTCCCAAGTTACAGCTTGTTAACTTTGTAAAAGGCCGCTGGGGAAATATACTTTCTTGCTATGAATTTGTTTCTTGACCAGCCATGCGAGAGTTCAGTACTTTTCATATACCATAAAGAGACACTTTAAAATTCCATATAACAAGAGCCGTAAAGTTTTACATAAAATCAAACATTTTTCAATTTATAAAGTCCAATACATTTACGTCATTACATTTTTTTTTCATATTTTATGTTCAACGTTGTCATATGTCCTCCTCATCTCATATGTTCAATATTATTTTAGGCAAAACCAATTTTATCGAGTTTCAGTCAACAAATAAATATTTTGACTTTGTTAAAAGTTATTAAGCTAACGATAATGTAAATCATCACTTCATGGGAGCTAAAATTGATTTATTAAAAACTTTTACTAACCGCACTGAAATAGCCCACTCCATCATGCAATGTTCGGTCCCTGGGTGGAAGTCATATTCATAAACAAGTGCAGGGAAAGTTTGGCAGCAAAGTTTTTCTGTATTTATAGCGCCGGGAGGGCCAAAGCCGGCCACTATCAATATGAGACTTTTGGCAAACGGACTCGATGTGAAATCGCTTTATTGCGCTTATTGGGGGTAAGAACATAAATGACAGCAATAGAGATTAGAACACAAGTAATGCAGTGGAAACGTTCAAGTATTCTTTGTTTATAAAGCTTCAGCGAACTACAGTGTTATTCTGTAAACCTCAAGTGGATAAAAGCCAAATATACAACATTTAACATCGAATTGACGAGGTGTCATTGGTCGAGAGCTTAAATAATCTATGATATTCAATATGGATTTTCGAAAAATCCGTTTTGAACATCGACTTAACTGTTATCGAAACTTTATAGTGGAGCCATTAGCAAATCTAAGGTAAATCTAAGGTTTAATTATATTCATTTCTTCTTCGATTGGAATAGGCTATAGTCTAAATTGTAAACGGCTATTCTTATGCACGAAAAATACTTTTAAATGATATGCCTTTTATAAATCTTAACAAATATACATACATAAAGTTACTTTATGTCAAATCCGCATACTAGCTGTTCCGCTCGGTTCAAATGTGTTAACCGTTGCTGTTTCGCTCCTGTGTATCTTAGTGTAATATCATGTTATTTATATAGTTTATCAAATTTCTTAATCAAAGGGCACATTCTGAGATTAGCATCTTAACTAAGACATACAATCTCTAACTCTAGCATTAATTAGTACATCTTACGAAGAGGATAAATGTTTTTGGGTACCTTTTCGTATTCACCCGTCTATTGCAGTAATATAACACTAAAATAAGGTTAAGAGTAGAAGATATTTTGGTACCAAACTAAAACCACCCTGCGTATCGTTTCATAATTAAACAAAACTCATTCGGTAAATTTAATTGAATTACTGAATTCAAAAAGAAACAAATAAATACCTACTCCAATAAGTAGGGGCGGTACGTTTATTTAATCTACATACAACGATATCCTAGACTTTGATATACCGATAGAATACTGTTAAAAGTTTAAATAACCCCATTAAACAGGAACTTCTTTACTACTGCACGTAAAGCAAACACATAAAAAGTTTCTCACGCTAGTAGTTTTGTACTGCAACGTACAACCACGGGGCATGGACGTGTCGTTCTAACTGCACTAAACATAAAAGTCATAATGCGAAGTTGTCAGTTTTAAACGACGTTGAACATACATTTACAACTGATTCTTCTTATGATATACCAATGAGATCATAATATTATTCGTTCGGTCTGAGGTCATTCGGACGCGTATCCAATGCCATCCTATTTTATTGATATTGTAAATTTAAATTATATTTCATTTGACATATTATATTTTATTGTGCAAAGTAAGAAAAGTATTTTAAATAAATATAATTCAGCTGAGTATCTGCCGACGGAACCTCGTAGACACAAGACGATCCGTTTACCATTTAAAATCAATCGCCATCTGCTGTAGCAATATTGTTGCAGGATTTGTACTCCCATTTCTGACAGTATAATTATTTTTAATCGGCAAATAAATATTCAAGTAGAAAATATAAATTAAGTTAGTTTCTAATGCAAATAATCAAAAAGCTATGCAATACCTTAGCAAAATACTGACTTCAGACATATGAAGCTCAGTTCTACACAAATATAAAGAGGTATCTAATTCTCATAGGTATCTAATCTTATACCCAATATTAACATTCATAATAAAAATTGATGCACCGTTCACACTATCAATGTAAGGCTTTTCTTCCACACTAGTTTAAAGGTTTTACCTAGGTACAATTATTGTATAAGGTAAATTATTTTTTTAGTTCACTTGAGATTTTTTTAATCGCTACAAAAAGGAACTTGAGAAATCACATCTACGGGCTGTTCTGATCAGCAACACATCAATATTATCATCAAAGCGGGCTGTTCTTTAAGATCAGAAACACATCAATATTATCGTCAAGGATCGCCTATTGGATATTTAAGTAAAGTAGTATTCGAGTATAGTAATTATGAACATTTAGCTCGTTAAAATAATTACAATATAATATAACTATTATACTGTCGCTCTAGTCGAGTATTCCAATAAAACCTTAATGTATGGATCCGACTAAGAAAGTCATCGTAGTCTATAACCAGTCTATTACGGCTAGTTTTTACTAGTTATAAAGTTTTTAGAACAATTATTTCATGAATTCCATATAGTTTCTATGGAACAAATCAATAAATATAAGACGTTATTAATAAGAAAATCTAGGTTTAAATTATACATCATGAATCACGGTTACTATAGAACCTTTGAACCTTTAAACCTAAGTAATGATGAAGCGCTTTCCTTTTAAAGATGATTTGGGCCACATCAATGGTCCGTATCATTACGAAAATCCCGCATCTAGAATGTGTCGATTACGGATCTAATAATAATCAATCTTTGTGGGAAATATTCCAGATAATGTTAGAAATCTTAAATAGGTATACCTCTATCATACTACTGCTTTATTTACTTTTCTATCCGACTTCAAACGCGAAGTAAGTAGGTTATAAAATACTTCGCTGATTGAAAACCGATTTTGATGATTCCTTCATTTGTCGAGGGGGTTTTATAACGATTTAAATTATGAAGAAAAAATCCACACATAAGAATAGTACGCACGAAAATTCTATCCCTTGTATGCGACGTTGTCTCATTCGAGTAGTGCATTTAGAAAGTATTATAAAAACCATGTATAACCATGACTTATTTAACATAGGTGAGTATTGAATAACAAATATGTTATTAAAAATTTGAAAATGACGACAGTATAATTACTAATTAAAAATAATTAATTAGGTAATTTCAACAATTTGATATATTGTGATAATAAACTTTTCTTCAGTCATTAAAAATTTTACGTATTTGTAGAGACACCTTTATAAAAGTCAGTTTTTGTATTTTATTGCCAAAATTATTGCTATTGTGATAAACGCGAGTGTTTGTTGGTTTGTCCTTCTTTCAGGAGCCATTAATCGACGGGATTTTTTTCATAAATATAGTATATGACCAGCGAATACATTTTTAAAAATTTTAAAATCACATCAAGTCTAAGTAACTACTTCACTTTAAAAAAAGACACTTATAATTCCTGAACAATGCAGTCTTTGTGAGAAAGCTTTATGGCATAATTCTGAAATTAGCTCTTCACGCTTAAATTACATCTTAGATTTTGAAATATCTCACACCATACTTTCTATGCCGAAAACATTTAAGGTAAGTATTTATGGTAGATCTAAAATCTTCCATCATCAGCCATTAACCACAATTCAGCGTTACCCACTTTACACTAAAGCGCCTGAATAAATTATGAATGAATGATGAATGAATGAATAAGTTTTAATAAAATTTTGTATGACGGTGTCTTACATCTTGGAATACATGGCAAAAAATACTAGCCGGCTACTAGGGCTTAAAACAAGTATAAGTCAAAAATTATTATTTTGGGCCTTGAATATCATGTATACGCATGTATCATAAATACGCCAATATAAAAACTTTCGGATTTCATATTTTTGAAACAATAACCTTTTTATACCTTTTTATACTTTAAAAATTTGACACCATCGCTCCGAAGTTGTTTTTTGTAATAATAACATTTAAGCATATCCCTACAAAGCTTGCGGAACCAACCTATACCTGATAGGTAGTTATTAGGGTGTAATTCTGAATAAAAATACCTCCATAACTCTCGATTTTATCCCATCGGTAATTGATTAAATAAATACCTGATATAACTTCTACATATTAGTTCCTAGCTTGTACAGTAATAAAACTTTACATTGATATTTTTAATACTGTAAAGACAATTATTTGAATTCCGCAGTAGTTTAGTAGGGTTTAAAAAATATAAAATCCTGAGTATGCGAATATGTTACATTTTCGTTTTTTTTTTTGGCCGCTTGCAGTCCATGGCGGCCATTTTCAAGGTAAACTGTCATCTGACCGGGACATATTGTAGTATGCAAACGTGTGCACAAATTAAATAAATCCAACACGACCGAAGAGTTCAGGCGCAAGACCAACAGCTTTACGTGGTTTCCGAGGCAAAAGAGTGTCATGTGCTCACTGCCACCTAACTGACTATGGGCAGCTACTGACAATTTTCCTAAAGCAAGCCCTTATATCTTATTTTATTTTTTATTATTTACTAGTCGTGTACTCGATGGGATGTCCCAAATGATACCCATATTTTAATATCAAACAGCGAGCATTATTTATAACCAGAAATATAAATAACGACAGCTATAGGTCTGACGTTAGAAATGGCAAACTTTCATCCTAAGTTATATCCTCTTAGGTGAAGAAATTTTTGGAAAAGCATTACCAAATATTTATAGCATAAGCCAAAATACCGATTACCATATTTTTAATATCAGAAATGACGTATTTATATACATAAATGAGGAAAAACCAAAAAGGATGCAAAGAATAGTTGAGAAATAACCTATTGTTAAATTCCATTGTTATTATCATTAATCTTATTGGCAGAGCCATCTCAAGCTGAATTTGGGGCCCTTTTGCTATATATATTTTTTGGTTTAATTTGTTAAATTGTGGGTTCTTCGGGGCCTTCTCAGAATGGGGGCCCTGGGCACGTGCCCCATGTGCCCTATGGTAAAGACGGTAATGCTTATTAGGTCATAAATTAATGTATACAAATGCACCCATATAGACACAACAGTTATTTTATACTACTTGAATGTATTTTAAATTATTATTTGTAATTGATTCTCAAAAAGGGTACAACAAAAACTTCAGATGTTTTTAAACGACATTTAAGGGTATTAGAAGTTGATCCTAGGGGAACATTCCGTAGGAGTTGGCATCACTGAATAAAAGTCAAATGGACAAGCAATCTCTAAAATTCGTCCTATAAGAGATTTATAGATCTATTTAGTATTTACTCACAATACGCACCTTCACGTTATATTATCGGATGATTATCGGCGTGAATTAGTGCATTACAGCATGAGTGACGCTTGATAGCAAAAAAAACGAATTAAATTTTATTTGTTAATGCAAGCCGATGGTATAGTATAATAATCCGATTATTGCAGCCCTACGTGAGTTAACAAATCTTATAATAGGTTTAAGATATAGATTATAAAGTTAACAAAAGAAAAGTATAAAAAGCTAAACAAAACACAAGATTATATAGATGATAAAAATCGTGGAGTTAGTACTTGTTGACTTTCAGGCAGAATATTTTACATATAACAGTATTATCATAATGTATTTCAAATGTTGGAAGAGTAAATACTGAGTTTCTTGTCCGTTCTTTTCGGAAGAATCTACATTCCAACCCAGTGGTACATTTACTTTTAATATAGTCCTTTAAATTAACGATTCATATAGCTGATAAACCCTACTTGAATAAATAAAGTATATTATAATTTTAAGCACGACAGATTAATTATTATTAGTTAATAGTAGAACTATATATATTGTTGTTTAAGCAACTTTTTACATGTAAATTAGCAATGTTTTTTTTTTAACTTTTCTCTTTGTAATGGTCTCACACATAGTAAAGCCCATCATTTTCGAAAACAAAAATCTGGAATTCCTGTGGTCTCTCTAGTTTGTTTTTAATAACACATAACTGAATACACACCGCAACCAAAGGACGGACACTAATAAATGTAAAGAGTGGGCAGTTGCCAACAACCCGTTAGCAAAGTCTTCATATTTCCTGTGATTTTACTAGTTATACCTACCATAAATTACTTCAAAAGGACCTCATTAAATCAATATTTTGAATTGACATATTTAGGTTGAATATATTTACACCTTAATTTACAAAACCTTCAGCTTACTTATTACTATACCACAATACTACCAACATACCCAAAAAAACTAAAGGTTAATTAATTTCACAGATTCATATTAATGGTTTGTTATTGTTGGATTGTTAGGCACAATTTAAAGTTGTTTTCAAATTAAGTACATTTATTTTAACATACTTTACTCTGGACCTTTAACAATATGTTCATTAAGACGTAGTAAATGCATTTTTGTATAAATTATTTGTTTTGTGTATATGAAACAGACGAAATTTTACATCTAAGTGTGTTCTAAAAAAATTTTAGTTCTTACAATATTTATGTTTTATAAAGAAAAACAGATTTATTAAACCAAAATAAATATAATATTCACTCTAGAGAACTCCATTTAAAAAAGAGGAAATACATCTGAAAGTCCAATATTACTTATTACAAACATACTCTTCACTCCGTCAGATCAAATTACAACTTCACTCTCTATGTACTAGTACATAAATTGCTAAACAGCCAAGAACAGCAAACTGAAATATGAAAAAAAAAACAATTTTAAATATTTTTATAGATAGAAGATTGGATACATCTTTGTAATAAAAATTTCGAGGTTGTTATTTTGCTAGTAACAGGAAGGCCAGCTTAAAATAGACATTATGAATATATCCATTACAGTAATGAGAACATCCACCCATAGACATTGGCACTATAAGAAATAAACCATTCCTTACACCATCAATTTTTCACCAATGATGGGATTTTATATATACAGTTAAAACCGTTAATGGCGACATCGTTTAGAACAACATATCGGTTATATTGACCAAAATCAAAGGTCCCGGCTGAATGCTATATAACTGTCTTATCAAAAATATTGCTTTGTACGACATTGCTTGCTTCGAAATACCGCATTAAATGACCACATTTGGCTAATGTTTTTGGAGAATTATATCAGTAGAACAACCAGCTGAATCGTATTGTAAACAATTACTACTGAAGCAGACGAGTGCATTGATGTAGATAGGTCTATTGCGATTTGTGCACCGGCTACGAAAGATGATATTGTACGAGAAGTTCAAGAAGAAAAAGACGAACGGATGAACAATTTACAGTGGCAAATTTGAATGATGGTCTCAATGCTGTTAGTGTATTACGCAAGATTGTTCTTTTTAATGAACATTTTCACATGCATTTTAACGCTACACTGATTAAACTCCAAAGTGAATTACAAAATGTGTATGCTAGACAGAAGTGTTCCAAACAAACTAAAATTACAGATTTTATGCATACAGGAAAATGACATTGTTCTTTCTTAATACATATACATTTTGATTGAAATAAACGAAATATATTTTAATTTCATACATTAATATACATATTTTGCCTATTAATACCTATGACCTACACATTCAATAATACCACTTCATAAAAAAATAAGCATCACCGGTTGTTACGACTATCTGTTTTTACGACTAAATATGAGTAGTCCCTTCAATGTCGTTATAACAGATTTTGACTGTATATACCGTATGGTTGGGAACATGGTAATTATTTAATTAGCTCACTTGAGCTTCACATATTACAAAGCATTGCTGTTTGAAAGCAGAATAATTTTTGATAGCTTACCAGATGAACTTGCACAAAGTTCTAATAAAATTATACCTCCAGCAATATTGCAATACATAGTATGGATTTTCTTCTTATGGAGGTTATTTTTAATGTATTAAGCAATGCACAAAATATTAGATTAACTTCAAATTACCTTAAACTTAGGATATTCATTCATATAAATTGTGACCATTCCAACATAGGGTAAAAATCCTCTAGTACGACCAACAACATCCTTCTTAGTCAGCCAAAGTTGACCCTGAGCATATAGACCTCGATCATCAACACTATTATTGTCACCTTTAGTCAAAAATTTAACAGTGCCATTGTTCCTAAAAAAAAGTAAGAATAATATTTTTCAAATTGATATCAATTCTTTTGTACACAATTTAACTAACTTGATATAACTAAAATAATGGTATTATCTGATATATATGAAGTTAAAATGAATAGGTTTGTGATACAAATGTATAATTATATAATTATAATTAGAATATATCATGTTTTACTAAGCAATTTAAACTTTCTTGTATTATAGTATATTCTTATATAGTATTTAAGAAAACCACTGTATACTTTACATCAACTATATATTCATATTTTAATATAACTAAAAATTTTGGTCATTTGAGCATCACCACTGCAGTTGACATGTGCTTCAATTTAGGTAATAATTATATTTATAATCCCATGCTTAAAACAGTGTAGGAAAACATGCTGTGGAAAATAGCAAGTATTGAATTAAATTTGGTGCAGTAGCTTGGTGGAATAAGGGTCAAACCTTCTACTTAGGCTGTAAATTTCAAGGTATAACCAAAGACCCATTTATGTATTAAGAGCCCTAGCCATGTATGACTTTAAAATACTTATTACATTGAATACTGAGAGCATAATTATATAGTATGTTGAGAAACTGTAAGATACCACCATGAGTTTGTACAAGTCATAGCTATATCACTACATAATACTTAAATATTAGAATTTTTTTATTTCAGGATACTTACTTTTCATGAAGCTTCAAAACTCTGTGAACAATCGGAATGTCACGGCCCTCCACTTTAAAAACTACAATTTCACCGACACGCACTGGTTCGTCGGGATAGTTAGTGAGAAACAATAAATCTCCTCTATGAAAAGCAGGTTCCATACTTCCTGAGAGCACAACAACAATAGGACTCTCACTGCCTGTTACGACCATTAAACCCTTCCATATCATAAGAGCTGACGATACTATCATACCAAAGCTAAGAACTTGGTAAATAAACTGGAATGTAAAAAAAATCATGAATAAAGGACCGGTACATGTTCACGTCATCTATACATTAAAATAATCAATGAAAGTCACCTGTCTCTTGTTCATTCGCTTAACATCGTCAAATAAACTGTCCAACATTTTTGTTTCTTGCCTTTTTCAAGTGTTCTAAAGAAAATATAAATCGTACGTTTTGGTTATCCTTAATGTAAAGGAAAGGTAAGTTTCTGATTCGACAGCTCGACAGCACCACGTCAGATACAAAACTTCAAAACATCCAAGCTAACAGATAAAAAATATATAATTCTAAAAGTTATTTATTAGGTCATTGATTGGCTCTACTCTGTGGCTTATTTAAACAATCGATTATGTTACTTATCGGACACTTTTATAAAGTATAAAACTAAAACCATTTTATTATTAGTTTTCATTATTGTGATAGTAAATGATGTATAGCGTCGTAAAAGTAAAATTTATAGGAATACAAGGCTGCAAATATTTAAATAACAATTTAAAACAATGGTATTAAAAAGATAATTATTAATAACTTTGCATTAATAATCGGTCAGAAAAAATATTTTATAGGTATAGAAGTAATAATCATTATTCTATACGTTGACAGATTGTATGGTTCGATTATATTAAATATCTCCTTACATATAGCCTATTCCAATGGAAGTAGGAAAAAAGATAAACAAACCTTAGATTTCCGATTTCATGCGATTTGATAACAACTCAGCTATGTTGTGCACTACTAAGAGTTTATGATTAACATATCTTTATTTATAATATAACACTATTGCTGTTAACCACTTATTTCCACTTTAATTCTACTTCCAAAATTCCAATAAGTTGCGTCGACGTTCAAAACCAATGATATCGCGTCAATTTGCTGTCAAATGTTGTTTATTTGGCTTCATGTTATGGTTGGAATAGTGTTAGGCTACATATTATCTATAGCTATTTATTGTTTAAATCATAGAGATTATTATTATTAACGGGTTAATTATAAATATTTGTTTCAATTATATGTTTTTTATGTAAAGTACTTTTCAAATAAAACTTATAGAAACAATTTTAAAATAATTTATTTAACTTTTTATGTAAATAATACAAAAGCAAGTGAATACCATTCATAGCATTCAGCAATTTAAGTAACTAATTAGAAATAAGTCTTTTATCGCCCCATATCAACATCAGCATTTTCAGAAAATTTCAAT
Organism: Vanessa tameamea; assembly: GCF_037043105.1. Lineage (NCBI taxonomy): Eukaryota > Metazoa > Arthropoda > Insecta > Lepidoptera > Nymphalidae > Vanessa > Vanessa tameamea. The sequence goes on along the minus strand of NC_087315.1, from coordinate 3,990,360 downwards.
TTTATTGTTAAAGTGTTAGGAGTTGTAGCATCGGCTACAAGTATATCACATCCATTGTATAGACCTAACTCAGTAATTTTCTTTTTTAAATTATCTCTCGTTTTTTCTTCAATACTCTTGATTGATGACATGTACAAAGTTTTGTTGCGACCATTGATAATTGTTGTAATTCCTTAAAAAATGTTTTGAAAGATTAAATACAAGTATAAGATTAGAGAAATCCTCTTAAACATTATCTGATAATGAGTTAAATAAATATATAGTTCTCAATTTTAGGTTCAATTTCGAACATGCATCACTTTTCATGTGATTTATATAAGTGTTTATAACACAACTTATGTAGGGCAGTAATGGAAAACCTACATGTCGGAAGAAAGTCCGTTGGATAATTAACCCTCTCACTCTCTCTCTATAGGAGGATTTTTAAAAGTTTCAAGTACATATTTTATAGTTTGTTGAAAATGTTACAGGTATTTTAAACTTTAAGTAAAATCAAATTATATTAAAATCTATCTATATACAAAATATGTTTTTTCAAATCAATATAGTTACATCAAAAATTAATTGAATTTTACTGAGTTTTGGTGCAACAAAACAGTGAACTTACCTGGACTTTTCATTAAATAACCTTTATCTTCACACAATTTATCATAGATTGCCTGCAATGTTGCATCAGATTCAATTTCCATTACTCTGGTAGTATTACTACAAGCAACACAATCTTGACGTTTCTCAGCCCCAAATGTATAGGTATACACTCCTTCAGACATATTGAGAACCATGTAGTTGTTCATATTAGTACAGCAGGAAGAAGCTAATTTGAATACCTGGAACAATAAATTTATATACTTTTAAAATATAATGTATATATTAATATAATATAAAGAATAACATGTATACTCTATCAGTAGCTCAGTCACCATCTGAATAGTGAAGGTAACAGGTGTATGTAATATAGACATACACCTGTATTTATATTTTAGAGTTTCTTCTGATAAATTACCTTAAACTAATAAACAAACATGTAATTCTACTTATGATTTTGCAACAACTTTGAACAAATACTTATATGTATGTATAAATTATTATTTTTAATATATCTGTTATGTGACATTAATCACTAACTTATCTATGTACCATTCCATACAATTATTGTTTACCTCAGTTGCACAAGTAGCAGCAATTGCAGCATTAGTACTGGCTACAGCTGGTATAATATTCTTTAAGACACCCTGAGTTAACCTATATGTAACTGAAGTAATCCCATATTTCATGGCTCTTTCTTGTGCCTTCTCATACACCCAGGCAACATGCTGTGGATCATCACCATCAAGTGTAGTTGAACTTCCCCAGGGATTTTCTTTCGTCCATTGTAAAACTTTAACATACTCAATACAATGCTCTGGTAATCTGCAAAGGCAAGAAGAAACATTTTTTTTATAAATTTTATATTGAATATTCGTCATAAATGACATGACACTAAATTATTTTTACATATACATAGAATTATAGCTAAAATGACATTCCATGACTGGCGGAATGGTAACTTTATTCAAAAAATCATCTGACTAGTTAATTAGTAATCGATTAAATCTTTAAAAACACTACTACCAAATTAAAAATCTTGAAGATATGTCATTATACTCTGATCAGACTATAACATACCTTGGAGTGTTAGCAATAGTACAGAGGGGAAAAGTCTTCTGTGGTGGGTAAAGGTCTAGAGTGCATTCAATACAAGCACTCATTCCTGGGAGGATGACTCTTGCATTTCCTTTAAATCCCTCTGTACCACCATCAACCAATGGAATAACACTACTTTGATCTAAACTTCCTGTAAACAAGAATTGTTAATTACTTACGAATCAACAAGTATCATGCAAATATATTCACAAGTGTTACTAAATTTTCTCTACTGAGAATTCAGTATATGACAAGGAATGTCAAGAACATTCTTTCAGTGACTATATCTTACTATAAACAACCTGATTATAGAACAGTGATAGATATGATAAAAAATTAAATGCTGTATAATATAATATAACCTAAGGCCTAAATTTTTAAATATATTTTCATACACATGAAAGAGGTTTGTCTTGCAAAATTACAAAATAGCTGATTCACAATTTGCAATGGATATTTGAACAGTATAGAAGATTTTATGATATTATGGAATAAAAAAAAAATATTACTATCATCATTGTATTGCAGCAAAGACACTAGCATTCCATTTAGCCAACGCCTTGCAACAATTGAGTCAAGTCCACAAACTACAATATGAAACTGGCGATAAAATCCTTCATCTAGGTCTTGGATGGCACAATGATGTGCTACTGCTTCACAACCTGGAACCCTAAAATATATAATAATATTTATTAGAATAATTATTACTAATGTAAAATGAAAATAGGGCTTCTTTTAATTTTATTAATTACCTCTTATTTACAAATTCAACTGCACATTTGGCTTTAGATAATCCAATATCATTTTTTCGAAATAAAAACTGCCTATTAAGATTTGATAGTTCTATAGTATCCATATCCACAATATGTATCTTCTTAAAACCCATGAGAGATAAGTCCTTTAGTAATTCGCAGCCAAGACCACCAGCCCCAACTATCAAAACTTTGCAGGAATTCATTATGAAATCCAGTATTTCAGCTGACGGCTCAAAATCAGGATGACAGAAAGGACCAGATCTCTCTAATAATTTTCTTATGTTATGCCATCTTCTCTGCTGGTAATCAAGGGTTTGAGATTCTCCATCTGCCATACTTTATATTATGATTAAACAGCAACAAGAGTAAATTTAAACTTGAGTATTTTTACCGGCGATCCGTAATCTGCATCAAAAAATATATTTATATACTAAAACTACAAATATGCCGCTAATTCCCATATAAGTTTGCCTAAAACATGAACTCTATCATTAGAACTTTTTAAAATCACAAGGATAGAAGTACAATTACTCTACCTACCATTAACCTTCTAACTTAATCTTATTTAAAAGTTTACATAAATTATTGACTTTTGTCTTGAGTCTTCTGGATATTCGTATATGTCAAAACCGAATCTGCGAAGAATGACACATGCAAACACTAATTTGAATGACTACGTCTTAAAATATTTTTGTGAATATAAAAATCTTGCAAAATATTAATAATTTTAAATATTTATTATTTTATTTTTAAATTGTTTTACAAATACGTTATAATTTTTTTTAATTTTAATATTGACAGATATAAATACATACAAATGTATTAGTAGATGGCTGGTTAGCTATATCGTTTGATATGTATTCATTTGTTAAAAATGGCGTGATGGTGGTGAATTTGTCGAAACATAAGGATTTTCAAGTTCGCAGTTTTCAAGATTTCCTTGTAAGTTTAAAGGTTTAAATACTTGGTTAGTTTTCTGCATTAAATTCAATATTAGTCGGGCGTGTTTTTTTAAGATGAGGATCAACGTTTTCGTCGAAATTCGAGGGAGAGACTGTCAGACTGTGAACATCTTATAGCACGTATACCTCGTGATTAAAAACCATGCTTTAAATAAGTTTCACCGATAGTCTTCCCGATTAAATAAAAAAGCTCTCTTTAGAACATGATATCAATTCAGTCCTTCAATAGTGATTATTAGATAATAGATCCTTTGTAAATAGTAAGTTCGTATAGTTACCTTGGATGGTCGGCATTAATCGTAACAGTGCCAATTTATTATCTTATGTGTTGAAACGCGGTTTCCAAACTTCAGAAAAGCTATAAATCTATTAAATCATTTGTATACGTTTCATTCACGTGTTTATAATAATATTGATATTTATAGATGTCAAAATGGCTGGTAATAAAATAAACACGAAGAAAAAAGAAGAGAAAAATAAGGCAAACAGATTAAGTGGGCAATCAATTGAAGAAAATGACGAAACAGATTTTTCATTACTTAGAAAACCCATACAGACAAATATAACTGGATTTTCTCAGGCTAGGAAAATTTTTGACCAAGCAACTGAAGAGGTAAAAATTTGATCTCAAATATTAATTGACATGAAAAAGAGTTTAATCGAAATGTTTATAATTTATTTATTTTTTAATTTCAATCAATGTTATTAATTTACTTTGTGTTATGTTTCAGCTGAAAAGCTTGCTGACTAATGAATGTGATCTTTTATATGAATGTAAGGTGTGCCGGAATATATTTAGAAGTTTGGCAAATTTTATATCACACAAACGTGTGTATTGTAAAGAGAAATTTAACTCATCTATTCATGGCCATTTCTTTAAAGAAACTTGTTCCGTAAGTATTTAATAGAAATATTTGTAATAAATTAATTTGTTAATTGAATGACCCAGTGGTTGAATATTTTCAAATGACCACAGGTTCAAAGTTGATATATATTTTTCATTTGCTATTTTTCAAAATGAAAAACTATTGCGTGAAAAATTGTATAAACTGGGCTCACTTAAAATTCTTAAATAATTTTAAAAAACCTTATGTTAGTTAAATATTCATTTTTATTTACAGATACAGGAGGTGTTAAAAATAAGGAAGTTAGAGGAAAGTTATCAGGAATCTTTGAAGGATATAAATGATTCAACCAGCTTAAAGGATGAAGACTGTGACAAGCGGATTCCCATATCCAAGGACATAACCGAAGTGGTAGAAAGAATAGTTAAACACAAGGGGGTTCAGGAAGAAAAACTACAGGAGCAACAATTGGTTTTCCAGAAAATTCCAAAGAGTTCAGTGGCAGTTTACCAAAACATTGCTGGTGTAGATGATGAAACCAGCAGTGATAGTATGCAGCTCCAAGTAAGTTTTATCTTAAAATTAATCCTTGTTCTTAATATTATCAGTCAGTGTCAGTAACATCTTGTATATGGCTCAAATCTTCTCTCTTTTAAAGAAGTGATGAAGCTTATTTCACCATGAAATCCCAGAGTTGTGTACTGCTTGTACATGCAGAATTTCAATAAATACATACTGATTTCCTTGATATGTCTTCTATTACATGAAGCTCATGATGACTAAATGCAAAATTTAATTATTCGATAAGGTGCTTGTTCAGATTCAATTCAGTCTTCAGTAAAAATCCAAACAACTTATTCTGCCAGCCCATTTCAGAGCTTAATCTTGAAAGAGTTTATTAACTAGTTTGTATATAATTTATAAAATATTTTGTTATTAATTGTAGGTAAAAGAATTGGATAATATTTTATCACAAGAAAATGCAATTCTACAAAGCGATGGAACATTTAAAGTACAAAGTAATAACAATGTATCTTCAAATGTGGACAATGTAATACAAATAAGTGATGACGAAGAGAATGAGGATATGGATGAGCTTAAATGTAGAATCTGTAAGTATTGTCTCATCATGAATATATCAATTTGTTTTGTATATGTCACAGACAAATAGCTTGAACAGCCATTCCATTTATATATTCAGGCCACTGATTGAACAGCACTATTTAATAAAGTGGCTAGGCGTTTAATGGGATGGCTGATTAATTCATTTGCCAGCGACGTAAATAATAAAAAATAGTATTATGTAATGTTAAATAACATTGAAAGTATATATAGTTAAAACGCTATTCAATGTGATCATATTTAACTGTAAATTAAATGACAACGTGTAAATATTTCGAGCTTATTGCCCAAACTTATACCAATCGGTACTAGTGTGGATATACATGAAGCAAATTTTCATCCCAAACTTACTAGAATTATAAACACAAATTAATATCTTGCAATAAACAAAATTCAGTGGATGTTCATCCTCTAACCAGTGAGCCATCTTTATAACAGAATGAAATTTATGTTATTTCTCCAAAAATGTTCCCAATGTGAGTGAATTAAATTGTTTCATAAATATGTCAAATCTATTTATAGCTTTGGATTGATAATTATTTATCTTCATTGTTTATACACTACATATTATTTCTTGTCTAAAACTTCAGGTGATCTTCAATTTTCTACTCAAAAAACATTAAAGTTCCACATGAAGTACAAACACCTGGAAAGTAGGCTGGTCTACCCTTGTCCAGATTGCTTGGATATATTTTCAACTTCTTGGAGTGTTTATCGACATCTATTTAAAGTTCATAGGTAAGAACACACATTGTCTCTTATTTGTTATATGTATGTTTTTTCTTTTATTCTTTTGCCAGATATTCATAATGTAATATAAAATAATCATTTTTAGAAAAACAGCTGCTCAAATACGTCGACTGCGTGAGTCAATACAAGCAAAAGCATTCCGAATGAATAATCCACCCGCATTTTATGAAAAGCGAAAGACAATTCCCAAGAATGTTGCTCCCCAGAAAATAACTGAGGAAGAAAGACTCGACCAGGAAAATCAGGTACTTAACATTAAGCATACCCATGATTAACAAACATCTGCAAACTCTACCGCCAAACAGCAATACTTAGTATTATTATGCTCTGGTTTGAAGGGCGAGTGAGTCAGTGTAACTACAAGCACAAGGGACATAACATCTTAGTTCACAAAGTTGGTGGAGCATTGGCGATGTTAAGATGGGTGGTGGTGACCACTTTTCATCAGGTAGCCTATTAGCGCGTCCAGTTACCTATATCATAAAAGAAGTTTTTCAAATCCATAATAGCTATCATTGACAAAAATTCAAATATGTTGTAGGCGTGGTTGGAACAGTTAGACGGCGAAGGTGATGGACGACGCTGCGGCGGTTGCGGACGAACCTTCGAGCGTCGCGCTGCGCTTGCTGCGCATGCACACACGTGTGCGCGCAGGCATCGCCGGCGTATACAAATACAGATTCGGAAAGATTACGACAAGACACAACACAATCCCTACCTGCCTCAACCTCGCATCGCTTCTGTCGCAGGTACTTTGTCTTTAACGCCACAGTTTCGTAGGAAAATCGCAAAAACATTACTTTGTCTGGTTTGTTCGAAAAACAATACGCAATGCATTATTTATGATTTGTAAAAACTATCAATTAAAAACATTGTAAATAAAATATTAATATATATAAAATATTGCTTTTTCTTTTTAAGATTCTGCAACAGTTGTTGAAGATATTGAAATAGATGAAAAACCTGAAGAAAAAGTCAAAACTGAAGAAAAGGATAAAAATGAAGAAAAGGATAAAAATGAAGAAAAGGAGAAATATGAAAAAAAAGATGATCAATTAGAAAAAGATAGAAATGACGAAAACGATAAAAATGAAGTAAAAATTAAAAAAGACAAAGATGAAGGACAATTAACTGAAGCAGTCATGACAATCATAGAGGAGAAACAGGAGCAGGATGAAAACACTAAAGATATGGAAATCGATAATACTTCTGTCCAAAATATACCATTCTTTTATGACAGTACACTAATGAACAAATTGCCATTTGCTCAACAAGCTGAAAAGAGTAATTTGAATGCTCTTAAACAAAAAATGCAATTAGATACAGAAATAGACCAGCTACTTTGTAAAAAATGTTCCAAGAAATTCAATGAATTCCTTGATCTCTTTGATCATATGGGTGCACATTATAAATGGGTGCGATATGCCTGTAAATTATGTAATTTTAAACATTTCAATTTTGATAACCTTCTAGAACATGTGAAAGTTGTCCATAAACTTAAAGGCAATACTGATTTTTACTATAGCACAGTTAAGGCAATTGATGGAGCTGAGGCTTTAGAGCTTGCAGAAACAACTGATGAAGTAATTGTTGCAAATGAAATTAGTCCAAATTCAAGACGCCCTAGCAGGTGTTCTAGTGATTCTAGTCGGTTATCTGATGATAGCTCCAGCAGCAGTACACGAGTAATCGAGGTCGGGTCTCGAAAACGAAAAGCCAACCGTTATAAGAATAATTTAAAGAAGAAGAAAGAAACTTTCATTTCAGGTTTGCATTTTTAAGAATACTTTGAAATGAACATTATATAATGTATTTATTTTAGCATATTAAAAATGTTAAATCTCACTCATAATGTTAACAGTTTATTTTATTATTTTTCAGATGATGTTGATGATCAAAAAGCAGATGAAAGTTTAAAAGAGGTTATTGTCATAGAAAATGATTCTCCATCGAATCCTAAAATATTTGAAGAGAATTCTTCAGACTTTGATGAACTTGATGAGAAAACCACAAAACGTCATCAGATTGAATTAGCTACTGTAACTTCTCGTAGACCTGTTCGTAAGAAAACCAAACCGAAAAATGAAGATTTTGAATATGATTTGTCTAACTTATTAAAACTGGAAGCGCAAGGGTATCGTGATTATCAGCCGGTTACTACCAAACCAACACAAAATAAAAAGAAAATACAGCAAGACGTTCAAAATAACTATGATTTAATAAATAAAGATTGTTGCGGGGCATTAACAACTTTATCCCGTAAGTCAGTGGAAAATGCACAAAGTCATATGAAAACTCTTGATTTATTTAATACTCCTAAAGAAACACGATCATCGACTGTTTTTGCTCGGCCAATGATACCGAAAGTTACCAGAGTTGATAAAATATCCCCAAAGAAAGATGAAAAAGAATTGAAGGATACACCTATTGTAAACAAAGTATTGGAAATATGTAACTTGCCTAGTTTAACTAAAGTCGTTCCTGATAATGAAATTTCTAGTACAGATTCTCTAAATAAAAAGTCTAAAACTGCTGAGTCAGAAATAAGTAAAGAGTTACAAGACACGTCTATTAAAGTATACAGTAACGATAAGATTAAAGTTGACTCTAACAAAGAGGAAGTCAAAGATAAATTACGTGTTGAAACAATAAAAGTTGCCGGAGTTCCGGTAATAGACTCAGCTAAACCAAATTTAAACGTGCCCATGGTGCCTATAAAATTTCGTCGACAAAGCTTAGAAGTCATTAAAAATCCTTTAATAAAGAAAAATATAACGGATTTTACAAAAGCTGGTATGAAAACTAAAATTTTAGTTATAAAACCCATCAATAGAAACTCTGATGGGACTCAAGCATTAAATTCACCTCTGAAATTTCAAACTATTAAGTTAAAAGATCCTAATAAAAGTATAGCTTTGAATGAAGATAAAAAGGATCAAGTGGTAGTAGTCAAAGTACCTAAAGTTGATTGTAATGTAACTAAAACATTGTCAAGCAACATTGTAGTCAATAACCTAAATCCGGCAAATGTTGAAGAAAGCAAAAGTCCTGTTGGTGATGAAGAAATCATTTTAGACACAACTTCCAGTGAAAATGATGAAGGTGTACTAGAAGATAATGTAAATACTTGTAAACAAATAGACTGTGAACCCACTCCTCATGTATCTGTTATTAAAACCACTGAAATGATAATTAATAATGATACAACAGCAAATGTATAGAGTTAAACGCTTTCGCAAAGTATTATTTCTTTTTCTGGAGAAGATAATTTTATGTTTGTACAGTTCTTAATATTGTAAGTTTAGGTAGAAAAAATAAAATTTAAGCTGCCAGCCTCTTACTTATTTTTAATATTTCCAATATTCTAAAAACGAATACACCTACATAATTCATCCTTTATTTTGGATAAAATAAAAAATCATGTTATCAATTATATGAAAATAGTTATTTCATAATTTAAAAATTGCGAAAGTTGGTGGCTCATTAACATTACTTGTTAATATTTCTTAGTGCCAATGTCTGTTAGTGGGGTGATGATCCATTACAATTAGGTGATCCCTTTGTCAACCTATGGTAATGAATATATAATAATATGTATAATAAAGATTTGTTACAGTTATTTTCTGGTACTACCTAAATAAATTCGAGGGTTGCCAATTGGGCTTAGACGCCATACCAATTAAGGCATTCATTTTTTATTTATAAAATATTATGTATTACAAGCTCATGATTATGCTACACTATCCTACAACATTACTTAAGTACAGGATCTAAATAACTGCATAACATTCATTTCAACAGATTTATTTAAAGTAATATACTGTAACACCTTCTGCCTTAGCCCAGCTGTGGGGCATTTACTATTGTAATGAAAAAATAAACTAAAATTATGAAATGAAGTTCTCATAATAAGCATTTTGCATGATAGTTGTTTTACGGTAATAGTTAATTTCTTAATTAGATTGACCGAAAATAAGCCACATTATTGTATTTAAATAAATAGTAAATTACTTAAGAAAATCGTAATGGTGTAATAACTATTTGACCATTCGAGTAAGAGCATATTTAAAAACAAGTTTTTATTACCAATATTATTTATCATTGCAGATAAAACTTTTAATCGTAACATATTTTAAAAATGCACCTTTATCTGTCAATTTACAGTTATGATAAATCTACAAAGCTTTTTTCATATTTATTTATTATATAATTCATTTATTATTATCAGTAATTTTATTTTTATGCAATAGTTTTAAGTTATTATTTTTTAATTTATTCATATTATTTACTCTCCATAATGGAGTATGTTCATAAAATATTGTATAAATAGCTTCTTTTATTTAGGTTTTTCTTAAAATTAAAATATTAGAGTCGAACAAAATTAGTTAAATAAAAAATCTAGAACCCTCTTAAACTATATGTTTGTAGCAATAAATAGACATCAGTTACAGCTAAATTTATTAAGAAAGAAGATTACAATCTTTCATTCACTTGATATTTATACATTTTTAGCCAATGTTTCTGCTTTAGCTACAACTTCTTCGATTGGTCCAACCATGTAGAATGCAACTTCTGGTAAATGATCATACTCTCCTTGAAGGATTTGAGAGAATCCCTTAATAGTTTGCTCAAGAGGTACAAGTTTTCCAGGATGACCTGTGAACACCTCAGCTACTTGGAAGGGTTGAGAAAGGAATCTCTGGATCTTACGTGCACGTGCTACAGTCAGCTTGTCTTCTTCAGATAACTCATCCATACCCAGGATAGCAATAATGTCCTGTAGAGATTTGTAATCTTGCAGAATTTTCTGAACACCACGTGCAACATTGTAGTGCTCTGCACCAATAATGTTAGGGTCCATGATACGTGAGGTAGAGTCGAGAGGATCTACAGCAGGGTAGATACCTAGTTCAGCAATAGCACGAGACAATACAGTTGTAGCATCCAAGTGAGCGAAAGTAGTAGCAGGGGCAGGGTCAGTCAAGTCATCAGCTGGTACATAAATGGCCTGCACTGAGGTAATAGATCCCTTCTTGGTTGTGGTAATACGTTCCTGCATAGTACCCATGTCAGTGGCGAGGGTGGGTTGGTAACCTACAGCAGAGGGAATACGACCCAACAAGGCGGATACCTCTGAACCAGCCTGAGTGAATCTGAAAATGTTATCAATGAAAAGTAATACATCTTGTCCTTCCTGATCACGGAAGTATTCAGCAACCGTCAGTCCTGTGAGAGCGACACGAGCACGTGCGCCAGGGGGCTCGTTCATCTGACCATACACAAGTGCTACTTTGGATGTCTTGTCCTTCAGGGAAATTACACCTGATTCAATCATCTCGTGGTATAAATCGTTACCTTCGCGAGTGCGCTCTCCTACACCAGCAAATACAGAGTAACCACCGTGGGCCTTAGCTACGTTGTTGATCAGTTCCATAATAAGTACAGTCTTGCCGACACCAGCACCGCCGAAAAGACCGATCTTACCTCCCTTGGCGTAGGGCGCAAGCAGATCTACAACTTTGATTCCTGTTACCAGAATCTCTTGTTCTACGGACATGTCGACGAATGCTGGCGCTTCGGCGTGAATAGCGGCAGTCTTGTCGGTAGGGATTGGACCGCGCTCATCGATGGGTTCTCCGATTACGTTGATGATACGCCCGAGAGTCTCAGCTCCAACGGGAATACGGATGGGTGAGCCAGAGTCGAGGACAGCTTGTCCACGAATGAGACCCTCAGTACCGTCCATGGCAATGGTACGTACTGTATTCTCACCCAAGTGCTGGGCCACTTCGAGCACCAGACGTGGTGTACGATTTTGTACTTCGAGGGCATTTAGAATAGGTGGAAGATCATCCTCGAATTGTACATCGACTACGGCACCAATGACTGCGACCACCTTACCTTGCCCTTTTCCGGAGGCTTTAGCTGCATAATCCCTCTTGTTTCCAGAAACAGCAACAATTTTGCCACACTCCGCTAGAGCTTTTTCGGCAACAGATTTTGCGGCTAAAAAGCCGCCACCAACCCTACTTACAGCCCCTAACATTTTTTTAAGATTGAGCAATCGGGCAAAGTGTACGGGCGGCCGCTAAGTAAAATTATGTAACCTATAAAATTATCTAGTCGTACAGTCGATCATTCACCGACGTGAAAATACTCCACAGATAAAGTGAAGATTTGCAATTTGAAACTGAAAGCTTAATTAAAATAATAATAATATTACATTTAATACAGATTAAGCGAATGAAGGGAACCTTTTATATAAAAAAATAAGTTGAAATTGTGAAATAGTCATCAAAAAGACATACTTACTCATATAAGGAATAAAACTTAATCAATTAAGGATTTTCGAATTATGTATAATATAAATATAAATCGTTGACTGCTATTGTGTCTGATTTAAGATATACATGAGATAATGTATTATGTATAAGTACATAATTTCGGAAGAAGAAGAAGAAGCTACGTGAGAGTTAATTTTATGACAATTAGAAAAAAAATATTCATAATAATGTGGATGTATATCAGTATTTTATGATTTAAAAAGTAAACTGTTTATAAGGTGTAAGTTTTTATTCTATTATAAGCTAAACATACTTGTAATAAACATACTTTATTTAATTAAATTTTCACTACTTTGGATAGAGCAATAGAGCAATTTTACTATATTTGAAAAAGTACTTCAAAATGTTGATTTAACTTATAAGAAGCACAAAAATAAATAAACACGCTTTCTCACCATAAAATTAAATTAAATTTTAAACCTTTTTTTAATCCTGCAAAAACGCTGACAGTCATTTTGATGACGTCAGATTGTTAAAAACAACTGTCGTTTATGTACGACCAGTACTGTTACTGATTTCTTTTAAAGTTAAAACGACTGAGATATTAGTTAACATGACAGTGTCATATTAGATTCCTACAAGAAATGCCTAATAAATTGACACCCAAGCTTTTTTAGTTTTGAATTCTATTATTAAGATAAAAAATAAAAAAATCGAGATAAACGAACTGCTTGCATTATGACTTTGTGTTTTTTTAGTTCAGAATGCATTTATATTTTATGTACCGTCTTTCAGTTCAAACAATAAATAATCACGACGTTATGGTTTAGCCTTTCTACGGTTAGTAAGAAAAAGGATCACTATTTGGTAGACAGTATCCTAGCGTCGGACAGAAAAATCCTACCAGGATACTATTTTATTTGTAGGGCAATGTGTCCATTATATTAATCGTGTAAATAATAATAGATATTGCGAAAATCGGCCGGTTATTACAAAAAAAAATGTTATTGCTCAAGTTCGGGAAGAGGGATCATTTTATAGGGCAAACAATTTTTCTAATTTAACGTTGAAATATCTCAAGATTAAATTGTAAAATAACCTTTTTGTTATAAGTATCAGATAATTATATTTCTTATTTAAACATTATCATTACCAATATTACCCAAAATGTTCCCATACCTACTACCATCGAAAACGAACGTAGAGAAAAGTAAGGAGTTTCGTTAAAATGATGTTACTCGTGAAGTTTCAACTGAATAGTAATCATTAAAAAATGGGGACTAAAGTGTACTATTATACAATTATAGGACCACCCCATAGAATATAGATCCGCAGTTACCTTTGTGTCTAATATCTGAAATGTACTTATTATATAATATCATGGTCATAGTACAAAATAATTTTAATGTAAAATTACCACTAGGTAGGGATATATAATCACGTATAACTTTACCACGAAGAAAAGAAACGGCATAACAATAGCCATACCTTATACACATTACGATATCCTAGCATTTTGTTTCAGTGTTATGGCCATCAACATATATAATTATATGTTGTACTACGCATCGAAAAATATATATTAGATCTGTATTGCAACTGTCACTAAAATTCAGGCTTATCTACTTGCTTATGTTAGTTCATAAGTACTTGTAATAAAGTCTAAAATATCTTGCAGAAATTTTAAAAAATAGTCCGTCTTCATTACAATTTCAAGTTTGTTTATATTTTAGATGTTAAAATAATTAATAATTAAGGAAAGAAAAATATATTCTATATTAATATTAAACAACTTTCTTTAATAGTTCTAAAGTTACAACATGGTACATGTAGTATAAAACAAAAGTATTTTATTGGCGATAAATTGTGTAAGATATAATGTTTCGAAATCGAATTTTAACACGAGTAAGCATATTATTATGTTATAATTATAGATACGCATTAGAAACGGAAAGCATTTGTAATAATATCAATAATTTTAGATATTGTGGCGACATGGAGCAATTAGTAAAATCGATTATGCAAGACCTAGTGCAATTCGTTTGTGTACGAATTCAATAAATATGAGAGAACAAGGCACAGTAGCGCTCAAGGAAAGTTATATTAAGAAATTTATGAATGCTGTAGGATGGATGGACCAAGATAGGACAGTAAGTTAGCACCCAATCTCATCACAAGTTCATATAACCTCACTTTTAATGAACCAATACATTTTTCCATTCAGTATAACAACATTTCGTCACAATAACGGAATAATTTTGTATTTTTACAGCGTTTAAAGTTAACGGGATACTTTCTATATGAATGTGTGCCTGTCAAAGTCGCATACAATGAATGGTTTGAGATTCTAGAACTCCCAGACACATTTGCATCCTGGTTTATAATAACTGAACTTCATGTGTGGTTATTGCTTGTACGTTATATGGCAGAAGATGTAACTTCCTTAAGTGGTCAAAAAAATAAGTATGTTAAAGGAGATGGACATTTTGTCAGAAATTGTATAATAGAAGCACTATGGGCTGATGTTGCAAATAGAATTAAATTATTAGAGGTAATTAACTATACAATAAATTTAATTTTAAATAATATATTTAGGATATAATGAAAATTAAAGATGTATAAAGGTATATTTGTAGAGAACAGATTAGACATAGCAAATAAAAATGCAGGTATATAAAGGTTTTACTATATTAACTACATATTTAATAACAATAACAGCTTTATGACATAAATAATTAACATCAATTTTTGTTTATAGTCTTATAGTATAGATACAGGTCTAATTTTAGTAAAGATCAAATCTTGGCGTGATCAGTGTACTCATTATTTTCAGATTATTTTCATAAAATCCTTCTATTTTACGAAATATTAATTACATACAGTACAGTATTTAAGGTGCCGATATATATATTGTTAGAAATTTAAAAATATATTTAGTAAAAATAATTATATTTATTTACTATTTTAATTTAGGTCATTAAGTTTAACTTCAATCTTTAAAAAAATTGTAGGGAGCAAATCCAGCAATAGCAAGAAAGCAAGTAACAGAACTATCTGAACAGTTTCAAGCTGCATTAGTTGGGTATGATGAAGGACTTAGTGATGACAAAATATTGGCTGCAGCTATTTGGAGGAGGTTCTATTCACTGTCTGAAGACACAAAAGCAGAGAACATTGTCAAAATTGTTCACTTTACAAGACATCAGGTAATTTCTATATATTTAAATAAAGCAAAAAATTGCCTCAAAGTGATCAAGCACTGTTTTAAAAACAATCTGTCTTCAGCTTTCTTTTGCCAAATCTTAACACAAACATTTTTTTATGTCTTGCTTAGTGCCATCTATCTGCCTGAGCTTTGGGATGTGTCTATTCCAGGAATCTCGTTAAGGTCTGCAGATAATTAGATAATGTTCACCCTTACAGACTTGTTCTCTTGATAGACAAGTAATCGGACACATCCGAATATTTTCAATAATGAATAAGTATAAAATTATTAATAAAATTAAAAAGATCAAAGTCTCGAGGGCAAACCAGTGGATTATAAATATATTTAAAATATCTGGGGTTACCTTATGTGTCAGATTTTCTTTTAAAATGCTTGTGCTCAAATGTGTGATATCTTGGCATTTAAATTTTTTTATTTCTTTATTACAGCATTAAGTTAAATAATATTATGAAATTTTCGTATGTTGTGTAATTATAGAAGGTTCGTCGATTTATTTGATAACACTCTTGAAGCTTCTCATAATACAATTTAGTATTTGTACATATACTAAATAATTTAATTCTGTTGATCCTTTCTTGTGTTTTTTGTCCATATAAAAATATTTTTTAATATTATATTTACTACTCCGACCTCTTTACTGTATTCAAGAAATAACTCAAAAACAATTGGTTACTGATGTACAGTAATGATTCCTTAAATAGAAGAACTTGAATTTCGTTAACAGAATCTTGAATTTTGTAAGGTTAACATTTGATTTTTGTTTTATTGGAATAATTTGTTTGCTTTAATCATGCTTTTGTTATTTCAGTTGTCTGAATTAGATAAAATTTCTAGTGAAAATTTGAGATGGAAACCCGAAGTTAACTGGTTGAATATAATGAAACATTAAAATTAATATTGGTTGTTAAAACAGTTGTTGAAGTTTGTTATAAAGTAAGTGAAGCTATACTGTTATTTTATTTACAAAATGTAACCCGATTTTCAAAATTTTAAAAAAAGTAGTTATTAAACCTGTTTTCTAAATTTTCATATCTCCGAAAAAAAAATATCTCAGAACTGTTAATTATAAATTACAAGTTAAAGGTTTTTAATACTTAAACAACATTCTGAATATTGAAATCGTCATTAATGTCCGAAATAATGTGTTGTTGTATGTTTAATTATAACAGAAAATTTATGACTGGGGGTACAAAGGACTATTTTCAATTTTATTATTATTATTAACGGATTTTAAATTCGTTCATGGTGGCAAGGTATGGGAAAATATGGTTGTACAATTACAGATGATGATGCATCATGGAAAACGTCGAAAATGCAAAACACCCCTAATTATTCTTTTTGTAATAAACAATTTTCGCTACATAGTCATAGTACTATATGTTGCGCAATCGCAAGTCTCTGTTCGCGCACGCATAATCCGATGTGACCGGAACGCAGAACTTTGAGAGTATAGAGAGCTAAATAATATTTGATATGGAATAATATTTCCCATATTTAGGAACTTTCTTCTATAACCGTTCAACTTCTTCTGCATTTATTACTATTACTCCTAACCAACACCGACATTGGCGGAATTACGTGTGCTAAAGTCGCAGTACCAAAAACCAAAAATAAAAAAAACATTTGGCCTTATACGAAGGTGCATCAATTGAATACAATTCGCTGAACCATTGCGCAACATTTAATATGATCTTTGAAGATTGTTTTTATTATTCACACAACAAAACATACGCACACATTAACATTAAAAGAAAAAAAAATACTCATTTGATACATGTTATTTATTAATTAGAATTATTTACCGTTTAAAATACAGCTCGCGTAGTTCGTCACACTTTTTACGCTCCCACAGAACTGTCACAACGCTTTTGCATATAATGTTAATTTTACAATTACTATCGCAATTTGGCCATCGTTCGTCACTAACTTTCGAGAAAAATGCTGAATAAAGATCTAATATGTCTAGTTTATTTGTCACCATGTCATACGTTAAATCATTAATAGTAGAAGCTGATAGGTCGTTTATTCCGAAACTGTTTTTCATATCGTAAAGTTGGAACCAGTGCGGTCTTCTATGTGGCGTGAGGTTCGCTTCGGTGAGGTTATATACGTAGTTCACAATATTATTCAGTTCCTAAAACATATGTACGATATATACAAGGTATGCACAAATTTTAATGAATGATTTAAAAATGTTGTGAAGCAGCTTTTTAGTCGCCGTTAGTTTGTTCGTTAAAAAGTAAGATTTTTTTTGAGACGAACACAACACATCCTTTGATTGATTAAAGACATTAAATTTAATTTCCTAGTTCTTAATTAAAAGGTCTCGATGTCACTTCTGTCGCAAGAAGTTTTAATATGTGCCTACACAACTAAAAGTCATTCAAATATGAATTGAATTGAGTTTATCGTCTTTTTATTTAGACGTTTGCTTTTATTTCTATTTTTTTACTTGGTTGTGAAAAAACTCCTACGCAAGAGTTTTTATACTTACAAAGGATGTTGTATCGAATGTAGCTATTTTATAGTTCATATTGTAGTACGAATAAGCAGTAGCACTGCCGGTTACCCACGCCATATTAATGGGTGACCCGTTTTCTGTGCTGTAGAATATCTTGTATAAGTCAGAATGTGAGTGACCGTTGAATTCTCCCTTGATTGTTCGCGAGAAACTGTAAAAATACATTAATTGTCTATAAATTTACGTTCGATCCATTAGATATAGATAGGATATCTGCCAAATTTAAATAGATATTGATTATTTTATAGAATGCGTTAATTTTTCTGAAAGTAAGTTATAAATTGATATTATCGGCTACGTTAACTTCGAAACCTTCACGACATAAGGAACATATCATTTCATATCAAGAAAAAACGTTGTCTTGTTCACAGAAACTATAGACAAACAAAGATAATTTAAAGCATAAAAATAATCAAAAATCTGTTAAGCAGCAAATATTACACTACCGAGTAACGACTCTGTTGTATTCTCTTGTCCATGTATATATGAGGTCTTGGACTCCAGGCGGAATGTGAGCCAGAATATGGACGCTTTCACCAGCTAATTCCGCTTTATGTAACTCGCGAACAAGCCATTCTAAATGCCTTTTAGAATCTAATGGATCGTAGACTAGCCACCTGTAAATTTAAGTCAAACAATGATTACGTTAAATTTCAGGAATTGAGCCAACTGACTATTAGTTGTAGTAAGAATCTAAAAGTACAAAGTTGTTCTGTAAGAACTTACTTTGTAACCTATCTTGAACAAGACAAGATTGACAAGTCATTTCTACGCTTATACCCTTTAAATGGTATATTTTGTATAACACAGACAATATTACATATGACTTTCTGACATTTCACGCACAGGAGTGCGGTGATTTTCGAGCTTCTTCTTACAGAATAGCATTACAGTTAACATTTGAATTATATTAATGCATTATATTAATATATAAAATTCATTCATACTTACCAATTATATTTGTAAGCAATATTGTTATTAATAGAAATAACTCGTAAACCCGGTCTGACTAGCATAGAGAAGCCACCGTGTTCTCGCACAGTAGCCTTAGCGTCCTCTGTCAAATAAATATTCCATTTACTAGCAAAGGATTCGTACAGCCATGTCGTGTTTAGCTTGTCTCCTTTAATTGAACTTGGTGCAAATCTGTGAACAAAATATTAATGATTCACTTTGCTGGTCAATTCAACGATATTGTGAAAAAATCTTAAAAATCGATTTTTGAATTGGAATAATTCTGAGATAGCTTATGAATGTAACTGAAAATTTTCATCTTGTGGTGAACTTTTATTTGACAGTGTTAAATTAGTTTTAAACAATTTAAATTACACCTTGATAATGATACTTCCATCATTATCACGATATTGTTTAAAATATTTACAAGAATAATTTGAATTATCTGTATTTTGAGTATTATCTTACTGGTTCGTAGGTTGAGATTCGTGATTTCCAATACAAGGTAAAATTAAAACATCATCAAATTCTTTTTTCATCTTGTCGATAATGTACATGTTAACTTCATTGATAAGTTCGTACGTTGTTTCCCATATGTGATGGTCGATATTATCTCCCATATAATAAACAATATTAATATCCTGAAAAAATTCATAACAAAAAACTTTATTTAGCTGGTATTTAACTCATTTTTCTCTTCCATTACAAATTGAGGAAATCCACTTGCTTTTATAAAACGAATGGTCAAGAATGTATTGAGAAAATATATTTTTAAATTGAATTTTATGATATGATGTATTCTGGTCAACGCTGTTTCCTGAAATCATTATATTTTTTTGCGCATCTTTGGTCAAAATTGGACTACGCGACGGTCTGATGTTGCTTTATTTTATCATATTTTAGTAAGTAAGATTGACTACTTGTCTTTACTAAGAAACCATTAATCTTTTATGGGGCCGAAACAAAATTTGAAACCAGGTCCTTATGAATCAGCTCTCAGACTAACAATACAACCTGCATTGTTAGTTTGGGAGCTATATAGTAAAATTTTCATAGCATATTTATTCTAAAAGTTTCCTTACCTTGTGTTTCGAAACTGTTTCAATGATATCATCAAACGCCCATTGCGGCGTATCGCAATGCCTGTAGTCTCCCCAATATCCAGCTGGCGGGGAATTTCTAGTCCTTCCTTTGGTATTTGATAAATTTCTAATATCTTTTGCTAGATCTAAATCCAATATAAAGTCATCTCCAATTTCAAATATCCGATCCCTAAAGACTGAATCTGCTATATCAGTGTTATAATCATGTGATCGTGGAGTTTGGCCTTTTCTACAGCAAGTCAACTCGCTACAATCAGCAACACCATAAGCCTCATATAAGGGATCGACGTGAGTGTCCGTGATCAGAGCTATTGTCAATGGACTATTGCTTTTGGTAGAAATCTAGGTGCAAAATATACTAATTTATAATAGGAAATTTTTAGACATTTTTAATTACACTTGATTCAGCTATATAATATCTATATACCTTTAAATAATCACTTGCTGTACCATCTTTTATTGAAATATTTTCAGGTAAATCGATTGTCCATTCAAACCTAGGATCGTTGAAAGTGCAGGTGTTCGGATCATCGGCATTTTGTAACAGTAGCCCACAAAATGTTCTAGGCGCGGCCTCCGGCGTTGTCCTCATTATGTGTGATATTATAGGCTATTAAAAGCAAAAACTCTTTAATATTAGTTTCTTTTTTCCACCCAGTTTCATTGAAAATAATTAATTCTGATAATGATCTGATGAAAATAAGTTTGGGGACTTCTATCCACCTTCTGGAACTCTAATTATATTACTATATTAGTTGGAAAAAAAATACTTACGATATTTAATCTGATAATTCCTAAGCAACTTTTATAACTAATTATTAAAATTATATTGCAAAGAGGTGTCAAGGTTTCTATAATATTTTCATCAGTGTTTCCTTCCTGAACGAGATATTTCAGTACAGCAAATGCACCACTGCATATTAGACAGAGAACGCCCTGTAATAAAAAAATATCTTTTTGAACATTACACGGTTGATCTAGAACACAATGAGCATGTATGTATTGTATACAGAATAATTAGAATATTTTAATACTATGTTGGAAACTTTAAATACTAGCAAAAATATCAAAAAGCTGTCGAACTTCAAAACTAATAAACTGAAAAGAGAAATAGCCTTTATTTTAATTGTTATTTTTTTAACGTTGATATTTCAAAAAAATCTTATATTTTAGATTGTTACGTTACAAATAAACCTATCTTTCAAATTACTGCTTTCTAGTCGTTTGGCTGTGCATTGTTAGTCAGACTTTTTGAATTTAACAATTTGTGGAAACTAATAAGTTTTGTTTTAAATGAATTATATCTACATGATTCTTAATTGCTTCCCTCAAAAGTAAATAAATACATTTAAATGATACTCACCGATCTACTATTTGTTTCATATGTCACATCAAATGCAGTGGAAGCTGGTCTGTAGATTTCGAAAACATCTTGAATCGTTTTCAAGTCAGCGTCTGTTGTTTCGTTCTTTACTACTTTTACAAATAAACTTTGAAGTGCGTCTAAAAATAATTAAAACAAAATTTAAAGATCCTTTGATTTTTCATTAACATTATTATTAAAAGTTGTTTTTTAATCATGAACTAAAAATATTTTAAGAGCAAAGCGCACGCAGACGTCATTGTGTTTCTGTTTTATTCATAGTTTCGAGATTATAATATGTTTTAATTGTGTCTGTGTGATATAATTGTTTCAATTAACTGAAGCCTAATAAATTTGCAAACTTTCGATGTAAACATTTTTGTAATAGACCTATTCTATTCGTCACGGATTCGAGTTGTTATAAATGCAATTTTACAGCTCCAAGTCCATCCTTTTGTGCCTATTTTAAATATATTTAGTTTTCCTTTTCTTCCTTGACTTCTGTAAGTTTTTCTCTAATGCCTCTATCCTGAGTTGTATTTTTTTAGTATATAAATTTACATAATCATATCAAGAATTTATTCATGATTTTATGAAGATGAACCTTTGGTTTTTAATTGTTTCCACGACTGAATCATTTAACGATCAAAGACTACTAGCAACATTTGATCTTATTTAAAATGAATTCCGGATAGTCAGAAATTTATATAAAACAACAGAATATAAAAATAATTTATAATAAAAACATGCATTTGTAGTAAAGATAAGATTCAATCAAGACCCTAGAAAAACTTTGCACAAAATACATTGTAATGATGACACTGAGAAAGTTAAAACTGTTGCAGTTAAAAAAGTAGAGACAAAGTTTTCTTTCGATTAAGTACTTTTTTTTTTGACGTCAATATTTTAGTCAAAGCCAGACAAAACAATATTTGCTAAGTTTTGAACACGAATTCCAAAGGTAAGATATGTATAGTAAATATTTAAATATAGTCTATAGGTTTTTAATTCATGTTGTTTTTTTTATTAATGACAATTTTTTTTTGTGCTCCTATCTGGAAAAACTACCAATATTCATAAAACATACGTAGAAGAGAGTGAACAAGGTTTTAATAGGTAAGGTATAGGATACCTGGCAGACAACTTCTACCGACGGTTTTGTTTTGTTTAATAAATTTTTACTTATGCTTCGTTCGTTATATTTAGGTTAAAGTTGTTTATTTTTAATATAACATAGTATATTATTTTAAGAGAAACGTAAACTGAAAAAAATATGCAATATTTTCAACTTACCTGAGGTTATAAGTCTAGTAGCAACACTTGAATTTAGTATCAACAATACCCCAATAAATATTTTCATCATGACGGCAGTACTCACAGTTGTATATTTCTTTCTTAATCGAAACACGTTAGAACTACTTAAAATATTGAATCAATTAATTATATCTCGTCGTGTAGCGTATGTAAGGTAGTTCGCCGCGTTTGTTACGTATTACGCAATTTAATTTGCTACAATCACACACGTATTATCTCTAAAGGACTGCAATCCAAATATTTTTTGATTGTAATCTTCACTGGTGCGATTAAATCTTTTTTTTTTTAATTTATACTTATGCGTGTATGTTTACAAAATATTTTTGAAAGAAACGGATACGATCATTGTGTAGACACGAGGAAGGAAGGGTAACTAATAACACCTAGATTTTCATTTGCATAAAGTCACCTTCCTCAGCCTTCCTAGGGCATGGTAGTTATTTTCATAATAAGGTACTAAGTATAGTTATTTTTTAACTTGGCCTGTTAAAAAAATTAAATCTCACGAAAAATAAAAACATTGATAAATATTACGCAATACAAGATTAAAGTAGTTTTTCTTTATACTATGATGATAAAAAAGCGTGGTCTTATTTGTTGATTTCCAGGTATAAGTATATAAATTTAATTGTACTTTGTAATTGACACTTTGTAATTAAAAGGATGGAAAAGAGTAACTACTGATTTTCTTGCCGGTTGTTCTAGGTAGAATCTGCTTTCCGAATCAAAAGATCGATCCTATCGATCGAGCCTACTCGAATAAAGAACATTTTGAATTAATTTAATTCAGTAATGTAATTTTTTAAGTTAATGTAATGTAAACCTCGTTCATATATTTTTATTTTCCGAAACATACTACGCCCATACTACCTCCCAACTTCGCGCTGCTGACTGAGTATTTCTTGTCATACTGGGGTCGAACCCAGAATCTCAACATTTACAGCCTAATGAGCTAGCAATGAGGTAGTTAATACATAAGGGTAATCTTTAAAACATTTACATACATTCAATATAAAAGACGAGCAAGATTTAAAAAAAAAGTATGATTGTACACGTAGAGAAAAGAACAGTACCGACTCGTAGTTCATCAAACTCGTCACGATGCCACAGAACTGTTACAACAGTTTTGCAAAGATTATCAATTTACAATTTCTATTACAAAGCGGTCATCTTTCATTGCTTAGTGTTGAGAAAAGTATGGTCTTCTATGTGGAGTGAGATTAGCTTCGGTATGATTGTATATGTAGTTGGCAAAATTACTTGGTTTCTAGAACATTACAAGTAAATCAATAATGGTAAAAATCAATTTTAAAAAACAAGCTTTCATAGTATACATTCGTGTTTATATAAATAGCCCTAGTTGTTTAATTATAAATAAGAATCCTAAGGTAAAAATACATCCAAAAGGAAGCTTATTTTCTTGTTCAATGTGTTATAAGTAAATAGGGTGGACCAATGAATGACCGTTTAATGACCTAAGGGTAATATTTAAAATAGTAAAAATCTAGTTGTTGTTCGGTGGACTTATCATTGAGCTAAAATTTTATTTGATAATTATTTTGCAAAATTCATTTGCATAAAAAAGCACGAATTAACATAAAGAACATTTTTTTTTAAATGACTAGCAGTGACTTCGGTAAAATAAACATTAAGACCTTGAAAATAATGCACCTTGGTAGTAGAGAATTGTCTACTGACGCCTCGCGTCTACTGACGCCTCGCGGACTGTAAAAGACATGAGCAACTGAGTTCACAGAAGCGTTGCTTTTATTGTTGAAATAGCGACAAATAACTGCAACAATGCAAGGATGCCGCTCAAATAGGAGGGCAATATCTACAAATTAGACCTGTCGTCATGTATAGATCAGAATGCTGAATGAAGAAGGATGAAAAGGAATTGCATGTAATAGATATGAGGATGTTGAGATGAATGTGTGGAGTTTCACCCACAAGTTTTCAGATCAACGGATTTCGGAATCGATAAATAAATCAACATTGAAACATACGGTACTCAAATGTACTTAGGAAATGTTAGCATATGCAGTCAGAAAGACGCGGTTAATGACCTTCATGTATTGAATATTTAACATTGATATGTTATTAGCATCAAAATACCTGATATCAAAGGTAATTAAAAGCTACGTTAATTTCATGATAAGATTAGATCCTAAAGAATTCGTCTGATTTATTAGTAAAATATTAATTGTATGTATGGTATAACACAGGCAATGATATAGGTAATCATTCCCGAATAACATGGCTTATAACTACGCTTAAGGTCTACGACAGAAATCAATATGATTTTTTGGATCACAACAAGAAAGCTACGGATAACAGTATTCCGATGGATGCCGTATTTCTAATATGACGTATTTAAATCAAAAATTAGATTGAGTATACGATAATCTAATATGATCGTTATCTGCAGTAGCAATCAAAACTATTATTGTGCTTTGTTTTTATCTTTGGTTATTAATCATGTTGATGCTTAAAATAAATTATGCCATAAATTATGTTTCCAATAAAATAACTTTAAAAATTTAATTTATTATTGTTATCAAGTAATAACTTATGAGATTTTATCAGAGAAGTAGTATAAGGGTATGAATATCCATACCAACGTCAATAAATTTAAGGTCATATTTAGGTGGAAAAAAGGAATTTTCTTCAACTATTACCTTTTATAACTCAATTGCTTAAATATGGTCAGGCTCGTCTTCATCCAAGGCGCAGGCGGTGAACAAAACCTGGGTGCAGAGCGCTGAAGACTACGCCTCGCAATGCAATAGCAATCATGTTCTGGACCATCACTGAGGAGGAGCAGAGGAGGAGTTTTTATTACACGTAGGCCAACTGACAAATAGGTCACTTGATGGTTAATGTTTACTACCATCCATACGCATTTCCGCTGTAAGATATTAATCCTTCATACATCGACAAAGCGCTACCAATCTTGGGAGCGCATTTGCCAAGTAAATTATTTCAAAATCAATATTTGTTTTGGTTTCTCGTTGTAATATTCAATTCTTAGTTTAATCAATTTTAGTTGCGCCGACAGGGCACAGATTATTTCGCCAATGTCACGTAGGATAGAGAAGACACGAAAGAGATTGATCGGTACGGTTGAGGTAACAAACTCAATTAAATTTTGAAACTAGCATAGTAGTAACAATTTCCTTGTTAATCCTTAACCTAGAACAACACAAACATTAAGGGTTAATAATAAGGTAAATTAAAAATAATTGTTAGTACTCTAAACTATATATAATAAGATATATCACTCAATTGGACTATTCACAAATTAATTTTATTACATTTAATATATTTACACAAAAAAGAACAAAATGGACTAAACACAAACGTCAACAAACATTCAACATTTATAGGACGAGGGACTTTAGGAGGGAGAATGTCCTAAATGGGATGAAGAAGTTTGGGACAAAGGAACAGGATATGGGTAGCGGAACCTTCGTCTAGGCCCCATTCACACAGCGAGTGATCTCGAACTCTTATCTTTGCTAGGTGGGTAGGTGTGCATGAATGGCCGAGGCGTAACCGATAGATAGTGGAAGTGACCCAACGGTCAGCGTGCCTATGAATTCTCGTTGTATCTTAGACATGGTTGTAAATTTGACATTTTTGAGTTTACTTGTGAAAGTTTTATCTTACTAATACTATGAATGCGAAAGTTTGGATAAATGGATGCTTGTTACTAAATAAACGAATTTCAATTATACTCAATGATCTAAAAATTTTTTCATGACATATGTAGAATAGTAAAAGGTGAAAGATGGTCTGTAGGTTTAGAAAAGATCTTGAATATTTTTTAAATCAGCATCTGTTGTATTATTATTTACAGCTTAAATAAATAATTGTTGGGATTCATCTACATTTGCCACATATCATTTAGAATGTCGATTTTCTATGAGTATAAAAAAGTTATATTCAGCGATTCATGCCTTAAAGGAAAATAATTATAAAACAGATTAAATGAGTTCCGGATTAGTTACATTACCGCCGTCCTATACCACAAATCTTTACAGTTCGGCAAAATTGTTAAATTTTCTTTATATATATAGAGCTGGAGTCAATTTTGTTGAGTTATATGTACCTAGTACATGTATCGTTGTAATTTCTATAACAATATGATACTATCAAGCATATTAGAGCACTAATAACAATTTGTTGCAATAAATAGTACTCCAATGTATTTCATATTTTAATTTAAGCATAGTCCATTTTGCCCTGACCAACTCGCGAGTAGTACTTAAAAAATCGTATCAAATAATTAGATCTCATCAAATTATATGGTATACAGCGGCAGCCTTACCCATTGCGAGGCTCCGGGCGGTAGGTCTTTGCGAGGCCTCCTGTCCTCGGTGAAAAGTATGTATGTGATTCGAAAGTAGGTCTGGTTGTTTGGTTTAGGTATTTGTTATGTTTGACGAGAGATGGTAAAGTTATACAAATAAATAAAATTTGTGTACTTTAAAAATATTTTACATCGAAAGAATTACAAAATTAACAAATAAAGAAATTATATTTTTTTAAATTGATGTTTTTAGCGTCTTCCTTAGACTAAAATCTTTTATTACAGCATGGGCCGTGAACTATGCGACTAAAAAACCGATCTTCAAGTGTTTCGAGGCGCGATTTTTAAGTAGTACATAATGATTTTTTAAGTTAAGTTTACTAACTTTATTTTAATTTACTGTTATTTTATAACCTTAATAAATAATTAGGGATCAAAAACAAAAGTTTTAAATAAAAAATCTATTTCAATTTTGCTTGGGTTTTTGCGCGAGGCCCCTAAGGCCGCCGCTGATGGTATATAGGTGCAGATGTACTTCGCTGTGCTTAATACGTATTACAGAATTTATTATTATCGCTACATATTCAATCTGCAATCAATCACAGAATTATACGAACGTAGTACGTTCAATTTATTCATGTTCAGGCAATCAAAAACATTTCGTATTATTATAAGCTACTCATCACAACTTTTACATTGAAGAACAAACATTATAATAAAAATCCATGTCTTTTTCAGCCTGGGAATGTTGAAATTCTTGGCTTTCCTCTGTTATAATATGCATGTAGTACATATAAACCTTCCTCTTGAATCTTTCCTCTATTTATTGTTGAAAAGGGCGTTAGAATATGTTGCGTATTTTAAAAGATCTAAGCACATAGACGGAGGGAAGCGACTTTGTTATATAGAATGTAATGATTGTTTACTATCAAGAACAGGGCCAAGAAATTCAGTAGGTACAGTACGAATCATCGGAAAATCCCCACACAATGTAAAGAAAAGATTTCTAGTGTTATACCATACCATACTACCCCCTTGGTTATTCTCCGCACCAAACTACTAAATGGAACGCAATAAGGTTTCCATTGTAGACAAAACTGACTTGGAAAATACCATATTTAATATATAGTTTGAAATCTCCAGTAACTATATTATGACAAAGTAAACCATTGAAATAGGACACGATAATTTATCATTCAGTTATTTAAGAAAATACAGAAGAAATAAATGATACAAGTTTTATTTTAAAATAATAATATAATTATAAGACTTATTCTTCATATAATGAAAAGAACAATTCTCGTAGTTCATCACACTTTTCACGATGCCACAGAACCGTTACAACAGTCTTACATAAATTGTCAATTTTACAATATCTATTGCAATGTGGCCATCTTCCATCGCTTAATTTTGAGTAAAATGCTGCATACATATCCAAAGCCAATAAGTTATTTGTTACCATTTTATAAGTCAAATCATTCATAGTAGCAGCTGAGAGATCGTTGATAGCAAATGTATTTTTCATATCGTAAAGTTGGAACCAGTGTGGTCTTCTATGTGGAGTGAGGTTCGCTTCGGTGAGATTGTATACGTAGTTCACAATATTACTTGGTTCCTAGAACACATATTGTAAATCATAAAATATAATCACCTTATTATCACTATAGGTAAATACCTAAATCTAATCTAAATAGATTAAAATATCTCTCACAATATGCTTATTAATTACTGTAAGGCTATCTGAGACAGACTTATCAAATATATTTTAACTAGTTAGACATGTTCCTAACAGCATGTATGTTTATGTACGTTTGCATGCAGGAGGAGTTATGTTAGTTTCTATTTTAGCAGAAGTAGCACAGCAGTTAATATACTTACAAAGGTGGTTGTGTTAAATGTAGCTATTTTATAGTTGACATTGTAAAATGTGTAAGCAGTCGTGCTGCCGGCTCCCCAAGCCATGTTAATAGGTGATCCATCTTCTGTGCTGTAGAATATCTTGTATTCATCAGAATGTGTGTGACCAGTGAATTGTCCCTTAATTGTTGATGAGAAACTGAAAGCCCATATTAGTCATCAGCTTAGTAGATACGATCCTTTGAGCATGGCTTTGTGGACGGATTTGTGCAAGCCCGTCTGGTGAGATACCATCCACTATCACATATTTACTTGTTTTCCGGTCTCAAGGGTGAGTGAGCCATGTACAAGCACAAGGGACATAACATCTTGATTCCCAAGGTTGGTAGAGTATGGCTTTTTAAGGGATATATATATATATATATATACTGAAATGTGTAGTGCTATGTATATGTAGAGTGCCAATTTCTATGGGCGGTGGTAATGATTTACCATAAAGTGGATTATTTGCCAGGCAATCTGGCTTTACCTACTTTATATTAAAAGAAAAATTTAGCTATAAATTATGTAGATATGATGAATGACTTATAAGTATACTACTAGACAAGTTGTTCAATTTTAAAATTCGGTTACAGTGACAGAAAAGGAAAAGTAAGCGGGAGAGGAAGTTAGTTCAGTGATTAAGCCGAGACGATCGCGCAGTTGTGGCACATTAGTTATTTTATCGTTTTGTGTTTGACTCTAAGAGTATTATAGTGAAATTATTTCAATGGTCATAATTGTAACAGATTAGACAATAAATAATTATAATAACATATAATCAACATAACAGCTTAAGATTAGAACCTAGAAGAAAACAGATATCAAATTAAACCTTGAATCAAATTAAACCTTGATTGAAAATTTATGTCCACAGAAGACTTTATTGTACTCTGAGAGAATATTGTTTACGATATCGAAGAATGAAATTCGGCATTTTTGTAAAAATAACAGTTTTTAATAGCATATCAAGATGTCTCTCGTTCATGTAATTTTCGTGAAATATTTCGTTCCAAGAAAATACAAATTCAATTAGTTATCCGTTAACAATGTGGGTATGTATTAATAATGCTCTTTTTATGACATAAACACTTCGTCGGAATTTATTAATAATATAAATAAATTGCTACCTTCAACAACTTTAAGTTCCTCTTGGTTGTGTTGCGTGAGTTGTGGTCAATTGACCATAACTTGTGCGCAAAATCTCAGTACCTAACAACGCATCTAGTAGTATACATATAGGTCAATGAATAAATTATATAACATATATTGTATAGTAAATATTAAATTACCGAGTAACGACTTTGTTATATTCTCTTGTCCACGTATATATGAGGTCATGAACTCCAGGCGGAATGTGAGCCAGAATATGGACGCTTTCACCTGCTAACTCAGCTTTATGTAATTCTCGAACAAGCCATTCCAGATGTTTTTTAGACTCTAAGGGATCGTAGACTACCCACCTGGAATAATTGTTTGCCAAAAATTTTAAATAAAAAAAAATTGTATAATTATATATAGAATTTAATCTTACGGCATTTAAATATACAGTGCTATACGTATAATAACTCGTACTATTATTTGGGTAGCTCTTTTATCGTCACTTAAATCTGGTACATTGTCATCCTTGTTTACTAATGATAGAATGTATTTTTCTAACATGATCTATAAAGATTGGTAAAGCAGTAAAATAAGAAAATTGATATAGTTTTTATTGAAAAGTGAAACTCCTGTGTAAACAGCAACTCCTGCAACTTCAACGACTCACACGTGGATACATAACCCATGTGAATCGAACTTACCAATTTGATTTGTAAGGGATATTATTATTAATAGAAATAACTCGTAATCCAGGTCTGATCAGCATAGAGAATCCACCGTGTTCCCGCACAGTAACTTTGGCATCCTCTGTTAAATAAAAGTCCCATTTCCTAGCTAACGATTCGTACAACCAGGTTGTATTTATTTTGTCGAGCTTAACTGAACTCGGTGCAAATCTGGAAATAGAACCAAAATCAATGCCAGCGGCTTGCTGTTCTAATTAATAATAATAAATTAAGAGTTTTTTAGTTCAAGTAATAATCAGATCTCTTTGTAACAAAGAGATTCAGAACAAATTTCCTCAGTCTAAAATTATAAAAAAAATAACTTTTTCGTCCAATATATTCGTAATGAATACTTGACTAATGGTTAAGTAGTGACAACAATTTTCATTAAAAAAATGCAATTTTATTAAAAATGTTGATGTTATCAAATGCATATAATAATTTAAAATCTTACTGGTTGGTAGGCTGAGATTCATGATTTCCAATAGAAGGTAAAATTAAAACATTATCACCAAATTCTTTTCTCATTTTGTTAATAACATATAAATTAACTTCATTTATACGTTCGTACGTCGTTTCCCAGACGTGATGGTCGATACTATCTCCTATGTAATAAACAGCATCTATATCCTGAAAAATACGTCATAATAAAATATTTTTTTCACATAACAAGAATTATCTTAAAATAAATCAGTATATTAATTTCAAAATATTCTTTTATATAACTTGGATATGTTACGACTTTTTGGAAATAATGAAGTTGTTAATAGTATAAACAAAAACAAGCATTAATATACATTATTCATATATGAGATTTAAGATATATCCTGTCTTACCCCATGCTTAGCAATTGTTTCAATTACATCATCAAATGCCCAATAAGGCGTATTGCAATTCCTGTAGTCTCCCCAGTACCCAGCCGGTGGTGAATTTCTAGTACTTCTTGTTGCATGTGATAAGTTTCTAATATCATTTGCTAAATCTAAATCCAATATATAGTCATTTCCTCTTTCAAATATGCGACCTTTAAATACCGAATCATCTACATCAATGTCATATTCATGAGATCGTGGAGTTTGGCCTTTTCTGCAGCAAGTTGGTTCGTTACAATAAGCAACACCATATGGCTCATACAAGGGATCGATGTGAGCGTCCGTGATGAGAGCTATTTTCAATGGATCATTGCTTTTGGTATCAATCTACGGTTGAAGTATAATAATAATAATGAGCCATATTAATTTACGAATATTCATTTATATTTTTTATCCCAAGCGAGTTTTGACAAAAAATTATTAGTTTTATTAGTCAGTTAAGAAGTTGTCAGTTAAGTTATTAGAATGAATGATTCATTGAAATTCTTACTTACTGTATCAACTCGAATTGGATTTTTTTCCGGTAAATCTATTGTCCATTCAAATCTAGGATCATTAAAGCTACAGGTGTTCGGATTTCCGACATTTTGTAATACAAGACCACAAAATGTTCTAGGAGCGGCCTCTGGAGTCGTCTTCACTATATATGTTAGGATCGGCTGTTAAAAGAACTTTTGCATTAAAAAATAATTTTACAAACAAGATCAATTTGTACTGTTACGAATCTTTAAATACATGAAAACATTTTACGCCCTGATATTTAGACTAATAGGCATTATTATATGTGCTCAAGAATTCCGGTAAGGGAAATTATCCATCTTGGTCTAAATATGAAAATGCAGCCAGAAAAGATGAAAAGAGTTTATATTATGTCAGGATTTTTATCTTAAAACATTTTAGAAACTTAATAAATCAAAAAAATATAGACATATTATCTATTGAGAAATATTTTGGTAAATAAGCATTTCCTATTATATCCATATGTCTAGTCTCGCGCTGATGACAAGTGGTCATCACCTCCCATAAATTTCGGCGCTGTAAGAAATATAAACCAATGAGCTGCGAAACTTGGAATCAAAGATATTATGTCTTTTGTGTCTGTAGTTACACTGGCTCAGTATCTTTCAATTCGGAACACAACATTATTAGATTGCTCAGCAGCAATACTTAATATTTATCCACCTATTTACATTAGATGAGAAAAACTTGTTTTTTGCCAATAACGCCAATACAATTGTAGCATAATTGTGAGGCTGTGGTTTCTCTTCGGAAAATTCTAAGCCAGTTGCAAAGAACCGGATAATTTGAATCCATGGAAGGTTCACAATCGTCCGAACTATTTTTAGAACATTGTTAAAGTCTCAGTTTGTTTAAAATTGGAAACTTGAACTCTGATTGGCTAATCAAAGAGTTTATTTATGTACATCTTTATGCTAATTGATTTTGTTAGCCAATCAGCTCATCCGTCATGACCATAATGTTAATATCTGCCAATCAACGTCCATAAAGTGATGATTATTCACGACTTACCTACGATAAGTCGTAATTTTGCAATGATCTTAAAAATAGCTAGCCTATTCGACGTAGATTTATATTTATCTGACGAATTAAAAGTAATAAATAATTATACGTAATTTATCTATATTTCATACAATCTAAAAAATATATAAACTTACTATGTTTAATGGCATAAGTCCTGCACAGGTTTTTTCACTAACGTTCGCTAAAGCGATACAGAGAACGGTCAATGCCTCTATAAGCATTTCATCCGAATTCCCTTCGTGAACCAAATCGCTTAATGCAGCAAATGCGCTATTACAAATTAGACAAGTTATATCCTGTAAGCAAACAATTTTTAAATATAACAACCACACAAAAATAACGCGATCGTGAAATAACTATAACATTTAAAGTGAGATACTTAGTGAGTTCATACAGTATATAGTATATAAATTACAGGTGTCAATTGAATACTTAAATCCTAACCGAAGATCCAATTCGGGAAAGCAAACGTTTTTTCATATGTTTCATTTATGATTATAATTTATTTCGTGTTTGCCGGAAAAAAACCTCCTATTCTTCATTTGCATGATATGACGAATAAGATGCTAAACGTGTATTTAGCAAACCACGCTGGAATATTGATGTGGTATAAGTTCAAAATATTCCCTTAGCAGAAGGGTAGTTCCTAACCAGCAGTTGAACAGTTACGGACTGATACTTCTATATGAAATAGTGTAATCGCAATGGTTGAAATTTGATCATAATTTTTAATATAACTTAAATTAATTTGCATGGTTTTAATTTCTTACGAATGCATTCATCTCCTCCAGAATATTTATTAGGAATTTTCAAAACTTTGAATTAAGAATTGCCGGATTAGCCGTTTTCGCGAGATTTTTAAAGGAATTGTGAACCAAATATTATATAAGTAAATAAGTCTGTTATTAATAGAATCTATAGAAAAACCTAAATAGACATTACTGATATTTAACAAATTATTTGTTAAAAATGCACGTTTTTTTAAATTTCTACATTTCAGTGAAAATTTAACGCTGTTTTACCCATAAAAAAGAGTTTTCTAGACACGCGGTAGCGTGTCAGCCAACTTCAAGTAACAGAATTGGCGATATGTTATTTCTGTAAACACTTCATGAACGTTATTGTTTGTTCAGAACCAGGTACTATTTATTAGGTTCTTTAACTTACCAAATACCTTAAATCAAAAGAAAAAACCTTAGTGTCTTTAATTTAATGTATTCATTTATTAGCTCATAATTTAGCTGTCATTTATAATTAGACTACCAGTCTCCTTAACGGCTAGGGTAATAACTTTTTTTTGTAGAATTTGCTTATCATACAAAAGTCGGACGGCTAAATTTGATATTCAAATTACTCAAGAAATCTTAAGCACCGTAAAATTTGCAGTTACTGTGAGATACAATCGATTTGAATATTTTATTCAGTTTTTATTTTTTATATATTTACTATGTGTATATCCAATATATTACAATTATTTCAGTAATTTATTACGATTCATATGTCATTTTATTTCAATTAAAAATAAAGCCCATAGAAAATATATACGAAATAAATAATGTAAAAGCATCACGGTGCTTTACATTAATTGGATTGGCTATAGTCGTAGTTGTTGTTGTTGATGATTATACACGCATACGCAATACGCACAAACTTAAAAATGTCAGAAATTGACAAGCGGCACTTCGAGGCGCTTTTGAAGTCAAGTTTATTGATTAGATAAGATAAAAATAATAAGTTAAAAGATCTGTTATCGAAATATTATTCGTTATTCAATGTAATTACTTACCGATCTAGTATTTGTTTCATATTGCATTTTAAGAGCATTGGAAGCTGGTCTGTATATTTCGAAAACATCTTGAATCGTTTTCCATTCATTGTCTGTTGTTTCATTCTTTACAGCCTTAATAAATAAATATCGGAGCTCATCTGAAAATCGTACATAAAGTTTTGCAATTAGAATATCGAATATTTTAGACTGTCGATGAAGACATGAGTAACTAATGAGGCACTCCGGCTTCGCACGGGTGCAATGCTGATACTAAATATACCACAGAATGTCTTACAACGTTCACAGTTTTTCAGTCATTAGACAATACAAACCGCTATGTCCCTGCGCTTTAAATCTGTAATATCTTCGAAAATATTCATTTAAATTACGTGCTGTAAAGGGCCATATACAGAATGTATTTAAATTACTTAATTGAATGGGATTAATGCTGTATTGCTTTAAAATCGGTTCGAAAAGTAAAGTAAAAGAAATGGTTGTTGTTGTGCTGTGTTGTTGATGTTGTAGGGCTATCCCTAAGACATAGACATATACCATCAGTCTTTTTTTAAGACCTTTTTAAGATGTACAATACTGTAGTACATTATTTTGATCTATCTCGTAGGGTTCAGTCAACGTTTGCAATGTAAGCGCAAAAAATGTATTTATTTACGACATAACTTCAGAAACCTCAAAAATTATCAATGTTTCTCTACTACATTAAGCATGAATTATACCTACATATAAACCTTCCTCTTGAATCAATCTTTCTATTAAAAAAACTGCATCAAAATCCGCTGTGTAATTTTAAAGATATAAGCATAAAAGTGGCTGCCTTCTTGTTTACGATATAAAAATATATTATATTCTTGAGTATTTTTTGGTTTAAATTACGTTACAATGGAAACGGCCGACGTTAAAATTTCATTACATTTAATGGTACTTTCGTATTAACGCCACCGCAGCAAAAAAAAAGTGTGGCTTTAGGGATCCGCCGCACGATTTTGGAGAAACTTAATTTTGTATATGGTGGTTTGGTTCCTGATTACAACAATATGTTTATTGTGGTTTCTTTTGATTTGATTTTGCTAGAAGGCTTAGATTCATACATTTGATTCTGACTCTGTTAACTCAATATGGTCTTGTCGGTCTTACCCCTAGTGTTTTTTAAGAAACCAAAGGCGCAAAGGGGTTGCAACATCCGTCTGCTGTAACGATACCTGTGCTTTGTTACGAAAGGCGACGGAGCACCTTCGCAGCACAACCCGTAGCGCCGAAGACACTTCGTTTCGAAATTGTTGATAAAAAACCTAATTTTAAGGTTAGAATTACAATACTTATTTTTGAAAATATCTCAGGAATGGAGCATTTTAGGTTAGGTTACTAACCTAACCTTCCTATAACGCCGCATTCGCAGTATTTTTGCTGCGGTGGCTTTAATACGTACGTACCCATTTAATTAATATTGAGGTTCGACGATTAATATAAATAAATGCAATTGAATTTGATATTTTTATTTAAATTATAATAACTATTATATTTACATAATCAAAGTTTTGTGATCGTTTTCTAATAAATCGTTCCATTTTTCCTTCTCTTAAGGTGATCTCAGATTGGTTTACAGCATTTTAAGACTGTTTTCCTTTAGCTGTAACGGTTAAGCTTTATATGTCACAACCCCATCTCAAATTACAATTGAGAATATATATATCATAATTGAGGTTGGTTTATTAGTAGCATATTTTCTTATTGTGAAGTAAATAGTTATTTGAGATGAATACAAATTGACTTTGAATTATACAACCGACTATTATAGTTATAAAAAAAAAAATGTCAAAAAAACGTTTCCATAAATAACTATTTGATGTAAAAACTGAAAATTATACTTACCCGAGGTTATAAGTTTAGCTGCTACATATGAATTTATTATGAAAAGTATTCCAAAAAACACTTTCATTGTGGTCGTCGATGAGTCTTTTAAAATGTAGGATAATTTTGAATTTATTTTAAGAGCAGGATTTCAAAATTTTTCAAGATCTATTATTATTACACTATATAATTATAACATTTTTTTTAATTTTTGTGCCATATTCCGGATGCGCGTATTAACAAACTAAAGCAAAATTGTTTGATTGTTGTGATAAAGGGTAATATTTTATTATCGATAAGCCTTTAATCCGTTATCGATCACATGATCATACTTATTCAAAGAGGTATGTTTTGTTTTTTTTTTCGGTTTTACCAAAAAACCATTATATCCAACATAATATAATCAACGTTACATGAAACGTTATGGGATTTTATCATAAAGTCCCATGTCATATTTTGTTATTAGACCTTATTGGTCTATTTTATATAATAACATTAAGTTTTATACTTTGAAGAAGTAGGTCATGGCGTTAACGTAGTAAATTAAAATAAGTCTTCTTCTCAATAGAAAAATAGTCCATAGTCCCTCGGGTGGACATTTACAGACATTCACTTTCAAGTTTAACATAATGAATTCTGAACTTTAAAATGTGATAAGAAGAGACAAGGGTATTCAATATGTATATTTTTATTATAAAGTACATTAATATACCAAAATCATATAAATCAACATTACACTTCTGTCATTTCTTCGTCTTCAATGATCAAATCGTCCAGCATTTCAGCAAGAGTGATTCTCGGTAAGGACGGATCTATTTCATCAGTGTCGACTGGTATCTTGTTCTCGTCCTTGAATATGTTGATATTCTGTCTCATAGCTGGGTCTTCTTCTAAGTCATCCAAAAACTCGTTATAATCACTGTGGAAAAAAATTGTATCATAAATCCTGTAATATTATAAATGTTAAAGTGTGTTTGTTTGTTAAGCTTGTTGCATATACTTTGTCAGGGAAAAGGAGATGAAGTCCCTAAAGTAAACGGGACAACCTCCCAAAGTTATTCACACATTTCTTCTATGTACCAGAGAGTACATTGATAAAGTGATTGCATATAGCTCTACTAATTACGATTCAGTATTTTATTTAGGTTCAGCTCAGCAGAAAAAAACGGTCTTTAATCATAATTTTATAAATATAGATTGAAATATATAAATAAAATAAACCCATGACTCGCAATATTGGCATAATTAAATAACGAAAAGAGAGAAAACGATAACGAAACGACTTATGTTCTTTTATTTTTTTGTTATATATTGGCAAATCTTTACATAGTATAAAACAACGTCGTTTTATCTGTCCGTATGTCACTTTGTATGCTTAAATCTTTAAAACTTCGCAACGGATTTTGATGTGGTTTTTTTAATAGATAGAGTGATTCGAGAGGAAGGTTTTTGTATATAATACATAGACAATATAGTTAAGTAACACTGATAATTTTAAAAGTTTCTAATGTGATGCCGTAAATTTATACATTTTTTGCGCTTACATTGTAAACGCTGGCTGAACCCTACTAGATAGATCAAAATAATGTATTACAGAATTGTACACCTCAAAAATGTCTACAAAAAAGTCCGCGATGGTATATGTCTATCTCTTAAAGATAATCCACAATAAACATTTTTTATCGTTACATTTGAAGTTAATTTGTAAATATATTCATATTCTACGCGGGCAAAGCCGCGGTTAACATCTACTTTATATAATTCACTGATCTTTTGTATTGTATTGATACACTGATTAAAACATGTTATTATAATTTAAATTAATTGATAAAAGATTATTTTAACACATACCTATGATACGAAACTTTGATAGAAAAAGAACATGTTAATTAGTCCAATAGTTATCTGATGAGTTGGTGGTACCTACCCAATTGGGTTAGCAAGTCTTACCACCCAGTATATACATAAAGTATTAAATGCGGGCATTTTATCATGTTAACTAAAAATACAAATTAACCCAGTTCATACAATGCGCAGGCTACCAACTCTTCTATGTATTTGCCTTAGTAACGAAAGCAAGCATTTTTTTATTTCTCTCAAGAATGTTTGGGCCAAGGTCAAGGTTTATTTTTATATATATCGTATATACGTTAGTGTTCGAAACGAGGTAAGCACGTGAAATTAAATGAGATTAGATAGCAACAATGCCATTCGTACAAAAAATATTATATAAAATATCATGAAACTAATCACGACTAGAATCTAATAATATCTTGTCGCATTTATATCATAAAAATATAAGGAAGAAGTATGAAACTTGAGTTTATGATTATATGAGTTATGCTTTCAAAGGCCCATACTTCTTTTTAATTCTGGTTGCGCACGCGTGGCCTACTATGAAAATCTATATCATGGCGTTCATTTTGCAAATACACAGAGAGTTTTCAGTTCGACGTAGATGAACAATGAGGAAAAGCAAAAATACTCAAAGGTCTATCGGGGCCCGATTTACATGAAAACTAGAACCGTATCATTGGATATTTGATCAATTAATTTTCCTAGCCAGAAATCGAACCTGTGTCTTTCAGAAAATAACAAAATATAACTATTAGGTTGTGTCACGATATAAAATTGTATATCTTTTAATATCGTTATTTTTTGCGTTACAAATGCGACTAAAGCGCGACAACATCGCTGCACGACTTTGCACGTGGGCGAGCGGCCTAACGTTAACGTTACTACCCAACTATATAACATAATACTATTGGCGATCGGTGATATTTGACGGTGTAGGTCAAATGCGTGTGTCAAACAGATACACTAACGTCCTACATTATATAAAGAGATTTATTTATTTGTGGCTTTCCTATGGCCAGCACTATAAGTCAAACATATACGATATATTTTATTATCTAACAAAACTAATGAGCAATTGTATTCATTATTTCATAAAATAAAATGTTGCAATTTCAGGATGATTAAGATTAAGACATTGTTTGTTAATAATTAATTTTATAACGATTTATTTATTGTGATTTTCCGAACAACGCAAACTATAACAGATTTGTATACAAAAACTTTGTACCATAAACCGTTTTTAGTGAAAACATCGGACTAAAACCATTTCTAAGCTCAGCCCCGCTCGTGCACGTGCATCGATCTCTCCTCGTATTGCCAGTACGCAAATGTGTACAAACAGTGTTTCGCGAGTGTGCATATGTGTGCACACAGCGTGCCGCAGCGGTGTGCGTGTACTCACTCGTCGGTGATGGAGACGGGCTGCTCGTGCATGTGTCGCAGCTTCCAGGCGCGCGCGCGTCTCCGTGCCGCTTTCTCCCCATAGTGCTTCTTGACGAGGTACACGTCGGGGATCAAGCTACGGTCCAGTTTTTCCAGGTGCACGTCGTTCACGTTTGATTCACCCAAATTGTATCTAAAATATATTGAAACATTTTATATAATTTAAAACTCGATAACAAAAGAAACTTTTTTCAAGTAACGATGCAAGCCACAGATCAACCACCTTGAGGTCTAAACAGGACGAGAGAGCATAGACATTTTTGAAGAAACAAAAGTAAAATCCTTTGCTCAAACAAAACAAAAACAGATGAGGGTTTTATCTTACAGAAGAAACTGAATAAGGATTATTAATACTATAAAATAAAAAAACAACTAAAATCATTCATTCAAGTCATTATCACAAAAGCCTTAAACATCAAATTTACCTTCAAAATAAATCTTTTCCATAGTTTATTTAATAACTTTGTTTATATCTTACCCCAATACAGTGTCACCGGGTTTTAATATATGTCCTAAATGTGTTTTTGTATGCACTGGACTTATATCTAGGCCAAGTTCACTCGCTTTAACAACCCATACATCTGCTATAACATGCTTGTTCGACACTGTGCCTTGTCCTGGGAAAGTTTTCTTTTCCTGCAAAAAAAATATATTAATATTTATAACTGATAAGTTATTAATTCATAACGTGGGGTTAAAGGCGAATTACACTAATGTGTCGTGTCCTAGAAAAGAATGTGCATACTACTGTTGTGGCAATTAATTCAAAATTCACAGAGAATCACTTTATTTCAATAACATGTTTAGGTGTGTGCTGGCATCATTGTCATAATACTATATCGATAAAGATGTTATTAAAAATATATAAATACCTACATGTTCCTTTAATATATCAATGTCCATAACAATATATTCCACCAACTGTTTCGGATTACATATTGGGTTGAATGGGTAGCGCCAATATTGGGTTGATGAGATATCACAAACTGCAAACATAAAGTATATACTCTGTAAATTTTCAATCAAATTAAGAACTAAAATCAAAGAATTTTCAATAACAATTACACTAAAACTACAAGTCATAGTTTAACATAACATAGTAGGAACTATAAACAGTTGCTAAGTACATGTAAAAAAATTATTGCACAATATCTCTTCATCAATCGAATATTTTTGTTATACTTTCATGACTGAACCAAATTTGGCATGACCAAGCTTGAACCCCCAAGGAAAGACATAAGCTACTTTATTATCCCTAACACCTACAAAGAAAAACGCGGGCAAAGCCGCGGCCGAAACCTATTATATTATAACTGCTCCAAGATTATTTTTTTGTTAAATATTATAATTAGGAGTGTGTAACACTGTTTATCAAAATCAAAATATACACCAATCAAGTAGGCTCTTACAAGCACATTTGAATCGTCATTTGAATGCAAAAACACACCATATTATGACATTAGTTGTCAGCTTTGCTAGATACTATGCCAGTTGATATAATATGTTTATGTATTTTATTAGTCTGATAGTATAAATCAATTCATAAATTAATCAACCACTCGATGTTAAGTCCATATTGCTGTTTGACGTTTCAGCATAAGCAAGTGAGCCAGTTTAATTGCAGGCATAAGGGATACAATATTATAAATACTATAAGTAAGTCAATAATGCAAAAGTGGTTTATAATTCTCACAATACTCAGTGTTTATGAGCAAAATTAATTCAATTAAGGTGGTTCAATTGTGCATCTGCCTAATAAAATATTAAACAAAAGAAAATAGCTTGTGATACCTTGTCCAGTGTATGCATCAATTAAATGCAAAGTGCTTGTGACACGCTGCACCAAACATATAGGTGATATCGATCCCAGACTCTGTGTCAACTTCTTAGGTAAGCATACAACACTGTCCTTTGATAAAGGCACAATTTCGACACTGAATGTGAATTTGTAATTATAGATATTACTGTGAATATCGTGTGAAATCAGTTTTTTTGATTGCTGACATTTAATTGGCAACACTGATTGAATAAAATCAACCATTTTCCGAGCATGATTTTCTGTAGCATAGAAAAAGTCCAAACCCTCTGCAAAAATCAAATATTTTTATCATTAGTTTTAAAAGAATATTAAGTACTATGCATAATGGGGTACTATTATTATTATTATTTTCTATATTAAACAATAAAATCTTATTAAAACTTAATCAAAAGAAAAATGTCATAGCTTATAGCCAGTGGTGTAGCTACCATAAAGCAAGGTGGTGTATTGCAAAAGGGCCCCAAAGGCTGTTATATAAGTTTAAACCACATTGAAAGTGAAATAAGGAGTCTGATAAACATCAAAGTGGTGTAAATATACCACCTCAACAGAACCCTTATTCATATTGCTAAGCCACTGCCCATGCCTTATTCCAACCACAGGAGTATAAAGAAATAAATAAATATTTTTGATTTCAAATTTAACTGGCTATTGTCATTGATAGAAAGTAAAATTAAAGAGCATATAATTAGTTAAATAGAATAGTATTGTCATAAATAAAGACATTAATTGCAAACCGATTGTAGTGCATAATATAGCAGAGCTGTTAGGAAACTGTATGGAATAAGTAA
This sequence comes from Vanessa tameamea, assembly GCF_037043105.1. Taxonomy (NCBI): domain Eukaryota; kingdom Metazoa; phylum Arthropoda; class Insecta; order Lepidoptera; family Nymphalidae; genus Vanessa; species Vanessa tameamea. Next base: position 3,947,486 of record NC_087315.1, on the reverse strand, counting down.
ATCTAAGGTTTGTTTATCTTTACTCTTTTGATTTGAATAGAATATAATGAATAACCTACAGAAATAATATATATATGAGACAAATAGTTACCACAGTTAGGTTTAATTCCAAGTGTATTAACATGAGCTTTGTGCCTTAATATCAATTGCTCCAAGTAATAAAATGTTTTTCTGTTATTAGCTCTTTGACGAACTTGTACCAGGGCACGCCAGTAGTCCTGAGCTTCTGAACGATGACAAGCATCACACATCTGATGCTGAATCACATATTCCACTATGAATGTCTGCTGGAGAACTGTTCCACCCATCACTTCACCTTGTACTGTTAGCTTTACCTTTAAGCAATTTATTATTATATTAATATTAATTTAGTTAAGTAAATTGGAATATTAAAATTTATAAACATACAAATTCATCCAGTATTATACTTACTTTAATTCTCTTGGAATGTGGTTCAGTCCAAGCAAAGCCTGCATCAACTAATTTCACTCGATTAAGACCTTTAAGTCTTTTTAAACAAACGGCAAGAAGCTCCCGAGATTCAAGAGCACAAACTAACCATTCTGACGGAGGTTGCAAGTATCTAAAAAAAAATTGTATTTGCAAGGTGAATTATTTAAGAAGTTAGTACTATTTTCTTTATGTTTCTCATGTAATATTAGCAAATAAACTACCTTTCACAGCCTCTGCAAAAAAACAAGGTTGCTTGTTTTGGTATGCCATCTGTGATATCAACATGAGCTCTTAGACATGCGACACACATGTTCGAAGGGTTTGCTTCGATTGGCACTGCACATTGGCAGCATAATCTGAAAAAAATACGTATTAATTTACCGCATTTTAAATATACTTCTATAATACTCTAATTATTTCTAAGTGTCACATTCGTTCTCCATAAGGCTTTTTTTTTAAGTATAATTTCACTCATATTGGCCGACCGATAAATAGTTTTGTATGTTAAAGTTATCACTTGTTATACTATAACCTTTAAAATATCAAGTACACAGTAATAATAACTTACATTCGAGTCCCATTAGGGACTAACTCATTTTCAGGTGATATATATTCCATTATCAAACGAATAGATTTTTTACCGTGTGTGGTCTTAAAGTCAAAAATCTAAAAAAAAACTATTAAATATTTCATAAAATTGTACGACTTCAAACGTGTTGAACTTATGAGTCTTATGACATATTATAGCACAGGTGACGGATCACAGATGACAAACAGTTCCATCTGTATATCATCTGTATTATAATGTTCTATGCAATATAGTTTGAAATATTGACATAACCATAAAGTAGAAAACACAATAACAAGCAGTATCTTTTAGCTGGGGAATGGTGATAGCATTTTTTAGTTAAAAATTATTTAATTTGTTACTAATTTCAATAAAACTTTGGTCATAATTATCTAATATTAATAATAATACAACTAAATATTATATATATAGTAAGCAAAACGGACGGACTACGGTATATTTTTCGAATATCATATTTCATCTTTTGTTTTTTTTTATGGCATTGTTAATTAACAATACTAAAACAATATTGCTAGTGGTAGTTACTGGCGAATGGATGGAATATATATATTCAGTGGCAAACTTCTAGCTTTATTTCATTTCATAAAATAAATATTAGAAAATTATATGTATGTCTAAAACATACGAATCGATTATTACCATAAACAATTTATATCTGTGGAAACGGAAGTGTGAACCATGAATTAAAAAGTTATCACTGCAGTGAGCAGTCTACCTCTACACTATGGTCATTATTCCTCTTACGTAAACTTCGACAAGCACCGATTTTTCAAAAGAAGAAGATTTCGACTACTGTACATTCCTACGAAAACTTTTAAAAAACGAACATGTTTTCTACCGTTGGTAGAGCTGGTCTCTTGGCCACGAGGACGGTAGTTAACAACTCCTTAGCCGAGAAGACACCTTTGGTTGCCGGAGCCTTAGTGAATAAACGCGACTATGCAGCTAAAGCAGCAGCAGGGAAAGGTCAAGGTAAGGTGGTTGCTGTTATCGGTGCTGTCGTAGATGTACAGTTTGAGGATGATCTACCTCCCATCCTAAATGCTCTCGAGGTTCAGAACAGATCCCCTCGGCTCGTCCTTGAAGTGGCGCAGCACTTGGGTGAGAATACAGTACGTACCATTGCCATGGACGGTACAGAGGGTCTCATTCGTGGACAGGCTGTCCTCGACTCTGGCTCACCCATCCGTATTCCCGTTGGAGCTGAGACTCTCGGGCGTATCATCAACGTAATCGGAGAACCCATCGATGAGCGCGGTCCGATTCCCACCGACAAAACTGCCGCTATTCACGCCGAAGCGCCTGCGTTCGTCGACATGTCCGTAGAACAAGAGATTCTGGTAACAGGAATCAAAGTCGTAGATCTGCTTGCGCCTTACGCCAAGGGAGGTAAGATCGGTCTTTTCGGCGGTGCTGGTGTCGGCAAGACTGTACTTATTATGGAACTGATCAACAACGTAGCTAAGGCCCACGGTGGTTACTCTGTATTCGCTGGTGTAGGAGAACGCACTCGCGAAGGTAACGATTTATACCACGAGATGATTGAATCAGGTGTAATTTCCCTGAAGGACAAGACATCCAAAGTAGCGCTTGTGTACGGTCAGATGAACGAGCCCCCTGGCGCACGTGCTCGTGTCGCTCTCACAGGACTGACGGTTGCTGAATACTTCCGTGATCAGGAAGGACAAGATGTATTACTTTTCATTGATAACATTTTCAGATTCACTCAGGCTGGTTCAGAGGTATCCGCCTTGTTGGGTCGTATTCCCTCTGCTGTAGGTTACCAACCCACCCTCGCCACTGACATGGGTACTATGCAGGAACGTATTACCACCACCAAGAAGGGATCTATTACCTCAGTGCAGGCCATTTATGTACCAGCTGATGACTTGACTGACCCTGCCCCTGCCACTACTTTCGCTCACTTGGATGCTACAACTGTATTGTCTCGTGCTATTGCTGAACTGGGTATCTACCCTGCTGTAGATCCTCTCGACTCCACCTCACGTATCATGGACCCTAACATTATTGGTGCAGAGCACTACAATGTTGCACGTGGCGTTCAGAAAATTCTGCAAGATTACAAATCTCTACAGGACATTATCGCTATCTTGGGTATGGATGAGTTATCTGAAGAAGACAAGCTGACTGTAGCACGTGCACGTAAGATCCAGAGATTCCTCTCTCAACCCTTCCAAGTAGCTGAGGTTTTCACTGGTCATCCTGGAAAACTTGTACCTCTTGAGCAAACTATTAAGGGATTCTCTCAAATCCTTCAAGGAGAGTATGACCATTTACCTGAAGTTGCATTCTACATGGTTGGTCCAATTGAGGAAGTTGTTGCTAAAGCTGAAACTTTGGCCAAGAATGTATAAACCTTTCCCTAGAAATTATATTAGATGAGTAGTCATTTGGAAAACTCATGTTATTTATTATTACTCAAATACTACTGTATCTCAACACCCAATACAAAATGTAAAAATAATACATTCAATAACAGTGTACGGCAAACGACAAAATAAAAATTTACTACTAATTGACATTTTTTATTTTCTTTCTTGAATTACTTCTATCAGTAAGTTCAATTACTTAATTTTTAATATCAGTAGCTTGTAATATATACCTGAAAGCAACACAATTAGTTACTATTATAGCTCCTTGTTTTTCTAATATTATATAATGTTACATAATCTGATATATTTTACAGATATCCATTACTAGTTTTTATTTTTAAAATAGTAGTGACCTTGTAGTATGCAAAGAATTTTTATCATAAAACATATGTAATGAAACTACAAAATTTCAATTTTTATTTTGTTTTTAAAATGTGGTCAATGTTAAGTGAGTGTTATAACTTAAGAGTAATATACTTTATATGAAAGATTAATCTTGAGTTAGATATTTAAAAAAATATTATAGAAACAAGTTTCTTTCAACTTCTCAACCCTTAGTGGTTGTGTAAAATATCAAATTCTAACCACCATTGTAGAATCAAATTTTCGTTTCCCTTTTTTCAATAGTATATGTAAATTGTTAGAAAATAAAGTCGCCCCATTTTCAAAGCATAACCCATTTATTAAATTTAAATTAAAATGGAACCGTCCTCGTAACATAATTAGATCGAATATTAATATAATAATTATCAATACTGAATTTCGAAGTCTACAATTTTAATGATAAAATATTATTTTTATAATGTTAATTTGAGGTTAATCATATATATTTTAGGGGTATATTTTGTTACAGTATAGAAAAAGTGAATTATGATTGTAATTGAAAATTGAACATGTAATGCACAAATTACATAAACCTTAAACTTTCTTGGCAATTCATGTGTTAAGTGACATGATAATGTAATGAAACAAAAAAATGCTTTTTGTTTATTGTTTATTTAACAAAGGTTTTTATCGCTTTCCTCCAACACGTGGTGCAGCCTTCTGACTCACTTTAGCGGCTTTCGCTTTAGGAGCAGCCTTTGCTTTTGGTGCAGGAGCAGTGGTCTTCTTTGCTGCCTTTGTCGATTTCTTCTGCTCCTTTGCGGCCCTAATATAAAACAAATTTAATTACTTATTTATTTTTAAATAAAATGGTATTTAATTATAGTCATATTCATCATCAATACAATTAATTAATTGTTTAGCAAAGCAGATACCATAAACCTCTTAAAGTAAATACAAAAACAATTCTTATACAATTAAAGTTACTGACTACTTGTGTTTCAATTTGTATTCTGATAGATCAGGTATAAAATAATATCAGAAAGAGATATCTAAAATTTTAAATGAATAATATTAAATTAATTAATAGTTAACAGTTGATATGCATTTCCTTTACATAATTTACTCCTGTCATAAACTAATTTGAAATAACTTTACAACCAATATAAATATAGTATTAGGAGTATGCGTTAGTACATTAATATATGAATTAACAAAATAAATAGTATGGAAGACAGGGGCTTACTTAATAGCTTGTTCTCTTTGGGCTTTCCTGACTTCAGGTTTCATATTACGCTTGGCCATGATATCACTGAGGGAAGCACCGACAATAGCACGCTGGAACTTTTGTGTTCTCCTGGTGCGTTTCTTGGCCTGCTCTTCTTCTTGACCTTTCTTGAACTTGCGCCTGTAAAATGATTATAAGCTTATTATTTAATTCTGTAGAAAATGAAAATGGTTAAATATTATCAATGAATCAATTTTGGTTTTAATAAATTTTAATCTTTTTGATGTTATGTACACTTACGAGCAATGTAATCAATCTAAGTACTCATCAAATATTCTTAAGAGGGGAAGCTTGTACTCAAACATTGGTCAACAATTTCTGATAAGTTTTTACTATTTTCTATCACACTTTTTGACCATGTAAGATATTTACAATATTATTATATTTGAAATATTTCATTATTCTTAATAATTCAATTTAGATTAGTGAAAAAAAATATATAAATTACCTATACAACACAGTCCAGGTAACTTTACGAGGATTCCTCCTCATAAGATGTGCAGCTTCACATTTTGAGTTTAAGAATGTGAAGGTCTGAAAAACAATAAATTGAATTCAGTAAAAGTAAGTTGAGACGCAACATTAATAAAGCATACATGTATTTTACACATAAATGTTTTAATTGTTTGTAAGTTTAAATTAATATATATATTTAAAATATATTTGTCCGATACATAATTTGAGATAATAGCTATATTCGTTTTAAATTGGAGGAGGAGATATTATTACAACTGATTAATGAAACCTATATCTGAAAGTTGCGGTGAAATATTCTAACCTATTTGTCAAAACAATGCCTGAATTACTTTCAACAAGATCTATGTATTACACTGACACTAATTAATATGAAGTGCGAAAAGACTAATATTGAAAATAACAAATGTATTTTACCTTGCCATCCACCTTAACCATGGTTTTCCCATGGCCAGGATAAATCTTGTAACCACTGTAGGCACAAAGTCCGATCCTGCAAATAAAACACTCATCATAAAAACAAATCACTTCACCTCATTATTAATATAAATACGGTAAAAAACAAAATGGGATTTAATAGATTTAATAAAATACAAAATTATATGATAAACGTACTTCATTTTGACTTCTGTTACGAAAAGAAAGAATAGTTCAAGTGTTGTACAGATAATATTAAAAGTATCGATTCTTTTGTAACATTGATAGCGTAATCGATTTAAAAAATATATATAATAAGCTAACGGAGTAGATTTAACAAGTATGCCAGTTAAATATTTATTATTTTGTTGACATTAATATGATATTTAATAATTACTCTAATTGTAAAAAACTTAAATATTAATAATTCTATTTAATAATCGGGGAATTTGCAAAATTACCACAAAATATATAAGCCCCTAATTTATATATATTTAAATATCTTATTTGATCAATTTTAATTTTTATGGTCAGTAAAACAATTATGCGCTAAGTCGATTAGTATAAAAAAAATTATTTTTATTCGTACTACCTACTAATATACATTTTAATAATACAGCTAAGAATTAAATGAAAAGAAGTTTATACATTACACGTAGTGATGTGACTAATTTTTATCAATTATCTGTGGTTTTTATTTTTTAAATACTTTACTAGGTAACTAGGATTAACGATACGAATTAAAGATGATTTGTCCAGATTTTTTAGAATTTCAGGTTTGTTAAATAAATTCATGCCACAAAAATTGGATATTTATTCATAACATATTATATAGATATAGTTTTTAATATCAATTCCTATAACCTTAAAATAACCTAAAAAATTATAGTTTAATGGTCAACATTCATAATTTTGATATTTGTTTTTATTTGTAGGTGTTTTTGTTTCTTTCAGGATGTCTTGAAAAAGATGCGAGTGGTGGATGATAAAATAGTTTATACATTAAATACATCAATACCAACTGAATCATTCAAAACTAAAGTGGATGCATCATCGGTTTGCCATAATTTGTTTGATCAGATACAAAAAAGCCACAGTGAAAGAGAAATTGTTATAAAAAACTGCATTGTTGCAACGGCTGAAACTGTTAAGAAATTAAAGAGTGCAAAGGAAAGTTCACCTGATGACATAGATGTTATTAAAAATCTTAAAGCTGAACAAAGAAAGGTAGCAGTTTATAATTATTTTAAGTCTTCATTGTATTTAAAATAATATGATATCGAACATCATGACCAATATTATAACAACTGATATGAGGTGCTAGTTAGTTATTTTCACCTTTACTTCATATTTTTTTATGTTTTATTTGCATCTGATAGGATATATTTTTTAATGGTTATTTATTGTGTTCATGAATCCATTACCTAAGTCAGGGCTGTGCAAAGCACGGCCCGTGGCTTCCATTTGTGTGGCCCTCAACATGTATTTTATAATATGGATATGTAATAATTATGGATAATTCTGAAAGATGCTGCTTTTTGACCATCTGAACATTCTTAGACAAAATAATTGTTGAATTTAGTTAGCAACTATTTACAAAAATTTAAAATATATTTATATTTCTGCAGTACACCAATAAATGTAGTTTAATTGTAGTTAGTTAAATAGTAGTAATGTAAACAGCCCTGACTTAAGTTATTATATCCAGTTTTGCAAACAAAATAACATTAATAACTCATCATCATCATTCAGCTAGTCTGAATTTGTATAACTGATAAAGATGTTTTTAAAAGATTATTTTATTTTGCAGTTACGTCTCTTGCAAACTGAATTAAGTGTGGAGGAAGTTATCAAAGAAAAAACTACAAAGCTATTTACTGAGAAATGTAGAAGTTACTATAAACCAAATAATTTATGAAGACTGATAATCATGCATTTAAATGATGGGCTTTGTGTAAATAGCTATATAAATAGATTTTGAAACAATTAATTTTTTTTTATTTGCTTTTTGGGTAAACTACTACTAATATTATTTAACTTAGTACCTATAATCTACTTATCATCTCACAAATTTGAATAAAAATACACATTTGTATTATAAAAAAAAATCAGTGTCATATCTTTTTAAAGATATTTTTAATCTAAACCTTACCAATGAAAATTTATATTTATTGTGTTTATCAATAAGGAAAATTATCACAAATATTATAAATAAGAGATTGTGTGTAGATCAATTTCATATGAAATAAGATAAAAAGCGACTTATGCATTTAAAATTTATATTTTTCTACATAAGTTATATATTTCGTGTTAGTATCTCATAATTTACAGCAACCTATTGGGAGTAACAAAGCTTAAAAAATATTTTGTTCACAAATCATTTCTGAGCTTCTTGTTTCTTTTTGTAGTCTTCTTCATATTGTTTGTGCCAGTCTAAATTCATTTGTTGAACAGATTCACCTCTCTTTGCTGCAGCTTTACCAGACATTACAGCATATAAACTAGCAAGAATTGTAAGGAGTATTAGATAGTTTGATAGCTTAATTCTTGCTTGACTTCGAGTCCTCTCTAGTAAGTCTAATCTGAAATAACATATGTTTAGTTAAAATTGATTGTTAAAGGTAATTTACAGTACATCGTCAAACTGCAAGAAGTAAATACTTATTTGTTCAAAAAGCAATAAGTTACTATGTTGATTAATATTTTATAATTAACTTTACCAACACAGTACATGTTTTTTTTTCGAAATAACTATATATTATAAAGTATTGTGTGCATGATGGTGATACCATGCAGGACATTTCCCCAAATAAAATACCGAATTTTAACCCAACCCAATTAATTTATTTTTATTGTCCTTAACTTTTTTTTGTTGTTAATATATTCTTGCAGTAAGCCGACGAACATGTTATTTGTTGTAATCATATTTTTTTGTTAATTGCATAACATTTTAACGTCATTTTAAAGTTACATACGATACTTCTTTCGGTATTTCAGCCTTGCTTTTGTACTTTTTAGTCCAGACAAGAAGAAATTTTTGAAATTCATTTGGTCTATATCTTGCACCCATAGAATTTTCTCTGATCGTAGGCGGGTTAGTTCCAGCTTGAGGTGTACACATAAATCTTCTTAGTATATTTATCGAAGGTCTTATTCTAAAAAGGAGTAGCTTATCCATTTTTAATTATTTCGTCCAAAATCCCACAACCTTGAAAATGTTACGATAAAAGTAAAAATAAAATAAAAATAACCAATGCTGCCATTATGTATTTTTGAATTTCCCAATAACAAGATAATTCTATTATTTAAAATCTTTATTCATTATAGTTATATAAATTAATAAAATAAGTATTCATGATGTAACTAAAATAATATTTTTTCTATACATTGCATTAAATATGAATAAAACTTATTTTGTACTGTGTAGTAATACGATAAATAAAATAATCACTTAAACTTCGATCGAGAAATCGAAATCGAGTAGTAGTAAGTATTTTATTTATTTAAAAGACAAATATGACGATTTTTCTATCAAATTATTGATTAGCAACACTGCAATAGCAATTGCACCAGAGCTATCAAGTCCTAAAATAATATTATTTTAAAAATTATATTACTAGTAGTTTTATTTAAATTATCAATATTAATAGGAATAAAAAAAAATTAAGCAACTCATAGTGTGGTAAAATATCATAACTGTATAATAAACAATATTTTTATAACACCTTATTACTTATTTACCTAAAATAATTTATAGTTTAAATAATTGGCATATAATAAAATTTAAGTGATTAACACTTAAGCCAAGGAAAATTATCCACGCTGGCAGCCCTAAATTTGACAAATTGTATTTTCTTTACTCTTGTCATTTTTGGATAAGCAAAGACATAATATTACCATGAATGTATTTATCAAAACTATATGAAATAAAATATAATTTAGTAATATTATTATTTAGTTTTTATTTTAAGTATATATGCATATCAATTTTTAAAGTTTTTGTATAAACTCAATAAGATCAACTTAATAGACCTACTTTTTGGGAATATTTATCCAATTTACTGTCCAAACTAAATCTAATCTCTTGTAATTAATTTCGATCAACAATTCCATTATTGTTGATCGATAGTAATGACAAGTAATATACACTGCTTGGTTATTATATATACATAACAAATAACTTGACTAAAAAAATAATAATGTGCTGCGCTTTCCAATACCGTGGGCGTAATAAGTTCACAGAACGCTACTAATAGGTCAAAAATTAACCACTAACATTTCCACAACGACATCGGGATCAGTGGTTTTTATTTTTTAGTGAGAAAATTTAAAAATCTCTTAAGTTACTGAATATTACCGTGCATTGACAATACATATACTTTTTATTATCGTTTAAGTTTGATTTGTGAGAAATGGAATATGAAATGGAGTGAAATGAGGTGTAATTCTCAAATATTTCTTTCACATCATCGGTTAAGTGTCTTTTTCTTTTTCAATCAAAGAAACGTAATCAACTCTAACATATATTTCATATATATGGAAATTTAAACGAGTTAATATATTATACATAAATGATTAAGAAATTAGACAAAATAATATTATTCTTTATCATTAGTTCCTGTTATTGGCTGTACAGGTCCATACTTTTGTATATTCCTATAGGAAAAATAAAAAATATCAATTTCTAATGTCATAGTGTCACAGTGCCAATGCTGTCACATCTGACATTAGTTCTGAACATTTGTTTATTTATTTATACTAGTAATTAGTATGATTAACATAAAAGTGTTTTTTTAATATTTTTATGACCGATGTTGACGTGAACAGTGACGATTTAAAATAACTTTCAATATGATGTGGGATTCGTCAACCTTTTTGGGTGCATTAACGCCGAAGTTTTACGTAGCCTTAACCGGCACTTCATCTCTTATCTCCGGCTTGATACTAATATTCGAGTGGTGGTATTTTCGGAAATATGGCACTTCGTTTATAGAACAGGTACATCGAGTTTCAGCTTATATACTTAATTGATAAATTAATTTAAGAAAATTCCGAGGATAATATTTTACATTAGATTATTTCATGCTTCTAATAAGTTTTGTAATTTAGAGAGTCGTGTAATTCTTATTATATGTGAGTAACAAAATTCACATACTTACATATTTATTATATTCATTGTATTAAAACCTTAATGTTAATAATTCTTATGTGAATAAATCCATTGTATTGACATTAAAATAACATAATATAAGAATTATAATTAAATGTTTTATAACATCTACATATTAAAAAGGAATTAGAATTAAATAAAATAATATTTGAAAGTGTGCAGCTAAACTTTCATAAAACCTTAATTTGAATAACTCTTTTGTTTACTTTTGTATTTTTAAATTATAAGAACATAATAAATTTTATTTGATCCAGACTTTTTTCATGATAATCATGGTTTTATATTCTATTAAAAGGGCTTATCATAAACTGTCTTGTCTGTCTACAAATATATTAGATAGAAAAACTATTAAAGGTAACCAAAATAAGAATATCACAGCATCAAAAACCCTAAAAATATAATTTTGAATTATCAAAATAAATTACCTTGACCATGTATGTATTTTAAAGTACTTCTGTTAAACGTATATCAATGTTTTCTTTTTTATATAAATAAATAAAGACTAATGTGATTTACACAAAAATTTTTTTGAGTAAGTGCACAGTTTTCAGTTAAACAGTTTTAGTTTAGTTAGTTAGTAAGGCATTTAATCAATTGCAGCTGTTAGTTTAAATTGGAATTTTTCAGGTGATTGAGTTGAAAGTTACATACCTATTTGGTGTTGGTGATAATATATTTAAATTAATGTTCAAAAAAATATATTTGGTTTAGCCGAGTTGAAATAAATTTCATACTATTATATATGCAATTTTAGGTTAATAAGAGTTTATAATTTATATGTGTGCTTAATGTCAATTTAAGAAAATGCTCTATAAATTTTTTTGGATACAATAGTTGATACATATAGTCATAAAAAAATAATTCTTTTAATAAAATCTTATTTTAATTTTGTTTTAAATGTATTCAACTACAGCTCTTACACTTCAAAGAGATACTTAAAAAAAAAAGTAGAAAACACCAGGAAAAAAGATATGATTCCATTATATGTATAGAATATAGATATATATTTTGTAGTTTGACTGACACAATCTCATATTGTCTTTACAAAAGACTGTTTATAAATTCTAGATAGCTTGAATGATAGTGAATTTGTGATGTTTACAATCTATTTTAGAATTCCACTTCACTTTTCTCCAATTTTCTACTGTTACCCATAGAAAGAAACTGTACTATATGTTATCAGGTGTCACTTACACACCTGGGTCCATGGCTTGGTGGAAATGGCGCTCAGGGCACAGAGCCAGAGGGCGGCGATTGCAAAGTGTGGCGCAACCCTATGTCGCTTTTACGCGGCGCGGAGTACGGTCGGCTATGGAGCGCCGCGCGTCGGGCTCCGCTTACCTATTATGACATGAATCTTTCCGCCCAGGTCTCAATTTTATTTTGTTATATTAAGTATTGCTAACTAGTTAAACTGTAGAACTTAAAACCTTGTCGAACAATCGGTTTTTTTATTTAAGTTCAGGGTATTTCTCGAATATATCACTCATAAAATTTTACTGGTTGATTTTTAATAATTACGTTGGTACAGGAGCACCAAGCGTGGTTCGGTAGTGGCGGAGGAGGCGCAGGGGGCGCGGACGAGGCTTTGGCACGCGCGTGGCGTGAGCGTGAGCCCGCGACGCGGGTTGCGTGTGCGCGCGCCGCTCTCGCGCTACGACCCGATTGCGCCGCTGCGTTACTGTTGCTTGCAGAGGAGGATGCGCCTACCGTACTTGAAGTATGATATTTGTATTAACTTTTAAAACAGTGCAATAAATTAGTACAAGTACAAAATGAGAGGGATGGGGTACTATGTTTTTTTTTTAGCATTAGCAGCCTGTAAATTTCCCACTGCTGGGCTAAAGGCCTCCTCTCCCTTTGAGGAGAAGGTTTGGAGCATATTCCACCACGCTGCTCCAATGCGGATTGGCGGAATACACATGTGGCAGAATTTCGTTGAAATTAGACACATGCAGGTTTCCTCACGATGTTTTCCTTTACCGCCGAGCACGAGATGAATTATAAACACAAATTAAGTGTATGAAAATTCAGTAGTGCCTGCCTGGGCTTGAACCCGAAATCATCGGTTAAGATGCACGCGTTCTAACCACTGGGTCATCTCGGCTCTAATTGTCTTATATATGTATTAATTGATAATAAACATATCCGATAGTTTCGGTTATGGAGCTCCATAATAATCCTGGTCTATTCGCCAAGATCAACGTGAAAAAAGAGACCACAAAAGTAATTTTTTATAGTAAGCATCGTGACGCCATCTACGGCGTAACGCGACCGAACTCGTTTCTAGGAGAACACAGACTAATTAGAATAAAATGTTGATCGAGACAAATTGTAGTGATCGTCGATGTAAGCTCTATCTGCATTTTGTTGCTAAGAAAGTTTTTGTGTTTATGTTAGTTGATTAATGGTAAAACTATGTATGAAAGATCAAAATTTTTACTTATAAGTTCTTATTACAGTAAAAAAGGAGCTGTTGCTTAAGAGAGCAGTCAATTTCGTAGGCGGAGCGTGTACTGAGGCGGGCCTGGCGCGCGGGTGAGGCGGCATGGCGAGCGCTGGCAGCGGCGGGCGCGGCCGGCGCGGCGCGGCGCGAGGCAGCCGTCCTCGCACACGTCAAGCGGCGCGCCGCCATGTGTGCGCGTCGGCTCGGTCGCCTGCGCGACGCCGCGCGCCTATTCCGTGAGCTGGCGCGAGATGCGCCCCCCGCGCTGCACGCGCTTGCTCTACACGAGAACCTTATCGAGGTGCTGCTTGAGCAGCGCGCCTACGCAGATGTGCAGGTAACCAATCTAACGTTTGGAGAGTCTTAATATGTATATTATTTCAATTGGTGCGTACGTGTTCGTAATGTACGTATAAGTTATACGTAACGTGTTATCGTAATCGGCCCAGGCGGTGCTGGCCCGGTATGATGATGTGGGGTTGCCGAGGTCAGCCACGGTGTGCTACACGGCAGCACTGCTGCGGGCGCGGGCCGCCAGTCCGTCGGCGGGTGCGGGGGCGCGTGCGCACGCCGAAGCGGTAGCGCTCGAGGCTATCCGCCGTGCTATCGAGTTCAACCCACACGTTCCCGAATACCTGCTGGAACTGCGGCCGCTGACGCTGCCGCCAGAGCACGTGCTCAAACGCGGTGACAGCGAGGCTGTCGCGTATGCATTTTGGCATCTTCGTCACTGGCGTGCTGCGGACGGCGCGCTGCGGCTGCTGGGCGCGGCGTGGGCGGCGGCAGAGCGGGAGGGTGCGGACGCGGGCGTGGGGCGCGCCGGGGCCTGCCTGCAATGCGCGGACCGCGAGCTGTTGCCGGCGCACCACACGCTGTCAGTATTCCCGCGGCGGAGAGCGCCGGCTCTGCTTCCGTTGGCTGCGGCGCTGTGCGCGGCGACGGCGCTGCTGGCGTTGCTGGCGCACCGCTGGCCGGCGGCGGCGGCGCAGGCGGCGCGGGCTGCTGCGCAGGCGCTCGACCCGCGGCCGCTGCTGCGCCTCCTCACCGCTATTTGAGAGCCCTCTCCGCGTTTATATATTAAATTATTACCTAATAGTTATATGTGTTACGTTCGTGCGTAATTTATTTATTTTCGTGTCGTATTAAGTATTTAGTCTTTAACAAGATACTGTAAGCTCAATAAAGGACATTAACAATAAATTTCTATTATTTTGACAAACTCAACTGATTTTTTCTTTCTATGTTATCGTTATTTGACGATGTTGTATTATTTGCTATTTTTTTTAATTGGCAAAAGTTTTGTAATGACAACCGTCATTACAAAACTATTACTTACAATTTAATTTAATTTACACTTTATTATTTTTAAAACAAAATAATAACAAAAAACGAATTTCTGAATACATTACCAAAACTAAGATTACTCCTTTAAAACAAAATTCGAATTTGTCTATTTTGGAATTAATGAATCCCAAGTATTATGCATATACTTAAAACCCGTAATTTCGTTTTTGTTCTTACGCGTTATCAAAGAAGATTTAACCTAAACAGATGATTTAATATCCGGTAAAGATATAATTTTTGTTACTTGAAAGTAATGTTCTATAAATATGAGCTTCAAATCATTAAGGTTTCCTAGAACGTATACAAAATTAAGCAGACAAATGCAAGTTGATTTAAAAGTAGTTTGAAATTTCCCCCTGCTGGGCCTCCTCTCCCTTTGAGGAGAAGGTTTGAAGCATACTCCACCACGCTGCTCCAATGCGGGTTGGTGGATTCACATGTGGCAGAATTTCGTTAAAATTAGCCACATGCAGGATTCCTCACGATGTTTTCCTTCACCGCCAAGCACGAGATGAATTATAAACACAAATTAAGCACATGAAAATTCAGTGATGCTTGCCTGGGCTTTGAACCCGCAATCATCGGTTAAGATGCACGCGTTCAAACCACTGGGCCATCTCGGTTAGAATGTGTGTTTGTTATCAATTTAAAAAAAATAAAGTTAAATCTGTGAGTCGACTATTAAGACCCAATGTCCAACTAGTTTATTGAGCAACTTTTGATTATTGATGTGATATTTGGTTAAGAAAAATTAATAGAATAATTAATTATTTATGTTTTCGTTACTCGATACAGCGCATATTGATTTTAGGTTAAACAATACATCCTTAACAAGCTTGTGCCCCACTAAGAGTAGGAGACCTTAAACAATTGATCCGTGATTGTGAATTTATCAGAGTAACGCTTGCTCATTCGATTTTGTATTCTCGTTTCGAGTTGATACTAAACTCATATAATAAAATCGATTTTTAAAAGATATATGAGCATATTTGTTTGTACGTCAATTTCATCTAGAATTCGTTGGCAATCTTACACAGAATCAAGAAATCATAAATCGAAATATACTAACAATCAAGTAGGCTTTTACAAGCACTTTTGAATCGTCATTTAACAAACTATATTAAGTGATTATCGTCTTTACCAAAAGGGCAATTATTACTCGCGGCCCGTGCACAGAGTTCTCAACGTCAAGGAGCCCCTGAAAGATTTATACTGTTTTTTTTTGTAATTTACTGTCGGTGCGTGGCGATATTGACTAAGTTCAAAGAACGAAAAGGCACATTGAGCGAATAAACTCACAACGTGGTGTGTTGGTTGTATTGCTTCTATAGTCAAATTAATCTTCCGCGATTATAGTTTTAAACGTAATGAAAAGCTTGTTAAAATATTTTTTTATAAATATAGATTAGGTAGGCAGGATGAGCATACATATGTGCTACCTGATGGTTAGTAATCACCAACACCCATATACATTAGAGGTGTAAGAAATATTAATTATTCCTTAGATAGCCTATTGGCTACTAACCTTGGCACTAACCTTGGCAGCTAAGATGTGCCTGTAGTTACGCTGACTCACTCACCTTTCAAACCGTAATACAGTTCGTAGTATCGCATATTGGTAGTAGAATTAATGATGAGTGGGTGGTATATAGACGGGTTTACCAAGCTACCACCACGTAAACTTTACCAGATTGATTAAAATCTGCTATAAATATTTCTTCTTACTATTCCTTTATTTTGTATAATCGATTCACACTTTACAGTGAATGGTATTTGTGTCACGAAACGAATGTATTGTAGTCTGTTGTTAATTTTAGCCCGTTATTTGGTTTCGGTGGTAATAGTCTACGATATAATAATCTTAGAATAACTTACAGTTATCCTTTTAAGAAAAAACAACAGCAGTTTAAAAGCTAAGAGTGTTTTTGCAAAAAACTATTGTAATAAGCTCGCCTCGGATAAGAAGTAATGCCATTCCTATCAGAGCGGGAACGGCTGATTATTATACTAGTCTTTCGTGATGCTATCATTCAATATTACAGCCATTACAGGCTGATCAAGTCCACAGCCAATTCAACGCCTCAAGTCTACGCCGTGAGTTTGCCTGCTCCTGTACGTGTGGTATCCATATGTTATAGAAAAAAATACACTTCACTAAATGTTTTGAACCAATTACGAACATAACGCCAAATATATTCCAAATAAACGCATACGAATTTCAAAACAATATCAAATAATTCATTTAACAGAAGAGTTAAAGTCGAATTTAAAAACTCTTTTGAATACATCTTGCATGTAGGTGAAACTGTCTATCATTATTATTACCATGATACATTTGCAAAAATGAAATAAATAAGTAAACTTTTTGTTTTAATAAAATTATATTGAATACCTAAATGACCTGGGCGTGTGATTTAGTCTTGATCGTCTCGAGACCGCGTGCAACAGGCGGCAACCTGATTAGAAGCTGATGTTGTTCGCCGTAGTACGTTGACTTTTCAGCTCTGTAAGTCTGTACGAGTGAGTCGCATGCCCGAGCATCGGTCCGCTATTCGCTCGTCTCGCCGGCATCCACTCTCGGGCGGCAGTCTCGCGGCACACGCTAGCCGTGGTAGTCGTTGTCGATGTCAATCTGTTCTGAGTTTGAGTACCCGGCAATTACAAAAGTTTCGGGAGCGTGGACTTATTTAAGTTATTGTCACTTTTAAAAGTTTATATTTTGGGTTTGAAGCACAAAAAATATTTTACAAGTTAAACGAAATATACATATATCGTATTTAAAGTTTAGAAGGAAATAAGTTTAAAAAAATATTGAAGTGTAATTTTCTGATAGGACGATACATAAAACTATTTTAATTGCATCAAATACATTAAGGATTGAATTAAACTATAACTTGCAAAGTAATTTTAGTTATAAAAATGAGTGAAGAAGGTAAAGAACTTCGTAGAGAGTGTCGGATGAGCGTGTAGCACGAACGTGCGTGCGGGCCGGATGCGGGTGCGCGGGCGCGATGGCGGCGCGCCGCCTCGTGCTCAACGGGCTGACGGCGGAGGTGGCGGGCGAGACAAATACGGAACATGCAGAGCACGCGGAGCACGTGCAACTCACGGAGCACGAGCATGCTCGATGCGAAAACCCTATCTCAGCGCCCGCCTCGCCAGAGTTCTATCACGAGCTCGAATTATATCGACAGCTGCTCGCACTGCCTGCCGAGCGCCCGCCGCGGCGCCGTTCTCGCACGCCCGACCCACCACCGCCGGTGAGCGCTGTTCGCGGTAAGTTTGGGAGTAGTTCACAACTTGACTTTTTATTATTAGAGTTATAAATGACGGTTTTTGTATTGGACGGGCGTAAAAAACTGGCGACATTTCTTAATTAAAAATACTTAAAAAACCGGCTAAATAAAAGGATATATTTTAGTTTTATACACTTATGCTTTTGTTTAGTCTACTCCCAAGAAACTGTAAAGTCCGTCAAACTGCTGGGCAAAATGAGGTGAGTCCTATAAGGTTTTGGAGCTGATTCCACCTGCTTGATTTCCTCACGATGTTTTGCTTCGGGTAAGAGATAAATTATATTTTCAAAAAACTTTATGTATTTTTGTTTGGTATATATTTTTTAATTTATTTCTATTAGAGCTTTAAGGCTAAGTCTTCAATAACAAGTAAAAACTATTAGTAGAAGAAAAGGTGTAATAAGCACTTTGTAGTTACACATACTGGAGTTGTGACAGGTTTAGTATTGTTTGTATTAGATGTGGTATCCCGTCGTTGCCGAACGCCGGCTCCGCGCATGTCCGCGCGCGCCGCACCACGAGCGCCGCGTGCGCCTCTGCTGCCCGTCTCCAGACCTGCAAAGGTAAGCTTTACTCTTATCTCATCTATATTCCAGTTATAAATTAATTCTATTATTTATATTAGATAAAAAAAACAGTATCTGTAACGTAAAAGAAAGCCATTTTTATATGTCTTTAACACTTCTCGCTACGACTGAAATAAATTTAGAAGAGACGAAGAATCAGAAAATTAAATGTAAACGAGTGCTCTTTACCAAACGTTCACATTCTTTTACCCTAAAGCTGTGTTCCAGATAAGAGCAAGGCAGTATGCTAATCGCTACAATTAGCGTAGTTTGTAAAACTCTTACAGAATATTGTCGAAGTTTCTAAAGATGATTTGAAAGTTGTAGTTGAAAGTGCTTGATAGAGTCTGACACTAAGATTCACGTCTGCAATTATTCGCAATGAATCGGATATATTTATGTTGAATAAAATAATTGTACATTATAGTTATGCCATAGCACCCGAGCCACAGTCGTAACTTAAAGTAAAAGACAAAAGTGGAGTATCAGTCGTCTACTCTAATACAGCTTGGAGGAAAGCTTCATTAAGTGCTTGCTAGACTAACTTACTGTCATAGTGTTTAAGAATGTGTAAGTAGTTTTCTAAGTAAACCTTTTACCTAACATAGTAAAGTATTTATTTATAAATGATAACTTATCCTTGATCGTCAGATTCCGTTTTTCTGATTTGAAAACCAAATTTAATCAGACCATTAAAAATTGTTATAATTTATTATATTAGAGCAACCCAGGCCAATCGGAATTCTAGTAATTTAACATTTCATTCGTTCTACCTGTCGTATAAGGAGGTTTTACGCATGCGGCGCCTTTCTCCCCTGACGTAAAACGTTGCTAAACGAAAGATAATAATCTATCCATTAAATTTCCTCACAAGCCGTCCCGAGTGTTCCGCGGGAAATGTAGATATTTTAAATTTATGTCATATTATGTGCTTTTACGAATATTTCAGTTCAGATAAGCGAACGCTAATTTCCTTTATAAGCTTTCGCACCGTACGGCCCCGTCATTTATCATTCTTATATCATTATGAATGAGATGTAACATTCGAAATTTAAATTTTATATTTAATTTAATATATTTTGTTAATGTATGTGTAACTAATTTAATAATCAAAAACAAACTAGATATGTGTACACGGGTACAATAAGGGCCTACGTAAAACTTTATATTTACAAATATACAATGAAAATATCGTGTGGCTTAGGGTCTTCGCTGGGCTAAGCAGAGCACCTCATCAAAGTTTCAACGTAATTGTATGAATGGTTGGCGAGCCGAGATGGCCCTATAAAACGCGTGCATCTTAACCGATGATTGTGGGTTCAAACCCAGGCAAACACCGCTGAATACAAAAAGAAGAGACAGGATAAAGACGTCTGTTTACTCCAATTTTGTCTATTGTACGCCGCGCAAAAGAACTTCGTTCCAATATATTGTTTTATTAATAGCCTGTACATTGCCCATTGCTGGGCTAAGGCCTCCTCTCCCTTTGAGGAGAAGGTTTGGAGCATGTTCCACCACGCTGCTCCATTGCGGGTTGGTGGATACACATGTGGCAGAATTTCGTTGAAATTAGACACATGCAGGTTTCCTCACGGTGTTTTCCTTCACCGCCGAGCACGAGATGATTAATAAACACAAAACTATGTGGTGAAACATAGTTTTCAAAAGATCGCGTAGATTACGTAGCCAACTGCCTCGCTACGCTCGTAGTAGCTAGCTCGTAGCACAGCTACGTGAACGCAAATAACGAACGTTTCGCTTTAGTGATAATTGAAATGTGTGTCAATATTGAGTGGTGATATGCATTATGAGTTCTGTTGGTATGTAGTTATTAATAATATTTGTTATTCTAACTAAGTCAAACATGTTCACAAAACCAGAAATTGCTGTAATTATTATTGACGTACTAATATTATTTAAACACGCACATTTATGTCTTCGTGTAAACTGCGTATACGCTGTGGCAACATGTACTCGAAATTTATTTTTATTTACACTAATTATACAAAGGTTGAACATAAATTATATGGCGCAAATGAAGTAGACCAAAATCATATAACGATAACAAGAGAATATATACATAATATATAAACTTAAATACAATCATATTAAAGATTTTATTTATATAAAATAAAACATGAACCCGAATCAAGATAAAAGTAAACATTGCATTAAAGTAGTTATTAAATATATAATTAATTAATATTCAGGCATTTATTTGAAACATACTTATAAATGCTTTTTCTTAAATTATCCTAGAAAATTCATATACATTTATTTACTATACGTTTATATACGTAATATTAACTCAAGACTAGTTCTAAATTCAACTTATTTTGTTGAAATTGAATCATAAAAAATATTAAACATTCGAGTGTATATAAAGCATTAGAAATGCCAGCTAGATATAAAATTTAGTTTTATTTTTATTGCAAATATGTTTTATGATAAAATACGAAAAGAAGCAGATTTGTGCTTAAGGATATACTTTATATGTTGAAGCCACGGGTGCACCGTCCTTGTTTGTTCGATGTCGTTTCTAGAACAAATGCGAGAACCTTTTGTCTTGTAACTAACCATATCCGGTATTAAGCAAATAGATTGTTTTAATGTCTCCTCTTTGCACACATATGTATTTAATACGATTTGGATAACGGCTACTAAATATGATAGAAGTCATTTCTATCATATTTATTAAGGTTAACAATACAATCTGAAATAAAAACAAATCAATTAGACTCTTATGATGATTAAATAACTGATGTTTATTAGTGTTAATACAGTTTATAGATAACTTCAAACTTTACTTAAACCAACTCAAGCTAGTTAGAACAATTTACTTTGAGATCACCATGACGTACAATAAGTTGGGGTCTTTGTACGTCATTGGCCGTATGTTATCATAAAATAAATAATAAGTTAAATAAAATGATAACAGAAATGTCACGATAATTTTGAGATAGCGCGCGTTTCGAGTTGCGAAATTGCCAAGTGTATTATACTAACTTACAAATAAATAAATATATTTTTGAATACAGGTAAGTTTAATAAAAAATATTTTATATTCGTTGTCTAGTGTACCGACTTCACGGTCGGAGTCCCGGCAGGGTGCTCGGGAAGAGGACTAGTTAACATGAATATTCATTAATGTTCACTCTGCGAGAGGTATGACTTATATATCCAGAATTCGAGGAGCAGAACGAGATTCTTAAATTATTATTTAACTGATAATGTTTTGAAAAGCTGAGTGTGACGTACTAATGGTTATATTAGAATAAATTAGTGGTAGGGTTATATGCCAACCCGTCTTAGTAGGTACCATTCATCATATATTCAACCGCCAAACAACAGTACTTAGTATTGTTGTGTTTCGGTTAGAAGGGTGAGTGAACTAGTGTCACTACAGTCACAAGGGATCTCATCTCAGTTCCCAAGGTTGAAGGCGCATTGGCAAAGTAAGGAATGGTTAAAATTTCTTTCCGCGCCAATGTCTATGTCGCATCTAGTGGTGATCACTGACTATAAGATTATCCATTAGCCCGTCCGCCTATGTTATATCTCTTCAAGAGGCAGACATGAGCAAATTATATAGCACCGCTTTTTAAATATTTATGCGTTTTTTTATTACTGAAGCGTTTTTAATTTATTTGTAATTAACAATACAGATGCTACATAGGAGACAGTTTTTCTGTGGTCTTTCACGATGTCAATGAACTAATTCAGGTCTGCCAAATTAAAAAAAAACCTTTGAAATATCTTACTACAAAAGTCAGAGTTCTTAATATCGGCCTTTCCGATTTTCGTTTTCAAAAGGTATCTGAACATCAGTGTAGGGACTATAACGATGCATTTGATTGGAATATCATTACAGCGTTGTACGATGTATCCAATATATAGCACCAATTCATACCAACGATTTATTTCTGCATGATAACAAGGTTAATATTACATTACAATAAAATTAAGATAAACAGTTAAATTTAATATATTATTATTCGTAATTAGAGGTATAGCAATATATCGTTACGATGCACACACGTGACAACTCAAGAGCAAATAATACTGAACCTCTTTATTTAAAAAATACAAGGCGATGTCTATTGAAAATACATCGACTACCATAGCGGTGGCCCACGTGGCGCTTAAGGAATCTTTTGACACTATTATCATTACTAAAAATATCACGTGCTAATAAGAATTTTGTTTTCCAGCTCACCAGCCATTTCTACCGATTCATTAATCAAGTATGAACATCAAAATATTTTTGAATATGTACATACATACTTGCCACCATTCCACGCGGTCAAGATATATACAGTAACTATTTTTAATTCATATTTGTATATATTTAAGCACTTAATGTTATTAATTCTTATGTTAATAAATGATTTACAATTTTACAGATCTTAATAATAGCAGCCAGTTTACTTTCTTTCACACTAAATCATGGCATACATTGATAATATAAGGTTTGAGTACAAAAGCTTAATAGTTTTATAAAAAAGTGGAGCGCGGTATTGCTTAAATACAGGTACCAATACTATTTTATTAATGTATTATTATACAAGTGGTAATAAAATGAATGTTAGTTTGCATTAATCGCGCGCTTGTGACAACAGTAAGCCCTCAGCATTCTCTCGGGATGCGCGAACTGTTTTATGACCTCGGCTAAGCCGGTGCAAACGCGACTAAGCATTGAAAGCATTGTATGAAACAATGCGATTTAAAAACTAACTTTTGTTTTGTTCTGTTTAATCATATTTTTATGAATACAGTTTTCACTGTTCTCATAATATGTCATATATAGTACGTGTTGTAAGAGACGTCTAAAGATTTTTTTAGGTTTAACCACCAACTCACATATAACATATTCATACAGTGGGAAACCAACCCACCAGTAAAAGCATTCCGAAGGACCGTAGGCGTCAGATAGATGACTGGCCGTAAAGGTCTAAGAAATCCTTTCAATGCGAAACACAATATACGACCCCAAAAATGGCATTAGCGAAGCGAGTAATCATGATTATAATATGCTTTATTTTTTTCAAAACCAGATTCGTACAAAAAATTAAAAGGTTTCCAGAGGATGACGAAAGTTAGTGCTTAACAAAAGAATTACGAGTAGCGGAATTGTCAATTAAGTACGGTTTTAAAGGCTCTATTTAGAGCGCAGGTCTCAAGGGATGCGGGGTGCGGGGTGGATCCATTTACGCGATAATTTCCCGCTTTGTACGCGTTTCATGTATAGCGAGCTAACTTTAACACCGCCTCGAGACCACGTACAAGGAAATCATAGCAATTGTCGAACTGGTACGACATTAAAAACATTTGAACTTATTTAACATATTGTATAGATTGAGTTACACAGATGTGTAGCAATAATATCATAACATTAGTACTGATGCTAAATGTGTTGAGACGATTTGAAGATATTCGTGTAAAATTTTATATCTTGCACTGAGTTAACGGCAATTATGGATCGATTATATAAGCTGTACTAATCTTATAAGTATGAAAGTAATGACGTCTATGTATTTATAATAAATCACAGAACCGATTTCTATATCTTTAATTTAAATATGCATTATTATTAGTAAATAAATGTTTTTAAAATAGCGCGATGGTAGATTGTGTATGTTCATCTTGTTATAGATATTAATTACATTTCAAAAATAAATCTTTAAGCTGGCTCATAGTTGTTAATATTCTATGGTGAATTATTGTATATATGTATACAAATTTATTTCGTTTATCTTTGTAATAGCTATAAAGATTCCATTTAAAATTTCTATTTATTAGGTAAAAAAAAACTTTTTTTTTTTAATCTAAAAAAGTTTTTTTCATACGTAATTAGTAGGTAGAATTTTTTTCAACGTCGGAGTTCTATTTTAAAAATGTTCTTGAAATTACGTGCACAGAACTCAGAATCAATAAATATCTGGTATTAGAAAAATATTCTCTCTACCTATTCCAGTTTATCATACTAATATTGTGTGTAACTTTTGTTTGTTCGTTTATTCAGGATTCACACAAAAACTATTAATCTAATGATGAACTTTCATATTATTTTAGTTTTTAGTTTCGGGACAAAAATTGGTTATGTTAGGTATTGATATGTTAGTATTATTTGAGACATAATTAAAAATTGTTGGTCCCAGCCTTCAAAGCGCTGTCGAACCAGTATATACCAGTATAACAGATATAAAAATAACTTTGTAACAGACATTTGTTGGTCTCCATAATGTTTACAGTAAAATCACCTAGACAACTTACAGTAAACATTTTTATATTTAAAGAAGGGAGGAAAATATCGAGGATTGTTTAGTTTAATTTACTTTGACAAGGATTTATATATGTTGTGCAAATTTAACTAAATAATCCTCGATATTTTCCCCCCCTTCTTTGAATATAAAAATGTTTACTGTTTACTTTTTAATATATTATTTTAAAAACTTTAAAATGATATGGACGGTTTAAAAAAGTGCGTGGAAACGAGAGCCGTGTTACATGAGGCATTAGTAGTTGCATAGTATGGACGAATCGATCGGGGATCGTATCTATATCTCATTGGTTAAAAAAAATTTCGTGATATCCGTGCGAAGACTGTACTGGGAACTAGTACATTATAAAAGCATTCGGGATAATTGGAGATTAGGCTAATAATTTAATTAGTCGAATGTCCGAGCAACGGAGCGAGGTTAACGGTTATGGCGGACGAAGAGCGTGGAATACTTTGTAAAACGAAACAATAGAGTCAACCTTTAAATGATTGGGAGGGCGGAAAATGAAATTTGACTTTTTTATTTATTCGTATAGTATAATTTCGTAACAATATTGATATAATTAAACTTTATGTAGCTATTTTCATACTTTTCGCTCGTTATATATAGGCATAAAAAAGTAGCTCATTTCCTTCCGGTTTAAGCGTACTTCATACCAAATTTCATCACATCAAAACAAAAGAAGAAAAGATGAGAAGAAAGAGCAACAGCAACAAAGTAACTCTGTCTGTCATTCACAGACTTTTAGAGTTACTTTTGCATTTATAATATTAGTATAGATATTTGAATGAAATTAATGTCTTGGAAATAGGTTGCATCGTACGTACGCATGGGAAGATGTTTTTCTTATGTCAAGTTTCAACAGATAATGTTTTGTTTTTATAATAGTGTGACATATAAAAGAAAATTGTTAATTTTTTTCTCATAATTGCTGTGTCTAACTTATATAAGATTTAAATAAAAAGGTTTTATTGTGTATATTGTATATATCGTACATTTAAAGTTTTTTTATACATCTTTTTGTTTTGGCAGTGTTCGCTTGGAATATGACCCGACCGACAACTTTGTCTATAACTACATTGACATAATAATCTTAAAAATATTGCAATTGCATATACATCGTATAGTATATGACTGCCCTCAAAATATAATATAAAAAAATACCAAGACTCCATTTTAATGAGGGTCACGAATTAGTGTTATTATAATATAAGTTTTTGTGTAAATCTTAAAAAAAAAACATCATCATACTTATTAATTAGAATCTATCATTCATTTATTACTAATATTTACGTTTGATTAACTTCCAATTAATACTCAGATTAGTAAAGTTTCAATTGTATTTAGCTTTGATTCCGTATTTGAAAAGCTGAACTGATTGCCTATTCCCGCGACGTACATATGTTTAAACAGTGGAATAAACGCGTCCTGCCTGAGTCCGGCGGTG
Source organism: Vanessa tameamea (assembly GCF_037043105.1). NCBI lineage: Eukaryota > Metazoa > Arthropoda > Insecta > Lepidoptera > Nymphalidae > Vanessa > Vanessa tameamea. Next base: position 3,920,998 of record NC_087315.1, on the reverse strand, counting down.
GGGTCCGGTGCAGTGTCGACAGTGAGAGAGTAATCCATGTGCAACCGATCGAAAAATAACCGACGCGCTCTCGCTTAGTAAAGCTATTCAAGAATCACATTTAACACCCGATGCTCGACCTGATTGTGACGTAGTCATACTCTATAGCTTTAATAATATTTATGTCATTTATCAGGATATATGGATTAATGATTGTAAACTATATCGTTTATAATTCTCTGATATTTGTAAATTTATTTCTTTTTATATTTTGATCGATTGTTATTGAAAAATTGCACTAAAAAACTTTACAATATAAAAAGGAATATAAAATGTTAAGATTCATTCGTCATTAATACTATGAACAAGAATAAACTTATTACTCCAAGTACCCGATTACACAGAGTTAGTAACTCTTTTTTGGGGCAATGTATATGTTTTTACAACAGGATCCCAGAAAACGTTCAAAAATATTCAATTATAAAGTTTAAACGAATCATTAAAAAGCGTTTGTGTGCTAAAGGATATTATAACACTAATTACTTTTTAGTTGACTGCACACCTTGGGAATGAAATAATCACCTCCAGACTGTTTCAAATAACGAAAATGTGTTTATTATTATTGTACAAAAACTATACTACATTTGTGAAAATGAAATAAAAAAAAAAAAAGATATCCCGCTGAGTTTCTTTCGCCGGTTCTTCTCAGGTCCGAGGTGTTAATTTCAGAACCGGTGGTAGATTTTTTATAATCAATAAGCAAGTGTGATCACTTCTACATTGAATAAAGATTTTTGACTTTGACTTGACTTTGACATTAAATAAGCAGTTCTGTGCTTTTTAGTCCGGCTGGCTTATGAGACAGGTCCCGAGGTTAAGTGTATGGCATATAAAAGCAATGGATTATTTTGTGAATACATTTTTAGTTGCAGTTTGTTTGAGACATTGAAATTTTCACTTTTTCAGTATTTACTATTTACACGCCCGTGTCCCGGAAAACACGTGAATCTGTTCGTTCGGATAGACGTCATATCTTCATACTGTTGCAACGTTATTATAACTCAGTAACGGGTAACTACTAATTTTGATACTAATGTATATAAATAATCCGTAAACAATTTTAGGTTTAAAGTCTTCTTTACTCTTTAAGAAGTATTGTTGAAGCTAAATCCTCTATGCTGCTCCAGTGCAGATTTTGTGGCAGAATTTCACGCGACACATGCTTCTTTTTTTTGTGTGTGACATAAATTGACATAGATTAAAAAAAAAAATAGGCAGATGAAAAATTAGTAGACTTAAGCTTGATTTAAAAGAGCGATCTTGAAATAAAATTCATATGTTAGGCCATATCAAGTCTCAAAGGTATAGTTTTAATATATCAGAGACATGATTTTAAAAGTCATAGTTTCTGCGGTGGACAACTTTAAGATTGTTTTTAAGAGAATTCTGTAAGGACGGTGAAAGTAACTTATGATTTATGATTGCCTCACCGCAACGGGAAACGACGTGGTACGGTGTGCGGACTGACAGGAAGAGACGTTGATTAATATCGTGTTAGTACCGATGACAGCAGGTAAGACGACTTAACGTAGGCATCGAAAATATCTCGAAAATATCCTATAAAGTTGAAAAGTATACCTTATTACGGAAATTAACTACAAACAAGATTTCGTCTTTTAATATGAATTATATCCATTTGTATTTATTTATAGAGTCATGTAAACCCTCGCTCCGCGCCATATTGTGAAGACGGGAGTTTAAAACCGACGAACTTCCAAAAAAACTTTATCTTATTTAATCCCGTTAAAGGACGAATTTTCCAAAAATCTTTTTTAGTACTCCATTTGCGAAATTGTTTGCATATTAAAATGTTATTAACTAGATTATATTTACCAAATCTAAGTTTCTGACAATTATAGTTCCGGCCACTATAATACGACTTGAAGCAATTTCGAAAAGTCCAACCTTGTTTTTTTTTGTATATATCATTGCATCTTTAGTGAAATAGGTTTTTTTCATACATATAGGTATGGTATTGTTTAAAAGTAAATATTATATTACTGTTATTAATTCTTACGAATGATGCAGGATTTATCGATCGGTGAAAAGTAATTGTGTTGAGTGCACAGAGTACTGTTACTAGCTGAATATTAGGGCTCTTTAGCATAATTAATGAAGCCATCACAATTAGTGGCAACATGCGACTGTCGCCACAACGAGACTAAACGCTGCGACAGGGAGAGACTGCTGGAAGTGACACGGCTATAACCTACACTGTTTATTTTTTGTTTTTTTGTTTGTTTTTTTTTTGTCTGAGAATATGCAGACTGATGATAACTTATATATGAATGACAAATATTAATAAATCTATAACAAACTTTAAATTAAATACATTTTGGATTAAAATATTGCTCGTCTAGTATAGGAAACAAAAGTTTTTACATTGGCTGTCGACAAAGCGGTCCAATATTGGATGAGTTTCTGAGACTGTACGAGTATAAGGTTGCGTATTCTTATGTCTGATATCTTCGGGCGAACGCTGTGCGACTAACCGACGACATTGAATTGCACTTTACCTACTTCAAAAGCAGTTCTGACTGAGGTACCTATTTATTTGTATTAGTATACTAGTTACCCCGACACAACAGACTAAATGTATGTTAATCAAATCACAATACTATAAGGGCTTCGTAATATTTGTTACTAATCACATGATTGCATTTATAGTATAAAACGAATACCAGGCTTATGTTATTACCACAGACAACTGTAGCTGAGATGGGGGAAACGCTCTAACTTTTCACGAATTCTTTTTGGTATGGGTGACACATTTTTAAATCATAATAAATGTATAACAGAGAGCTTTATGGTCCAGTGGTTAAAATATATGAATCTTAATAATAAATTGCGGGTTCAAATCATCATGAAAGAATCTACCGACGTAATTGATGGATGGTGACGGAATAAGCTCTAAGCCTGCTCCTCTAGAGAAGAGAAAGCTTTCGCCAAACTTTATACAGATTTTTATAAAATCATTTTCTTTTAAATTATTTAAGTTGGAGCAAAATATTACTGCAATGCTACACATCGCTAAAATTCGTTGAGTAAAAGTGTAAATGGAGACAATGATTTCTCCGAGAGAACGCGTGCCAGACACTTTTGTTCTACAAACTTACAACTATGGACAGTGGTTCCGCGCGGTCGCGGTTATATAAATAAAAGGCTTTGTAAGTGAGATAGCGTGCCGTTGTAATATTTTGTGTTGGGATCACAGTGTCCGCTATAAACAGAAATTGCGTGTCGCGAGTTAAATGGCGCGAAGATGTCACGCCGAGTGCGGGCTTATTGTGACGTATTTATTACGCTCGTTTTTTATTTGTTGTGTTTTTTTTGCAATTATAACTATTGTAATATGTTATTTTTAGCATAAAACACTTGTTAGCAATGAAATTTTCATAATTATTTTATTTTATACACACTATTAACGAACTCATATTTTTTACTTATGAAGGCTATGTTTATGCTTATGTTAAATTATCGTTTAATTATTACAAACATAATCTAATTAGTATTATTTTCGCCTCACGCACACTAAGACATTTATACTGATACACGCTGATAATAAGACACGAAGGTGCGTGTCTTCGCAAGTGAATCTGTACGTACTTCTTAGTTAATGAACTGATTTCACTCAAAACAATTAAATCTTCGTTGTTATGGACCTTCGAGGAATGTATTTAACCATTGTTTCTATATATTCTTATTTGGCCATGGAGGATTAAACTATGTAGTCCACCTGATCGTAAGTGATCACCACCGCCCATAGACATATTAACTATTCCTTACAGTTGTCAAAGCGAAAACTTTTGACCTTCATTAAGTCCCTGGTACCTTATGTCACACTATTAGTTCAAACTGGAACACAACAATACTAGGTATTGCTGTGTGGCGGTAGAATACCTAGGTATATGTAAAGTGAGTATTACTTACAATAAATCAATAAAGAAGTTATACATTTATTTCATTGTAAATTTTACACAGGTAGTTCGCATAACAGTTTAATCAACTGACACAAAACTTTTTCTATTTGACCTTCGTTCGTATAATTGTTAATTAAGAGACGGGTGAGACCTCAGAGATATTAGTCAGATGAAACCGTAGTTAAAACACGAATTGGGAAAGGTCGGTGCGCACAAGTAAAGCGGTTACTGACGTCAATCTTCATTTTGTCGAAAAAAAAACATATTATTTTGTTTTTTTTTTTATAAAATTTTATATAGCTATGAAATACGGGTCTGTATTTAATTTTGATACTTGTAAAACTATTTATCTGTGAATGATGTTGACTGCGGTACAATTAAATATCTTGGTGAATTTATTGATTTTGGTGGTAATGATGTAAGCTTGTATGGATAGGCACCATCAACTTGTCAATAATCCTACCAGTTAGTAGCAATAGGTGATATTGCTCTATCTTTTTGTTTGTACGACGAATGAGCTAGTTTTATTACAGGCACAAAGCACACACTTAACCTTCTGAAACATACCTGGGTCGCTGGAGGAGAATGTGGAATTCTCAACAAAATTGAAATATTTTTTTTATAATTTAATTTGAAAATTCTTATAAAATGGTTACGATGCCCGTTTTCGCACAAGATTAAACTCTCCGTTTATGGGGCCGTGGAGATATAACGCATCCACGACCCCTCCTATGCTGTGCTCCGTTCGTAACTAGACCTAGAGTTCACCTCCCCGCACCCAACTAGTGCGTACAGCAGTGCGATATTACTTGAGCCAGTAATATGTTACGTTTCACTAATATATTACGTTTAGAAATAGATCCATACTATAACTATTATACTTTATGTTATACTTCTTGAACGAGACTATATTTTTTGGCTCTCATTTACTTGGATTTTCTCATTCTATTTCATATGTGATTGAAATACTTTTAACAATAATATCATCGTAAATTCATGTTGCTTTGTCATTATATCTTTATTTAGTTATTGTAAATGCAGTCGATTCGTATTGGACTGTTTAGCTATATTTCTCTTGAATATTCTTTCTGAAATTAACTTAGTATAACTAGAGCTCTTCAATATATTGTTTTGAACTTCTAATAGATAATATGTTCCGTAAGATCTACTCATGTCATGTTTTAATCCGTTCATATATTTTATTGGTGAAATTCTCGTGACAGATTTCACTGCCACTGCAGCCATTTTCGAGATATCCTAGCCAACTGTTTACTAATTTATAGTTCACAAGTGTAAGGAAACACAACTATACCGTCAGACTTATAATCCGATGCGACGGCAAATCCGACACGACCGCTAAGAGTTCAGTCACAGTGCTCTCTGGGCTGCTGATGAGAATTTCTCAACAAAAAATATATTTTTATGATTTATGATTTACTTTTGTGAATTGAAATTATTGTTTACAAATTGAAGATAACAAAGAACTTTATAACTTTCAACACTTGAAACGTCACGGTGTGAAATTACTGACCGGAAACATTGCTGACGTCACTTTTTCGTCTGTAACAATATAGAACCTGTAGTTGTGTAACAGTAATATTTGTATTATTATCCTCTCCGGAAATTGTACGTGACAAAGTTTAGATGACCGCAACGTGTACTCGTTATAAAGTGTCACAAGCAGTGCCGACAAACTAGCAGCATTGTGCTCCAGTAAACAGCCTTATATTTGAATTGTCCACAAGACTCACTCGTTCCATTATATTAATAAATGTAGTTTCAGTCCGCGGCTCTCTTTCTACGGATCATTTTCCAGTTCCTATACAAAATAAAGCGATATATTTTAAATATTGCACTACTGGGATAGATTTCGAAGGATAATTTATTAGTATAAAATGCCTGTCTGTCTATGTTTGTTGGCTGTATGTTGCTTTTTCATGGTCAAACCAGTGAACTGACTTTGATAAAATTAGGAATGACGTCAGCTTGAACCCCAATGGAGGACATAGGTAACTCTTTTACGCCTGACGCCTGACGTCCAAATCCTAATTATTATTTATGTAGATAAGTTAAAGTACGTTAGGCTAATCCTGTTTACGGCGTACCATATACATTGCAAACCTCCAATAAAGGAATGGGACACTATTTGATGATGATGATTATATAACTTCACTGACAAATGAAGCTACGTTTTATTAATACTTATTTTTAAATTACATTTCACGAAACAATTATACATTTTTGACTGAAACAGTGAAACGTCGACCTATTTTTATCATTTCATGAAAATTCGTCAAAGTTCCCTTTGAAAGCAATAATGAAAAATGAGAGCACGTATACGTTCAAAAGCAGACAAAATATTGTCCGAAAATATGGAATTTTTCATTGCACTCTTGTCATAACGAACACGTTATAGCAATCAATATCTATACATACATACTTGAATCGTTTGTATTCATATCTTTTTTTATGAAGAGTTGGCATTCTGGCAGGAGGCTCACCTGATGGAAAGTGACTACCACCGCTTATGGACATCTACAATACCGTGCTTGCAGGTGTGTTACCGAACTCTAATGAATGTGTACACTCTTTTTTTGAAGGTTCCCAAGCCCTATTGGTTCGGAAAAACCATCAGCGAAAGTTGGTTCCACAGAGTTGTTGTGCATGGCAGAAAATGCCCTAAAAAATCGCGCTGTTGTCGATTTTTCCGGTTCGATTTTTTAGGCTTAAGATATCTTTTCTAAATCTGACAGACAGGTTTATTGCAATCTAACGAATCTATACTGTTATATAATCAATTTGAAAGTTTTGTCTGTCTGTTACGATTTCATAACTGTTTAGCCAACGCACCCAATTTGATGAGTTTTGGCATGAAGCAAGCTTGAACCTGAAAGAAGGTACTTTTTTATACCATAACTTACGACCGCGCTATAATATTCGGCCGAACCCGCTGACAAAAAATAGTGGTGTATAAATTATTTCAAAATACGCCTGTATATCTCTGAAATGTTTTTGACAGAAATATTTGTAACATAAATTTGGGTTAATATTTGACTCTGTTCGTTTGTAAAGCGTGAACAACAAAATAAATTGTATTTTACGAGGGTGTAACATTTCTCATGTTTTTTGTACAAAGTACTTTTTTCACAAATCATTGATCTAATATTCACTCAAAATCTGCTGTCTCATTTTCAGCTCCATTTCGTGACAGGGAGATAGTCGCGGTATGTTCAGCTATTTTAATAAAACGACCTAGCACGTGTTCGCACCACTCGCGTACAGAAACCGCGATTGAATTGCAAATACCTCGTAATATAACACATCATTTACAACAATCGTATTATAGATTTAATTAATTCAAATTGTAATAACGAACAAATTATGTGATAAATAGACTAAAAATCATTTCATATTCTTTACGTGTTATATTATACTGTTAACTGTAATTCAAAAACCCTTTTTTCATATTATATGTATATTACTCCGTTTTGCTAACCAGCGACAGAATGAAGACGGTGAATGGGAGAAAACGTTTCTGGTCCATGTTTAAATATTAAGCGACCGATTACAAAATCACTATAAGTTTCAGTGACCTCGCGTGTCGCTTAGCCAATTAAATAGCTTTGTGTATAGTTTAAAGATTACATGAGAGTCCAAGTTTTGTACGCAAAGGTTGGCTGTCAAAAAAGTGTACACTCGTATACCAAGGAAGAACCAGATAACAGTCTAGTTACACAGATTGCCTAATATACGTTATACTAAATTATAACGGTGCCATTTTTTCCTACAACTATTCCCTATCATTAAACTTAAAAAATCGGTACTTAAAGAGCCTTCCACGTTTTTCGGTGAAAAATATTTCTATCTTTTTACCTCTTTTCCTGTAAGCTAATTTTATAATGTCGAAATAAGTGGAACATTATTCTGGTGAACATGGTCGATCTGATGGAGCATTTCAACTAAGCTTCAACGAAGAAAATTGTTATAGGGGCCATCGTTCTAAGATGGAGTAGATAGCACTGTCCTTCCTACCACCACCTAACTATTGTCCACCTAATTATTGTCAAACTGGTTAAAATTTATTGTTTAAGTTTAAAAAATATTGTTTGTTAGGGTTTTCATATTTATATAAGTTCATCAGCATTCAGCGTTTCTGATGACAGTTTCAAGTAAGCTCTTTGGACGAGTAGTTTCAAGTCGACAGGACTTCAAGCTACAATAGATTCAACCTCTCGTCTCAGTACAAAGCATCCATAGTTTGCAGTTTCGTGGTCGTCCGCCGTGTAGTGCTCGTTAAACTTCTTGACCAAATTAAAGTGATGGCACGATCGTACAAATTATATATTACAAATAAATTCATTTTAATAATTCTATATAATAAATATAATATTCTAATTTAACAATAAACTAATAAGCATACTAATAAAATATAAGCTATATATACATACATAAATGTATGACTAATAAAACTATTATATACATCATTTTTATGAAAATAGTTATCGTTAAATGGTGTATAAAGTGCATTGGAGTCTACATAAATATATAAAAGCGAATGAGGCATCGATGAAACAGAAGGCTTAGCTGCAAGCGAGGCGCGAATGCCGGCATAATCCCGGCACGTGCACTGGCGGCGCGGCGCTCGCATGAATATTCACGCGTGCTACGTGACCGATCAGCAGATCGCTCGGCACGATTGCGTCACATCCACTCTGCTACGACAGCACTGACAGATATTCGAACTTAGCCGAGGTTCAACGCTAAAGCTTCGATAGTAGCTCCATCGTTTAAAAAACAAAAAAAAAGCCGAAATACATACCAAGTTTTATCAACGTTTAAAAGAATATTTGTTTGAATTCAAAGTTTAACTGCTAAAGTGTTTATGATATAATAAAATCTTCTTTTATCTGGTTGGATTGGATAATATATCTTTATATTACATAAATACTGCTTTGATGATTAAACTCATTAAGATAAATGTTATAAATATTAGAATTGAATACGTGTAGGTAAAAAATATTTAAATCGATTAAGATAAAGCAAATCGAATTTTTACATACATACATTAGCGGCCTGTAAATTGAAAATATAAATAAACCCACTGCTGGACTTAGGCCTCCTCTCCCTTTGAGGAGAAGGTTTGGAGCATATTCCACCACGCTGCTCCAGTGCTGGTTGTTGGAATACACATGTGGCACAGTTTCGATGAAATTAGACACATGCAGGTTTCCTCACGATGTTTTTTTTTCACCGCCGAGCACGAGATGAATTATAAATACAAATTAAGCACATGAAAATCCAGTGGTGCCTGCCTGGCTCTGAACCCGAAATCATCGGTTGAGATGCACGCGTTCTAAACACTGGGCCATCTCGGCTATCGAATATGAGTATGAAAATATATTTATATTACCATCGTGTAAGTCGTGAAATAATTTCCTTTAGCGAATTATTTAATAGCCATAACGGTATATAAATATACGCGAAATGTTTCGTACTGTGGATAATTGAAAAATAACGAGGTCATTGATATGTAATACTCAATTAAAAATACATATTTGAGCGTGGTATAGGCTGTTAGTCGTGCTTCTCGCGGGAAATCAGATGCGGTAATATCGTGGATCAGATCAAAGTAAATATATTGAGTTGTGCGTATACGTGTATAATTATATATACATTTATATATATACATTTCTAGATGTATGCTTTGAAAAAATGTACCTCATTCTCACATGTTTTTGTTATATTAAAAACTAGTTATTGTCTGCGGCTTATCTAGCATTTTAGGTTTTTTCATAGTCAGAAAAATATATAATCCAAAGGTTAGCGATCACCTTTACTCTGGAACTGCTGGAAGAATAAATCAATTTCTACAGTGTCATAATTAGTTCTCAGATGTTCCCTTGCGGCTATAATTACACTGACACACTTATTCTTCGAACCGGAACACAGCTCGCAATATATTAAGTACCAGCTGGTGTCCGCTACTCCGTTCGCGTGATTTTAAGACTCAAAAGTAGGAGTATTATATGGTCGACATATCTGTGCATCTTTGAGTCTGTCGTGGCATTGTAGTTCCCAATAAGTATTTGTCTAACTGCGTAATGTATATTACACGATATTACACATAGTGCTGTCGGGGATTAAATAATAGATTAAATTATGTATATATAAAACTAGCTGTTACCCGCGGCTTTGCTCGCGTAGAATATGAATAATTGAATATATTTACAAATTAACTTAAAATATTAGGTTAATGTAAGACCTCTTTGTTGACATTGGTGTCTATTTCATAGGTTCTAACTTCAAAAATGACGGACTTTCAGACTAACCTGTATACGAAATGTTAACCCAATTTCCCTCCTTAGGCGTAAAATATCCAGAAACGCTTAAATACGTATCAACTCATTTTTAATCAGTAGCCCAAAAATACAGTTTCATGTTTTTATTTTAAAAAATGACGGACTTCTATATAAACTTTCAACCCTTATTTCACCCCTGTTAGGGTAGAATATGCAGAAACACTTAAATAAGTATCTACTCCTTTTTAATCAGTATCCCAAAAATAAAGTTGCATGTATCTAATTTAAAAAATTACGGACTTCCATACAAACGTTAAACCCCTTTTTCACCCCTTTAGGGGTAGAATTTCCAAAATTCGCTCCTTAGTGGGTGTCATGATATGTTAGTTTATAAGTGTACACTCTAAAATATAAGTTTTATGCTTCTAGTCCTAAAAATGACAATACTTTCAACAACTTATAACCTTTCATCCCCCTTTTCAACCCTTTACAGCACTTTTTTCCAAATAAAAAGTAGCCTATGTCCTTTTTTAGGCTCTAGACTATTTGTGTAGCAAATTTCATTTAAATCGGTCTAGTAGTTTTAGCGTGAAAGCGAGACAGAGAGACAGACAGAGTTACTTTCGCATTTATTATATTAAGTATGGAAGTATGGATTTGCAAACATATTTTCTGAGGTGTGTTTTCTGAATCATTTTAAAGAAATGCAGTGACACGATTTTATTCAACTTTAACCTGCAAACCTAATTACAAACTAAAAAGAAACCAACTAAAAATAAATGAAACCTAAAAGTAACTATTCAATTGAAACTAACCTACCTAATAAAGTGCGATTCGGACTCGTGGACCGAGGGTTCCATATACATATTTATAGGTATGTAAAAAGCTCATAGATCTAACAAAAGGGAACGATGCTTGAAGATATTTCCCTTATTTCAAGTTTTTTAAAATTTCCAATGTAACCACAGCCCTGCTCCTAAGCAAAATGTACGCAGTGTGGGATCAATTTATATTGTTTATTTTCATAAACAAAAAAAAAAATAAAAAAATCATGATTTTCAGTTTTATTTAGTTTATTGTGCTATAATAACTATCTTCATGCCAAATTTCAAGTTTCTAGGACTACGGACTTTCAAGAAAAAATTCCAATTCCCGTTTATTCCCTATCCTTTGGGAATTCCGAAATATCCTAAAAATAGTTTTTTGTTGTTGCTATAACCTACTTGTATGGTAAATTTGAAACCCCTAATAATTATAGTTACGGAGATAGAACTACTTTGGTTCGAAAATATAAATACCATTTATTCCCTATCCAGAGGGAATTTTGAAAAATCCCTTTTTAGTGCACCTCTAGGATACTCAAGGTATATGTGTGCCAAATTTCAAGTCTCTAGGTCCAGTGGTTTAGGCGGTGCGTTGTCTCTCAGTCACTCAATCACTCAGTAACGGAAGAGTTTTATATATATTGATTACCACCTTGAATGTAGCTTCTAGTGAAACAGAAACAGATAAAAACGTACAAAATTATCTCAGCCATTTTGTACAAAATATTAAGAAACTCATATACATACCTTGCTCTTTATCGTTGTATCTTTTAATAAAAAATTACATCAAAATCCGTTAATTAGTTTACAAAAAGAAAACGAAGATATAGACAGAAACAGAAAATGACCTTCTTTTATAATATTTATAGATATATGTAGATGAACTTGTTAAGCTATAAAATGCAGTTATGTTGTAATTATTTTTTGGGAACACGTTTCAAAGCTAACGAAATAGAGGTCAATCATCTTGTAACTTGAAAGTCACTTGAAGGGTCTCTTCAGCTGTTATTTTAGGATCGTATGCTCTTCACTGTGATGAAACACAGGTGTATCTTAAGTGTGACTCTTAATGATCTAATAATAAAGAACATAATGTAATAACTATTCTATATTCACCCTAGAAACGTTCTAGTTGGGTAAAATGGAAAATAAACATCATTTGATAGTTAATGTATCATTCTCTAAAGTCACATTTGTGTTACAATAAGGTTAATATTTTGTGACCACTTAGCATCTGGTGCTTATATGTTATAAATATATATATATTATATAATACTTTATATAGTAGTATGTTTATTATCCTCAGAATAATATGCTACAACAATTATTGAACCGTATTTCAGTTGTATTGGTTTGTTATTGACGTGCTAGCTGCGCTATTATTGTTATGTGTAGGGTCGTAAACATAATCATTGTAGGTTATAACTCGAGCAGATACTCCGATGAGTGTCGTGTAGACTCAGATCTGAGTAACGGTAATTGTTGGAGATGCGCAACGCTAATTACATAATTATTTACAGTGAAAACATAGGAATTAATTTATTTGAGAAGCTAACATGATAAACAAAGTATCTCATTCTATTCTTCATCTATACATATATAGGATATATTTAGGCAAAATTTAGAAATACATCGTCTTTAAAGGCTAATTTGTCGTGTGAAAAATACTGTTATAATACTTTTATGGAGTTCAAACGTTGTTTATTTTTCTAGGATAACATTTGATTCTTTGAATGGATTGCCGATGAACTGCCGCAACAAAATAAAACGCTTGTTACACTACAGGGGAGAGATGAGGCGATGAGAGATGTATGTATGTACTCTTATAGAAAAATCTAAATTGAAAATCAAGCGCAATTAATATTAAAATTCTATATAATATAAAAGAAATTATAAATTCAGAATCCTGCTACAATAATGAAAAAAATCATATGTGTTTAAAATGAAAAATTACTGTGCAACTTCCACGAACCCAAATAAATGAGATAAGGACTGACGTATGATAAATGGCATCAGGGACGTTTAATGAACAAAACAAGGAGATGGTTATGCCATTAAGGATCGATATAGTCGTTTTAAAACGAAGCCTTATCATGATTAGGTGAATAAAATTTTTACACCTATTTAGGATAAAGGTCATAACTTAAGAGAGTTCGATTATTGATACAAATTTGTAAATAGAGTTGATTTTTTATTTATTATTTTTTAATCTATGATTTTTTCACTTTTTTTTCCTAAATAAACATTGACTTTTTTTTCTGAAAGTTCTTTCAATTATTTATTACAAAACTGCATCTCTAACGACATTATAAGGATAAAAAATACTAGCTGAAACTAGCTTTAACCGCGCGAAATTTATAAAAAATTATAGCATAAAAACCATCTTCCCCATTTTAACTTTCTGAGGGTCAAAATTAAAAAATAGCCCAAGTTCTACCGCGAAAATTAAAGTTTAAGTTGAGAGAGGGTACTATGTACCTACCAATAAAATCCAGAAGACAAATTGGTAACCTAATTGCTTACAATATTAATAATTATTTTATGTCTAATGTTACCAAGGATCATATGTATAATAAAAATAATAATTTTATTTATATTAACACTGATAAAAGTAATTTAAATTGAATTTTAAGACAATAGAGGTAGTCTCTGACTCAAGTATTATTAATACTAATATTAATTTACCTAATAGTAATTTATCCTTGGATAAATTCCTAAATTTTAAAATTAGAAATAAACAAAACAATAATAATAGTAAACTTGTAAACCTGGTGCACCAAAACATTCAAGCAATGATAGGAAAAGATTTAGAAATTGAGTTATTCATAAACAGTAATGTCATCGATGTTTTATGTATAACAGAACATTGGCTTGTAAATTATCAGTTTATGTTTAACTTCAGTGGTCACCAGATGGCTAGTATGTTCAGTAGAAAAAAAGCTATACGTGGTGGCTCATTAATACTTTTTAACAAAAATCTAAAATTTAAAGAACATAAGAATGTTGTGAGCCTTACTATTGAGCAGACTATTGAAATAGCCTGTGCAGAGCTTGAGCATATCATTGTTGTATGCGTATACAGACCTCCTAGCGGGTTATATGAAGCATTTGAGAAAATATTGGAAAGTGCATTATTGAAATTATCTGGATCAAGTAAATATATTTTTATTAGTGTTGACTTCAACATAAATTTATTAGAAAACTATAGCACAAGTATTAGATTCAGATCATTATTATATTCATATAACCTCATTAACTTATTCTTAGAACCAACTAGAATCACTGAATCCACTGCAACATGTATTGACAACATATTTACCAATTGTGTACCTAATCATAAATGTATTATAAATATGTTAAGTTCTGATCATTGTGGACAGTTGGCTTCATTTAATTCGCAATTATTTTTTATAATACTAAGGATTTAAAACAGACACTTTTTCCAATCAATTTGTATCGAATTGAGAAGTTCAGAAGTAATATCATGGCAAAGCTCTCATATTTACAATTAAATGATAATTCTAATAAGCTTTATAACATTTTTTTAAATTAATTAAAACAGAATTTAATGCCATATTTACTTAAAAGACAGTCAATTCCAGGAATTTTCTTAAATTTAATGATTGGGCGACTGTCGGAATTCACAAGAGTAGGCAGAGGTTGTATGAACTTTATAGTGAAAGATCATACAACCGGTCTTTTTCATTTATCAGTTATGTTAGTGCCTACTCTAAACTATTCAAACGTGTATGTCATACAGCTAAATCATTGCATATAAAAAAAATATATTGACGCACCTGATAAAATTAAAATAACATTACTAAATCAAATGCTAGTACATTTTAACAATAACAAGTTGCTACACAAGAAACAATTTGGATTTACAAGGGGTCGCTCGACAACTGACGCTGGTGTTGAGCTCGTTAAAAATATTTACAAAGCCTGGGAGGAGTCACAGGATGCCTTAGGGATATTTTGTGATTTATCTAAGGGTTTTGATTGTGTGCAACACGAAACTTTGGTCAGGAAGCTACGTCATTATGGAATTAGGGACACTGCACTCAGTCTTCTGATTTCGTATCTGAGCAATCGGATTCAGAGGGTTGATGCAAAAGTAAAGAAAGATCTCCCGGGTCTCCAGTTACTGTGGGGGTCCCTCAAGGATCAATTCTTGGACCATTTCTCTTCCTTGTTTACATAAATGACCTGCCACATCTCCTAGGTGATAAACTCGAGATAGTATTGTTTGCTGATGATGCTTCTTTAATTTTTAAAATAAAAAGACGTCTTTCAATATATGACGATGTGAACAATGCTCTCTCTGAAATAGTAAATTGGTTTAGTGTTAATAATTTAATGTTAAATAGTAAAAAGACAAAATGTATTAAATTCACTACTCCCAATGTAAGATGTGTCAAAACGAGTGTACTTTTAAACGGAAGCATTAGATGTTTTAGAATCAACAGAGTTCCTTGGTATGACAATAGACTCTAAGCTCATATGGGGCCCCCATATGCGGTATGCCTATGCGGTAAAAAAAATTAGACTTTTGACTGATGTGGATACGGCTCGCCTTGTGTATTTCAGTTATTTCAACAGTATAATGTCGTATGGCATCCTACTCTGGGGTAATGCAGCTGACATTAATACCATTTTTGTACTGCAGAAGAGGACTATTAGTGCAATTTATAACCTGGGCCCAAAAGATTCGTTAAGAGGTAAATTTAAAGAAATTAAAATGATGACTGTCGCTTCTCAATTTGTTTTTGGTAATGTTATGTATGTACGCAAAAACATAAATGATTTTCCCAGGAATTGTGACGTACATTCTATTAACACTAGGAACAAGAATAAACTTGTTACTCCAAGTACCCGATTACACAGGGTTAGTAACTCTTTTTTGGGGCAATGTATACGTTTTTACAACAGGATCCCAGAAAACGATCAAAATTATTCAATAATAAAATCGAAACGAATCGTTAAAGAGCGTTTGTGTGCTAAAGGATATTACAACACTAATTACTTTTTAGTTGACTGCACACCTTGGGAATGAAATGATCGCCTCCAGGCTGTTTCAAATAACTAAAATATAATTATTATTGTACATGCAAAATGGAAAAAAAAATAACCCGCTGAGTTTCTTTCGCTGGTTCTTCTCAGGTCCGAGGTGTTAAATTGCGAACCGGTGGTAGATTTTTGACTATCAATAAGGAAGTGTAAACACTTCTATATTGAATAAAGATTTTTGACTTGACTTTGACTTTAACAGACAGACCTACTTTCGCATATATAATTTTAATAGGGAGTTCGAATGAGGTGAGAATTTTGATTTTGATTTGATTGAACTCTGTTAAATACCATTACATTTTATGTTTTTGGATTTAAAACTCAATATTTAGGGTTTTTATATTTAAGTCGAAGTCGAAGTCGTTTGAAAATGAAATTTTTGTATAACACTAAAAATATGTAGTAGTAAATTAAAGTTATCTTTAAATGTCTCACTCGACAAAAGCCACGTGTCATTTTAGGATTCAGATTTCACTATCTTGCTACTCAAAGGTTAGTGTGTTAATCTATTTACATCCCCAAGATGGTGTTTGAACGCAAACTTTTTTTATATATATATTTGTCACCAATGCTCATAGACATTGGCGCTGTAAGAAATATTAAACATTCCTTTCATTGCCAATGTGCCACAAATGACATCTTAGATGTCCAACGCGCCTGTAGTTACACTGGCTCACGCACTCGACAAACTGGAATACGACAATACTAAGTATTACTGTTTGGCATTAGAATATCTGAAAAGTGATCTCAAACCCCGAAAATCAAGAACCTCAGAATCCACAGCCTTAAACCAACTATCTACTAGTCTTTAGACTATCGAGGCAGGTTATCCTTACTGAATAGCTCGACTGTAAACTTCGTTCAGCGACGGAGGGAATGTAATCCGAAGCCTATTAGCAGTTACTCGGCAGGATACAGACAATGCTCGTAAGATCACTGATAGGAGTTTATACTGAACAACAATGTCCTTACAAACATTTCTCGATTAGTTATTGACATTAGTTTTAAATGAATATGCAGGAATATTTATATAGAATACATCATTTGGATTTTTGTAATAAAAAACCTAGTCAATAGAATACATCGATATTAAGATAATGTTAATGAATAATGTATTTATAACCTTTTTTTTGTTATTGTGAGCAGTGTATCGACAACAAGTCTTATGTATGATAATGACATATATATAAATAAATAATAATAAATATTGGACAACATCACATACATTACTCTGATCCCAATGTAAGTAGCAAAATCACTTGTGTAATGGAAATTCAGAAGTAACGACGATACCACAAACACCCAGACCCAAGACAATATAGAAAACTAATCAACTTTTTCTACATCGACTCGGCCGGGAATCGAACCCGGGACCTCGGAGTGGCGTACCCATGAAAACCGGTGTACACACTACTCGACCACGAAGGTCGTCAATATATAGTATGTTTATATTGTATTTTCGTTTTGCATTGAAGAAATTTAAAATAAGAATGTATACCATTTCTCACGTATTGCAACGTTTTTCAGATACGTGGTCTTCTAGGGCCGTTTGGGTATCACTACAATATACAAATATATAAAAATTTTGAATCGCTTTTTCTCAGAAATAGTGAATCTATAAGTGAGGGTAAAAATGGGTGATTTTTGTTGGTAATTACATGATTTGGGTTTAATGAGGACTTTATTATAATAGTGTCTCTAACTATCATGTAATTTTTCAAGTTTTGATTGTTGTGATTTTCAAAACGTCTTTCCTACAATTCTTTATAAAAATGAGATGCCATAAACACATATTAGATGAAGTGAAATGAGATGGTATATAATAATGAAGCCAGTCATTGTAGGTAAAAACTTTCCCAGTTTAGAACATCATAAAAAAATCCTTATACAGAAAAAAGTTTCATACAAAGTAATATATCGTCTACAGCGCACTGAACCAGAATAATCTAGTTTCTGAAAGCTATAACGTGACAATTTAGGTCGTAGCAAACAAGAAGTGCTCGACGTCTAAGCTTTATTGCGCGTGACACGCTGGAGTCATATAAAGTGTTCGGCTGCGGCTGCAGATAGCACGGCACGTGGTGACGAACTTCGCCGCACGAGTTGGCTGCAGACGGATGTTATTGCTGCCATTTATTATACCTCTATACTGGCTTTGTTGCAACGCCTCCTCTATATCACTTGTGCAAAAGAGTGCAGCCATTATAGCCATCGGCGATATAACGACATCCCGTTATATGTTTTATTGATAGAACTTAGACGATACGTGTTGTGTTTGTCACATGTTCGATATTTGTAAAGGATTTATTGAAAACTTATAAGAATAAATCCGCAATATTTATAACGATGTATGTCCTCTGTGTCAGCGTATCGAATACATAGAAAATTAACAATAAGTTAAAGCAACAAGCATCAACCGATATCAAATTGTTCGTGCTACGAAATCACGAATTGCTTTACGTTTTCCCAAACCTCGAAATTGCTTTGGACTTTTTATACGCTCTCGATATTGTTATGCATGAAAGGGCGAATGTCGGAATTTTTAATAACTGCCCTTAAATCGGTGAGCTGAATATATTATTATTTAAAATAAGTCCCTATATAAAAGGAAAATACGGTCAACATTCAAATACATTATTCATTACAAAAATACGCGATTGATATTTTTTTTTTAGTGGATAGTATTTTAGGAAATAGCCCAAAATTGTACAAGACATGACATAAAATAAAAAAACCGAAATATCTCACGAAAGTTTTGTTTAACTATGTGTGTTTATGTGTATATAAGCGTATATTTACGCATACAGGGTTACGGTTAAGTGGACTTAGATCCATTAAGAGGTTGTAGTTTCTATTATTCCTGATAGATTTGTATATGAAACACCCCACCCTAAGCCTAACGGTTTTCAAGATATTGGACTCAGAAGATTTTTTCATTAATATATGTATATTTCTGCAATAAAATAGGTGGCATGCACCTAAGCTATATTCGTATGTACGACTGTACGTCGTTAGTACTGATTAAAAAAAAATATATTTATATGTCAGATAGAATTCTATGACCATTTCCTATTTTTTTTTGTGTTTAAATTACGTTCAATCGCTGTTAATTTGTTTCAACGAAATAAAGAAATGAAACTTCGTTCCAAGCGGGTGTCCTGTGACACCTCTAGTTTAAAACTAGACTATTGTATGTAGACTACATTGAAGTTAAGGAGAGCTAGATCTTTGATGAAAAAATTACACTATTTATGTATAAAGCATGCCTGAACCGCCCGCGGTTGGTTTATTAGCTTATCTCGCGTCTCATTACCGGCCGCCACTTGCAAACAAGGCGCTCGTTTCGTAAACACTCCCTTGCATAATTACGAACGATTATCTCAGCTTCAAATAACGACTTATTAAATCTTAAACAGACATAAAACAGCCCTGTTACCTTAGAAAGTATCTTTTTAATAGCTATGGAATATTTGAAGTTCAAAATTTTGTATCTTTAGAAGCATTGTCATTTTATCTTTATTGTAAACAAGAAGAACCCGCGTGTTCATAAATTTACAATTTACAAAATTAAGCCCTTAAAGGGTGTTAATTTAATTTAAAAGTAGCCTATGTCCGTCTTTCAGTTTCAAACCGAAGGTCATTAAAATCTATTCAGTGCTTAAGCCGTGAAAGCGTAACAGATAGATAGACACAGTCACTTTCGCATTTATAATATCAGTAAAGATATACGAAGTTAATCTATAATAATATTGTAAAAGAAAAGAATTCGTTTGTTTCTTAGTTGACTTAACTTCAGAATCTGATATAATACGGAAGAGTCAGACCCTCTAAATTACTTTACTCAAAAGATCTTACCCGTGCAATGGCACGTAGATCAAGTGTACTGATAAAAATATCTTTTAGATAGTCCATTTATTCAAAAAAATATAAGACTATATAAAATCATGCTAATTTTAAATGTTTCCAACCCAATCGATCGGTCGTCGATCAGGGTTAGATTGGAATGGTGTGTTACCCTTATCAAGAAAGACTACTCATTATATTTGAGATAATTAAATAACATCAAGATACAAAGGAACTTTATCTAATACAATTAAATCTTATTTTTTTTTTTTATTTACAATCGTATTTAATTCATTTAAGTTCTGTTTGAATTCTTATCACGATATCAAATTTAAATTGACCGCGGGCTACCTTTAACCATTCTTTTCAACGTGCCCTTTGAGACTTTATCCCGGAAAAGTATAATTACATACGTTTTATTATATATATACATACTAAGGCATTCTGAATGTATCCTAATTTCATATTAACATTATTTTTTTCATTTCTTAATTGTAGAAATAAGATTATTTACAGACTTACTATAAACTTAGTACTATTGTATCTTAATTCCTAGTCCAATAATTAACGTTGTTGTAAATGATCATTATGACTAGCGAGCCATTTTTTTGTAGTTATTTTGTAGTGCGACACTCTATCTCAATATATAAATAATCAAAGTTTCTTACATCGAAACTTTTAAATCGTTTGTTTTTGAGACGCTTCTTCACTACGCCTCGAAGACAATTCTACCATCCATAACGTGTCTTGCACACGTCATTCCTTTAATTTAGTAATCGGACTCTATAAGTATAAAACTAGTAGAACTTAGCTTTAGTCTATTATAGTCGGTTGGCTAATTTCTTCTAATATTAAAACTTCGGTTAATAATAATTGTTTTTCACATTTTACAATTTAGACCAATAGTTTGAGATCAGACAAGTTGAACATCTGAGTAAATTAAAGTAAGAATGTAATAACATTTTGTCTTAACATTGTGTGTTTAAAACCAATATTTATATACATTCATATTAATTTTTTAATTCCGTCTATGTTTATAAGTGGTTTATCTATTTGAGTTGGGTCTTGATACATTTACGTGAACGTAAAATTGGATGAGTTGGTCTTATTTAATATAATTGCTTAAAAAATGTATATTAACCTGCGATTAATTTATTGCAACACATGCCGAGCATTACATAGTATAAATTAGGCAAAGGATGATATAAATCGAGAAATTGAATTGATTTAAATTCTTACGCAAGATTTGATACACGCATATTTAACTGACAACACACGCACGCATATTTAAAGTCAGCTTAAATAAGTTATAAAAAAAGGACATATTTATATTAAAAAATTATGTCCAAGACGTGCACCTCGCACGTAACAGAAAATTCGAAATTTCCTCCAGTATTAAAAATTAATTTACGAAATTATTAAAATGATAATATATTTTTTTTGAACTTTAAATATATAACGATATCGAATGTTCTTTTTATACTGGAATTCGATTAAAACCGATTTATGGCGTATGTTAAGATTAAAGTATGAGCAAGCAGATCGTTTGGCTCAATATTAACATCGATATAATATAATTTGTTATAACTATGGCACGGACGGCACATTTGTAGAGAAATAATAATACATATAAATATATTTATAAATCACTTTATTTAAAATGATTCGTTCGTTCGTTCAATCATTTCATTCGTTTAGTAATTTGTAATTTGCTCATGTGTAAAGTGTCGCGGTTAATTATGTTCTTTAGTACTTATGAAATATGTTAAGTTATTGAATGTTCCTATCGCTTGTCTGCGCCGACATTGCTCGCGCTATTTATTACATCGAACCCGTTCCCGTCTGTGCCGCCGCTGCACACTTGCTACTGTGAGGAAAATTGCATTCGTTTTTCCTTCACGAGTGATAAAAGCCACCATTCATTTTATGTTCAAAGTAATCTTTTGTACCAACATTTCGATTGTATAATAAATATTTTCTACACGTCCTTTTAGTTGAAATCTAGTATACAACTTGGAGGTAGGACTCTGTGCTACCATTTGGGTCGGTACAACCCACTATTCTATCATCAAATAGCAATATTTATTATTATTGTGTCACGGTTCGAAGGGTGAATGAGCTAGTATACTTACAGGTGCAAGGAACAAAACATATAAGTTCCCAAGGATGATGTGGCATTGGCGATGAAAGGAATGTTTAATATTTCTTACAGCGCCAATCTCTATGGGCCACCAAAAAACACAAATGCTATAAAAAATTACAGTTATATTAGGAGTCCTGTAACTTAATAAAAAAATAATTACAAGTATGTATTTATTATATTTATCCTTATTGAAATTACTACTATTTGGTTAGGTTAGAACATTTTTTTTCCAAATTGTAACATTCAATACATTTGCAAAGAAAAAAAGTTTCGAATCGAATGTTTGTCAAAAGATCTTTTACGAAACGATATTTTCTGCTAACATATCGTCCGTTCGTATCCTTTTATAAACGATCTTTTGACTTTAGAAGTTCGTCACTGAATAGTTTTTGAAACATCTCTTGTATAATAATAAATTGTCGTACGTATTTTTGTCAAATACCAGGAAACCTTATTTATTATTAACCTTCTTTTAGGTTTATAAGATATTTGTTTTTCATTTGAAAACATGCAATCCGTACTTACATAATGCAAAGTACTGGTCGAACTGATCCATTTGGCGTTGACTCAATAATGCTTTAATTACAAAATCTGCTGAAACACAGATCGAAGATTGCAGATTCTAAAGTAACTAGTATTTTTTTTAAATGTTATATATGTTAATTTCGATAGTATTTTTTAAATAAAACCTCTTTTGAATCGTTGTGGTGTGGAACTATATGAAAGGTAAATACGTCACGACAAAGAGATAGCGTGAGCAGCACACACAAGCCCTTTTTAATTATAAAAACTGTTCAACAATCGCATATAATGTGTAGTTTAAATGTGACCTGATTTTTTTTTTCTGTTATTTTTCTTTCGACCTGGAATATTAAAGTAAAGCTTTATCTGAAACATCTTAGATAGTTAGTGAGTACTCTCGGAGGCAACTACTGGCTGACTCTCCAATCGAACTGAAAACCTACTAGATCATTATTAAAGCCCATTCGTTCACTCACAAAGGTTCTATTATCTGCTGGATATTGGCTTTCGTTCTCGGCGATTTCATTTCGTTCGAAAGATAGTATTTCTGTAACAATATATGATGACCTCGCTACAATTACTTTATTGATTTAAATGTTTTAGCCTCATGACAACCAAAAAGTTAAAATACTTTTCAATATTTTAGTATAGAATCCGTGACCTCATGATTTGTAGTTAAGAAATATGAATGAAAGATTAACATATTATCTATGAGGCATGGTCTTAGATATAGGTCTTAGTTTCTGGGTTTCGACGTATTCCTCTTAACCGGCCAAGTGTTAACACTAGCTTTGCTGCGATCTGGGTATACCCGGTGCCATAAAGATGACACGAGCATTGAACCTAAGATAATAAAATATTTTTAAACATCGATGCATCCCACGATCCCGCGCTAAATTTTGCTTCACTATAGGGATTCCGTGGATTCCCTACTAAAGGAATTAAGCTGGGCTGCAAGATCTGTATGTAGCACCGTGCTCTGATAGACCATCTCATCGAGTTGTCGATCCGGTATCCAAACTTTCATATGTCACCAACTGGGAACACTTTATTTAAGACGAGCTGTCAAAGTCACTTGCATACCACGTGTGTGTATAAAAATTTTGTGACAAATGTTACGAGCAAGAAATGAGCGAGATGTATTTTCCTCGAGAGTGTTACAGTGCCATATAAACGAGGCGTTTACGCGAAATTGCGTGAAAGAAGCGAAACATTTGATTTTGTAATAAAGAATACATAAAGCGTATGCTAAAAAATATTCATTGGATTTTTATTCGTGCGTAATTTTATACGCGGTTAACGTTCTTTATAAACGCTTTTTATAATCTACATATCTTCGCTTTATGAATGAAAGTTAATGTTCATGAAATCTGCGAGTAATTAAAAAAAAAAACTTTACAAAGTAACTAACTTTATATGTCCAATTGCTGCATGCATTATTTCTCCTTAAGATTGGAGCTTATATCACTACGCTGCTCCAATATGGGTTGGTACATGTTATACGACATAAGATGAATTTTATCAATACGAAAAATCACGAACCATGTGTTTTACCTATCGAGACTCTTTTTGAATATATCTTCTCATATTGGTTAAGTTACAACTAAGCAAACCTTATAACTTACATTCACTTCTAACAGCCTAATATTTTAATACCCAGGGGTTGTCAGAGTCTATCCTTTATTACATTTCTCACGGAGCGAGCACTGAAGCTGTGGCAGGGCGATAAATGCGATGGTCATTTGTCGCTCCGTGGACTCTCGCACTTTGCCATTGTTATCGGTCTTGATGCATTTAAAGCCTTTATTGGAGCACATCACACAGCTTCGAGATTTTCGAATTTCAAATAGAATCATCAATACTATATTTTGTTTATAAAAGAATTATTAACTTAACTTGAATCAGGGTTATATAAAAGCAAGAACGCTAGCGGAATTTCCCCGTTGAATCGCAGTTCCCATTTTTTGGACGACTATTTAACCAGCTCTCGTGTCACCAGCGGAAGCCATAGGCAGGATGATATATTTGTTTTTGAAAATGTATTAATATAGTGCATAGCAATCGATCATAAAACTAATAATCGAGGAACTTTAATATATTGTTCTCTGTTTATAAAAGGATGTGATACTGAAGCAGTGATAGCAAATATTTCGAATAATTCAAGGGTAGAATAAAATGGTTCGATATATCGATTAGCCTAAAAATAACATCGAGATAAACTGCGTTACAACATAAACAAGACTATACCAGAAGCGCTGTACGAAGGAAAAGATACTTATATATACATATATATATTAAATTAAATTATGTATGTAAACACAAAATTAAGAAAAACATAAACGTTTGATGTAAAGTTGATTCTCTTTTGATTTTTTATTGAAGGACTACTTACATTTAATGGAAAGTACGCAATATTTAAATTGACAGGTCCTTAAATGTAAGACCTTCGAGGTAAAGGTTTTTCATAATTTCCTCCATCCATCATGTTTAATATTCAACAAGATTTTATCTAAGTCCTTTATTAACGTTCAGTGACGTCAAAGGTTAAGTTAGCTTTTTTTTAATATGGCTGTAATTTTGATTTTTATATGCATATATATGATGATGATGACTCGATTAGAACACTTATTCAAAAAAAAATATTTTAACTATATTTTACATTCAATGCGTCACCAACCTTAGATGTTATGTCCCTTGTATCTGTCGTTACACTGGCTCACTTATACTGTATTGCTGTGTCGCGGTAGTCGATGGCACCTACCTAGACGGGGTTACATAAATTTCTACAATCAAGGGGCGATATTTGTAGGCATACATTAGTGGGATTTTACTCTCGTCTCAACACCACTATTGCTAACTTTTAATAAATTAGATTAGCAACCTGCTCCGAGTTGAACGTTACTGCTCCGTTCACACCAATCATAAAGGAATATTATATAGTTAATAATGTTTCTCAATAAATATTTTTCAAATCACGCTTGTAAATCCTGAGATTAACGCGTACAATAGGCCACTTTATATACCCGTAATAGTACACAATAGATTAGAAATAAATAAAAAGCTACGTTGGAGTATTTTCAATAAGGAGCGAGTTAATTGTACGTTCAGTAATTGCGTGCTTAATTAAGTGTCTAGGTCTAACATCACTCGACGGTTTACCCTGTGAGGCTGACTGCCTAATTTGCTAGACCGATACTAATGGCCACGTCGTTTGTTGGGAATAATAAAACTTTGCTATTATTTGTTTTAAACATTTTTTGTTACAACAAGAAGTTGTGAAACAAAATTAACACACTTTAATTAACGCATAACTTCAGACAAATACAGATAAATTTAAGGAAAGTAATAGTATTGTAATTGTAAAAAAAATGTCTTTATGACGAATGTTTGTTCTAGAAATGTTGATATCTATGTTAATTGAAGAGACATTTTCTTTGTAATGTCTATCTGTAAAAACTAACCAATATAACTCGCAGACAAGGTTTTAGTATATAATATTATATAAGAAGTTTTGCTTCTTATAAGCTTTAAATATAGACTATTGATATGACAAACGTAAATTTCACATTCTTATATATGATGAGAAATAAATGTACCCAGTGCCTTTACACTCATAGTTTAAGCTTTAAGAAATTCTTAAAAAGACATTCGTTTATATAATGAGTTTTTCGAAATATTTATTTAAAGGGAACATTGTACTAACGTTCATCCAGACTATAACTTTATGTCTGGAATATCCTTTAAAATATTATTGACAAATATCTACTCTAATTGATTTCAGATTAGATAGCTTTTTACAATCATATTTGATTTTATAAGCAATGTATAAGCATCGATATATGCTACAAAGGTAATCGTTTTATCATACACGTAATTGATCATCAATCGACGTCAAAAGCAAAAACCGTCTCAGGATTTCATATAACAACAGCTCGATAACGACAGCTACAAATGAAAATAAAATAAAAATGTTTTTGCCTTTATTAACGAAAATAATTGGTCTGAAGATAAATTGCTTTTTTTTATGTCTGTTTAATAATTATTGATATCATATCTTGAGTATTTCATGTGGATTATAAATGTCATTTACACTATATTATTCGAATGGATATTACTCGGATACTTCAGAAGATATCACCGATTTCAAATTACGTGCAACCAAAGAGATTTCGTTAAGCAGTCTTTAATGTCTGCGATACGGGAGCTCGGATAATTAATAATAATAATAATAATAATGTTTATTTCATCAATAACCAACAGAGTATAATAACATCACAAAAGTTGACTTCTTCTTTTGAGTGCCATGAGCTCCCGTGCCAGAAGAAGTCGCTCTTCCTTAACACACACATACTTTAATTCAAAGTTATAAGATGAAACAAGTTTAGAATTACAAAAATACTAATGAAAAAAGATAACGGTAGTAATACGCGCGCGCGCGCGTGTGTGTGTGTGTGTGTGTGTGTGTGTGTGTGTGTGTGTGTGTGTGTGTGTGTGTGTGTGTGTGTGTGTGTGTGTGTGTGTGTGTGTGTGTGTGTGTGTGTGTGTGTGTGTGTGTGTGTGTGTGTGGAATAATAATTGTCTGTAAAAATAAAATTGGGATCTCGCTCATTAAAATTACCCAATATTGAATAAAATTATTATTCACAGTACTAATTTTTGATATATGTACTTATTTAAAAGTCATAGTATAAATGTCGTTATTTAATTTCTTGCTAAGCGCACCTTATTGCTAAGCGCTAATTCGCTAGTGCATCATTAATAAAACCAAAAAAAGTTAGCAGGGTTCCTAAATAATAAAAGATGCAGGTCAAGAACTACTCGAGTTCAATGACTCTTGAATCTTGCCGACTGTGTTTACCATTGTCTGTTCTTTACAGTTCAAGTACATTAAAGTATTTTTTTAAGTTAGTGTCGTAACATTCAGTGTTGTACGTTTTATTACAAATTTCGTCAATAGTATTTTTGTACAATGTAATGAACATATCTTAATTCCTTTTTTAATTGGTTATAAGCCGATATCGTCTTTTGTTATGGTATTATTTGAGGTAAACAGTTTGTCAAAATGGTCCATATTATACGGCGCGCTGCATACTGATGCTGCTTGCTGCTTGAAGTGTGCAGCTTGGTGGCTCCAGTGCTTTTTCCTGGCGTTTACTATTGACGGAGACCTCTTGCTGCTGAACATGATAAACGCCATGCTCAGAAGCAGGATGAGCTGGTAGGAGGTGATATCCTTCTGTGAAGACGGAATGTCGCAGAATTAGGCTGCGTTGCGGTACTCTGTCTGGCGCTGAAAAACGCACCTAATCGTCCTTTAAATCCAGCGATTAAAATCATCTTTGGGGATCCGTCGTATGCTGTCTCTAACGGTTGTCAATTTTTGTGAGATGATAATGTTCAGATTTCCAATATTCGCTGAGTTGACTGATTTATCTGTGAGTCACGTCACAGATAAATCAGTCAACTCAGCGAATTTTTTTTGTAACTATTTGCATTTATTTGTTTTATTACAATTATTTATTTATTTACAATTTTGTTGATAGTCTGTTTTTAATGTAAACTTTTATACATTCAATGGGATGAGGTTATATTCATATAAAATATACCACATAATAAATTATATTTTTAAACATAAACGATGATTTGCTGCTTGACGTTTGATTAAGTTCGCCCCTCAAGCAAGACGGAAGTTTAGTTTAAATGATTTCTTTCCACAAACACTACTTGAGCCGGTGAGTACAGCCGCTAACTTTTAATCCGGTTTTGCAATATTTAGTATTTGACTTGTTATTTAGGTCAAACTATTGGTTGCGCTCGAGTGCAGCACAGTTGGTGAAGGTAGTTTAACTACGAAAACTGAGATTACTTATAAATTGAACTTGGTAGCTAGTTTGTGTATCTATGAGTTACGCTTTACAAGCTTTTATATACCTTAAAAAGGTCAAAAAACTTATCAAAATATAGATAGATAGATAGATAGAAAATCGTTTTTGCATTTTAGAAATGTATGTACATTCCATGGTGAAGGGTTTTTGTCTCTGGTAATTAAGCCAAAACCTTAGTCGTTTTCTGATTGTTTCAGAGTGTGAAGAAGGTCACGTTTGTATAAAATCTCACATTTGCGACTCCAAAATTACGGGAATACTTCGAACGAACAATGTCGTTACTCCTTGACATATTTAAATGAAGGCGATCATTATAAATTAATATACAAATTTTTGCTCATCGAATAAGCTTATTATATTTCTGACAGCTCTTGGTCTATAAAGATTCATTAAATTTATTATTTGACAAGATTCAGATTTTAAATTTTATAGTCAATTAAGTTACGAGTATTCGAAATTAAAAGGAATCCTAAAATTAAGTTTAAAAATAATGACATAATGTAACTGTAATTACTTAAAATAGATTAATTTTTATAACAATTAGCTGGAATATTAACTCTCCAATGTATATGTAACATACAAAACCTGTCGGAAATAGTAGCATTGTGGTAATATCCTTATATATATCTATTTTATTATCAATTCGGCAAATACAGAATTTAACGTTTCACCGAATATAATCCGGTCTTCAATATTATTGTGAAGTTTATTTTATTGACGTATTTTATCCGATCAACGAAATGTATGTGTATTCTTTTAAAATAAATGTAGTGCTTTGGAAATAGCATCACGTTTGCTTTATTGACAATTTATTATTAACAGATTCAGTTCTCATATGATTTTTAATCAATTACTAATTTCCAACCGCAATTGGAACGGAGGAGGGGGAAGGAGGTGTTAGTATAACGTGTCTGCCAAATTTCATACTGATCTGTTGAATAGTTAAGTCGTGAAAGCGTGACAAACAAACTCACTTACACTTCACTTCTGTAATATTAGTAAAGATTTCGTTCAAATTATATCAAGTTTATTAGTAGTTCTGAACGAGTTGAATTAAACTATCTACCAAGTATCGGTCCGAGAACGGCAGTGACTGCTTAAGAGGAAAGATCACGCGGCTTATCCGATCCTTGTATTAATTCCACATAAGCCAATTATATGTCCATTTCAGTAAATTTTACAAGCTTATAAGAAAATTACCATCTATCTATCTAGTGGTAAGTTATCTTTGTATATACCTTACCATCAATATTACATATAGTACAAAATTGGTACTACAAGAAATAAAATTTCTTACGATTGGTACATTGTACAACCATGGGATCCCATATATGTCGTACTACAAGAAATATAATTTTTCGTGATTAGTACATTGTACCACCGTAATAACATCGTAGATGTTATACCCTTCATAATATCGATGCATTTATCGATGTTTAGCGTTAGGATAGCAGATGACGGTCATCATGTTTTCCACTACGTACATGTAAAGTCTTGTAAAACATCGAAATTATTTTAATAAAATTTAAGTAAATATACTCTTAAACAATATTTCCTCAAACGAGATGCTCCGCGCAATCAATACAAGTCTCAACGGACACGCACTCTTATTTCCATATCGGTCCCTTTGTTCCATGTTATTTATCACATGCCCTTGCGCTTGTGACAAAGGATACAAATTACAATAAACAGTGTTTTCAAATTTGGACTTTAAAATTAAAGTAATATGCAGCAGATTGGCTTAAAGCTTTCTTTAAGCAATATTAAATATATTCAAAAGAAAATATTTGGTTTCAGTAGAAGAATTAAATGTTTGCTTGGGATTTCGCTAGTTTCGATACAGTTGTGATACGTGTAATGTTTATTTTGCGTTATAAATGCATTTATTTATAAATTCGTCATTGGTTGAAGACAGCCGATGAAGAAAAAGATGACCAATGAGCATTCAGTATTTTGTCATTAATAAATCTGCGTCGAATAGTGGATCAGAAAGTGGAGGTTAAAGACTTAAGATTACAGGTATGTACGGTGTGAAATATAAGAGAGCGTTTAATTTTTTAATCTTATGATTCGTCCAACTAACCCAATCATATGTCATTCTTAATAAAAAATAACTAGACTTTTTAATATATACTAAGTCAGAAACGTTTCCGAGATTAGACAAACGTAACCTCGTTTTCAAGTAAGTATGAAATGTTCATAATGTCAGTCATTGCTAGTGAACGAATTATAATGTAATTTTATTCACAAACTTTTATAAATTTTCGTTCATGTCAATTAAGCGATGACGTAATGTAAAGGGAATCGTTTAAGCGGCTTATAAGAAGCTTTCAACAAGTAGCTGTCGTTTTAATTTCCCGTGGGACTGCTTGCACGGCCTCCTGTTTCTAATACTTATTTGTGCTTATAATATCGTGTGATGCCATAAATTAATGAGAGACGTTCAAACGGAGGATAAATGTCTCAAGACATTTAATTTAAATTTAATTTGTTAAATTTGGAAGAAGATTATTTTACTTATTCAATGATTACTATTAATTTCGTATATAACATATTAAATTAAAATACAAACAATAAGAAAATCTTATATATAGGTATTTCTATATACATTTAACATTTTTATTTACGTTTAAAAAAAACTTTTTGTATACATGATAATAATCGGAAGCCCAGAGTTTTGTGCACAGCCTTTAAATAACATACTGATGTAGAGCTGTGCTTAGTATTTATGCAAAATAATGTCGAAATGTATGTAAGTAAAAAGCTGTACGTTGCATTTACATAACATAGTATTGTAAGCTTTGTCGCTTAAAAGTATAAGAGGTTGACCAGTAGGGTGTGGAGGTATTTCTGGATAGGAAGCGAGTGGCTCATAGCGTGTACTACCGCCAAGATTGCTTGCTTGGATTGAAAGTCACCATTAATGCCAGTTCTAGTATAATTACAGGCAAGTAACTGAACACCTTAGATTTCGTGATGCACTGACGGTGTTAGAAGAACAGAACATTGTAAATATTATGTACAAAATGTTTGTTGTATAAAACTTTAACGGAGTTTTATTCAAAAAACCTTAGTGGATACATCCAAACAGTGTATTACAAAATTGTAGGCCTACAGAAAAGTCTATCTACTAATGTACACTCATAAAAACTATTTTTATCTAGTGCAGATCAGTCTACTGTTAATAAGATTAGTCTAATTATTTGTCTGTGCATTTAATATATATTTAAAATTATTTTTTGAATTTTATTATTTAAATGAAGATGTCACCAAAATACCAAAAAAACAAAATCCGGAAATGGCTGTATCAATAGTTTTTTTACCTCGGTATTTAAAATTATTTAAATTATAACCCATAATTCACTAACGAAATATTTATGTAGGTATATGTTTCACAAAATAAATTATTAAACTTTATTATGTAAATGTATTTACTTAATAATTTCTTGCGCAGCGCACTTAGCTTTCCTAGCTAATAAATTGCACCCGTGCAAAGCCGGGTTGGGTCGCTAGTATCTATAATGGAAAATCAAAAATGTGCGTCCCGAAGTGTATGGAATGCGTAAAAAATATTTCAGCAGCGATTTCTAATATAATTTTTTGAGTGTACATAATATATGTTTTTTTATTGTTTCAGGTAAGACCAATTAAGTTAGCTCTTCTTAACAGACATGTAGAGCTTAGTCTGTCATATTTAAATTATGTGCTTTTCCAATCGAAAAGGTAAGTGTGCCCTTTTTTATTTCTCTTCCTTAGTTAGTCAATTATAATAAATTGATCAAAAGTCAATTATTTGAGTTTTAACGTCATGTTATGGATTTGTAGGTAATCAGTTATATGAACTTTCTGTAACTATTCTTTACTTGGTCGTAGGGCTTTGTGTAGGCCGGTTTGGATAGGTACCACCCACTCATCAGATATTCTATCGCCAAATAACAGTACTCTGTATTGTTGTGTTCCGGTTAGAAGGTTAATCACAGGCACAAGGGACATAACATTTTAGTTCCCGAGGTTGGTGAGGCATAGGTGATGTAAGGAATGGTTACAATGACATAAAAAAAACTTAAAAATAACTAACTAAATGAAAAAAGATCTATCGATGGAAAATTGTTATCCTCGATTTCGAGTATTTTAATGTTGGATTTTTTTTCAAATGATGTCCCCATTCTGTAGATTATATATAACAATATATAAGTATAAAACAATATGTCCGATACAAGGATTTGTGACAATTTTCTTATTATTGCTAAAAAGTTAAATAGGATGACGTTGTGTGCGTAAAATCTTTACATTTAACATTAACACATTTGTTGTCATCTTCCTTCGCTCGGATAATGTGCGATGTGTTATGATTACAACTTCGCAAGTGATGCGACTTGGAGCCACGTTTTGACAAATGTCGCTACGAAAACTTTGATACTTTGTTTTGTACGCATTTGCTTCGCGATTATTTCAGGTGCCCTATTTTTATATCACGAGTGATATATAGGTGTTATATAATTACATTACACCGTCAAATAACAAAAGTAACGAACGTGAATTTTGTTATTCTGTTATATTTTGGGTAAGAGTGAAAAAAAATCTATTTTATATTATATTATATGGATAGCAAGCATATTGTGTCTCTTTCTTCAATTTATATTTATGAAATCTTAATTTTTGCTATAAGTGATCACTTATTATTTTAATGAAGGCGCCACATCATGAAAACACTTTTATACGAGTTATCATTATGGCTGGTGAAGTAATTAATAATCTTGACTGATTTTGGTCGAATTAAATGAAATTCCTCTATTGAATAGAGAATTGTTTTGTTTGTTATGTACTTTGTTATACACTGTCTTGAATAAAAAAGCCTTGTCCTTAGAAGAACCGGTGAAAGAAAATCAGCGGTTTTTTTGTCAAATTGTGATTGATATTCCCATTGACCAAGTGCTCTAGTGAGTGTAAACAGAAGCGAACCCTCTATATTTCCTTATAATCTGATAGGACGGCAACGGGACAGGACTTGATACAGTTCAGGAACAGCCAAATTAAAAATTACGAGTTACTACCAAGAATTTCTTGGCCGAAAATCATTAACTTGTTATTAGCCTGACCCATGATTTTATGTAAGGGTATCGAGAGTTATATCCAGTAGAATAAGGACGTAGATACATATTAAAAAGAAAAGCCTCTACATATTACGATAATTGGCATGATCCCTTTATTAAAAACTTGAATGTTCCCTATTGATAACACATATTACTCAATATTATACGCCACGATGACTTGATATGATTCTGTTATTATAATTACAAAATTACGAGTACATTTGACACGTCAATATTAGTAAGACACAGTGTACTTTTGTTTTATATCAACTTATAATGCCCGTGGAGTTATAATGTGAGAACGAACTCGAAAGTCGTAATGTAAAAATTAATATGCGACATTGACTATATATATTATATAATAATAGCGTAAAATAGTGTTACACTGAAAATTGGTTGTCTACATTATACGAATGAGATTTGAAATGAGTTTTTATAATAATGCTTTATCTAGCAAATATATGATATTGGCTCATTGAATCGTACGAATGTAGCGAGTTGGCAATATTTCCTATATTATAAATTTTCATGTTCGATTTTCTATCAGTTACCTTTAAGTCCGTTCTCCATCTGATTTATAGAAATTGTTTAAAACAAAATAAACTACGACCAATGTTACTTCCCATAAAGATTTTTATATAGATAAGAAAGTTACGAATGACTCACGAGGGTACGACTCACGTATATACGTACCCTGATCCGCTGATAAGCCATTTACAATCGAAATTGATTGTATACAGCTTATCAGCGGATTTAGGAAATAAAGAGACAATAAAATACAATGTGCCGATGTCTGAAAGTGACTGCAAGTCCATATATTTCACTGCTGCAGCTATTTCGGTCTATTCCTCCTAGAGTGGGTTCTTTTAAACATTTACCGGCGAGTCGGCAACAACTGCACGCGTGATACATAGCTCCGACACCGCTCGGATTCGAGCTGCTCTTAAAATTGCACTTCGGGAACGATACACGGACTATTTTTTTATTTTATCAGGTTTTAAAAGACTGATCGTGGTTTATTCTATTAAAACCTGTTGGGTTACTGTATAGCGGCAAATTAAGAGTATAATTATCGTAGATATCACTTTAAAATAATTATCATTATTAAGCTTAGGATAAATTAATATATTTTTATTTTGTCCGCTGGTTACGTGATTTTAAAATTTCTCCATGTGTTGGGAACCGTAGTCTTCCAAAACATATCAGGTTTTCATCGATAAATTATGTGAGTGTAATCGTATCAGCATTACTATTACGTAAGAACTTACATCGGATCCTATTTAAAAAATGTTGTAAAACTGGCTTATGCTCAATATTGCATATTACTTTCTGACATATCACGATCTTGTTATGCGCCGAGCTTCGAACGCGTTCTAAAAGTATAGTCGATACTAATTAGGATCGATAATAAAGTAATATATCGATAGGATCCCAAATTACATTTATTTTATAAAATATATAAATACTATTTTTTTAATTTGTCGTCTTATATAAAAAATTAAAAACGAAATTCAAATTGTTACGTTACGTTTGGATTGCATACTTAAATTATTTTAGAGATTATCAAATTGTAAAGTTGGTTAAGATAAAACGCTTGGAAAATATTTCATACGTTTTTTGTGTTACACTATGAAGTGTGCTATAAAGAAAATTGTCGGTTTTATATAAAATACTTATTTCATGTGACAAGGGACGCTGGATAAGGAAGCAACGGAATCTACGCGTGACAAATTTTCATTGTGTTATCTAGCCATGTCGTAAAGATTTAAACGAAACAAATATTGCGCAACACTTTAACCTAGACATATTATATTATAAAATTAAAGTATTGTTAAGTATGAACATGGTTACGTTGAAATTAACATTACAGAAGTTTATTTCTTAAATATTATTTCTTGAATTGTCAAAGTTCGTTCGCGGCGCTCGCCTATCGTTTCGCTCTAGTCAAGGCCCTCGTTACCTTGAGATTAAATAAACGACATAACTTCTTGTAAGCACATTTTATGATTATATTTTCGGCCATCAAAAGCGATTGTTTTTAGACAGAATTTTCAATGATAATATTTCGTATTTAACATTTCAAAGCTATATATATAAGTTGTTTATGAAAAGGACAGGTTATTATAAACTATTGATGATGGTGATTTCTTTGACGTTTCTCGACAGAGACTAGTGCGCAAGTGTGTGTACAACACACAGGTGCACTTTCTAGTCTCTCAATATCACAGTACATTATAGTACAGAAACTACAGCTTACCGAGAGAAATTACGTGCTTACCGAGCCACCGGACTATTTATGCTGCAAGAATTCGGGCCACTACTGAGACTTGACGGAAAAATCCTATGTGTATATATATTATTTAATGTAAATATAGAATACGTAACAAAATAAAATGTTACCAGTTTACTAAAAACTACCTTTTGACGACCTCCGTGGTCGAGTAGTGTGTACACCGGTTTTCATGGGTACGCCACTCCGAGGTCCCGGGTTCGATTCCCGGCCGAGTCGATGTAGAAAAACTTCATTAGTTTTCTATGTTGTCTTGGGTCTGGGTATTTGTGGTACCGTCGTTACTTCTGATGTCCATAACACAAGTGCTTTAGCTACTTACATTGGGATCAGAGTAATGTATGTGATGTTGTCCAATATTTATTTATTTATTTATTTACTGCTGCATTCTGCCAGTATGTAATTGAATAGCTCAACCCAAAAGTGACTCTCCACAATTGTGAGAAATCCATCGACTTTTTATTTTTGTGCTTCAAAGTAAAAATGCAAGTTTTATCAGCGAGACGCACGCGTGGGTTTAACTTCATTTGAATTGCAAACAGAATTTTTCTACTCCACGATACAGCGACCTTTTGACGAAGTTAGGAAATATCTCTCTCAGTAATTTCTAACTTACACTCGGAGTAAGTTTTCTGGACGCCTTTTTGTCGTCTACCCGAGATCGTTTCTGTGATGTGGCGCTTCGCATGAATAATGTATAATACGATATACTACAGGAATTGTAATTCAAATACTATAATCAACTTTAATCTCGGATTATTTATATGTCTAGTTTGACTGTCAAAGTTACAAAACGCATCGAAAGAATAGTGGCCACTAAGTACACGCACTCTTAGATAATAAAGTTGACCAAATTTTTTTATTTTTGTGTGTGTTATGTAAATGATATAAGCTTGTGATGATATTTTAAAAATTATTTAATCCTAATAAAATACTATGGACTTTATTTATGGACGTGGTTTATTGGTGTTAAGTTAAACATCGAATCATTCTGTTATCATTGCTTTGAAATTTTAAACAAGAATATATAAAAACTAATCACTCGTAAAGCCGTATATAATTTTTTTTAGGACTCATTTACTAATTGATAACAATTAAATTTTGAATATTAAAAATTATGATCAATTTGCTATCAACATAATTTAACAAATAGCATTTTATTTGAATATTTTTACAATTGGTTTTAATTATAAGTTTTGTTGCTTTTGTACCACACAAAAAAATAATCCGATTGAACTTTCTTAATGTATTTAAAGTTATCATAGGCAATATTTACATGTTTATATGTTGTATATTTTTTTAGAAATACCTTTGTTAGCGTAGTAAAAGAGAAAAACGTCGGTTCAGACGAATACTGCGAATATAAAAAGTCCGCGACGGTATATATCTCAAATAATTCAGAGACAATATTTAGACTTTTAAAAAGAAATCTAAAAATTACTTGGTGGTAGGGCTTTGTGCAAGCTCGTTTGGGTAGGTACCACCCACTCATCAGATATTCTACCGCCAAACAGCAGTACTCAGTATTATTGTGTTCCGGTTTGAAGGGAGAGTGAGCCAGTGTAACTACAGGCACAAGGGACGTAACATCTTAGTTCGCAAGGTTGGTGGAGCATTGGTTATATAAGGAATGGTTAATATTTCTTAAATTGCCATTGTCTATGGGCGGTGGTGACCACTTACCATCAGGTGGCCCATTTGCTCGTCCGCTTACCGATAACATAAAAAAAGCCCTGCACTGTTTTTTCTTCCTTTCTATATGTGATGATGTATGTGATGATTTTTTTTATGCGTAAAAATGAGCTGGTTCAAAAATACGGACGTGCTCCCATATATATATATATATATTTATATGGATATTAGAGTACAACTGGTTTCCTACGGCTTGTGTTTGCGTTGACCCGGAATTGCATGTAACATTACATCAACAACTGTCGGTTGTCTTTGATACATCTGCGCAATGCTACTTTTCATTAAATATCATACATATAATAGACAATGTTCATTCGGGTTTTGTCATATTTTAATCGATTATATATCGATTTTATAATGCAATAGCCGATATTTAATTTCTGGTAGTTCACTCTTCTTATGCGCAACTGTTTGAACATTATTTTAAATAAAAGTTTGAGTCTGACTCGTAAATATATGCAATGCGACTGAACCCATAAATTTTTATCGATAAACTAATTCGAATGAACCACTGCTCGCGCGAGTAAGTTTCCTTTCAAACGCTATCGATGCTGTCTTACCCCCTCCTCGCACCTCTTGCGCTCCCCGCTCCATAACTTTAAAACTCTGAAACCGAAGCAAACATTTTTGTATTACTTATTGGTATAAGTGAATTTTATTTATTTTCGTGAAAGAATTGTATTCATTCAATAATTTGCTTTAAATTGTTTGGTTAATCTATTACTGTAGAGAATTATTAAAATAGTTTTTTTGAGTTATTTTCTTTCAATAGTACATTTAATTAAAATTTAATTTAATTTAATAAATTATCATATATTAATATTAAGTATTATTCGGTACAACTTATATGTGAAATGAATTATTAATAACGTAACTATGTAACTTGTAACTAAGATGTGTTAAAAAATGTTTGTCTACTAACTAGTGATTATTTTTATATATATACGTATTATAACTAAACCGCGAAGATACTTGATTCAATTTATCTTTAAGAAAGACAGACTCCAGTCTATCTTTCTCAGCCTTCGATTTCCTTTTTGCCTTTATCAGTTAATAGTCGATTCACGTAATGTGATGTATCTTGCGTGTGCCCTCACTTAAGAAAGTTGTTGCGGTGAAAATATATGGAGAAGGTTTATACTTGTGACGTAAGTTATAGAACTCTGTGGTATGCGTTAAATTTAAAAATAATATTATTCTAGAATCAAAGCAATATATCTAACTAACCGAGAGTAAATAAAATTGACCAATGTAATGGTAGTAACCGACTTGCAGGAAAAACATAAAACAAACTACACTAAACTAAACATTAAACAACTACACTAAAACATTTAAAAAAAAACACTTTTTAAAAAAATTCTTTTGAAAGCTAGATATCGTTACGTTGGCTGTATGTGCAAAGGCATAGAATACGAAAAAAAAAAAACATTATTATTTATTTATCAAAATTTGAGTCAGGTTCATAAGTTCAAATGAAAATACTCATCAGTTAATACAAAGTTTAATCTAATGTATAAACTAGAATATGTGTTTTTATTCTGGTAAAACTTAAAAATATAAATTTAAGCTAGAAGAAAATATAGTTGTAAACCTTATTTTCTTTAAGGAAAATCTAAATTCAGAAGACATAAACATATAAAGGGTCGCTGAAGACTGAAGTGTATCGTGCATTATTAGACAAGGCTGTCTCGCCAGTGGAGAGCAAATACTCCTGAGAGTGGATTGACAGAGGTCGTTTCGAGCCCTCGTTTCGTTGACTGACCGAGGAGGCCATCTTACTACCCAATATATCGTACTTGATGCGATTCGCGTTACTTGTTTAATTCTTTTTGTATATTCGTTATTATACATTGTGTGTGTTCATTTAAATTCCCATTGTGTGTCTCTATTTATGTTCAAGATGTCTTCGCCTCGTATCATTAAAGGAAAAATATAACTTGTCGAATGTTCGAAAATCCACAACAGCGCGATTTTTGAGACATTTTCTGCCTCGCACAACCACTCTGTGGAACCAGCTTTCGCCGGCGGTTTTTCCGAACCGATACGACTTGGGAACCTTCAAGAAAAGAGCGTACTCCTTCCTTAAAGAACGGCAACGCATCTGCAAGCCCCCCGGTGTTGCAGATGTCCGTGGGCGGTGGTAGTCACTTTCCACTAGATGAGCCTTTTACTCGTACAACTTAATTTAAATCCAATTTAAAAATGATGTTGGTTTTTGATATAAAAAAAATCGTTTAAAGTACGTAAATACTTATCAGTACAAATGTGATGAACTATTTAATTAGAAATAAATTGAAATAAATAAAAGATAAAAATGTTTTATGCATTGCTGGTTCAGTTGTCGATCGCAGTTATTAGGTTTC
Source organism: Vanessa tameamea (assembly GCF_037043105.1). NCBI lineage: Eukaryota > Metazoa > Arthropoda > Insecta > Lepidoptera > Nymphalidae > Vanessa > Vanessa tameamea. Next base: position 3,881,018 of record NC_087315.1, on the reverse strand, counting down.
AAGCAAATGTATCGGAAATCCTCACTTCAAAACTTAATTTACTGAAGTATAAAGTATATTTTATTGAAGTAGACTTTTACTTTTGAAACGTGATTTTATGAGATTTTTTAAATAAAATGCTACAATCGTCCCACAAGTTCTTGTTACAAAAAGTTGTACCATTTCCTAAGAAGGATATATTGCCTTTGCCCTAACCTTTGACATTGAAACTGGATTAAATAAAATCTTTCGTTAAATACGACTGTTATTTAGCGCGCAAAGACTTAATGGTTGTATTTATTTTCGAGTGAAAGTAAAAAAAAACAATATAACTAATATTTCCCAATGTACAACTATGTACACACACATTCACAGAATTATAGAGACCTTGCACAATTTCATGTTTTGTAAATTGGCGACACGAGACATCTTGATACGAATAGGTATGTTAAGTTTTATTGAAAATTGGAACTGTCGTTTCGACAAGGAACCCGTGTGCTCAGAATCCTAAAATAAAACACGAACGACACTTGTAGATATCTGTCTTACAGGAATGATTTTCTTTTTGAGATGCTGGTTTCCGAGTAAGTTTAGTCTATATGATGCATATATCATTCACTTCGTATATCACTCGAAAAATATTGAATGACTTACTCTTCTATTGAATGACTTGACGACACGCCATTGTGATCATTGTATCCTGTAAATTATATAATTATTAAAGTCTATATCGCATATCACATTCTTATATCAGCTCTTGGTCTGTGGTGAGTTTCGAGTTTCTTCTTACAGATTGCCTTTACTGATATCAATTTTTAAATTATTTGCTTAGATAATGAATACTTAACAGAGTAGTTTACAATTTATATTATGTTAGTTTTGTTAGAGCACGAATATGTTTGGCTGCACTTACTCTGTTCTAAGTATTGGTGACTGTGTAAATCTCTCATTAGTTCTACTAGACATTAATGGTCTTAATTTTTTTGTCATCTCTATTAAATGCATTTTAAATCCAACTCTCTCAAATATTCAGTCAGCGTAAATTGAATCTTCTCGGTTTTGATTGGGCTGAGACAATAAATCAATTTCTTATGCTTACTTCGAATGTATCTGGTTCTGGTTCGTCAAGCTGAAATATGTTTACGATTAATAAACATGCATTTTTTTAATGTTTCTATCACCTACATTATCTAGACAATCTTGTTTGTTTTTTCTTCCTTTTTATGATATAGTTGGTGGACGAGCAAATGTCACCTGATATATGTGGCACCATCGCCCATCGCCAATATGCCACCAATTTTGGAAACTAAGATATAGTGAGCCAGTGCTACTAAAGGTATAAGCCTTTAGTAGCACTGGCCGACTCACCTTTCAAACCGGTAAACAACAATACTGGGTACTGCTGTTTGAATATAGAATATCTGATGAGTGGAGTGAGTGGTAAATAATTTTATATCCTACGATTATTGTTTAACATTTAGAAACATTTACAGCCATCCTATAGTTCGTGGACCTAACAAGTATAGAATCAAGGTCAGCATTTAAGCTAAGAAAGGCTGCCTCTGAATTTATATAAAGTTACAATTCTTCGGTATATAGAGCACTGTTAAAATTAAAGTAAATGTTATTGAGTTAATGAAAAGAGAATATAACGAAGGGCATTAATAATAATAAGAAATCAGTAAAAGTAAACATTAATTGCCTATAATCGAATTTAATTATTTATCGAGCATGATTTTTAACATGTGTTTGAGGATCTGTGCTCTACGGACGCATTGAGTCGATGAGAATGGAAAATGGATGTGGATGGATACAGGGGATGACCAAAGAAACAATGGATGGATTGTGTGAAAGACGATATGGTTAGAAAGAATGTTACTTGTGAGGTGACGTCCGACAGAGAAGTATGGAAGAAGAAGACATGCTGCGCCGACTCTAAGTAAAATTGGAATAAGCTTGACGGATTGACCATTTCATAGAAACATCACGAAAATTCTATCCTTTATTGTCTTGATATTTTTTCTATGTTTACACTAATATAACTCCTATTTTTATTTTTTAAACAATAAAGAAGTTGTATTAGTTAATTTATTATTGTTATCTATCGTGAATATTGGAGATATCACATCCCATTTGTCAAAGAGATCTACTTAAATAACTTAAATCGCTTAGTTTTAGTTCATAATTCGCTTTATTATGGATTACGTAAATTTGATCATGTCTTCAGTGTTACAGATTTTAAATTAAATTGTCGCTAATTCCATAGCGTACAAATCTAAGGACACCTTGTTAACTAATCACGCTCTTGTTTAATAATTTTACTCTCGCATGCTTTAAATGTAAAGAAGCAGAAGAAATTCTTATAGCCGAGATAGTCCAGTGGTTAGAATCTTAAACGATGATTAGGGGTTCAAACCCATGCAAGCACCACTGAATTTTCATGTGCTTAATTTTTGTTTATAGTTCATATCGTGCTCGGTGGTGAAGGAAAATATTGTGAGGAAACTTGTATGTGTGTAATTTCAACGAAATTCTGCCACATGTGTATTCACTACATTTCAATTTAATAAAACTATGACTATAAATATATTAATATATTTGGTCAGGAGAATACTACCGTTACTATTATTTGTACTGTGTAAAAGAAAAAAGTCTATTAAAAGCCAAAACACAAAGAAGATTTAAAATGCGGATTAATTTAAAAGTTATAAGCCAGCGAGTAACGGCGTGTGTCGCTGACGCCTCCTCGACGTAGCCGCTTATTAGCTTATCGCGCGATCTCATTAGCGTCCGCCAGAAGCAAGCGCGCTTTTCTCTTTTCCGTGGCCGCGTACAATTAAAACCTATAAACATTGTTCTTCCTTACGAAGTGGCGAAGAAAAGTTAGTTACTCATTATTCTGACTTAGAATGTATGTTATAATTATGCGATTATTTGCTATTGTAAATGTAAGTTATTAGTAGATAAAATATTTAATTAAAAAAAATATGTTTACTATAAAAATACTACGTAAAATTTAAATGCACTTTCATACATCTCGCTCAAGACATGCTCCACATTTTAATATGAAACGGCACATCTCGCAACAACGTTGCGAAATAATTGTATTCATAGAAATATTAAGATCAACAAACAAACGGATAAAGGACGATGAAGTTAATGTTTGGTATCTAAGATTGTAAAACGGTATAAAAAAAACATACGAATTATAATTAAAGTAAAAAAAATAAAAATGAACTAAAATAAATAAAAAACAGAGTTTCGTGTGTAATTTAGCATATTTTGTCTTATACATATATCTTATACATGGCATGACGGCATAAAATGGCGGCATATTGGCATATAATAATCGTCTACTTGCCTTACTTGGTCTTAAATTAATATTGTAGATAGATTGCATTCGCATCTCTAACTGAACTTCCCACACACTAACACTTTTATACATAAGCACTGCAGTTCTATTTTATAGGAACTCGCTTTGTATTTTACTTGTGAAATGTAAAGAAAACTGTGCTCGATTATTATACTTTGGTTACTTTTATATTGTGTCTTACGTCATTTTGCTTTGGGGTAACGCTTTGGATTGAAAATTGAAACTATTTTTATATAAAAAAAAAGAGCTGTCCAGTCTATTTATAAAATTGAAGCTCGAGACTCTGTTCGGGGTGTTTTTAATAAAGTGGGTATGTATACAGTTGCTTCACAATATGTATACAACAATTTTATGTATATTCACAATAATATTGTTCTCTATGAAAGAAACGGTTACAATCATTGTATGAGACACGAAGAGGAAAGGTAAACGAATAACGCCTAGTTTCTGACTTTGCAAAGTTAATACATTATTTCTGGGACACGGTATTCATTTCTATAATAAAATTCCAAATTTATTTTTAAATTGATCTATTAAAAAATTTAAAGCTCATGTCAAAAACATATTAATTAATAAGACATATTTTTAAATACAAGATTATATTAAAGATTAAAAATCATGGACTTTGTACGTATATATATATATGAATGAATGGTGAAAAAGAGTAACTACTGAGTTTCTGGCCGGTTCTTCTCGGTAGAATCTAGTTTTTGAACCGGTGGTAGCTTTACATTTAATTCAACACTGATGATTCAAAAATGCTTTTATTTACACGTTTATTTCTACTACTATTTAATTTTGAATCACTCACTCACTCAATCAAAAGTCACAACTTTTGACCGACGAGTTAGTACTGTTATACTTAGCATTGTTGTGTTATGGTTTGTGTGAGTGAGTCATAAGTGACATAAAATCTTAGCCCATTGTGTGAAAGATAGTTATTATTGTTCAGTATTCATATCTATACGTAGTGACCACTAACCATCAGCGGACCTACATAGATATTTTAATTAAAAAATAAATATAAAAGTTGTTCTTTTTAAACTTTTTGTTCATATTAATTTTAGTGGAACGACTTGTTAAGTCTTATCATGTTTATTATTAAAACGCTGCGAGAACGCGATCGCAAAATTGGAAACTCGTAATCCAACGTATTGTTCATAATAATTTATTGAGCGAATAGTGTTTCATAATCTTAAATGAAATATTCCTATAATTAAACTGGTTCATGATTAAATGATGTAAACGATTATCTCAATAGCTCAATCGACTTTATAATAATTACTAGTTAATAAACATAATTGATTCATCGAAATTATTTTCGTAATTTGATAAATATACGACTATTACAAATTTAAATTTTTTCCAATTTATTATAAATAAATTAGTCAAGATTTTAGATTTCAAGTGGCTAGAACATGTGAATCTTAACCGAATATTGCGGGTTCAAACAGTTAAGAGCATATAAATAAATATAATTCGATTTTCGTTTCGATGGTAACAGTTTATTTTATTTTAAACTTGTCTTCGTTCGTGGCATGAGGAAGGGGTGTACCCTAAGCCCTTTTCGGTATACCTGAAAAGTGTCTGCAAAATGTTATGATCGGTTGAGTAGTTAAGAGGTGAATACGTAACAAACAAACTTACTTTCACATTTATAACATTAGGATTGTTCAGGTGATACAAAACGGTTTGATATAGACAAGGATACATTTTGCTGCATTTAACTAAATGCGATTTTACTAAATACAAATATTCAAATACCATGTGTGAAGAGCCTTTATGTGTGAAAGCAAGTTTTAAGTGCAAATGTGTAATTTGGAGCAAACGTTCTGCTAGTCCTAGTCGTAACTGCGGCCGTACGCACTAAAACAGACAGTTAGTGGTGACACGATTTTATCGTACGTGTGTAGGACCGACCGGATGTCCTTTGACACCGCGATAAGGACATTGTAGCGGAATAGTTCCCTAAACGTTAACTATTGGAGGTATTTTTGTATAATAAACATACATATACTAACTAGCCGTTCTAACTTCGTTCGGGTAGTCATTACATAGTATATAACAAAGTCGCTTACCGCTGTCTGTCTATCCCTGTGTATGCTTATTTAAAATTACACAAAGGATTTTGATGCGGTTTTTTTTAATAGATAGAGTGATTCAAGAGGGAGCATTATATGTATAATACATGCACAATATAGTAGAGAAACACTGATAATTTTAGAGGTTTCTAATGTGATGTCGTAAATAAACACATTTTTTTTGCGCTTACATTGGAAACGCTGGCTGAAACCCACAAGATTGCTCAAAATAATGTACTACAGTATTGTACACCTTAAAATGGTCTTCAAAAAAGTCCGGGTGGTATATGCCTATCTCTAAGGGATAATCCACAATAACCATTTTTTATCCTTTACTTTTTACGAGAAATAATAGCTTATTTTCGACGAGATTGTTAGCAATACAGCAATAATACTTATCCAATTAAGTACCTTAAATACATTGTGGATTTAATATAGATCAATTTGAGCTTCTACGTTTACATGCATGCATGCAATTTACAGATTTAAAACGCTGGGACGTAGTGGTTTGTATTGTCTAATGACTGAAAAATTGTGAACATTGTACATATATAGAGACAAACTGTAGTATATTTAGTATCAGCATTGCACTCGTGCGGAGCCGGATTGGGTCGCTAGTATATGAAATTTATTAATTTTTGTTTAAAAATATCATGGATATCGATTGTATTGCTACAAGGTCGAAACTTAAAAACGTACAAAATATTTCATCAAAATTGGCCCAGCCGTTGGAGGGTTTTTTTTTGACATACATACTTATAGATAAACAAATATATATAGATGTATATTATTTTCTATGTATATGAGAGCTGCTATTATCGAGACTTATATCGCGGACAAATTATAAATTGGATACGGATTTTGGAGTACACAATTGACTTAATCCCCAACGTTGAACCTTTTCCAGAAAATAAGAATAAAATGTAGACTTCACATTCAATAAATAATTTATCTTTTGATGTTATCCCAAATAAACGTCACACTGGCAATTGTAATTCGGATTTAACATTATTGCCGGGAACTTAGATTTTCGCTTTTCTTCTATTCAGATATACTTCGTAATTCTTAAAACATTTGAACATATGAATCTTATTACGGTTACAAACCTAAGCAAGTAACTGAATTTTAATGTGCTTAATTTGTGCTTATAATTCGTCTGAGAGAATTTATGTAGGTATTCATTCTCGGATGAAAATCTTCGGTTTGTTAAAATAAATAAAAAAATATATTTAATATTTTTTTTAGTATAAATCTGTGTCAGCTAAAGTAATACCAGGAAAATCTTCTTAGAATTGAATGCATATAGGAACAAATTTTAATAATCACACGTATTTAATCTTACCTTTTGGCACGTGTCTTCAACTGAAGTATTTTTTATTATATTTGTGTAAAATAGCATGAGATAGCAATCAACTAGAGATAGTGCTTGATAGATAACGAATATTGATCAATTTTTATTTTGAATGACGATATACTTAATATAATAACTTAAGACAATAATAGCGCGATTTAAAGTACTATTAACGCCTTCTATTGAAATCAAAAAAGGACTAACTGTTTTATTAACATGATTTTTATTAAAATTTAAATATTCCTTTTACATATAATTTAATTTTGTGATAAGCGTGTGGTAGAAATAAATTATTTATTAGTGTGCGTATTAGTGACCTGGCGCTGGTCGCGTGGTGCATTACCTTTCAGTGAATACTAATTGTGAATATTAATTACGGGGGCGTCGCTCTGTGGAGATGTTTGCGAGTGTCTTACTGTATCTAGTATTAATAATTGAATTGCACTTGCGAACATTTACAAAATAAACGTACAGAAATAGGCATCAAATTTCAACGTTCTAACTTTCATATCTTGAAATTAATGATAACGATTTATAGAATATAATTGGAAGGATTTCTTATTTAGACTTTCGAGTTTGATTATTTTAATTTAAAATAGCCGATATAATGCGTTATTGTAGCAACAAAGTCTAAGCCAAAATCAAAAATATTTATTAAATATAGAAGCATTTCAGTAAGTTATTGTTGGTTGTGTTTGCAGTTTGCATACACCAGAACAAGTTCGCGGAGTTTAAGGATTTACATGAATAATTTTGCTTTCTATTCAGATAGTAACGTATAATAATAATTATAGACCCAAGCATATTTGCCTACGACGTTTCGTTTTAAAAGGTGATTGAGGCAGTATTGATAAAGATTTGAGAACGTAATAGAAGAAGATTCCATGGTAGGAAGGTCTATGGTGAGTGTTCTTTAAAGTACCAATATCAATGCATAAAGGTGTGGATTAAGAAGCCAAAATCTCCCAGTAGTTAGAACGCGTGCATCTATACAATCAATGTGGATCCAAACTCAGGCAAACACTACTGAATTTTCATGTGCTTAAATTATGTTTATAATGAAGGCCAACATCGTGAAGAAATCTAAACGTGTCTAATTTCTATGAAATTTTGCCATATGTGCCATATTTGTCATACTTGCCATCCACCAACCCGTACTGAAGCAGACTGTAGACTAACAGTGGGTCGTTTACAAAGTGTTATAGATACTTACAACAAAGGTGCCTTATTAGTAGGCCAATCTTCCTGTAATAATTATAAAAAAAATAAACTGCGAATAATTTTTCTCATTTGAGTTTGCGCCAACCCTTATATTAAAAATTTGGCGGGAAAAGCTGCGGATTATCCTTATTAACAAGTGAGTCCTGTATCCAGCTGTTATAGAAACTGTTTTTTTTTGGCAATTTTAACGTAATGACACAATAATTATTATTTAATCTGTCACTTGGTGGTAGGGCTTTATGCAAGCCCGTCTGGGTAGGTACCAAGCACTCATCAGATGTTCTACCACCAAACAGCGGTACTCAGCATTGTTGTGTTCCGGTTTGAAGGGTGAGTGAGCCAGTGTAATTACAGGCACAAGGGACATATTTAATTCCCAATGTTGGTGGAGCATTGGTGATGCAAGGAATGGTTCATATTTCTTACAGCGCCATTGTCTATGGGCGGTTGTGACAACTTAACATCAGGTGGCCTATTTGCTCGTCCGCCTTCCGATACCATAAAAAAATAAAAATAACTTCTGATTGGTGAAATGTACTTACCAAAATATTCTTCTTTGTATAAAAACCATTACCATTTAGGTAAAAGTTTATTGCAACATTCTTTATTGTTTTTTTTTTATGATACTGATTGATGAACGGGAACAGCTAGGGAAGTGGTCACCACCACCCATAGATATTGGCGCTGCGAGAAATATTAACCATTCCTTACATCGCCAATGCGCCACCAACCTTGGGAACTAAGATTTTATGTACCTTGTGTCTGTTAAACCGGCTCACACACACTTCAAACCGGAACACAATAATACTTAATGTAGCCGTTTGGCGGTAGATGTTTCATCTTATTCAAGAAATAAATAAGCTTAAATCCTTAAACTATATTTTTGTTTTTTAAAATAGCAACATACCTGTATTTCGTTAAGAAGATTATTGCTTAAGCTCACCTATTTCATTTATAGCATCCCGTGTTTTCAAACGTTGAAAGCATCTATTTAATCTCTCTTTGAATCAGTCAGCTCGTGACGACCGTAAATATAACTTACTTGGTTTCCTTTAATTGCACAATTTGTATTAAATATAAAACTTTCGAAAGATTCCGACAAGTAATTTGTCACGTCAGCAGACTAAATTTGAAGCGGATGAAATTACATACTCCTTTTAGTTAAGCAGTACAAAAAAAACATCCGTTCAAGTATTAGTATAGATTGTACTAACAAAATAAAATATTAATGAAAAAAGTAATAAATTTATGATTGTTTAAAATTGCTACAATTGTTTGTATTTCGATATCAGATATCTAAGCCTTTTCGAAATTATTTAATAAAAGTTCATTGAATTTTCACGTTGACATTGAAAACAATGCGAACCGATATCAAACAAGTCGCGGCCCGAAGGGAAATTACACGCCGCCGATACAGGCGGGCTCTTATCAATCCACGACGAGCCTTGAATTCTCTCTTTAATACTTACTTTTCATTTGGGATGATGCACCTTCTTTTGTCTATTTTAAATAAAGTATTCTTAAGTGATAATTTATTGAGAGTTCAATACTTCAAAATATAAAAATGAACGTATTTCTATGATGTTTACATTATTCAAGGCACTTATAGGCAATAAAAATATTCGAAGTGTTACGATATAAATTTAAAGCATTATTATATATTTTACAAGGTAATAATTTTTAGCTATTAATTTTAAGAATCATTGCGCATATAACCCTAGTTCTATGTACAATGCTCGGTACGATGTCCTCTCAAGACTTATAAACGATCTGGTCGACGACTGCTGGCGTGTATTTTTTATTCTATTATGTGTTTATTGTACTTTTAAATGTTTTGCTTTATATAATTAAGTCTTATATTATATTTTTTAATATAATAAATCTGTAGTTAGCTATTTTTTTTTGACAAATGTTATGTAGTTTGTATTGTGATTGTTATGTGATAATTTCAAAATCTGATTATTAATTATAAGACTATTTTGAGACAGACTTCAAATTTTTATTTTTATTTTATCTAAGTTAACTTATTGTACTATTCTTTAATTAACGTACGTTACGTTACGTTAAAGTAAGTTATTTGTGTAATTAACGTGAGAGCATTTACACATTATCCGATACGATATCGTTACTAAACATAGATTCGATATGGAGGTTCGTTAAATATTTGAAATATGTCCACACAATGGTCCAATATTTGGCTTATCAGTGAGCTGACGAGTTTCTGTGGTCTAGCCCGATATAGCGATATATTTTAAGTATTTCTAGATAAATTATTCTGAAATCATATAAACATTACCAATACTAACGTAACGATTTATGTAATGGTGAGTAATCAATATTATCATTAGTGGATTTCTCATATATATTGAAGTATTTGACGTAACTCATCGTCTCGTATCCACGCTAATCTTAGACTACTGAATAATTATTATTAGTGTATTGCATGGTATAAATATTATATATACATTATTTGAATAATAAACGAACCTGCATAAAGCGTAACACTAAATTTATTATATTTTAATTTTTAGAACTAAGTTCTTTTACGCGGCTGAACTGGCAGAAATCGTCACGAAAAACGTATGCCAGGCGACCTTATCTTCTCTTTTGCTTTCTCTCTGTCTTCCTATTATAAACAGCTTTAAACAATATAAGTTGAACTGTTTTTTTGTTATTGTTGTATTTCAAATGGGATTTTTAATTTAAAAAAGTTATCTTTGCCATTTAATTAATGAGGACCATGTTGTGACAAAGGTTTTGAGAATGGATGTGAATGGATATAGAGGTAGAGGACGACCAAAGAAACGATTCATGGATTGTGTGAAAGACGATAAGGTTAGAAAGAATGTTACTTGTTAGGTGACGTCCGACAGAGAAGTATGGAAGAAGAAGACATGCTGCGCCGACCCAAAGTAAAATTGGGATAAAGGCAGGAGGATCATGATTGCCATTTAATTATTCTTAAACATTGTTAATGTATTTCTTTGTGTCTGTTATTGTAAACATAACATATAACAATAGCAACTTCGTTCCAACCGTGTGTCCGCCTCTGTTTTTTTGTATTCATCTTTATTATAATTCCCATTAAATAGATTTCATATATAATGTTTTTTTTTAAATAAATTAATGTGCTTGGCATAAGACGTATGACAAGAATGAGTTTAAAATTAAAGTCTTATCATAGCAACGTTGTTATGCAGGTGATATAAGTTTAATTAAAAGTTGGTGACGCAGTAAGAAAGTTTTAAGAGAGATTTACGCGCACCGCCGTTGTTCTGCGCGAAACTATTACGTGACAGTTATAACAGATTCAAGAAATGACAAACTAAAATAACTGTTATGATGTGATGATACATTATAATAAAAAATAATATTACGAAACAAAAAAAATCTGCAGTATAATTAGCAAAAAGGGATAAATGGAAATCTGGAAGAAATGGCTTATAAGCCATAAGACCGCCTTTTTCTTGGCCAATTTCGTTTTAAAGAAAATATACTTTATATCTTTATGTATATTTGGTGTGCAATAAAGAGTTAAATAAATAAATAAATGTATATAGTAATTTGAAATTTGTTTTGGCAGACTGACGCAGTCACTGCCGTCCAACAATATTGGAAATATTAAATGTTTCTTACATCGCCATTGCGTCGATTACCATTTGCCTGTGGTTACACTGGCTTACACTTAATATAATTCGAAACACAAGAATACTAAGTGTTTCTGTTACGCGATTTTGTGTGAGAAATATAGAATCCCTTATAGTTTTTCCAAATCAAATTAAACGATTAATAAACATATTATATACATATAGATATCTCATAGATTATCTCAGGACCAGGATAACATGCTGGTTAATTTTACAACAGAATGGGAATTGCAGTTCAACGAGGAATTGCTGCTAGCAATCATACCACAGTTCGAGGTCATGATTAATTTGTACAGGTTTTAAATTTTTATTTTGATTGAAATTCTCTATGTAACTTGAAATTTTATAAACTATTGCCGATTCGATAAAGTTTACTAAACATATTATGTAGACATAAAACAGATTTTCATTTTTAGACCATCCTACATAGTTTGTTGCGATTATTGATTTTTCTCTACAATTGTTTTGTTAAATTTGTTGAATTATTCACCTGTTTCCAGGTAATTATTGTATTAAACTTTTTCGTCCAGTTAATGTTAAACATATATTAGAAGTGGGTGTCATAAGACCAAAAGGTCAGAATAGATGCTGAGACTTTCTATTGCTAAGCGGGACGTAAACATACAGCTATTGATACTTTCAAAATGGATTATGATACCTTAATTTTCAACTCAACAATTATAGTATTCGTTGTACTCGTATATTGATAGTAAAAAAAAAAATGAATGGAACGTTATTTTAAATAATTTGTAGAATATGTTTCATTTCATACTTTCATTAGAATACATTCCATGTATAACATATTTTATCTGACTTTGTTGCTCTTGAAAAGAGACAGACAGTGTGTAAAAGGAAGCCGCGGAAGAGCGCGCTATTTGATTTGACCAATGCGCATGCGCGATGCTAAAGTTAGATGTCAGATGGTAATATCATAAGCGACACTCGCTCGTTTTTTTTTCTTTTCTGTCAAATACACGCAGTAATTCGACTCTTCGAATTTCGTACTTGGTTAGTATTATATTTATAAAATTAGTAACTACTACAATAATCTTAACAATTATATTTATTTCATCTGTTCGTTTGGGATATATTTCTCGATAACCGAGGCTGTTTATAACATTCAAAATAAATCAATGACCTGGATTTTTTTCGAACCTTTCGATTTCTGTAATGGTTGGATAATTTCATTTCCAGTAAATTTTCATATAAAAGATGCCGCAGGGACCTGAATATCTTGAGTATAAAAAACGGGTTCGAATCGTTACGGTTTTACGAATACTTTGACTATACTCGTACTTGCAAGAGGATTCCATGCAATCCTAAGAGCTGTTATCCAAAAAAGATCACAAATTAAATTAAAACGGACGTTCACCGCTCTAATTGAATTCCACCCATCGTCCCACGTCCGCCCTTACTAGACATTCCTTAAACTTAAAATTATTGGTTCTACAATATAACCCTAATGAAAATACCGATTCCAAGACCTTAGTTGTGCGTGTGACATGTAACTTCGTATAGTAATTTAACTGCTAACAACTTGACTCTATTATTTATAGTATTCTATTTTTAAATTAATTATAAGTACTAGCTATCCATTTTACATGATCCAATAAAGGTAATAAAACTGCTGGAAGAACAAACATAAAAAGAAAAATACTACATTTTTCTAGTTAGGAAAGTTGAAATTCTCGGCTTTACTCATGATAAATGTGTATGTACATGTTATACATATACATAAATCTTCCTCTTGAATCACTATGTTAATTGACGAGAAACGCGTAAAAATCCGTTACCTAGTTTAAAATATCTAGGCTTACAGATAGCGGGACGAGACTTTGTTTTATACAATGTAGATAAACTACTTTATATATTTATTAATGAATACTGTTTTATCCGTATTCCATCAACTTCTGGTTGCCAATTGAGAGTTTCTAATATTATACAACTAGCTGTTACCCGCGGCTTTGCTCGCGTAGAATATGAATATATTTATAAAATTAACTTAAAATATTACGTTAATGTAAGACCTCTTTGTATACCACATTGGTGTGTATTTCAGCCCTTAGGGTAGAATATCCAGAAACGCTTAAATGCGATTCAACTCATTTTTAATCGGTAGCCCAAAATTTCGAGCTTCTAACTTCAAAATGACGGACTTCCAGACTAATCTGTAAACGAAATGTCAACACCTACTTTTTCCTTTTAGGCATAAATTATTCAAAAACGCTTAAATGCAAATCAACTCATTTTTAATCAGTATCCCAAAAATAGAGTTTCATATTATTTTTAGCTTAAAAATTGACGATTTCCATAAAAACTTTCAACCCTTATTTCACCCCCTTAGTGGTAAAATATCAAAAAACACTTAAATAGATATTTACTCATTTTTAATCAGTATCTCAAAAATAAAGTTTCATGTTTTTAACTTAAAAAATGACTGACTCCAATAAAAACTTTCAACCCATATTTCACCCCCTTAGTGGTAGATTATCTAAAAACGCTTAAATATGTATCTACTCATTTTTGATCAGTATCCCAAAAATAAAGTTTCATGTTTCTATCTTAAAAATGACGGATTTCTATACAAATTTTTCAACCCTTATTTTACCCCTGTAGGGGTAGAATATGCAGAAACACTTAAATAAGTATCTACTTCTTTTTTTTGTTTTTAACTTAAACAATTACGGACTCCCATACAAACGTTCAACCCCTATTTCACCCCTTTAGGGGTAGAATTTCAAAAATTCGCTCCTTAGTAGGTGTTATGATATGTTAGTTTACTAGTATATAGACTAAAATAAAAGTTTGATGCTTCTAGTCCTAAAAATGATAATACTTTCAACAACTTACAACCTTTCATCCCCCTTTTCAACCCCTTACAGCAAGGCAAAATAGAGCGAAATGTCGGTTGCTGTCACAGTACAGTAAGAGTCGGTCTTAATTCCTAGGCGCACAAAATCACAAACCTGAAGATTTTCTTAAAGTAAATTACAGAAAAATATCATTTCTTGGTGGTAGGGTTACGTGCAAGCCCGCCTGGGGTGACACAACTCACTCATTCGGTATTCTGCCGCCAAACAGCAATAATAAAAAATGTTGTGTTCCGATTTGAAAGCTGAGTGAGCCCGTATAACTATATGCACAAGGGATATAAAATCTTAGTTAAGTTTAGACCACTTAACATCAGGTGGCCCGTCGTAGCTATGACATAAAAAAGTCATATTGACGATCAAGTTATTAGATGCAGTATAGTTATGTTATCATAAGGAAATACCAAAGCGGCGTAATGCTTGTCTCAGTATACCTGCTGTAACATATTGTCTCAAGTGAAACAACGAAATAATTGGTAAGTTTCAATTTCAACCTCTTTAAGATGTTAATTTTGACGCAGGAATCTAATGAAATTATCGATCACCAGCTATTCTAATTAAACTTAAGTCATTTATCAATGAATGCTTATAATAATAAGAGTAAATAAACTTACGTTTCAATTAGCAGAATCATCAAGATGGAGCGGAAATAAGAAAAAATATTATTAATAACGTCAATAACGATTAACGTAACGACTTCCTACAGTTTAAAAGCTTGTTAAATTAAGGCAGTCGTTACGTTTAAGATCCAATTCGTATATTTCGGTCCGCCTACCCATCACACAAAAAATACTGTATTTCAAATAAATTGTAGTTGATATATCTTTTTTCGTGTAAAATGGTTACTGTAAAATATCTACGAAGACACGAGATCGACGTATGTATCTTTTATACAAAAAGTTTTGGTTTATCTCTTATAGTTTCTGCCAGCGTTCATACGGAAAGCGGATCAGCAATTTTCTCTCTGGCTACGTTGATATTTTATCTTTAAAAAAATATGCAACGTTTAAACATACTATCCTTCCTATGTTTGACATTAAATCATAAGTTATCATAATAGTAATCTTTATGGTTTCGATTTCTCTGTTACTTCATGGTCCAAGTGTTAAGATTGCAAACGACACAAAAAAAAATTGTAATTAAATACGTACTGCTCCATTTGCTTGGTTGAGAATTTTGCACCGAGTTCATCCAACTCTAATCGGTTAATGCATGTATCGGCTCACCTTATTGTCAGATAATTATTTATTTTGACATCACCAATACTAATTTCGATAAGAAGGACTCAATAAAATTAGGATCGTGGATGGTGATAGCATTTCCTATTTATTTTTCATTATTCTTAAGCGAACTGTAACGGAAAAGAAAATCATAAATGTAGTCATAGAATAGTATGAAGCAATTTGATTAATAATATATAACAGTTTTAACACTAACAACAATAATTAGAAAATTATCATGTAATTTAATTGTTTTTGCAACTAATGATACCTGCTGTATATTTTTAATTAATAATCACAGGGAAGTTGCATTGTCATTATAAACTATATACCCATATGTCATATATTTGTTTAAGATTAATGTATGTACTTAGATACGCTTGACTTATTAATATATAAGTCGGCACAAATATGTATTTTTCATCGAGAAAGTATTTATAATATCAGCTAGACTGTTCAACTGATCGCCTTAATAATAATTGGAAATTTAAGAATACTGGTCGGAGCTCGTAAATGTGAATATATATTTTTTTTATCAGTAAAAGTGTGTAGCTGTCAGGTTCTTTGTTCACCAGTCAAATCATGTATTAAATAAACAAGTTCTTATATTGAAGTAATATAAAATCCAATACTGACATACGTGTCGTTTTATTTTATATATCGCTTCAGTTGAAACCCACTTGATACATATTTGACGAATTCGTTCAATATGTACGGATTATTTTCTTGAAAGTGCCTTGCGGGTCATACTTGAGCCGAGTGGTTGAAGTTTGTTTACTGGGTTGTTATATTTATAATAATAATGGTTGCCATGCGGTTGAATTTTGCTTATATCAATAGTTAATTTTATATTGTTGGAAACTATAGTTTTTATGGTTGCATAATATGTTTTTTTATTTATCTTGACCATTGTTTTTTTTAAATAATTAAAAAATTCTAATATTAATTATTAGTTTGAGCGAATGTAACTAAACTTAAGTTTTGTGCCCTTGGGTACCACTTGACCACCTAGTCAGCAGTTATTCTACTGCCAAACATAATTGTTCTATATTACAGTGAAGTTTGAAGGTTGAGTCAGCTACTGGGGTCGGTAAACGACTGGAGCTATGAGATAATTACTTCGAAGTGCTTTGTTTAAACGCAATTGTTTTAGAAAAGGCCATGGCTTGCACTCCTAAGCTCGTGTAATTACAGTCACGAGAGTCGAGGTTTCTGCATTTCAGCAAAAGCTATCCGGTATATCAGTCTCATATTATTAACTTTCATAAAAGAAAATAAGTCGCTTGCTTAGTAAATCTCCCAATACTGAGTGGGTAAAGGGTTTCTCTATTAAGGTAGAGGTTTGAAGACTGTTTCACCGGGCTGCTCAAGGTTTGTTTATGCAATCTGCACCACAGTTATTTTTATTCCAGACTCATAAAAAACAAAAGAAAATCTACTACATCTTTTAAAAATGGAAATTTTCCTGCAGTCGTAATGAGAACGTCGAAGCCAAACAATGTTTTTCATTTTACAAGTAAATTAGCAGAATGGTTTGTAACGATCCAACTAATGGTCCAGAACTGAACCATCGATTGAGTGTGCCGTGAAGCGAGAACGACAGCGAAAACTTAAGAGTATCGGCGTAATTGAATATGCGGAATTCATTTCCAATATTTTTAGAACAGTTACTTATTTATCTAAGTTTCAAAATGACTGACTGATTTAAGCTAAGCGACTCGATTATATTGCACAGGTCATATTATAGTGCACAAGTAAATGTGCAAAGTCAGCAGCACACTCTTCATTCGATATATGATCGAATTCTGAAAATTCGACATGTTAATAATTTAGGCACAGAACCAACGATTTTGCGGGCTTTCCGAGGCAAGAAAACAAGGTGAGTTCTTTCCACTTACCAGCTATTGAGATAGTTTTAGACGAAAAACTCAATTACTTTATACATAATCATATATAAAAAGGTATATATTTAAAACATAGATACAAGGTATATATCATAAATATGAAATTAAATCTATAACATTACAACTGGTATTAATTCCCAAATATTCTAGACTGCGCAAAGCCTTACTATCACTAAAAATCGTTACACAAGAATTGCCTAGTTCTCTTTGAAATTAAAATTAATTTTGTCGACGGTTGAGCTGTTAAACGGACGTTAAAAGATAAATGTAAACTGAAGTTTTACGAGCGCTTAAAATCCAGTCATTCTAACTTGTCAGTTGAAATATTAATTCTTATACTAGCTTATAATGGACGAAACGTTTAATTTATCTAAAAATTAACACGTGAATGTTCAAACCGTTTTTTTTTATAAAATCGGCAATAAAACATAGATTCCATTAAAAAAAAATTGGTTTGAGAGGCGTTACAACTTCAATAAAATTTTAACGGCTCGTGTCAATGTATAAAATGTTATTGCGTAGGTTTTGTTCATGGCGCATATTGTAATTTACAAGACTTAAGCAAGTTTAGCTACTAGTAGCTTATGAGGGTTTAGATCCCAAGGTCTTGGGTTAAAACCAAGAAAGGGATGGTAAAAAAGTTAATTAGTTTTTCTCACAAGGAAACTCTAGCAGCAGGTCGGAGTTTGGAGTTTGGTGGAGTTTGCTGTACTTACATTCCCGTGTCGACACGCACGTGAAGTCGGTAGTTCTGCGCCTGCACTCTTTCTGGTCGTGTTTGATTTCAATGTATAATATATATATAAATAAACTAAGTGCTTGAACTAATAAAATAAAGTCGCTCTATTTAAAATGTATCGCTATAAATTTTTATTGAGCAATTTTTTGATTGAACATAGAAATTAATTTAGGATTTTATTTTTTTTATGGAAACTATTTTTAGAAAATCTAATCGAATATTTAATTGTGTTGCAACAACAAGAACCATATTTATAAAATATTAGTCTGGTATAAGCACGAAAAAGCTATTAAAATTTTGCTGCATTTTGTTAATCCGCGGCGCGGCGCGGGCTCATTACAGGCGCCGCTACACTGCGCTAATATCACGAGCCAATTTGCTTCTAACGTACTTTTGCAACGTTACATTATCGACTAACGTTGTCTAATAAATTCTATACCCTAGATTGCTGTGTCGTGTCTGAAACAAGCAAATTACCCGATAATTTAAAACAATACACGAAATCACTGGAAAAACTTGAAATAGTTTTTTTTATTTATGTTAATTAATTATAATGAATTTAATGTATATAGTATTTCATTTTTAGTAATTATTTAGCAAAACAAAACTACTTATTTAAAATGTATTCGTAAATGTATTGTCCGACATAAAAAAACAATACATAGCCGCCACTGAGTTGTAGCGTAAGACAATAATATATACTCGTAGTAAAACGCTCCACAGTGCTACGTGAAATGTTCTACGCGCTTACACGAGCTCTACGAGCTCGTAGCATGCCTACGTCCGTAACGAGAATTGTATTATACACTTTATATTTAGAAAGACATTTCTTGACAAACAAATGGCGGTACATTATTTCCATTCGTGTTAGAGTATTTCTTTTTGTTTTACCGTTCAACGCGATTAATTCTTTCAGGCATAATATCCCAAAGAAATTTTAAGTAACTTTTTTTCACTTTACATAAATATTGAATGAATACTTTTCGATGTATTATAATAATATATTAAATCAAAAACGAGTATTTAATACATATGCTATAATTTATAAAATACAAACAAAAAACTGAAAAAAATGTTTATCGCTTTAAATCCACTCACTCGTATGGTATTACCACTTTTGGAAAGCTAGCATAAAACCAAGTGAAACGTGCTTTTAAAAGCTGAATATGTTGCATAAAATGACAAGTAAAAAGACTGGATACGCCGGTAAAGCTGCGAGTATGCAAAGTAATGCGTAGTTTGCATACTCGTTCGTCACATACTTTGACTTATTTTGTTTTTCACAGAATACCAGAACAAAGATGGCACGATACATTGGCAATATGTAAATAATTGTAACTCAAATGATTAAAAAAAACTTGATTAGCCGATAGCTGCTCCACACGGTTACAGTACTTCGCTCCATTGAGTTGATGCGTCATATTTAGTATTTATAATTTCTCGATAAATGGATTGTCTAAACCAAAACAGCTTATTTCGATTCACATTGGTGTATTCTGAAGAAGCGAATTACGTCGTTCGCAGCCGAAGGAGTTAAAAAAACCGAAAGTACTTTAAAACGTGAATTTATTTTAATTCACAAACTTATTTTACAAATATTAATACTAATTTAATTAAACTACTTCATGTGTTGAGCTTGTAACACAGAATGCCCTTAGAACCAATTTTTATAAAATAATATTAATATTTTTTTTAATTCTAAGAGGCACAGAAATTATAAAGAAAGATCGGTGTGGTCCGTTGTTGGGCGGCGTGATGTTGCGCAAGGGTTGCTGGTACCGGGCCGTCGTCGGTGGTCTCGGCGAACGCGATGTCCTAATGTACCTCCGTAGGGTGGTCGCATAACAAGCGTGTAAACAAAACAAACTTTTCGATAAGCTTTATGTAATATGCCTTATTTCATAGATGGGTTCGTCGCTCACTTTAGATTTTACTTGGTGGTAGAGCTATGTCTACGCCCGTCTGAGTAGATACCATCCACTCGTCAAAAATTCTACTGCCAAACCGCAGTACTTAGCCTTATTGTGCTCCGGTTGAAGGGTGATCGTAACTACAGGCAAGGCACATAACACATTAGTTCCCAAGCTTGGTGGCGTAATGGCGATGTAAGGAATGGTTAATATTTCTTACGGCGCCTATGTCTGTAGGTGTCCAATTTTATCATCAGGTGGCCGTTTTGTCCGTCTTTTATCATAAAAAGATGATATTTAGGATATTTGTATTACGAAAAAATTAAATAATTTCTTTATGACTCTATGTAGCTGTAATAAAGTCAAGATTTATCGAATTCTGTCGAGTAATTTCTGTTACCTATAACTTCTTTTCATTACCTATCGAAGGGTATTATCATCTCACATTTAGTTTACGCGTAGGATTTTTTATTCGTAAAGAAACTTTAAGGTCATATTTTGAATATTCCTAAATGATATTTCAATTTCATATGATAATCACACTTTTGTGATTATGTAATTATGCTCGTTCGTTTTGTTTTCACGTCAAATATAAATATTATTCCTTTTGTAATTTAAAAAACAAAGTCGTCAAAATATTTGGAACACTCTGTCTGTGTATGTTATATGCTATTTGGATAAAAAGTTACATTATATTATTATTAAATGTTTTACTAAAAGTTTAATTGTACAATTTTTAAAAATAGTGTTATGTTTTAATATTGATTAAAAGTTATATTTTGACTTTCTTAAATATGATCTTAGTTAAAAAAGTTAAATAATATGATTATATCAATATAAACTATTTGTTATTATATAATAAATCTACCTATGAGTAGATGTAGACTTGATACAAACCTGAGTTCACAATGGTGGTACATTCTTATAAAGATACTCCGCAGTAATCTCGAGGGCGGTTGTCTTTGTTCGTCGCGATCCCTCAAAAGGCGCGCGGAAACTTTTGTGTATCAAAGCTGACCGTTTGCGGTCGGGTAATAAGCAAATGGTTCTCTTTAATATCACCCTTGCTTTGTAGAATGTGGTATCTTGGTGTTCATAGACATTTGTTTTTCTTTAACTATCAATTTTCAAAGTTATTTCTTATTCTCTTACTTAAATAATCAGTAACCGTATTAATTCGGTTATAAACGTCAACAGCGTACTGGTTTAAGAGTTGCCTAGCGATGTAAAAATTGACAGTTTCGATCCTGACCCCTTAGACTATTATCATCCCCATTCCTGGAACAAGCTTTAATTAATAATATATATGATATGATAAATAGGAATATTAGTAATTCGTAATAATGAAACATTCGTAATTTTGGTTGTGTTATAAATTATATGACAAATTAAATGAATCGAGGTAGCCCAGTGGATTGATGAAGATGTTGACCAAAGATCGAGAGTTCAAATCCAGTCCGGCAGTTAACTTTTGCGACTTACGCTTCACTGTTTGAACGTTGATAATAATATCAACAATTGTATAAACTTTCAACTCAGTCGGACGAATGACTCAACAAAAGCTACGAAACAAACAAAAAATCATTTACTGGTTTGGTAATATTGACTAGCCTTAGCGAAATTAATATCGCCAATTAGCTGTAAACATATTAGCCGTATTAAATACCTATTGCTGAATAATATTTTAATAACAGCGCAATATGTTGGAATTTTTAAAGTGTCATTAATAAAACAAATAAAATAGTTGATCATATTTCATTAACGGAGATATTTTTTTCATTTTCAACGTGATATATATATCAGAATAATATGAGTAGTTTTATAATTACAAGTGGGTGTCATGAAATCTTTTATACGAGGTTTTAATATGCTTTAAGGCGTGCGAGCGAAGTCGAAACAACTTCTGCGTTCGTAGTCAAGTACAAAGTTACCGGACGGCGTCCCGGTGGGTCGCGCGGGTTACTAGTCAGTGACTCCGAGCATCGCATGAATATTCATTCGCTCTTACTGCGCGAGACTTATGATTTTTAAATCGGAAGATCAAAGGGACACGAGAGAACTCTAAAGTCGAAATTCCACTAGCTAATTCCACTGAATATAGGTTAGAGATAAGTAGGTTTCATTTTTGTCCAACTTTTTATAGATATCTAGAAATGGGTCAATTTAATTACGCTTAACTGTCGACAAAGGAAAAGCTCTTGAATGTATTTGATCGTGAGTTCGAACATTATAAAAAAATACCGTTTCTGCTCAGTACACCTGATAGAAGTGAAACTTCTTACAATATATCTTTTTCTTCACGACATATCTTTCTTCTCTCGTATGTAACGAAATTTGAGTAAGGGTAACACGTTTATAAAACATTAGTCTCAATTATATTACTTTTGATTATATAAATTTTCTTTACTTAATGTTTTATCCCATTTATTTGAGGTCCACACAGTACAACTTGTGAACTCTATGAAAAGAATTTGACGGCAACTACAGGAGGGTGAGGTGTGCATTATAATACTTTTTTTCCTTATGCTTAAAAACTATGGACAATAAAGGGAGTCTATGCTAATGTTATTTATGAATTTTATAAAAAAATAACGGATATCGTTTATCAGTTTAAATTTGAAATATAACAAATTATGTAATCCATCCCGTTATGTAGTATTTCTTAGTGTGATCGCTCAATCGCTTAGTATTAATTTATTTGCCTTATTCTATTTAGCATTAAGGTATAATCGGATAATATGACGTCACTGAACTTCACCCTAACTCCCCGTCCTTACTCTTCCACTCCGGTAAACGCCGGACACCGGCTCATAATCATCAATCAATTAACCTCAACCAGGGGATGAACTTTGCGCACATTGTAGTCGTATTAACTAAACATTGATATTATAATTAATCTTTGTTCGCTTTTACAGTTATTATATTTCTTAACTTACACATTATTTTACTTGGTGGTAGGGTTTTGTGCAAATCCGTCTGGGAAGGTACCACCCACACATCAGATATTCTGGTCCTAAGCAGCAATACTTGGTATTATATATTGGTGTTGTGTTGCGGTTTGAAGGGTGAGTGACTAATGTAACTACAGGCCCAAGGGACATAACATCTTAGTTCCTAATGTTGATGGTACATTGGAGAAGTAAGAGATAGTTAATAGTTCTAACAGAATCAATGTCTATGGGTGGTGCTGACAACTTAACATCAGGTGGTCCATTAGTATGCATTTCATGATGGCCAGTTGAGAAGTTTAGACGTGCAAGCGTAACGAACAAATAAGCAAACTTAACTTCGTAATTAAGACATTTGTTAGGATTAATCATTTTTAATTGCTACTCAACTAATAAGAAAAGCAGTATGTTATAGTGTTGACGTCATATTATAAAAAAGTATCTTGAAAAAAGGAAATAACGTCACGCAAATCTAGTTCATTTGATTTTTGACATTGACGTCCACAAAACAAACATGATGGGAGAAAACGACTTTAATCGATTAAGTCGTTTCAATGATCACACATTTTGAAATATTACATCAGACATCGATAGATAAATATATATGTGTCTGTGTTTTCTTGTATATGGAAGTAACAATAGTTTATACTGTACGTAAATAAATATTTTTAAATGAATTGGAACGGAACGGATTCAAATGATAACGTTATCTGTAATTTGAATTGCGAATAAATGAAATTTTTATTATTTTAAGCAATGTAAAAAATAAATTTAATAGTGGAGCCGAGTTGGCTAGTGATATAATTAAATATTTGTCTCAAAGGCGATATAAAAAATAAATAGTTCAAAGGTTTACGATTGTTACGCAATTTTATGGTCGTTGGTTCGATCCTTGCCCCAAGGACTAGTATGGTATTGTTCTTGTATCTTCAATGTTTGTTGTCAATTAAAAGTAATTGTTTTAACGAGTTTGACTATAAGTAATACTACATTGCTATTTGAAAGATTGCGACTGCAGTTTCACCTTCAGCACTTTTTTTGGTATAAAGAAAGGTTTTCTCTGTAATATAATTTTAATGTAACGTATCGTTAAAAAATGTCCTATTCAAAATCAAAGAGTAAGTTATCTGGGGACCTTCAGGGTAATAAAATCGGGTGCCGTTGTTTTAGAGAGTACTCGATCTGATAGACATAATATTCTATTACGTTCTTCAAGCTCCGATGCAAGTAAATCATTAACGATTCGATTTCTCATATATAATACCATTCTATGTTCTAGTAATATGTAATATATTATTATTTATTGAGAATAAAGAGTGCTTTTTCTATCGATGCGAGTAGCTCGGACTCGGTGCAGCGACGGTAGTTTAATTAAAAGTTGACTGTTGTTTCGTTGAGCGGGCATAATAAGAAACTTCATACATAGTATGTTCAGTGCACGTTATCCTTTCAGAAATGCTCCTCGTCCGTTCGTTGCTTGAGTTTAATAAGAGAATTTCGTTCTTTTATTTATATAATTATTTATTTATAAACTATATATTTTATGAATCGTTTTCAAAAATTTGTATTCGATTCATTGATTAAATACTTATCTCATTAGATCTAGACAGATATTTTTAACTTTGCCTATCAATATTGAAAGATAGTAAATTAAAAAATTACATGCTAAAAAATTTATGTAGCAGAGTTTAATATTATACATTTTTTAATATTATACATATTACAATTAAAATTATGGAGTGATTCCACGTGTTTTTTATATCCACGAATTGTCTTAAGACATGTGAAGTAAAGGAAACGGGATTGCTTATACAAACACATTCGTTGTCCTTTTCATAACAAGCTCGGCTGGTGGCCGGTGGAGCTTGTCTCAGGGGAGAGAGAGTAATGTTGCCTTCCCGCAACCCACGTTAGCGTGTACACCAGCTCGAGGTCAACTGCCGACCTCCTTACAACAGAACGTTATTAACTTTAAATTACAATGCGATAAATAATAAATTCTTCTTCTTCTACTTCTTTTTCTTCTTTATTGAATTTCGCTTTTAATTATTTACACAAGAATTGTTAATATTAAGTCCTGAAATATATACATTTATGAATAAAAAATAGTTAATGTATAAATCTTAGCCGCGTAGAATGGTGGCAAGAATGCCGAATTCCGAATTCCGATCCTCTGGGCAAAAAATGAACCAGCCCACCTGTCATCAGTGTAGGTAATAAGGCGAGATGTTATACTTTTAATGAAGCCTCTTGTACTAGTACTTTCTTTAACTAGTAATGTTAATGATACTTAAATTGACAACCGTAATGGTCTGTCTTAAAATTTGGCAGCGTGAAAGAAAATGGAATATTGGGAAATGTCAATTAAATGGGGCATCAAAGACTCCATTGTGTGAGTGGGTCGCGAGGTCGCAGAGGGGGAGAACGGAGGAGTGAGGTATAATTTAAAAAGTATATTTTTGCATTACTTTACTTAATATAAAACTTGAGTTGACTTTACACATGCAAGTATGCAAATATTTCGTGACAATTTTCTGCTGGAGGTACTTATTTTATTTTATTACAAAATATTGTTAAGTAACATACATACATTTTATATACTTGTTGCATTGTAATTAAGTTCTTTAAATATTGTATTTTTATAACATCTTACAACCATTCCATCTAAAATTCCATCTAAAATAAGTGCCATCGTCACGGTACAATTAAAATTGTTCGATAATATTGCAAGTACTTGACCAGCATTTAAATTTTGCGAATCATTATTTTAGATGTAAGCTAAATCTATAAAATATACAGAGTGAAACTTATACAATTTTATCTTAATTTCACTCGGCTTCTGACGGTATGTTTATTTTATACCTATGTATGTAAGTATGTTCTAAACTACGTGTCGTAGTTAGTCGAATGAATACCTCATTTGTCATACAAACATTACACAACATTAACAGCCTGTAAATTTCCCACTACTGTGCTAAGGCCTCCTCTCCCTTTGAGGAGAAGGCTTGGAGCATATTCTACCGCGCTGCTCCAATGCGGGTTAGTCAAAATACACATGTGGCAGGATTTCGTTGAAATTAGACAGATGCAGGTTTCCTCACGATGTTTTCTTTCACCGCCGAGCCCGTGATGACTTATAAACACAAATTAAGCACATTAAAATTCAGCGGTGCTTGTCTGCGTTTGAACCCGCAATCATCGGTTAAGATGCACGCGTTCTAACCACTGGGCCATCTCGGCTCATTTGTCATACGACCGTAGTGGTCGTATGACATCTCTGTCCATGACAATGTCTATATAATCTGTGGAAACACGCATCTCTTCGATTAGCTTTGCAACATTTATGGGCTATTAAAAAATCAGTAGATTATCTTAAAAACAGCCTTTTAGGCTAATAATTAGACTTTAGCTGAATATTTTAATTAGTCAAATTATGGGGTAACGACCCGCGGCTAACGGTTATTGCGGACAGAGGAGCGAATATTTTGTCTCTTAAGGAAAAAGAGGAAAGTTTCAAACGATTTTGTTTAATTTTCATCGTAACATGCATGTTGAAATTAGTTGAAGTCATTTGGATATTTTTTTGATTAGCAGTTCACTTAAGTCACGTTAATAATATATAAATAAAAAAGATGTTTTGTAAAAATAGAAACCTTAAAAACAACCATTTATTTGATCCACCACAAATAAAACAAATAAAATGTAGTATGTAATGAAACTTTATATAAATAAATACTTGTATATGTCAGATGCAAAGTGAGAACACAAGGACGGTATTTATTTCAAATACATTCAGTCAGAAGATCCAACATTTACACTGGTAGGTAAAAATCACTAATGTAGTTTTAAGTGAAACATTTGAAGTAAAAGAATCTTAGTGTTGAAATGAAGTAAATCACGATTTAGTTAATTTTTTATAAAAAAAAATCTTTTGAAGTGTTTTAAGCTTATTATTGCAACGAAGTCATAATAAATTAAAAACAAAGACAACACAAAACACTTAAGTTTTATGATATATAGATGGCGTTACAATAACTTAAATTTTTTTTAATTTTAGGTTTTATATTCATCAAACAATGTTTTAAAATCTTATAGAAGTTAAGTCATATTAATTAATTGTCATTACGACGCAATCAAGTTGATCTCAAAAGAATCAATAATTGAATCTAGGTTGTATAATCATTTTATACAGAGTAAAGCAAATAAACTACATAAATAATAGAACTTATACAAATAACAGTATAATAATTATGATCGCAATGAAATCTATGAAAATAAGACGACAACAAGATTTTTCCTTTGCATTTTATTTTATATACAAAGTAATAATAAAACTTTTTCTCAAATATTAATTTAGTTTCTTAACAAATTTGCTGAAGAGTCAACAAGAGAAAACTTATAGTAACTTCACTTATAATTAAAACGAGAGACTTGTCAAGTTATATTTCAACAATGCAGTAAGACTATGAGAATACGATGTATTTTTAATTTAAGTTTAGATACATTTTTCAAATTTAGATTTTATTTGTTATCGTATAAGGTTCAATATTGTATTATTATTATGCCTTTAAATGTTTTATCACGCAACGTTGTGTGTTAACAAAGCGTTGAGTAAAGCTTCGAGCATATAATACATGGCCCTACATTATAATCGAATACATTAGACCAAGTATTATATAAGTGTATAATTACACATACAATGCTTGAAAATAAATTCGAATTCAATTTTTTATGCAAATTTTAGTGACCTTATCATGAAAAATATATTACCAGAATTCGACAGATCATTTATACGAACTATGATAAAATGTAATACATCGATATAAAGTACAATTATAATATGTATGTATTTCTTTTAAATGTCAGTTTAAGCAGCCGTGCAAAAAGCAACTTAATTGGAATATTCTTACATTGCTCATAACTATTTAAAATAAGTAACGATAATAGTTGCCAGCATCAACTATAATTGCCTTTGCCTGACCGCTTAAATCAATGTTTAAAAAAAAATTAAGTAAAATTAAAGTAAAGTATGTACAGTAAGAACGTATTCATAAGAATAAAGAGATTTTTAAAGGTAAGTATTACAAAAGACACACGCCCCAGGATTTGCCATAATTATGAGAACAGAGTTCGTGATGATTTATTCCTGATTCCTCCCTTCCGTCTTGCATGTTTTCGCGAGATTGTCACAGCCATTATTGCGGCAACATAAGCCGCGGCCTCATCGTACAGCCTCTCTTCATCACTTCCGACCCTATTTTCTCTCTTATTTGAAAGAAAAGCCGCCGTAATACCCCCTTTTACAGAATATTGACATTTTATCTCTTATAAATTAGGCTAACGCGTTTAACATTCTATGTAGTCGAGATATTCCATAAAATTGTTACAAAAAGCTTTGATCTAAAAAGCTTTTAAAAATATTATATTACATTGTTAGTTTAATGATCATTTAAAATTGCGTATATTGTTATGATATGAGTTCACTCCGTGCCGACGTGCCTCAGTGGTTAATACACATAAATCTTATGCATCTGCATTCTATAGATGCAGTTTCAATCATGAGATCCGGTCCAATCAAAACGAATATATTACCTAGTACTTAATTCAGTTTTTATATTATAGTTCAATATATAAATATTATTCGGTCAGTGAAGCGAAACGTTTTTAGGAAACTTTCATTTGTCGTATGAAAATCTGCTAAATGTGAATCCAATTCCCCATTGGAGTTTGTTCGAATAAGCTCTAAAATCTTCTCCCCAAAAGGAAAAACTTTAGTACAGTAGTAGACATAAGTATATGGGCTGGTACTTTACTTACTTTTATGAGATTTTA
Source organism: Vanessa tameamea (assembly GCF_037043105.1). Taxonomy (NCBI): domain Eukaryota; kingdom Metazoa; phylum Arthropoda; class Insecta; order Lepidoptera; family Nymphalidae; genus Vanessa; species Vanessa tameamea. The sequence goes on along the minus strand of NC_087315.1, from coordinate 3,851,943 downwards.
ATCATATGTTATATATACCGCTCATTATAAATCTATATGTCGATCCAATCGTTTTCGAGTACAGAAGATTTATATAATATACTGGCGACCCGCCCCGGCTTCGCACGGGTGCAATGCTGATACTAAATATACTACAGAATGTCTTACAACGTTCACAGTATTTTCAGACAATACAAGCCACTATGTCCCTGCTTTTTAAATCTGTTATATCTTCGAATATGTTCATTTAAAATAACATGCTGTAAACGGCCATATTGATCTATATTAAATTCACAATGTATTTAAGGTACTTAATTGGATATGGATTAATGCTGTTTTGCTTAAAACAGCTTCGAAAATAAAGCTATTATTTATCGTAAAAAGTAAAGGATAAAAAATGGTTATTGTGGTTTATCCCTAAGAGATAGACATACAACATTGCGGACCTTTTATAGATCTTTTAAAAGTGTACAATACTGTAGTACACTATTTTGATCTCGTAATCGTAAGATTCAACGAGCGTTTGCAATGTAAGTACAAAACATGTGTTTGTTTACGACATCACTTTAGAAGTGTTTCTCTATTACATTGTGCATGTATTATACATGTAAACCTTCCCCTTGAATCAATCTATCCATTAGAAAAACCGCATCGAAATCCGTTGGGTAATTTTAAAGATCAAAGCATACATAGGGACATACGGCGGTAAGCGACTTTGTTTTATAGTATGTAATGATAAAGATGTATATGTTATTACATTTCTAGCCTTCAACGGTGGCCAAATTATTATGCACGTGAGTAGTAACACTGCATTGCAGGTGATTATCATTCTAGACATTGAGCTTCACTTACAATGTACTAGCAGTTTCATTAGGCTATGCTTGTATTGTGCTAACTACTCTACATATAACTGTACACGCTTAAAGATGTTTATACAATATCGGAATACAGTCAGCAATTCATGGATCACAATATTTATTGCAACTTGTATTTTTGTACTGATGCGATTTCATAGTTTCGCTAAGAGGCCTCTAAGCGTTTGTTTTAAATATTTTTTTGCAATTTTCATTTTATAATTAATATCTTTATGATTTTATACATTGTACACACACAAACACACACACGCGCACGCACCCAAACACACACACCCATGCATATACAAACGCATACATATATTTAAGGAACAAAGTCCAGCAGACAGACATTGTGTATACAATAGGTTATGTTGATCGGTTGATGGAATACTAGTTCATGTCCTGAATTGCTAGAAGCGACGACGGTTTTACAATAAAGGGGGGCATAAAAATCTTATATGAAACAACATATGTACCAGCTGTCATGGTGATCGGTCGAACAGTTTCAAGGGTATCTTTTTCTGTTAAACTATGTCACTATTTATTTATCGATTTCCTAATATATTAAGATTATATACCTTTAAATGGACTGTCGATACAATGTTAGCTGTGTGTAGCGTAGCTTTAAGCCTGAAGGCCTCACCGCGACAACTAACCCACGACATTAAATTGCACTTTGTCTTTGCTTTCAAACCTTATCATACATGTTTCTACTAGTATTTACATATTTACAAACAAACGAATAATAAAATCATATCTTTAAATTCATAGCCTTATAGTTAATTCACCATTAATGTGTACGGCTATTTAGTTAATAATATTACACGCATAAGTTGTATGCTAGTTACATACGTATCAGATTTTTTTTTTTAATCTATTTATTATACCTCATTTCGGTAATTATTATTATATGGTTTGCATAACGCTGTAAAGATAACTTGATAAATATAATTTCTGTACTTTTAAAAATTGATATAATGTAGATAGATAGATTGATACATGAAAAAAAAACATCAAAATTGTTCAAAAACTTTTCCCGACAATCACGTGTGAAACCTAAAAATACCGCAACTTGCAAAAAATCACTGCTCGAGTCCTTATTTAAAAAAAAAAAAAAAACTTTTTATTTATTGTATGTTAGTAATGGCTATGGACGATTTGCATTATATATTTTGTATTTCGTTCAGCTTTGAAGTACGCCAGAACGAAGTACGAAGTTTGGCAAAAGTGTTTTTATCGCGAATCAATAGTGTGATTCATGTATATGTGGATTTTTCTATTTTGCTAAATTAATTGCTCGCAATATTTAAAAAAAAGCGCAATGAATATACATTTGAAGCGTTAACTATAATTGCCTATGTGGGTGCAGCAACGTTATTCGAAAACCTTCACTGTTCAAATTCGCTCACCCCGCTTTAAGCGAGTTCATTTACAAGCTAAGATTTCTTATCTCTAGCGCTTTTAAGATATTTTACGTTCAATTTAATTTCTATACAGTATTAATCCTTAACAAAATAAATAACATATGAATCGTTTTGGCAAAACTGGCTTTGTAATTTGGACAAGTACTTTTGGATACGGACGCTCACATAACACGCGCAAATATATCACAAGTATGCGTACATTTGTAGGTACTATATGTACGACGTACGTGTATATTTACTTGGTTGTAGCGCTATGAGGAAGCCCGTCTGGGTAGTAAGTAAGTAGTATTACTTGGAGACTTACCACCAGAGGCCTGTATGCCCATCCGTAAACGTATACTATAAAATATATATATACTCACTACCTATATAGTAAATGGACTTAGCGAATGTAAATAATAATTTTACTGTACCTCCCGATTACTACTTTCTGTAGTTCTAAGTCTAAATTTATTGTAAAACAACAATATCAATATGTAAATTTGCTATGGTATAGCAGATGTGTTACTTCGACCAGAGTTGGCATATACTGCGACATATTATTCTTGTTTAAGAACACTAATAAATCATCAAGAATAATTTGGGGAATAAGGCTTTAAATCATGGCAGGTATGCACGCTCCGCATGTTGAACATGGAACAAACGCGCAAGCATACATCGCTACTGCTCGGCTTTGTCTGAACTGGGTCAGCGAGTTGCAAATTATTTTTTTATTATTTATTAAATATTTTATTAATATTTATTAAATATTAAGTTGATTAAGATAATTATTATAATATGATAAATTGCGCCTATGAAATGATTCTATTTTTAAATGTGATATTGTTTGTATTCCATAGTTATACTTATAAAATTAAGAATAACCTCAATCAGGATCATTGATTCGATTTTTTATAAAAGCCGTTAATATTCGATTAATGGACTAAATAAAAATGTCAATTTTTTTTTATCGTTTCGATTTTCGTTGCCAAATTTAATAGACCAATTAAATGTGACCAAAGCCAATAGCAGCTAATCCCACAAGAGAAGATTACACTTTTAGGCAGATTGCGATGTTTTTTTTTTGTTATTTCCGCTGTGGTATGGAAATGTAATTGGATGTAGGCACTGAGCTAATAACTCAGTCAAACCAAGCGAGGTTAGTACCACGTATAGGTGCGTGCGTAGTGTGTGAAGCGGGAAGAAATAACAATGTCCACAACTTGATAGTAACTCGTATAATACGCACACAATGAAAACAGAAAGAAAAAGTCAGAAGGTACGGAAGAAAAAAGCAACAGTTCTGATAGAATTGATAACACATATAAATCAATATACACAATAATAATTCACCTACATCACTCCCCTCCACTGTCTCCGCGGTAATAATTCATCTACACCAGGCATAGGCTTATGTTAGTGGTCAGAAAGTTTGCTATACATGAAACGTCATTACAACTTTTTTTTTTTATGTTTTGATTTAGACTAAGAAACGAATGTCGTTCTTCTTAAAATGTACGAAAAAATATATGTATTAATATCACGACAACATCGACTTGTGTAAGTTAAAATATAAATATTTTAATATGAATAATAAAATTACAGGACCTTAAAATATTTACTGGTAGCCACCCGTCTTATGGACAGGCGCGTAGCGCTAATTCCACCACCTTACTTTACGAAATTCAGTTGGACATATACTAGTTATTTTTAAGTTAGTGTTGCAAAAGTGTCATTGACCTTTTCATCCGGAAAGTTTCACACAAACGCTACAAAACTTGATACATTTAAAATATATTTATTTTATAGTTTTTTAAACAATCCGACGGAGCACATAGTTGTATTTGGTGTGGGAAGCGCAGTGCCCGCCATAAACAGAAATTGCGTGTTGCGAGTTAAATAGCATGAAAATGTCACGCCGGGTGCGGGATTTTTGTGACGTATGTATTTATTACAAAACGTTTAAATGGCTTTTGTTAGAAGCGATCGTTTATTTTTCAGAATTACAGCTAACTTGTATATAGCAGTAAAGCGTAGAGTAGAATTTAACAGAAATTTCAATGTAGGAAGGAATATATTGTATTTCCCAGTAATTGTAATTTGTTTTATATTGAAAATTAATAAAGTGCAATTTTTGCTTTCATTAATAGAATTAATACTTTATATTCTTCTATCTTTTGTTCTATTTTATCTTTAATATAACAAATTGTACATCATATTGTATCGAATCAAGTGACTAATCCGTTAGTTCTTGACTTATAATATATACTACTGCGAGCTCTACGTTTTCTTTTATACTTGTAATAAAATTGGAGTGTCTGTTTGTAATATTAAAATAACCGTTTTTTACTGAATGCATATTAATGTATACAAGGTACATATACCAAAATAACATTTTTTCAATTTTTGTCTGTTTGTTCCGGCTAATCTCTGGAACGGCTGGACCGATTTTGACGAGACTTTCACTGGCAGATAGCAGATATAACAAGGAGTAACTTTGGCTACAACAACAACTGTTTTGTTAAATTCAAACGCGCACGATGTCGCGGGCACATCTAGTTTCATATAAATATGTAATATCTAAAACGTATTTGCCCAAGTTTTGAGTTCCTTATTAGAGAATAGCCCTACTATAAGTATAACTTGTCATATCATACCATATCAAAACAAACGAACATAGAAAACCTACCTAAATATCCTAAAATCGGCTTAATTGTCGTAATTATCCTATAATTATAACAATTAAACTGATTAAATAATTTAATTGTGGTCATAATAACTTCGTACAACGTGTGTTATCCCGGTATTATTTACACGGACTTACTAATCACAGAAATCGGAAATAAGCTAATAAGTTTTACAGTTAGGCGGTAGAATGAGTTTTATGTGCATTGTATTAAGACGCGCGTGCACAAATCCTAAAGGCGAAAGTGTGAACTACTGTTTGTTACAAGAGTATTTTTTTATCGTATTTTTATCTTTAGGATTAAGCGTTGAGGAAACTCATTTTTTTCTATTACTGATAGTGTAACCATTAGAGTTAATCGCCACCATATATTTCCTTTAGTATTATGTACTTAGCGTCGAACATGTAGCATAAATCACTTGAAATTTATATCTTAGCACGAACTTGCTAGCTTACATTTGCAAGTCGACTAATAACCGACGACAATATTAACAAAATAATTAATGTTTCTTGTAATAATTTAGATTAGTTTTATTCGACAGTAAGTTTGTGTTACAGACTTTAGATATTTCATTGTTTTAATGAATCACAAAACTATATCCTACAAATAATGTAGTATCTCAATTGATTCTATCCTTTTAGATTAAAATATTTATTTTGATTATCAATATAGTTTTCATTTTGACTCGAAATTGAACTTGTAATAAAAGTCGGAAAACCAGACATTCGCCGGGTAGATACCGAGCGAGAAAGGTGTGCCGGCAAATAAATAATTATATTATGAAATTAGTGTGAAATATCTTTAATTATAACTCAAAACCTCCCGCTAAAAACGTCCTCAAAGTAAAGTGCAATTGTGAAAAATAAAGTGTTGTGCAATTTGTGTGACTAAGATAATAAGAGAAGGCCGTAACAATTGTTTATATGTGTAATAAATCTTTATAACAATATACTGAGTGCAGTTTAATCGTGCATAATCAGCTAATATCTTATTTACAAATATGACTGCGTACGGTATATAATATAGAATTGCTTTTATAAAATTCTCATAACGATTTAAATACAACAATTGATCCACATATATGAAGATAAATAAAGGAATATTAAAACCGGCTAAATACGAGTAGGACTCGTGTACGAAGGGTTCCGTACCATTATCTATAAAAACGGCAAAAAATGTATCTTGTATGAGAGTCCCTTTTAAACGTTGTTATAACGGCAATAGAAATACAACATCTGTGAACATTTTAAGTGTCTAACTATGACGGTTCATGAGATACAGCCTGGTGACAGACAAACAAAGGAGTCTTAGTGATAGGGTCCGTTTTACCCTTTGGGTACGGAATTCTAAAAATTAAATAGTTTAATATTAAAACGATCTGATTTTACAAGAACAGTCGTGAGGCGTTACTAGTACTAGATATATATGTTAGTTAACTGTGTACAATCATTACATTCGAGCGGATGCAGGTCGCGTGTCACCGGTTCATTGTCCTGTGTTTGACGTAAAGCCACTTTGTGGTAATGGGAAAACGACGGCATTCAATCTCAAGCTATGATAAAGTTACGACGTTTTAATTCAATTGTATTTATATAACAGTTACAAGATATCTCATTTAAATTGACTAAAATGATTAAAATTTAGTTAATTTTGTTTGTACTGAAAAACAAACAAAAAAAATAACGTGGAAACAACTACGTCACAGTTTGTAATATCATTTATTTATATGCTCTTTTTTTATATAGTTAGTCAGACGGGCAAATGGGCCAACCGTACGAAATAATAACCATTTCTAACATCGCCAATGTACCAACCAACCTTGGGAACTAAGATGTAATGTCCCTTGTGCCTATAGTTACACTGGTTTACTTAGCCTTCAAAATACATCTATATTAAATACTATATCATATATAATATAATATATGAAGTCGATTCTTCCAGAATGGCCATTATTGGTAACATGTGTTCTGAATTTGAATCATATTTTTTAAATAATTGTATAAATTAAGTTGACTGTAAAGTAACGTCCTGTAATATTGCTACTGCTGGGCTAAGGCCTTATCTCCTTTTCGAGTAGAAGGAGCTTACTCCATCAAGCTGCCCCAATGAGAGTTGGTGTATATTTGGCAGATTTTCACCTGCCACATGCAGGTTTTCTAACGATATTTTCAACTTTCATAGATCATGAGATGAATTAAACACAAATTAACCACATGAAAATGTAGTGATGTACTCGGATTTCAATTGAAAATTATCGGTTAAGATACCAATACTATAGTTTAGCGGCAACGTACATACAAGCCCCTCGATGCTGCAAATGTCCAATAGGCGGTGGTAGACAATTTCCATCAGATGAGCCTCTTCATTTGCCACATATTATATACAATGAAATATTTAGGTCTAACACGGCTCTAAGCTGACAGTAGAGAAATCATTTTACACTGTATTTAATTGTCGTAATTAAATTCCCATTATGAACGAATCTAATTACTACTCAATTTTAAACCATCTATAATAAAATATGTACCTAGACAACGTTAATGTATCGATATTATTATAATAATATAATATTATAAATCAATCAAAATATAATTTATTCAAGTAGGTTTTAACAAGCACTTTTGAATCGTCATTTAACAAACTATATTAAGTAAAGCTACCACCGGTTCGGAATGCAGATTCTACCGAGAAGAACCGGCAAGAAACTCAGTAGTTACTCTTTTTCAACATCTAAAAATATAGTCATGATAGTTAAGTACAATTATATATGTATGTAAAATATCCTGCCTGGAAGTCAACAAGCATTAACTCCACGCTTTTTTATCATCTATATAATCTTGTATCGAATAATATGTGTTAATAAATGTCACTTCTCACTGTTCACTTTAAGTACTTTTTCCAATAAAACAGCCCACACAAACTTCTATTACTTTTATTACACTATAATTATAGTTACAGCGTTTCTACTTAGTAAGCACTCAATGAATAAATTGAACTCAACTCCATCTAATTTGTAATAACTTATATAACTTTTGATAATCCTCCCACCCAGAAATTAAGTTACTACTACCCCCACAATATTTGATAAACAAAATCTATATAATAACATTAATTAGTTTTATGATTAATTTTAATAAACATTTACCCACTTTAAGTATCTTAAATTATTTAATTAATATTTAACACAAGAATAATTATATTTATGCTGTATGCTTCATGTTGGGACTGGAGTGACCGGATGTCGCTAACACTCGGCCATCCTGCAACAGCCGTGTCCCACGGCGCTCTGTATTTTCACTATGAGGGCTTGCAACCTGTAACAGAAAAGAAAAACACCAAATATCCGGTCTAAAATTTTTTAAATTAATTTGAAATTGTAGTTTTACGTAAACTGCACATAGTATACTACCGCTAGTATGTACAAAATACTAGTTTTATGACACAAAGACAATAATCGTAACGTTTTCGTTAAATATCACATAGTCACATAGCTTAAACCCTTTGACACACAGTCACATAGCTTAAACCCTTTGACACACAGTCACATAGCTTAAACCCTTTGACACACAGTCACATAGTTTTAACCCTTGACACACAGTCACTTAGTTTTAACCCTTGACACACAGTCACATAGCTTAAACCCTTTGACACACAGTCACATAGTTTTAACCCTTGATACACAGTCACTTAGTTTTAACCCTTGACACACAGTCAAGGTCTCATAGGTCACATAGCTATAAACCCTTTGATATACGTAATTATTTGTATTAAATTATTGAGACATAAATTATATTTGTTACAAAGTTATGACCAATTCAAGATTTTTAATATTTCAATTAGAACTATATTTTGGTTCATATACGTAGTTTCGTTAAAAAAAAATAACAAGTGGTTTTAATCAGAATAATAATTAAAAATTATCACTTTTTTTGTTTTAATAAAACATTTTACAGTAAGTTTTATTTACGAGACCATTTTTCAGAATATAATTTATTTATATAACACTAAAGGTTTTGATTAAGTATACTATATTTACTATAATTCATATCATTTTTTTTTTTTTTTTTTAATTTCATTTAAATCTTATCTATATTACTTACAACATATTTTTGTAATTCATAACATGAACAGCTTAATAAATATTTTGAATCAGTTTAGGATTAACTTTCTAATAAGTCAATAAGGTCATCTCGGTCTATTTCGTGATCACTCCCTGAACTGTCATCATCAGATCGAGTTGATTTATATGGACGTAACATTTCCCCACGTACAATAGCGCTAAAACGTCTATAACCTTTCATCCCTTTTATACTTGTAATTGTATACCTATCTAGATTTTTATCGGCTTTCGTTATTTTATAGGGACCAGTATAGAGTCCATTTAATTTTTTTTGTTACTCTAGCTGTCGTATCCCGACTTATACCTCCCTTCCATAAAACTAATTGTCCAACCGAATACTTAATACATTTTTTCCGACTTTTATCGAATCTTTGTTTCATTACAGTCATATTCCTATCTATTCTTAATTTTGCTACGTCTCGTCTGTCTTGTAGCGCTTGGACCTGGGATTCGAAATCCTGTGGTTCATTGGAAGGGTACCCTGGCAATCGCGAATTAGAATGACCAAACATAAGTTTAAAGGGGGCCATACCAGTCGTGCTATTAGGCGTATTATTAATACCCCATACTATATCTGCTAATTTATTATCCCAAGTGCACTCACTTTCAGACATCGTATTTAACCCATTTAAAATAGTGCGGTTTACCCTTTCTACCTGCCCATTCGAACGTGGGCTAGCTATTGCGTTTAAAACATGTCTAAATTGTGTTTCAGTTGCAAATTGTTTAAAATATCTACTTGTAAATGCCTTGCCTCGATCAGTAATAATTCTGTGAGGATTACCAAATTGTGAAATAATATCTTTAAGTTGTTTTATCGTCTCCACAGAACTACAATTTTTTACAGATTTTGCAAAAACAAATTTAGTGAATGCATCAATAACTACGAGGACATAAGTATTCCCTTTCCGAGTTTTAACAAATGGACCTAAGTGATCAGCATGAAGAGTGTGCATGGGTGTAGGAACCTTTTCAATTGGATATAGTTCACCTTGTGTTTTACCATAGTCTCCTTTTCCATATGCACATTGAAGACAGGATTTTAAGTATTTACGTATAAAGCGTGTCATGCCCGGAAACCAAAATTGTGCTTTTATAGTTCTTTCACATTTATCAAAAGCAGGATGTCCAATCTGGTCATGATATTTTTGCAAAAGACCCCATTTAGCTAATTTAGGAATAACAAATCGTTCCCCAGCTAAAGCTTTACGAAATAGAAGACCATCCTTGATTACATAATTAGATTGTATATCTGAATTATCGGTCCCCTCATTAAGTTGTCTAATAATATTCTGGATATTTTCATCCTGCAATTGAAGAGTTAATAGCCAATCAGATTCTTCTATCATTAAAATATTTTCAGACAATGGATTTCTGCTCAAGGCATCGACATGCCTCATACGTGAACCAGGGCGATATTCTATTTGGAGATCAAAATCCTGTATTGCTAGCCACCAGCGAGCTATACGTGGTATTAGATCTTTTTTAATTAAAGTTGTACGTAAAGCAGCACAATCAGTAACGACCTTTACTGGAATGCCCGTTATGTAAATACGAAATCGTTTAAGAGAATCTACTACGGCAAGGGTCTCAAGTTCATAGCTGTGATAAAATTGTTCCTCCCTACTAGTCACCCTACTATAATACGCGATTGGTTTAAGTTCACCATCCGGTTGATATTGCATAAGAATTCCTCCTAGACCTAGTTTACTTGCATCTGTGTGCAATTCTGTTTTTGCCGATCTATCGTAAATTGCCAAAACGGGACGTTGAATTAAGTGTTGTTTCAATGTGTGAAATGCTACGTCCTGATCATGTCCCCAAACCCACTTAACGTCCTTTTTTGTCAGTTGTGTCAGAGGTCGCGCAATTTCTGCAAATCCTTTTATAAATTTTCTAAAATAGGAAGTTAAGCCGATAAATTGCCTAATCTCATGAACATTCTGTGGTCGTTTATATTGATTTATACAATTAATTTTATTTTGTCCTGGTTGTACAGTCCCAGCAGTAATTTCGTGACCTAAATAATTTACGCTTTTTTGAAGAAAGGAACATTTCGATAAATTTAATTTTAAATTAGCATCTTTTAACAATTCTAATACTTTTTCTAAAAGTTCAAGACCCGATTCTACCGTTACTGTAGGTAGTAACACATCGTCTAAATATATAGCAACACTATTTCCTACTTTATTGAGAGCCATTTGAATTAATCTTGAAAAAACAGCAGGGGCATTAGCCAACCCGAAAGGCATTTTTAAAAATTCAAACTGACCTGCAGGAGTCACAAAGGCAGTTTTATGTATTGATTCTTCTGCCATAGGAACTTGATAATAACCTTGAGCTAAATCTAAGGTTGTAAAAAAAGTTTTACCAGCAAGGCGAGCTATCTGATCATCAATATGTGGAAGAGGATATCTATCTTTTACCGTACGCGCATTAAGGGCTCGATAGTCTATACAAAGACGGTAATCTCCACCCTTTTTCTTAATTAACACTACAGGACTAGCATATTCAGACATTGATTCCCTAACTACACCTGCCTCAATTAAATCTTGTACTTTATTATTCACAATTTCGTTCTCTTTATAAGATAACCGATATGGTTTAAAATGGACAGGTTGATCTGTAGTAGTTTTTATATGCATTTTAATTAAATGTGTGCAACCTAAATCTTTTGTATCTTTTGCAAAGATATACCCAAACTTTTTAAGCAAATAAATTAATTTTTCATATTGTTTATTCTCTAACTTACCAACGTTCAATTCTGTTAAATCAAATTCGGTTTCCTTATTATTATTTATCTGTATATTTAAGATGTCACGACAGTTGGTGTTATTAATTATATCTACTGGTTCTGCACGTGCCACTATACTACCCGATAGCCATTTAATATCAAATTCGCTAATATTAATTACTTTTAAATAAGAACCTTTTGAATTTATTATCGCACCAGGTATAATATAAGCTATTTGACCTAAATCAAAGTATACGGAATTTGTCAAAAATGTGTTTATGTCCTTAGAATTACATTCAATAAAAACTTCTATAAAAATTTCACTTTGTTTCGGTATAACAGTTGTGTGTTTCAAATACACAGAATATTTTTCTACAAAATCTAAAGCACTTAGTAGAGTATTTTTAAAAGGAAAATTAATGTTTCTTGTACGTACAAAAGTAACAGAATCCTTTGCGGTGACCAAACTAATATCGTCCTGATTTATCATCGATTGTCCTATTATAAGATCTATACCAGTTAAATTGTAATCAGTAATTTCAACGAAGCCTTTCAAAACTACTCCGTCTATTGATACTTCGATTTTAGAGCTACCTAAGGAGCGCATATGGGCCCCACCAAAACCTTTCATTATGACGTTGGACGGCGTGATATTTAATTTTAATTTTTTAACCCACAAAACTGTCAAAATATTTAGTTTGCTGCCGGTATCGATATAAGCACTGAGTTTCTGACCATTTACATTTACATCCTTCTTATAAAGATCTAAATACACATTGTAAGTCAAAAAATAAATATTATGTACCTTTGTTTCTTGTGCTGAGGAGCTCGAAGCGTGCCAGCAGTTGGAGGACGTGTGGCCCATTCGTTGGCAGATCTCGCAGCGTCGTCTAGTCCAGCAGTCACGTATCTCGTGACCTGGCCGTCGACAGCCGTAGCAGATTTTCGAAGGGAGCTTAGTAGCTGTTGTGTTGGTACCTTCTCTCCTCCAAGTCGTTCGCTTTGTCACCTGAGTTTCGACTGCCTTATAGTTTTCTAATGACGATAGGTAGCCACAGTATAATTGTTGTGGTGTTTCACATTTGTAGGCTTTTGCGTTTGCACGGATTTCAACTGGAAGTCCTCTTATAATGCAGGAAATTGCCGCTTCTCCATAAATTTTGCATTTTTTTAACAAAGAAATTTTATCATGAAAATATTTCGTCATGGTTTCGTTTTCCATTTTGTTTCTTGCTAACATATTTTCTAAGCAGTCTACATACTCAAATGATCGAGGGAAAGCTGTCTCAAGGGCTTGCTTCCATTCCTCCCAGTTCATGTCATAATCTTCCAAATCATCATACCATTCTCTTGCTGAACCTCGGAGTCTGACTTGCATAATAAACTGACGATCTTTGTGATCCCAGTCGTAGATATCCCCCAATTGATCTATTTTGTGTAGCCATCCCTTAACGTTACTGTTTTGATCTTCTGGACGAAATTCGGGTATTATTTCAGCATGGGCTTGCACAAAGCGTCGCTTAGGCGTAGCGGTAGATTGTAAAAAAAAATTTTCATTATTTTCGTCGTCTGATATGTCAACCTCGGTAATATTCCTTTTCCTCACACCAAGGCCTTTACGGTATGGGCCTGCCATCCCACTTCTGAGATGTTAATAAATGTCACTTCTCACTGTTCACTTTAAGTACTTTTTCCAATAAAACAGCCCACACAAACTTCTATTACTTTTATTACACTATAATTATAGTTACAGCGTTTCTACTTAGTAAGCACTCAATGAATAAATTGAACTCAACTCCATCTAATTTGTAATAACTTATATAACTTTTGATAATCCTCCCACCCAGAAATTAAGTTACTACTACCCCCACAATATTTGATAAACAAAATCTATATAATAACATTAATTAGTTTTATGATTAATTTTAATAAACATTTACCCACTTTAAGTATCTTAAATTATTTAATTAATATTTAACACAAGAATAATTATATTTATGCTGTATGCTTCATGTTGGGACTGGAGTGACCGGATGTCGCTAACATATGCCTTCTTTACCAATGTATTTTTTACAAATGATTTGAATTTATGAAACGGCAAAGTTAAAAATGTCCGTTGTTATATATTTAGATATTAAGCGAAGTATAAATCTGTATTTAAATGCGACATAACATTCTCGTGTACAGGCTGTCGCTGAACATACATGTCACAGTTACTGTTCTACGCAGTAAATTGTATAATGTTGTAAGTTGCTTATCATATAAATTTAAGATAGAATTATACATATTAAATATGAATTTTAGCGTAAAGGAATGATATTAAATTTCAACTTCTAAAGTTACATTTATCTGTATTAATATAGAATGTTATTTAGTTTTGTTTGATGTACCTACACTCCAGAGAAATGTTTTTTTTTTCTTTTATTAACCATAATATTTCTGAACCCATTTCGTTGTAAAGAATCAAATGTGTGTATATTAATAAGAATATTTTAATATTAATATTAATACTGTAAAATATTCGTTCAAGATACAGCTAGGTAAAAATGGATTTAGAGAGAACAGAATAGTTTGATAGTGTATATCGGAACTTGTTTAAGGGTACTAAGCAACGAAAAATATTATAAACGCATATGGTTAAATAAATATGAAATCTATAAAAGTGCGATGTCTGTTATATGGGAGCGCCTTTATATACTTATTTTATTCTGTTATTTTTTGTATTTTTTGTTATACCAGCAATACAAATGAAGTGAAGTGAAAATTTCAACTGTCTAACTATCGCGGTTCATAAGATATAGCCTGACTTTATACAGGATCCAAATATCTTCCTTATCATTTAATCTATCGCCAAACATGACACGTGTCATGATTAGTCATTTCATCTTAGTTACTAATGAGGAGTTAGACTTGGGAACCTTCAAGAAAAGAGCGTACTCCTTCCTGAAAGGCCGGCAACGCACCTGCAAGCCCCCCGGTGTTGCAGATGTCCATGGGCAGTGGTAGTCACTTTCCATCAGGTGAGCCTCCTGCTCGTTTGCCACCTCTAACATAAAAAAAAAAGATAATTGTAACATCCTTAATGCGGGTACATTAAATTATTCGATATTTAACTATATAATATTATTTCAAAGATACGTAGTTTTTTTATTAGGCACTTGTGGATTACCGCCATTGTTCTCATAGAGATTCACCGCAAAAGTAATAATGCACGAATTGAGAGCTTATATACTTATATGTTAAAAGCATACACGATATTGTTCCAAATTTCGGGCTTTTACTGTTCTTTTATAAATAGATTATTACGAACAGTAATAATTTAACTGACCTACATTGTTTATAATTATAATTTGCATCTATAACATGTCTACATGTAAAATCATTTCCTAATAATTAGCAATCAATCGATTCGGTTCTAGTTTGGAACATGATAATGATACTATTTTGATCGATTCTGGCCAAGGCGGTTATTCTCAATGGAGATTAGAAATCCGCGCAGGCGGCCAACCGTATGTCATTATTTTTTGACAATGCAAAAATGCATCAATTTACCAACGGGATAAGGGCAAACAAATTATGATGCAATATACATACTTGAAGAACACGTCCCAAATAGGACTCCAAGTCGTTATATTAGCACACTTTCAGAATTCAATATATTTCACACGTTAAAATCCTATTGTGACGTAATAATATAACGTTCCATTTTATCCAGTGACCGTAAATGTAATTCTATAATCATTAAGACATAAATTGTCAATAAAATTAACATAAATATATTAGTTGCTTTAATATCTTAAGTGGTAATAATACGCACACTAATAAATACTTACACAATATGTTATTAAATTTTACACACACATATACGTCGACGAACAGTTTTGATTGTCAGAGTCATTCACGGTTCACTATTAAGTGAACCAAAGCGTCGAAATAGACAACTTTAATAAACGGCAGAGCGAGCTGTTCCCGCATCATACAACGTACCACGATTGACTTGCAAATACGGAGTAACATCACACCCCATTTGAAACAGTGGAATTACATAAGGTAGCACTCTGCTTGGGAATTGATAATAAACGATCGTCACTGATCTAAATAGGCCTTTGTGTGAAATCCCAAAACCCACTTATTCTACAAATGACAGTTCGCAGAAAGAATTGATTTCACTGAACACGGAATATTTAAGTGATTTATATATATTATATAGCGAACATTGAAGTTATAAAATTGTTCACATTTTTAGGGTTCCGTAACCAAAGGGTAAAACGGGATCCTATTACTAAGAATCCGCAGTCCATCTGTCACGATTTTTACAACGTCTCAATTTTTACAGGTGACGTATTTCTGTTGTTGCTCTAACAACAAATACTAAAAGCAGAATAAAATAAAACTCCCTTACAACAGACATCATTTTTAGCCGTTTTTGTGGATAATGGTGCAGAATCCTTCGTGCGTGAGTCCGACTCGCACTTGGCCGGTTTTAGATATTTATTTAAATTCCACAAAAGGTGGGTTTAACGTAACGCAATGTTAGTTGGCATGCAAACTGAAACTAAAAATAATAATAATAAAGTTCAATAACACTTACGTATCTAAATATATTCATTTACAATATATTTGTACTTAAAATATATTTTACATTTTAGACATTTTAAATAAAAGAGAAAGCACATCCCAGAGCAATATCTCAGCAAATCTCTAGTGACATTGGACGCACTAGTATTTATTATACTTTAATCCATTTCTTCCCTCGTGAGAAATTGAAGGAGTTTGATGAATTAAAATCTAGGATATTGGACGTTGATTCGATTCTATATATTATATAATAACATTAAATGCGTTTATGTGATAAGTTCATTTAATATTGTTTTCCTATATTAAGAGGCAGTTCCATGTATTCGACTTTAGTTCTTACTATTTAATAAGTAAAATAAATAACTTATACAATTGTTATACTTTGAAAAGAGCCGGGACCACTTTTTTTTTTGGTGGAAAAATGCTTTTACGCAATTCTTCGACGTGTTGGGTATGGAGAGCTAAGAAAGAGAGAAATCAGCGGTACCCACTCCTTTTCAGGGGCGTATCGCGGGATCGCTTGCGCATGCTACTGTGATGCTCCGACTGAGTCGTGACCACTGGTGGAACAGTTAGAAAACGTAAAAGCAATATTGGTATAAATGTGCTTTTGATTCGTCATGACTTTAAGTAAAATACATTGAATTAATTTTATATAATAATAATTAAATCGTTGTTTGTCTTTAAGTGAATAACATAAACAAAAAAATATTGTATTTATATTATATATTTACACACAATTAGTATGTATACACTTTATATACTTATTTGATCGTAATATTTTATCACTTAAAAGAGATTGCAACGTATTCTATAATTGAATTTTCAAATGTATTAATTATCCTCCCGTAGAACAAAATTTACGATGTTTATCCAACATAAAGGGAGCATAATTCAGTTAATATCAATGGAATTATATACGATCACTGCCCGTGTAATTAAACATCATAATGTTTTAGCCCGATAATTATGAATTTAAATAAAATTAAGTAATAACCTTAAAATCTCAATAATGGAAAGGTTTTGACCTTATTTTGTTCAGCACGCTGCTCATATGCAGGTTTACTCAAATGGTTTTGATCAAGAGATAAATTAAAGAGACAAATTTATCTCATCAATAATATTAACACTTTCTATTCATTGCCCATCTCGGCACATTTATAAATCATTATATAATTATCACAATATACTTAAAATGAAATATGACGATTATAATTTTTACATCACATTACATTAACAGCCTGTAAAATTCCCACTGCTGGGCTAAGGCCTCTTCTACCTTTGAGGAGAAGGTTTGGAGCATATTCCACCACGCTGCTCCAATGCGGGTTGGTGGAATACACATGTGCCAGAAATTAGACACATGCAGGTTTCCTCACAATGTTTTCCTTCACCGCCGAGCACGAGATGAATTATAAACACAAATTAAGCACATGAAAATTCAGTGGTTGCCTGGGTTTGAACCCGAAATCATCGGTTAAGATGCTCGCCGTCTAACGATTATAATACGTAAATAAAATAAAGTAATAGACAGTTCTCTCAACTTTTCAACTTTTCCACTCCTCTCCTGTTTAAGGAGAAGATGGTAATTGGATGGAGAATGTGGTAATTGGTATTACAATTCGAATCCGCTAGGTGTAGGTTTCATCACGATATTTTCCTTCACTGCTAAACACGAGATGAATTATAAACACAAGTATGCATTCAGCAGTGCCTGTGCCGGGCTTGAACTGACAATCATCAGTTAAAATTCACGTCATGTGACCACTCAACAATCCAAAAAAAAAATGATTGGGATAATTTAATGGTCGTTACAGTGAAACAATTTTGAATTCTAAATATATTATCTGGAAGTGTCCTGGTAATAAAATTACACATACCTTTGTATCATAAATATTCTTAATGGTAAATATTTATTGATCGATCCTCGCATACTCTCACAGCGAAGTCTCTTATC
The DNA here is from genome assembly GCF_037043105.1 of Vanessa tameamea. Taxonomy (NCBI): domain Eukaryota; kingdom Metazoa; phylum Arthropoda; class Insecta; order Lepidoptera; family Nymphalidae; genus Vanessa; species Vanessa tameamea. Next base: position 3,833,631 of record NC_087315.1, on the reverse strand, counting down.
ATGACCGCCATTACAATAGTTCACCTGCTCGATGTGTCGCACGTAAATTGTAATCATATTTATATTTAATATTCTTTTGTACACAACATTCGCTTATTATTTACAAACACGCCACCGAAGTATATAAACCTAAATAAAATGAATAAACCCAAAATTTGAATTTCTAAAAACGGTACAAGTTTTTATGTTTTTGTTTTAGTAAAATTTAGTTTGGTTTTGACAATGAATGACGTGACGAGTATATTATATTTTAGGCTGTAACTTTAATTAATGATAATAATTCTAGCATATAATGTAAACATAATATAAAGAATAATAATAACATTATTTTTTTAAACAATGTTGGATAATGTGTAAGTTTTTGCTATTTATTCTTTCCGTTTAGTTAATATTTAAAACTATTGACTTAGTGTATTGTTATTTTAAAATTCTTCTATTCTACTAAAAATATACAAACTATTTCGAGGCCTATTAAAATATATCCAGAAGTTAAATCACGAGTTAAATCGTTAACTCATGATTAGCAAAGATTAAGAGTGACAAAATATAAATACAAATTTGAGTTTTGCGCATTTTATGGTAAACAAGTTGACGCCAAACGCTTCGTTTTCGTTTTAGGGGTTGGTTATCACGTGTTAGGTATAAAAGTAGCCTTTGTCATTCCGTCGAATTAAACTTTGGAGTTTAAATTCGGTGCAGTGGTTTGACCGTGAAAGAACAACAGACAAACAGAGTTAATTTCGCATTTATAATAGCAGAGATAAACATCTTCAGATATAGAAAAATAAAACATTTTACTGTATACTAATATGATTAGATGAATAAATCAGCTTCCATACATATAAATATTTGGTTTCGAAGCGGAGCAGCGGTTGGTCAAACAAACAAATAGATGCGGTAGGATCATATTACTGTATTGCATATTATTTGCCTATACAATAGTTATACAAGGCGAAATCTATGTGGAACTCTATCATAATAGGAATGCTGGTACAATTCAGATATGTCTTGACATTAGAATATAATTGAAGTGATTAATTAAAGAATCTGAAAATTAACTGTTTTTGTTAAAAATGCCAGCAAATTCGATTAATATTTAATAGTCAAATTTAAGAAATCAAGAGTTGAAATTATGAAAGAAAATAAAATGATAATTTCAAGAATAGAATTCGTAAGGATCGGCCGTATCTTGCTAGCTTTACTATTTAAAAGAAGTAGAATTGTAACTATCATTTCAATAAACAAATCTAAGAATACAACCCGTCCTTCCTCTTAAAGGTTCAAATTCAAGCCTCCTTGGACTAATGTTGATATAATTCCTATACATATATATTGTATGTATATATTGTATGAAAATTTCTCGTTTAATATGAAAATGAGCTTAATTGTTGCGAAAACAAAATAACTTAAAGTAAATATAACATTATGTAACACAGCAAGACATGACGCATTCACATCTTTTCCTGATTTTTGTATAAAAGAAACAAGAAACTCTATGAAAATTGAGACGGAAATCCTTTTATAAGATGTCCATTATCGTTAGCAAAAAAATGTATTGCGATTTTCTCATATTATCGTCAAATCAAGTTGATAACGCGCGACGTAACGGCTGCGGGTAATGTGTCAAATTCGTGCCCGCGAGTTATTGAATGTCGTCAGCTATGTACCATGCGCCCTGGTACTTATAACATATTCTCACAGACAAGAGTTATAGAATGTCTCCTTCTATTTATGTTGTCCTGGTACTTTAACAAATTCCAAGATTTACTGTTCTTAGCCGCTTTGTTTTTGTTTGTGTTGATTTATTGCTTCGTCTATATATTACGTAGCCTATTATGCGAACTAAGACTACAAAAATTGATAAAAAACAGTTAAGTAGTTTGTTTTTGCATGGATCCTGAAAATCAAAAAACAATCAATAAAATTTTATACACATTAAGAGACTGACGGGATGGCGTTTTCTTTTGTTTTACAATTTATACTATAATAAAAATAAACTATATGACGATATACGATGCATTTTATATTAACTTATTTCAATTAATCCACTTTGTTATTTCATTTTTAACAATTATTATTATTATTATTATGATATTTTTAGTATAGTTAATTCTCTTCTTTCTTAAGAAACGATAATATAACAATGCACGGCCCTGAGCGAAGTACATAGCTAGGGAAATTAGCTTAAGAATTTTCTAACAAGACGGCATAAAACATACATAATCAGCCTGTAAATTTTCCACTGCTGGGCTAAGGCCTCCTCTCCCGTTGAGGAGAAGGTATGGAGCATATTCCACCACGCTGCTCCAATGCGGGTTGGTGGAATACACATGTGACAGAATTTCGTTGAAATTACACACATGCAGGTTTCCTCACGATGTTTTCCTTCACCGCCGAGCACGAGATGAATTATAAACACAAATTAAGCACATGAAAATTCAGTGGTGCCTGCCTGGGTTTGAACCCGAAATCATCGGTTAAGATGCACGCGTTCTAACCACTGGGCCGTCTCGGCTCTAATGATACTACTATATATATATATATATAATGATCTATAACAAGACGGCATGTATTTGAAATTACAGCTTTCTGTAAAAGCATGTAGACGGATCTATGGATATTCAGCGATTTTAAACTGCCATGGAGAGTGTGAAGTATAACTCCTGTGGAGGATAGAACTATGGGCACCGTTTTGGTGTTCTTAACTTTCAATTGTATTTTTATCTCTATGTATAAATCAGTGTACTTAGATATTTTTACATGATTATTATTTTTTATATTATTATTACTATATCACACATTATATTAAATATACTAAGCATGACTGACTATTAATATTATATCTTTGACCAACTATGAAAATATATTCTTTAATAAGGAAATGAAATTTTCTGTTATAAAACAAAACTATACTTGACTGTAAATTTAGCGCCTGCTGAGTTTATTTTGAAGAATTTTATATTGTTTGTTCGAACACGCAGATGCAATAAAACATCTGTTTTCATGTCTGAAATTGATCGCAAAGCTATCGTACTTCCTATTAAAAATGCTTGTTAAAAAAGACACAGCTTGTTAACGTTTAAATTTTTGAACAGAGATCTTTTGTTTTTGGAAGTTTTTTAATTTCATTATTTTTTATGCAATAGTAAAACATTTCTTCTTCTATGAGTCTAAGGACACACGCAAGCTTCTTAACAACGTCTTCTATCACAGTTGAAGAGAGATTCATATGCTTTATCTTAATTTAAAATTAACTAGTGAAAGGTGAAGGGGGAGGGAGGATAATATGATTTAAATATAATTTATATCCTATAGCACTCAGAAGTAATGTGTGAAAATAAAATGATTTGGATCTATAACTCCGGAGATAATCCCCTACATACAAACAAAAAAAAAATACATCTATAATATTAGTACAGATGTGTTCTAGCCATCTCTTGTTATTTATAAATGTACGTCGTTTTTTGTTCAGAACTTCATATCAATATTGCTTCCGGAACAATGTTAATACCGCTATCGATGACAATAAGTAGCCAGTTATGTGTTATGTTGCTAGAACTTGTTCCATAACTGGCTAATGGGTAACGGTTTTGTAACATGTCGATAAACTTAATCTAGGTTCACACCACATTATACTGAACATGTTTTTATAGTATAGGTTTTATTATAGTAGATGTGGCGCATATATTTGCCCTTTTGGTTCTGGTAGTTGGATAATTAAGGCAGCAAATCACGTGGAGTTGAGTTCAATTCTCGGATCAGTAATTAGGGACGTTGGCAGTCTTTAGATTCACGTATCCTGGAAAACACTTGCAGCTGATGGTTCTGGGCCTCAATGTTTTTTAGTCGTATCGGATTGCCGTTCCATTGGACTATGAGAGTAAAGGAATACAGAGTAATCTTGTGTTTGCCCACAAGTATGTATATGCATTGCACAATATTGTTATGTTTCCCTTGAGCTTTGCCGTCGCAACCAAAATCGGTCAGTTTTAACCGTAAGTGTACGTAAAAGCAGTAACATGATACCTGTACCACAAAATTAATCAATTGCAAACTTCAAAAATATAAAAAAGTATAATCGTTAAAGAACGTTTTTGTGTTACAGTATATTATAAAACTAATGACTTTTTAAATGATAACACACCTTGGCAATTAAACGATCTACACCAGGCAGTTTCAAATAGAAATATGAAAAATTACACTTCAAATACAATTGTTAAAAAATTATATATAAAAAAGGAATGTCCCGCCGTTCTACTTTCGCCGGCTCTTCTCTGGTCTGAAGTGTTTCTTTCCGAATCGGTAGTAGATTATTTTTACTTGAAAATCAGTAAGGAAATGTAATATAGTATAAAAATATTTTTTTTCGAGATGACTACATGTCAAAAAATTAACATAATTTGGAATATATTTTAGGAATTAAATAAATATATTCGTTTCAGTTTAATAATTTGTATGAGTGAGCCAGCACATACACCGGGGACATAACGCCAGAGTTCTCAAGGTTGGTATCGCATTGGCAATGTTAAGGGATGGTTAATATTTGTTACAATGCCATTGTTTATGGTCTGTTATAAACAATTGCCATCAGATTAGCCGCCCTTGCCAGACAGTCTACCTAAGAATAAAAATACAAAAAATCGATTGACAAATACAGGAGAAAAGTCACTGAGCTGATTTGTCTTTGTCTGTTTCTATAAATATCGATAGGACCGCAAAAAATATCGTGTAACAGAATTTCAATGCAGTTGCTGCATCAAAATAAAAACGTGCTGGTACTTCAAAAATAAATCCAATGACAACAGAAAAGTTACACCAAAAGTATGGGGCACGAAGCGTCTGTATAGATATGTCAGTTCAAATATTGTGATTGTTTTTGTGTTAAAATAGGTTGACATTCTGTTTTTTTATTTAAGCAATTTAATTACAATACACTTGCCTCACAAACTTAGAATTCGAATGCAATATGAAATGGTTGATCGAACGAAATTGAAGATTGTGGGGATGAGTTTCAAAATTCCTTAAGTCCTTAAAAATCATTTCATAGATTAGAATATTCAAATAATTTGAATTTGTAAATACCGTCTGATTATAATCTATCTCTTGAGATTGTAAACTGTCTAAAATTATTTTGAGCTATACTGCTTACAGACGCATTATTTTTCGTTAGATTATAATCTATAGAAGTTCAGAAGATTATAAATTTTTTATCCCGATAGATCCATCGGTTTAGGTCGTGTGTTATATGTTAGTTAATTATTGTCAACATTTTACTAAGTAAATTATAATGATTCGCTCTTTACCTCAAAATCTGAATCAACCCAAATATCACTTTTTTAAATCGTTTTGCGCAGTTAAGCGCGTGCGTGTGAATAGTATCACGGTTACTCGCATCTAAAAGCGCGGCTTGTGAAACCATCGAATTGCTATAGAAAGGTTTGCGCATTTCTCGGTTTATGCGGCTTACTGCCACACTGAGGGAACTAACTCTATGCAAACAAGTATCGTGCTTCGTCTGTTGGAATTAGTCGACGGCTCAAAAAGATTGAACGATTCAGTACTTGTTTGCGATTAGACTATTCAATACATGGAAGCAATCAGAGTAAGCAATTCATAACCCTAGTCTATGAAAGTATATTGTATTGCCTCGTTGGATGCCCTAGATATAAGGCCGCATATGTTGAGGTCCTGGGTTCAAAATCTGGGCCGATACAAAATTTATAAGGTTTTTCTATCGAATAATTCGCAGTAAGAGCTCGTTTTCTGGAAGTAGGAAGTGTGTACAGTTCCATGCCTCGCATAGCACGTAAAACCGTTGGTCCTGCACCTAAACGCTTTCCGGTTGTGTCGGATTTGCTGTCCCGTGAGCTTATAAGGATGAGGGATTATTGAGTGTATTTGTGCACATACATAATTGTGCTCTATTATAAGTCCTGCGTAGTTGGTTGGTCTCTCAAGATATTCGAAACCTTGACCAAAATCGGTCAGGGTGACAATTTCATATTTTGTCTTTTTTATGTATAATAAATTATAACTACATTTTACGGTAATATTTATTGATGGTATCAAACTCTATTTCTAAGGGAATGATTGAATACAATTTCTTTGTGACGTACGGTCATGTAAATCTGTACTAAGCAGATATTAAGCAATACGCCCTCTTCTATTTTTCATACGTATGAAATGAAAACAGTAAATAAAAAATACAATATTTAAATTCCACGACGCTGTTCCAATGCGGGTTGGTATATTATTATATTTTTGGTTAGTTTTGGTTTGTTATATCTGTACATACGTGACAGATCAGTAACCGGCATATGTAGGAATTCTCTCAATGTTTTCCATCACCACCAAACACGATTTAATAAGTCAAGGCCTGAACCCGCAATCATCAGTTCTAGATTCACATGAAATATATAATATTATAAAAAGATAATGTCACTATTGCGCTGGGTGCGCTCGTTAAATACCACGACAATTGTAGCTTTGCTAGCAGTTTGTACTGTATCCGTAGTTCAATTTGTCATGTGCCTGACACGTCTGTTTTCGAACGTTCGCTCTGCGTTGACTAGGCGATTTAGAGCTATTCTTTAAAAATAAAACTTAAAAAAGTACTCGATCGTGAAATGTCAACTACAATAATTATAAAATTTAAAGAGTACACGTATTAAAATATCCATTACTTTTTCCTTTAAGTCGATATTTAACATTTCACGATCGAGTCGAGTAAAAGAGTCGAGTGTCAAATTTGTTTCTCACAGAATAGCTTCGCTGGACGAGAAACGGTCCAGCAATTGAACACATTGTACGAGTACGTGAGATGCATCACGTACAGACTCACCTGTAGCTGCTTTTCGTTATGTAGTTGGTCGAAACGGTTATTTATAGTATTAATAGTATATCTAAAGTTTTTGTATATTTATATCAATTTAACTAAAATAAGTAGGAAGTACACAATTTTTTTTACTAATTGGTTAACGGGGTTAATAATCCAATCAAGTTTTCAGTCTTTATATACAAATTAGGTATACCAATATACATACTTGATATTGCTAGTGTACCCGATGGTATATTGCATCGGAAATACTAATCAGAAATCAACCGCCTCACTCGGTAGGTAGGCTTAGTGCAAGCCCGCCTGGGTACCACTCACTCATCAGATATTCTATAGCCAAACAACAGAATTTAGTATTGTTGTGTTCCGGTTTGAAAGGTGTAACTACAGGAGTGAGCCAGTGTAACTACAAACACAAGGCACATAACATCCAAGATCATTGGCGCAATGTAAGTACCCTAATTAATTTATAGTATATTTTTATCAATGAATCGTATATTGCTATATACTTACTTTGAACTTTAATTTTAATTTTTGTGTTCCGGTTTGAAGAGTGAATGAGCCAGTGCAACTACAGGCACAAGGGACATAACATCTTAGTTCCCAAGGTTGGTGGAGCATTGGCAATATAAGGAATGTTTAATATTTCTTACTGAGCTCATGTCTATGGGTGGTGGTGACCATATACCATCAGGGAGGTCATTTGATTGTCCGCCTACCTATACTATAAAAAAACCGGATAGTCTTAAATATTAAAGATTTTTGTCAGCTAACAATGACTTTTGCGATTAATTAAAGTTTAAATCTGCATATATAGATTATGGCACTAAAATCATGCAGCACAATAAAATAACATGAATGAAATTATAAATATGATACAATAACGGCACGGACAGCAGCTTGTGGAAAAACTAAAATAAGATTAAAAAAAAAACCATTTTATAAATAGGCGAAGATGTAACAAAAAGTTCAGTACTTTATTCTTCTTCTGTTTGAAGAAGAATCTCTCTGTTTTAATTATTTGATGTGAATGTATTTATTTATGTATTTCCCAAGAACATCCCTTTGAATAACACAAAATAATTTATAACAAAGACAACGAAAATATATATGTAAACGGTCGTATTTAAATTTAAGTAGCGATTTAAAAAATAATAGAATTAGATATAGCAAAGTTGTTAATAAAACGAATAACACCGATGGCTTTCTAGAATTCCACTACCTTTTGTGGACCCATAGATTAAGGGTGCGACTGTCTGTGTAAAATTCAATATATTCGTAGGGTCAAAGGGTGCAAAGCAATGGGCCGTGATTAAATTTCACTTGCGCTGTGCTTCGGTATTTGCGGCTAGTTAAATTCCTTCAAATACACGCTTTATTGCTTTAACGTGATTTTCTTAAGGTTTTATTTTAAATTAAATTGGTGTGCAAGCCCGTTTGGCTAGGTATAATCCACTTATCATATATATTACTATCAAGCTATATTTATTGTTGTGTTCCATTTTAGAGTATAAGTAGATGTACCACCATAGTTCCAAGGTTGGCCCCGCTTTGGCTTTGTATTGGACGGTTTTATTTCTTACAGCGCCAATGTCTAATGGCATTTATCATCAGGCCTATTTACTTGACACAGTATGACTGTAAGCTTATTCACAGTACCAGCCTATAATTTTCCTTACCAACTGGAATAAGTTTGGATTATAAAAACAAATTAAAACAAATTCATTCGGGCATGGTCTTACCGCTTGGTATGATTCTACGTAAAGTTTTACTTTTTATTACTTCAAATTATCTCATGATATTCGCTATATTTTCGCCTTGAAATTTGCAACTGAATTTTGAGACGAAGAGCTACAACAGAAATAAATAAAATAAAATTTCCTATACACTTAGTCTGATGTATAATCATACGTCATACAGTTCACCTAGTACGGAGGGTAATATTCATCGAACTTGAGTTGCTTAGCATTGCTTTATTTACATTACATTACCTTTTTAATAACTTAGAGTTACATTTAAATAATTGGTTAAATAAATAAATATCCTAATATCAAAATATATAGATGGCGATAGTACTCCTCGTTTAGTGACGTAATACCAGACGAAGTTTGTGTTCTTGCCCTGCAGGTTTCAACACAAGTTGTTGTCAAAATGACCGTGTCATGTTTCAATAACAAACATAATACAAAGCTCCTTATTATGATAAACTTTATCCATACCAACATAAACAAAATCTTATTATAAACAAGAATCATCTCGTTCCTAAATACACATGCTTCACGTTTCATAAAACAAATTTTTAATGTTTTGATAATATTTAGTTTTTTGTTTATTGCTTGTAAATTTACGATATTCTTGTATTAAAAATAAGAATAGAATAATAAAGGAATATATATCGAATAGTAAGAAAAATTAAATCGTGCATTTTAACTCTTTTATAAAAAAAGAGGTTCGTGAACTTCGAACCAAAATAAGTAAAATAAGTATCTGTACGCGCGAGAGAAAAGTGGACTGTATTTAAGGAATAAAGGGAAGTTGTTACCTCAAAACTGGGCTCTGACTTATGAAGACACGTTCTTCTTGAGAGCGCTCCCTTGGTCTTCATACACTCGAAGAACACAGCCAAAGGGATGGGTGATATTACAGCGGAAGGATAAGTCCGTTACACAAGCTAATTTCAAAAGCGCGGCGGACTCACATAACACACGTTACCGCGGCTCACACGAAAAGGGAAGAGAGAAAGAAAGTACGTCATACGTCAAATCATTCCATAGACAAATATTGCCGTTTCAATGTACGCATAAATCTAAATACGCTACAGTATCATGGATTTATTCAATGTCATTTCCTTAGTTTAAAGGAATTAATAGTATAACAATGTGTTTACAAAATGCTTCGAATTTTGATAAAATGTAAAAAAGTACAAGTAAAAGTAATTTCAAAAATGTTAAAATGACTTTGTTTCAGTACTCGAACTATTTTTTGATATTGTATCTGAGCTGTTTATTCTTCGTTGCATCGGGAGCACTTGTTAACACTGGGATCGTTCTACGCCAAGCTCTTAACACGAGGATTTAAGATAAAGATAAGGGATCGAAGAATTTAAATACAAAAGATGTTATGAGATATTTAGTATTTACACTGAATATAATAAAGTATTAAAAAAATATAGGATAACGATGTTTTATATTCGCTAGACTAAACTATCTGTGTCATGTATAAACATACGTATGGACACGCACACAGGCTCATTAAAGCCTAAGCTTGAGAAGCGACAATTCTTATAAACGCTCTTAAGAGATAAAAGAAAGATCCCAGTGTTATTTAGTATTGTGTATTATTTAAATCCCATATAAACTTGTGTCGTTCAACTTAATCGCTGTAATTTTAATTTTATTACTTATTTGCGCATTAACAACTATGAATTACATAATAACAATAAAAAATATTATATTATATATGCTTTCTTATATACTTCGTTGGTGTTAGATTAGTGGTTACTTTAGTAGATAGATAAGGCCGCAGATCTGGCTTCAAAGCTCAGGTAAATGAAAAGTTAATAGGTTTTTTAGCCCTCGAGTCTGATAGATGAAAGTTTGTACATTTCCGGAAATTCAGAAAGCTCTTTGTCTTAACTCTTTCCGGCCGTGTCCGGCTTGCCATCCCATCAGATTACGAGAGCGAGGGGACCGAGGGAGTACTTGTGTTTGCGTAGCTGGTCTCCCTAAAGATAGGCTGGCGAGGTCGAAATCGGTCAGAACGGCATCGTAGATACCTTCAGACAACAATAATAATTTGCTATTAATTGTCCTTTATATGAGCCGAGATGGCCCAGTGGTTAGAACGCGTACATCTTAACCGATGATTTCGGGTTCAAACCCAGGCAGGCACCACTGAATTTTCATGTGCTTAATTTGTGTTTATAATTCATCTCGTGCTCGGCGGTGAAGGAAAACATCGTGAGGATTTAGACACATGCAGGTTGCATGTGTCTAATTTCAACGAAATTCTGCCACATGTATATTCCACCAACCCGCATTAAGAATGAATATGCTCCGAACCTTCTCCTCAAAGGGAGAGGAGGCCTTAGCCCAGCAGTGGGAAATTTACAGGCTGTTAATGTAATGTAATGTCCTTTATATAAACTCATAGTTGTCACCCGGAGCTTTTATAAAAAATAGCTTATGTCCTGCCTCGGAGGTCAAGCTTTCTACATTTCATCAAATTCGGTTCAGTGATTTGGCCGAGAAAGAGCAACAGACATACAGACAGGGTTACTTTTGAATATATAATATTATTATAGATTTAGCAATACTGAAGACTTATAAGTAATCTCAACACCTAGATAAGTTTTTTTTTAATATTTCTGTAAACGTATGTATGTGTGAGTTATTATAAGTAAAACTAATAAATAAAATATAGAGACTAGAATACGTAGATTTGTATTTGTAGACACACACATATAACCGCTTTTTATACTCGTATTATAAAATAAAATAATTTATATCTCTTGTACGTATTGACAGCGCTATTCTGCGGTTTCAACTTCTCCGGCAAGCGCCGCTGAACAATTGCGTTATTGTATTACAAGGAACATTACATTAATTTTCTTTTTCAAAGAATAAATCCTAACTTTTAAAGTTAATATTTTGACATATTACGCTCGCTGCGGAATAAGGGTTATTGATTTTCTTGGTTAAATACATTTAAACATATCGTTGATTTTCATAAAGATATGTATGCTGTTCATATAATATGGTGATTATTACACTAGTATCTACATACAATAATTCGTTTCTAATTTAATTCATCTTTTTAAATGATGATTCAATAGAATGGTACGAGTGTACATGAATAAAGTATATTTTTATTTTTATGTACTATATACTTTTTTATTTGCAGCACGTCGTTGATTTGATGTCTACCTGGTGGTAGGGCTTTGTGCAAGCCGTTTGGGTTGGTATCATTCACGCATTATATATTGTACTGACAAATAATAATACTTAGTATTTTTGTTTGGCACTCGCATTGGTGATCTATGGGAATGATGACCACTTACCTTCAGATAAAAAATAATAATAAAAAAAATATATATTCATGTTGTTCTTAATCTTTCATAGATAGTTTATTAGATCGAGTTCTATGTTCGATTTGCAATTCTTAACGAATGAAATTTTGATTGTATTTACGTTTTCACTAAAACGTAATCTTCTCTAACGTAACAAAGAACCGTGGCGACCCAATTGGCGGAGACTCAAGTCCGCATTAATTTGAAAACCTGCTGTATATGTGCAGTAATTGAGGTAACTCATTTCCAAGGTTGTTTGAACATTTTATTTTATCGCAAGCAACGTCCCGACTTCCTATTGGTAAAATAGCCGATGATTTATAACTTTCGTCAACAGATCTATTCACGTACTGTGCTAATATGGCTTTTTTTAAGGTTTTAGTTTCATTCTAGTTATTTTTAACAATTAATTTGTTTGTTCAAAGGAGATACTTTTCTTCATACATTTTTTTCAATACAATAAAGTATAGGAACATAAAATCAAAATAGTTTTCACGTGATGTCATAATATAAAACATTATTACAATTGAACTCTGTGTTTTTAGTACGTTTTATGCCTTTGGGTGTATGGGATACGTATCTTTTTGTCTTGTATTTTATCTTGAACCGTCAATTATACATCACGGTTTTGATTGTTTAAAACTATTAAAGTATCTGAATTTAATAAATCAAATTCGAGCCATCTTGTAAAGCTGTTGCTTAATTGAAGATTGCGTGTTCAAGTCCGGGCAAGCACCATCGAGAGAAAACCTGCATTTCGAATGAAAATTTGCCACGTATGTATACATCTCCTCACATTGGAGCAATGGGGTAGAATAAGCTCGAACCCCTTTTCTTAATCAGATCCGCTACTTACTCATCCATTACATAGTGTTCTTGCAACGTAACCAACAGGAGCTCCAGTCAGCCAGGTGGATTACTTTATCTAGTAACTCATAATAACGACCACTCCGGAAAGAGTAAACGTGTTCGAAGAAGATGTCAAATTAGAAGTTAACAGATCTTTTAACCAAATTCACATTCTATGCGCAAACAAATGCCTTCATTTATTCCGACGCAAAAAAGGTTTTAGTTGTTATTAAGATAAATTAACGCCATTTCCTAATGATAACTAATCTTCATTAATATAAGTTTTAATCTTAATTGATTTACGCGATTTCTTTTGATCAAAACCGACAGTATAACTCGAATAAAATTCTCTCTCGCTAACTAATGGAAAACTTATCCGATCAATTCCTTCACGCTACGGTCTCTCACGTTTTTCATCTATTCATACGGAACACTAAAACTAGTGTTCATTAAAATACGATATCCATATTCACATGAAAATCGAAATTTAATTTTACTTTTGAATTGTCATTTCAGATTATGTAAGCGAATGTAGATCGTGCTGAGACAGCCAGCAGGAATAACATTAGTAATTTATCCTGAATCTGTATGAAATTCAACGAATACTAAAATAAAAATTGAGAAATATTTATAATTTATTTATGGCAACGTCGAAAATTATTTGCATAATTTTAGTAAAAAACAAATACCTTATTAGGAGATGGATTTAATTATTTTAAAAAGTAGTAATAAATTTTTCTATGCCTCTCGTGTTTAAAGAATAACTAATTGCTAATAAATCTATCTAAATAACTAATATTATGGTATATGTAATACTGTTGTGTATACGCACACCTAAATATATTATGACGTAAGTGTAAGTAATCTTAGTTTAAATACATCTCGAAAGAAAATCTCGAGCTTCAAGTTTAAAAAATACACTGTATATATCTTCTAAGTAAACTATATGCTTAATAATGCTTCACGTAAATAGAAAATTATTATTAAAGTTTTCCTCATATTTCTAATTTAAAAGCTGTAAAAAAAATATAAATTTCATATGAATAGCTTGTTTTTTACCGTTTTATTACTTTTACGTTCCGGAACTAAATATTTACTTGAAGCACTTAAGTACTCGATTGGTGAATATGGCTTAGAAAATATCCTTCGTTGGCTTTTGTACGACAACTTTTAATCACTGAACTTACATAAATATTTTTGTATTAATGTTTTTATTATCGTCTTTGTGCGATCTCAATTTTAATTTTGGAATTCTAAATAATTTACAAAGTACAATTATATTGCTTAGAGTGTTTATACATATATGTATGTATTGGTAAGAAAGAATTTTAACGATTTATTTAGTAGTAAGAGTCATGACACTAGAAACATTACTCAGATTAATAAATTTTGTTCATTTATATTTTAAAAATTTCACACACTAAACGAACTTAATAATTCAAACGTCTATGTGGGGTTTGAATGTCAGTCTTGTGATGTTTTATTTTTTCGTTCAAGAAAAACTGGAATATCTGAATCTAAATCAAGGCCGTAGTTTACGTTCGTTGATTTTTTTCGTGACATAAATGACGCGAAAGAGAAATAAGTGAGATTTATAGTCTCGAGTCTTATAAAGAATAACTTAACTTCATTGTTATATTATAGCGATATAATATTTCTAGTAAATTTGTCTTTATATATTATATACATAAATAAATCTTCTGGACGTGTGAAATTAAACTTGTTGTCGCCATTTAAATTATAATAAAAATGTGTTCGGTAAGTTCGGAAGTTGGCTACCCTGTTTTGACAAGAGGCGACACCTGCAGCGAGCTTACTTTACGTGATCGACAGATGCTTATTTCATTTTATTCGGCGCCCTAAATCCTAGCGTAGGAAGCATCAAATAAAGAGTTTTGGATAAAAGTCAAACTGGTCCTGGGTATAATTTTTCCTGATATAAACATGGTTATTTTTAAGACTGTGATTGTGTTTATAATTTGTGAAATTGCGATTAAAGTATAATAACTAGTGTCATCGTTCTGTATATTGATTTGTAGTTGTAATATGTATTTTAAAATAATATATCGTAAATTAAAGTGAAACATATTAGAATTGGGAATTGAATAAATGAGTGTTTAACATTGCTGTTTATAAACTCCTAAACGGTTGGATCCATTTCGGAAAAAAATCGAAGTTATAATTCTTATAGTGCGTTATGTAAAACTGATGAGAGTGAATTTCTATGACGCGCGCTCACTGAGTGACATTAAAACTACATAATGAAGTTATTCGTTAAACTGCAAATTCAGTGTCAAGTTGCTCGAAGTAGACAACTTCACATCTTAGCTTATGTTACAATGATTGTTTTTCAAATTTAAATTGCGACCGGATTGTTAGTATTTTACCTATTTAAGTTCAGTTTTTTGTGTGTATTTGACAAGGTCCTTGGGTAGATTAGATTGGACGAACGTAGGTGACGCTTACGTAATATTTTTTCACCCGGACGAGATAAAGACAGACAGTATATTATATTTTTATTTATAGTATGTTATATTTTGATTATTATATGATGTGTTCAGATTACATTCTGAATAGTACGTTGGACATTACTTGATAACCCGCGAAATATATTAAATGAAAAAATTTAAGAATTTTACGTCATTACTTATCTAAGTGTATTCAAATTCCTTTAAAAAGGGTCTTCAGTGGCTTCGTTATGTATGTCGGAGCGCGGCCGAGTGTGGAAGTGAGATAATAGTGACGATCATTTGTCGCTCAGTTGACTGCGCCATTGTAGTATGAGAGCTAGACGCCAACCCGAAAACCTCGTTAAACAGCGACGTTCAAGATTAAAATGTTCGTGTATAATTCAGTATTGAAATTGCATAATTTTTTTTTTTATTTTTTATAGTAGAGTTGGCAAACGAGCAGGAGGCTCACCTGATGGAAAGTGACTACCACCGCCCATGGACATCTGCAACACCGGGGGGCTTGCAGGTGCGTTGCCGGCCTTTCAGGAAAGAGTACGCTCTTTTCTTGAAGGTTCCTAAGTCGTATCGTATAAAAATTATAATGTTAAAGACTTAGATCTTAATCGAAGACAGTGAGATCAAACCCGAGTTTCCTCGTGTCGAACCAACTAATCATTTAAAAACTCAGTTTTATATTGATACCATTGAGTTATCTTGAAGTTAAATTGTGTTTATCATTAACATATTTGATGTTCAATGGTGGGAAATACATCTCGAGAAAACTCTATCTTTTCCTGTTTCGGCTAAAATTATATCATATATGTCAACACGCATTTAATAAGCTCTAAATCTCTCCTCAAAAGGATTTTGACTAGCTGTGGAAAATTCTTCTCATATATACATTAACAAAAGTTATTTCAATATTGAAATTTATTTATTGAATTTTAAAATGAACACATTATTTTAACAAGTATAAAGAATGTACATTGTCTTTCTTTCTCGCTTTTTTACAGTTTGTGGGAATGATTTATTTTTGTGGGAATATAGTTTGTAACAGTAAGCCGGGAAGCGCGTGCTATTAGATTGGACCAATGAGCGCGCACGGTGCTAGAATGGATAGGTACCATGATCCGATGATGTTGCTCAATGAGATGGTATCATCCATTTTCCGAGAGGATATAATATTTATCTTGCTTATTACTCAGGTGAGACAACAGACGTTAAACACCACATGCGACTTCTCTAAGGCTCGTTTGTGTATCCCGAAACTATAGGTATTCTAAAACATATTTTTAGGCGATAATTCGAATAGCTCTATTCAAGATCTATCTATTTCAAGGTCAGCTAATTTTTATCGTATTGATTGGGTATACGGGTGAAATTGTAGTGACAAATGATATTCTTATATAATTGTCGGTAATTCTTGCATAAAAAGGAATTTGGCTGCCAGCTCTCTGTATATTTTGGACAAGCGGTTTGATTCAAATGTAAGAGCATTATCATACATTTTTAGGTTTGTAACGATTTGTTGTTTGAACATGTAATAGTTTTGTATATATATAGCCTTTGTAACCGTGTTAAATGAACTGGAAATTTCATAATGTAACTTGAAATACAATTGCGTTCGTCTATGTAACTGACTTTCGGTGTATTACAAACTACAGTATTATGTTAATTTTTTATAATTTTTTTAAATGTATTTATTTCATAGTTATAAATATAATAATAATGATTATGGATTGCTATTAAACTATTTAATGGTTTGTTTAGATTCTTTTAAATATATGTAACAAAATGTATTAAGTTTTAACTACCAACAAGTAACTTTTTTTTTATAATACTTGTAGATGGACGAACAAATGGTACACCTGATTGTAAGTGGTCACCATCGCCCAAAGACGAAGAACAACCACCCCACTACTTCCCCCACCAACCTTGGGAACTAAGATGTTATATACCTGTAGTTGGCTCACTCACCATTCTAACCGGAACACAACAATACTTAGTACTGCTGTTTGGCGATAGAATATCTGATAAGTGGGTGGTACCTTCCCAAATGGACATGCACAAAACCCTACCATCAAGTAAACTTACCTAATAATTTTATGAATTCAAGGATAATTTTAGTTTTTATATAAGAAATCGAGATATTGGATTTGTCGCTTTGTTTAGAGATGTAAATGACAGCTTCATGACCCTTATCTCAAATTCCAAGTAAATCCATTTCTTTCTAACGTCCATCTTATTATGTCATCAAGATAAGAATTTTTGAGAGATAATATGTTATTTGAATAAATAGCGAATGGTATGTGTATTATGAATATATTTCTTTTTTTATATAAAGTAACAGCCGGTGAATGTCCCATTGCAGAGTTGACGCCTTCTCTCCCTTTAAGGAGTAATTTTGGAGCTAATTCGACCGCGCTGCTCCAATGCAAATTGGTGTGTTAGTTAGTAACACCACCAGGTACTAGCCGCGCCTTGAACCTACAATCGTTGGTTAAGACGCACGCGTTGTAATCACATATCGGTTCAATTATATTTTATAATCTTTATATAAATAATTCTTTCGTAAAAGCGTGTGTTAATGGAACTGATTGGTTCCCTAGATAGATTTGATTGAACAATAGGTGGCGCTGCGATCGTGTTCTAGGGTGTTTTTTTTACAAAATAAATAAAATTATTTTTCACCCAAGCGACAGTCGGGACAGTCGTCTAGTATATTTATAAAATATTAGCACTTGCTTGTACTGGTAGCGTTAAATATTTCAGTCAATATCTCAGCTAATTATTGAAGCTAGCTTTATCGTAACTACCCTCCGGTTCAACATACGAGTCAATGTTTGTTTTTCAGTTGTTTATTCGAAAGATTTTGCATCCGTCTAAACATACTCGTACATTCAATCAACTTGAAGAAACAAGACAAAATATTCACTATCAAAGCGTATTATTTAAATAACATAAGAATTTATAATTTTACAAACCGATTTAATTACGAAGTAACAGAAGTAGAAGTTACGCTGTCTAAGAAAGTTCTACCGCCATTATGCAATGCATGGTATTGTTGTGTACCTGTTTAAAAGGTAAATTAGCCAGTGTATCTTAGTTTCCAAGGTTGGTGAAACATTTATGATGTAATGGTTATAATTTCTTACGGCTTCAATGTCTAAAGACAGTTACATACAATTAAATGATTCATTTGCCTGTCTACCTATGTTTTAAAAAAAGGTAACGATCATACTAAATTCTATTAATAACTAAGTTTGAGCAATATAGTTGTATATATTTTTTTGATTCTTCTACGTCGATCGTAGGCACTCGACTGATCTTGGATGGAACGAAATTAACAATTGAAGATGTGGGTCAAGATCTCTTTCAATAGTAGAGCTCAGAAAATTCTTCGTGTATACTAATGGAGCTTAAAAATACATCCGTAGCATAAAATAAGTTTATTTTTTTCTTACACTGGATATTTCTTGTGACTGTGACTGTGATGTGAATATATCACATCATTATTTTCAACTCTATCTTTTCGTGTTTGAAACATCCATTCAATATTAGTGTATATACATAAAGCATACGATAATACATTGATATATCAGACTTTGTAATATATGTATTTATTTTTGTATACTTAAAACATTTTATACAGCACTAGTCTTCGTCCACACCTTTTCACTCGTGTTAGGGGGGGGTGTTATGTATTGCTTGAACACCAAGGGTCAGTCCTCCCTTGGTGTTCAAGCTTGCTTTATACCAAATTTTATTAAACTCGATTCAGTGGTTTAATCTTAAAAGCGTAACAGACAGAGGTACTTTCACATTTATAATATTTTATACGAGTCCATATAAAATTGCTATAGCATCTAAATTGATTTTTTTCCCGCTTGACAAGTTATTATATCAAGCAAGAATTAATCTTATACCGGGCGACCGTGTTTTTATTTTACTAAACATCTTATATGACATAAAAATACGTCCATAAAATAAGCGATTGCGAAAACTTATATAAATCTATCGAATAGAAAATATATAAACGCAGCAGTTTCTTGATAGATTTCATTTCGAAATCAGCAAATATAGCGTTTCACGTTTCAACGACTACAGGTATTGTCGTGTAGTTTATTACATGTGTTTGTTCTTCTTAACCAGTCTGTATAGAAAGGACTTAAAAGTTTCTTCGCTACTATTGTAAGACACACTCTAAGATTGCACAATGCTTGCATGACAAACTATGTTTGTTACCGAACACCATTCAGAGAATTAACAATCACTTAGCAAATGTAAAACTGTTTATTTTAAATAATAAATAAAATGCTCCTTCTTAACGTTTTATTGAATTTTAAATGGATATTAATCAATATTATCCGATTGACCGTAATATTGACGTAGTCAACAGTAAATTAAAAAAAAAATCATAAACAGATTAAAAATGAATTTTTTGATTGTCATAGAATTGGTTTGTAACATTTTTGTTTCTAAAATATGTTTATATTAATATAATGTTCGAAGACAATACCTTAAGATTAATAATGTAATGTTTTTGCTAACTTTTGGACTATGACTATTTTTTTTTCTTTTATTATTGTGCTTTGTAAATTCTATTAATATATAAATAAATATTACTTACTTATTATTTTCCCGATTTAAACATATATACTGGTATTTATCACGTTTTACTTGCTCTATACTTTTATTGAAGGTAAGCACAGTGTAGTTCTTTTTCTTTTATACTGAACTCTCTTTCTCCACTACTATAAGTCACGTCTTGAGTTACGCCTCTCTTCGTATGTCATCTTCAACACAGTCCCTCCATTTTCTTTATTTTGGTCTTCCTCTTGTGTTATCCTCATTCGTATTCGTAACATTTTCATGTTAAAGATATTTTATTTTAAATTAAATTAAATTTGATTTAAATGTTTCTCGTTTTCAAATATGATTAAAACTTTAAAAGTCAAAGTTTATTGTAAGTGAAACTAGTTTGCAAAAGAGCTCAGTGATATGTGTGCAAAATGTCAAATTTGTTATCAGACAGTGACAGAAGCTCGGCTAAGTAATTATGCAGACGGCTGATACAGCGAAACATCAGATGTAGCACGAGTAAATGTGCACATCGTACAAGTCACTCTGAGCTAACGAGTTTTGCTAAGGTCTCATATATTTGGTTCGTAACCTGGTATGGCCAGTTTAAGTTTCGGTCGTCTATTAACTATTGACTCGTAAGTAAATATTTAACCTGATTCTCTTTCTGATTGTTTCTTCATTTCTGAAGATAGTTATTCTGGTTTACATACAGGGTTTAGCATGACATGCAAAGAAAAAATTAAATAAGGTTTAAAGTATGTTTACCCAGAAAACAGACCATAAAATCAGTGATTAGTCTTTACACTAATGCAAAAACATATATATGTCAAACAAATAAGGTTAAAATTTTGAGTATAGTTAAAAGTTTAGTGTAGGTCTAATTTTTTTTTTTGTTTTAATATTCTAATTATTTATATTTGGTTAGGCTAGGGTTTATATTTGGTTTAATTGACTCGCCTGCTTCGGTTATTTTAGTCCTGGGTTCAAACCCGAGGTTACAAGCCCTTGAAAAAATGGTATTGGGTTTTTAAGTTGTACGTGTGAGTACTCCCGTGTCTCTGAGAGCACTTAAATTCGTTGGTCCCGTGCCTGAACTCTTTCCGGTCGTCCCATCGGATTAAAAGGTATGGATTCATCAATATTTTGACACCTCCCACGCATTAAGTCGTATGACAAAAAAAATTTGACACATTATTCAGAAGAGGGATTTTTAACTTTCAACTTTGCATTGCTCAGTCACCAAATACAGTTTGTGATTAATTCTGGAACACAACACTGATTGTAGGTTAGATAGTACGTAAGGTTATTTCATTGACTTAAAAATTCATATTTTAGTAAAAATGGGTAAAAATAAAAACTTACGACTACAACGATCGCAACGGAATATTGAATGGTATGGTACTGGTTATAGTTTTATCATGGACATTCGCTCGCTACATTTTATTTTATTTTGTTTTTATTTCAATTGAATTAACTATATGTATATTTTCAAATTTTATTGGTCAATATTTTTTTCTTTATTTTAGCTATTTTTTTTTTTAATTAATTTACAACATCCACGGACTCACAGTTGCCCGTGCCATTTATCATTTTACTTTTATAAATTATGGCGTTTTTATATTTTATATTTTTCATTAAAAATATAAAATATAAATTTCGAGCTCGTCGTCTTCTTGGAAGAAGTGGCCCACACTGACTTTGTTTTTCTTTTTTTTTCATTTTAATTATTTATTATTTAACTATTTTAACTATTATTTTTTGTGTCTATAGAACGTTGTGGCGGGTGGCAGATTAATTACACGAATGAGTGCATAGATATACTAGGGTATTTGGTTGAGTGAATGGTAGAATATGTTTAGCGGGAGATGACTGAATAGTTGGACTAAAGGTTCAGTTGATAGTTAGATGAGTGTATCAATGTATTAGTAGATTGGTAAACGAATAATAAATTCCTGATATCAGCAATCGCTTACCGTATGATTAAATATATATGTGTTTGTGTGACGGGAAGAGTGAAATTATATTAAAAATACGGTACCATTTTGATGCTTGTATTGATCTTATTAAATTGATCTTACCTTTGTGCAAGCCTCTCTGAGTAGGTGCCACTCACTCATCAGATATTTATCAGTATTGTTTTGTTCTGGTTTGAAGGGGACTAACTACTATAACTATAGGCACAAGGGAAGTAACATCTTAGCTTGCAAGGTTTGGGCGCATTGGCAATATAAGGAGTAATTATTATTTCTTACCGTTCGTTTGAATATCTGCCTATCTATTTGTTTGTATCAATAGTTATAGTGCACGCGGCCCTTCTTGATACATAAGTGCACCCATTGGATATGTGTGTAGGTACCATTACTTTGACGAAATTCATATATGATTTAAACACATATAGGATTTAAACGTTTTTACCTGAATGTTAGATGGGTCCCGCGGGAGGAGAGTGAGCTAATATATTTAGGTATGTACAAAAGCATATTATAATTGTCACTGACAGATGTGTCCACGTAATCATCATATTAGTAATTAATTATTATTTGTACTATTTATTTGATATATGGATTGAAATATAGACACAATTGAACACACAAATAAATCTTCTTTGGAGTCTTCAGATACTTACGTTTGTTTTAATAATGGCAATAATGTAAAATACTCAAGTAAAGGAAATATTTTAAGCGCCTTTTAAGGAGCTTTCAACGAGTAACTTTAATTTCTCGTGAGACCGTTTGCATGGCCTACTTTGTTTTTGATGACTTATGTATATATTTTGATAAATACTTGGTGGTAGGGTTTTGTGCAAGCCCGTCTCGGTAGGTACCACCCACTCATCAGATATTCTACCGCCAAATAAAAGTACTCTGTATTGTTGTGTTCCGGTTAGAAGGGTGAGTGAGCCAGTGTAATCACAGGCACAAGGGACATAATATCTTAGTTCCCAAGGTTGGTGGCGCATAGGTGATGTAAGCCATGGTTAATATTTCTTACAGCGCCTTTGTCTATGGGCGGTGGTGACCACTTACCATCAGGTGGCCCATATGCTCGTCCGCCAGCCAATGCCATAAAAAAAAATACGAGTCTACTTCAGGAAGTAAAGAACAGGTGCAGTACAATAGAGTACTTGGATTGCGCTGATAGCAACACATCACATCTATTTACAAACAACATATTGTTGAGCATTGATGACTAAGAGATGTTAAATGTTGGTGGTGCCTTTTTACTATCAGTTGACCCACTTGGCGGCTACCTTAGTTTAATAAAAATATAACTAACTTTGGTTACTCATTAATATGCATGGAACAAATGCTCTGTAATCACTATTTGAATGCGTTCGTGTACGTGAACGTTAGAGTTGCATGTGTGGGTAAATTTGAAATGAGGTTGCACTATTTCATTTTAAATTTCGAATTGTTATTTCCCGATAGAGATAAGCAGTACAAGGAAGTACATGGAATTTATACTAAAAACAGAATTTATATTAGGTAACATTTTTTTCACTTCCTACTCACGCATAGAATTCATAACAGTACTTGATATCGTACAATTAGTATTTCTCATCGCTTAGAGAAAATGTCTATTGAAAGACGACATAGGGTAACTCTTATCTAGTTCTAAGTGTGAGTATTTTGTATTCAAAGTCTTATTCGGCCACTTTAAAGTGTTAATAAATAAAGTTAATAATTATCAGTAATAAAAAACATAATTTGATACTAAAAGTCGTTAAATTTTGTTGTGTTATAATAATATCAATTTCAATAATAATTCTTCAATCAGAATTGTTCTCTTAATTATTTGCAGTTAATATCTAAGGTCCGAAATGGTTATATTAGATAGTTATTTTTTATTTTTATTATAAATAACAAGTGAACTTCATATAAAAAACAATGTTACGGCAGTCGAGAGTTGCGTCGTAGATCTCTCGTTATGTTACGATTATAGCGCACCCTTCAGGACCGTTACGGAATAAATACACACACAATACGCAGATAATACTTTATAACTTTGAACATAAAATATTATTTTTCATTCTAATCTGATGTTGAACTTAAAACAACAACCGGGAAATGTAACCAATTTACCGTTTACGAAATTTAAAAAGTTTATTAAGACTAAATTAATAAATAAGTCTTATTATTCGTTAAAAGAGTACTTTGTAGAAAAAAAAACGCCTGGATTTAGGCTCGGGTTCCATCACAGGACACTAATTATTGTAAAAAAACAGCATTGTTAATCTGTTTATTTGAAAAGAGCAACTATGCGAGTTTCTTGCCGTTTCTTCTCGCTGGAGGTTACTTTCCGCAACGGTGGTAGAATTTTAATATTGATGATTCAAAAACGCTTCGTTGTGAAGTTTACTTGAATAAACTTGATTTGATTTGATTTGATTTGAAAAATGGAAAAGATAGCTCGATTTTTGAAAGAAACTCAATTAATTCAATTTCATTGTTTCAGGTAAGACGATTCCGATTTGACGGTTATAGTTAATAGTTACTATACGAGTCGCGTACGACGAAGACAAATTTCGGGGATATTTAAAGGAAAAAAGCCAATTGAGCAGGAGATGTTACGGTGTACAAAGGTATGCAAAAACACAGGTAACCTAATACGAAGAGAAGGAGGTGTATTAATTGTTTTAAGAAAGTATTAGTTGTTATTGAAGAATAGTGAAGAATACATGCATAGAAAACCTCAATTTTTACTTGCCGGAACAACTGACAGATTCGAACGAAGGATCTCATGATCTGCAACAGAAAATACTAACCACTTAACTAACGAGGTGGTTCTGATCCAGAGTATTTTTATAATACAGTTCACACACTCTGAAAGATTATAAGATATGACTGTTATTCGTGGTCAGTATTTATCTTTATATAAAATTATTCTGTACGTGTCACTGAATTTCCAAACATTTGGAATGATTTATGTGTGCGTATTGAGTTTGTTTTTAACAAATAAATATATATATATATATATATATATATATATATATATATATATATATATATATATTTTAAGCCTTACGAAGTAATGGGAAAGGTAAATAGGACGGGCAGTAAGTTTATTATAAACTACCATTTTGAAATGTTACATTACATTCCATCGATTGTAATAATATTAGATTATAATAATAATATAATGTAGTTCAAAGTTAAGTGTTTTT
Organism: Vanessa tameamea; assembly: GCF_037043105.1. Classification (NCBI taxonomy): domain Eukaryota; kingdom Metazoa; phylum Arthropoda; class Insecta; order Lepidoptera; family Nymphalidae; genus Vanessa; species Vanessa tameamea. The sequence continues at coordinate 3,808,678 of NC_087315.1, read as the reverse complement.
TGAGTTGTCAATTTTATGATTTTTTATATTTGTGTCTCCACGTATAGTGTAGTCCGTGTAATATTGCGCAATCCCTTATTATGACGAGTTTTCGAGTTATAGTCACAAAAGTGTTAGTTTGCAGAAAGCTTAACTTATTTGCCTTGAACTTCTGTTTCTCTTTGTTCCGTTGCGAACTCCTCTACTACACTGTTGTATCGGACTTGAAATTACTCTATACTTATTTAATAATTTAATATTAATATTTTTCATCATGTAATTTATTTTATATAATAAATATTAAATTTTATTGCCGAGTAATTATGATAACGATATCATTATTACTCGGCTATTTAAATACAGCTGTCTGATTTCAGCTCTGAAGCTGGTTCACATTAGGTCACACACATTTTGTCGCTTGTAATATCCTCCTAATGATTACAAAAAAAAAACGAAATAAGAGCCTAATTCCACTACATTACTGCTGTTACTAAGTTAAAAAAAATCAATAAATACATTATGAATATATTATATGTAGGTAACGTTGGCGTTAAAGAAACCTTTGACACACTCGACAGCTTTCTTCAACCTAGATTTATATAAGCGAAATTCATTGTTTAAACAATGCACAATTTAGAATTTGCAGATGTACTTATGATATATTTAGCTATCTAGGGAAAGATCTGATATCTAGATTACTCTAGGTCTTACTTAGTTGTAAGGCTTTGAGCAAGCCCGTTTGGGTAGGTACCACCCACTTATCATATATTTAACCACCAAGCAGCAATACTTAGTATTGTTATGTTCTGGTATGAAAGGTGAGTGAGCCAGTGTAACTACAGGCACAAGAGGCATAACATCAGAGTTCTCAAGGTGTGGTATGGTATATATGAATTGGTTATTTTTTTACGGTGCCAATGTCTTTGGGTATTAGTAACCACTTATCAATGGCCTATTTGTACGTCCTTCTACCGACATCATAAAAATGGAAGCCCTTCATACTTACAATAATAGGTCTCCCCATAATTTTTTTTGCAAGGTGCTGTGGACACATTTTCGTATTTTTACTCATTGAAGTATTTGTTTAAAACAAAAGAATGTGTGGAGCGCGAATACTAAAAACTATCTTACCAAGATTTGCCGACACCAAAAGCCTGAATTTAATCGATCTATAGGCAACTTCACCCTTAGAATTACCGCTCTATAAAGTGAATAAAATAAACACATTACATAAAAATACGAAATAAGAGACGGTATTTGTATTAAAATAGGATTCAATCCGAACTATTTTATATACAGTTCACACGGTAGATCTTCTTTAAACCTTTATCACAGAATCAGAAGCATCTGGCGTGATACATGGCACCGACTGTGGGCGGATTCGACTCTCGCATGATAATATACTGCGAGAAATAGAAAGATGTAAAGACTTTTTAGTAAGATCTTTATTGCTTTCATAAATATCTTTATATTATTTTATGTATGATAAATTTTAATTAAAACGAAAAAGAAATCCGCCAAAACTATTGGGCAGTTTTGTAGGTGGCCTAAATACCTTTGCAAATTTCCAACTACAAATTTAAAGAACTTTTATATATATATGTATATGCTTGATAATACCAAATGTCGTTAAATTGTTTAATAGTGAAATCGTTACAAACTGAAATTTCTTAGTGGCATAGCTCTGTCTAGTCCATATGGTTAGGTACATCTCACTTATCCTATTATATTTAGTATTGTTATGTAGGGGAGAAGTGGCATGAAAGAGCCATGTTTTCTAAAGGGACCAAAAAAGGATATTTAAAATTAAGAAAGTGATGATATTTTTTTCTTAAATGATTATTCATCTATTAAAGAAGATAATTTACTACGAAAAAACCATAACTACTATTGAAATATCACCGAAATATTCATTTTAAAAAAATATATCTTCTGGCTCTTTCATAACATATCGGTATTGAAAGAGCCGCTAGAAGTTATGAAAGAGCCAGTCTGTTTTATAAAGTATTATTGTGATAATAATGCAAAATAATAATAAGTACACTATTACAAATAAAACTCAGAAACATATTTTTTAAAAACTCATTTTGAACTAAATTAAAATCAATATTTTTACAGTTTTTTTAATTCAACCAGATATTTTAAATTAAATTCTAGCTAACGCTTTAATTTCAATACATTATTTAGTCATATATTAAATGCAAGGAACTTAGGAATACATAATGTAAAATTTTTAATACAAGAAACATGTCTAGCAAAAAACAAAAATTTTTTTAAGCCATTCTCATAGCTTTTTGCGTCAGACATTCTAGTTTGATTAAAGTGTTGTATAATGTTAAGGGATATTAGCATTAGCATCATTGTCTGAGCCACAGTCGGATAATAAAACAAATGGTTTTCTTATTGAATTAATTTTATTATAGGATAGTACCCTTTATCACAATACTAGAAGATTCACTTTAGCATGTACGCTTGACTTTCTCAGTATCACGTACACGGCCTTAAATCAACAGCGAGTGGACTCTAACCCGTATCAAGTGCAATTTTTCGTGAATTATCCTTAACCGTATCGTCGAAATAAATTCGTATCTTCTAAGATTAAAATAACAAAAATAAAAAAAGGTAATAATAAAAATGTAATATAATATTCCATATAAACCTGTAACCATATTTTTTTAAATTATATTTTTGTAATGTGTACTTCTAATTTCGCAATGGTAATTAATTCAATAATGTTTCATTTTTTGTAAAATAGTTTTCGATTTCAAGTGCTTAACTAATATATGAGAGTAAATTTGCACTTTTACTCCAGTCTGAGGCCCGAGGTGGCCCTGTTGGGCCTTGCCCTCAATGTGCGGTGCACTGCCAATAACATTACAAAAAAAGTATAGTGTTAATAATAATAACTCTTAATATTGTTACATTTTGATTGTTACAAAACTATCAATTTCGGGCTGTTACTAAGAATGTTTTGCTAGAAATTACGTTTTGTATGCCACTAGAAATCTCTCAAATTCTTGACCTTGGAAACTCCAGCCGTATTCGCTAGCCCTGCTACTCTAGACAACGGAACGTTATGTTATAACATTTTATCCAGCAACTTTTCTACAACTAAGTTTTTCAGTCAAATAATTAATGCAGCAGACACTAGAGGAGTTTATCTAGAAGCTAATTCCACTGGCGGTGCTGGCGCGAGTAAGTTCGTGAAATGAGATTGGTTCTTTCTATACCTCTTCCAGATATACTTGTATACTTTACTTTGTAACTTTAACAACTTTGTACTTCTTTTCATTTCAAGTGCTCTGCTCGGTAGCTTATTACTAGGCGATAGTTTTCTGACAATACTTCTTAAAAAAACATTTTTTTTTTCAAATATATTTTTTTAATGAAAAAGATATAACTGTTTTTGCTGATATAGTTTTTTTTTGTTTTAAATGAAAGCATATAAATGTATAATGTGTTGCAACATTAATATTTATCGATATATCTGATATGATGGATAATTATTGTTTTAAATCCAAAACAATAATTATTTTGCCGATAAGCATTCAAAATCTTCTATTTTGAATCTGAAACCAGAAATACGTTTCACGAATATAACTTCCACGTTATATTCATCAAAAGTGTATTTTTTTTAATACAAATATCAGTTCAGGAACTACCTAAGAACTAAGCAACTTAGCTGATTCATTTCAGCCATTCACCCTGTCTTTAATCTAATGTCAGAACTCTATTATGAGATAACGCAGTCATTTGATACCCCTTCCATGGATCCACCATTTCCTCTTTATCTTACTTTAAAGGTTCAATTTATATAAAAAGCATCTTGCGTCCTCATTTAGTTATTGAATTATCGATTTTATTAGAATTATCAACTGAATTACATATGACAAGATTATTTATAGTGTGTATTATATCAGAAATGTTGGATCTGAATATGGATACGGATATATAAATAATATTATACCGTTTTTTGATACGGATACGATATCCGTAAGGATACGAAATTATTTCGAATTTTCCGTTTGTTCGGTTAGTTGAATACTGACTGACACTAGTATAATAAAAGGATTTATAAATAGACACATAAAACTAGTTAATTAATTTCCTTCTTTTAATGTGGTTCGAGGTCATCAAATTAAATATATATTTTAATAGTTATATGTAATTATAATTTAGAAGCATAAACATTATAAAATTATTATGTACTGTGAAGAGAATGGAAGCATGATTTGCCTTTAAATGTCATCAATTAAATTCTTTTTTAGAGATTTCTTGACACGAGTAGAGAAATAAGTCAGGATGTTACGTATGTTAGAACTTATTAAAACATAAATTGTTATGGTGCTGCCCGTTTCCAGTTCAACTAGATGAAACAAGTATTTTATTTACTTTAAAATGAAGCTACCGGTTTTAGTCAAAATCATTCATTCAAATACGCTCAAAAAAGTTTGTCGAAATCGGTTCAATCGTTTGGGAGGAGTTCATTTACATACACACGTACATTACATTTATATTTATAAAGATGATACAAGTCATAATACAAAAGTACTTATAAATAAAAATGTTTATTTATTATTGATTGAGATGCATAGCAATACGAAAGCTGGAACTATGTCTTTTTAAAATAAGACTAGTAACGCAAATTCTGTGGAAGTAAAAATGTCTCGCTTAGTATTCACAAGGTACCTTAAAAGACGCATTAAGTCTTACAAAATATCTGTGCCTGAAGGTTCGTTATATGGCTACTGTTAAAACACACTCACATTCAAAGACTTATTTTTTTCATCTAGTGTAATCAGGATTTCCTCTTGACGTGATGTCGTATAGTGACAGTTTAGTGATTATGCCAAGAGATAGCTTACGATGATTGAAACGTTTTTAATGAAAAAATAATTGTTACAATAACTTCGGAACAAAAAATTCATGACATATATAAAGTATATAAAGTTAAATTACAATGACGTCATTAACTTAGTTAAGTTATCTATAAGTATTATAATTAATAATATTTTTGATCTTTATTGTATTATATTATTGATTGTCTCCAAGAATCGCATTAATCACTGTACTAGTTAAACTACAGTAGAGACTGCAGTACAGTAGACTACAAGTTTAATTGCATTTTTTTTTAATAATAAAAAATATATGACTTCATAATATATTATGGATTTAAAATATTGTTTTTTTTTATAGGTTTTCTAGATTTAGCCTTATTACAATTTCATTTATTTATTTAAAAATGCATTAAGTTATTCTTCGTTTAAGCTCAGATTGGTATCACAACAATCTTAAGAACAATGAACGACGTCGAGATATTATATATCTATTTAAGGCTGTTAATAAAATTATCACTTCGGTTTAATTAAAAAAAAAAAAAAAAAATACATTGGTATATTTATTTTATAAAATAAAGTATGACAATACAAGTTTAATGAATATTAGTATCTTGTTCTTAATAAAACAGGTGATAAAATATCCATACATCTGCTCTAGATGTCGGAAGCGTATTGTGAGAATTCGCTTTATTACACTGCAGGTATATTTATTGCCTTCAATTTGCTCCAGTTAATAGTTTTCGAATAACGTAGCATTCGATTCGGCGAAACGTAACAAAGTGCTAACAATCTAACTTTAAAATAAACAAATCGCTATTTTGGATAAACTAGTTTAATTAACTTTTTATAACGATAATAAAACTGCCATAATAATTGATGTTACACAGTCAGTCAAAGTCCTTTTTACCTATGATGTTATATAATGTCAATTAAATTGTCGCCAGTATAATTCGTCTTAACATTTAATTAAAAGAAATAGTCTCATGTATAAAATTTTAATGTCTTTAAATAACGGAAACTACCGTTTCAAATCCCAACGCCGCAATTTATACTGATTAGATAAGAGTTTCTTTGTGGCAATTAAATCTTGGGCAACTTTTGTTGTACTGGTATTGCTGGATGTGACGTCATAAACAGAGTTTTTACTAAACTTATTGTTGCAACGCTAGACCTCTTGCTATCATTCGTCGTAAAAGCCAAAGCCATATGATATTCAAAATCCAGTGGAAGTATATCCAGAAATTTTACCTCAGTATATTGAAAGCACCTATAGAGACTGTAAAGGCCTTCCAGAAAAAAAAGTTACCTGTGCCCGAATTCGTTTTCTGACAGTCACCTGGAAATATTCAAAGCAACTATTCCATCTGAAATTCCATGAAAGTTCTTAATTTATTCAACGCGATATTTATACTTATATTGTTGTTAAAAATATTTTATTATCGGAATCAGTTAAGTCAGTTTTATCTTACAAGATTTTTTCTTCTGTCGAGGGAAGGCTTGGAGCTTATTCCATCAGTATACTTCAATGCAAGTTGGTGAATACACGTATGATACATTCGAACACACGTTTTCTTGCGGTTTTTTCTTCACCAACAAATACCAAATCATTATAGCGATAAATTAGGCATTTGTAGTTATAAGTAGCAGTCGCTTGGATTCGAACATTTCGAACAATTCGCTACAAACAGTGCTTTTCTTATATTCACGAGCAAAATTACTAACTTTGAAAATAGCGAAATATTATGATGAAAATGGGAACAGATACAGCGTATTATTAATATTGCACGGTATCAGCTCGTTCCTAGCGAATTGCTAGCACGGGACGGCAGGAGATCGCCGCGGTGCCAGTGGCGAGTGCTCGAGATTGGTTGCACTTTATTGAAAATTGGATCTGTCGTTTCAGAGAGCGCGTATTCTGAATCTAAAAACAGAAAACATATTGAAATAAAATATTTTAGTGTGATCACATTTTGTTTCGTTGTAGTATTTCGTTTAAAAATTTTATATATTTTATGTAAGTTAGTAACTTAGAGCAAAGTATATTTATTTTAATCTATGTTAATTTGAATATAAATCACTGTAACTTTCCAATGTTTCGTAAACACTGTTGAGCAAAAATTGAGTAGAATACGGATTTAATTATTAAAATATTTTTTGAAAAATTTGAACTAATATTTCATCAAGTTATTTACCCACCTGGAATCGGCAGTCTTTTCTTGAGTTTTACCGACGCTTTCCATTAATACCTCCTCAATTCTGGAGTACTTTTATTTTTAAATATATTTTTATTTGTAATAGCTAGACAGACTGGCTTATGATACGTAGTCATTACCGCCCTTAGATATTGGTACTGTTAGAAATATAAGTCATCTATTACATAGTCAATGCGCCACCAAACTTTAAAAAGTTTTGCTGCTAGATGGCGGAATATGTGATGAGTGGTACCTACCCGGTGGCGGGTTTACAAATAGCTACCACCAAGTATTATGAATAATTATTATTGTTAAAAATATGTATGAAATAACTTCAATTATTTACATATGAACGTCGTTGTAACCAAGTTTATGATTATATATTCGGTCACACTGCCTGTTCTTATCGCCGGCCGGAGGCTAACTACAAAGTAAGCGTCGTATTTTGCTCGTTTGCGGATGTTTTGTGCTTTCTTACGACTCCTGTGAGAATTTACTTCGTAACGAGTTCGTGGATGTTACTTTTATGATAAATCGATCTTTACATATATTCACGATATTTAGGATATTAAAAACAATTTGATATTTATTTGTTATATAACGATTGCAGAAAACAAATAATCCGTGGAATATTTCGCGGTATTATCTTACATCTGGGTGTCTGATTTTAAGGTCCTTTTTGCTAGATTATCAATAAACAAGTGAGCAAATAAATTTGAGTTCAAATTTGAATATACAGTCGTTGCTTTGACTTCAATCGTTTGCTTATCCTAACCAACACTATAAATGTGAATTTGTTACGTTTTCGCGCCTATATTACTCAAGCGATTAATCTTCCATTGATAAAAGTAATATGTCCACATTTAATATTTTAGGATTTTCGACCATATTTGACTATCGTCTTATTTAGACTTAATATTTGCTACAATGGTTCGTATTTGGCTTGTAAAAAGTGGAACGCATTTGTAAACAAAATAACACATACTTCACATCCAACATTGACCGATGGATGGGCTTCAAAATGGTTTGAAAACATTGAGTTTTGTTCACAGAAATAAAACGTATAATATGTATAAACATAAAGATCAGCGGACATTTGGTAATTTATTTTCAAATATTTATTACTTTTACAAATAAAACAATTTTATGAGTTATAAAAATTGCCCTGCGGATTGTCCTGTGACATTGTTGTCAATACACCTCGTCATCGGTTGATCTAGCGACAATCTTGTCCGGCAGCAGATCTTAAATACCAGGGTCTAAATATCAGGTACGTCCAAAAAAAAAATTACGACGATAATATCTCAACAATAGTCCTTAAGAGTTTGAGATTTCTACAATACCGTGCATTGAAATGCTGGTAAAGCGATCAGTTGCACCAGATCTCTTTTAGCTGTCGCGATGAATTGTTCTTCTATCAGACTTTATCGGTGAGGGAATAGGGAGTAAAGTTGAGCTTTCGGGTACACACTTTTTCACTATAATATCTTCTTAGAAAATGGGTAAGTTTCCTTTGGGAAGAGCCTTCGTGGCTAAAATCAATCAAGATGCTGGCTAACTGTCGTTATTCGTTTTGGAAAGTATCTTCGTATTTAATCGTTTTTTTTTATACTTAATGTAGTTCATTAACATTAAACTCACGAAAAAGTTAAAGTTCAGGTGGATCTTAATAAAAATATATTATATTGGCCAATTTTGGGAAAGCAAAGGTTTAGTCAGGCCAATTATATAAGAAAAAGTTAGTTTAATGTAGTTCTCGTTACTAGTATTAGTTTTACTCTATTTATATAATAATACATCTGTATTTATATCATTAATTAAAAACATAATGATACAAATGTGTCAAAATTAATTTTCTTTACTCTGTCTTTAAATAAAATTTCTGTGGCGCAATTTAAAAATTAATTTATTATTTCAATCACCAAATATTCGATTTCATCGAATACTTTTACGTATTTTACTTTATTACGTATGTAAATAAAATCGCTTTATCATTCCTTAATATAGATGAACAATATCGGTTCGTGTATCCGAACATACTGTTGTCATTTGATTTAAATTATACAGGGGGATTACGATTAACTCAAATGAAACTAATTAATATTTCTATCGCTATGTGTTTTGTAGTGACCTACAAATGTGGTGGTTAAATTAAAAATAATTTCGCGATTTATTAATTTATATTTTTAAATAAATGGAACATTCAAATAAGTTCTTTGGTTGAACTACGAAGTCCTCAAAGGGAAATAATTTAAAAGTTATAGAAGAGCGTGTCGTTGACGTCTCCAAGCGGCCTGATTAACTTAAATCTCATTAGTGACCGCTAGTAGCAAGCATACTTGTCATTTTGCTCTCGTATGTTGTATTTAAAGTATGGACACTACTTTAAAACAATGTAATTATCATTTTATTGGGAATATTTGAATTAAATCACGAATTAGCAAATTAAACTGTTCATGTTACACTACCGCAGAACCTCACTTCTTTCGAACGAGTACAATTTGTGATAATTTTGAAAAGTTAAAGGTTAGACACCAAAACCGTACAAGCACTAGCGTCCTAGGTACACTCACGCTGGACAATCTTTAGACAATGGACGGTGTGTATTTTTTATAATTTTTGTATTATGTCTGTTTAAATTGATTTAATCTTTTTTTATATATTCTCCCAAAATTAAAAATGATCATTTAAAATTTATTTAAACAAGAAATGTTTATTAATTTAACACGATTATAACACGAATGTTTATTTATTTAAACATTCGTGTTAAAACTAATGAATTAGATAAATAAATATCTATATTTCCGACATAAGCGCAGTGAGAACCCTAGAAATTTAATAGTTAACATATTTCAGTAAAAATAACATTTATTTTATAATTGTTCTGTCACATAAAAGGTGACATAATTTGTACTTAAGCGAGTAGTCATTTCTATTAAGGTGATTCTGTGTAGGAAATTGGTATCTGTACTAGGTGTCCCGTATGCCATGTGCATATTATTATGTTCAGTGATAAGGTAAAACACAGTAAATTATATGATATTGTAAGTGTTCTATCATATTGGATCAATCATTTTAGTTGCACGAATCCCTAACAATAAACAAAACTAACCTGTCTCAGCATAAAATAAAACACACATTTTCAAATACAAATCGAATTCGAAATAACGAAATTAAATAAGCTGTTAATAAAATATGTTGTGTGAAAAATATAATAAAAGATGATTGGTGCACGGATAGTAACAGTTTTCATTGTATAGTTTTAGTTTTCTTAGTCTAGCCGTGTCTAGGTTTAAATAAGGAAACGTGAACGTGCAGACGTCGAGCTGTCAGAAACATCGATGCAGCGTGGATAACGTACATCCCTATTAGAAAATATCCATTTCGGTACGTACATTTATTCGTCACATACTTATTCGACTGATCAACTCAAAAAACTATATAAATGAATATAAAAATTATTTATGGGTTGATTTTATGTTAGTATTACTTAGATGCATGATACTGATGTAATGCAGTTACGTTTAACGCAAGTAACACCGCGCTAAAAAATGGACTGCGGTTGTGTTGTTTATAACCTTTGGATAATTTAAACTATGAATTAAAAATTTCCTCCCAATAGTATAATATTGATTGTTTTATCGGCGCTAGCTTAAAAACTGACATTTTTAGGTTCTGGATTTAAAATACCGAGTTGAGTTATTAATAATAGGATCTAGAATTAGAATGGCAGTATTACACTCTCTTAGCCTCAAAAAGATACGTTAAATAATTTATAATTAAAATATATATTCATATTTAATTATTCCGTTTAAATGTGGGCGGAGTAGTTAGACGTTACTAGAAACAGCTGACATCTTATTTTAAGGTACCGTTGTTAAAAGTAATTAATAAAAATCTTAAAAAAAAATTGTCCCCCGATAATAATAGAAATTCACGTGAATATTTTTAAATTACTCGTCAATATTTACATGGAACGATATTTTAAAATCTAGGTCAGGTGATTAATCGAACTTTAACGATAACCGACAGGAAGCGATCCGGAAGAATATAATCCAACTCATTATTCATGTGCGCTGGATGTCTCGTTTTAAATAATAAATATTAACGCTATAGTTAGTTAGTCGAATCAAGCAATTTATAGTTGAAAATTGTGTAATCAATTTAGGCTGTTATTGTTTTATTATTTATTTAATTAGAATTGACGGTTTTATCCACACAGTAATTAAGCTATACATTAATTGATACATATTAAAAATATAAATGATTTAAAAATAGAAAAATATATATATATATTGGACAACATCACATACTCTGATCCCAATGTAAGTAGCTAAAGGACTTTGTTATGGAAAATCAGAAGTAATGACGGTACCACAAACACTCATACCCAAAACTAATGAACTATTTCTAAATCGACTCGGCCGGCAATCGAACCCGGGACCTCGAAGTGGCGTACCCATGAAAACCGGTGTACAGACTACTCGACCACGGAGGTCGTCATCGATTTAATTTAAATGATCTAGTATGTTATATTGGGGTGACTTCGTCCTTGGTTTGTATACTGTACGCAAACAATGTGATATGGGATTTCTGCATGTTATATGTCTGTGACTTATGTATGTATGTATGCATGTAAATGTCTCACTGTTACACTTAAGTTCTCTCTCTCCGGTGAAAATGGCTTGAAGCTTATTCCTAGACTGTCCCAACGGGGATCGCTGGATACAAATTAGGCAGATTTTCATCCGACACACGCATTTTCCGACGTTCATCACCGAATATGATATTATTTAAATAATAATTTATACATTAGTTACATAAAATACTTGTTTGCCCGGGTTAGTGGTTCTTAGAACCTCGTGGTAGAAGGATTTGCGCAAGCCCACAACACTGAAATAAACCAGTGTTTATTCCAGTAGTTTTTAAGGCATTTCGTCGTGGAATAAATTGTGACTTAAAATTATAACAAAGTTAGTAATTATTAAGCGCATTCATTGAGAGTTTTGTGATTTCAGTTCAAAAAAAGAACATCAATATTGAAAAATATTTATTCTTGTATAATTTGGAAACAAAATTATTCTCATATTGTTCCTAATGTTCATTGTTAAATTTAGAAAGTGAAAGAGTAGGTAAATTACATTGAAGTCCATGTATCGGATTGTGTTTTTGGTTCTAGCTGATCTGAGACTGAGGTATTTACAATAAGGATTTTGTAAAAAAAATCAAAGTCTTTGAAGATATAAATCTATCGAGTGGTTAAGTTTTATCCAGATCAGTTCTACTCTACCATTAGTTCTACTACTGCTATGATGCTTACATTATGAATGAGTGATTTCAAGCTGGTCTCGAGAGTTGCCCGGACTTACTGACCGGATGTCCTTTCACGATAAGAACAAAGACCATTAGGCTAAGCTAACTAAGTTGACACTTATGATTACCTTCATTTGCATGGACTGATGTAATGGATATTACTGTACGATGATTTCTGGAGCACTACCAAACAAGGCGTCATTAGGTGGTTGAGAGGTGTTTCAGTAAATAAGATACACATTCGCACATAGCTTATTCACATATACACAAATGCAGTAGTTAAGTATGCTGAAATATAACATTGTGATTGTCTTTTGTTAAGCCTGTATCTTGTAGATATCTAATTTGAAACAAAATAGCGTTTTACTTTTTTTGACGTAACTGTAATAAATAATAGAGTATTTAATATTGTTTTATGGCAACACTTATGGTATACCTATAAATAAAGTTTAGTGTGGCTTCTACTACTTCTGCTGGTTTTGAATCATTTGTTTATTATTACATAATCATATCGAATGAAATTATTTCCTATACTATTAACTGACATTATACGTATAAAATACGCAAAAGTTACAATAAATACTTTTTGCTTAAATTAGTTTAGTTTATCGTAGTATTCAGATTGTAATAATATGCTTTACCGTTCGTAGTTCTATACTCTACATCGTATATATATGTAGAAACAAATTAGCAGTGAGTGTGTGTTTGTGATCCGGCGTTGAATACAAGATGCATTAGAGCTAAATATCTGTGTTTGAATATTAAGAGGCCCTCGCTTTGTGGATAGATTGTTGGACTTCTGGATACAGTAATAATACATTGCTCGATTCCATGTTTAATTAGTACATCTGTTGTTTATTTGATTTACATGTTAAAATAGAGAGGCGATGAATTGGTATCAGACGCATACTTATACTCATCTCTTCATTTCTAACAAAATAATGTGTCTTTTAAAACTTATACTTTCAAAATACTAATTACATTTACCTGGTTGTTATTTTTATTTCAAATTAAATTAAATTTGAATTTTAATGACCTTTCGAATGACCTTTCGATTTCGAAAGTATTGTACTTAAATGGTTGTAATTGGTATTGTTATATATGTAGTATTATAATATGTAGTATTATTTATAGTTACTAAAAATAACATCAATGCTGTAAACTTCAAGTATTAATGTAAAAAATATTATAAATCATACGCTTGTACGTCGCGAACTTTCTCTTCAAAAATTTTGAATTAAAATTATTTTACTATGTTCAAATTTATAAACATTATTAAATAAAAGATCACAGTGACATGCCTTGGTTACACTTATGGCTAAAGAGGGATGTTGATGTCGTTTGCGTCTTAACTTTTAAGTATGTAAACAACGTAGGTAGGTTGAAGCTGTGCGGCTTCACTGGTTAGTTAGAGTTGCTTCTAACTTGTTTGGAGGTTTGGGTTAAGTTTGTTGACGAGTTTCTGCAATAGCAAGCTGATGTCGTTTATTTTTTGTATTTTTGGTAACGTTTGGAAGTGATTACCGACTATCGTATGTAGGAAAAGATAGACGTTTTGTGTAACGCTTTTAGATAATTTCTTTTTCACAAGAAACATCTTCGAAATTACTTATTTAAATGTGTAGTATAATAGTCAGTTGTCATCATCAGTTGTGTGTTTAATTGTTGCTTGTAAAATATAAAGTATCTAACATAACAACTCGTATTATTGTTTGACGATAGAGTAACTTATTATTGGTATTGGCATCCATTTTATCACAGAGATGAGCCTGTTACTAGTTAGTTTGTGTAGGGAAAGCGTGGAAATTACTAAGTTTGTATTCGATAAGATATTTGCTGATTCACACTTCGTTCTAAACTATATTACCGTTTAAAATTTAATTTAAAATATATTCTACGATATAATTAATGTAACGTAAGTTCATATTCTTTGAAGTATTATATTAAGCAAAAGAAATATAGAACACTAAAGCAAGTCGTCTCTCATTTTTACAATCGAACGTCGCGTTGCATAGAAAAGTCATAGAAAGGATCTCGTACAGAAAAATGTACAGTAATATAAGATTATGTAAGTTTAATTAAAAGTTGGCGATGTAAGAAAGTTTAAGAACAAAATTTACGCGCACCGCCATTGTTCTGCGCGACTCTAACGTGTTAGTTATTTAGGTGTAGATATTCAAGTTTCGTGTAATGAGAATTTGAAAATAATGGAAGGTTACAATTCATTAAGATGTCAAGTAAAATTAAGACTCACAGTGGTTTTACTATTTACTGTACTATTTATATCAAGTTTTTAGAGATTTTCGTTAATAACTGTTATAAAAAAATGTTTATAAATGTTCGTTTGATTTGGCGCTTCCACTTAATCAGAGATAGGCGTAATTATGTGATTAATTGAGTATAAAGAAATCATACAGTCGTGTGTCAGCATTGATAACTCACGAAGGTGCTTATGTACGTGCCGTCTATGTGCATTAGTACGAATAAGTGACGCTCGAGCTTACAAGATGATGTCGAAGCAGTCTTGCTCTTCTGGGTTATTATTATTAATTTTTTTATTTATTCTTACTCATGCATAATAGATTTTTAAATATAAAATACAAAATATATAAAATATATTTAAAAATATAAAATACAGAGGCCAACCAGTGGCGGGAACAAGGTCCAAGCCACCGGTGGTCAGGGCCCCAGAGAGAGGAACTTCCTCACAATACGCGCCGTGCCGAGGAGTACTGCCTTCTGCATCAGGCCCTTGACCCAGCTGCCTAACGAGAGCCTCTTGAGGTGTTGGTCGAGGCTCTTGGCCATTAGGCCATTCGCTGAAACGACTATCGGCACAATAACTGCTGTATCCACATCCCACATGTCGACAACCTCGTGAGCTAAGTCAAGATATTTTATTTGCTTATCCTTCTCAGCCTTCACGATATTCTCGTCATGAGGGATGGTGACGTCAACAATTATCGTGCGGCGCTCTGACCGATCTATCACCACTATATCAGGCTTGTTGGCGACAACAGTCCTGTCAGTGATTATAGATCGGTCCCAGTACAGTGTGATACGACCATTCTCGAGAACTGGGTCGGGCACATACCTGTAGTAGGGTACCTCTGATACCACAAGACCGTATCGAAGTGCAAGTTGTTGATGGATAATCTTGGCCACTTGATTATGTCTGTGCAAATACTCTCCGTTAGCAAGACGAGAACAACCGGAAATAATATGTCTAAGGGATTCGCCCGGAGTGTGACACGCCCGACATATGTCCACCGTGCCATCCCTCACAATATACTTCCGGTAATTGTTCGTCATGATAACTTCATCCATAATTGCACAGAGAAAACCTTCGGTTTCACCGAATAGGTTGCCGAACCGTAGCCAAGATACGGACGTCATAAAGTCCACATCAGGTCCATGAAGGGCCCGATAGAAGCGTCCGTGTAACTCCTTGCTCTTCCATACCCCCTTGCGGTTCTCAGTACTTAGTACTACAGGTTTGCGCCAGTTCTCTTTGCCTAAGGAGAGCGGAGTTAGCCCCTTGTCCATTGTAACTACATCTCGGTGCATATCCAGGTCAGTGTGGAGAAAATACTCCCTGAGTTTGTATACCTCACGATTATGTAGGGTCTTGGCATTTAAAAAGCCACGGCCACCACATCTCCGCGGGATATACAATCTCATCACCGAAGACCGAGGATGATGCATTCGATATGCAGTCAGCAGGACACGGACTCTCCTATCCAAGGCGTCTAGTTCTTTTTGAGTCCACTTGAGTATGCCGAAAGAGTACATCAAGACCGGCATGACCCAACCATTGAAGGCACGAACCTTATTGCCACCCGACAAAAGACTCTTGAGTACTTTTTTCAGACGACCAAAGAAACGCTCCTGCAGTGATTGTTTCATGTCGGTCACATTGATGCCTAACGCTTCCGACACACCCAAGTATTTGTATGATTCGTTTGCGGACAGTGATCTAAAGTTTATGGAATCTGAAAGTTGTAATCCGTCAGATTCCATAATCTCTCCTCGCTTTACATGCATAACCGCGCACTTGTCAACTCCAAATTCCATTCCAATAGAATTACTAAAAGTTTCTGTTACCTTTAGTAACTCCATTAGTTGTGAACCTGAAGGTGCAAAGAGCTTTAAGTCATCCATGTAAAGTAGGTGGGATATTACTTTACCTCCTCTCCACAAACAATAGCCCAACCTTGAACACTCTAACAGAGTACTTAGAGGGTTCAAGGCTAAACAAAACCACAATGGACTCAAACTATCGCCCTGGAATATTCCCCGCTCAATCCTTATCGGTTCGTCATTACTATGAATCGTTCGGCATCCTGGATAGCCAAGGACTGTCCGCCATTGCCCCATACATGATCTTAAGAAACTGCATAGAGTTGTATCTAATTTATACAACTCCAGCACCCTCAAGAGCCATGTATGCGGCACGGAATCATAGGCCTTCTTGTAATCTATCCAGCATGTCGACAGACTCTTTCGAAAACGACGAACTTGTTGGCTAATGGTCATATCAATGAGGAGTAGCTCCTTAGTGCCTCGTGATCCACCCCTACATCCATTCTGAGAGACAGACAAAATACTATTATTCTGTATGTGACTATTAATCTTATCTCTCAGAATGGAGGTAAGGAGCTTATAGACCGTTGGTAAACAAGTAATCGGTCTATAGTTTTTAGGATCCGTTGCACTACCTGACTTATGGAGCAGGTGGGTGACTCCGGTGGTAAGGAACTGTGGTAGCGACCCTGACTCTAGAGCTGACTGGAACTGAGATGCCAAGCAATCATGCGAGCTGCGTAGCCATTTTAGCCAAAAGCTATGCAGCCCGTCTGGTCCCGGAGACTTCCAGTTGGGAACGGACCGAACTGCAGCAGCTACATCTTCAGAAGCAATGGAAATTTCTCCCATCGCTTCCAAAGGCTCGCACGCTTGCCTGACCTCCCGCATCCAGTCACCTTCAATGTGGTCGACGGGCACCGACCAGATGTTGCGCCAAAATATATTCGTGGCATCATCATCTGGGCGACACCCATCGCTCACACCCTGGTCAAGTCGCTCCCACGTTCTGTACACCCACCTTTGATCGCTCTGGAACATGCGATTCAAGTAATAACGGTCCACTCGCCGCCTGTACCGACGGATGCGGCTCGCCCATGCATAAACTTTTTGTTTTAGGAAGTCAATACGCTCCACGACATGAGACGGATATTCTTGCGGACTGATACCAGTCCCCAAGAACGCCCGCCCCACGAAACGCATTACACGTGGACGCGTATTCCCTTCTTTAAAACAATATAGTTTTCCAATGAGCACTCTGGTCTTATTAATACGCTTCTCAATCCTGCTCTGCCAAGCCGGTGTAGCAGCTTTTGGTCGTGTAGCTCGTTCGGTGTCTTCAAATGTAACACCAGCTACACGACATGCTGCAACAGCGGCACAAAACAGAATTGAGTGCGTATCTTCGAGATTTTCACTGCTTTCAAAATAATCTGCGAGCAGTGAATCCAGAGTGCACACGAGGTCCCTATTCCGTTTAGTCATGGGTAAACGTGGCAACCGTGGCCTAAGCTCAGCGGGAGTGTTACGATACTCCCGAATCGCATCCCCCAATGCGCTCCTCAGTTGATCACTGTACTTACTTGTTGTAATAGCCATGTCACCCTCGTCCTCATCATCATGATCTGGGCCCTGTGGTGTTGCAGGAAGTGGTCCCTCAAACACGGGCTGTGACGGGGCGGAAGTGAAACCGCTATTACACATTTCTGAGCGAATCCTATCAAGCACGGTGTCACTCAGCCTGTTGTTACGCAGAATGACCCGCACCTGATCCGACAGTCGTTGAGCCGAGACGTTGATAGCTGGTTCAAGCGCCTGAAACAGAGAGAGCATCCTAACACGGTACGCCGTGAGATTAGTTCCCCCCTCTGTAGCCCCATAGTATGCGCGCATGACATTTTCATTAATGGATTGTGTCCATCGCATGCGCTGCACACCACCACCGGAAGCGGGGACCCCGTTCGAGGCCGGTTGGCCTCTGGCTCCCAAGCTCGTCGGTGGCCGGCGTCTCCCCGCTCGACGTACAGGTGTTGGCGACGTCGGCGGGGAGAAGTACTCGTCGCTCGAGCTCGACGCACTTGCAGACACCAGACTACTTCCTTGTGCAGGGTCCTGTGCCTGCGAGGCGGAGCTGAGCGGCGGGTCCGGAGATGGATTTTTGTGCGCTCGTTGTCTGGCTCTTGTCAACATGTTCTTGGATTTTAAACATTATGTATTTTTTTTTTGACACTGTCACTTTAATTTTCGTTAGAGTCCACATTATATTATTATTAATATTATTACCTGCAATCATCGGTTAAATTCATATAATCTAAATAAGATTAAGAGTGAAGCAGTCAAAAAATACAAATTAGATTGTAAGTCTTAAGTTTATTAACGCTGATATTTTAACGTATAAAATTAAAACAAAAATATACCTTTGCTGGGAAGTCACTGTTTTAATTTAATTCCATGTTGAACACATTAAAAATCTTTAAAAACATTTGTTTTATTTTTGGTTTGTTTTTACTATAAAAGAAATTTCATACAATTTTACTAAATAACTTGTATAAAAAGATTAAGTTAGACTAAGTAATTTCAAATTGAGTAGTTACAGTATAAGCGTAGCATACGCGTAGCAGTTCGTAGAACTATATGTATAGATTAATAGATACTGACATCCAAATTATAGTATGCATTCTGTATTGAACCACCAAACCATAATTTTAATTATTTAATATATTATCAAACAGAACATTTATAATTTACTAAATTATTTGCTACCATTAACAAATAAACTCGCCACATAATACTGGCATTTCAGAAATTCTGTTATAAAAATTAATATAAATTCCCTGGTAAGAAATCTATCACATGGGACTCTATGGTCTGCAATCACTACTAAATTTAATAAAAAATTACGATCCAACCTAGTGTTCAACAAAATGAGTTGACTGACATATAACTCTAATATAAACTTGAATAAACTGAGCTTGACTTGCCAATTTAGCTACATCCAGTATTTTTTTTTTACACTGTATACGTGAACAAAACGATAAGTATGTGTACATACTTCCGAATAATTCAAGTGTCTTGTTATCTCTGAACAGAGGCGCTCAAGATGGGAGTTTATCTGGATTTTATCTCGTCTCGCATCCGCGCTCACAGGATTGTCGTTTGAATGTTACGTTTTATTTTATATTATCTGTGAAATTCGCGGTTCACATATTTTTTTAGTGAATAGTATGCTATACATTAAAGCTGGTAGTATATGCCTTATGGTGTATCGTAAGATGATATATAACATACATTTATATAACAATTTTTATTGTTGTTTAGAACTTCTTTTAATTGACTATTGTGGTTTGAAATCTGGACCACACATGCCTGGCCGGTTTAATTTCACTTTCACAAAATGAGTTTTCTTATGATGTCTTCCTTCTGTGTCAACCACTAAATAAATTACAAACCAAAGTTAAGCACTTAAAAAACAATGCTTACCTGGTATTGAACCCAAAATCTTGGTTAAGATTCACGCGTTCTAGTCACTGACCTTAGGCTTTCAGAAAATCTAAATATTATAGTAGGCTCATAAAAGCACTTTTGAATCGTCACATTATATTTATTTTTAATTAAATTTAAAGCTACTACCGGTTCGGAAAGTAGATTCCACCTAGAACAACCGGCAAGAAACTCAGTGATTACTCTTTTCCACAATTTTAATTACAGAGGATGTCAGTAAATACTAAGTCCACGCTTTTTTATCTTTTTTATCTTTTTTATCTTTATTAATATTGTATTGAGTAATATACCTTAGTTATCAATGTTTTTTCAATATGAGCAATTAATTTTTTAATAGGTCAAGTAAAAAAGCTGTGTAATTTTGTTATAAAGAAAACCGTGCCCCACAACATAGCGTACTTCATATTTGCATTGAATATTAAATTAAATTATGTTGGTTAAATAATTGCTGATTTTCTATCCGAAGCGTCTATTTGCATAATTTTATGCTGATTAAATCAAAACTTTAGAATCTATGAAACTTGTTATTTATATATAAGTTCAGTCGGACATGAAGTTTTAATAGGTTATTTGTTTTATTGCAGATAACAAAACAATTTAACTAATGGTTATTTTTAATTAAAATGAATATTTTTGTAACATCGATCCCATTCAATATGCATTATATTTGTCACCACAAAAGTACTTTTGGGCTTTTTTATTTGCACTAATTATGCATATAGTTATTATTAACTCATAACTCGAATAAAGAATATAATATTGTGCAAATAATACAAAAACATTAAATAACGATAACAATAATAAGCAAAGAACACGTTCAATAATAACAAAACTCTTTTGTCCAGAATGTTCAAGATAATTCGTTTTGCTTACAGATTCGTTGTACTTAGAATTATCTGTGAGGCGGTCAACCACCTTGAGATATATAAACCAATAATTACATCACCAATACGCTAACAACTTACGATTACAATGCCTTACACTGGCTCAGTCGCTCTTTAAGCCGGAACAATAACAAACCTAAGTAGTTTTTTTTCGAATCACTAATATAATGTTTCAATATAAAAAAAATTACGACAATTAGGCAATTATATCCTTCCGGGCAACACGTATCGTTGTGTCATTAGTAGTATATCATATTTACTTCGTAAATAATAATACCTCTGAGATCAACTTTGCATGAGTTAGAGTTTTACCTCGAAGTATATTGTAGACAAAAGGAAGCCGTGTGGTTTCTACAGAGAGCTCGCCTCGGGGAGAATAGTGAAATACAATACGACCTATCTCAAAACCGGGCATCGACAGGGTTCCATCAATTTGATAGACAAAAACCTATTTCTATTTACAGAAACTACATATGCCGTGACAAAGCAATTTGATATAGGCATAAATGTTTGGGATATCCTCTTCTATTTGCTTCAATTTAAGCCACGTTACACAAAGTTATTCGCCTGTGTCGGTGCCTCGTTGACATATAAATTATATTCTAAAAGAGAGGTATGGGTGGAATGTTGTATTGTCCGCATTCGCTGACGTTAAAGCAGTTTTAAGCTGCGTTAGCGAACTAAGAATTGTAAACTATTCTGTTAGGATTAACTCAAAACTGGCTGCGGATCATGATGGTGAAATTTCAAAAAAAGATAGATACATTGACTACAATAATGAATAGTCAATTTAAAGGATACTTAAATTAAAATAGTGTATCAACGATGTATTTTCAACAATTCAAAAATGAGATACGAAGTGAGTTTTTACAGAATAGTACTACTCGTCTTAAAGTATTATTTGCTTTTTTGATTGCTGTGTTAAAAGCAATCAAAAAAGCAAAAAAATCAAAAAAGCAAAAATGTATATTATTACAAAGAATTCGATAAAAAGTTAAAATAAATTTAGCTAAATGTCACTGTGATGTTGGTAATTTGATTGCATCTTATTCATAAAATATAGAATATTGGCAAGCAGTAAATTGCCTCACACGATCACTATCAACACTGGATTAGGAGCCGTCTTGTTAAAGACAATAATCCCGAAGCTTATTTGGCTAAGATGCTTGAATAAGGCTCAGTGAAAAAACTCAATCTCTATTGAATATAATAACGCTGACTAGTTGGAAATTGGTGTTTAGGCTTACGTTTATAAATAAAATGTTTTTATCAGCGTTTTCTACAAAATTCATCCGCAGAGTTCGAACAAATTCCATGGTCATTTAAGTCTTATTAACGCAGAACCAACCAAATATAAAAGAGGATCTAGGTTATTTGGTTATATAATGTACTGGTGAAATAACTTTTGTATTGCAAACGATTTTTCTATACAACTCATATTGACATATTGTTCTTTGATGAGTGAAGCATATAGTAATTATATGTAATATAATATAATATGATATATGATATGATATGATATGATATGATATGATATGATATGATATGATATGATATGATATAATATAATAGTAATTATATATATAAAAAATAAAGGAAATTTGTATCTCTTACATATTGTCATCTCACATCAGTTCTTGGTTAAAATATTCATCTGACGTACACACTAATTGAAGAAAAACACGCTTATGAAATAGAAGCTGATTTGATTTTTATTATAAAAAACAAAAATATTTCAAAACAACTCATATATTGACCTAAATATGTAAAAAAAGTCAAGTAGTGAAGCCGTTCGGGTTAGGATTTTTTTATTTTGAATGATTTATCTTAAGGATATTTTAACTTGCAAATTTTACATATTCTGGTCTACATCATTTACTTCGTTGGTCTACTAAGCTATAAAAAACAGCTACAAATCTCGGGATCCTTGGTCAAGTCAATATATAGCAAATGCACATTTCTTTTAAAAAAAACTCAGTAGCTGGAATTAAGTATACAGCTGTGATAAACCTTTATACCTCGAATAATATGAATATATATTTTTATGCTTAATAATTGTGAATAGTATTTATTGATATTGAGTATTATAAAAACGATAATTAAATCAATAATTATGTTAAATGAGTTCAACAACAGTTTTCCTATGTAAATTTTGTCTGTTATATACCATTGTGCTATTTCAATATTCAACAATATTGTATCATTGTTTTAAATCTCAATTTATTTTATTATATATATGCATATTGGATACAAAATAAAATCCGTCATATTAAATTATAAAGATAGACGCCGACCTCAATTTTAAAACCATATTTTAGCATCCGATTCTTGATATATTTTGCGGACTCGTTAAATATTAACGAGGTTTATTCTCAGCGAGGGACGGCTGCGATCCCTCGCAGCGTTTATTTATTGCAACGGTACAGTCAAATAATCGTGTCCCTGTCACAGTTAAAAATTGTGATAGAATTTACTGTTAAAGTTCCAACAGACTATTCCACGGCGGATCTACGCGAATTCAAAGTTGTACAAAGTTTCGTCTACACCAGTGACTACGCGAGATAACTACACAAAAAGATAACACTATCGCTTGGTCGCACAGCTGTGGCTGCAGGTTTAGCCCCGCCTTACGGGTGAAAGGCTTTGTTTCATTACCAACAGGAATTAATTTACCTGCTAATTTTAATTTCACTTCTAAAATCAAAGCCTGAATTACTCTAGTATTGTTTTTATTTTTCATAATTGGCAGTAGTTCATACGACTACGTACTTTTTATTAAATTTTAATAATATTTAAAATAATTTTTGCTCTACCTAAGTTTTATAGTTTTACATTTCAGCTTGAGAATTCCAAAGGGTCTATTAAATTTGTTTCTTTATACATCCCGCTATGAATGGAATACTTAGTAACCTACTTTATTTTGCGTACGTTTTCTTTACTTCATTAATTTTATGAACATTAATAGAAATGTAAGACCTGAAAAGCCTATTGTCCTATTTATTAAATTACATCACGAATAAATTTCCTTACTGAACGATAGATATAAATATATTTATATTTTGCTAGTTCTAGTAAAATATGTTTTAGAAATATTAACTTTATGACATTTTCTTAAATCGAGTTAGTACTTTAAAAAATGCGATTGTAACTCTGTCTGTCTGTTAGGCTTTCACGGCTAAATGACTGACAGAATTTTATGAAATTTGTTATGAAGCAAGCTTGAACCTAAAGTTTTTATACCTAACATCTTTCGGACAACCCCTAAAAAGCGAGCGAAGCCACGCGCGACAACTAGTATAATATAAAATATTATATCTGATATAAATTAACCATTTAGCGAAAATGAAAGAAAAGAGACTATTTTTTCATTCGATACATTTGTTAAATAAATATAATTTAATATTAATAGTAAAGATAAGTAACACAATAAAATTAGTTCTCTGTACAATTTCAACAAAGTATCCATACAGTTTAATACAAGGGTAAGAGTCCACCGATTCTGATTTACATAAAAAATAAAAAAAATTACATAAAAAAACATCAATATCAATATGATACATATCTCTTATAGCTCCATCAGCTTGACGACTATAAAATCTTACTACATTTATCAGTGGACTTGGAAAAGAAGGAGGCTATCAATTCGGCCCTATTTTCATTTCTTGTGTATGTTCGAAAGGTAAACTGAGTTTTATAATTCTTTTATATCCGATCGATTATATTTTGAGAGTGGTCCCATTTTATTAATCTATTATACATTTTCATATATTCAGCTTCGTTACATATTTTTAAGAAAAGCCTTTATGGTGGAATAAGAAATGAAATTAGGGAATTTGTCATTTGTTGTGTGAATGGTACTCGATATCTTTGCTGATCCTAAATTAATAAAAAAAATATACTACATAGAGGCTTATGATATTGAGGCAGTCCTAGACCATTTGATGTTTATTAAAAAACAATAAATAAATATCGTGTACAATAAATAATTATATGTTTATATATTTATTTTGTTTTCATACTAATATTATAAAGAGTATGTTTGTTTGAATGGAATATCAGGAATTAATGATTCAGTTCTAAAAAAAAAATAATTGGTATTTCTCGTGCAAAGATGGGCGAATATAATTATTATATCTAATTATTTATAATATAATCATATTTATTAACGAAATAATCCACTACGTTACATAATGATGCATGAGAGAGATGCCGTTTGCTTTTACGGTATTCAAATCTATTTCACCTTAAGAGGTGGGACCTTACCCAGCGGTGGGATGGAAACACTTCATTTTAAATTCTCAGACTTTTCCACTTGACCATAATTTAAGAAAAAAAAATTCAGTTTTGCAAACATTAAATTTTTTTATTTATTTAATTATAATATGGACTGATTCTGTTTTGTAAATCGGAACCTCAGAGGTATCTTCGTAACAATTTAATTAGAGAATTCAGTTTAATGTCTACTATTTCCCGTTGAAATTTAATTAAATGAATAATTTAAGAATGAAGAATATTACTTGGTAAGTTAAAAAGTATTTAGAGCGTAAAATCTCACTTAAATTGTCAAACGTTAAATCTATCTTGAGCTTGAAAACTCTTACATAGATTTTATATATATATTGACATTTTATTGCCAATATCAGTTGTTATCAATCACCAATTCAGTATGTTTTTAATTAAACAAATCAATTGCTTAGATTAATTAACAATATTCATCAAAATCGTTTCGTTAAACACATATAAATCACTGAATCTTCTAGAAAAGAATACAGATAATGTCAGAAATTAGCGATTCGTTGGACACGTGGTGCGCGGGAAATCTTGAATGTAACCGTCGATCCAAGATGGCCGCCCCGCTAACATCGACGCGACGCTTCCCTAGAGCACAGTTTAAATCCCATTGACACTCTTTTCCGATAAGTAGTATAAATAAACAAGATGGCGCACAATGCGCCGTCATATATAAATTTTTTTTTGTATGTTTGTCTTCTATGCATTCCTAAATCAATCATCCGACTATAAAGAAAAATTATCAAGAACATTAAATTAAAAATATAAAAAAAATACAAATTAAAAATACAACAAAAACAGTGGAGACATATATATACGTTCTATGTAGACTCTTATTCATGTGGAATTGGGACGGGTAGTTATTATTAAATATTAAGAAACAGAATACAGCTAACAATTTTTTTAATTATTTGTAGTTACTCACGTAGTACTTGCAAACTAAACTATACCTTATTACCTTGACTTATTATAAAACTTAAAGTCGAGTTTCGTTTACGTAAACAACAGACATGCTTAGTTTTATAATTGAACATGTATTTTTTTTATACAAAAATGAAATTACCAATAATGTCACGAAAATCTGACTTGTACGTCGTACACGTAATAAACGTCTGTGTCGTGAAATAAATTTCGAACAAAAATGTTTTCTTATAAATTAATTTAAGATACAATCTGTCAAATGTCTGTCTCATAAAGTATGAAAGTTAACTGATGCCAAGGTAAAAAAATGTAATGTTTATTTTTCATTAATATTTGCAATTCTTGCGATGTAGCCTTCAATCAATATCATTAATTTTAATTGTATCTGAGTATTTTACCTAATTGTGATGTCATGATAATGTCTTATTGTTTTAAACTAAACATAATAAATTGTTTTGTTTTATTACGTAGGAAAAAAAATATGATTAATTTTTTTTTTTAACTATTAAAATATGTAAACAAATTATTTCAAATATATTTTAGAAATGTGTTTTTTTGTGTGTAGTAAATAAAAAAGATTATATATAATGTAATTTAACATTGTAAAAAAAATAATTGTAACAAAAAGATAGAATGCAATTACTCTTTGAACCAAAGAGATTACTTTCCACTGCTATATAAAAATTCTTATACGATGCAAAGATAGTTCATAGATAAATTGTCGAATTTCATTTGAAATATGCAGGCTATTTTCCGCTACGATCACGCACGAGATGGATTATAAACATAGATTAAGCACGTGAAAATTCAGTGATGCTCGTCCGGATTTAAACTTCTATCTTCGGTAAAGTTGTACTTTTATTCACTAAGTCTTATGTATTATGTTATTTCAGCTATTTGTTATAATATAATAATACAATTTTAATTCTGTGTTTGTGTTTAAATTATATAAATTTTGTAATGTAAGTGCTTTAAATTAATTAGTTTTTTATCGGTTCACATATTTGTATATATTTTAATATATATATGATGCTAACGAGCTACAGGGTGTTATTAAGTTGTCATCGTCTGAGAGCCGAGATGGCCCAGTGGTTAGAACGCGTGCATCTTAACCGATGATTTCGGGTTCAAACCCAGGCAGGCACCACTGAGTTTTCATGTGCTTAATTTGTGTTTATAATTCACCTCGTGCTCGGCGGTGAAGGAAAACATCGTGAGGAAACCTGCATGTGTCTAATTTCAACGAAATTCTGCCACATGTGTATTCCACCAACCCGCATTGGAGCAGCGTGGTGGAATATGCTCCATACCTTCTCCTCAACGGGAGAGGAGGCCTTAGCCCAGCAGTGGGAAATTTACAGGCTGATTATGTTTATTATGTTATGTCTGTACATATTATAATGCAATGTCACTGTCTACGGGCCGTGGTGACCACATACCATCAAGAGGTTAATTTATTAGTATGCCTACCAATTAAATATAAGAGAGGCGTCGTGGGATAACAAGTTAGAACGAAGCTGCCTTCGCTATACATACATAATCTATTAAATAACCGAGAATGAAATAAATCAAAAACGTTTGAAATAATTAAATATAATAAAAGCGGCCAAGTGCGAGTCGGACTCGCCCATGAAGGGTTCCGTAGCAGCAAGTAACAAGGTTTATGTTTATGAAATTCAATTTTTTATTTTTGTTTGAGTTGATTGAATGAAAGGTAAATTGCGGTTTACGACTTATGACGTATTAAATAAAAACTATTTACTAGATTTCGTTCAAACAAATTTTCGGTGGAAGTTTGCATGGTAATGTACATATATATATTTTTTTAATTTTATCATCTTATCTTCGAAGGTACATGGGCACACTTACCACTTTGGAAGTGTCTCTCGCGCAAACTATTCAGAAAAAAAAAAAATAGAATATCAGAAACCTCTATACCATTTTTGAAGACCTATCTATAAATACCCCACACGTATGAGTTTGATGAAAATATATTTTTTGAGTTTCAGCTCTAAGTTTTGGGGTGCCCCACACCAAAATTTATTCTTTTTTTTCTATTTTTGTGTCAAAATCTTAATGCGGTTCACAGAATACATCTACTTACCAAGTTTCAATAGTATAGTTCTTATAGTTTCAGAAAAAAGTGGCTGTGACATACGGACGGACAGACGGACAGACATGATGAATCTATAAGGGTTACGATTTTTGCCATTTGGCTACGGAAGCCTAAAAAGGGACACAAAAAGAATATGAAACGTCGCCTGAAGGCATAATGTTTTTTCCTTATGTGATGATTTCTACCAGTTCATTCAACTGTAAGCTGCATAAAAGAACTTCGTTCCAAAAAAGTATTTATATTTTTTTGGCCTGTATTAATGACATTGGTTCAACCTTCGCGTCGTAACGTAGCAATCCTCAGTATTAAAGTATTTATCCATGACTATCTGCTTAGATGAGTTTGCGTAAATCCCTAACAAAATATATGGCATAAAAGCGGTGGTTTTGTATCCCCAGGTTTTCCTCGACGGTTTTATACATATTTATTGCGTAACAATTTATTTATAAAAACTTCGCCATTTACGAACGAAACTCCTTGCTTGATACCATTCATAAAAATAAGATGGCTTACTTATTTCACACTCATATCACTCGCGTCATAAATTTCTAACATGTTTTGTTCATATTTACATAAAACGCTAGATTTGACGCGTCTCATCTTGTTGCCGACTCAAGCCCATAGTCATCGTCATATTGTGACGTCATCATTCCATATACGAGATATCGCCGCGTAACACGTGTCAAACTTTCATGCAACGCACGTCTATTTTAGTAAGCAATGCTGGTTGTAGTAATAACATAACATATAACATAAACAGCCTGTAAATTTCCCACTGCTGGGCTAAGGCCTCCTCTCCCTTTTGAGGTGAAGGTATGGAGCATATTCCACCACGCTGCTCCAATGCGGGTTGGTGGAATACACATGTGGCAGAATTTCGTTGAAATTAGACACATGCAGGTTTCCTCACGATGTTTTCCTTCACCGCCGAGCACGAGATGAATTATAAACACAAATTAAGCACATGAAAATTCAGTGGTGCCTGCCTGGGTTTGAACCCGAAATCATCGGTTAAGATGCACGCGTTCTAACCACTGGGCCATCTCGGCTCATTGTAGTAATAATAACAAATAAATAGTAGTAATAACTCGTTGCACAAATTTATTAATTAAAAGATATGTACATATGTTGACAGTTGTAGTCGAGATACCATTCCGACTAAGCCAACTAATGTAATGTACCAATCTAGTAAAGCTGATAAAGTGAGCAGCATAGTTCATTTTAGAGAAGCAGGCCGTTTTTATATAAAATACAGATATAATAGCTGAAATAAAAATCTGTTTTTTACATTTTGGAGTTTGTGTTCCTCGGTAACTTATTTCATTACTGAATTTTAATTTTATTCAGTAGTTTATAGGATGAACATTTCCCTTAAAAATAAAAAATAAAATATATACACTTATAAAAAGGTTTCCTATTCGCACTCTCTGTACATCGATTGTAAATTCATTATAATTAATCTAATTTTAATGAGTAGAATAAACGTCAAGGTTTCATGTAAATAAAAAGAGAAAAATTAACGGCGATATTTGGAAAACTATATTTCGCTGAGCGGCGTTGTGTCATGCAGAAAAAGCATAGCATTTAAAAGGCCAACACGTTTAAAAAATAACTATAACACTAGTTTACCTCTAAAAGTTAAAAAAGGAAAATTAATTTGCAATAAAACTATATCAATGATTACTTAGTGGTAGGCTTTGTGTAAGCCCACCTGGGTAGGTAAGGTAGGTGCTCATCAGAAATTCAACCACCAAAAGTGTTCAGTATTGTTGTGTTCCGGTTGGAAAGGTGAGTGAACCAGTAACTACAGGCACCATAGACATAACATCTTAGTTCTCAAGGTTCGTGGCGCATTGGAGATGTAAGGTATGGTTAATATTTCTTACAGCGCCATTGTCTACGGGCGGTGGTGATCAGGTGGTCCATTTGCTCATCCGCCTACCGATATAATTAAAAAAAGAATCAACAGCTTGCCTTACATGGCTTAAATAATATCAACAAACAACTGATATAACAGATACAAGAGTCAGTCGAATATCGTTTAACGTACACGCAAACTAATTGTCATTGTGCTAAAAAAAAAACATTTATTTATATTTTTTCGAACTAGGTCTATTATGGTAGCGATGTTATTAATGTTTGGAAATAACAAAATTAAGGGCATCCGAGCCTAATGGCCGGGAGCGGCGACTAACCAGCGACATGGAATCGCACTTCATCCGCCTTCACTCCCACAAATAGGCACTGAAAATATCACGCGGGAGAGCATAGACACCCTTTGATTGATCGGATTATTTTGTGTTTATCAAATTATGCGAAATGTGTGCCATACGAAGCTGAGGCGGGCCAGAATTATGAACTCGTTGATTGATCCCGTGCAAGTACCGTTCAAATTCCATGAGCCATACCTTCCTGGGTCGGATGAAAATCTATCGCATGGGTATCCCATGCGTTGGAGCAGGATGGTGGAATAACTTAATTAAAAAACGCTGTTACCTGTTATTTATGTAACTTTACTTATTATCTTTTGATATTCTTATCATTCTTATGAATATATAAATATAGATTTACTACCAAAATTGTCAAAAAAAAAACAAAATACATCAATGTCATGGTGATAGATAGACAGATAGAAGTAATTATATCAAGCTTCACATACTTTATCATAATCAGGCCGCCCTGTATTATGACAATAGCATTCGATTTAAAATCCTTGGATAATTATTTTCATCAGTAATAATAAATTAAGAATGTAACTCCTAAAAAAAGTCTTGTGTGTAGTTTTATTTTAAGTTAACCCTTGTACATGGAATATTTATCGAGATATTAGTAATGGATACATATTTATTCGCCATAGTACAAGAAAGCCACGGGTTTTGTAAGAAAAAAATATTTTACAATAATTTCTCATTTCGCAAATAGAAAATTCGGAGTAGCAGTTCTTTGATTGAATAAATATTTTCATATTCATCGTCCATTTAAACGATGTTGCGGTTAAAACCGTGATATTTTGTGAAATGGTTTTAGTTAAATCATTATTTTGAATATTGAAATCGTTATTTATTTATGATTTAAATTGCATAACAAATAGCGACTGCGTGTTTTTATAATTGATTTGCAAATAAATTCCTTAAACATTTTATTTGACAAAAAATCTTCAATTAATTGATTCGTGCATTGATTTCATAGATGCATATTTTTATATATTTTCAAAAAAAGGTCCATGTCGCTTCGGATTCAAACACGGTTCCGCACAACCAGACAGATAGACAAACAGACACCGAGATAATACTAAATTTATCGATTTCTGATTTTTCCCTGTACTTTTATCAACGTAAAAATTTTAATCTTTATTTACATAAGTATTATTAACCTTAAGTCCTTAAGTATTAATGAAATAAATATTATATAGTTACTGTTTAATTTAATTATTTTAATGCAGGCATTTATTAACATGTATACAATACATATACTGCTAACAAATTTTATGATTCTAGGTCAACAAGAAGTACTCTACGGGTTTTAATTACCTTTGCGAACGTATGCAAAATGCGACGTAACGGCCATATCTTTTGATTGCGTAGAATTAGGCGTTCGAATTTTTCAAAGCTCCAAGGGACCCCAGACCTTTAATTTCAACTTTGTCTCTATGCGTTCCTGATAAAATGGGTCTTGACGGACAGACAGACCGACAGTAGGATAGACGAGCAATGAAGTGATTTTATAAGTGCTTCTTTTTTAGAGCTACAAAACCCTAAATTTTATTGTATAGCAAAATGTTAATTAACGTCACAACTTAAGTGTTCCATAGCTGGAGGAAATAAAGCATTCAATATTGAAAACCCTGTTGCTATCTATGGTCAGTCTTTGGTTTAAAGCAAACAGCTAATGGCAAATTACAGTAAATTGCTCCTGCTATTTTCCGCAACACTGCTACTAACCCGGACGGTTGGTTATGTCGATACTTATATGGCAGAGTTTCATCCCACACAAGCGTGTTTCTTCGTGTTTTTCTTTGCCGCTGAATTTTTTTTTAAATGATTTGTCAGATGAGCTCTTGGGCTAATCGATGGTTAGTTCTGAAACTGTTATAAATTTCAATCAGTACAAAATTTTCCAATGCACCACCGACCTTGGGAATTAAGATGTTATGTCCCATGTGTCTGTAGTTACACTGACTCATTCATCCTTTAAGCCAACATTCAACCATACTAGTAATGTATAAAAGAAATAATTATTTTAATTAAATACCTAGACAATTTCAACAACAGGTTTTTCATTATACTAGTATAACAAATTAGAAACCATTACACTATTTGCTCTGTGATAGATTTAAGCGAAGGACGAGCGAAAACGAAATTGGAGATAAATTAAAGAACCACATTCGTCCATTTACCGTTTGTAATTGGATCGAGAGCCAGTTCTATTCTGTAGTTACCAGAATATTGGTAATCAATGAGTTTTTATATGCGTAATTTATCTTTGTAATTAATATTTTACAAGGTTTTGTGTGTGTAGGTACACCAGCACACAGTATTGCTGTGTCCCGCCTTAAAGGTTGAGTAGGCCAGAGTTAGTAGCATAAATCCTATGACTGGTGGCGCATTGTCAATGTAAAGAATGGCTAATATTTCCTAAAAGGCCATTGACTATGGGCGATGGTGCTCACTTGTCTGTCCATCTACCTTCCACATTAAAAAAAAATAAAATTAGTTATTTTACAAAGTATATTAATACCATATGTGAGTAGAACGCTCTTATCTATGAACATTTGCATTGTACAAGTATGCAGCCCTTCTGATACGAGTGAAGAGTTACCTCTATTTATGAACTAACATAATGGTATTGAAAAAGTATGTAGCCTTTTTATACATTACACTGATATCATGCTGCCGATTGATCTCGTTACAACCCTCAAACGTATCGGTTATTATGGTAAGTAACCTACAATCATTATTATAAAAGCGAAAGTCTTCCTGTATATTTACATGCTATTGACGACTAGCCCATTGATTCCAATAGTCCGGCTATTGCAAGCTGTGTAAGAATATCTATACTAATATTATAATTGTGAAAATAACTCTATCCGTTACCTCTTCACGCTTCAATCACGAATCGATTTTGATGAAATTTGGTACGGGGAAAAGTTGAGTCTAGGAGACATAGGCTACTTTTTTAAATTCACCTCTCGGAGTAAAATTATGTTGATGATTTATGTGATATTGGGAGGGTTTTATAAAATTCGCGCGCGTAAGCCGCAGCCAGTAGAACAGTAGAACTATGAAATTTAGGTAGTTAAGAAATTAATATTTATTATTAAAATTAACTTAAACAAAACATTTGTCCAAATGAAGCACACGTCGAGCGAGTTGAATTGTCCTACCAAAGATAAGAATAATTATAGCATAGAAAATACTGTTAATTTTATAACATAAAAAAATTAATTTAACACATTCAAAACCTAACTAGCCCAGTATAATGTCAAATATTCCTCCTAAGCAAGTAGCTACAACGTATTAAATGAGTAAATAAGTTGAAAACAGTTGTTTTCGTGTTAGTGAAGTTTTTGTGTATTTATAAGTGTAAATATTCTTAATCGTGTGAGAGAAACTTACTCGTACAGAATTACAGAGAGCTGCCAGTATTAGCTTACTAACAACAACAGTCTACACGTGAACTGTAGACCAATAAAGGAGGTATCGTTATTTTTAAATAGGTAAATGTGTTCTTATTTTAATTATTTAAACTAAATATCATTTTGTGTATCTTGATTGATGATATCTTTATATATAAATCAATAATTATAAATGATATATATTCCATTGTAAGTTTTATTTCAAGCTTAATTACTGTCTAACTTTAACAGTAATATTATTGTATTGAAGATTATTTATTTATAAAGTGTAATTACTTTGACAAATGACTGTCGTTTACCTGCCGTTGCGACTTGTAGATTATTGCTCTATTTGTTATAAAACTTTGACAATAAACATGTTTTATTTGCTATTTATGTTTATACAACGGTCATACCTCTTTATATATTTCCGTAACTATTTTTATGTTGTAAACAATAGTTGAATTTTACCTAAATGCGATATATATTTGAAATGTACAAATATTTAAAATACATAAGATGTTTAATTTACTATGTGAAACATTGAATATTATTTAATAATATCCTTACATCAATCAACGTATAACTTTGTGATTATATGAAAATAAGCTCTCATTCTATTTTGGAAATTTTATTAAAAACTTTTAAATAAATTAGTTTAATATCAGCTTTAGATGGAAAACTTTATGGTTTTAATATTGGAGTAGCATTTAGTATAATTACGAAGACCTTTGGGAGAAAATTAAATTTCATTTTGTATTCAATTAAAAATTCAGTTCTGTTGAAAATAAATTTATTGTTTCGAAATTCAAAACAGTTTTTTAAAAGAGTAATATTTATAATATTGGTATTATCTATGTAACATTTGTCTCATTTCTTTTGGTTTAATTGTATTTTTACAGAGTATTCTTTTACTGATGTATAAACAATATGTAAAATAAAACACTCATTTAAAGTATAATACCTTGAACTCTCTCTTTTTATGATATGGTTAGGCGGACGAGCAAATGGGACACTTGGTAAGTGGTCACCACCACTCATAGACAATGGCACTGGGAGAAATATTAACCATACCTTACATCGACAATGCGCCACGAATCTTGCGAACTAAGATGTTATGTCTATTGTGCCTGTAGTTACACTGGTTCACTCACCTTTCCGACCGGAATACAACACTGAACAATTTTGGCGGTAGAATTTCTGATGAGTGGGTGGTACCTACCCGGACGGGCTTGCACAAAACAATATCATCAAGTGAGCTATGTATTTAGTTTGAAAGGCGAGTGTGTTATTATATACAAGCGTAAGGGAATTACATCCTTGTTGTCGGCAATTTGATGGTGAAGTCTTTCATTGGAGCAGCGTGGTGGAATATGCTCCAAACCTTCTCCTCAAAGGGAGAGGAGGCCTTAGCCCAGCAGTGGGAAATGTACAGGCTGTTAATGATGTAATTTTGGATTCGCTCTTAACCCCAATCACTAATGTTATCAATAATAAGTACCTAAACTAAAAATATACTGTAGATAACCTACCAATTTCTTCCATAATCTGCCTGGAGTCATTTACAAGATTAAACAATGATACGAAACAGTTTGCTTACATTTAACGATTGCCTCGGATTATCGATATAGATGATAAATATTCACAGCATCCGTCACTGCTCTTCACAAAACAAGAGAGCTCGTTACGCAAGATTGAAAAACAAAATAGAAAATTTAAATACAATATCTCGTGATTAAATTCGTTTTCAAGACAGACAGAGCCACTTGCCTAGACTCGGAGATTAACTGGATTCATTCTGTGCGATTCGCTTCTCGAGAAAATTATTTAATGCTGTATATTATTTTAATGTATTAAATTTGTGTGATGTTGCTTATATACAGAAAATAAATTTACATTAAATAACTTTACATTATTTATATAAGCTTTCACATTATGATGACGATGATGATGATGTCACTCTGACCGACTTTTATCACGGTGTGTATCCTTAATGAAAAAAGCCAAATGCGCAAAATATATGAGTGATCAAGGCACTTTATTAAGAACCACGAAACAAAGACCCAATCGGATTTATCCGTACATCGGTGTTCGTTGTCAACACTTATAGACTTAAACTATTATATATATATTATATATTTAATTTCAAATGTAAAGCATCTAGGGTCTATTATGGATATTTAAATTGTATTGTAACAATCTAGGATTCTGGATTGAGCATTTGCCTGCACCATAATTCTCAGTTCTTATTATTCTTTTTTTTTACGCATCAATGACTTATTACAAATCAGTGACATTCACTGCTATACAGATGACAGTATCGTAGACACCTTATACCCCAAAAATTGAATTTCACCTTCGGACATCGCGTCAAAATTTGAAGTTTTATCCACACCGAATAGATGTCCGACAAACCACAACAACGCCATTTTTTAAGGAATCTTTTACCTCGCACTACCACTCTGTGGAACCAGCTTTAGCCTGAGGTTTTTCCGAACTGATACGACTTGGAAACCTTCAAGAAAAGAGCGCACATATTTCTGAGAGGCTGGCAACATACCTATAATCCCCCCAGTGTTGCAGATGTCCATGGGCAGTGGTAGTTACTGGTCATCAAGTGAGCCTCTTGTTCGTTTGCCACCTAACATTAAAAAAATAGTCACTTACTTAATGTTCGAATCCGATCTGTTAAAATAATTCCTGGCAAATATTTTCGGTAAGGTCCTTAATGGTCAATGTTATGGCTCCAAATTAAAAATATATATTTCCTCTATAAATATTATAGTAATTTTAATTTCACTGTTCACAATGAAATGGAGTTACTCATGATCATTGCTGCTTAGTTTGATAATAGTAAAAGTTCAAAACAATACAAAGTCGGTACGTACATATGTATGTATATATATATATATATATATATATATATATATAGGACAGCTGTTATATGACAGTAATTCATATAACATAGACAAGAAATTGCATCTCCATAAAATTCTATTTAAATGAGGAAGAAAAAATGTGTTGTAAGCTTCGGTACAAGTTCTTTAAAATTGCAAAAAATACCAAACGGTGTAAGACTCTACTACATTCGAACATTTGTTAAAAAAAGTTTAAATAAATTTAATATAAAAACTATAAATATGGTTGGTTCAAGTATTTTTCAACAATGGT
This sequence comes from Vanessa tameamea, assembly GCF_037043105.1. Classification (NCBI taxonomy): domain Eukaryota; kingdom Metazoa; phylum Arthropoda; class Insecta; order Lepidoptera; family Nymphalidae; genus Vanessa; species Vanessa tameamea. Next base: position 3,771,776 of record NC_087315.1, on the reverse strand, counting down.
GATCGTAATCGAGATACCATCACATATTTTAGGTCACAGTGCCACTGATATTAAAACTCATAATCCCGGGTCGGTGACCCGAATTAATTGTATAGTTGCGGGGAGCGTGGGCCGAGCGTGACATCGTATCGGCAATTCGGCTGGTCGGACCGGTCTTCCCCTCTACGAGCCAACCAGTTCTGTGACTTGCAAAAAGCGAAGCTGCAGCGACACTGCACTCGTTACTGCAGCTCGGTGGTGCTCGTGTTGTGTTGTGAGCGGTGGTGTGTGTGTGAGTTGTCGCGGGATGTCGCGCCGGCTCCACGCATCATGCTGGCCGTTCGCCACGCCAAGGTATTGCGTCATTTCTATCTCATATTTGGCCGTGATTTATTTTTTTAAAGTTTGGACTATTTTCAAACTTCCAAATAATACAATCGATCGTAACTTTTGTTGATACTTGTCGAAATACTGAAGAACTTCACTTACAGGCAATCACCATATTGTTTATTAACAGAACGTGAATAAACAATTTCGACTTGTCTTTAGCGAAAACGTGAGAAGAAAACATCAAAGTAGCAGGCAACAAATGACGTTGCAATAAAAAATGATATTGCATGCGATATTTTTTATAGCTTAGTAAAACTTTCATGAAAAGAACCTGTTGTGGAAATTATCAACAGAACAGCAACAATAATAAATATTATTAAAGTTTAACTCCAAATCCAGCAATTTGACTTTTTATTTCATATTTCTTTGTTAAATGAGTTATTCAAAGATTATTAAAATAACATCCAATCGAATCAAGTTACTTAGAATAAGGGCGCTAAGGCGTTATTGCCGTGTATATTTTTTTTTCAAAATATATCATTTTTAAAAATCACTATTATATTTTTTATTTAAAATAAAAAAAAAACATATTATGTTCGAGCTTTTATTAAAACAAGGCTACATCAATGTTTATTATAGAACGCGTTATTTTTTAAAATATTTACACAAAATTTCCTTTGTGCTAGGATACGCCCCTCCCTGTCTCGAACCTTAGCGTTATACATATATGGATATATTTATTTAATTTGTGCATCGAAGTGAATCGGAGGCTAGCCATCGCCTCAGTGTAGTGAGGTGTTAGATTACCGACAGGAATGAACTTGAACAGGTACAGGCAGGTGCTATTTACATGAGTTCTTCAAAGACGTGTTCATGTGACTGAGTTCACTGTGTGGTAAGTATTCATTTAAGATATAGACAAAGAATTATTTAAGGCTTTTTTCTTCCAAATTTTATGTATTGAATTGGTAAAAATGTTTTTAAATAACGTGCTCAAGTAAACTTTCTGCTCGAATAAAGCTAGCCTTCCCATTTCATCGCATTCTCAACGCCCTATTTGTTTTTTTTTTATTACTATGTCCCCGATTTAATGTTATATTACAATCAAGCTGTTGCTTAAGCCATTTTATTTTACGCCAAACCATTGTTACAATATTGTTGTTGTGCACAATGAGATTCAAATGTTTTAAATTGCAAATTCGTTTATAAAAAAATTATAAAAAAAATCCTTTTAAATCACGTATGAAAGTGTAGATTCAGTATAAATTATTGATTAATTATTTAATTTGAGGTTTTGCGTCAATTTAAATTGATATCGCGTATAAAGTCTCAACGAGCCTCCATTCTAATTCACAGTCAATTGATGAATATATCTTTTTTTTTTAATACCGAGGTTGTATTTACTGTCCCGCTTCAGGTAAATTCTAATAACGGAAATAATAACCTAGATAGTCTGTTTTTGTAGCTTATATATAAAATAAAAGTAAATATGTATTCCCTTATTAGAAGTATCTGATAATTTTTTGATAATTATATTATTTTGGGTATTGTAAAACAGTATTACAAAAAAATATCTTAATTATAAATTTGTTGTTGTAAAATTTGCGTGTTGTTTTAACTTATGAAAATATCACACCGCGGAACCATTTTTTTACAGAAAAGTTATTTATTCAGCAAGATCTGTAATGAATTACCTTAAAAAACATTTTAATCTCAGAGCGGCCATTTCGAACACTTAATCTACTATATAAGGTTAAGAATTAAATTTTCCTCACGATAAGGTCATAAAAATCAACGATAACATCAGTTTAAATATACGAAGTCACGTTCTCAACGATTTACGACTTGCACATATTGGCTTAGAGTAAAAATACGGCGAGGAATCGGTATTAGCGCCAGGTGCACCAAAGTGTGGCACACGCGAGCGTGTCACGATCGGCTCAGGGCACTGTGTCGCGAGCTCAATAGAATGTGAGCACGCTGCTGATGAGGTGGAAAACGTGATTCTTACACAGCGCCATTGTTCATCTCCAGCACGTTTATAATGTGTGACTACGTGACAAACTCGCAAAGAACTATTTTTGTGAACTTAAAAGTATATTTTTTGGCTTTTTATATTTTTTGATAAAGTGTTTTCTTTGTTTCTTTTAACCAACACGTTTTCGGTATAGTGAAATAACGCTGAATTATAATCAGTAAAATAATTAATATTTTTAGTAATTTATTAATTTAACACTTTATTGCATGAAAAATGAAATATATTTTATACAAGGTTTGCATTTAAGGGTTTAAAATTTATAATACATAAATACTATGTATAAAATTTGATTCAATTACAAAAACACAAAAATCACGACTACCGTATTACAAATTATGTTTTTGAAAATAAAAAAAAAATAAAAAATCTAGAACTAAAACTAAAAGAACTAACAGAACAGAAAACTAGGAGAAAACAAAAATTATGATTCTCAGAAGATTGTTGCTTTAATACTGAAATGTAAATAACAAACAAGTATTTGGTCCGTCCGTTGTTTAAGCTCTTCTGAAATGTTATATTTACCGAGCATACGAGTATAAAATTACGCTAAATTATAATATTTAACATGGCAAGGGCAGCTCACTGCGCAATATAATTATATTGTTCCATCTTACGAAGAATTACCGCTCTCTAGAAATAAACACGAATTTAACTTAAACGCGACCAAATTAGAATAAATGTCAAGAAATAAATAGTAACTGGCAAGGTTTCTCGTTGTCGTCCAGACTCAAATTGTTACGTGTCGCTGACTACTAAACTAACATAATAAAATTAGGTAATGTTGTTTTATACAGAATAGTAATATAATCAGTAGTGACTACTTATTTAACGTAGAACTTTCTTCTCTTGAATTATGAGTAGTATTCCACCAAGAAGATTCTAATGAAATATAGAATATATTTGGTAAATACTTGATAAACATTGCAACATTACAAATGAGTGACTGTCGAACTTAAATTCGACCAACTACCATCTCGATCGTTCTTGCTCATATGAGTCGTCTTATAAATAAAAATAATTCTTATGATGACAATACATCTTACGTAGACTGATACTGGATACCTAAGAATAGGATTCGGACAAATCGTGGGACGCTTTGTGCGTTGATAAATTTGATTTAACACTTCATTGGTCGGGTAACACTCACACGCAAACGGAAACGATTTCAATTAATTTATTAATTACGGTAAGCCAGAATAACAAGAGATAGCTTCGTAGACTGAGCAGTAACTGTGTAAAATGTGACTTGTTTCTCCGAAAAGTGATCCATTACTTCCAAATTGTCAATAATAAAACATTTACTATATAAAAAAAAAATTGAGAATTTCACGACGATCGTATGTCATAAATAAGATTGTTAGTAAAGAATTTCTTGTTACACCTCAAGTAATAATTCAAGAGGAAATCTTTCTACCCAGTAAAAAACAACATATCTCGTACGAGTACATGTTGCTCGGCAGAACACGTGCTCCTGCGATTAATTCCGCTAATTCCGGCGACGATACTTCCCCACAATCCGCCAGCATGAATAATAAACGCCTGTCTCTCTTGAGCACGGATTTATCTTGTTTTATAAAAACGAAAAGCTTAGCGATGCTCGTTACAAGGAATTCTGCATTTGCTTTGAGCTCTTTAATGGATGGGATAATGTTTGTGTGTGGTTTTGACTTACGTCATTTGATTAGTGATCATAGTTAAATAGGCAATTAATTAATTTAGTTTTATTGTGAATCACAATAAAACATTATAAATTTCAAAGATAAATATAATTTTAGTTAAGTGTTAATTGAAAAAATCATTACCTCTTTGTACATTCTAATAGAATATAGCTTTTAAAATAGATTCTAAAAAACCGGTCAAGTGCGAGTTGGACTCGTCCACGAAGAACCCTCTTTTTGCCGTTTTTATAGAACAGAACCCTGTACCATTATCTATAAAAACGGCAAAAAAGTATGTCTGTTGTATGGGAGCCCCTTAAATATTTATTTTATTCTGATTTTTATTATTATAGCGGCAACGTCAGCAAGAGTCCATTATTAACTGCCAGCTCCTGCGGTACCTAGAGGAGTACCAGCTGATTAGCGACTGCCAGTACGGTTTCCGTCGGGGTCGCTCAGCCGGTGATCTTCTAGTTTACCTGACTCATAAATGGGCGGAAGCAGTTGAGAGCAAGGGGGAGGCATTAGCAGCCAGTCTGGACATAGCGAAGGCCTTCGATCGCGTGTGGCACAAAGCGCTTCTTTCGAAGCTTCCTTCCTATGGGCTTCCCGGGAAATTATGCAATTGGATTACCAGTTTTTTCGCAGATCGGAGCATCAAGGTCGTTGTCGACTTAAAATTCGTCAATGCTGGTGTTCCACAAGGCTGCGTTCTATCACCCACTCTGTTTCTTCTGCATATCAATGACTTGTTGCAAATCAGTAAAATTCACTGCTATGCAGACGATAGCACCGTAGACACCTCATACACCGGCCGTGCTAATATTTCTCGGGAAAACGTCAAAGAAAACCGGAACAAACTTGTGTCTGAAATCGAGTCTTCGTTAAACAAAGTCTCGAACCGGGGCCGGCTAAACCTAGTCCATTTCAACCCCAAAAAGAGGCAAGTTTGCGCGTTAACTGCTAAAAAAACACCATTTGTCGTATCTACACTATTTGAGAACATTCCATTAGCCGCCACAGCTAGTATAGGAATACTTGGCGTCGATATTTCAAGCCTCGTTCAGTTCCGCGGTCAATTGGAAGGTAAAGCCAAATTGGCATCAAAAAAGCTCGATGTGCTCAGCAAGGCAAGACAGTATTTCACGTCGGCCCATCGTCTAAGACTCTACAAGGCACAAATTCGGCCACACATGGAGTACTGCTCTCACCTCTGGGCGGGTGCTCCCCAGTACCAGCTCCTTCCATTCGACCGTATCCAACGTAGAGCGGTTCGAATTATCGACGATCAAGCCCTTTCCGATCTGCTTGATCCTTTGGCTTTGCGTAGAGTTGTTGGATCGCTCTGCATCTTCTACAGAATTTATCACGGGGAATGTTCCGATGAATTGTTCGGATTAATCCCGGCTGCTGAATTTCACCTTCGGACATCTCGCCAAAATTCAAAATATCACCCACACCACCTAGATGTCTGAAAATCCACAACAGCGCGATTTTTAAGACATTTTCTGCCTAGCACATCTACTCTGTGGAACCAGCTTTCGCCGGCGGTTTTTCCGAACCGATACGACTTGGGAACCTTCAAGAAAAGAGCGTACTCTATCCTGAAAGGCCGGCAACGCACCTGCAAGCCCCCGGTGTTGCAGATGTCCATGGGCGGTGGTAGTCACTTTCCATCAGGTGAGCCTCCTGCTCGTTTGCCACCTATAACATAAAAAAAAACAGACATATAGCATTTGTGAAAATTGCAACTGTCTTACTATAATTGAGATATAGCCTGGTGGCAGACGGACAGACAGGCAGACAGCGGAGTCTTACTAATAGGGTCCCGTTTTACCCTTTCAGTACGGAACTCTAATATGTCAGTATATCCACCTGAGTGTGTAGAAGAAGAGAACAATCAGTCCTATCAATACCCAAACTCTTGAGTTAAAGAATGAAGATTAAATTATGTTCTTTCACATTTCTAATCAGTCAATTGCATATCCTGTCTCAATATGAGATACCAAGTTTATAAATAATGTTTCAAAAGTAAATTATATAAAAATAAGAAAACAAAACCTACACTTTTGCCAACGTCTCATACATTGAGACTAATGATGGTTTCCACTATACATCCCTGGCTCCACTATAACATCAGCTCGATGATATCAAATGCATATAAATTCTAGTCTAGTCTAGTCTAGATATTATGTCATCCATATTACTTATTCTTGCAGAATTTGTAACCGACACGATAATTAAAAGAAGGGTAATTTCAAAATATTAGATTTGCTTAAATACTGAGTGAGTAACTTACAGTCTAAGCTATATTTAAAGCGTGTAAATGGAAAAAAAAGTTACAGACCTATACTGTAACTATTGTTAATATCATCTTGAAATGACAGAAAGTAATATGCTATATCAAAACAGCGTATCGCCGTAAATCACGTGAATGTTGAAAAAAAACTACTGAATTTCTTGCCGGTTTCTCGTCGGTAGAATCCAGCTTTACGTTTCGGTACTGTTACATGACGATTCAAAACTACTTTTATGAGCCAACTCGATGAAAGAATGTTTTGATTTTATATGAATCGGTTTTTAACGTATCACGTGCGAAATACTAAGTTGGTTCTTACAGAATAAAATTGTAGTTGAGCAATAAGCGAGAAGCGTTCAATATTTTAGTATCGTTAGAATTCTAAATATCGATACAGAGTTCTACTAACGATCGATTAAAATATCGTTTGAGAAAAATCGTATCTTAAGCACATTTTAAAATGAATTTTTATCGACCTTTCATATTACAAAGACCGATTTATGAATATTAAAAATATTTTAGTACCACCACGTGTATAGTTAAACTCGCTCGATGTACGGCACGCGCCCGTTCCTTGAGATCCTTGCACATAAATAAGCTGCGAGCCTCTTATAAGGCGAAGCGCACATTGCGGTAAAAAATAATTAAGTTATTAATACGAATTGTTTTTTTTTTATTTGAGATTTTATGATTACTTTAAATACATACATGTATGAAACACAAAAATAGATAAAGCTTATTAGAAATACACGAATATATAATTGGTAAAAGATTGGAATTGTATTCGTCGATTTACATATAGAAGACAATCTTATTATATTTTTTTTCATATAGAATACCTATTTAATTTGAGGAAAAAATACTTACTGCTTTGGCAGTTTTTCTATGGCTTTATGTTTAATTAAACTCTATAATATAAACATTTAAATGTCCTTATAACGGCTTCTAGAATAACGGATATTTTGTTTGCGATTGTATTTTATCGTCTAGACTGAATTATCCATTTAGCAGTTAGAGATATGTGATGAGACGCAATGTAAATACAATGTCAACTATGTATACGAGTATATACGATAGTCGTAGATACAGAATATATAGAACAGTGCAATAAATGAGATTATCGTCTATATTTATGTCTTCAATTGGATGCTCTTGTAAAGTTTTTTATTCCGCCAGTGTATGCTAACCTTTATAATCTTTTGCATCAAGAAGGCGGTCTGAGGCACGTCGCGGTGTAATTAATGGCGGACGAAATTATTCTGATCCCATCAGAGATGTCCTGCCACGGTCGAGTTCAACGACCCATTCATCTCATGCTCCTGAAATTTGCTAAATTTGAGATAGCAAGGTACATTTTAAATTGATGATGTTAAGGTACCTATAAAGTATGGTAATATCCAAGATAGCCTAATAGTTAGTCTACGGGTGTCACTTAAATTCCATGTGCTTAATTTACATTATACATTAGCAGCCTGTAAATTTCCCACTGCTGGGCTAGGACCTCCTCTCCCTTTGAGTAGAAGGTTTGGAGTATATTCCACCACGCTGCTCCAATGCGGGTTGGTAGAATACACATGTGGCAGAATTTCGTTTAAATTAGACACATGCAGGTTTCCTCACGATGTTTTCCTTCACCGCCGAGTACGAGATGAATTATAAACACAAATTAAGCATATGAAAATTCAGTGGTGCCTGTCTGGGTTTGAACCCGAAATCATCGGTTAAGATGCACGCGTTCTAACCACTGGGCCATCTCGACTAATGTGCTTAATTTATATTAATAAAATTTATCATGTGATCGGTATTGAAAGAAAATGTCGTCAGTTTATCCTTTTAAACACATTGAAGCAACACGGTGTTGTGACTATTTCCATAATAAAAGTAGAGGTATTCGCCCAACAGAGGGAGATTTACAGGCAGTACAACTTTAATAAACATGTTTTAAAAATAGAATGCTTTTTTTTTCTCTATATTTCTAACTGTAAAATATACACCATTTGCAATATAATCTGTGACGTTGGCTACAGTAAACCGCTCACGTTTCATAGTAACAGCTCGTAAATGCTGACGACTGAGGCGAAACATGTTAAGACTTGTCTGTATTCTCAGTTTAATTACATATTCTGCTGCTATTTATTTATCATATTTTTTGAGAAATATTTTTATGCAAGTATTTTTTAATGTGAAACATCTTTTGGGGATTTTGCACACTTTGGGGGTAAAATCGACTTGTTGGCGTGAAGGCTAACGGCAAACCGTTCTCATTTATCTTCATATCTCTCCTCCAACGCTCTCCACACCATTCTGTGTGAGTGAGGCATATAATATATGTACCTCGTTGATATATATAGATAATGTATATTTATTTGGAAAAAAGTTTCTGTAAGTGGTTTACAGTATAGGGAACTGGCAGAAATCATTTCCTCTCTTTCTTTCTCTCGCTCTCTCTTACGTTTGTATATGATTGTATATAATACTTGTAAACCTATTTTTTTAGTTTACTCTTGATTTTTTATACCAATTTTGTTACTCTTTGTTATTTTTTTTTTTATTTATATTGTACTGTATTAAAAATTCGTTGTCAACACTTATAGACTTAAACTATACAATAATAACAAAGTAAAGCATAAAAAAAACAAAAAGCAGGTACATAGCAAATAAATAATGTTACAATTAGTTGTTTATTTTTTTTCATAAAACAGCGATAAGTGAATTGTCGCTGTGACTTTTCGTTTAATTGTTTTCAAACGATGTTAATTTTTTTATTTTATTGTATCTGTTATTTAGTACATAATATATAACGAACCCACTTTGTTCCAACGGGGTGTCCCACAACACAACTAGCTTTCATTATGTAACTCTATTTTTTCATTTATTCTACTTTACATTTATATATTGATTTTCTTTAATTAAAATCTTTCGATAGCCATCAATTTTAATTTTATATATCTGCCTGTCGACGATTTATTTTTTATTCAAGTAGTTTCTTTACAGTATACCAGACGGTGTGATCATCACAAACATTGGCGATGTAAGAAAAATTAATCTTTCACTTCCAGTCAACACGCCGCTAACTATAGAAACTGAGATGTTACGTCCCTTGCACCTATAATTACACTGGCTCACTCAACCTGTAAATCGGAACATGGCAATGTAAATTATTGCTCTTGGGAGGTAATAATGGGTTGAGAGTACTAAGTGTTGATTTATTATTTTTATTCTTTCGGTACTATTAATAGTATAAAACCATATTCTGTTAAGAATAATAAGTTTATTTAACTCGCTAGCCCATTGCTGGTGGAAACATGTTTTTTTTAATGAAATATATAGGCGGGTGGATAAATGGGCCACCCGATGGTATGTGGTCACCATCGCCCATATTCATTGTCGCTGTAAGATTAAAATAATCATTCATTCATACCGATTGCCGGTAGGATATATGATGAGTGGGTGGTACCATCCAGACGGGCTTGCTGAAAGCCCTTCCATCAAGTAATGTAATGTACAAATGTGTCAAAATTCTATCTAAATCATACTGGTTTCCTGAATGATAAATATTTAAATACATTTAAATCAGTCATGATTGCTCTTATTTGAACTATCAATCTTTGTTAACGTTGCATCAATTAGCAAACATTAGCTGCGAAATTTGCATTTTTCATTAATGATTCAATATCATTTCGCACCAAATCATTATATAACAATTGTATTTACTCTAAAACAGTATGGTACACGGATATAATTCTGCTTTTAAAATATTAATGTTAACTTAAAATTGTTACTATTCGATAACAGAATGTAATCATTTCATCCAAGACCTTGATCTATCTTTGAGAACGTTAGGTAATTTTAAAGCCATTTCCCGTATTCTATTTGTGTGCAGACACTTTAAAATACATTCAGAGTTCCTTCCTTGTTGGAGAGCGTTCATACTTATGAACACGTAGAGATTTTTTTATGATTTTAATGTACTGTTTTGCGTAGAACATATTTTTTATATTAATACCTATGTCCTATGTATTCTAGAATCAATGACAATTATTGTATTTGTTTTTATTTGAGATAGTCACATCTACAGTATACATGTTAAACTCGTATTTATTCGAAATAATATGCACAACACTATTATATTTATGTATTAATATGAAAAGTAAAACTTATAACATCGAGTTTCCAATTCCGTAAAGTCAATTCATCGTCCTGGGATATAGTACTCATTTCATATGATTTTTTAGGTATATTTTGCTTAACAATATATATTTATTAAATGCTTATATGCTGACGGGAAACATGATGAAAATCCTGAATGTGTCGTATGGAACTATGTTATATTTTAGCGTAATTGTTGTAGCGTCGTGGGTAAATCTCCAGGCTTTTATCCAGCAGTTGGATTGAATGACTTGCTAAAAAGTATAAACAGATCGATTATAAGCCGTATGTAGCAGGCAAGTTTTGAAGTGTTTCTATACATTAAATATATTTTTTTAAATATTTGTACTGATAAGAATTCACTACAAGAATAATATTAATATTAAATACAGACTGTCAAGAAGCTTTCACATATGAGAATAAAAAATTAAACTATAAAAGACGGTCTGACTAAGGCTGATAATATAGATTTGATATTTCAACGACATGTAGACTCATTTTCTAAAATCACCCTGCTTCCCATTCTCTAATCATAGTAGTTCGCGATCGGAGCGCGGTTGGTGTGAGTTAACTAAGCGAAATTTAATTTGATTCGCACTTTTATGGCTGGTCTTTTACTAATAATGTTCTTAAGAGACATTGTCATGAAGAGTATATTAATCTTACTTTTCCAGTAAACAGAACTTAGGCCGATTTCGGATATGGCGTTCATCCAGAACTAGCGATTGGCGCAGGGATTATAGGGCACAAATAAAAACACAGGTGCACATTTTATTCCTTTATTCTTATAATTCCATTGGATGTTTATCTGACACGACTGGAGAGCGTTGAGGCGCACGAACGGCTTTATGTGTTTTCTAAGGAAAGTGTTAACACTAACAAGTTTTAAGTTCTGTGCTGTTACTAAAATTTCTTGATAGAAAAACTTAATAACTTTTTATTGAGTCGACCTATTATTTGTAGTAATTACGTAAAAATCTGCAATCTTATAACTAGCCACTAGACCATTGAGAAAGTTTATAATGACAAGCATTAACAGCCTGTAAGTTTCCCACTGCTGGGCTAAGGTCTCCGCTCCCTTTTTGAGGAGAAGGTTTGGAGCATATTCCACCACGCTGCTCCAATGCGTGTTGGTGGATACACATGTGGCAGAATTTCAGTAAAATTAGACACATGTATGTTTTCCTTCACCGCAGAGCACGAGATGAATCAAAAACACAAATTAAGCACAAAGTAAATTCAGTGGTGCTTGTCTGGGTTTGAGCCCCCAATTGTCGGTTAAGATTCACGCGTCTCCTCTCTATATAATGGCGATAGAAAAGGAATCACAATAATATAAAATAACAAATATAATGGAACTATAGTTTTTGTAATAAACGAAATCCCTCGATCACTGTTCGCAAACCGTTTCACTGAAACAATTACAAGTAGGTACAATTGATGTCCACTATTTGTCTAAGAAAGAGAGAATACGGGTTGAGATTTTGTAATTAATCTAATAAAGTCGTATGGCATCAAAGACGCTTTATTTCGCTCTAATGGACAACACTTTATTATAGGCACTGAATCGCTTTATTGTAAAGATTACTATACAAACTATTTAACAAAAAAATTATATATACTGCTATGAAAATTATATTTAAGTCGACTATTGAGTAGGATGTGACGGATTAGCAAACTTATCTGAGTGACATTTAATTATCTTCGCAAAAGCGCGGGCGGTTAGATCTACTACCTGATTTAAATAATCACCCAGCGAGCCCATCGGCTAGAACGTATAAATCTTAATCGAGGATCGCAAGTACAGATTTGGATCTGTGTAAAAAACCCTAGTGCTTCATTGGTGATGTACTAGGGTTTTTTTACTTAATCGTGTTTATAATTTACTAGCGACCTGGCCCGGTTTTGCACGGGTGCAATGCTGATTCTAAATATACTACAGAATGTCTTACAACGATCACAGTTTTTCAGTCATTAGACAATACAAACCGCTATGTCCCTGCGTTTTAAATCTGTAATATCTTCGAAAATATTAATTTAAATTACATGCTTTAAATGGCTTTATTGATCTGTATTAAATGCACAATGTATTTAAGGTACTTAATTGCATAAGAATGAATGCTGTATTGCTTAAAATTGCTGCGATAATAAGCCATTATTTCTCGTAAAATGTAAAGGATAAAAAATGGTTGTTGTGGACTATCTCTAAGAGATAGACATACACCATCGGAAGAACTTTTTGAAGACCTTTTTAAGGTGTACAATACTGTAGTACATTATTTTGATCTATCTCGTAGGGTTCAGCCAGCGTTTGCAATGTAAGCGCAAAAAATGTGTTTATTTACGACATAACTTCAGAAACCTCTGAAATTATCATATCGTTGGGTAATTTTAAAGATCTAAGCATACATAGGGACAGACTTTTCACAAGTAGGTATTATTTTTATTGATATAGAAATAAATAGCAAAAAATGAAACTAATTACAATCTTAAGATTAAAACACGCTCGCGAAAAGGAATAGATAGGTACGTCGGTTTTATAACAAAAACTTATATAGCCATATTGATTGGTATTGAGATGTTTAAAAAACAAAATAAAGGTTAAATCAAAATATTGACGTTATAATAATCGTTCATTGGATTATAATAAGTCAATTAAGGAGTTTCGCTATAATTTAATTTAATGGACTAATTGATTTAATCGAACATCAATTCCAATTATCAAAATTTCATAAAATAACTGAATTAACTTCATTCATCAATCCAGCGCTACAACGATTAATTTCCTGAACGACATCGCTTCGTATTAATGGTGCAATGCGTTAGGAAATTATTGAATGCAAAATATTCATCGAAATTGTTATAATTTATTAAAAGTCTCGTAATTTTTTATGTGAACCATCTAAAACGCTGAAACATTATCAGAGTTTACTTGTAAACATATGAATATGTAAACGGCATGAAAATCTCTTATGCCGTCATGCTACGTCTACGGCGCCATTCCCTACTCAGTAGTATTTGCGTGGTTGTTATACGTTAATGCTATAAATAGTACTAATAATAAGAAAAATATATTAATTTATAAATTCGACTATTTTTTATTTATTAGAGAACATATTTATTTATTGGTTTTCTTTTTTTATAAATTATTTAAATAATAATAGACATCAATGTTAAACACCTAACAGGCGTCACGTGACGACAGCCACATTTTTATGTTTAACGTTTTTAATTTACTTTTTTAATTAATAATGCGAGCGATGAATTTAATAGTATCCAAGGAAATTTTAATACGCGTTTGTTGAAGTTTTCCTTAAGTTTTTATATAAAATTTAAATGAATGTGTAATGAGTGCTTGGTACTTACCCAGTCGGGCTTACAGAAAACCCCGCTGCATTCATTCATAAATTCATTTATTTAAAAAAAAATATTGGACCATTGTCATATTTTCCAATAAATAAATAAATTGTCGACAGTAAATAATTATGATTTTTAGTACCAGCTATTGCAATATAAAATTACAGTTGAATTGAAAATTCTATTTTAGCTTAAAACTATTACACGTAATATTCAAAAATACAACTATTCTTAAGTGCTTTCTTCAAAAGCATAGTGCAATCAGCAGCGACTTGTAACTTTAGCGTATAAACTTTATCGCGGATTTGCCAAAAACATTCGAACAATCACATTCGCTAGCTTCGGCGACTTCAAACTTCAAGGCGTGCAGTCAGTCAATCCATAAGATTATTAAGTTCATTTGAAAATAGTCCTTAATATATTAATAGAAGTCTTAAAATTGTTTGTGTTAATTATGTTTCATTGATTGCTGAGTAAAACACGATAAGGAGTTTTATTGGTGAATTTTGAAAGTGGAATTAAAACTATTTTGGATCTGTGGGATATTAAGACATGTGTATAACTGACTCTAACAGATACTGGAACCCAGTTCTTGAGTTTCAAGTAGTTTGAACAAGCTTGTATAATTGCAGTAACAAGTGGTATCTTAAATTAGTTCCATAATCGTTTTAATACTACTAAGTCTTAAGTAAAGTGAATTCAAACCTGTTAATGTTCAAAAGCCTCTTCTTATTTTTGGGAGAAGGGTCGGAGCTCATTTCACCATACTGTTTCAATACGGTTTGGTGGATGCACATATGATAGAATTTTATATAGCATATGCAAGTTTCTGGCTTAAATTATGATTTATTAATTATTATGCTTAATGGCTTTGCGTAAGCCCGTCTGCAAAGCAGTACAACTTAGTATTGATGTATTTCGGTCTAATAAGTGTCATTTCAGGCACAGGGACATAATTATCATCTAAGTTTATTAATGGGTGGTGGTGATCACTTATTACGTGGTCACACTGCCTATTTTCTTTGAATAATAAAAAAAATCTGTCCTGACCCAATGACACATGGCACAATAAATAATAATGAATATAATAATTTTTAGAGATGAAAATCTACTACGAGTGAATTTATTATATACAAAAAAAGATCCTTAAATAAATACTTGTCGAAATTTATGTTGCGGTGGAAATAAAAATATTTCTGTTTACTTTGAAACTTCTCCATTGCGGCAATCAACAAAAATAATATACAGGCAAAAGATTACCGGATCGGAATGGCTGCATTATTTTCGGATTCGTTATACCGAAGCTTACTTTTGGCATGAAACCTGGGTATTAATATGGCTGCCATTTTGGCGGAATAGCAGGAATTATCTGTTATTTATATTTGTTTCATTTAAAAAATAAATTGTTTATTAGTATTTCAGAAGTAATAATATATATATTTAATAAATATTCGAATTTTACTCCTTAATAGGTAGATTACAACTAGCTGATTAATATTCTATCGAAAATAACCACACAAAATTGTTTTTATTATTTTATTTACAAATTAAATAAAAGGCGGTATTATATTTTATCTATAAGTTTTATATTTAAAAGCGATTAAGAAATAAAGGTATGAGGTATTCGGAAGAACAGATTTCTTATTGGACAGACCGATCGATTGTTTGAAAATATACTGATTCTATCAATTATATTAGTGAATACTTTGACAAATGAGATTTAGAGTTAGTCAATCTCATTTCCCGATAAATTAATGTAATGTATATGTTACATACACGTATCTATTTGTATTTTTTCTTACAATAAATGTAAGTGAAAGTATAATATGAAAACATAGGTTCTTCAGTTCGATGTGTTTGCAAAGTAGAAGAGCTGAGAGCAGTACACACTCGAATTGCTTTATTGTTGTTTTATTATATGATTTCATAGCCCACTACTACTCGCTTCTATGTTTACACTAAAAATTGTTTATATTGTTAAGTGAAATATAGTAGTTATTTTATATGGACTTGGCATCGACTTAAAATAGCTTTGTAGTGAATTCACTTTAATTTAACACTAATATTGCGGTTCAAACTCGAGCAAACACTGCTGAGTTTTCATGTTCTTTGTGTGTATAATTCATCTCTTGTTAGGTAAAGGAAATTACTATTTCACTACGAATAATATTAAGTTCTAAACGCTTGTTACTAAGAACAATTTCAAATTATATAAATAGTGAGAAATTCATACCAAAATGGTTAGACGTATAGACATAGCGTATAACGTCGTTAATCCCGAACAAATATTGTTAAATCAATTACAAAACCTCAAAATCACTCGTCCAGTACTATTTCAGCCTAAACTACGTAACATTCGAGTGCGTGTGAACTATTTGCCTTTTAATTAAGCCTCGTTGTAGTGGTACGGAAGCTATTGGATTATCCAAGCGCGTCATAGACTTGTAACTAAATGAATTGTATGTTCATGTTGCTGACAATTAATATTATTATTTTAAAAACTACAGTATCAAAACACAATACGAACAGACTCACATGTACGCGCACGCACACATACACGGCATAAAAAATCGGCACTGCTTTTTACAATGTCAATGCTTCCTAAACTATATACAATTAGGACTGATAACGTATCGAATATATAGTTATAATGGCATATGATGTTGGTTTAAATAGACATACATTACACTTCAAAGCAAATTAAAAAATTAAAGCATATAGTGAGATATTTTCTTATACTACTATATTTAAATAAATGATTTTACACAACTGCTACCTCTTAAATTATCGGATTAAAGTTTTCCTCGAGTTTATATTACTCCAATAAAACTTCTATGATCATTACGATCGTTGAACTGATTAGGGATGGTCGCACACTGACATGGAAATGTAGTTTTATAACAAATATAAAATAAGATTAGCACGATTATCAAGATTAAAGAAATACATTAATAATAATGTTTATACGAGCCGAGTTAAAAGCGGAACACGGCATGAGATGAGAGCGGATGTGTACGTGAAAGCGGTACTTTTGCCAATTCGTGAAAAATCCCACATAAGCCGATTTCGAACATGGTTTTAAATGAAGTAGCAATGGATAGTGACATTAGTCAGATCCGGTTATAACCGGAATATTAAATGAAGTAATATTAAATAAATAAATAATATAAATATATTACTCTGATCTCAAATTAAGTAGCTAAAGCACTTATATTATGGAAAGTCAGACGTAACGACGGTACCATAAACACCCAGACCTAAGACAATATAGAAAACTAATGAACTTTTTCTACATCGATTCGGCCGGGAATCGAACCCGGGACCTTGGAGTGGGGTACCCATGAAAACCGGTGTACACAACACTCGACCACGGAGATCGTCGAGTATCATTCATTCAATTTCAAAAGTAATTTAACTTTTATGAAAATATTATATACGATTTACGATTTAGCAACATTTTATAATTGATGTGATTTACTTTCTTGATTGAAACTTTGTTTAAATAATGGATTAAAATGAAAGGATAACACAAAGGGACATCTCCTTCAAGTATCAAGACTAGAGGTCTTGATACTTGAATAATTGATATTAGAATAAGGTATTATTACCACTATTCTCATATTATCCAAATGCAAAACTTTGTTTAAGGGCGTGGTAAATTAAAAGCACATTTCAACTCGAATAATTCCATAAAGTAATTTTGTCTTATTATTTCTAGAACTAACGACCTTCTTTGTGCGCGTCTCCTCACAAATTCCAGACACTTATTTCACTGTCAAACTTTGCGACCCTTTTAACTTTGCAAAGCGCCATTTAAATTCAAGAGAGGTTGTTTCAAAGTTATTGACTTTCGAATAATGAAAAATGTTGTTATCGCTAGCAACGGTATAGCTTGATGATTGGATAGTTGTTGACGAGTTATGTGTCAATGTCTGCCCAGCAATGAACTTGATTGATAGCATGTTGTCGATCTGATGTCGGAGATATAGTGAGCTAGTGAGAGTCGCTGACGTGGAATAACTGTACCGATCATTTCGATTAGGGTTGTCAATTAGTGATTTTTTTTCAAAAGCAATCAAAAACAATTAAACTTATGAATTAGCTCAATATTATTCACCATATTTCATAACCTGAAAAGTGGTCATGTACTTTAGACAAGCCGTGTTAAATTAATGATGTGTTGATGATTTTCATAATTATGTTAACTTTTTCTCCAGTATCATTTAGGCGAATGATAAATAGGAATTTATTATTATTATATCGGATGTTTTATAAAATGTACTAAGGATGTTGGGATGTTTTGCAAAATTGAAAAAAACTTCAAAACAATATACTACTGACACACAGTTTTTAAAAATATCAAGATAAAAATCATCGACGGGACATATCATTTTTTTAAACCAATTTGTTGGACATGTATGAATCATTATTATAAAAACAAATAACACATTTATTTTGACAATGTTTTTTTAAATAAAAGTTGCCCCAACATTTTACAATATGGATCGGTAATTTTAAAGTTATTAAGCTATTTAAATTTAAGTATGAAAAAACACATAAGTGTGACATTCTAATACATAATACCTGTAAATTATTTAGTCCTAAACGGGGACATTAAGAAAAAGAGCACGTGGTCGCCTGTCACAAAGACTTAGTTTACTTTTGGCGCGAAGTTTGGGTGCTTCAAACATACTATTTAGTAAACTTCAAACATACTAAGTCATAAAAAAATTGTCGTTTCAGTGGCTTTTTAGTTTTTAATTATTATTCATTTAAAGTAATTAATATTCTTGCTGTTTTTTATTTGTTATTTTAAGTCAAAAGATAGGTAGTTAAAAGTCATTTCTAACCGGTAAGAATGATATAATATTTTTAATGACTTTATATAGACAGCGCCATCTCTTGAAACCTACAAAAAACTGGCAGGCGTTCCCTACATGGGAGAGAAATGGTTTTTTACAGGGTGGCTTCAATAGAAGAGTCGTCAGTCGCAATTCAAACACCACCCGATAGATGGCGTTGATACTGAATTGTAAAAATCCATTTATAATTTAATTTAGATCTTCGAATTTATTTACATAATAATAAAAAGGAATTCATCTTTTCGATGATTTAGAAGTTTTCAAATAAAGTTAATACGGTTATTTAGCTTTGCTTGTAATACTACAAAGATACATACATATCTTTTATGTGCTGGTGGGTATTTGTTACAGCGGCAAAAAGGTGACATTTATAAATTTTACTGAAATTAGTACGTCATTTGTTTAAAATCTTATATCTATTAGATATAGTTACAGAATTATTTTGTGTAATCTCTCCTGGAAAGAGAGTTGATGAATCGAAGATATTAATAAACGACTTAACTAATATTTATTCAAAAACTGGTCTGTTTATTTTTATGATGAACTCTCTTTATAATTATATTGATTTAACAATATCATAATAATTATAAAAATTGTCAAGTTATAACTTCTATTATTCATACTAAATAGCACATTAAAGAAAGTACTTAAGCTTCTTTTTTATAAAATACAAATAATATTTTTTACATCCGGACGGTAGGACAAGCTTTATCAAACGGATATTACATATTCTACCGCCAAACAGTAACAATTAGTATTGTTGAGTTCCGGTTAGAATTATTACTGAGCCATTGTGATTACAGCCTCAAGAGACATAAAGTTAGTTACAGTAAAGTAATGTTCTTTGGAACTCCCAAGGACATTACTTTCAGCACCAATTTTTATGGGCTATGGTAACCGTTACAGTGCGGCGGCCCATTTGATAATCGTTTATCTACATATTTTAAATAAACGAAAAAAAAACCACAAGTTATATTATTTAGATCTAAATACCTACGTATCACAAATCGCGACAGTAATACAAGAAGTCTCTGTGGTTTACTAATACGTCTACGCAAGTGATCAGTGACCGCTAAGCTTTGATGCGCCGCCATTTCTAAGTTTTCGCGAGCCGCTTTATGTAACATTGCGAAATAGGTTTCTTTCAAGGGGCTACTTATAACAGATATTGTTTTTCATATTCAAACCAAGGTAAAGACACGCACTCTTACGAAAAGTCTCGGAATATAAACATATATTCGTATATTGTTGTCTTCTTAAAGTCACTTGCTCTTAAATACGAAGTAGAATTTGGTTATTAATATTAGTAGTTCTCAATTTAAAAAAAAAATATCATATTTAATTTATAATTAACAATGAAAATTAAATTAATAAGACTCTCATTAACCTATATCACTATTCTTATTAGGATGTTCGGAGCTAAGCAGAAGGTCGTGCCTTGATAGTTGCAGACATGTCTATTAAAAAAATAGGGTATGAATTTTTACATACCATCTGAAGGTGGGACTAGAAAAGACCACTGGCTTCCAAAGTATTATCATTAAGTATTTTTATTTTGTACTCAAAAGTAAGAAAGG
The DNA here is from genome assembly GCF_037043105.1 of Vanessa tameamea. Classification (NCBI taxonomy): domain Eukaryota; kingdom Metazoa; phylum Arthropoda; class Insecta; order Lepidoptera; family Nymphalidae; genus Vanessa; species Vanessa tameamea. The sequence continues at coordinate 3,751,527 of NC_087315.1, read as the reverse complement.
AAGTATCTAATCGAGAAGATTATATCAATTATTTCTAAAATTATATATATCGTAATTACATATGTACCTATTTATTGATATTATACGTAAAAAGCTAGATTTATAGAATAGTTGTCAATCAATTGTTTATCAGTCATTTGATCTTTTGAAATATTTTCTATAGTAAATATTCAACAGTTTACACAAACCATATCAAAGCGGTTACCGCATAGTAAAATTTGAATATCGTGAGAGAAAGTAAAGGTATATTAATGGTAAGATTTTCATACTTAAAACATTCTTGTATCCAGTTCGAGAAATCGTGATATTTTAATGTGAGCCTTTTAATGGTATAAGTTATGTAAGAAGAATTTATATCCCAGAATGTTCTATAGCACGTTAGCTCAGGGTTTAATTAAACGTGCAATTTTGTGTGTATCCAGTCACAGTGCCGTAATGGAATATCCTTAGCCTCTACAGCAGCCACGTTACTGAGCGCGATATGAATTTGACCGAGAACAGGAATGCAAGCTTAGTTTAGGAGCTCAGAATCTGTGTATAAACAGGCAAAGAAAAAACGGTTATGGACTTTTTTTCTCTGTTTATCAACTGTTTTTCTTTTTATTGTTCGGTACCTACTAATACTTTTGTGTTATCTAAAGATACTTCGGAAATAAGAGTACGAATAAAATCTTCGAAACGTGCAAAAAAATATATGTCTTCGAAACTTTATCAAGTGAAATAACACTGTTTTTTCATCAAACCTCTTCGGCTATATCGTAACTAACTAATATGCCGATCTAGTTCCGTGTTTTTCAAAAATGGCATTAACTTTATCCGGAACAGTTCGACCAGAGCGAACGAGCTTTAGGAGCTACTCTTATTAACACTGCGTTGAGCCCATAAACGTCAAACATTTCATTCACAAATACATGCAAACATTTTTGTGGTTTTATGTATTTAAATTTGATATAATACGCTATTATTAAAATTGAAGCCTTAATTACTCGCCGGTATGGGGTTCGCCTAACAATGTGAAAGGCGCAGGTTCGATTTTTAGTCTGTTTTTAATACAAGATTTATGTATATAAAGGAAAATAAGTTCTCAGGAAAAATTGTTGTGTTTAATCCATGAATTAAACCGATCTTCGTTCAAGATTCACGCTTCCTATATCGGCTCTTAAAAAGTTATTCTAAATTGATTGTCTGTACTGGTTTGGAAAAATAAATAAAAAAGAAACTTCAAAACGAACTCCTTAACTATAAACTGCAATGCACATCTAACAATATGAAGGATGAGAGCTCGTGGTTAGATCAAATTAATTAAACATTGCTCGTGCGAGCATATCTGAGAGACACGTCGGATCACACATGCTCCGCTGAGCACGTAACTACGGCATGTGAATTATAGTATTAACGTATTATATTGACATGTCTTAAAATAATGATTTGTATTTTTTTATATTTAATTTTAATGTGAGTGAACAATTTAAATTATTCCTTTGGTTTTGTTCGAAAAAAAAAAACAAAATTAATTCATCAAATATAAATTAATTAGTATATTTTATTACAAGTAATTATATTTACATATCTATATTAATATTATAAATTCGAAAGTAACTCTGTCTGTTGTTCTTTCACGGCCAATTGGTATGGTATGTCATTTAAAAATTAAATAAATGTAGATAATCTATCTTTGTTTTTCAAAATAACACGTAATAATTGTAATTAAAATACGATTAAAATGTAACTTCAATAAGTTTGATAAACAAGACTAACCTCAAATTTGTAGCGCTTATTCGGCCGTAGCTCATGATTTCACCGTTCATTATTATACCACTATAACCACCATAATCAAATCAACCTCGCCACTCAGACAATAGCCATTTGGCCCGATCGCCTATCTGCGCTAATTAATACAAAATGCCACTCAACTCAATTAAGGAACCCCTCACAAAACCATTAGCTGTGACCCCCCACTAAATGCATATTCTAGGAATATATTGCACGTCAGATGAGAGATTAATTTGTAATATTTCATTCATGTCAGCCGAAGGACGTCCACTGCTGGACATAGGCCTCCCCCAAAGATCGCCACAACGACCGGTCTTGTGCAGCCGCAACCAGCGGCTTCCCGCGACCTTCACCAGGTCGTCGGACCACCTTGTGGGGGACCTACCCACGCTGCGTCTTCCGGTCTATGGTCGCCACTCGAGAACTCGTCGGCCCCATCGGCCATCGGTTCTTCGAGCAATGTGCCCCACCCACTGCCACTTAAGTGTGGCAATTCTTCGGGCTATGTCAGTGACCTTAGTTCTTCTGCGGATCTCCTCATTTCTGATTCGATCTCGCAGAGAAACTCCGAGCATAGCCCTCTTCATTGCGCTTTGGGTGACCTTGAGCCTTCTTATGAGGCCCATTGTGAAGGACCACGTTTCAGAGCCGTAAGTCATCACTGGCAACACACACTGGTCAAAGACTTTTGTCTTGAGACACTGCGGTATATGGGACGAGAAGATTTTTCGTAGCTTCCCGAACGCTGCCGAGTTGGATTCGACGGTTGACCTATTTTTCGATGTTGGACTTACCTAATTGGATGGTTTGTCCCAGGTATATGTAGTCATTGACAACTTCGAGTGTAAATTCACCGATTTTTATGGGAGTGGGCACAACATGGATGTTCGACATAATCTTCGTCTTATCCATGTTCAATTTAAGACCCACTCGTTCGGAGGCTTTACCGAGGTCATCGAGCATTGTGGTTAGGTCTTCCATGGTTTCAGCCATGACTACTATATCGTCAGCCTTTACGGAAACCGGCTTGTTCGGGAGGCTGGAAGTCGTCAAATCTGCGTGCGAGACGATTCGTAATGACTCTCGAAAACAACTTATAAACGTGGCTCAGAAGTGAGATGGGTCTCTAATTCTTCAGTAGGATGTTATCGCCCTTTTTGAAGAAAAACACCACCACACTTCTGCTCCACGTTTGTGGCGTTTTGCCCTCGAGTATGACGGAATTAAAAAGTTTCTGAAGGGCTTTTAAAACTGGCTTGCTACCTGTCTTCAGCAGATCAGCCGTAATTCCATCATCACCCGTCGCCTTGTTATTCTTAAGCTGTTTGAGAGCCATACTAATCTCGCACAGACTGACGTCCGGGATATCTTCGGTATAGCGTCGGGTTAATCTGGCTCTGGGGTCTTTCTAAAGATTTGTGACAGATTTTCGTGTCGACGTCTATAGCTGTCCGTAGAACTTCTCAACCTTTCTCAAAAGCTCAGGCCTGGACGATACAACCCTGCCATCGTCGCTCTTCAGTTTTGTCATCTGGCTTTGCCCGATAGACAGATCTCTTGCGAACACCTTAGAGCCCTTGTTCCGAATATTACATGGCATAATTTTTATCCATAATGGTTTTGATATTATACGACGAAGTTATGAAGACATTTAAAGGGTTCTTTTAAGAACCTATTAATATGAAACAGTTATAAGTTTTCGGATTATTGATTTTTGAAAGTACACTAAAATTTAAATAAATAGCAATATATTACTCATGTAAGTAATATGTCTGTCATGTATAGTGTCATAGTGAGTTTTTTGAGTTAGGGCTTGCTATGGCGACGTATTATATTGAAAATTGTGCGGTTAGGTCGCTTTTCAAGCGAGCATGTATTTAGTTTGTCAGTATAAAGTATATACTTGTGTGTGTTAAGTGTTTTACGTAAAATTTCTTTACAATTATAATTATTTTTAAATAAGAAAACGCACATAAGTCTAAGTTGGATAGCTACAAAATCACTGCTGTAATGTTTGGAGATATGTGTGGCGCAATACTGATTGTAAAAAATATTTCTATTAAAAAAAAATGTTGTTTTACAAAATCAGATTAGGTAGCTATTATATTCATAATCTAATATACCATACAAATTTAATCATTGCCTATTGCAAATTGAAGTGCAATCGACCATATGACAATTTCCCTGGGAAAGAAGGGTTAGGACGTTCAGACGGACGATCAATTCACGGCTAATTCATTCCGAGGGTTGGAATAATAACAGACATAAATATTTATTATTTGAAGGCTTAAGTAAGTACTGATATAAAGGAAATGGCAATTATAGTCCCTTTGTTTGTGAATTGGTACATTGTCAGTGTGCAACCATTGGTACAATTACCTTGAAATATATCTGAGATGATCATATAGAGCTAATTCATATCTAAGAATGTTTGAATTTCTGTATATTGGTTATTTTCATAATATTATGTTTCACGATATTTTACTTTGTGGTGATATATGGATAGATATATTAGATATATTGAAAATAGATATATTGAAAATGTTTTCATTTTTTCAATCTTGGGGCGCAACTCTCTTTCGTATGTTTTTAACAATGTAGAAATACAATTGCGTTACAATTTGATTTGATGACCTCCGTGGTCGAGTAGGAGTGTGGACACCGGTTTTCATGGGTACGCCACTCCGAGGACCCGGGTTCGATTCCCGGCCGAGTTGATGTAGAATAAGTACATTCGTTTTCTATGTTGTCTTGGGTCTGGCTGTTTGTGGTACCGTCGTTACTTCTGATTTTCCATAATACAAGTGCTTTAGCTACTTACATTGGGATCAGAGTAATGTATGTCATTTTTACAGTTATTTTATTCAAATTTTCAATTATTTAGATTAATTTCAAATTAATTAGTTTACTGAGATTCATTTCGTGCAATTACATGAACTATTTAAATTGAATATAACTTATTAAATATTCCTGTGTGAGGAAGACAAAAATTTACAATTATTAATTAAGTTTTTTCTTTTAGTACCTGGGTTCGTTCCCGGCGGGCGGCGGCGAACACGAGGCGCGTGTCGACACCGTCTCCCGACGTCTGCATCTCATGAAGGTAAGAATTATGTAATTAACAACTTACTGTTGATACCTATGTTCGTGACAGCCCGTCTCTAGTGTTTGCAATGAAAGGTTAAGTGCGGATAAATGTTCTCGTGTAATATATAATTATGATCACGAGTATAATACATTTTAGAGGCTAAGGTTAGCGCGTTGACGTTGAAAAGGCTTTATTTCTAACAGTGTCAATGTCAATGGGTGTTTTTTGACTGCTTTGTTGGCTTAGTGGCTAGAAATAAGGCTGCGGATAGACTAAAATTACTTTTTCAAACTTTTTTTTGCACTTAGTGGATTGAATTGAAACTTCAATTAATCATTTTAATCACTATAACAAACCGCTTCCCATAAGAACAAAGTAGAACAACTTTGCTATTCATTATGTTAATAATGTTCTCTTGACTGATTTCGGTCACTGCGACCGATCTCGAGAGACACTAGCTGTTTGCGCGTGCGCAAATACAAATGCACATTCTGTTCCCACACTGTGAGAGCATGGTAGACTAACGAGACCGTGTTTTTTAAAGATAGAATGGCGCAATGTCAATTAAAAACAATTGAACTGTTTTTTATTCATTTCTTTTGTTTTACAAATTTTCTTAGAATTAGTAAAAATATTAAAATAATATTAACCGAAAGATAACTAAGTTTTGTTACAGTGATGCAACAATATAAAAAATAATATTAAGATCTCTCATAGGAAAATGTTTCGCAAATCGATTACTAATTTATTTTAGTCATGCATGCATTTTTATTTGCCCTGGAATATATTATGAGTTAAGAATAACTATGGGTCTATCTATACTAATATTATAAAGAGGTAAAATTTGTTTGTTTGTATATAGTTATTAATCTCCGGTACAAATATAAACAATTCTCTATGAGTGAGGGTATAATTACATTATGTCATTTTCTTTATTAATAAATTGCATGCGAAACCAGGGCGAGCCACTTGTCAAATATATCGTTATGTGTGTAAAATAAAAATCATGCGGTGTCATTTCACAGTGTGGCTTTACCCTAAGTGACTCGCATCAGTCACACAGACTTTATAGCCTAATTGACGGTTGCCACTGGACACGCCCTACCATTTATATAATAAGCCAGTTGCAAAGATTTCAAAGAAAATATTTACATTCATGTTTTGATATAAGGGTGTGTGCACCCTTGTCTAAATTTAGGTTTATTTCGTTAATGCTAAGAATGACCTCATCGAAACTTAGGGCATAACCACATGACACGGAATCGAAATATGTAAATATAAAATAGAACAACTCACTTATAATGCACTAATATTTATTTCGAATTGTATTAATTCTTATTATCGAGCAAAACGATTCGAACGAGATTGGATTTGACATAAAATAAAAGGAAATTAGTGTTTTTAGGCCATTCAATATTATAGGATTGTAAAACTATTTTGTAGTTATCTTTTACTTATATTTATTTCTTTTACTTATATTTTTATTTATCTTTTGCTTTTGTACTTCTAATCTACAATTATGCAGTAAGCGTATATACAGATATGCACATACATGGGTGTCTGTGTGTTTGTGTTTATGTGTGTATCGGGACGATCATATAATATAAAGTTACCTTATTATTAAAAAAATATATAGTAAAATTTCCTTTAAAAAAACACGCTTTTATAGTGTACATAATTTTGGGTCTATGCTGTTGCTCGTTGTGGGTTTCCAACCTCAGAAACCAATACAGGTGTAGAATAAATTCAAGTTTAATATAAAAATGTAATTTCATTGGAAACAATGTGCAAAATTTTAACTCCGTATTTTAAAAAGATTTAGTAACAATTTAGCTTGCAAAAATTGTTCTATACCAACAAACATTGTAAGTTAAATACATGCGTTTATTAAAAAGCGTTTAAAACAGGCTGTTGATGAGGGTTTGGTTAATTGATTATTTCAGCAATTAAGTTAAGCTAAATATATAAAGCTTGACTGCTCGTTGTTTTAATAAGTAACAGCAAAATTTTGGTATCAGATACAACTTCAAAAGATAATATCTTGTATAGGTATGTATGTCAGGAATGACGTTGTCTGATTGAACCGTGACGTATGAGTGGCGTGTGTCCACGCCTAGTCACTGCGAGGTTTTTAGGAATATTAAATTTAGTCTAGTTTACTAAAGAGCTTATGTCAAGTCACTTTATATAATATGTTGTAAGTTCTCTTAGTGCGTTGGTTAATGGTATATATATATATATGTATTGTTTTTCCGTTATATGTATATGCGTGAGTGTATTAAAGGAGTTTTTATTCTTATATTTCTATAAAAGAAGTGAGTGTATAAAGGATATTTTGCAAATATTTTATTAATAATTCGATAATTTACTGATTCTAGTCCAAAAAAAAAAATCTCAGCTGAATCGCAATTGTGGGTCAGTTCGACACTAGATCGTTGTCAAAGTAGATTAAGAATAAACGACAATGATCACGATTCGATTGCGATTGTCAATTTGTTTGTGGCCTCCTGGTGGTGATGCATGACGATTTAAAACTTTTTGTTTATTTATCTATTTAAATATAAATGTATTAATATGATTTGAAATGTTATCTTCTTTAAAAATAAGTTAGCACCAGCAACCTTAGAAGCTAAGATGTTATGTCCCTTGTGCCATTAATTACACTGGCTTACATACCCTTAAAATCGTAACACAATTATACCAAATATTGCTGATTGGCGATAGAATGCTGAGTGGGTCGTTACCAAGGTACAAAGCCCTATCACCAGGTTTGTATACGTATACATTAATTAAATATCAGTGTAATTTGAGTTTAAACTAATAATTGTAATTAATCGAAAATAAAGTTTATATGGTTTCAAATATATCAATTTAAAAGCTCTCCATCCTGTTACAATGTATCGATGTGGTAGGAATGTGATCATTTTAAACGCGGTAATAAAGATAGCCATGCTATCAAGATCTACGGTTTATTATCGACTTGAACTGAATTCCTAATCAGCTGATTCAATCTCTACATAATTCGAATATAAATAAGATTGCATGTATCTTTCAAAGATATAAAGAAATATGTATGTATGTTGATCCAAGAAAAAATAATACAACTTTATTAAATTTTCAAAATTTTCAAAAAAAAATTAAATACGCAACCGTCTCTTAGTATATCTGTTTAAATAAATGATGTTATACGGTATCCCACTATTTTTGTAGTTCTCTGTTAGTGCCTTTATATTTAACGAAAATTGCAGTTGTTTACATACAATTCGAACTATAAGTATATTTGTTGTAACTGGTTAACCCATGTTATCGCTAAATAGAGACATAAATTCATATGCAGAAAAGCGATGTACTTCGTAGATAATAATCGTTGAGAGCGGGCTAGGTCAAGAGTGAGGCGCTGTGAAGTATACTAGTCGGCTCCTACGAACGCTGCAATGAATGAGTCATGTGAAGGAACTGTGAAGCTAAACTAGCACAAAAATAATTTGACTTTTTTAAATTTGTATTAGTAAGGCAAATGTCACCCGGTAGTCGCATTTAAATGCGTGTATTATAATACGAAATTCCTTTAGTTCACACATATCTGTCTCATTGGTTGAGATTTCTACTATTGGACACTATTTTCTATTTTGGTGGCATAATATCACACACAAAAAATTTGGTTTAGTCATTTCCTTCAAATCTTATAAATTTCTGTTGCAATATTAGAAAGCTCAGAAACATAATACTGTACGTAATATACGCTAATATCGAGATTGGTTGTGTTTTTTTTTTGTTAATAAGACCGTTTGTTATGAAAGGACTATGTAATATCACGCTACAGGCCTAAGAAGCAACGAATTAATCATAGATATCAACCAATCTTACATTTCGCGAGATATAATATGTATATAATAAAAAAAATACCTTTAAAGAATATTCTAGATCAGTTTAAAAATAATACAGTTAAATTATCACAATGTAGCGCGTCTCTCGTGAAAGCTTTCTTCAACCGCCTCCTAATTTCCTTTGAGAATGTTTAGTTGCGATGCCTATCAAACATTTTAAAGCATACAGGTATAGCTTACAATCATTTGATACTTGTAAAATATAAAACACAAATAGTATCGGGTGATAATGTTTTCCATTGAAACAAGTTAAGACGAATCCATTTATAATTTTCACAACACTAGACATCCCAATAGTAATTTGGTAGTGATACAAAGGAACAGAACCCACGCTTCAACGCGTTACAAATGGCGCCAAGTAGCTTACCTTCATTTGAAACGTTTCCTCAACATTTATCCCAGTTATCTTGTTTATCGAGTCTATCATTTTTTCCGACATAAATATAATCTGTCGTATAAATAGTTTTACCAATTTGTATGAAGAGCTGTTTGAATTATAGGAAATGATATTATTCTATTATAGCCGTTATATAAGCTAATATTTTATGCTGCAAAGATGAATCACTAGCGCGAAGTAATAGAACACTACTCCGAGCAGCGATTGTTCGGTTAAATCAATGCACAGTGTCGCACATTCGCGCACACTTTTAAGTGACCGCGAATATGGTAAAACGAGTCTGATTATTAAACTGTCTCCTTGTTCCAGTGGCTTTTAAAGATTGAGATATAAAATTTTGGGGTTTATGTCTCAAAAAATTGCAGAATATACTGTAGAATAAACAGTACATGTTCTACTTCTTATTCCACTACGCTGCCAATGCAGTTTGGTTGATACACAAGTGGCAGAATTTCATTGATATTAGACACATGCAGGTTTCCTCGCGATGTTTTGACAACCGAGCACGAGATGAATTACACATGCAGGTTTCCTCGCGATGTTTTGACAACCGAGCACGAGATGAATTACACATGCAGGTTTCCTCACGATGTTTTCCTTCGCTGCCGAGCACGGATGAATTACAAACACAAATTAAGCACATGAAAATTCTGTGATACTTGAACCCGCAATCATCGGTTTAGATGCGTGCGTTCTAATCACTAGACTATGTCGAATTTTTGGCTTTTTTTCTTTAGAAATTGGCAGTGCTTGGCCTTCTACTTGCCTTGAAAAAGTCGTAAAGTACGAATACTTTAAGATCTATAAGTTAAAATGATATTTATATTTTATATTTATTAAATTTCGATTTTACACCAGAACATTTTCAGGTCGTATTGGGCTGCGAGTCCAGCGGATTATACGAGTGAGAGTATATGTATTATGTTTGTATAAATACTAATACGCTTTAATATTTAAAGTTCATTAGTCACCGTTGAGTTTGCAGCCGTGGCCAAATTCGGTCAGGACAACGAGATGATATGCTCTAAAACTAAAGGAATCCAAAGAAAGAATTAAATTGAATACTTAACAACAATTTTAAAAGTCGTTCATCACGATGGAGTGTATTTTACAAGTTTTGGCATAGAGCACGCTTTTTGCAAAATCATCCATTGCAATTTGCCTTGATATATTATTACGAAGTTTCTATATGAATAATTTATACCTACTTAAATCCTTACGATTTTTAAAATATTTTTAAAATACTTTTATCACAATGTATTGAAAAAAATGAATTGTATTGAAGAATACGGTTCATTTGTACAGGATATATTTTGAATGGCAACCTTCCTACGATTAGTTTAAATTAAATCTAATTTGACCCGATAATTTATCACAACGATCTACTAATCCAATATTTTCAAACTAGCATATAAAGTACTCGCAAATAATCTAAGATAGTTTAATATATTTATAATAATTTTGTAAAATTTCAGTAAATAAACTAAACATTCGATTAGATTTAGTATAAGACGTCTCAATTGATAATCCCGCTAGGAATATTCAGCACTCACCGCTCACCAATCAATAGTTTTTTTTTTAAATTAAATTAGTGAAAGTCAAATCTTATAATGAGGAAAATCTTCTTACAAAATAAAACATTATATTTTTAAATACGGATTGAACGGCAACAAAAAATAAATTACATTACATAATTTTATATAGTACAGCACCATTTAGATACAGTCCGTTTAAAATATATCTGAAACACAATTTTGCACTTTACAAAATCCAACGGTTAAAGTATCGGTTTCGGAAGAAAAGTTTTAAAAACTTTCGTCTCTTAACACCCACTCCTTAGTCACAGATACTGTATTGTTGGCTGCCAACAGGCTGGAAAGTTTCAGCTATGCTATTCTGCAAAAAATATATTTGACACTATTATAGACTTGATCGTTAATTTACAAGCACTTTTGAATCGGTATTTAACAAACTATATTAAGTGAACCACCTTTTCGGAATGTAAATTCTACCAAGAAGTATTGGCAAGAATATCAGTAGTTACTCTTTTTCAACATTTAAAAATATAGTTATGTTAGTTAAATACAATTATATATGTGTGTATAATCACAATAGTGTATACTATTGTGATTATCGCCCATAGCTTGACTCGCGTTTTACTGGTTGGTCGTCAGATGTTAGGCATAAAAAATAGCCTATGACCTTTCTTGAGAATCAAGGTTGCTTCATACAAAATTTCATCAAATTGGGTCCAGTGACAGACAGACAGAGTAACTTTCGCTATTATTTTATTAGAATAGGTTTAACAACAATCGATGTCACATATCTTATTTGGACCCATAATTGAGTTCAACGTCGAGTGCGGTATTGGTTTTATCAGAATAATGCCTTATTCTTAGGATTTGAAACGCAATATATAATTTAACTTCAGTTTTATTTTACTACCCCAAGTAACGTATATCCCATATATAGTTTAATGCGAATACTCATTAATAAATATATGGGTAAAATATTCCATTCATTCTATAACATTTGAACAATACATTTTTATCAGGTGACTTTTGTAAAATTTACTTTTAGATATTCGAAGATATACCTTTTTTTTTACGGTTACATTATGTCGCTAGTTGAAACTAGTGTTCTAAATAATTTGATTGTCTGGTGTACAAATAAAATGTTATAAACTAAAAGTTGTAATGTTTTGTAATGTAAGTTGTAACTAAATATCTTATGTATTTTACCTGTCGCCTCTTTGCACAGTTCATTTCAGCACTTTTTGCAAGGTTAAATGTTTTATAAAGGACAGCTATATAATGTTTCTTTACAGCTGTTTATGGCGTAGAAATATAAACAATGATTAAAGTGTAAAGACGAGAAACAAATAAAAGGGAGAGTATCAAAGCGTCGAAGGGAGCGTCACGTAGGGTTAACACCCTACACACATTAGAGTCTAGTATTTAATATTGGGGTCTTAAAAACTCCAGCCTTGTCCAATATTAAAATACTGTATAAAAAACAAAAAGTCGTCGCAACAAACCTTTGAGTTTCATTTTGATTTTTTTATTACGAGGCAATGAACAGTCTAGAGAATAAGTTGACTAGTTTTTATTTATTTGTTTCAGACTCATTTGAATTAAGATTCTTCTGTCTGTCTATCTTAATGTCTCCCGTTAAGGTCATGTGATTACTAACATTATTTAAGGTATAATAATGTTGTTGAATTGAAATAAGGTATATTCTTCATTCAGAACAGATTCAGAAGTCAATTAATCTTTTAAACTAATTGAGAGTCAAGATTTATTTTTATTTTTATAAGAAATTACTTCTGTGAAATTTAATAGTATAACCGATATTTACATTTCGTTTTACAAAAAGCAGACCAGTTAAACTGCAACTACAACAGATGTAAGTCTATCATGATTTGTTATTTAACTATCTTCTTAGATTTTTAGGTCTTAAATTCAAATAATGATCCGGATCAATAAATGTTATTGTGTAGTTCTAGCTTGGAGCTATAAGTGACACTACCGTGCCTCAGAAAACATCTAAAACCGTTAGGTCTAGCTGATTTTGCTTTGCATATGTTGGATTGTCATCCTCATGTGACCATAACATCTCTTACAAAGGTCTAGTCTAGTTCATTTCTAGTTCTTAATTATAGCTGAATTTTAATCCTAAACATACAATGTCCTTTTTTATATATTGTGATGGAAAATAATATAAAATAAGTAGGTACAAAAATTCAAGTAGTATTGGACTCAACTGCCGTTGTAGGAAATCACTTCGCTCGGGGCTACATCGAGATTAATCTGTTGTTCAGCCGCCGCAGCCGCAGACGAGTCGGCCGAATTAAAGTGAAACGACACCGGACCCGTCACAAGGGATCCTTTGTGCGTCTAGGATATTGCGTGCCTCTTCTGACTTTCGCTGAGCCGTCTGGATGGCGTTTTACTAGAGATTTTCAAGGCAATAGCAAACAGTATTACTAGATAATTTTTTTAATCGATTTAATAAACCACTGTTTTAGGAGTATTTTATATTTATATTGGATTTTAAATATTACATAGGTTTTCCTTGAAGATGTTGATGTTCTATACATTCAATTAAGGGCTAATGAATCATCGAATCACCGAACAAATATCTAACCAACAATTTAACTTATCTGACTGCTGAAAGGACAAATAAGATTGACGCATTTTTCAATGGTGAGGCAACATGGTATTAGTTATTTGTATACGCACATGGAAGTCATTAAAGTTGAACTATGAAGGTATAAAAAACGTATCGAAATGAATAAATATAGTCCTCTGTGCAACGGCAGGAGATTATCTGGTCTTCAATAGTACCTAAATGTCCATAATTTCTTAGATTACTTTGGAAAAAGAAGAAATAATCGCGACCAAAACGGTAATGGATCTTGTTATATCCATTGAATAGACGTTTATCTGGTCGTCGAAGAGGCAGATAAATTTGTTCCTCAGTTAGGGGCGTTATTGACCAAATAAAGCCTGTCTGAATGAAAAATGCAATTTTTTGTTATCTGTCAAATAAGTGCTACGTAACTGTTTATTCGAGGACTGAGATAAAAAATTATACATTTTAATAATTTTTATAAATCATTATTTTTTATACTTTATTTTACACTTAATTTTCCCCTTTGAAACTTATTGAAATCAGTCTTGTTTGGTGTTATGAAGGCTAGCTTAAATTTTAGGCTGTTTACGGTGGCCTTGAGGCAGCATTTCGGTGTAACAAATTGTCTGGATCCAATCTGTGCGATGTGCCGAGACACCACCATTGCACCCTAGAGACTACTGCGATAGATGTGTACTAGGGATGGCTGCATTTAAAATTATATCGATATATCGATATTTGCTTCCCAGAACATATGAGTCCAGCCCAATCTCCAGACTATAATCTATCTCTTCAGTCTGTTAATCATACAAGCTATGTCGGTAACTTTGGTTCTTCATCGGATAACCTCATTTCTGATTTTATCCTTCGAAGGTACTTCGAGCAAAGCTCGCTCCATAGCACGCTGAGTAACCTTTAATTTAAGGATTAGACCCCCAGTTAGTTGCCGCATTTTAGCACTTTAAGTCATGGAAGGTATTTCATTAAGGTTTGAAAATTTTCGTTTTCAAACATTGCGGTATAGCTGACGTAAGGACTTAATGCAGGTTGCCTTAACCTGGCAACCTTAACCAAATATGTACTTCGATCGGTTTCCTTCTGAAACTTGTTCCTATCGATTATTGTATGACTTGAACCAGGTAGGTATATCAGAATTATATAGTAGGCGTATCAATAGTTGATTATATTATGCATTCACATTCTATCGATATTATTAAATGGCCATCACTAGTTATTCGCCACGCAAATTGCAAACGACCGTTTCACGGTTGCAATCCCGTGCCTATCTCGCCCGGTCGTACAAATGAGCAGCTATTGAATGGCATCACAATCGGGACATGAAACGCCTCACAGATTGCGTATAAATGTTTATTTTTTTGGGAAATGTTTTAACGAATGTGCGTCTTTTTATTCAAATGATCTATTTTAGTCAAAACCATTAAAAATTGGAAGTACTTTATTATTACTATACAATAATATAATCTTTTATAAGTCTTATTCGCGAGAATTCATTTCATAGCATAATTAATCTAAAAAAAAATCAATCATATCCAAACTAGCTCGTATAATTCTGATAATTTTACGACCGTTTCCTCAAAGCGTAGCTCTACTTTAATTAGTAATATCCCGATATAAATTAATACATTGACAAATACTCAGCTTTGTTAAAAAAAAGTAATAATATAAATGACAGTTATATTGGTAAAGGTGTTTGATCAACAATACGTGTTCTGCGTTCCCCTTCAAATATCGATGTCATGTATAAGGCGCTTTGTGACTGTTAGATCAACAAAACAGTCGACACAATAGGAGTAAAATGTAATAACCAAGTATGTTGACAAATAATCAAAGAATAATATCTTATCACAAACACACGCACGTTACAAAAACAATAATACTATCTGAAGTCTAGCTGTAAATATAAATATAAAGAAGAATGTTTATTTAGAATTTATTCTTCTGCCTAATAGATAGACCTTTTCTCTTAAGGAAATCACTTGCAGCTTGATTCACCGATCTGTTCCAGTGCAAGCTGTATTGGATTTAGTATAATAGAATTTTATTAGACACAAGCAGGTTGCAAGTGAAAATTCAAAAGTGTACTGATTTGAACGAGATAAGTTCATTGGGCCGTTTCAGCAATGTATTCAACATTATATTTGTAATTTATTTTCATAAATTTACAAATATCCATTCATTATTTCGTTTTGCCTTACTGACTCTCTGTTTCGTCGATCTAGTGGTGAGTTTATAAAATCGAGGATCTGAGTTCAAGGCCCGTTTTAGGTCCACTAAAAGTCATTGGGTATTTTATGCGAGCAAATCCCAGCTACATCTTTGAACCTGGAAGTTAGCCGGTGGTCCTGCTCTTGAACTCTTTACAGACGTGTCGGATTTACTTTCCCATTTGATTATGAGATAGAGAGTGGAGAGTATACTTGTGTTTGCGCATACAGTTGTCCATTATATAACGTCCCGAATTTGTTTGGTCTCCTTTAATAAAGGCTTGCCGAAATCAGTCCTAATTTAGACTATTCCTAAGAATAGTTCTCAGCTCCACATATTTGAATGTAAATTATAAAATAAGACCTTTGAACAAAAACATACATGCACACATTAGCCAACAACCCGTTTTCTTAAGTAAGAAACGACATTAAATATTTAGACAACAATTAATACATATTTCTCGTGTGTAAAGTTAATTTACCATTCCCTCGGGGATGTCTCCCTTGAAATGTTGATAAGGTTTTGCCTAAAACCTGCCACATACGATGAAAGTTTGATTACTTTTTTACGACCAAGCCCCTTTCCCCCCTTTAATTCCCTGCGCCCTCCGTGCGTCGCAGGAATTAATTATGAGTGTCAACGTCGTAATCCGTCGTATACATGTTGTAGGCTTGTGGCCTAATAATGCAAATGAGTTGCCATGCAAATTAAAACCTTATAGTAATGGAGTTAAAATTCTTTGTTATAAAGATTATAATAATAATCGTCTTTAGTACATTATGAGTTGTGCGACGTGCGAATTGTAATTATTATTATCGTTTCGTAAATATTTGAAGACATGTTGTTTGACAATGTCCCAGTGCTAGGAAATCACCTCCTTACCTTTTGAGGACGTTTGCATCAGACTTTAAAGTTCTGCTCTACGGCCTAATGAGATTCGAGCACAAGATAAAAAAAAAAACAGATTAAACAAATGAAATAGATAAATGCTTATTTGGTTTTAAACCAGTAACATTAATTTTATGGTATATTTAAATACATTTCTTTTCCTAAATTAGCGAAGCTTAAAAACGCACGTGTACCCAAGACAGTACCTAATATCTAACTCTGAATATTAAAACTTATCATTACATATTATTGCTCATATATATTATAGTATTTTTGCAAATATCAATATTTCAATGTCTAAAGCTGGACTATTATAAAAAATATTTTTGTTGAACAAAGTGTATTATTCCATCCGAAATGAAATTGAACCTTCCAATTCAGTGAAGAGTATTGTGAACATAAACGCCTCTGTTTATTTATTTGGACCGTGAAAATATTCAGCGACAAACTGTTACACAAAACACTTACTGATAATGAAACATGTATTTTGTTCATACAGATCGTATGATATGTTTCTAACTTACAAATCATTCTATTACAACTACTATCAGGTACAATAGATATTTTATAGGGCTACTAAGGGCGAGGTTTTGGGTTCAAATAATGAAGTGAAACCAGTGAAAACTTATTAGGATTTTCTGTCAGAGAAATAAGTAGAAGTGGCCCAGACTTTGTAAATTGCTATTAAGATATATATATGTACTTACGACGAACACAAAGCGAACGTAAGAGGCGACGTAACCGTGGTAGCCCAAACAACAGGTGAAACATAATGATAACAGTGCTAGTTTAAATCCGGGAAAGCACTGCCTTTTCATGTGTTTGATTTATGTTTATATAATTTATATCGTGATTGGGAGTGAAGGAAAATAACGCGAAGAAAACTGCACGTGTTGGATAATATTCGTCTATAAAATAATATTTATCCTGCAAAAAAAAAAGAACAAGTACATGGTTGGTTGCCTTAGACAATATATATCTCAGTTTATAATAACATAGTCATCAAACGAAATATAGATAAGGTACTGGCTATCCTAGCTAGGCTAATTCAATAACCTATGTAAAGGATAATCAGTCCTCTCCCCGAAAGTTAACTGTATGTGTGGTTGTATTCAACACACGTGGAATAAGATCCTTACGTTCCTTTTGTTCTATTTTTTTAATATTTCATAAAAGTAACTATTACCGATATACAGTCTATGTATTTAACACTTACTGCCAAGTGCGCCGTAGTTTCAATAGCTTGAAGGCAGTTTTGAAAGTGAATTTACTACGATTTGTTGAGTTTTAGGTACAAAGATTCTTAATTAAACTAAGGAACAATGAAGAAACATTAGTGGCGATCGTTTTCCCTTATTTACGATGTTTTCTTTGATGCCTACACTTTTAGACCACGACTTTAAGTAACTCGCCATATGCTACCTAATTGATATTGATAAACTGTAATGAGTATACTTTAACGTTTCCAAGCGACGTTACGGTCAAAAGCTAGTATAATTATGTTTAAAATATATCTATGTTTATAATATATAACTAGCGGCTCGATCTGATTTCAGAAGAAGAAAATAATGATTTTATGAATTTCGTTAAAAAAAATCTGGTCCCATTCGCCAGCTACCTCTCTAAATCTACTCGATTAAATAAATATACTTGCTACGAATTAAAGCCCCAGACGTTTAGTTCGTAAACATGTGTTCTATCAGGATCATGGTCTAAGTTGCTACAAAGTTAAACCTTAACTTTTCACTCGAACTTGGACAGTTTTAATCATAATTCAGGCACTGGCGAGGGGGGTGATAGGCGTTCAAGAGCTTTATCCTTCACTCAGTATTACCGTTTTCATAATACCACTTCCCTAATAGTTGTTGGAATTACTTAATCAAGGCTCTTCGTTTATATTGGCCGGGGGCTCTCCTTGTTAAATGTAGGATCTTTAAAGGGCTGCAAAAATAGTCTTATTTACTTTTGAATTAAAAAGAAATGTTCTTCTCAAAACGGTGTATGAACTTGAAAAGTATGTAACGATCAATGTATGAATTTCTTCTTTATATTTTGGTATATCCTAAAATGTTAACTGTTTCTAAATTGATAATGTACTTATATGCTGTTTTTATTTTTGTTTTAATTTTAATTTTAATTGAATATATATATATATATTTTTTTTTTTTTGTGTATTAGCTTTAAGTGGAAACTTGATTGATTTGTGTTTTATGTTATTTTTGTTTTATATTACAGTGTTTTTAAAATTGTTTGTTTCCCAAATAAATAAATAAATAAATAACCATTTTTTTGCAAGAGGTTTTTTAATAGTGTAACTAATTCTTAAATCAAATTGATAGAAATTCACATATATTAAATACGTGAGTCCATACAAACTTTTAATATAGCAATTGATATATTTTTATCTTGTAAGAGATATAAAAACACATAGAGATACTTTTGTGTGTTCTTGCTATAATAATACAATAATGAATGCTACGTCCGTCCTATGTCAATCTGTTGGAAAATAGAGTTATTTTGTAAGAAAAAAATCTGTGGTCTGGTTGTAAAAGGGCCAAAATACATTTCCCAACGAAATGTAAACTACGTTTTGCTTTTGGGTAAATAATTTAAAAAATAATAAAGTGCTTTGTTTGTTTGTATTGTTAAGGGGTAATCTCTGGACTTATGATTCAATTCTATTTTTTTTTTCAGCTACTATGTTACTTATACTAACGAACCGCCCTGGCTTCGCACGGTTGCAATACTGATACTAAATATATTACAGAATATCATTATATACGAAGTTCATAGCTTTTTGTCATTAAACAATACAAACCGCTATTTCCCTGCGTTTTAAATATTTAATATCAATTTTTTTTATAAATAAAAGCGTGTTACATTGTATCTGGACATTAAAGAACATTATGTATAATTACATATTCAATAACTATATTTTTCTGATCTAGTTTCAATTATTATTTTTACTTTTTTAGTTCTTTTAATAAACAGAACACAACAAAAACTTGTTTTTAAAAAACTTTGTTTTTTTTCTTTTAATTTTATTTATTCTGATTACGAAAAGTAAGGCTTATTAATATTAAACATTTAGCGTCAGGTCAAATAATTTAAAACTCATCGCAGAATAACATTTTCTATGATAATTATAACATTTAAAGCGTACACATGTTAACTCAGCGTGTTCGTGTCAATAATCAACATTTCATAAATGAGATATAAAGTGATTTCTTACAGAATATCACTATACTTTTCGATGATTGATATCGAATAATGATAGTAGAAAATAAATAATAATTTAAAAATTTCATTTTGATTCACAAAACATTTTCTATTGAAGAATGAATTTTTCCTTTTTATAATTAAAATGAAACATGTTAATGAGGATATTACTTTAACTTGTAGAGAGCTCGTCGCGGAACTACACGCCTGCAGGATGTTTTAATGAAGTTAGTTATGTCAACTTACTTAATGTTAAGTGAAAAGAATGTTAGCGTGTTCTATAATTCTCAATAATACTTTTGCGAAATTTAAAATCATATAACCCTGTCACACTCCTGTGGAGGTAATATATGTAATTTTTTTTCAGTTTCATTTAATTTTGCGAGAAACATGTTTCATATATTGAACCTTATATTAAGAATAACATAACATTTTTAATATAATATTATATTAAGAATATAACTAAGGAGAATATATTACACCAGCTTTAATTGTAGCAGGCTTTCGAAATTTCACATATATTTAGTGTAAAGGTGAATGATTCAATTTGTGTAATGATTTTTATAATATTTTATTAATATTATAAAGAAAGTTTATTCATTTGTTTTTTTTTCGCATTCACAGAAATGCTATTGATAACGATTGATATGAAACTTTCAGATCAAATCAAATCAGAAATTTATTAAGAAGAATAATGCTTTGCTAAGATAAAACTTGGAATTACAAGTTTATCTTAACTTTTCAAGTATACTAGCGATCCACCTCGGTTTTTCATTGGTGCAATTTATACGGTACATGTATATCCTATACCATTCAACAATAATGTCAATTTCTACCTTTATTTTTTTTAGTAATAGATTAGTTCTGCAGAATACCCCCTAATAAAAGTGCAAATTGATGTTAATACTATTAAAATTATCAATATTGTTGTAAATATATTTAGTATATCTATGGAGTTCCATTAAAACCTCTACCTACTTTATCTAAAACATCCCGTAGGGAGTCTGAGCGCCAAGATTATAAAGCCCTACAAGCTTGTTTGTGTATCAGAAATCAGAGTAACAAGCCGTAAATATAAAATATCTTAATGTAATCTGATATAAACTAAGTATCAAAGTTATTTGGTCGCATTAAAATAGTTGATACTTTATGGTTCGGAAGTAGACTATATTATTGTACAGTAACGTGTTGCATAGTTTTTAATATAGATAAATATTTATTTAAAATTTCCTGAGAGAGTCATAAATATTTTTTGCATGTTTGATATATAGATTGAACATTAAAATATTAAATATATTTTCAGAAAAAGTAACTGAAAATATTTTCAGAAATATTTAAAAATTATAAGAAAAAAAAAGAACATTTCATATCTGCAAAATAAACTCAGATATTAGAACAGCTTATTTCTTGGCGTAAGATTTTATTGAAGTTTTGCTTCTATATCATAATGTTAAAATATTTTTCCTCCAAACGGTACTTGATGTATAATATACAAACACAGTTTATTAAATTTCTAATATTCAAACGTTCGTTAAATCAGGGTATAATAAAGATAGCGTGGCGGGCAGAGTCTAATGTGTTACAAGCACCACAGGCCTCGTTAAATTACCTTTTCCTTCGTATCCGCCGAGTTCACGAGCGAACTTTCACAATAACTTTCACAGAGATTTCATCACTCTGAAACTCTTCCTAATATTATTCTTAGAAAGAAAGTTATGATCAATTAACCTCATGAAATATGTCTACATTATTTTTAAAGTTTTCGTAACTTACGTTTTATACAAAGGCTTACTGGAACTGTTGAGTTTAGAGCTGCCGCACATCGGAGCGCAGCGCAGAGTATGTTTGAACAAAGATGCTCTCGAGTACTAGTCGTTTGCTTCATTTATTTTGAATTGTATTTAAATGTATGCAATGTTGTAAACAAATATTTATTGTACATGTTGTAAAAGCATATTTCAAAATTCATCGCCTAAGAGGATGATATTCAGGGAGAGGGAGATTCTTTATCAGATTTTTTATAGAAGTTCATAATTTATTTTTAAGTTAGAAATATGGCTTTTTTTTAAATTAATTAATGCGTTTATGAGTCAGCTTGTCATTAGAGCGCTTTTAAAAATCATCCTTTAAGGAGGTGAAATTGGTTTTGAAATAATGTTTATTTTTTTATTTGTTAGAATTAACTGTTATTTAAAAAAGTATAATAATGCGGGTAAATGTATTTTTTTGGTCTTAAGTTTATATAAAAATATTTTCACATATTTAAACTATATTTGCATAATCGCCTACGATGTTTTTTATCATATTTCTTTGTTTTTACTTTAATTTATTTATTGTCATCCAGTTGTTGAAATGCAAATGAATAGTTGTTGATTTATTTATTTTTGGGTCACTATCTGTTTTTTTTTTCTTTATTTACGATCTATACCATTCTTTGTGCAAAACTTTAATAAATCTCTCTCCATAAAAAAACAAAACTTAAAGCGCAGTGACATGTAAAAGCAAGAATAAACTTGTAACAGTTATAAGAGGTGCCAAGATAAAGGTACATTCCACTAACGGTTAGTACGAATCGGCGCTATATGGCACAAAAAATTTATCATCCTCTTTAATAGCGTCAATGAATAAGATCCTATTAAAGTGATACCATATATATTTAAAGTAAATTATGGCTTGCAAATTAAAATAAAATTTTATTAGTTTCATTTATGCACGGCTTTGTTCAGAATTAAATTAAAAAAAAAACATAAATATTTCCAGTCTATGAAATAGAATTATTATTTTCATGGAAATAGGCTATTTGACTGGTTTTTAAAATGCATTTTATATTATTTAGTAGAGGTTAATACGATAAACGCACATGATAAATAAATAAATATAAATATTGGACAACATCACATACATTACTCTGATCCCAATGTAAGTTAATGAATCCAGTAAAAGTTGTCTTTTTTAATTCTAGTACATATTTGCTGAAAAATAACAAAAATAAAATTACCATATTTAAATAACGCGCGAAAGCGCTACTTTGACAATATGGCGCTGCAATGGGGTCGGTGACGTCGCTTGCCTGTATTGTAATCTGTGGCACATATAATCCACATACAGTAGGCAAACGAGGTTAATAAGCAAGTGACGTCATCATAAGCCTGACCAATCGGGAGCGTTTTGTCAGGTGACAAACGTTTAAAAAAATGCATTTTTATTTATGGATTTTTGAATAAATTAATTTTTATTTTCAACTTTCGTTGATAAATAACCATTTGTCGCATTGTCAAATAGCCTATTCTTAAAAAGTGTTTTATTTATGTATAATATTTAGAATATAGAGGTTTTAAGTTATTTTTATATGAATATATAAAAATAAATAATAATAATCACTGGTTGGCAAAATGATATCAATCAACGGAATAATTGTATAATATTATTAAGTTAAAAAACTAGATTGTCCACAGGATTGGATATTACAACACTAATGATTTTTTCGTTAATTGGCTGTTTCAAATAACGAAAAGATGTTTCTTATTATTGTACATGAAAACATGAAATCTATACCTGTGAAAATTAAATAAAAAAAAATATATAAATATCCGGCTGAGTCTCTTTCGCCGGTTCTTCTCAGGTCCGAGGTGTTAATTTCCGAACCGGTGGTAGATTTTTGACTATAATAAGCAATTGTAATCACTTCCATATTGAAGAAAGATTTTTGAATTTGACTTTGGTTGAATGGAACTATCAAAAATTAAAAAATATGTTTTATAAAAGTTTATGAAAAATATTGAATACACTGCATCCTATTATATTTTTCTTAGTGATTGATTGCCAGCAATCATTTTGTTTTTAAGTGACTAAGTTTGCAAGTGAAAATTCCTATAAGAATAATTATAGTACTGTAACTAAGTATTGTGCGTTAAGTAGCGCTATAAATGCCGTGGATTCAGTATCATTTGAAGTAGGGCGAATTTTGCCTCGAAGCACATCTGCATTGAAACAAACTGCCTGGGGTCAGAGGCCGCTTCTTGTTCTGCCAGTTGTGGACGAAATATTGTGGCCAGCTGTTACTTTGGTGGTGTGCCTCGTTCCTAATATTGAATATTTTTCCAGTCTTCAATACAAATATAAAAGCTCTTCGGTCATTGATTTCTTATTGATCTATACTGAGATAATTCATAATAATATGTAAGACAAGTTTTTTCCATTAATTTGTTTATGTCAACTAATGTTGCTAATCCTATTTACATATGTTACAAACATATTGTTAGATATAAAGTTTATTATTCGCATGTGACCTTGGCGAAATAATCTGTGCCCTCTCGGTACAAATAAAAGTCAAATAAATAAATAAAAAGTTTACTATGTCTACGCAGGTAGTTGAAGAGAATATTGACAACTTGGACGCATTTCACATATCGAGTACAAAATGAGCATATTAAAAAATATATTTATTTTAATGCATTTAAAACTTCAAATATTTGTAAATGGAATTGTTTATAAACTTGTGATAAATTATGGTTATATTTATTATAATATTACACGTGTGTTTCTACTTTTATTATTATTAATAATTTGAAATTTTAACAGTTTGATCAACGCTGTTTCGGATTTCTGATTGGGTATTACTGTGCCATCTCGTCCTACACTGATTTACTGGATGACAGAGGGTTTGCATAGCAGCTTGCGTTTTAATAACGTACAGAAATGCTACCATAATATCTAACCATTAAATCCATGCGCGTAAATCTTGGTAGCGCCCAGCGATGCACAGTGCACATAAGGTAATCTCTAATTGACTAATGAATACTATCGTATGGTACATTGTGCTCCTGGAGAGAGTTAAATTATCACTTTTACCTGTCAAGTTATTAATTCATTAGTATATATTTATAATATAGTATGTTACATGTCAGTAGTACATATAATATTTATTATTATAAATATTTAAAGCATTTATTTAATTTAATCATTATTTAGCATTTAATTATTTTCCTTTATTTCGATTCTAAAAATATTATACGTGACGTTATACATCCATGTGAAACCAACAAACAAATTCAACCCTCTGTAATATTAGTATGATTACACGAACAATCAATACTATCTAGAAAAACTCTTCAAAGAATGGTACGTTGGAAATTGGCGACATTCAATTACGGTCATGATGTGGCGATAAGAAATAGCAAGCTTATCCCACAAGTCGGACACGACTACCCTTTCTTATCAAGCCTTATCAGGGACGGGATACATAAGCTTTATCTACTGCTATAAAGCAGACGTCGTTCGCCGATATTCGAAAAGTTGGCATTCGCTCAGAAATTCTCAGAAGATTTTCTGAAATATTCGACGAGTTGAGATAAAAGGTTCAGCGACTTTGTAGAGTGAGGCTCAAATTGTAAGTTATTTCAAGTGAACTTCCATAAAAAGTATTGACGATATTATAAAAAATATTTTTTTATACTATATTGATATAAATATATCGTTAAAATTATTGTCATAACATGATAATGATAATCCTCTTTGACGGACTTTGGACAGAATTGATAAATGAAATGAAATAAATTTCTTGACATAAAAATACAAACTTCATTGACTTTTTATTGGCTTGACCTGGGGCTCGAACCCGGGACCTGAGGATCTGCGATTCAATAAGCTACTTGATAGACCAACGGCAATCAATCGTAGTACATACGTAGCTACATATTTTTATAACTTCAAGTTTTTTAATTCTTATCTCACTCTTCCGTTCAATGTTATTCAGTCAAAAAACACCTAATCTTTACCTCATTTTTATTAACGTACTTCAAATTTAGAATAGGTAAGGAAGAAGCAGCATCTAATAGATATGAATTTTTCATTGTATCGGTAATTATTTTATGTGTCAAGTAAAGAAATAACTAATACAAGAATGATTCCTGATCTTGTGTCGATATAGTGAACTTTGAAACTACGTTCTCTCAGTCATATCCATCGCATGAGTTATTCGCTCTGGTCAAAAGCTTTTTACTTTGTTTTTATTCGTAACATGTTTATGTGAAAATAGTTTTATTTCCTAATAAAAGTATGAACTTTACTCATAATGTTTATAACATACTCAAGACAAGACACAAGCAAACAGACGACCAGATGGTACCTAGCACATCACTTTTCCTCATATATACTTGCACTGTTTAAAGTATAAACCAATTAATTTAACGTGCCGTGGTTGGATGTAAAAATAATTGAGTTATGAAAATATGTTCCTTGTACCTTTAATTATACTTCCTCATCTATCCTAAAAACAGGAACGCTAAAATTATTAGAACATCACTTATGAAATTGCCAATTTTGAATCGATCGATATCTTTTATTCCACTTATAATTCCATATTCAAATTATTTTGTTATATGAAATTTTATAAAGATATTCATTTTTTTTTTTATATACAAAAGCAATGACATATGTAGAGATCTAATAACCGTTTGTCGATAGAACGATTGATACACGCCCACCCACGTGGCCCTAAAAAACTGTGAAACTTACAATCGCTTATTATATTATTTTTTAAATGTAACGCTTTCTCCTACCTTTATGCAAGTTCGCTTTAAGCACTGTAATTATTATAGTCATAAAAGGGTCAAGTAATTTTAAACATAAAAAGAAACAGTTAAAAAGTGAATGCATAAATTTTCATATTTAGAACGTGAAAATATCTAAATAGGAAAAATCGTTGGAAATAAATCACACAATTTTATATTGCAAAAGACAGTTGAGAAGGTCGTTCACCTGATTGTTTATGGCGACTTCGGCTCGTATACAACGTTATGGTACGAAGAATTACACATTTGTTACATGACTTATGCGTTGCGAACCTAATTTAAGTTTGTGTAATCCTTTTTCCAGATATATCAGGTCACTTAGTCTTTAAGCCATAACACATCAACAAAAGAGAATAATAACTTTTATTGTAATATGTAAAATATGATATAATTTTTATAATATTAATAACATTCAACTATTTAAGGCTTGAATATATGTGAAATAGCTTCTTTTAAATTACAATGATTCCATTTTTAAAACATTTATTATTATTATAATAATATATGTATTCACGAAAAAAAGAAAAAAACTTGGTGCCTACGGTATATACAAAGGTTAGCAAGGGAGAAGAGAGTGACGGTGGAGAGGGGGGGGGGGCATGACGCTCTCTGTCGTCAATCGTACCACCATATTTTATTATTGATATTAACCATTAATTAACGATGTTTAATATCAATATTAAACTATAAATTCTAAGTATATATAATAAACTATAAATTCTAGTATATTTTTATTTGAGGTTTTATACAAAGTTATATGTTTGTTTACTGATTTTAAAATTAATACATAATAATTAATTAAATAGTTAACTGTATACATATGTATGTAATAACTACATAGTAATGATTATTAACATTCAAATTATATTGTTAGTGGATCAATAAATTCAATTCGAAATCTTTTGATTATTCAAATTACTTTTGACTTATCAATTTGTCGACTACAATTGAATGAAAAGGCGATTTTGGATTAAATTGTAATACGTTTTTTATCAACAATAAATCTCATAAACATAAATAATTTCTAATGTTATTTTTACAAAAAGATTGAAAAAAAATATATATTTGATATTCTATTACGTAATATTTCATTAAAATTTCAATTTAACGAACTAGTAGACTTTGTTCAGTTTGAACAACAATTAAATACATTTTCTCAGTAACAACTCATTATTCTAAAGCGCGCATAATTGTAGCGTTGTGTTCGTCTGTCCGTCTGAGAGGAAGCGTTGGACAAAGTTGGACGAGACAAGTGCAGTACGACGTACTCAAATTGTGGGAACATTTTGTAAAATTATTCATACTGCCATTAATAAATACAATGCTTTACAATAATATAATGAACAGATCAGGTTTATACTTTAACTTTTGAGAACACAATATTATATTATTTTTAATATTTTCAGGTAACTTGTAATCTCTGTTTTCAAAGAATTACTAATGTTTTTTTTTTTATACGGCAATTTAGGGTAAAGCTTGAGTTAAAGCGGGTGTGGCAATGAGGATTTAATTTGAATTAAAATACTCAATTAACGCTGTAGTCTAGATATTTTTGACAAAATTCGGGGTAACAGTAAAGTACAATACTTCTCGTATAACTGAGCTTTGAGACTGGATACTGTCTATTAGATATTTTAACTAACCATGAATATAAACATTTCTTTGTTCTTAACATTAAATGAGATATAACAATATATAATTTTAAGTATACCTTTATTGTTTATTGTGTGTTTTTAAACAAAGAGTATAAGGAAAAAGTGTATGCCTACATTTTTATAGAAAAGTTCCACCATATTTTTATAATTACAAGTAAAAACATTTACCAATGAGTAAACCAAATAGTTATTTAAACTACACACAATTGTTATTATAATATATTTTTTATATTTTACTTTTAATAAATACTTTTATTTACTCCGTGTTGTGGTCGATGAGAAGAAAATAATTTTACATTATAAAAAAATGTTTGGAAAAATTATATATATGTAATACATGTACTCATAAATATTGAACAAAATACATTATCAAACAGCAACTTGATAATGCCATTTATCGGACCCAGGCTCAGTTAGTCTTCAAGTTATTTATTTACCTCTGACTCTAAAAATATGTCATTTACAACGACCCTTTAATTCAACAAGTCTAGCTACGAGCATCTGGACAAAAATATATAAATTATATATAATTCATTAATTTTTGTCATTCGGTATAATCTACAAATTATGCCATGATCGATCATCATCGTATTCAGACCTACGTTCGCTATTTAAACCAGCATCAATTATATTTATTATACACTAATAATAATTCCTTGGGTCCACTTCTATAAGAAAAATCCGCAAATACTTAACATGTTTAAAGACAAAAACATGTTAAATAAATAAGGCGTATTAATCGATAAAAGCATAGAGACTAAATTTTTTTTTTGTATTAAATTAACTTTAGAGAACTGGGACGGTCAGTGATTAAAAGACGTGAATCTTAACCGATGATTCTGAGATCGAACCCCACACAAGCAACACCGATTTCATGTACTTGTAATAAATTATCTCGTGCTTGGTGAAGAAGGAAAACATCGCAAAACCGTGCAGGTTAGGTACAGGATGAGAATCTGCCACGTGTATCCAGTATAAGGGGTCGTCTTATTGGAGGAACGTGGCGGAGTAAGTTATGAGCCTTCTCCTCAAAATGGAGAGGAGGCCTTTGTCTATGAGTGGGAGATTAACAGGTTGTTGATTCTCAATTATCTTACCTATGTAATTTAATTTGTTGGAAACAAGTAACGTCAGAGTATTTTGCCGGTTCTTCCGCGTTATTAATTTATTAGCTAACCGGTAGTAGCTTTAAACTTAATTAACAGATCTTTATGCATTTTATATATTTAGAACGTATTATTCAACCGTTTGTTTTTATTTTGTGATCATTTATATCAACGCAAATAATAAGTTTTAAGCGCTAACTGGTTATACTGATAAAATGACATCTTAATAAAACAATGAATTCGGTACATTATTTGCTGGAAGAGGTGGCTGACTGGTTAGATTATACATATACTTCGCAAAAATGATTATGGGTTTTAAATATATAACTTGCAAAGCAGTAATACTTAGTATTGTTGTTTCCAGTTTGAAATCTTGAAATCTTAGCTCCCAAGGTTGGTGGCGCATTATTGTTGGAAAGAATCGTTCATATTTGGGTGATGGGGAACATCAAGCCATTTGCTCATCCGCTTACATATACCATAAAAAAAATTCTCGATGGTAATGGGAAAATTCCCGAAAATCTGCAACAGCCGCCAACTCGCATTGTGTTAGAGTGGTGGAATATTCTTAAAACCTTCTAGTTAAAAGGAGAGGCTTGAGTTAAGCAATGGGATATTTACACCCTGTATTTTTTTTATATTTTAATTAAATCACAGATTGTTTTCGTAAAATTTGCGATAGCTTCCTAAATTTTCAAGTGTTTTCTTTTTTTAGTATTGCTTAATTAAAGCCTTGATGGCGGTCTCATGCCGTTGAATAATGCATGTTCTGTGTTATTCAGTTGAAGGGTAACGGCTTCTTTCAGCTTTTCAGTGCCTTCCAAATATTCTAATATAATATGCTAATATTTAAATTTACATATAATTCTATAGGAAATAAATCATTTGTATTTTAGGCCTAACAATATTCTTGAATTTGTTTATAAACTAGGTTTTACTCGTGATTCCTTATCTTATGTTGTTTTAGAAGCAAACATTAAGGTGAGGAGTTTTAGAGCCAAGGTGATTAAGTCAGTGTATTTAATTAGAGGCATATTTGTAATCAATCGTGATAATATACTTGGTGGTAGGGCTTTGTGCAAGCTCATTTGGGTTGGTATCACCTACTTATCAGATATTCTACCACCAAACAGCAGTACTCAGTATTGTTGTGTTCCCGTTGGAAGGGTGAGTGAGCCAGTGTAACTACAGGTACAAGGGACATAACATCTTAGTTCCCAAGGTTGGTGGCGTATTGGTGATTTAAGGAATGGTTAATATTTCTTACAGCACCATTGTCTAATGGCGATGGTGACCACTTACCATCAGGTGGCCCATTTGCTCGTCCGCCTACTGATATAATTAAAAAAAAAACATATTGTACGAAGTGGGCTACATTTTCGTTTTCTTTCATGATTACTATTTTTACATTTATTAATACTAAGACTAAAATAATAATATTAAAAAAAAATGAGAATATCCATATTGTACGTAAGCTCTGTATTATATGGTATATAGCCTCTTTGCTACACAGCCTCCTTGGCTCGTGACATATTCTAAGTCCCGGCACGTCCCATCTGGCTCGGACTCAATGCGGCTAGTAACAGATGTTTGTTCAATGAATATCTTATTTATTTATCACTATAACATCGATATATTATTTATTATGGTATTCCTGTATCGAACTTCGGATTATGTGACAAAATTGTATAGCCTATTAGTTTGTGCATATTTGTAAGGCTATTCTGCGCTATCAACACGGTCTCTTTATTAAAGTTTTTCTATCGATATCTAGAAGAAATAATTATTTTTTGTATTATACATTAAAATAATTTTACTTGATGTTAGCGCTTTGTACAAGCCCGTCTGGTTAGATATCATCTACTCATTCAAAGTTAACGTCAAAAATCTTTGTAGAATATAGAAGCGATACTCTTGCTTATTAAATTTTTTTAAAATGACTTATGTTACAATTATTGTTTTCATACATTACAAAAAATATTTTTTCGTTATTTTAAGGTGGCTCACTTATGTCACGAAAGAACTCATAGGAAATTTAAAAAATTACGTAATTAGTACAACGATAAGGTTTATCAAAATCAAAACCAAATTTTGCAAGAAATATAAAAAAAAATGTCTATTTCTTCTTAAAAGTATAACTCATTTAATGTACTTACACAATCGTTTATCTAAGATCTGGCTTTGATAGCTTACAAAATAAACAAATACCTACTTATTTTCTGCATTTCCTTGGAAGTTTGCCAGTTTTGGCTTAAGACGTGAGAATTTACTGAATACTAGCTTCAATGGAGATTTTTTGTGTATATTCTCTTGTCAAAATATAATTTAATTCTTAATTAAATATATCAATCTTCCTAAAGTTTTTATATAGAGCTGTGTCTAAGTTGTTATGGTAGAATTTCTTACGCCATACGTAGCTTTCTTTACGATGTTTTCCTTTACCATCGAGAATGAAATTTATTTATTTATTTTTTCAGAACATCTAACAGAATTAATAATTGTTATAATAAAATATATATAATACATTAAAATAAAGGTTTTTGCACTTCTAATTATAGAATATTAGAACATTATAAAAATCGTTTATTACCACCAAATGTGTTAGGTTTATTTTAGGTTAAGAATTATAAAATACAGTTATTGAATTGTAAACACAACGAATTGAAGACCTGGTGCTTTCTGGGTTTTGTATTAGTTTAGATCCTCTTAGTTACTACATCTGCATAGAGAATATTTAGAATGATATACGAGTATATATTTAATGAGTAGACACTCAATTTACAGGATTATAAACTACTGGTAGATAATGTTTAGGCTAAAAAGTACGCTAAAAAGTGCTGTTGTATCATTAGTGAAAAAAATTATTCAAGGGCGGAGAGCATCAAATAGCTTTAAGCTTCAGGCTTCAGTCGCGTAACGCGTTGACGCGGAGTGCACGTGTCGCATTGTGACGGAACAAAGTTTAGTTTTCGTGACGCACGGATCTAAAATTAACAAAGGTTAGTTAAATTTACGACTGACATTATTAACAATAAAAACTTTAAAAATACTTTTATCTTCGTATCAAATTATCAAAAATCTTTATTTTTAAATATAGATATACATACATATATATATGTATGTAGTTACTAAATCTATTTATTGGGTATCATATTTTAGTGACGAATTGATACCTTGTTTTATCGTAACGAACATTTGTGCATTTAATTACGGAAATCAAATATTATTTTTATATCGATTTAAAAAAAAATTGGTCCGCGATGAAAATTGGAACTGAATATGAAAACTTATTAGAAATCTAAAACATAAGTTGACTGAATATAAACTTGGTATAAATCAAGTTTGACTTTAACGGTTTTTCTGTTTGATAAATAAGGTTTATTATAGAAAACAAAAGTTTTTTTAAAAACATGCTCTTATTATATAAATACATATAGATATTGAAAGTGAGAAAATTTAGTAAGCATGTCATCACGAGAATTGTATGGATAATTTCAGTTCAACCAGGTTGGAAATATATTTTTTAATTGTTAAATATTAGGTAAAGTTAAACAGAAACTATTATAAAAAAAAAACCATATAAGATTACAAAAAAATAAATAAATAACTAAACTTATGTAAAAGTAACAAAAGATTTTTATAGTAAAATAATAATAGATGACTAAAGCTACTTTGTATAGACGTATTTTACTTTTAAAGACTGAAAATGTATCGTTGCTGGATACACAACGGGCAAAATTTCGTATAGTTTTCTCAGAGTTGGTTTACGTGTTCCACCCACTGGACCATCGGAGCTTTCCGCTGCTATTAGTAATTATAATTCATAAAAATATGATAATATATTATATTGGAATACTATATTGGAATAACAAGGGATAGGATTGAAATAATTGTGTACGAGTGTACGAGTATATATACGATAAATTAGTTTAGTTGCGGTACCGCAACACGCACCCGCAGTCTTAACATAACCTTCAGTGCCTAGTCACGATTGGGAATGACAAGAACTTCATATTGCGAGACGTGTGGGTACGAAATTCGGATCACGTGACACGCTTTTGTAATATTTGAAGGTCAATTATGTCTAGTTTTGCATAATTAATATTTTAATTTGACTAATTATAAATAACATTACATAGACATTTATTATCTCGTCTTCCGAATAAGACTAACCCTGTATCAATAATGATTATTTAAACGTTTGAATTTAAGCAAATTATAATACTATATTGAAATTTTGCATGAAAAATAAGAGAGAAATTCTGCCTGTTGCACTTCGTGTAACTTTTGTTAATCCAAACCTCAAATTTAGTTTGAGTATTGGTCTGCAATCAAGAATATATAAATAAATATAATGATTACTCATGTCTTAAATTTCTATATTTAAAAAAAAAATCCAGCTCTATCGTATCCTTATGGATCTTAACTTAAAGTAATTATTACAAACTTAAAAGACCAGAAAATAAAGTTAAAAAAGACCGTTTAAATCTAATTTATTTAATTTATGTTCTTACAAATCATCATATTATTTTTATACAAAAGTTTTATTTATTGTTAGATATTTGAATTTCGTAGCGAATATATACCCATGAAAATACGAAATCCATAATAGAAAAATTCAGTAACTATGATGTTTTATCGCCCAGTCAAAGTTTTGTTTCTATCTAACAAGCTAACCACTAGACATATCATACATAGATAAATAGACTTAGTACCAAATGACGTAGCAAGATGGAAGCCTCACTCCGATCAGATCCCGTTCATGAGAGTGAGCGAAAAAGGAATGCATATGTGCCTCTGTACATCATAGGTGTAAACCTAGCTACTCCTTGAACTTTATCGGCGTGGCCGCAATTCATTAAAGATAATTATTATTATTTCCGACAAAATATTTGCAAAATAGATTAACTTAGTTATTAAAGTCCAGTTATTTAGGGATGATTTAATTTTATTGGATACGGCTCTTTTCCCATTTCTGTGTAAGTCTACTTGCTTCACTGTTTTCAAGGAATGGAGGGTGTCTGTAATTAACCCCTCTAGGGCGGATATAACTCACTCCGCAGGGCACTTGCTTTTTGTAATTTATGAGAAACAAACTTTTCCACTTATTTGCTAGTCGAATGGAACTGCGTCTACTTGACGGAAACAAGGAAGTTATTGTGAATTATGGGATATATTCTGCACGCATTTTTTTGTTAAGGTGAATTTCGTACGGTTTCAAATGTGATCAATACACACTTTTAATAGGATTAAGTTGACTCTCGAAATTGATAAGTAATCCTTCGTATTATATTTTAAATTTAGTTCATCAGTATATTTTGATTAATAAAGAAAAATATATTCGCTGGCGTTATAGAGGTTAGTTTTCAGGTGTGAGGCATAAAAAGAAGCCCATGTCATTCCTTGTAGTACAAGCTTGCTTCATATAAAATTTTATTTAATTTGCTTTAATGGTTTTGCTCTGTAAGAGCAATAAACAGAAAGACAGGAAAAGGTTACTTTCGCTTTTATAATATTAGTATAGATACATTATAGTTCTCAGGAATAATGTAGCTTCCTAACAGTGATTTTTATTCACAATTTACCTATATATAACCAAACAAATTTTACCTCTATATTATATTAGTATAAATATGAATATTAACCAATCTGTATAGGATCAAGCCGTTTTTTATACTAGTTTTTTTCTTAATTATCTTTTTAAACGTTAAGTTTATTGTGGAATTAATTCGAATAAAATAAATATACACCTTTTAATTAGTCGAAGTTTAAATGCCCATTATAAGTATATTATTTAGGAGTTAGCTTACCAAACATTGCGTACCGAGAAATTAAAAACATATAAATAATTCCTTAAATTCTTACTAAAAATTGCAAGGTAAGGAGAAATTACCAACAACTAATAATGTTCAATAAACTTGTAATCATTTAATGTAAACGCAAGCAAATATGTACAAAGGTAACCTTATTATATTAAACGCGGTATCTTCCAGACAACCTTTGATCAGCAAAGACGTAGCTAACGCGGTTTGTAGGTGAATAGACTTACCCGTTATTAAAATATATTAAGAACTAGTTGTCGTACTCTGCTTCTCTCACTGTTTAGCAGTTGTTCGTCTGGTTTTAGGCATAAGAAAGTAGCTTATGTAATTTCGTAACGTTCAAGCTTGCTTCTTGATACAAGTTTTTGCTTAATGCAACTGGGAATAAAATATATGTAAACTACCTTGCTTAATATAAAAGTAGACACAAATAGGCAATTATGAAATACTATGCCCGATGAAACTTCCACATAACCGGAATCATCCAACTTATCCGAAATATTAGAGTTTTCAGATAATCTACTCTGTCTATACCAAAATTTCGAAACTAAAAGGAACACGGAACTCATAGGTTTCTCAAGCGTATGTGCAAACTTTCGTCCCTTATTTTACCATCTTAGGGTATGAATTTTTAAAACCACTGACTCAACTGATGTTTATTTATAAACAACACTTTTCATATATTATATAACTTAAAAATATAATTTTTATAAAAAATTGAACACCTATTTTAATTCATTAGAGGATGTTTTTTTACTTTTATGTATTAGTGCTCATGAATGTTATACTATAGTAATCATCGTCGTTGCTTATAAGCAACGACTTTGCAAAATTTCATGCTGAGCGCATTTGGGCTATATGTCAGTCAGTGTAAGAGATTTATTCAGTATAAAATGAGTACTAAGTCAAACATAATGTCGTTTGAAGCATTTAATTGGAGACCTATAGCTAAACAGAATAGGAACAAGAATAAACCTAAATGTGATAGTTGATTTGATCATTGTGAAAAATTATGATTTATACATAAAAAAATAAAAAAAATCTATAACGTAAAGATGTGTTTTTTGCAAACACACGAACAAATACAATTAGATATACGTTTACGGGTTTACGGTTGAATTTTGACAGTAGAATGAGCGCAATGTATAAGATATCAAAACATTTCGTAGTAATCTAATTTAAGACTGTGCCTGTTTCTTGTAAAAATAATGTAAAAACATCAATGAGATAATATTAAATACGTTAAAATTAGATGGTAATTTAATTTAATATTATTACCATTGTTAAACACGATATGACAAAATATTAAAATCTATTCTTATAAAATCGTTTGTCCTGATGACCTTTGAAATTACCGGGCACTAGACTGTAAAGCTGAAATTTGGAACATATATTTATTTTATAACGTAAGCATCCGCTTATTAGGGATTTTTAAAATTTGAATTTTAAGGGTCTTTAACGGAATGGGAAACTGTCCGAAGCCGACACAGGTAGATAGTAAATCCCAAGATCATGTACACAATGTGTTTATTAAAATAAGCACAAATTTCAATATACCTAAATCGACATAGTATTCACAAAATATTAAAAAGCTCAAAATATTTAACAGTTCTACAATATAAGTGCACTCAAATTCTGAACAGTTAAGTGAAACATAAAAAAAAAAAAATACTGAAGAGCTATACTTGGAGATTGAAAACAATTGCAAACATATAATTGGATACGCAAATAATTCACTGTTTGTCTTCACTCGAAGCACTCCACTTTACTTCCACGGATCACTTATGGATTAAAACGAAGTGTAATGCAGCTCATATTTGAGTGTTCTTTTAAATTGTGGAGTACTTTTATGTTTTTTTAGTGACGAGTCTACATTTTCAGCCGTTTTGTTTTGTCAGAGAGCATTCTGTATTGGAGAAGCGGAATACTAATAAATTCATATTGTTTTAAGTATATTACTTTACACGAATATTTCCTTGAAGGGTTTATATTTTACATTGATTAAATAAAATAGTAATTTGTAAATTTGAATTTCTGTTTTTTTTTTTAAAATGATATAGAGCTCCATAGTATACGAGACGTAGCGATGTGAAAGACGCAGGTTAAATACTGTTTTAAACTATTCTATAAAAATGTAATATAGGCTACATGGGATACATTTTGGTATTCTTGGTGAGTTTTACAGAAAACAACTAGTAAGATATTATTTCTTTGATCAAAAACTATAATTAACGATCTAAAACAGATTCGTCATTATATTAATTAACTACAAAAAAAAACTTTTAAGTAGATTAATTCCATTTAACGATATTGAACAAACAGCAGATCGTGGCATTGCCGATAATACCAGTATAAAATATAAATCAACTAGCCCGTATGAATGACAATTATAAAATTAGTTTAATACTTTGGTAGAAAACGGTGGACGGTGCATTGTCGTTATAAGAAGAGTCGATAAAAATACTTTATTCAATCACTTTTGAAGCATCATGTTAGAGATTCAGAATGTAGAGTCCAATGGGAAGAAGATACTTTTAGTTCCTGCCTAACCTCGTTACCTCGCTTAGCCATTAGTGCACG
This sequence comes from Vanessa tameamea, assembly GCF_037043105.1. Taxonomy (NCBI): domain Eukaryota; kingdom Metazoa; phylum Arthropoda; class Insecta; order Lepidoptera; family Nymphalidae; genus Vanessa; species Vanessa tameamea. The sequence continues at coordinate 3,714,180 of NC_087315.1, read as the reverse complement.
GGCTTGCCATTTTGGTCGATTGTGTAATTATGTGTGTGTCTGTGTGCGTACGATTCTCAAGGTCACTTAGCTTTTGTAGTCTTCTTAATTGAATTACATGTAACAAATATATATAAAATATTAGCGAACCGCCTCGGCATCACACGGATGCAATTCACTAAAAAAGACAATGTATGGTACAAAATATAATTTATACTCAGAAAAAATGCAACATTTGCAAACGAACCAAATTTTACATCCATTTTTCAATATTATTATAGATTTAATTTATATGTTCGAACAACAACAATTTGACTTTAAATAATGAATATCGTTTATACGATATATTTGTATAGTAGTATAGTTTTGATTATTAGCTGTAACTACAATCAAAAAATGTATACATGTGTAGCAAAACGTCAAAGTAATAAAATTTCATGCAATTTAATTTAACCGTATTTTAAGCCGGTTCAGACCGGTGTAAACCGGTTAAAAAGTGCATTCAAAGGCCAAATTGAATAAAATACAGTTTGATCATGATTGAATAGAATACGGTAGAATATAATTTAAATAAATGCTTTAGAAAACAAATACTTTCTTTTTAGGTCGATGCATAATATACAATTGCACGCTTGAACCAAATACTCGCCCGCTACTTGTTCTCCACGAGTCTCGAGGCCTCGCCACCGTGGCCGCGCTAATGGACTCCGGTTGTTACTTATGTCGGAAGTTATAAGCTTTTCGCGTTTTAAAAACGTTTTCTTTAGTTGCCTGGATTTTTTTAAAGGTTTTGTTTTTTTTTTGTTTTGTTTAATATATAATAACTAACGCTATTTTCAGTACGATTTTATACCCAAATATGATTTTCCGTCATCAGACCTACTTGTGAAATAGCAACTCAGTATTGTTATGTCTCAGTACTGATACTATTTTGCTTTTTCATTGTTTATGTTACTCCTCGTGTTCTGGTTTAATGGCTGAAAACTAGGGACATAATAAAACTCTGATTCCCTTCGCATTATTAATAAAAATGATGTTTTTTTTGCTTATTTTTTTTGGTTTCATTACACTTGTATCTCCTTTCTTGTTCTATATTTAATTTAAGATGTTATTGATGTTTATGTCTATTGGGTGAAAAATAGGCGTCAGAGTTTACATTATTGTTTTTTACTACTGATGATTAAAAAAAACCTGCAAGAATAATCTTGAATACTTGTAATAAGAATACTTTGCTTTTGGAATAACTCAAACAGAAATATCGCAGATAGAAATGACTATTATTTTCCCTGTTATTTTTTTCAAAACAGTCGCTATCGCTTATTTTTGAGGTGGCTCAGAAATGGAGCTCTTAAGAAAATGGTTTTCAATGTAGGCACGGAGCGGTCCCCAGCGGAACGCCTCCCGTTTGTTACTCGCTTCGAGTGTCACTCTGTTTATGTGCGGAGCAACATTCATAGGGGTCATTAAAAACTGAGATTCTAGACCGGGAAATATTAATCCCTGTAGTATTTCAAATAATTGAAATATACATTTTTCAGTTTTTATTCAACCAGTTCATGCATCTTTTCACTTTTGTTTAATGCTAAACAAATTGTATAAAGTAATATTTTCCATAGAAATACAGTATGTTTTTTTAAATATCTGGAATAAGAATAAATATATTATACAATAAATGTAGTACTAATTTGTCCCGGGAAGTTTAAGTATTATATAGAAATTTAGTATTGAGATACTGAGTATCTCGATACTAAATTTCATTAAATCGGTTCAGTGGTTTATGAGTGAAGGGGTAACAGACAGAGTTACTTTCGCATTTACAATATTAGTATAGAATATTAAAAACCAAAAAATCCTATCCATTCAATATTTTTCTATACTTATAAAAGCGAAATACAACTTAATGATTAATCACGAAATCTCAGAAAAGTTTGGCTTGGTGTAGACGCTAAGAACGGATTTTACGAAACTCCACCCCTAAGGGATTAAAAAGCGGGTAAAACCGCAGGTTCAGCTAGTAGAACTATATTCATTATGTAGTGTATTGTAAACGTATATATGTATCTCATAAATCACGTTGCATTCACATGCAACGCAAACTAATGCAAGCAGCACCAAATTCTCATGTGATTAATTTGTGCTGACAATGTAATAAAATCTAAAATATCCCGAGAAGATCTACAAACGTCTGATAGGATTCTGTCAAATTTAATTAAGCTCTATAATCTATCTGGACAGATGTCTCTCCATTTGACCAAAGTCCAGTAGTGAGAAATAGGCTGTCACCATGTTCCTTTACATGTTGTATTATATATATCGTATATTAATTTGATATTATATATTTAGATGGTAACACAGAATCTTCTTATTGCCATTATGGCAACGAATGTCCCCAGCGCGTCTACGGCGTTGTCGGCGTAACATTTCTTTAAATTATTACACTCGCCAACTAATAAATGTAATGTTTATATAAAAAAAAATATAATAAACATAATATTATATAAGTGATTAAAGCAAGATGTATTGATTTTCATCTTGGATATATAGATTTAATTTTATTAAGTATGTCTATATATGTATGTATTTCGATGACAAGAAGTACGTACTGAGTTTATATTTATTTATTATTTTAGCTTTGAATTTAATTCGATAAATTGTTCGGCGTTAAAATATAAGACATAAAATATAATACAAAAAAAAAAAACAAATGTTTCTGGGTTAAATATGGTTTCTGAAATAAACGAATTAAATTGATGAAAATATAAAAAAACAATTGTGTGAAAAAGTAATTAATGTTTGAAAAGATTTTTTTTTTCCATATTTCAGAAAATTACATTTGTGTAATTAAAAAAAGTAGGTAACACTAAATGTGTGCTCATTTTTTTTTAATTAAAAAGAAACTTTTTAATTTCATTTAAGTAGGTCATAGGGCCTTTGTTCCCAACGACAATTCTCGTAGGCACCGTTGAAAACTTGCCTTCTGACATTTAATAATACTTGTATGTACTTCTATCTGTTCGGAGTTTAGATATATTATTATTATTAGGCATTTGCGTACATGACTAGTTTTTATTATTGGTGTGATTGTGGAACCACTTGAATATTCTTAGTTCCTTAAACATGTACTAAAAATATTTTTTTAAGAAACATAGGTTTATATTACAAATAACACACCGAGACAGACACTACCGAAATTATAAAATAATAAAGAGTTTATTCGAATAACTAATATCAGTTTCGTTTCTGTAAGCTATCTATGTCAATTTATATAAGTGACAAATATGTACGTTTTTATATTTATAATTAAATATAAAGTAAAATTCTTTAAATATATCACTGCTGGCAAAGGCCTTCCCTTTTGAGAAAAAGGTTTGGGGCTTCCTCCATCTCGCTGCTCTAATGCGTGTTGGTGGATACACATGTGGCAGAATTTCATTGAAAATAGGCACATGCAGGTTTCTTCAAGATGTTTTTCTTCACCGCCGAGCACGAGATGAATTATAAACACAAATTAAACACATGAAAATTCAGTGGTGCTTGCCTGCTTTTGAACCCGCTATCATCGGCTAAGGTGGCACTGGGTCATCTCGGCTTTATCAGAAACACTTTAATTAAAGTCGAGACATAGTCCATTAGAGACATAATTAAACAAATATAAAATCTAAAATGTTTAATATCGCTACCCAATCTGTGTTAAGGTGCATTTTGGTTTATGTTCCGAATCCATCTCCTTAATGAGTCCAGTGGGACCTTCACGATTTGTTAAAATTTGAAACAACTGCCTGGTTGGTCGAGCGATAGCTGTAATATAGTACGATGGATACCGAGGTACTAGATAGGATCAACAAAAGTTTTGGGTGATTCTATTAAGACGTTATCAGTACCAGCTAACAGTTCGGTTCAAAGGTGGCAGCGTTCTATTGCTGTTAATCTTGCACCTGATCTCTCTCCACGTCACTCGTGATATCAGAATGAAGGAATAGAGAGAGAGCTATCTTTACGCACTCACGTCTGAGAATTTCTTGCCATACTATTTTTTTATATATTATAAATATTATTTACGTTAATTTTTTTCTACTTCGTAATACACAAATGAGGTCGTGTTAGTGGCAAACCTTACTCCAGTAAATTTGTCTCTAGGTACATATTGTGCAAAGTTACTTCATATTTTGCGCTGCGTCAAATTTTTAAGATACTTATTAAAAAGTTTTAATATTTTAAAAGCTTGAAAATTGTGTACAATTTTTTTTTATGTAAATAAGTAATACGTAAGCTTAAGTATATTTTTCTATAAGTAAAGGCGTTTTATTAGCATCGAAGTGCTTTAAAGACGTAAAAAACAAAATATACTGTATTCAAGTAATTCAGGTTCAAATTCAAAGTAAAGCTACTAGCGTCGTGCCGGTTCAGTTTCAAAATCAAAATATTCTATATTCAAAATCAAATTATTTATATATCATTCAAGTAGGCTCATAAAAGCACCTTTGAGTCGTTATATTGTTGTGTTGAACTAAATGTAAAGCTACCACCAGGTCGGAAAGGAGCGAAAGGAACCGAAGAATAAAAATCAAATTTGATGTTACACATCCACCGGGAATCCCGTGCCGACCGTATTTTATGTGACTATCAAACGTCGTTTACATATATTATATACATACTTAGTACTTTTTTAATTATTTCTAAAAAAGAATACTAGTAGCAATGACCTCGGTTGCATTTGCTCGTAACGGTAATGAACATCGCGCTTGTTAAGCGAGGGAAGGCGGCCATAACTGACACTCGCATTTATTGCTCACAATAGACGTATGCCCTAGTTTTGCATAACTTAAATAAAAAGAAATGTTTTATACGAAATGATTTTTTTACGGTTTTAATAATTGAATGTTATGTTATGTATCTGTACTAATATGACGGAGTCGTTAAGCATATCCGTGCTTATCGCATAATATATTATATTGAGAATGGAAATAAATTATATATTATATGACATCAAGACATGTCATATAGTAGGTAGCAGTAACGTCTAGCAAGTGAAACCAGAGCAGTCATTAATACTTTTATATCTTAAAAATATTGGCAGACTTACAAACATATAATTCAGAATATATATATAAGTTCAACTTAGTATTAATTATTAATACAAAAATATTATAGTAATAAGCTAGTTAGTAGTGACTTTCGTAAGGAAGCATATTTTTTCAGTACTTACTGTATCACGTGAAGAATTGTACACACATTTTCCATAACACAAGTGCTTTAGTTACTTACATTGGGATCAGAGTAATGTATGTGATGTTGTCCAATATTTATTTATTTATTTAGAATTGTTTTCTTAGATAGATTAGACTTTGGTTATAAGACGTACATTTTTTAAGTTTATTCAATATAAATATAGATAATATTTGAAATAATTAGTACACATTAATCCTAATTTTTTTTTACACGTTAACATGAAAACAAAAGTTAGCTCATTACGACCTACAGATATATATAATATGTATATTCGTCGGTGTATTTTTGAACTCCACAAACGTCAGCTGACGATGTTGCCCCGAGGGAGTTATTTACTTCCGTTTCACGTGCTTGTTTATTTAATTCAATTATTAACGATCAAATAAGCTTGATGAATTTGTAAACAAAATATTTGGCACGTCATATAAAATTAACTCAATTCGCAATTGTTTTTATTTAAAATATAAATATCAGATTATCTTTCTATAACAATTTAATATTTTATTTTCGTAAACCGAAGTAGTCCAGTAGTTTATAATGTGAATCTGAACGTAAGGTAGTGGATTCATAAACATATCATCCCATGTGTATCAGTGAAATCCTCGTTAATGAAATGTATTATTTTATATATAGGTAAGCTAATCCGCAATAAGTCCTACCGCCAAGTCATAAATTATTATTGAGAACTTCTTGGGAGTGTTGTGAGTAAAACGTCGCAACGTAAAATTAATCGTTCCTGATGCAAAAATAGTTTAAACTTCTGTCACGTGTATTGAATAGTTACGCTGTTTATTTTGTGGAAATATTGCGCTTAGAATAAATCTTGCGCTAAGAATACAAATCTTAAGATTTGATTGTGGTATACGAATACTATATATGTGTATATGTATGTATATTTTTTTATTAATTATGGTGTCGGAGGATTTGTATAACAGAAATTGATCAAATTAATTAAAATTTTATCATATTGTCAAACCTTGAGATTTTTAATAATGTGTTTATCTCATCACTAATAACTTTAACAGAGTACTGTGAGAACAATCATTATCTCTTTACCGTCTCCTTTTAGTATTATATGTGTTTATGTCATAGCTCATCGTGTGATATAAGCATTGTGATATTATTAAACAAGACAGATAAACTATATTAATCGATGAAGGAAAAAGGCTTTTCGATTTAAATAAATATAATTAAAACACTTTGTTTCCACTGGCAACGTTTTTTACATCAGATAGAGTTTACCATGCATTATTTTATATTACCATATATTTAAAAATGGTAACATGATCCAAGCCATCAAAATTTCAATCGAATAAAATAGTCGATCCACAAAGAAAACATGTTTATTATACTTGATGTTTTATTTCTATCTTTATATTCAAGTAGACTTTTACAAGCGCTTTTGAAGCGTCATTTAACAAACTATATTAAGCGCAGCTACCGAGAAGAACCGACAAGAGACTCAGTAGTTATTCAGTTTCAACATTTAAAAATACAAACTTATGTTAGTTAAATACAATTGTATATGTATATAATAGATCCTGCCTGGACGTCTACGTAAACCGTAAGTCATACTTAGATTAGTTCATTCGCCGCCCACCGTGAACAAAGTCTCTTTATCCCAGTATTTACCTGTTACGATATCTTATGAGCGATTTATACCTTGGATATTTCTATCCCAGATGTCACTCAGTCAGGTGTCTTTCGATAGTTGTTAATATGGTAACACAGAGGTTATTTTTTTGATATATTATATCAATTTATCATTTCAAATAAGTAAAGACATACTTTATTCAAATAGGCTTTTGTAAGCACTTTTGAATCGTCATTTAAGGAAATTGTACTGACAGAAACGAAAGGAGAAAGTCAATGAAATTTAAAGTTAATCGATTAAATAAAATTTTCATATAATGGTCTTATTATATATGGAAATATGGATACAAAAATTATTAATTACAGGATTTTTACTGGAATTTGATGCGAATAGACTCGCAGCTAGTAATCAATAAATCAAATACTAACTCCAGTCCTTGATCCAGTTCAGCCTAGGCTTAGGTCTGTTTGTGCCGCGGCTACACAATGGGGTCGCAATATCGTGCGACGCCGAATAACTCGCCATTTGCATACAAACAGCTCTCGTTGAGTCCCGGCTATAACTCCTCGCGCTTAATATTATCTCTGGTTAGAAGGAGTTAATTAAAAAACATAATAAAACATAATCAGCCTGTAAATTTCCCATTGCTGGGCTAAGGCCTCCTCTCCCGTTGAGGAGAAGGTTTGGAGCATATTCCACCAAGCTGCTCCATTGCGGGTTGGTGGAATACACATGTGGCAGAATTTCGTTTAAATTAGACACATGCAGGTTTCCTCACGATGTTTTCCTTCACCGCCGAGCACGAGATGAATTATAAACACAAATTAAGCACATGAAAATTCAGTGGTACCTGCCTGGGTTTGAACCCGAAATCATCGGTTAAGATGCACGCGTTCTAATCACTGGGCCATCTCGGCTCAATGTCAATCAATTAAAAAAAAATGTTTCAATCAAAAAATTTATTAATTTCTTTCCTTTTGTTATAAAAGTTTAAAGGTTATTAATAATATTAGATGTAGCGTTGACTATATTATTAAATGGTCTTGTTAGTAAAATGCCTAACTTATGTTATGGCTGCAGATGCCATTAACAAATTATCAGGTAACCTTTAAAATCATGTAAATATATATGCTTTTAATTTATTTTGATATTTGACACGCCACAATATATTTAAAAAAATACTTTAAGTATATCAAATACTAACTGTAATTTAAATACAGTACATTAACTGCATGTATTATTGAATTTAATATAATTCTTGGCGGTTTTGTGCAGGCCCCTGAGGGTAGAGGTACCCACTCATCAGATATTCTAGCGACAAACAGCAATGTATAGTATTGATGTTCCGATTTAAAGATAGAGTGAGCCAGTGTAAACACAAAGGATGTTTTTTTTTAAATCAATGTTGGTAGCCTAAAAACGATAACGTAAGGGATGTTTAAAATTATTTAAAGTGTCTATGTTGAATGTATATGGATGCTGTTAGCCAGTTAGCCTTCCTATATTGCAATAAACGTGTATTAAATACGACCAAAGTTGCATATAATAAAGCGGCTATTTGGACTTTTTTTTGTTACGCATTATCTGCGAGGCTCAGGTAAAGGATGACAATCGCAAAGCTGACAGATCTGGCTTAATTAAAATGTCTAATGAAAGTGCACCCTCCTCCCTCTCCACGTCACCCTTCGGAGAGCCTATGCTATGTTCGAGCTACTTAACTACGGTTTTCAAGGATTTCCGATTTTGATTAAGTAAACCGGACGGATATAATGGTTAATGATTTTTTCACATTCATTAATAAATATCAGATTTACTAAAAAATAAAATTGATTAAATTAATATTCATTGTAATCAACCGAAATATATTTAACACACCTAAAATATTTTGTCATCAGTAAAGTTTATTTCACGGTACGATAAAACAGTTTCTTGTAATATATTTTAAGATTAACTTGTTACATTTTTTAATACTTCAAAAATAATGCAACATTATTTTTTAAAAACTAAAGAGTATAATATTTCGATCTTCCAGTTTTTTCACTTCCAGTGTAATCGTATGCAGCTATTTTATTTAAAGGTAATATTTATAGATTTCTGAACCTAAACAACGTTACATATACGTAATAAATTTATATCAAAGTACATACGTCGAAACTTTCACGAGTGTTGACGATGTACATACAAATATACCTATATTGATAAACGCATAAAACCAACTAAGAAATACAGAACACAACCAGACAGTTACAATTTTCTACCAGACGATTATAAATAACTTTCAGAAGGTAACCCTAGCAAAAAAAATAATTGTGTTTGGTGTTAAAATAATACTATCCGTATTTATTTACACGGACTTTTTCAACTACAAGACTTTTGTATTGTTTTTATTATAAATCAACGTCATATTGTTGCTACTAGTGGTGGGGATACTAGATTGTATAATTGGAAACAAAATTTGTATAATTAAGTGAGCTTGTGTATCCGTTGTGTATAATAGACTATCTTGTATTCATAAAATGTCAGACGACTTTACATTGTAGGTAAAAAAATAAAAAAAACTTGTTACCATTTATTCCGGTCAAAATTTTTACAGTATTATATAGAAACCTTTTTATTAAATAGCTATCTACAAATACCAGGTCCTTGAAAAAAAATAAGTACTTTACATTTTTTTAATTAAAAGTATCAACACTCATAAAGTCTACGCTCTGTGTTCATGCAAATAAATTTAAACAGCAACAGAATTAGAGTCGCTTAATCTCCGAAAAATTTATGGTTCTTTGTTGGTTAACGGCGCGTTTTAGTGCTATTTTAGAATGTTTAGCGATATAATAGTATCCATTATATTATTACAATTTTTCCTTGTCTACGACGATTAGGGTAAGTTTTTTTTATACTGTCTATGAGAGATGATAAGGTATATGTTTAAAATAAGAGTAAAAATGTCATCATGTTATTTAGTTTAGTTTAGTTGTCTCACGCGGCTTCATTTGCGTTTTAGAGTTTCGCTGTAAGGTTTTAGGTATAACAAAGTAGCTTATGTCCTTTCTAGGAGTACAAGCTTCTTTCATATCAAATTTTATCAAATTCGGTTCTGTATTTTGGCCGTGAGAGAGTTACAGATGGCACACGATGTTTTGCTACACCGTTGCACTGATCGTAAGAATATATTCCAAATGTGTATCCAGTTTTCTACTCGCACTGGAGCAGCAGCATTAAATAAGCTATAAACCTTCTCCGTTAAAAAGAGTGTAAAGGCAATCTTAGTCCAAAAAGATATACCCAATTCACCTTTGAGCAAAGACGGAATTAATATAAGTAATTGAAACCGAACATATTAACATTTCGCTACGTATTTCGTTTTATACATTATATTTAAGATTTAATCGTAACTACTTTTTTTCTTTTTCTAACCAACTTGACGATAACAGTTCGAACTCTGTTGAAACGTTCGAAAAAAATATAATTAATGAGATTAATAGTGCTGTTTTGATTATTTATGTTTTAGTATTTGTTGCATAATATTTTTTCCATTCGTCAGCAGGAGAGCGGGCATGCGGTGCGGGTACTAGTAGTGGTCGCGCTTTCGGGGGTGAAGGTATGCGACCCCGAAGACCAGGTAAGCCACATCTACTTAATTTGTTATCCATTTGTTAATTCAATTACTCGTTATGGGATGAATCTTTTGCCAAAAAAATCTAATCACTTTTATTTGCAAACCTCGAGAAGCAAACCAAGTGTGTGTTAACCTTTAGAGTAGCGGAGCAGTTAATTATTTTATTATATCATGAGAATTATTATAACAATTTATACATTCATAGAGTGTGCGCATGTCGCACGCGCTCCGGCGGATATCGTATGCGACGTGTGAGTCGGCGCGCGCCCTCTTCGCCTTCGTGGCTCGCGAGCCGCGCTCCGAACCAACGCATCAGTACTGCCACGCGTTCGAGACCGATACGCCTGACCAGGTGCGTAATGATATAGTTTAAGTAAGGTAATAGCCATGTCCTACCGCTGGGCAGAGTGCTTACTCTACAATGGTGTTCCAATCTGGATGAACTCGTGACAAAGTTTTCTCTTGATGTTTTCTTTATCCGACGAGCATGAGATGAATTATAAATGCAAAATATCACATTTAAACACTGTGGTGCTTGCCCGGATACTCAGGGGAAATCATATAAAGATACGAGTGTCCCGGGGGGAGCTGGGTTGTATGGGCTTGTATGTTGAAAGAAACGCTTAACTTAAATATACATGAAGTAAACAAGATAAATTAATTTTAAATAATTATTATTTATATTTATAGACAATTCTGAAAACTAAGTTTTAATCTATGCGTAAATTGGTTCCCTATTGATTTAATTGGTGGCTTTCTATAGTACTTATAGCAAGTTGAAGTAGAGCCAATATTGCTCTAGACCACAAGCGCTCTGAGAAGGAAGCTTAAGCTATAGCCGTTAATATAAATACTATGAAAGAAGCACTCTAAATCTTGAGCATAAGAACTCGTTTTAAGTTTATTGAGGACTGCATTGATAAGATGAAAACGTAAAGTAATTAGAGTGTTTTTTAATTTTATTTTAGTTTTTTTTATTGTCTAGGTAGGCGGACGGGCAAATGGGCCACTTGATGGTGAGTGGTCACCACCGCCCTTAGATTACCGCTGTGAGAAATATTAAACATTTTTTACATCGCCAATACGCCGTAAAACTTGGGAGCTAAGATCACTCTGGCTCATTTACCCTCAAACGGGAACACAACCCTGCTTAGCGGTAGGATATCTGATTAGTGGATGATACCTACCCAGACGGACTTGTATAAAGCCCTCCCACCGAGTAAGATATAAGTATAAATTGTATGGTTTAAAATGATATTAATTTGTAATAATATTTTTTGTTTTATTTTCTTCCGATTTACGCCACATATATCTCCGTTTCACAAATTCATTATTGATTATTTCATATTATATTAAAAACTAGTCAGTTGCGAGTCGAGACTGGATTAAAAAGGGTTCCGTATTATTTAGATTTTCATAGGTATTCCTACAAGCGCTTCCAATTAGTCATAAGTCGATTAAATTGTTTTTGAAACGTTAGTAATTTCCTTATTTAACGTTATATAAGCCACAAATTTCAAAGTTTTTACGCTATTAGTACAGATCAGCTTATTCTTTTTATCAGAGATAAATTTCAACACACTCATTGCGTCTAAATCTTAACTCCTTCTTCCTCTTGCATTGCATGCATACGGCATTACGAGGCAGTCCCGCCTGCCGCCGTCCTCAGACCCGTCTTAGACAGTGGACGTCGTAAATGTTTGAGTAAACACACATCATGAAAAAGGATGTAAAAATTCATAAAAATATATTTTTATAATATGATATATATTATATATCATAGGATTATAATTCGTTGATTTTATTTAATAGAATTTAAAATATACAGATAGCCGTTTTTGCGGTATTAATATATCAAATTTAATCGTTTGTAAACATTTTTAAATAAGAAAATCTTCTAAAAGTGACATTAATCAAAATGATATAAACGGCAGATAAATACAGTAAGCGAGTAGTCGCTGCTAGCTCGTGACTGGCTTCCTGATTTATTGAAAGCATCTGAGAAATAAAGCATGACTTACATTGCGCTAAATATTTGTAAATGAGAATTTCCTCTGACGTAAAGTTTACATTAATCTGTATAAAATATGTCATTTTTGGAAGTATGAATAGAACATAAATCTTATAAGACTTCAAATTCATTTCTATGCCATAACTTTACAAGACATAGGACTTAAGTCACGTTGTAAAGTTCGAACCAAAAAGTTATAACTTTTACAAATTTTATCGAAACTTGTTTTGAGGTAGAATTACGAATATTTTACAAGTGATAATGGATGTAAAGTAGAAAATACATTACAATGTATAATATAGTAATAACAAAGTAATTTCATGTTACAAATATTTCTAATATTACAAGTCTTAACAATAAATTAGACAAATGTCTGAGTATCCTGTCAGACTCCTGTAAACTTCCTTCTTGGACCAAACCCCATCCGTTACTACTCCACTTGGGATTATTGCGACCAAACTTCTACGTGACTAGTACTCAGAACTAAGGTAGCGGTTGTATTGAAGTAGGCGATGGTTTAACACTGATATTGCATAGCAAATAGCATATTGAGAAAATTATACATTTTAAATGTTCCTTGTCAGTCTCATACATATAATTAAAGTACATATATAATAGGCCTATGTTTAACTGAGTGTTTATTTATAATTTAATCAGTGCTAGAATAAATGAATCTTAATCAAAGTTTCCGGATTTGAACCCAGTCTAGTATCATAAAATCATATATAGTTAATATTTGTATATTGTCATTTAATTAAGGTTTGACAATATACATCGTGAAAACAGCTGAATGCGTCCCATTAAACATTAAACTAAACTAGGTCATAAATATAGGATTTACTGCATGTCTAACCCAAAAAATAGTAGCGTTGATACGTCAAACAAATAAATTATCCTGGTTTATTATAATATACTTGACGCTTCTTGATACTTTATTAAAATCAAAATTTGTATTCAATAAAGGAGCGTTAACCATATTTAGTGTCAAAAATTGTGTTTTTTAAATGATTTATCACTTCCTTCATATAGCATAATAATTTGTATCTTATCGCTACCTAGATCGCCATGAAGCCTTACTAGACGCTGGCTCGCCGGGCGGCACATCAAATAGGATTGCAAACATAGGCCGAATCTTACTTCAGCAATATTCGTACGGCAAGCGTTTAACTTCACCGACCCATTTTGATTTGTTTACATTTATCGAATCCACTTTGACGAGTCTTTCTAAAGGGGTGAAGTCTATTTGAAACTTGATGTAGATGTGGTGTTCGAAATTTTATGTCGCTTTGGAATAACGAGTAAATAATTTTTATATGTAGTAAAATGTGGAAGCCGGCTGTCATGGTATGGGTATGTTGTGCGGAGAAATGAGGACCTTGTTGTGAGGAAGGTCTTGAGCATAGACGTGGATGGATATCGAGAAAGGGGACGACCAAAGAAACGATGGACGGATTGTGTGAAAGACGATATGACTGGAAAGAATGTTACTTGTGAGTTTACGTCAAATAGAGAAGTATGGAAGAAGAATATGCTGCGCCGACCCAAAATAAAATTGGGATAAGGGCAGGAGGAAGTAAGTAGTAAAGAAATAATCTAAAATTATATATATGTAAATATTAGGTTTAAAACTAAACTTCCATGCGTTATATACAATAAGTATTAACGGCTACAAAGAACTAACTATCTGTTAGTATATATTAACTTTGTATAACAGCGTATAAACTGACGCAAAATATATTGATAAATTCATATAGCCAGGTACAGAATGAAAGGGAACTACAGCGTCATTTCCCCTTATTCGTCTTAATTTAAAACCGGAACCTAATCATTATAGCTCGTACAATGAACGTTACTTTATTTCATATACAATATAGAATTACGGCGGAGAGTGGATTAAATAAAACGGATACGAGTCCTTATTATGGTTGTTTAAATAATTTATTAATACTAGCGCATAACGTGTGCTTGAAATTAGCTATTTATAATGTAAAAAGCGTTGAATGAATGAATGAATGATAAATTTGATTGTATTTTATTAACAAGACTATTTAATTTATTTATTAGAAAAGTTTTACTTTTTAGTCTTTTTGCCGGTTCTTCTAAGTAGAATCTACATTCCGGGGGTACATTTAAATTAAATGGAGTCTTCAGAAAATTACGGGTCAAAAGTGTTTGTAGGACTGAATAAAGTAAATTTTGCTATTATGTTCAAGTGTAATAAGTAGTTTACGTGCTTTGTTGTTGTTGCTGTGGCTATCACGAACAAGTCTAATAAGTAGTTTACGTGCTTTGTTGTTGTTGCTGTGGCTATCACGAACGAAAAACATTTTAGTGGCCCAAGCTGGAATTCGAATACGGGATCTCGGAAACGGCAGCATACTAGATCAACGAATCAAATAACACCATAAAATGATTACGTATTATATTCGTAGAATACTATATTAAAAATATGACGGCCGTACAAAACCAGTTTTCAGATATCGTAAATGGATTTGTCACGAAATGGTGCTTTTGTACAGTCATTCCACTTGGTATCTATCGTAAAGCGATTACACGCACGCGATGATGGCGCTACGATTGATTTATTTATAACGTACGATTTTCTCAGCTTACGACTTCGTTCCTTAAATAAAAAATAAATCATTGCACTCAAAGGACTTTTGTATTTTACGCAAGATTTCAATAAAAATAATATTTTTAGTCTCTGAATCGACAAAATATTCGTCATACAAGATTAACAAAACAAGTCAATCTGTAATATAAATATATCTATAGTATATGTATGTATAGTTTTACGTTTTTAATTAGTTGAGACATAACGAAAGGTTTTTGCATTTATCGGTAAACTTTATATTATTATTGTAATATTAAATTTATATAAAAGTATAAATTAGAATATATATTTATGGATCTATGGAGATCATACATATTGGACTGGATGGAGTGACAGCTTATTTACTACGATGATGGCATTCGGAGTAAAGCAGCTGTCACTGAACTCTACTAAACAGTCGACCAATTTTGATGAAATTTAAATGATTAATTGGGTGCCCTCGAGCTACATATGTGGTACACGGTAGGTGGCGCTGTGAACGGGCTACAGAAAAAAAATTCACAGAAGTAAGTAGGTACAGTTTTAATTCGTTACACATTGCCGTAGAATTTGCTCTATCGCTTTCTCCGTTACTTAAGCCAAGTACTTAACTACAAAGGCTACAGTTTTTAATACCTTAGACCAACCCCCAAAGACACAGACAATACATTCGTTTAAATTTTGGGGTTGGTTATATATTCTTTGTATTCAATGTTGATATTTAAATGACATCACAAAGGCAATATCACATGGGACAAGGTATATCGTTTGTTAAAATATATTCTCTAGCTTAGAATTTACATAAGGACGAATAAATACCATAACTAACGTTTATAGAACACTAAAATCATAATCCCTTTCTTTTGCTTTTTCCCAAAGTTTATACGTAATGTTTATTTTTTTATTACACTAATAAACTGTATGTAGGTTTATCGGAATATTAATTTATTCTCTTGAGAAGATTATCATATTAAATTATAATGTCGACATCGTATCGGTACGAGAATCGGATTAAATAACTGCATGCCGTGTATGACCATTAGTTTCATTCGTCACGACGTTTAATAATTGTTTCAGCTTAGTGTCAGATATCACAACGCGTGCCCATGAAATGATTTATATTTATTAATTCCAAAATAGCTACGTCTAATTTTGTATTAAATAGATGTACTCATTGCCCCTGGTAAGTACTTAATTTTATTTTACAATTAGGTACATATTATTATTTGGAAGCGAAACTTTCAATTGATTTATACCGATCATTATCTCTTATTCAATCAAGATTATTGTAGACGTTATAATGATATGGTTAAAATGTAAGTCAGACTCGTAGATGGTAGGCGATGGCGCGCATTCTAGCACGTGACCTTGCGGCGAGGGCGGCCGCCACATTCCAAAGCTCGAGCTTGGCATAACTAAGATCACCGGCCGTCAACCAAGCTCCTTTTAAACTCGCTTCGCGAAGCATAACTCTTGTCATCCCATTCAGCCGTCGCGTAATCAAATGACGAATGACAAAACACGCTTGATGAATTACCCGCAATCAGACCCAAGCTAAATTCGAACCGAGTTTGGAATTAAAATTGTATTGAATGTAAATTAGAGTCCTACGCCGAGGACTCATTAAATTCGAGCGCGGGTCATCAACCGATCGCCCGGCTCGCAGAAAAGTTCGTCGCCTCGTACATACAGGCAAAAATAAAAAGCGATTTACGACACAGGTGCGCGGGCGCTCGCGTTTCTCATTGTGCTTGCGCCACTTACCATGAAGGCTTTAGAAACGAGTTCTCAACTTCTCAGCGACGCATTACCACTCAGTTGCAGCTTAGCTTTCGAGCGAGACGGACGTGTTTCGCGTTTGGAAATATTTATTCGTTGGAATACGAGTGTCATTCGTTTGTGTTACAAAGTGATTGATGGTGTTGTGTGCTTGGTGTTACTCTTATGCTGTGAAGTGTGATTGACCCGCGCGCCGTATCGTGGGAGCTTGCCCCTGGTATGCATATCTCTTTTGTAAACGTTGAGCGATTCCAATAGAAACTTCTCGTTTATTATTATACTAATAAGCTTTTATTGTTCTGAGCCACTTAAATACGAACTCTTTATGACATCCGCGAAAGTTATTAAACAATTAAACCGTCTTTACAGACTTTTAATTTAACTGCGAAATACTTCAAATTCAAATACTTAATAAGTAAAGTTTAAAGTTATATATATTCAATAGAATTTATGCCGTTATGTAATTGTAGGTAATGTATGATTGAAAATATTTTATTTAATATCATTGTAAACTCATTAATTATAAAAGAATTCAAACTTTATTATTCAATCGGTCTAAAAGTAGTAAGGTAGACTAAAAAATTCGTAAAATCAGTTTTAGTGCCTTTTGTCAACTTTTTTGTTAACTTTTTTAAAATAAATGGACAACCAAGGGTTTGTTTTTTATTTTACTCTTAGGGTTACCGGACAGGTAAATATTAAATTATTCATCAAAGAAAAATCAACTGATATAATGCATATAACATTTTATAGAGATGTTAAATGTTAAAAGTATTCATATTTAAACATGTCTATTTTAAAGTTCTTACTGAAAATACATTAATCAATTTCATCATCATCATTACATTAAAATACTACATTAATTCTTTTTTTTTTCTAAACGATGTACACTCTACTAATTGACGTTTAGTACTCGGCGATTATATATATATATTACGGGACAAGCTATATCGTTTGTTAGAATATAATCCAGATTAGGTTTTACAGAAGAACGAATATACAACAACTAACGTATGTATATAGAACGTTAAAACCAAAATCCCTTTCTTTGCTTTTTTTACAAATATATATTCGTATATATTTCTGGTTGCGTTAATGCCTCTACTCCTCTAAAAGGGATGATTTAGAGCTTCTTCCGTCACGCCACTTTACTGCAGAGTATTTATAGTTATACCTGTACATATCCATCCCGGATTTACATGGTTAATTCAAATCAAATCAAAATATTCTTTATTCAGTCGTGTTACGGTTTTGAATTAAACGTAATGTCCTCAAATTATTTAATAAATGAAATATGTTATACAATAAGTTAGACAATCATTATTATCAAGCCACGTGTTATATCCTTACTGTAAAAATACACTTTATTGAACGCCACACGTATTTTGTATGCTTGCATTCAATTATCTCGTATTATGTCAAACTGTTCCTTTATATAGCAAAGTTTATATGGCAGTTATTTTTTACAGTAAATATATTTTCAAAAATGTTTAACACTGTATTGCAAATAAATATGAGTTATGAAAATAGCCTTAATAAAAGAAAAATATTAAAAAAAAGACGAACTTTATGTAAATATTTTAAATGAAATAATAATATCTTAAACGAACTTTATGTAAATATTTTTATACTAGTATGCTAGTAGGCGGACAGAGTAAGGAACTTTGTATTATATAATTTCAAGGTACATATTACTTCACCAAGTAGATCAGATTCTCTTTATGTACACGAGCTTAAAAGCTTAAAACTATACACTCTACAATGCGATTTGATATGATTTATCTCAACTAGCAACACTTAGAAACAATATTGAATTGTCACGTTACTAGCAAAAAGAAATATGTATATTTATGATAAATTTATCGATCCAACAAATTTACTAAGAAATATGTATCAAGACCAAGGAAGGAACGTGGATAGTAATCAGATCTTGGTAGAATAAAATGTATCAGAGATATAACATATAGTACAAATATTTACATATTTGTGAAAACAATGTATTGCAAATGAATCAAAATACTTAAGCACTATGAAATAATTATTTTCCGAGCAACAAAATAACTAACCTTGTGTATAACTTCATATACAGCTACTCATTCTTAAATATTGTAAATGTAATGTATGTGTATGTATCTATACGAACATTACTATGCAACTGTTTTCTGGGAAAATGCAATAATTCCCAGGGAATAATCAACTGTACTGTACTAAAATCTCCATATTCAACATGTGCAAACGATGTTATGGACAGCAAGTCGTCTCCAATAATATAGCAAATGAGACAAAACTCTTTAACGTGGTGGCGATGTAATTGTCTTTATACTTTTACTTTTTGTATTTTTTTATTAATACATAACTGGCAAATAGGCCAACTGGTGGTAGGTAGTCACCATCTTACCTGATATGTGTACACCGGTTTTCATGGGTACGCCACTCCGAGCTCCCGGGATGTAGAAAAAGTTCATTAGTTTTCTATGTCGTCTTGGGTTTGGGTGTTTGTGGTACCGTCGTTACGTCTGATTTTCCATAACACAAGTGCTTTAACTACTTACATTGGGATCAGAGTAATGTATGTGTTTTTGTTTAAAAAAAAAGCGGGCTCGCACAAAGCCAAGAAGAAATCCGAAAGAAAAATTTTACATTAATTTATACTATGCAGTTTTGCTAGCCCTAGCAACAGTAGCGGGTGGTCCGAACTATACCTGATCTTTTAATTATCGCTTTTGTGTCGTCGTTAACAATACAATATAATACTTAGTTTTTGCCACATTCACTTTTTATACAATGCTATTGTTTCTCTTTATATGGTTTCATTTTGTCTGTTGTTAAATATTAAAGCCTAAACACGTGCTTTTATTTTTTTAGTTGAGTAGATTGTAATAATACACAACTTACCTTACATAGTAACTTATTTTAAAAATAATTTTAGATGTTTTTTTTTCATAATTTTGAATGATTAATTAAAATTGAAATAGGTCTGTGATAAAAAGTCGAACGAGACAGCATTTTTAAAGCTGCTGAGAAGATATTCTTTTAGTTTATTGTAAGCGTCTTTGTAATAATTTTTTTTAGTGAATTTAAAGGAGATATTGTAATTTTTGGTCTAAATAGGATCTATATTGGGTATGTAATTTAATATTTTGCCATTGCAATTGCAAAATGGTTTATGTCCAAATACCTAAAATAATTAAGCTGAGGTTAAACTTTTTTTACTGAACTTGAAAAAAGAGTTATTAGATTCCCCGATTATTCTAAAATTGTAAGACAATTTTGGATGATTTTATCTACAGATTTGTTCAAACAAATCCCTGACAATTTATAGTATTAGTATTTTTAAATGCTGAAAAAGAGTAACTATTGATTTTCATGCCAGTTCTTCTCGGTAGAATCTACATTTCGAACCGGTGGTAGCTTCACTTAATATAGTTTGTTAAATGACGATTCAAAAGTGCTTGTAAAAGCCTACTTGAATAAAGTATATTTTGATTTTGTATTTCAGGTACTTTTTATTAAATTCGTTATTACTCAATAACTTAACAATACGTGCTATGGTTACATTTTACTTTCAAATTTTAAACTAATAAGATAAATTTTGATAATATGTTTTAGTGTTTAATACTCCTCTTTATGTGTTATTTTTTCCAACATCACTGTTTTACGTTTAACAATATGTTATTAATTGGTTTGGAATTGTTTATATGTATATGTCTTACCTACCTATACGGTCCTTTGACTAGCATTGTTTATTCCCAAGCTTTTATGCAATGGTTGCACCCTGATAGTTTAGTCTCGCTCACTCAATATGCCGCAGCTATAGTTCCGTCTCTATCACTCGTCAGCTAATCACGACTATTGTTCGATATTACCGCCTGCCGAGACAATAGAAATTGTTGCTTATAGGTTTGTGAGAGAATGTTTTCTGATAGATTTTTTGTTTGCTTTGTATAATGTGGCTGCTATTCTAGACAGTAAAAGTTCTTTGTTTAGGGTTCCGTAAGCGCAGAGTAAAAGCCTTTGGTTGTCATGATGGTTTCCATATGTCTGTGTGTATCGGTACGGCCGACAGCATGCTTTATGATTAGATCCAGCTAAAATGAGCATCAAGATATTTTTTTATTTTATCTCCGCGATCCTAGAAATATCATAGTAACTTAGATCACAAACACAACAACTAAACTACAAGAAAACAAGTTAAAATTCGAATCATCATAACAATTGAGCCAGCATTCATTACTTATATTTTAAAAATGTATTTATAATATGAATTTTTTTATTATAGTCTATATTCACCTTGAGAATTGTAACTTGGTGGTAGGACTTTGTGCAAGCCCGTTTGGGTAGGTACCAACGACTCATCTGATATTCTACCGCCAAACAGCAGTACTCTGTATTGTAATCTCTGTGTGTTCTGGTTTGAAGGATGAGTGTGCCAGTGACATGGGCACAAGGGGCAAAACATCTTAGTTTCGAAGGTTGATTGCGCATTGGCAATGTAAGGAATGCTCAATATTTCATGCAACGCTATTATCTATGGGTGGTGGTGACCACTTAACATCAGGTAGCCCGATAGCTCGTCCGCCAACCTATATCATAAGAGAACCTTAGTGCTATATGTTATTAATTAATTATATTATGTATTAGCATACATATTTAACCCCTACTTTCCGTTTGCATACGGTACAGAGAACGTTTTTGGGCAATGGTATACGCATATACTTATAATAAGATACCGGGAAACGTAACCAATTTACCATTTACGAAATTTAAAAGTTTATTAAGACTAAATTAATAAATAAGTCTTATTATTCGTTAAAAGAGTACTTTTTAGAAAAAAACGCCTGGATTTAGACTCGGGTTCCATCACAGGACACAAATTATTGTAAAAAAACAGCATTGTAAATTTGTTTATTTGAAAAGAGCGACTATGCGAGTTTCTTGCCGTTTCTTCTCGCTGGAGGCTGCTTTCCGAAACGGTGGTAGTTTTTTTATATCGACGATTCAAAAACGCTTCGTTGTGAAGTTTACTTGAATAAAATTGATTTGATTTTGATATTAGCTGAGCTATCATAATTTTTGTCTGTATAATACTATTACATTTATTTGGTATCTTTTGAGGAGTAACGTTAAATAGAGTAACGCAGTCGTCAGTTACAGTTACTGAACACGTCGATACTTTGTCTAAATGTTACATACCTTATGTTGTGACGAAAACAAAAGAAAATCTTGCACTTTATTACTCTACCCTTGAACCTTAAATGTTACATTATAATTTAAATAGGTCTGTGATAAAAAGTCGAACGAGAGAGCAGTTTTAAAGCCGCTGAGTAGACATTGTTTTAGTTTATTACCAGCCTCTTTGTTATTATTTTTTTATATACCTATATTGGTTATGTAATTTAACTTCAATAGATGTTTTTTAACATCAATGTGCCTATTCTTCCATACCTATAGAATAACCTTTGTAATGTTTTATATTTTATTCGAAGGTTGAAACTTACTCTTGAAAAAATGGTTTACTAAATTTCTTTTTTGTTGAAAAATTTTGAAGAAATAAAAAAAAAGTTATTAGATTCACCGATTATTATAAAACTGTAAGATAAATTTTGGCTGATACTGAGATGAATCCTTGACTCCTTACGTTGTCCCATATATTTTTCTTACTTAGATGTAGTAGTAGTCTTACGTACATAAATTTTGTCACGAAAACAAAAGAAAAACATGCACTTTATAACTCTACCCATACACCTAAAATGTATGCATAACAAAATTTGCTTACATTAATTCGCAGCACGTTCTGACTAGTTCTATGAAACTATATCCCCATAATCCAAATAATAGCTTCTATTTGATGTCTATAATAATCAGATATTATGTTATATATCTTATCAAGGAGTTTTGATCGTCTTGAGAGCAAATTGGCCACATAGTTATCAACACTTCCCATTTGACGCCGTAAAAAATTAACCATTCCTTAAATCGACTGTGTGCCACCAACCGTAATTACTTCAAGCTGAAATACGACACTACTACAAAGTATTGCTACTTTTTTTAGAACGTATGATGAGTGGGTGGTTCCTATCCAGGACGCCTTCCACAGAGCCTTACACCAAAGTAATATGAATTTTATAAGCAGAGCAACATACATAACATTTTTTAAAGTATGACAAGTAAATATAAATGTAATGATAGTTTATATGTTTATATTTATTAACTTAATTTGAAAATTTTTAATAGCAATTTGTACAAATATATACAATTATGTTTAATCGTATAGGATTTAGAGCGGAAGGACGTTAGGTTTTATTTTCTTATAATTTTACTAAGCACCACTCAAGTATTATCTTATTTGCATTTAAATTTAGGATACGTCTACGTTAAATTATCAAATTGTAATATATACAATAGACTATATAATTAGGAAAGTTCTAGAGAAATTAACGTGGTCTTCTTACAACTACAATGTAGATAAACATTTGAAAATCCCTTCTTTTTAATGTTTATGAAGTTATCAGCAGTTGAAAAGTTTTATTTTGGTATCTTCACTTGTATTTTCTACAAAATATTTCGAATATTATTGAACGGATATCGTAGTTTTATTGCTGGTATGGACGAAGGCAACATCATAAAATCCTTTAACTAAAAACTGTAAGTGCAGTTCAATTTTATGCTCTTCAAATAAAACCGAGAACCAAAACCTGATCTTTATGCCCAAAAAAAAAAAAATATCGGATAACGAAAATTTTTTTTTATCTGAAGTCGAAATTTATATTAAAATTTATTCACTTCGAAATTTCCCTAGCAACCGAACTTCCGACTACTTCTGCTTGTCCGTCTTATAGCTATTCTCCATAATCCCTCAGTCAGAGATCTAAGCCGCTATTCACCCACTGTTTGCTCATCTCCGCAAAGTCTAGACGTGAAACGTGTCTTATATATTTCTCCTCTACACTAAAAAAGAGTATTTTATTACTTATAAGCCTAAGCATCATTACATAGTACAAAACAAAGTCGCTTACCGTTGTCTGTCCCTATGTATCTATGCTTAGATCTTTAAAATTACACAACGGATTTTGTGGCGTTTTTTTATTAATAGATAGATTGATTCAAGAGGAAGGTTTATATGTATAATAGATGTACAATATACATAGTAGAGAAACACTGATAATTTTTGAGGTTTCCAAAGTGATGTCGTAAATAAACAAATTTTTGCGCTTACATTGCAAATGAGAGATAGATCAAAATAATGTGCTACAGTATCGTACACCTTAAAAAGGTCTTCGATAAAGTCGGCTATGGTATATGTCTATCTCTTAGAGATAACCCATAATAACCAATGTTATCCTTAACTTTTTACGAGAAATAATGGCTATTTTCGAAGCGATTTTAAGCAATACAACATTAATTCTTATCCAATGAAGTACCTTAAATACGTTATGCATTTAATATAGATCTATATGGCCCTTTACGGCATGTAATTTAAATGAATATTTTCGAAGATATTACAGATTCAAAATGCAGGAACATAGCGGATTCTATTGTCTAAAGACTGAAAAACTATGAATATTGACATTGAAATGAAGACATTTTGTAGTATATTTAGTGGCAGCATTGCACCCGTGCGAAGCTGGGGCGGGTCACTAGTGATATATAAAAATGCATTATAAAAGTAATCTTATCTTCCTGCTTCCTACATTTAATCGGTCATGTTATTTTGATTCATAAGCAAACCTTCGAGGTTTGCTTATGAATAGTTATTAGGCACTTCAATATATTGTCTTAGATATGCGATTTATGCT
Source organism: Vanessa tameamea (assembly GCF_037043105.1). Taxonomy (NCBI): domain Eukaryota; kingdom Metazoa; phylum Arthropoda; class Insecta; order Lepidoptera; family Nymphalidae; genus Vanessa; species Vanessa tameamea. The sequence goes on along the minus strand of NC_087315.1, from coordinate 3,689,583 downwards.
TTATTAGGGTTTGATAAATTTGCAGTATCATGAAAAAAAGCTCAATGGAAACCTTTATGGGATCTTGTTGGAGCTATGATATATGAGATCACATTGTATTTTTTCGGAATTAGATTTGAAAACAGATCAAATTTGGTCCTCATATGGAGTTACGAATTTAATAATGGATGTATTTTATAAATTAACGCATTCTACTTTAAAATGACAATTAAAAGAGAAAAAAGTTTTTATTGCGTCATGTGTCAATTTCATGCGAAGGGTCTCGTTGTGAAACATTTACAGTGAAGATATGGATTATTAACACAAAATAAGTGAAAGATCAAGATTGAGGAATCAAACTGTGTTATATCTTGGTTTAGAATTCAAGTAAATCCAATCCAATTTTAAATTTCGAAGATTGACTTTAACAATTTCAAACACATGTTTTGGTTCGTATAAATAAAAAAAGAATCTGTTTCAGGGTAGTTTTGTGTTATGTAAATATTCGAACTCAGTTGTATCTACGTCAGTTGGCTCCCGTTTGTTATTTTTATTTTATAGCTTTCTGCGTCCTTCCCAGCAGACCTTTCCGTGTTTTATTTCTTTTGCTTTTCCTTTATTACTTTTGAGGAAATTTGTCAAAGTTATTAAATTATCCAATCTAAGTACGCTCTCTTAAAATTTTTCAGATTTTAATTATAATATTAGTATTATACAAAGTGGTATTTGTTCTTTGACTTTCTATATTTTCTATATATTAACTTTTATGTATATAAACATATTGTATGTATACTTTAAGAGTTTGCCAAATTACAAGAAAAAAACTGTTCTTATCAGATATAATATCTATTGATTGTAAAATAAAAAAGCTATCAATTCGTTAAAAAATATTGCCGACACTAAACTTTTTTATTGTCAAATATTTACTTGATGGGAGGGTTTTGTACAAGTCCGTTTACCCGTTTTGTAGGTAACAATCATCAATATTCAGTATAGATGTGTTCTGGTTTGAAGTGTGAGTAAGCCAGTGTAACTATAGGCACAAGGGATTAGCATTTTAGTTTCGAAGGTTACTGGTGTATTGGCGATGTAAGAAATTGTTGATTTTTTTCGAGGCCAATATCTATGGACATTGGTTATCACTTACCATCAGGCTTTTTACCAGTCCGCCTACCTTTGACATATAGTCCATTGAAATGTTACATTGACTGAACATTTTCTAGAGGACGCAATTTTATTTGTGGGACATATAGGAGGTGTCAATACAACTTTAACCCCAAGTTTGTGGGGTTGCCGTCCTTGTACCCCGCCCGCCATCTTAAAAAAAGGAGTGTAAACATATTTTTAACTATATCTCCGAAACTATTAATTGCAGGGAAAATTTGTGAAGACATAATTTGTAGAAAATTGTTGTGGCTACAATTATGTTTATGTGACTTTATACCATAAACTTAAAGCAAAAAAATTAGAAAATATAACATAAACTGATCCTTAATCGTTTTGTGTGTTGTGTTAATGTTTTGTACTTTTCTTTTACAAACCATTCAAAATATTCATAAAATATAAACCTTTTAAATGTTGTATTATCATAACATTTATTCTTAATGCGTACTAAAGAAAGATTAAAAGCAATTAAAACGAATATATTTAGAGAACGGATCATAAAAAACTTCCGATAATGCATTCAGAGATAAAAGTAAAACGTAAATGATATATTGCATATCTTTGCTCAGTATCTTTGATTTAATTCGTGCAACGCGTATCTTAACGGAATATGTTTGTGTTCTTTATTAAGCGTAAGTGGAACGGGTTACGAACCGTCAGATGTAGAAGTTAAAGGAACGATGATTAACTCTTTGAGTAATTTTTGTTCTCACATTTAACATATTATTTACCTACTTTAAATTAGCGTAATAAAAAGAACTATTAGTAAATCAATAGAATTATTATTATCTATACTAATATATAAAGCGGAAGAGTTTGTTTGTTTGTTTGTTTAAACGCGCTAATCTCAGGAACTACTGGTCCGATTTGAAAAATTCTTTTTTTGTTAAATAGTCCATTTATAGAGGAAGGCTTTAGGCTATATAACATTACGCTGTGACCAATAGGAGCGCAGCGACAGTGAGAAATGTTGCAAAAACGGGGAAAATTATTCACATTTATGGACTTTCGATGCGTGCGCAGCATAAACGTTTTAAGTTACTCAAAAAATGTGTATGAAAGATATATTCCTCTTTTAATAATAAAAAAAAAGTCCGTGACACTATATGTCTATTTGTTAAGAGTGTGCTAGCAGGCGGGGCGCGGCGGCGGCTGAGGGGGAGGCGGGTCAGCCCCGCCGCCGCGCTCGCCACTCTCACCCGCGGGTGTAGTTCTGCGAAGTAGCATTGCACATAACGACTTAAAAAAATTAACATTCTTAATAGTTAAATTATTTATCAAAATTAGGTTTTGTTATCAGCTTATTTGCTCATTATTTTTTATCGTTTAAAATCGATTACATTTAAATCATAATCTGCTGCAGTTTTAACTTACGATATAAGATAAAATTTCAATGAACATTCCTTTCGTACTTTGCAAGTAAACAATTCAAACGTTTCACGGTATAAATAAGGTATAAAAATTACATTACACACGTAAAAAAGTTCAAAATTGCGAGCGATACTTTCACCGATGCAGATTAATCATCACTGAGAAAATAAATTATGCAAATAAGCAAATAGGTGAATATCGTTTAAAATGAATACACAAATAAATTAGTAGTTCAATATTTCAAGTAATTTCTATTACGTTCAAGCATATTCAACACGGTTGTACTATAATCACCTTATAAAATAATAACACCAAAGGAGAAACAATCTAAACTTCTTATTGTTCGGTTTGTATATCTTATTACGTTTAAGTTAATATTGTTTGTTTTCAACCGACTTCAAAAAGGAGGAGGTTATCAATTCGTCTGTATTTTTTTTTTATATGTTTGTTACCTCATAACTTTTCACTGGATTTTGAAAATTTTTTTTTGTTTGAAAGGTAGTGCTTCCCGTGGGGCCCCATTTTAATTTTATCCTGTTACGATGATGGTATCCCTATGAAAACGATATAAGTCTTAAATGTGCATTATGTATGTGCGCGATAAATAGGTGAATAACTCAAAATTGTGCCAACCAATTTTAATGATTCTTTTTTTATTATAAAGGATATACTTCAAGGGTACTATGGTGAAAGTTTGGTAAGGTTCTGAGCATAGGATCCTTGACAAAGTAACGGTACGGAAGGGAACGGAACAATTCTAAGGAGCACGTTAGCGATACTCGGCCGAATCTTTTAGAAACAAAAATTTTGACAAAAAAAAACCGACTTCAAAAGAGAAAAAAAATAATATGCTCTAAAAAGTAAAAAATAATTGCTTATTATTCTACAACTTAATAATCAAGTAACTTATTCTACTTACCAATATGTAGGTACGTTCTGTGTTTCCACGCAAGGAGATAAGTATGTACCTACCCACTTTAAATCTAACTTAACACAAACCTATGAATAACAAACAATGATCACAATATTTTTTAGATTTATACTATGTAAAATGAAATTAAAAATATTTAGACTATTTAAAAGTCAGCAATGTTATTACGATAATATATTATAGTTAAAATTATTGTTATTTTTGGAGGCGGTGTCAGCCAAGGTAGGTTTGTAAATATATGATATATTCCAAATTTGTAAATCTGGTCTATCGATAAATACACTTCTTCTTGATGTTTTTTTAAACCCTATACGTACATAGTGGTCCTATATAATGACAGAAAATTGGAATCAAAATTGAGTGATTAAGCAAACATGTCTACCGTCAGGTATTACAATTCATGAACTTTTCTCCTAATCCAAGACAAAGAAAAGTCATTCAGATTTACTATTACATTTCCTGTTGAACGTTTTGTTTGTTTTGGCAGAGTATGAATTTTGTTTGTGATTTATTTATTTACAATTGACTTTTTCTTTTGTCTTACATCCAGATGTCGATACACCTGCATCGAATTGTTAACAAAAAAAAATATTCGCAATCGTACACTATTGTACAATATTTCTTTTATATTTAAGAAAAGGGTTGTCATAATTGACCGTATAACAATAAGCAATAAAAACACAGATATTGGTAATTATTAAATTTTATGGCGACCTTTAAGATTTACACTGATGACAAAGAACAATTACTTTTTATGATAGTGAATATATATTATCTATTTGTTTGGGAGGGGGGAGCTCTTAAAAGGACGTGTCGGGCACGCCCGTAACCAGACAAGAGAAAGAAGCATTACGAGTCACTTGACTACGAACTGTTTCAAACATGCCTAGAAAAAGAACGAACCTTTCTCGGCAGACTGCTAATGCAAAGCGTCTGCGGCTTTTGCGTAGCAACGAAACAGCTGAAGACAATACGCACAGGTTGGCTAATCAAAGAACGGTCAGTGAACAACATCGTGCTAGGGAATCGAGTGTTGAACGTTCACAGAGGTTAGCCTTACAAAATTTCCGAACTTCGGTGAATCGACAACGGGAATCAAGTACAGAACGTTCTCAACGTTTGATCGCACAGAATTATAGAGTTTCTCAATTCTTTAAACCCGAGCGGCCTTCCACCACATTCCCTGAAGTTAAAGGTTCTGCGATAATTTTACTCAGAAATCTTAAACCACCAAATTTATGTAACGGGACCCGCCTTCAAGTAAAATTCCTTCGCAATAACGTGATCGTTGCAACAGTTTTGACTGGTCCGGCAGTTGGTCAAACAGTGCTTATACCTCGCATCCCAATGATTCCAAATGATTTACCTTTTAATTTTAAAAGAATTCAATTTCCCATTAAGTTATCTTTTGCCGTAACCATTAATAAATCACAGGGCCAAACATTTAAACACGTAGGAATCGATTTACGTCAATACTGCTTTTCAGACGGCCAACTATATGTCGCGTTGTCAAGATCGGGTTGCGGGCAAAATCAGTATGTTCTTCTACCACAAGAAAATAAAACTAAAAATATAATCTACGCTGAAGTACTGTAAAACATATTATTAAATCTTATTGACGATTATAATAACAAAAACCAACGTGAGCAATCAAACGATAATCATGATAGTGTTTCCCACAACTACGCGAACGAAGTCGCGGGCACAGCTAGTTATTAATAAAAAATGGTGAATCTATATTATACTATAACTAACTATAAATTATTATACTGATATTATAAGGAACAAAATAATAGTAACAGCGTGTTTGTGTTCCAAATTATCCCTTTAAAGTAAAGTTGGACCTTATTCCACTGAGCAACTCTAAACTGGTTGATTGGGATACATATGGTTCAACTTCATCTGTCAAACATGCTGGTTGCATCACGATATTTTCCGGCGACGAGTTTAAAATGAATAATTGGTAATTTGAGTTTAGAGTAAAAATATTAATGATGACATGACTCAATATAATTAATATTATAAAATGGCGTGGACTTAGTATCTTCTGATTTCCAGATATGTCATATAAAAATTTAACTCATTTGACATAAAAGTCTGTTATCAAAATAGTAGCACAGAGTAGCTACTGATATTCTTGCCGGTTCTTTTCAGAATATAATATGATTTACTTTTCAGTTGTATCTTTAGATTTAATTTAATATAACATAAAGATTTAAAAGAGTTTTTATAAGTGTAACATATTGCAGCTTTCAAATTTTTCAAGTTTATATAAAAGTGAAACTTTAGTGTTTCGTATTTTAGTAGAGTCCAGAAGGGTGGTCACGTAATTAATGACTTGTGAGAAAAAATAATACTCACAATGTATTAAAATAAATTTATTAATGAGAGCCGAGATGGCCCAGTGATTAGAACGCGTGCATCTTAACCGATGATTTCGTGTTCAAACCCAGGCACGCACCACTGAATTTTCATGTGCTTAATTTGTGTTTATAATTCATCTCGTGCTCGGCGGTGAAGGAAAACATTGTGAGGGAATCTGCATGTGTCTAATTTTAACGAAATTCTGCCACATGTCTATTCCACCAACCCGCATTGGAGCAGCGTGGTGGAATATGCTCCAAACCTTCTCCTCAAAGGGAGGCCTTAGCCCAGCAGTGGGAAATTTACAGGCTGCTAATGTATTAATGAATAAAAACTTAACGAATTTCACAAGAAGTTATAGTCTATTCTAGATTAATAATATGTAATTATTCTTTATCGTAATAATCGGACTTACTCGGTTTTATTAAGTTATTGTGCTGTAAAGGGTGCAATTAATTCGATTCTTGCGCCTGTCGATTTAATAACTATATAAAAGGAAAAAGAATTTTCACGCCGGACTTGGCTCTATTAAAGGCAAGTGTAGCAAATGGGCATAATGACTTAATCGGTATCGAACCTCTGCTTCGTTAATTGCTCACTACCGACAAAACCTCGTCAACTATAATACTTGCCATAGCATTTGCAGTCTTATATATAAAGTTAATAGGTGCTATTTTGTATTGTGTGTTCAGCCACAATTTACATTTAAGTTTTATTCAAAATAAACCGTATGTTTTTAATCTTAAAGTAGAAAATCGATATTTGAAATATTATTGTTAGGAAAATGGATTTGACACACCAATGATAAAGGCTATAGAACACAGTTTAGTGAACTCGTTTGATTTAAAGTATGCTTGAATTCTATTTTACAAATACAATTGTTACGCCCACAATTCGACGTTTCGTCTTACATGATCGTGGGAGTTTTGTCAGGGAAGATTCATATTGATACTTAAAATTTATGAAGGCTACATTGATATATAAATATTAAGTTAACAGAGTTATAAAGTTTTTGTATAGTGAAATTATAAATAATAAAACTGTAACAATGACAGATCATATCGGTACATTATTTGTGCGTTAGATTTGTTTTCATTGCATGCGACGTACACATTTAAATTCGCATTATACGTAAAATCAAACCACATAGAAGTTTAAAGTAATAATTGAAAATTACACTATTGTACTAATATACGGATTATTTTTAACAAATATTTCTTTGCGGTACTCATTGGAACTAGACGTAATATGATCTAGGAAGTACGTGTGTTCGATATGTAGAGATGATTATCGTTTAAATCTTATTCCAAGAAAAACATTAAAAGGGAACATCAAATAAATGTCTTTATATATAGAAATATATTACATCAGATGCTTTTTAAAGATACACGACATTAAAAAGATGCATTAGCCTATGTGTACAGTTGTTGAACAGATGTTAATTTATCTAATCATATTGCTAGTTCATGTACTTTATTTAAAAGCATTGTATCTTAAATAAAATACTATACTACCTGATGATAAGTATTTTTTACCCCCATAGACATTGATTCTGTTTTAGTTAATCATCTTACTTAATACTAGCGCAGTACCAAATATAGTAACTAACTCTCGTCCATTTGGCTGGCTCTCCTTTCAACCGGATATAGAATAACCACGTGTTACTATTGTAAGTTGTATTGATATATATAACCGTCAGATTTAAAAAATGTGTTCAAGAAATAGTGGATGATATCAATAAAGGAAGCACGCGTCGCAGCGGGATCAGAGATAAAAATACATTTTATTGCCTTGTAAATATCCGTCTAGACGAACATTTGATACGTCCCGAAATATGCAGGATAGGAGTGCAACGACTGACTATTTACGGATAATTGAAGATTATTTAGAATATTCTAAATTTGAAATATGAGCCGAGATGGCCCAGTGGTTAGAACGCGTGCATCTTAACCGATGATTTCGGGTTCAAACCCAGGCAGGCACCACTGAATTTTCATGTGCTTAATTTGTGTTTAGAATTCATCTCGTGCTCGGCGGTGAAGGAAAACATCGTGAGGAAACCTGCATGTGTCTAATTTCAACGAAATTCTGCCACATGTGTATTCCACCAACCCGCATTGGAGCAGCGTGGTGGAATATGCTCCATACCTTCTCCTCAACGGGAGAGGAGGCCTTAGCCCAGCAGTGGGAAATTTACAGGCTGATTATTATGTATGTTAAATTTGAAAATCTGAGTACAGGCCAGATAAAATATTTATTTCAAGTAACGCTATGTAGTTCTATGTTCAGGATTTCAGAGGCTGTGCAAAAATTGCAGATGATGTGAAAGACAAATACTCAAAAGAATAAAATTTAATCGAATAATTTAAAAGTCTTCTATTCCCCGAGATAAATCTAATATTCTAATCTACATTTTACGTTAAAATCAATTTTAGATACATAACAGATGGATTATAATTATATTTATATTTATAAGTTTTAACGTTTGAATTGAATAACTTATGACAGATACCATTCCGTTACTTTTTTATAACACGATGAATTCGTTTGCTGTCTTTTTGTAAAGAAACTAGGACAAGAATACGAGTGTGTTTTTAAAAGTTTTCGTAATATGTTACCCGAATACCGGCGTTTGTGTTCGCGTGGGAGTGGACAGGAAGCGGTTTATGGCTGACCACCGGCAATGCGCGGTTCAGAACAAAATCTACCCTAAGATTGCCTATTTTTAGAAAACATACCGGAAAAGCGAGTGTAGACAATTTAAAGCTTCGTTGAATAATTCTCAATGACTCAAGGGTACGAATTTACATAATGTGTAAAAACTTAGGTTGTATTCCAGCTCAATTCGCTCAATAAAGGTTATCTATTTGATATCTATATTCTGTTAATATTATTTATGTATAGACTTTGAAGACATGGAATGAATGAAAATGAAATGACTTTAGATAAACTTGTAACATTGTATTTTTAGGAATTTAGTTAGTTTGTTATTTTAGTTCAAGTTTTAATCTTATACGAATAGCCAAAAAGCATAGAAAAATAGCTTGACGGTTATATTTACCAGCCCACTGATAATTTAAATGAGTTGTAAGTATCACCAAGTGTTGAGAAAGGAAAATATCGTGAGAAAAGCTGCACGTGTCGAATGAAATTCTGCCAAATGTCTAGCCACTTACTCGCATTTGAGCAGAATGGTGGAATAACCTCTTAATCTTCTTTTCAGCAAAGAGTCTTACTTAGCAGATACATTTACATTAACAATCTGTTCAGTTAACTTTTTACTTAAATATCTCTTACCTATTAATGCCTAAGAATAGACTTCTAAATATTTCCTATAAATAAATAACAGTATGAGGCAATAAATATTTCTACTGATGGTCAAAGATCTTTACATATTGAAAGAAAAAGGTTCTAACTACAATATACTTTTTTAACACTAAGGGATGTAAACACCAAAAAATACCCAAGTAATCGTTTTGACGTCTATAGGCGTTAGATATCCCAGAAAATAATAGGTAATAATGATATTTATGGTAAGCTTGTTGGAATGTAATTTGAATATGATATTATTATAATTTCGTATAACACCTATTCAGCATTCTTAGAAAATAAGCTGTTTGTGAGCGGGTTTCCTGGTTAGGCTCAAAAGCAATCGTATTAAATAACAACATTCCGCTGCTCTCGTTCCCGCAAACAATGCGAAATACGAATCTATTATCTTAGGTAACTGTCGCTTCATGAAGCGAAGATAAGTATGTATTTATGATAAGATATAACTTTTATATACTATGGATCTCCCTTACCAGGTTTTTTATTTTTTAAACTATTCCGAGAAATATGTCATAAGTTTGAGTTTTTCCTTAGAGAAGAATTGTGTGGAAATTACTTAATAGATCTAAATTGTAGTCATCGCAGTGCCATTTGAATAATCGTCTTCAACCTTGAAATCCAAGTCCATAAAGTCATAAGTATACTTTGTTAATATTATAAACAATTTATTTCAAAATATTTGACTTTTTTTTTAATTTTTATGTTTCAAAATCGGACTGTTTGAGAATGTATTGAATAATTTAAATATTATTTAGAATACTATAGTTCTCTGTACGACGTGAGCCGCATCTGGTATCAATTCTTACGCACATCGCCATCACACACGATTGAATTACTATGTTTGCGGCTCACCCCCACTCCCTTTCCCGGGAAATGTAAATGAAACGATCGCAATCCTGTTACCGGGACAATGTCTGGCCTTATAGACTATTGCGTTTGTGGCGAATAGAACAATTTTATGCGTATTCGTTGTTTCCGCTCCATTGGTTTTTTATTTTAAGTGTTCGAAATTTAAAAACACGGTTCAATGTATTTGAATTTCATCGTCGAATTTAGTTTTGGCTTGATTTGTGTGTTTTGTTTTGAAACTACCTAAAAAAGTAAAATATGAAATGCACGTAACTTTGTTACTATATATATATATATATATTATATACGATATGTAAATTGCCACTAGCTCAGTGTAAAAAAAATGGTATTTGCGTTCCTGCTTAACAAGACGTACGATGAAACAGAAAAATATATTACTTCTATAACCTAATTTCAACTGACCCATACACACTAACACGCACGCACACGCACGCACACACACACCCGCACACACACACACACACACGCACACGCATATACAGTAACACGCACGAACAATCCCGCACCCACAAAGAAAACAAAAAAAAAATCATACCTCTTAATTATTACCTCTTTTAATTAAATTAATTATTTACCTTTAAACATTTTACATAAGATACGTTCTGTAATACCCAGGCGATAGATCTCTAATGTATTTTAATTATTACCTCTTTTAATTAAATTAATTATTTACCTATAAACATTTTACATAATATACGTTCTGTAATACCCAGGCGATAGATCTCTAATGTATTTTAATTATTTCAGCTATCGGGGAGAGGACTGATTATCCTTAACACAGGCTATTTAATTTAGCCTAGCTAGGATAGCCAGTACTTGACCCGTTTTTCTTTTGATGACCATATTATATTACACATTAAGTCTTTACTCATAGTGCAATCATGTAATAGTTTTATATATGTTTTTTGTGTGAAATAAATAAATAATAATATAGATGTAATGTTTTATCGTCGAAAATTTACTTTGTATAAAATGAACAAACAACTCCTCGGATTAATCAAGGTTATTATAATACGACATTTATGAAACACAGCATATTTTACTTCAAGTTATATGATTTTAGACAGATTAAATATGTCAACATAAATTGTGTTTTAAATACTGTTACGTTAAATCTTGCAATTTTAAACTAGACACAGATTTCAAATAGTTATGTATTATATATAACTTATATTATAAATGCGAAAGTTTGTATAGATGTTTGTAACTCAATCACGCTAGAGCTGCTGAACAGATTCGAATGAAATTTTGCCCAGAGATAGACTATAGTCCGGAATATTACATATGTTACTTTTTATACTAAACACCTTCAAACGAACTGCCCACTCTACCACTAACTAAACTAGTATAATTATAATAAATTTTTCGTGGCATGATCACTTGTCATAAACATACGTGCTATAGTCTAGTACTTGTTTCCAGCTACGCCACTGCCGAACAATGAATTACTGTCATTAAGGACACATGGCTGGCAGTTAATTGATTATCTAAGATGTTGTTATTACCTTATACATATACAAATGTCTATGAATTATGTATGTATATATTCTTCATGTATTAAATAAATATTATCTTTAAACAACCATCATTCGACCGCTAAAAATTGATACTGGTTGTGGCTGGTAATATAAGTTTAATTTTAAATTAATTTTACCACCTGCACCGTTTGAAATTCTACCGAGAAGTACTAACAAGAAACTCAGTAATTACTATATTCTGTCAATTAAATTAAATAGGTTTGTTCATTGAGTGTAGAAATAATTACGTATGCTAATTCAATACAATTAGTTTTTTTTATTTATCCTGTTTGTAAATTAACGAATAGTAACTCCACGCTTTCTTATCATTTATATAATTGTTATTAAATAATGACCTATTAGAGCCCTATAGAGCTGAGATGGCCCAGTGGTCAGAACGCGTGCGACTTAACCGATGATTACGGGTTCAAACCCAGGCAAGCACCACTGAATTTTCATGTGCTTAAGTTGCTCCAAGCATTCTCCTCAAAGAGAGAGGAGGCCTTAGCCCAGCAGTGGGAAATTTACAGGCTGTTAATGTTATGTAATGTCCTATTTATAAATATTAAACATGAAATTTTAATTTATTAATTGGCAAAGCTAAAGGTGTTTGCGGGAATTTATAATAGAGACAAATAACTTGCTTTACAAAGACGGTAATATCTACAAGTATCTATCATACTTATAAAGATGTCTACTATATACTAGTTTATGCCCGCTGCTTTACACGCGTGTTAGAGGTGATCGTAAGTTTTAGGTATATTAAGTAGTCTAGGGGTTCAAGGTAGCTTCATACCAATTTTCATAAATATTCGTTCAGTTGTTTAGCCGTGACAGCGTAACAGATATACAGAGTTACTTTAATATTTATAATATTATTATAGATTAATCAATTAAAAGTTTTGTTAATAACGTGGTTATTAATTTTGACATTAACGCAACGTATGTGTGTCTGTTGCCTCTTCTCGCTTACACCGCTGAACCTATTTAGAGAAAAAATGTTGTAGCGATCCAGTTTGACTCGAGAGGAAGGACAAAAGCTACGTTTTTTAATTCTAGGGGTAGAATAGGGGTAAAATTTTGCGTGCCAGAGGTCAAGTTTTATTAATTTCACAGAGTTATATACCCTGGTTCAGCTCCTTTATCATAATTGGATATATTTTTAAAAATATTTTCCCAATATATATGTAACGAATCGAGCTATAAAATCCTGTGCATGTGAAACAACACGCTGCGCCGGTTTCAATGCACTAAAGATATCTTTATTGCAATCTACGTGAAATACGAGTCCTCATGTCGATATTCAATGAGTAAATCTTTAATTCAAATTGTTTTTACGACGATCAATAAACTTACTCTGGTAGTTTAAAGTAGGATACATAAAAACGTTTGTCAATGAATAAAACATTACGTTTTTTCTTATTACCATTTACGATCTGTTAAGGTCCGGCTATTTCATTAAACTTTATTTTATAGCTGGGGGACGATAGCCAGGACGAGTAAATGGGAAACGGTTTTATATAATTGGTTACCTTTGCGTATCAGGCTTAGTCATCAGTTAGAGAATAAATTTAGACTTATACGTAGACATCATAAAATATTTTTTTATGGTGCTATTGGAAAATGAGGTTTATAGATTTTACTTTTAATCTAATTTCCCCAAAAATACCATTTTGGTGCTTAAGTCTTTCTACAAATTCACTAACAGTTAAAAACAAACCTGGGGTAATTTATAGCACTATTTATAAGTAACTTATTTATTATTGGTTTATATATGAGAACGAAATTCTGAGTTTTTATATGCTTAAGTTGTGGTTATACTGGTTGGTTAGGCTGTGGTTATATCTTGGTACTGCAAAATATTTTGCCACATCTAATGTGGACTTATCAGTGGATATATTATTTACATAAATATGAATTACTATGATATTTATACATATCTTTACTCGTTTATTGTCATAAAAATGAGAGTTTGAGAGATTATATATTCTATTTCGTATTGTGTTTTTAATTCAAATAGGCAATTAAACGAGTGCCTATCTAATGTTAAGTAGTCATCCTTGTCTATCGACACTGATTATATGCGTCAGATCAGAAGTTTGATTTTCTCATAATGGCAATGGCTCACTCACCCTCCAAACACTATTATACTGATAAAAACTATTACTATTTAGCAGTAATTTGTTAGTAGATGGTATTTACACGATAACGCCCTTAACCTCAGGTAACGGTGAAAGAACTTTTTGCTAAGGAAAACGAAATATCAAAATATGACGAATGACTAATTTTAGAATATTATTAATTTGTTGAATCGCAAAGATTCAACTAATTTATGAAGAGGTCTGTCTTGTTTTTTATTATTAAATAAAATACATCACGTACTTAAAAAAACAAGTTTGTATAGACTGGATTAATTAATTATTCTATGTTTAATTTGTAGATGCCATAATAACAGATAAACCCAATTATTTTATTTAAATTTGCCATCTTTTAATCGGACTGTCGATTGGTAGTACTTTATATGAGAAATATCAAGAAAGTTACTTAATATATTTATTAAGACCATAATTAATTATAAGTATGATCGAAGTTTGTAAACATAAATGATATTGATTAATAATTTAGTTAAAAATGGAGCCCAAAAATTTACATAAATATCAGATACAAACTATTAATTATTATTGAATAATTAAAATAAACGTAATTCCCTTTGAATATGTGCATTGGAAAGCTGAAATCGCATCGAAGACAACTGGTTTAAGAATAACATAAAAATGAACCCAACCTGCCCCAACGCTCCATCGGTACCGTTACAATAACTGTTTCTATACAAAGACTTGAATAAAACCTTCTGAAATTAATTTTGTTGTATTAAAAAGCGCATCTCGGTATTTCGTAATATTACAGTTTGTGGAAAAAACATTTCAAATATCAAGACTCATCGTGTATTGTTCAACTACAATAAGATTTATATCGACTTCCATTAAAACATTTTTGTATTTAGTTTATTATATCTGTGACAAAAAATTAAATAACTGAATTACTACATTTAATTTTAAATATAGAATATTATGTCTCTAGCGCATATCAAATTTATAGTTTAATAAATATGTGTTTTTTTTTTAATTGCAGAGTTCGAAGACTTACGAATCTCTTGTAAAAGGATGGCTATTCTTACAATTATTGTTTATTGTTTTGTTTTAATCTATAATTAGGGAAATACAATATTTATTATTTAAATATAGAAATATTTTAAAAACGTTTATATCATGCAAGGAAAATTTTAACGTGAGTGATAATTGTGAAGTTTCCTAGCTATGTTTACGAACGATTACTGTAGTAAAATTTTCGATGATTTGTGATTTATCAAAAATAAAATAAACAATAATTGTATTAAATAAATATATGTATTTATGTTAATACAAAATATACCAGAAATATCCCTGTGTTATATTATTAATTTGCTTCATTGTATTTTTTGTTTTCTCACCCTCAATATAATTACTTATGTTCTTGATTTTAGATTTTAGTAATTTAGTAGCAGCGACATCAAACGAATTTAGTCCGAGATGTGCAGGTTTATTTACGATATTTATTTCCACCGTGAAACACATTATTAAAATACCAATTAGACAAACTCAATGATGCTTGCACAGAAAAGCAGCGAATTTTTTGGATCCACTCATCCACTGGACTATATTTATAAATATGTAGTATGTTCGTGTTTTAAATTTAATTTCCTCAGTATGAGATTAAAAGGGGTAATTATGATGTATAATGGATCAGCCTTTCTAATATTAGAGTCACCCTTGAATGAAAACAGCTTAATTCGCATTTAATATTCAGCGAGAACATTAAAGATATTTACATTAAAGATTTAACGATCTTAAAATTATATTTACGTAGTTTGTACTTTAAATATAATTTGTATTATAAATTATTTTTTAATATGTTAAACGATACAGCTCAGTCTATCCATTAAACCCGTGTTCCTTAACTGAAATTGTACTATTTAGTATTTAAGTGCATAGCTATTTTTTTTTATGAATTTTAAACGTGGAACAGAATTTAATTAATAAAATCAATGATCCCAATGCATGGAAACATATATCCGTGGTGTTTATTATCAAATAAAAAAAAAACACCGTAAATCGTGATTTCATAATCGGACCATTACCTACAAAAGTCCTTTCTAGTTTTGTACAAAATATTGGTTTTATTGAGAGTTGAAACTACCTATAATAACAAAAAGATTTTGTCAATTGTTACTTTATCTACATACAATATAATTATAATTATACAGGATTATTATCGCAAATAGTCACCCCTATTACCTTCTAACGGGAATACGTCGAATTACCAATAACCCTGTATATGCATTTAAAATAAAAATAAATACTATTAGTTTTTACTATGAAATGCAAAATCTTAAAGGATATATTATAAAATACTCCAAATAAGTTTGATCAAGTAACGAAACAAATTAATTTATAACACATATTTTATTAACGTCAGTTAATAAATAAACGAGAAATATAACGTAATTATGTGTAATTCCGCTGCAGTTGTTTTCAACAAGTCCACAAGTCAACAATCTATGTGAGTGACAGAGTAAGGCACCAAAAGCTAGTGCCTTTTGACATCCTTGATGTCGCGCCTACAAAAACGGGAAACTTGTGTTTGCTCAAAGCACCCGCGCATATTCTGGTTCTAAATAATGAGCACCTACTTTTATTACTCACTAACTCTTCTTATATATTTTTTTCCTGTCTGTTTTCACGGCCTAAATACTGAACCTAATTTGCTGAAAGAAAGACATAGACAATGTTTTTTTTCTAAAAATGACCAATCCCTAAAATGCGAGCGAATTATAATGTGTGTATTATCCATAAAATATTTAATTACTTGTTTGATATAATACACTACGCACATGAAACAAAGAAACGTATTTTTTTTGTATAAGATATAAATATTGAGCATTTTGAGGTTTTGGTCATTTCCCAATAATTCTCTCTAAAAGAAAAACCTCACTTTCTGCTGACTTCCCACCCGGATAGCTATCAGGTTATCGTCGATCCCCCTTTGGGCTCGTCGGACCACTGTCTCGTTCGGAGTACAGTGCCGGTTGCGCGGTACTCACGACCTCCTTTCGTGGGCTGCCGCCGCGTCTGGCACTACAAGTCAGCAGATTGAGATGGGATGCGGTCCTTCTTTGCATCCTACCCATGGGGGCAGGTTTGTTTCTTGCCGGATGATGATGGACCGGAGCGTTATTGCTGACTCTGTTGCCGATGTGGTGCTTCAGGATATGGAACTGTTCATTCCATATTCTGCTGTGGCAAGTCCCAGCTCTGGTTTGGTCGTTTCGGCAAAATGGCCTCACGCCGAAAATGGGAACGTTACCATGACTGGGCTAACGCATCGGCGTCTCGTGATGTAAAGACCAGCGCATTCAGAAAGGAATATAACTTTGCCTCTAGGTCCTTCAAAAACGTGATTGCTAAGGCGAAGACGGAGTACATTGGCAGAATTGGCGAGAGACTGGTGCGTCTCCCTTCAGGAACACGTGCGTTCTGGTCTCTCGCAACAGCTGTCTTAGGGAATTTCTGTCAGCCTTCCTTTCCATCTCTGCACAAGGACGGTGAGTCATTGGCCCATACCGCGAAGGAGAAAGCTGATCTCGATATCGAATTCGATTAAATAAAAAAAAAATATTCATATATTTTGATTTAATACGTTTCTATGTTTTTCAAATAAAATTTTTATATAAATTAAATATGATTTATTATGTCTGCATTAAGTATTACTATAACAAGCCATGGTTGATATGTTCCTATGCTCAAGTCAAGAATTCAATGGTCTTATTATTATAATCTCACCTTCTACAAACATATTGTGGTGATTATGGTATATTGTGACCTCCTTGGTCAAGTAGTGTGTACACCGGTTTTCATGGGTACGCTACTCTGAGGTCCCGGGTTCGATTCCCGGCCGAGTCGATGTAGAAAAATTTCATTAAATTTCTATGTTGTCTTGGGTCTGGGTGTTTGTGGTACCGTCGTTACTTCTGATTTTCCATAACACAAGTGCTTTAGCTGCTTACATTGGGATCAGAGTAATGTATGTGATGTTGTCCAATATTTATATTTATATATTTATATAAGTATCGAAGACGTTATTGATTGATTTCTGTTCGACCCGATTATAGAATGTCAGCGAAAAAGACAAACGAGTAGATTGATAACACCGCGATTCGTTTCCGAGAACCTTATCAGCAGCACGAGTGTGTGTGGAACAATGGTTTGATGAAAATAAAAATAGAACCGTTCACACTCGAAACATTGAAAAAATTCTAATAAGCATATTTTTAAATTGGACATCCGTAGCTGAGTTTAGTTACATCGAATATTCTTTAGTAGTAAAATTCTTCTATTTTTAAAGATAAATTTCTTATATTACTATTACTCTGTATTACTTTCAGTTGTTTTGGTTAACAAACCAGATTTTAATTGAAACATCAGAACTTGTTCTTTTATTTAATCTATTATATATAAGGTATCGGCGGTATTGTAATTTTTTTTTTTGAATTTTTGAAGACTGATCTGTCTTAAGAAGGTGTTGTAGCACAATCAAAGCTATGTCCAGTGTCTTTAATGTTGTTAAAAATAATTATTGTTTAAAAAGAATACTAGCAATGCAAAGCACATTCGAAGAATTAATAAAGTTCTTCTTTATTATATAGGACGACAAAATCCCATGTTGCCAGGATATAGACTGTGACCTTTACATCACTACACATTGAGAAAATCAAAGCATATACAAAAGAAATAATTAATTAACAATGAATTTGTTAAAATAAACAAAATTGATTATATATTTAAAAGGCCTTAATTTAGATTTTCTTAAATTGTTTGCAGGCGGAGGAATTGAACGCACTGGTGGGAGATGCGTTCCGAATGGCGTTCGCGTCGCAGCTACAACCCTCCGCACCGCTCTGGGTGAGTTACAAAAAAATATAATTATCAATAAAATTATAGTATTGGAATATCAGGTAGGATAAACTGAGATAACGAGAAATCTATTTTTATTATTATGTTGAACGAATCTATACATGCTTTGTTTGGACATGTAGTGTGCAAATAGTATTTCAATAGGTAGATGTAGAATACGGTAAGCCCGCCAAAAAGCAGTACTCAGTATTGCTGTGTTCCAGTTTGAAGGGAGAGTGAGTCAGTGTAACTACAGACACAAGGGACAAAACATCTTAGTTCCCAAGGTTGGTGGCGCATTAGCGATGTAGTGATGGTTTAGATTTCTTACAGTGCCATTGTCTATGGGCGGCGGTGAACACTTACCATCAAGTGGCCCATTTTCTCGTCCGCCTACTTATATCATAAAAAAACACCACCATCAACCACCAAAGTAAAAATTAAGAAGAGCATAATTCTTTAGAATAAAAAAAAAACAATATATCTTTTCATTGAAATAAGGGCCTTGTTATCTGCAGTTTCAAAAACTAGCAACTAGAAATAAATTGACCAATCCTTGATATAAATCATTCTTTCAAGTATGAGCAATTTCAATACAAAAGAAAATGATATAAAAAATTAAATTGCATAAAAATAAAATCATACAGAATAACTAATGATAGAATTATTACCAGCACTAATAAATGTTATTATAGATCAATAACAACATTGTTAATTCTAACGAATCGCGTTACATAATAACTGTTTTATAACAAGGAAGAGCCTTATTATTTTCAAGACACACCGTGTATTTTTAGAGAATTACGATCCCTAATGATGATATAGTGTGAGTGATGGAGGTCAGTGAGGTTATTAGTGAGATCTAATAGTAGCTTCCGACTTGTATAGTGAATTGGCTTATTTGATTATATTGTAGGTATAAGATTTATTATAGCAATATTATTCAATCTGTGCCTTTGTTTAGGATATAATGGTGTTGTTTTATTTTCTTTTACGAATGATTTAAGGACGATAAGATTTAGTGGGCTTTATTTTACGACAAAAAATATGTAAATACTATAGTTTTAAATATGTAGTTTGGCATATTTCAGATTTGCTGATTCAGTTCATGTGTGTAAGGCGTGTTTGTAATATTTTCGGCCATACCCAGTATTTATTCAAATATCGAATCATGGGCAAATATTTGATTATACTGGCGGGATAACTTTAAGCGGGCTGGTCTCAGTCAGACCATTAGCAGAGCGATACATTTTGTTTCAATTTGGAAGATTAGTAATCCAACATAATTACAGTTAAATAATTGAGCTTAACATATTAGATCCCATTTGGCCGTGTCATCAGATTATTTGTGTATATGTGTTTTTAAATATTCTTAGAAATCAGGTATGAAATTTATTAAAAAATAACATTGAATATACATTATAGCCGAGAGCCGAGATGGCCCAGGGGTTAGAACGCGTGTATCTTAACCGATGACTGCGGGTTCAAACCCAGGCAAGCATAACTGAATTTTCATATGCTTAATTTGTGTTTATAATTAATCTCGTGCTCGGCGGTGAAGGAAAACATCGTGAGGATACCTGCATGTGTCTAATTTCAACGAAATTCTGCCACATGTGTATCCACCAACCCGCATTGGAGCAGCGTGGTGGAATATGCTCCAAACCTTCTCCTCAAAAAGCAGAAGAGGCCTTAGCCCAGCAGTGGGAAATTTACAGGATTTTAATGCAATACAGTACAGAAAATAAATTAAACATACATCAATAGAAAACCGAACTAAACCACGACACAACGGTAACGTTCGTACGACACAAATGTTCACGAGAATCGCTCATTTTGTAACGATTTGCTCTTCTTTCTACTCTCGTTTAAATACCACTAACAATATATCCTATGCAATGAGCTTTTCCATTGACAATGGCTCGACCTAGATCAAAATTGGTTAAAACATCAACATCAACGCGCCCCTACGCTCATAGACCTAGTGTCTAGTACTATAAGTACCATTAAATGGTCCATTATTTCACCAGCTTTTGTAAAAACTGAAGCTGTTTTTTTACGGCCCAAATTAAAATGTACAATTTAAACAAATCATAATAAAACATTAGGAATAATATCCTTATTTGTTACTACCAAGTTTTTACATTCGGAATTAGTAGTAGCAAGTTCCATTCGAATAAAATACATTTTGATATTGACGTAGGTAAATCTTGTTGGATACTTAAATGAAACGAAAATAGCTATTTTTATTACAACTAGATCATGGTTATGCGTTTTAAAATAAATTTTATTCTGAAGGCTATAAATTTTAAATACAATTAATATGTAAATAAGATAGAAATTCAAACGTAACGGTATTTTTTGTAAGCAATTAAAATATACTAAATACTTTACTTCGTTTATTAAATTGAATATAAATTTGTGAAGTTAATGTTCTTGGAACAAGATTACACAGCCTCTTGACAAATTTAAGTCATGGTCTTTTGTTAAAAGTGACGAGTGACAGCCCCAGGACTTATTGTTGTGACAAGACGATTGTGCATAAACATAAGTGCACTCTTATTATATGATAGGAAGGCAAATCGGATATGATCGGAAAGGGATCAGGCGCAGGACCAATGGCTTTAATGGTTTTCCGAGGCACGTAATTGTAAACACACTTAAATACATATAACTAATCTAACTTAGAGCTCGAACCCAGGAACTCAAAACTTGGTCTTCTTTTCATAGTACTACCAAAGAGATCAAAGCTCTTTAATCTTGTTTATACTAGTAAATAAGATTCTACTCATGATGCAATTTACGTTTATTCAAATGGTCACAATATCCGTTATACAATATTGTTGTATAACAATTATATACAACAACAAATCGTGTAATTTATGTTCGATAGATTTATAGCATTGATTCGTTTCGACTCTTATTGCCAGATATTATTTTTACGGTTTTTGTATAATAGTCATCTGTATCAAAGTCGTTGGTCAATTTATGCAGATATAAATCTCTATATATAAGTCATGAACAAGGAGAACAACGCGTTTTAATAAGGGTATAACGTTTAAAATTCAATTTGTTTTGTCGGTATGTATTTTTCTGACATCTCCGACAATCGTCGTCATATTTTAGCCGTTTTACACAAAATCTGAATGAACAATCCACTTAAACCTTCCTCAAGAATCAACCTGTCATAATTTCAAGACTGAATCTGTATTAGTAAAAAGAAAATTTTGTAGTTCATGCATTATGGTGATCAGATAGAAAGCTAGACATTCAGAGCGAAAGACTTTGTTTTATAACTACAAATTACTTCACCGTACTAACGGCAGATGAATATAATATACAACATATAAACATGTCATATGGATTTTGTTTGTTCTGAAACAATGTTAATAAATAAAATATAATATCAGCAATATGTTTATCTATTGGTTTGATAGTTTTTTGAGTTGAAAACTTTCCTCTGTATAATAATAATAAATCATTGTTTTTATGATAGGGCTTTGTGCAAACCCGTTTGAGTACCGACTGATCATATATTCTACCGCCAATCAACAGTATTCAATACTGTTGTGTTCTGGTTTGAAGGGTGAGTGAGCCAGTGTAATACAGTTACAAGTGACATAACATCTTAGCTCCCAAGGTCGATCCATTGGTAATGCAAGAAATGGCTATAATTTCATACGGCGCTTTGTCTATAGCAGTGGTGACCAGTTACTATCCTACTAGATATTGTGAATATAATGTAGTCGTTACCCGTAAGACAGGCTTGCCTGGGTTACTGGATGTTTTGTAACAATGTTATCTTTCATGTTAAAAATAATAATAATTTATTTTTACATTGTATCATCAAATTATTAATATAATATCTAAGGGACTTATCGAATATATTAAAAAAAAAAAATAAGCTACACCTCGTTAAAGGTTAAAAAAAAAGTATTAATATGATAACTGTTTAAGTTACTACTGGCAACTATTTGCTTATAATTTATAAGTTTTTTTTTTATAGCCTTATACACTATTTCCGATATAAAATACAAATTGTTGAATCGAAACAGGCTTTAAAATTTACTAATCCGTGTATGGGCTACCGGCTCCACGAGGAGCCGTCGGACAGGTTTAAAGCCACTAAAGTATTCATTCATGGTATTTTACGTGAGGTTGGTTAATAAATTGTCACTATTTTTAAGTTTCATCTTATATACTATTAATATCATTTATTATTTATGAAGTGTATGAATGAGAGAAGATTTAAAGAGTAGGAAGGAAGGAAGACTACGTATTGAAATATATTCTATATCAACAACTATATATACTAATATTATAAATGTGAAAGTAACTCTGTCTGTCTGTCTATCTGTCTGTCTGTCTGTCTGTCTGTCTGTCTGTCTGTCTGTCTATCACTCTTTTACTACCAAACCAGTGAAAAAAATTAAAACTTAAACTGCAAGGAAGGATATAGGCTTCTTTTTTTGCCTAACACATGACAACCAATTCCTAAAACGTGAGCGAAGCCGCGGGCGACAACTACTAATATATACAACAATTTAAAATACATATTTTTGCCCATTATTATGTATTAATACCAGCGCCCAGGCCACTAACAATCAGTTTATCCATAATATATAAAACTTACATGATCGTGATAAGGTGGACAAACCCTGGTGGTAAGAAGAATATGGGTGGTGTCTCCAATCATTTACATTGCCGTTGCAAGAAATTTCAACCATTTCTCAGATCGCCAATGCACCACCAATATTGAGAGCAAAGTTGTATTGTCAACTGGAACACATACTTAATATTGATGTGTTCCAGCTTGAAGGGTGAGAAAACCAGTGTAATTTATATTTTTGTTTGACGGGCTCGTCAAAAGTCCTATACGCACATCAGGCTACAAAAGTATACTGAAAACCATTTGTTATAAGCATAATAAGAACTTATATTAGAAAACGAAATATCCAGCCAGCGCCACGGATTTATACTATATATTATACGTAGTGAATACTTAACAATTGCTACTTTTATTATTCATCAGATAAACAGGTCAATGTGTTAACCTGGAATCCTAAATTTTTTTTTTCATGTGAATCCAAAGAGATTTAAGCAATATGACAATGAGATAGGTAAGACACAGAAACGTTTAAAAAAATGGCATAAACATTTGTCACAGCTTTCTTCTCCTCAGCAGACTTCTTTAAGACTAAAATAAAAATCGATGAGATTTTTTTTTATATACGACTTAAATATATGAGCTTGATTAAATTTTAATTATATTAAAAATAGAACACGAATTCAGAAATAAACAAATATGAACTTGTTTCCTTTAAAATCATTTGCAACTTTATGTGCGATATATCTAATAACCTGAATTAAATGAGACGCAATAACAAATTTCAAAAGCAAGAAAGAGAAAGAGGATGAATGCGAACATATGTTATACGTATATTATACATATTTTCGCGCGAAGCGATCTTAAACCGTATGACGTAATTACCAGGAATTTGGAAATGTTTCAATGCACTTTATTCACATTTTATAAATAAAATAAAATAATATTAGGTTTATGTTAAAGATAACCAAAATAATATTTTTACACGCTTTTGTTATTCGTGACATAAATGTATGATTATATGTAGCTACATTAATAGGCACCATATGTAAGCCAACTAATGAGAACTTCGTCGTATTTCTTATTGCTCGTCGGATCAAATTGAAACTTTGTAAATGTATATGTACCATCGTGCTTATAATTTGAAGATCCCAGGAGACAATTCAATCGTCATTGTAATATTTGATCCCCTTTTTTTATTTAATTTTGTGTCAAACTAATACATATGCCCAAATCTACTGAAAGTGTCATGAATGAAAATTTATGGCAATATAATTTATTCAAAAACGTTTTCCTATATTTGTCTACGTTTATGTATGTACTTTTGAAGTTAATATAAAAAAAAACGTTAAAAATCACATGTCGCTGCTTCTCAAAGTTCTCAATCCTTGTTTTGTAGTAAAATTTAATTTAATCATAATATAAAAAAAAGACACATGGAGATTAATGAAAGAGCTGGTGATTACTTTCCGAAGGTTTGTTAAAGTGAAGAATATGAAATCTAATTCGTCGTGATATTCTACTTTGGGTTGTCAAAATATTATTATTATTATTTAATCCGTCTTTACTTACGTTATTTATTGACGAATTCTAAAAATCTAAATCACTTTGCCGACTGATTCGTCGGACGAAAGATGCGTCTGCTCCTTAATGATAACCGTAACTCCTCTAAAAATAACGTTAGTGAAACCAGATTAAATATTAATAAAAAAAAAAAACTTAAAAACTAGAGGTTAAAAACATTAAAACCATGTTTAACAATATCGAATAATAAAAGTGTTTCACATCAACAGGATGTGGTAGTCTTAAGCGCATGTGGTTTTCTACAAGTTGGTAATTTTTAAATGTTGTGTTTTACCTTTTTACCGATTACCTTCTAAAAATACATCGAGAAATTTATCATTTTAACAACTTCACGAGAAACAAAATTTTGAAAGGATTTAATTTTCTGTTAAATTACACGATAATCGAGTAACTCGTTTTTAATTTAAGTTAAATTAACGATGAAGTAAGGGAGAACTTTCTACATTATTATTATGAACTTCCTGAACAAGTTTTTAATCAATTGTTTTTAATTTAGTCAGAGTCAAATATTATAAAATAAAAAAATAAAAGTTGTTCTGGTAATATAAGGCGCTGACGTTATGTATGTCCATATAATTAAACTACTCCTAAACGGTTGAACCGATTTTGATGTTTTTTTTTTGTGTGTATTAAAGTGGGTGGGAATCGGTAATTGCGAATTTTTTATTCCACCCTGGCGAAGTCGGGGCGGTCAGTTAGTTTTTCTATAGATTATGAAACTCGGTCTTAACTACCGACGCCAGAATAATAAATCCATCTTGGAAGTTATATTATAGTTATATATTTAATACGAACTATTAATATACCTTTAAAATTTGAAATTATTAAATTGTACTATTTGCATTTTCATTAATTTTTACTCGCGTGTCTAGAGGTCAAAATGTCGGATTCATGACAGGGAGCCCTAAAGGTTTCGTGTCGAGAGGCATTGAACAAAAGAACTATCGCGCGATAAATACCCTCCGCTATCCGGGCCAGCGTTATTCACCCGAAAACATGTTTTGTCTCAAGTTACAAGTAGAAGCGGTTAAATTTTGTTCATTATTCACAATGAGTTCTGGCTTAAAATGTGTTGCCGTTTCTTCTTAAATATTTCTATAATTATTCAAACCGGAATGCAATAACAATAAATATTTGTGTTTGGTTATAGAATATCTGATGAGTGGGTGGTCATTTCCCAGACGAACTTGCACAAAGCCTTCGAGTATATAGTAGAAATGGTAGAAGGGTTCTTTTCAGCAGTGTTTGCTGCGATATCGCTCATAATATTATCAAGCATTAACTCACTAAATTAGTCACTCCAATAGAGGCTAATTTTGATCCTTCAGTAATAATAATTAAATACTCTATTCTTTTTTACTATTTTTTGTCAAATTTTTGAACAACGGTTATTGAAATTGTCAATATGATTGGTTTAAGATCAGAATACCATTGAAAACAAACAGTTCGAATAAAATAAAATATGGCTTAACTTGATTCGTTGGAAGGTATCTGATTACAGAGACTTGTTTTAACACGCGTGATTAAATAAACTGACAGGCGTATAATCGGCTGTCACCTTTCACCTTCTACATCTTGTCTCGTGGAATCGATTTAATAATCGACTATTAAAAATTATCTTTATGTTCAACGCCCACGCATTGTAATGACTGGATAAAACTGGTTTCAAAGTAGAGTACCACGAGGCATTGATGTAACACTCAGAGTAACGTCAAGTATTAATTTTTTTGTTATACGTAAATGTCAAGTATAGATTATGTAATTTTGATAATTGTGTTTGAACACGTACAATATACAATAAAAAGTCCTAAATTGGTATTTATAGTTAAGCGAAGTAAAATCGCTTTTAAATTTAATTTATTTGAAAAAATAATAATCTCTTCAATATTTTAAGAAGTTATTAATCGTTATTTTCTTTCTTAAATCATCATATAACAATTTTTTCCTAATTACATCACTATATTGATGAGTCACAACGCATACTTTAAAATATTATATTAATTTTTGTGTGCAAAATTAAAGTCAGTATCAAAATATTTATGCGTCATCTCCGTAAACCTACTGTGATACTATATATTATTACGGTCTTCTGTTATTGGGCTATTTAAGCCTAGATAAATGAATTTAAACGAACAAAAACTTCAACATTATATTAAATATGTCTTATTCGTACATCATCAATTTATAGCTCTAGATTTACCTAGTGGTAGGGGCTTTGTCCAAGTCCGCCTGGGAAGGTATCCCCCACTCATCAGATATTCTATCGCCAAACAACAGTACTCTGTATTGTTGTGTTTCGGTGTGAAGGGGGAGAGAGCCAGTGTAACTACAGGCACATGGGACATAACATCTTAATTCCCAAGGCTGTTGGCGCATTGGCTATGTAAGGAATAGTTAATAATTCTTACAGCGCCAATGTCAATAGGCGGTTATGACCACTTACCATTAGGTGGTCTATTTGCTCGTCCGCGAACCTATGCCATAAAAAAAAGATCTATCATCTTATAACTTGTACCGTATGCCACTTTCTACAACCGCGTGCCTTGATCACTCGAGTCGATCCCGAACATTTAGGAAAATGGAAATCTCCGTTCGTTGCTGATAGAAAACGTGCCTGATGTTGATGGCTCGTCACGACGTCAGCAGGGTGCTGTAATTGCAGACTAAATGATTTCTTACGGGGGTGAAGTATGCTTTCAAGTCGATACCCTATTTAATTGTTGGGGTGTATTGATATTGATGGAATCTTTTCATTTATAATGTATTGTTATGTAGGTAATTGCTTGTGATGGATTTGAAGGGAATTAAGTCGATAATATTTTGAAACTAAATGTGATATTTAAAACTAGAATAAAATATATTGTATTCAAGAACTCTTATAATAATTTATGATTTGGCAAACTGGCATAAAAACGGAGTAGTTACTCATTTTTTATTTATCATACGTCATGTATGAAAGTCAATCGAGTTATTATTTTAAGCTATTATAAAATCTGTATAATGCTGTCCTTATAATATGTTTTGTATATTAATGTTTTTTAACATGATCCTTCTTAATTAATTTAAAAAATAAAAGTTATACATAATTATCATGATACACTGTACTTACGAATTCACATCAAAAATAGTTCGCTGTCTTTTCAAATATAATAAAAATCATCATTTGACACGCAACGGTAATAAATATCTTCTAATATCTGCTCAATGTAGTGCTTAAAATATTGTCAGGGTTGTTTTTCAACTCCTAGTTCGTCCTCCAACTGAATTTACCGATAATTTACACGCAACGTCTATTGATTTTGTCTGTATTAGCACACGGTTTTACTATTATATTACGTAAGCTATGACAAATTTAAACGGTATAGATCGGAATTTCTTACCTTTAGATAAAATCTTTTCGTCGCTTAACAGTTTTATAGATTATTATATATATATATATAGATTGCTATCGCTACTATACGGTAGGGCTTTGTGCAAGCTGAGCTGGATAAATGTCACCGACTTATCAGATATTCCAACACCAAACAGCAATGCTTATACAGTGCAACTACAGGCTCAACGGACATAAGATCTTAGTTCGCAAGGTTGGCAGAGCAATGGCGATGTAAGGAATGGTTAATTTTTCTTACTGTGCCCGTGTCTATGGCCCATTTGCACGTCCATCTACCAACATAACGAAAAAAAAAAAAACAATAAAATTGAGTTTGGTGGATACATATGTGTCAAATTTAATTTCGTTAGCAGTTTATTCATAAGTGGGCCATTTATTCGGTTTTCATTGTATTTTATCATTACGTAAATATTAACGCGTTCTAACCACTGAGCCGAGATGGCCCAGTGGTTAGAACGCGTGCATCTTAACCGATGATTTCGGGTTCAAACCCAGGCAGGCACCACTGAATTTACATGTGCTTAATTTGTTTATAATTCATCTCGTGCTCGGCGGTGAAGGAAAACATCGTGAGGAAACCTGCATGTGTCTAATTTCAACGAAATTCTGCCACATGTGTATTCCACCAACCCGCATTGGAGCAGCGTGGTGGAATATGCTCCATACCTTCTCCTCAACGGGAGAGGAGGCCTTAGCCCAGCAGTGGGAAATTTACAGGCTGATTATGTAAATATTATAGCCTAAATAATTTATGATAAACTTTCGAAATATTTTTCCAATTCAAATATGTTTTACAAATGATTATCGGATTATTTTTCAAACAAACGAATAACCATATTCGTATCTCTTTAATTCAGCGAATTTAAATTGCACTGAATGGTTACATTCCATATGCATTGTCTCTATCCCCTGGGGTTGAGAGCTCATCCCAGCAACCGGAATACATTGTACATAATTTGTTAGCTTGCTTTATTGTCTATGTTTTTTTTTTAAATTATATTATCCTAAATTAATTTAAAAGGATACTCCGTTATAATTGTTGCTATCCTCAACTACGTGTGTTTTAGTTTAGGAGTTAGTTTAGGAGGTTTTAAATTGGGTTTACTTATGTAGTTTAGTTAAGCACGTTGTCCGTTGATTTAAGTATTTTTTACTATACTATTATATATAGTACTTAAGATTCATAACTTAAGTATAGGCCTCTAGGGATCTATGAGAAACTCATTAATCTTAATAGTTTCTTATAATGATTTGTTAATTATCTGTACTTTAAATTATTTAAATAATTTAAAGTATACATCGTGTGTTAAAACTTTCCGAGATAATCTAAAAAATGTTTAAAAACACATCAAAACCAATCGGGTTTGAAGAATTAAGCGATTAAACGGACCGACACGAAATAGACATATTTGTAAGCAATTAAAGATGACTATTTTTATTTTTTTTAGTAGTTATTGAAATTGTTACACGAATAACAAAATGTAATATATAAAAGTAAAGTAATCAATATAAAATAAACACACGTATACAGCAATACTTTCTTGTTAATTTTAATATAATCGAATACAAAAATATTTCAATAACAGCTTATACTTACAGTTTTTTTTCTGTATTTATTATAGAATATTTTAGAATTTCGTTACCGCACCAAAAGAAGGCAGGATATTTAATGAACCGATGCAGGATAGCTTTACGTTTTTTCGGGGTGATGTGCCCGAAGCGGTACTGGCCGATTAGTTTTTGCTTCGACGTGATTGATGAGTCGCCGTCGGCTACTCGACAATTTTGCCAATATTCAGAAAATACAATAATGCGAAGACAAAAATAAAATTAGGTTTACAATTTAAATTATAAGATGCAATTAGTAGTTGTTTCTAGACATCAAGCATTAAGATGATATTAATTTATCAAAGTGCCGATAGAATGCCTCCTAGTGCCCAAAATTATAATATTTCTTCGGTAATCTTAGATTAAAATCCAACATTCCAAAAGACGGACGCTTATCGACAGATTTTAATAGGGATTTTAATAAAAATGTCTTTGTTATAAAATAACATCCCAATCCCAATATGAATTCATATGTTCTCGTAAAACCGGCACTCACCGACCAGCTTGTGAAAGTATTTAATAGGTTTGTGTTTTGTAAAAATACTTGGGAAAAAATAAAAACAAAACCCGACGATTTGTCTGCATCGCCGGATATTATTTTAAATGAATTCTGTCACGCGACGACACATCCGCTTACCAGAATTAGGTATCTTACAATCAGGCGATTTTAGTTCATATTCCATTGTTATTAAAGGTTATGTTCGTTTCGATCACATGTATTGGAATCGCCCAGCAACAGAATAAAATAATCCAACAAACTTACTTAAGCCCTTAATTTACGAACAATAAGCAATATAATTTGCCGACACAACTATAAACTCTTGTTCATTAAATTGGATTTCGATAAAGCCCTACGATAATAAATACAACAGCATCATGACATACTTTTACAATTATGTAAAAAAAAAGGATCAATTCTAAGTTCATTGTTATAAGGTTGAAGTTCCTTGGCAAATATTTTACAAAGTGCTGGACTGTCATTGATTCAGTGATATTGTTTGGGGATAGGTCGCCGGTTCACATTCCGGTGCCGGAATGCGCCGGAGACTGATTTATAGCCCGGCTCTGCTTAAAACCAGTGTTGGGGACGACGGACTTGCGTCGATTAATTAAGCAATATATAAATACAAATTTACGATAACTCTTTACTAGAACGAACTTGCTCTTTTTGTCACGTATTACGTATATTATTGTTGTTAAGCGTTTTCTTAGTAGTAATCAAAGGCTTTGTTTATTAATGTTGTTTAATTAATTATTTAACAATATTAAGAATTCTTCTTTGAAATGTCATATTAATTAAGAAAAGAGATACCTTGTTAAACTAAACATTCGCTGCACAACTTAAAGCCTTAATAACATGTTATGATTTTCTATATTCGTCATTGTTTTATTAAGCTGTAGCTATAAAGTTTGAAATGGATCATATACATATATATATTTTTAAACTTAACTTTGCTTAACTTTATATAGTTCATTGTAATTGAATTATAAGTTGTCTGAGGACTACTTCAGTACACTTTGATAAAAGATCTATTAATATCTATATTTTTGTCATTCACATAAATAGCATTTAATTTTAAAAGCAACATATAAACAGCCAATATAATACGTCTTAGGTAGAAATAAAGCTATTTTTGGTTTAAACATACGAAATAGATTGCACTTTGCAGATAATAACAGGTACTGAAACTCAGTTAGGTAGATAATAGTTTTAAAAATAAGACTAGAAAATTACAGAGAAATGGTAAAATTTTCCTTGAAAACGCTTGAAAATAAATGTGAGATACGAATATTCCCTAAGTACTAAGATGCTTGCATACCGAAACGTTTACGAGTTTACGACAGGAAGCGCTGTTATAAATTACGTTTCCGTAAATGTATTTTTAAAATGTCATCGTAATATGAACCTTATTGTAATGTGTTAGAAACTATTTTATTATCTGTGTGTGTTACTTACCTTATTACAAGAATTAAAAATATTTATACTAGCGTTCGAGTAATTTTGGTCTATTTACAATTAATATGGCAGTTTTATGACATTTGCCGCATACTTTCCTGCTTGTAAGCTATATCCGTATTCGGATTCCTCTCTGTAACTTAATTTTCTTAACATTTAAATGTTCAAAATCTTAACTATAGGTTTAGACATCATACTAAGATAACAATATAAAATTAACGTAAAAAGGTGACTATTTTTTTCTATGATATAAGTAGGCGCCGCAAATGGGACCACCTGATGGTAAGTGGTCACTGCCGCCCATAGAAGATGGCGCTGTTAGAAATTTTAACCATTCCTTACATCGCCAATGTGCCACCAACCTTGGAAACTAAGATTTTATGTCCCATGTGCCTGTAGTTATACTGGCTCATTCATCCTTTAGCCCGGAACACAAAAATACTGGGTACTGCTGTTTGGTGGTAGAATATCTTGTGAGTTGGTGGTACCTATCCAGAAGATATTGCTTATTGCTAGCTCAAAGCCCTACCGTCAACTGTAGTTGTGGTAATTAAGCAAAGTAAAAAACAGAAAAAAGAAATAGATAATCAGCAAACAGTAAAAAAAAAAAATTTTGTTCCTCCTTCATAATACATATAGTATATATTAGATATAGTTAATTTATATTGATATTTTTATTATAGTGCAACTTTAACAAGTACTATTTGTTATAATTATGTAAAATCTCTATAGAAACCCTTTTTAATAATTAGATTCTTGTTAAGATATAATTGATAAACATTTTAGTAATTGCTTATGTGTGAATACTAAAGTTAAATAACGTTATATAATTTGTAAGTGCCTACGTGTGAATATATAAGTTAACGTTATACAATAATAACGTTATTTAATCAACACGTTCATGAAGAAGTTATTCAGGTATATATTAGAAGTTTATTATGTTTCCTTCATGATTCAATAGTAATTTGTTTTATGTATAAATAATATATTTATACATATATAATTAGTTTTCCCGCGAGCGATTTCTTCCTGCGGACTTAGGCAGAGATTAAGAAACATTTCGAAAAGGTGTTCGAAACGGTTTATTTATGTTTATTATTGTTTATTTATGTTGTCTTTACATATCACTAGTTTAGCAACTTCGCATACGTGAAGGGAGGAGCAAGTGTTATATTTATGTTAAATCTGCGTATCTATATAAGCTATTTCTATTCCAAATTTGATTTAATTCTGTTTAGCTGTTTTACGTGATTTAGTAGCAAATATTTTGTATATTTTATTCCATTACAACCAGTACAGAAACTAAATAAAACAAATTTTATATTCATTTATATAAAAATAACTGTCATTCGCGGCTTATTTCACGGTCTAGGGGATGGTTATCAGTTGTTAGGTTAGGTTATGTCCTAAGTTCATCCTTGGGGTACAAGATTGCTTTACACCAAACTTTATCACATTCAGTTTAATAGTTTAGCTATGAAAGACGAACAGAGAGATAGACGAAATTATTTTCGCATTTCCATTAGTAGAATAGATAATATAATAAATACATTAATGATATACTCGTAGTCGCTTTATGCTTTCCTAACGGGTTGTAATGTTATTTCTTCCAGAGCAAAGAGCTAAGCGGTGGTGCGTGCACGCGCGCTCCTGACACTCTCCCTGGTCTGACGCACCACTACCCGCACTGCTTGGATAGGTAGGTTACGTCTTAATAATATAAGCAGGCAATATTGACACCGAACGCACCAATCGCTAGAAGCAATACGTTCCGTTCTTAATTCAAAATTAACAATCCAGTTTCTTTAACCTCGAATATCCAATATACTTATAATGTACGCGTAAAATTTATATATGTACATGTTTCGTTTTAGACAAACAAAATTTTTATTTATATTAAAAAGTATTTATTATAAACGGATAAACAAATAACCTTAAAACTGACAACACATTATCTGGCGGTTCCTCTGGTGCTACAAATGTTCATAAACATTAATCATTTTAAATCAGGAAGAACGCGCGATTTACATAAATACACTATATTTACAAAACATAATACGAGACAAATGTTTAATGGGATAATATTATGACATAAATTCGTAATCAAAATGCAACATTAAAATATTTATATGATAACCATATACGCTGTTAAATAATGTTGTATTCCTTACCCTTAACAAGCTACTTATAGTAGTTAAGTTAAAGTTTATCTTTCTATCATTTCGATTTTGACTTTCGAGAGTTGACGACAAAGTTTTGTATATACCGATTTATAATGTATTAGTCGGTAATTATTAAAATAATGTATCACGCAATATAAGTTTACATTATAATAAATACATTGACTTGACTAGCGCTCTATTTCATTTTTTATAACATTGAAATATAATTCTGATAAGAATGTTATAGATAAAATTATAGCAGTATATAAATTTATCATAGGCATATACCGAATTAAAGTAACGAAGTCTTAAAGTAAATCTATAAACATTACAGGTCTCCAACACAATGCGACATTATGGGCGGTTCGAAGCTAGACGCGTGCGAAGCCAGCGAACCCAGCGAAGCGAGCGAAGCAAGTCCGAGTTCTTCCGAGGATTGGAACTCACCCACCGAGCTGAGCTGCTACCGACGACTGGGGGAACGATTGGAGAGGATGGAGAGACCACCGCTGATGAAAAGATTAGCGCTCGGTCTCAGTGGCGCCTTGTTGCAGCCCTCAGACGACGACGCCACACCTCTCGTCACAGATACTCCTACTACGTGAGTAAGAACTAGATCAAGTATCCATTGTTGATAGCATTGATGAGAAACAAACCCTTACTGCGTGTTGTGTATAACGAAAAACCTTAATATTTCTATCACGACAAATTATGTGGCCACACCATAATATTCTCATATATATATCATCACTAAATTACACGCAGTTTTATTATATAATATAATATTTTTAATTAATCTTTGTCAATAAATGAGGAAACACAGGTATTGAATCAATATATATTATAATAAAATAATACTGGATGCGGCGCGTCTCACAGAATAACGATT
Organism: Vanessa tameamea; assembly: GCF_037043105.1. NCBI lineage: Eukaryota > Metazoa > Arthropoda > Insecta > Lepidoptera > Nymphalidae > Vanessa > Vanessa tameamea. Next base: position 3,654,871 of record NC_087315.1, on the reverse strand, counting down.
TGCTTGTTTTATGTAAAATCACTGACAAATTATTCATTTAATATTCCTAATTTTATATACCTATCATTTTTCAGCCCTACAAATGTTCCACTCTGTCTCAATGGAGGGTACATTAACGAAGCGTCCGAGGCGGAGGCACGCACCCGTGAGAGTAACCGCGCGCGCCTCGACACTTTGCCCTGCGATCTCGACGCTGATTTTAGAAAATGCAATAATATTAGTAATGGGTAAACTGTCGTCTAATTTGTTACTTCTTGACACGATAGTAAATTATTTTTAATTCAACGAATAAATAAACAATAACATTTCATATCAAACAGTCATTTCAATTTTAAGATCAATACATTTTGCAATATTACAACACATCGTAGAATCCTAAACTAACAATATTTATCTTTTTCATTAATTTAATTTGCAAAATATATTCCTAAATGTAATGTAAAATTTTGTCTTCAGTTGTTTTTTTTTTCATTTGTAATATTATATAAATGAAGTTCATGCCTTTGCATAAAGCTTCTTAATCATTTAGATTATTCTATTATAATAATCAGAGGTCCTGTTGAAGTTTCACTCCCTACTAATTGGACCTTGTTGAGCAGAAATGTACCAATATTCAGAACACTAATAAAATTTTGTTAAGATTTAAATAACAAAATCACTTTTTAGTGACAGTATCCCTTTTAAATCATTTATTTACATATGTATATATGAAACTATAATGACTTCATAACTTTGCTATTTTCATTTAAATCTCTGCAATATTTATTAGTTATGTAGATTGGTACAATTCTGCACACAGTTCTATTGTAAATTATATTCATTCACCAACTACAACACTCTATTACCGATTACTTCTTGGTTCATTTGCCTTTCATCCTCAGTAGCCTAACATTTTGATCTATACATGAAATCAAATCGAATTTATATGTTCCGCTTTCAGTAGGCCGAGTACGGGTAGCGGTGCGACGTCATCATCTTCGGGTGAATCGTCGTGTGGTGCGTCGCGCGCGTCTGGTAATAACAACGCGCGTCCTTTAGAACCGGAGCTCCGACACGCGCCCTGGTTTCAGCAGGGCATACCGAGAGAGGTACTGGGAACTGTCAGCAGTATTAAAGTCAAGTGACTGTTTGACCTATCAAGCGAAATCTGTATAAAGTGGAGTACAAGCTTGGTTCAAGCTCAAGATAGGATACGATTAAGTCCAATGGTTAGGTTAGCTCAGGTTAGGTGCATTTTATCGCGTGCATTTTAACCGATGATTGCGGGCTCAGATAAAGGTAAGCATATGCTCCTGCTCGAGGAAAAAATCGTGAGAATACCTGCATTTGCCTAATTTCTAAAGATTCTCCTCACAGAGAAGGCAGGCCCAGCCGGCAGGCTGTTACTATATTTTTTACTTTTATAAGCTTAGTAAAAATACTAAGTAGTTCTTTGTGACTAATTCGGCAATAAATGTACATCAATATTCTATAGCGGTAGATTTATTTTCATTAAATACTCTATCATGACGATTTAAAAATTACTGCAATAAGATTTTGAAGGTAAAATTGACGAAACATGAAGTGTTTAAAAAGTTTTGATGAATGTAACAAAAAAAAAAAACATTAGTTTTTACTACACACAAAAAAAGTTTATTCTTATAGATAATAAAGATTCAACTATATACACAAAAGTTAAGTCGATAATAATGCACATTTAATTTCTAGATCGCGTTGGAGGTTCTCGGCGCGCAATCTCCCGGTGCGTTTCTCGTGCGCGGCAGCACGACGCAGACCGGCTGTCTCGCGCTGTCTTTGCGTGTGCCACGAGACTTCGCGCCGCTGGGGATAGCCCACTACCTCATACTGCGGACGCCTAAAGGATATAAGATTAAGGTACAACTCACATCACAATATTATGGTAATCTATTTTAATGCAAGCACGTTATCTTAAAGTCTAATTTGTACTTTAGTATGGTGGTTAAACATCTGAATAATATTATAATATCTCATTAAACAGAGTTTACTTGAAGAAATAGTCATTTGATTTCCTAATTCGGTATGAGATAAACATCAGGACGAAATATTGTCCCGCAGGGCTTCACGAAGGAGTTCAGCTCGCTGTCGGCATTAGTGACGCACCACAGCGTGATGCCGGAGCTGCTGCCGGTGCCGCTGCGGCTGCCACGCGCGCCCGCCCGCCCCCGCGCCGACCTGGAGCCGCTCGAGCGCCTCGCGCCCCCTCGCGCGTCCGCCCCGCACAACGGATACCGCGCCCAGCTCGATGTCTGAGGCCGCTCGCCAGTTTACTCGTCGGTAGATGCCTACCCTACGCGTGCCGAGTTAGACAGTTGCGAATATATTAGATTCGTCCAGTGACATTGTTCAACTCGTCATTATGTGTGGTATAATATAACAATTTTGTGTCGAATTTCTTAATAAGCCATCATCAGTACAATATACATAACATACATATTACTTTTTTTTGACGAACAGTAAACAATTCTATTAAATAATGTTTAGACTGTCAACTATATTAACAGCATTCTATATCACTACAGACATACTTTGATGAGATCTTGTCTAAGCACCACAAGGAGTAAAAGTTGACCCATACACGTTTTTATAGAAATTATTAGAGAGTGCATCTTATCATATTAAATACGTTAAAAATATATATGTAATGGTGAAATCTAATCGAACGATATGAAAATCAAGTGTGACAACAATTTAATATATTCGTCGTATTTTAGGTGTGCTCTTAGAACTGACTTTGCTTGCAATACTGTTATAAGTTTAGAAACTAATATTGGAATCTGTAAACGATTATAACCACGATGACAATTATGTTACACAAAAGTAAATCATAATAAAATTCTGATTGTCCTCCCGATGAAACGAACTAATTGCGCTGTCTCTTTCGTGTTTATTAAGCGAAATAGAGACGGCTAATTTAATTTACATCTAATAAAATGGAATGAGGCCCAGAATGTATTCGAACGCTGGATTATAAAGTAAGTTTGTTTTAAATTGTATATCATTCGAAGGTACCTATATCAAAATTAATTAGTCTTTGCGAAGTCACTAAATTATTGTACGTTGTCTAGTTACTGTTTGCTAAGATAGTTTTTATAATAAACTAATGTGATAAATATTTACTTAGGGCGTGTAAAAATTATTGTACAATAAATAAATGTGTATATGGATTTGTAAGTATAGCGTTTTGTGTCATAATTTATAGTTTAAACGGAGGAATTGCGCAAGAATATGATTTCTTTGTTGTGCATTTAATTTTATTTTAGGTATATCTAGTCGTAAAATCATTTTTCATTCGAAATCAAAATTATATTTTCGATGAAGTTTTATTCACAATATGAAATGTTATTATATGAATTTGTATTGTCACACTTTACAAGATGTTGCAGAGCGACAGAAAATTAAATTAATAAAGAGATTATGAAAGACAAGAAAAATTGTGTATTTCTACGAATAAAATAGTGTGACATTTGAGTAAAGTAATTGAATCGCTAATAATGTTTTATGTGATGTTTGGTGCATTTATTGACGTATTCTAAAATATGTAATTGTTGGGATTTAATAAAATATATTGTGTGGAATAAGGATTTTGGTAAAAGGTTTTATGAGAAATACCTACACGAAGTAGCCTTCAATTGGCTATATTGTCAAGTGAGATTGACAACACAATGATAGCCAAATCTTCAACGAGTCTCCAATAATAATTTCGTAACTTCATTGATGAAACAAAATTTAATTTTATATCAAAACCGTATATAATTGTTTCGTGTAAATTAAGAGATTTCGCTTCTTTAAGCTTTATTAGTTGAAAATGTTTATTAGTAACGGGCTAATATTGTGATGTCATTTAAACATTACACTGCCTTAGTATGAAAAACGTGTTTGTAAATGAAGATACATTTATCATTAGAATTAGCCTGTTGATGTTTTTCAATTCGAATAGTATTCAAGGCTTTACAAACTTCTAAATTATCTAAGTGCCATTAGATATGATTGACAATGCCCTTATCTTAGCTACTATCTTTATTTGGAATTAATTGAATTTAAAATTAAAATGATTATGATAATATCAAAACAAGATCATTTTGAAAGTATTGGTTTGAAGTTGAGATACTGTGTAATTAGTTTTCTATCACCTGATATCAATGCATATTTATAATGATGTGTTCTTAATTCAAAAAAGAGTAAGCGAACCACATTGGCATTTCAGTAACAGATACAAGATATATATAATAATATTTTTGTATGTGATAACTAATATTTCTTATAAGGACAACATTTATGAACGAAAGAGATCACCATCAAGGCCCATTTTCTTATCAATTTTGTTAGATTAAATAATTATACATTTTCACATAAAGATCTATGATTAAAACTTGTCAATAACTAGCCTCCTGATAATATTATATTGATACGATAATTAAGTTTTGATTGCCATTAAATTATCTCAATTAAACTACAGCATTGTTTAAGTACGAATCATTCTGTGTATGTTTGAAAATGGCCTTATGGATAAGCAAATTATAAACAGATTGACTAATCTGTTTATAATTTGCTTATCGCTTAAAATATGTCACAAATACAAATACTACTAAATAGATATTATCTCCCTTTTTTTAATTCAAAATAATTATTACACGCTTATAACATGTAAAATACGAAGTAAGATAATATGTGTCACTGGAAGTGCCACTTCATTATATTTTCATGACTAATTTGTAAATAGTTTAACTTTTTAGTACGAACTGGGCATTGTTAAATCAACAACAAAACAAGTATCTTAAGTTACTGTAAACGAAATTATCACCTGTATACATTTTCCATTAATTTATTCATTAATCAATAAAACAATTATTACAAATATTTTCGTTTTATTTACCTTTTTAATATGCAAACAAAAAAAAAGAATTAGCACAATAATTGAAGATCAAGTGGTGGCAAATTTATGACTACCAATAGGCAGAGAAAGAGTCCGGCACTGACGTCATAGTATATGCTATTTTTTTATGCGTCAGTAGTTACACTAGTAGTACTATACTACAGCAGGAAAAATATAATACTTATGTTTATTCTAGTATGAGCTGCTGCACATAGATGAAATTACTGCAGAAGCTTTGTGGATAATGAAAATTATTTTCAAAGCAATTTACCGGTATATTATTTTACATATGAGACGTTATACTTGGTGGTACGGCTTTGTGCAAGCCCGTCTGGGTAGGTACCACCCACTCATCAGATATTCTACTGAGACAGCAGCAAATAGTTCCAAAGTTTGGTGGCACATAGGTGATGTAAGGAATAGTTAATATTTCCCAGTTCACCAATGTCTATTGGTAGTGGTGACAACTTACCGTCAGGTGGCCCATTTGCCCATCTATGAACACCAAAAAATAAATAAAATATATACGTGATAAAACGACGTGGAAGTCTATTATTATGAAACAGATACCAATAGCAATACTCAGTAACGTGTGTTCCGGTTTGAAGGGTGAGTGAGCCAATGTAACTACAGGCACAAGGGACGTAACATCTTAGTTCCCAAGATCGGTGGCGCATTGGTGATGTAAGGAATGGTTAATATTTCTTACCACGCCATTGTCTATGGACGGTGGTGACCACTTACCATCAGGTGGCCCATTTACTCGTTCGCCTATCGATATGATAAAAAAATATATATACACATTGACCAACTGATCTATTCGACCGTGTTATACTGCTATGCTTACAAAGACAAGAAAATACTTGTATTTTATATTGGATAACTAGTTAAAGATGGTTTCCAGATTAATTCAAAGAGCGATAAAACTATCATTGCTAATACGTATGAAAGATTCAGAAAGTGACCTACATAACACGACTGTACTTTCTCGATTATTATAATTTTATTAAAACGAGAAGGAACGCATTGCATATTTTATTATTTCTCAAGTATACACATTGGTAAAATTGCTTTGATACAATGAAAAAGAGAAACTATTTTTATTGAATTTAATTCTGCAATAAAGCGACATACAACGTACGTAGGGTTAAGTAATGCCCAGTTGCCTCTAAATATTAATATTTAGAGGGACAATACACTAGATGTATTTTGTATATCAATTTATTTAGTCGAGTAATTGTTATGGCATTTTAATATACTTTTACTGGCTCAGAAGATTAAGGTATTTATAAGATATAGGCCACCTGATGATATATGGTCACTATCGCCCACAGACATTATCGCTGTAAGAAATTTAACCATTCCTTATATCGTCAATGCGCCTGTTATGTCCCTTGTGCCTGTATTTACATTGACTCTGAGTGAGTCAATGTAAATACACATGAAGGAACACAACAATACTAAATATTGCTGCTTGGCGGTACCTACCCTTGCATGAAACCCTACCACATAGTAAAGTAAGGTAAAGATTAATTTTGCTTACGGATAGTAGAAGTAGATATATAATACTTAGGCTTAATTCAGAAGCTACAATTAACGGATCAGAGACGATAATTTCCTAGGATATTCTAGGAAATTCATTATATAGAGTTATAGGGTAAACGGATATGAGTCCTAGAACAGCGCCATCTAGAATAGATGAGATAAACTTCAAGACGGGATATCTATTTCAAGGTTAAAAAAAGTTTGTCCACCAATTTCTTCTATTACCAACTAGATGACGTTCTCGTTGAAGAAATGTATGTACATAGTAAAACCATTTTATATAGAATTAGCTGTGTCCCGCGGTTTCACGTGCGTTAGATTTCTATTGTGTAAGGCTATTTCTTAAAAATAATAATTATAAAGCCGATATATAATCATTTCAATTATTAAATTAAATATTTGTTGCTAAATATTCATATCATAATATAACGACATTAGTTTATTTAATTTATTTGTGTTTTTTTTTTGTGGTTGCACCGCTTTCATGAATCTCCAATTAGAAAAGATAAGAAACACCTAAAGTACTTATGAGAATGTTCTTCAAGCGTTTAGTCCATACTTTATTCTAACTACAAATCTTTGTTAGTCAATAAAGTTTAATCCATTCTTTCATACTATATATATATATATATATATATATATATATATATATATATATATACATACTTAATATTATAAATGCGAAAGTAACTCTGTCTGTCTGTCTCGCTTTCACGCCAAAACTACTGAACCGATTTAAATTTGGTACACAAATGGTCTAGAGTCTGAGAAAGAACATAGGCTACATTTTATTTAAAAAAAAATGTTGTAAAGGGTTGAAAAGGGGGATGAAAGGTTGTAAGTTGTTGAAAGTATTGTAATTTTTAGAACTAGAAGCATAAAACTTATATTTTAGGCTGTACACTTACAAACTAACATATCACGACACCCACTAAGGAGCTAATTTTGGAAATTCTACCCCTAAAGGGGTGAAATAGGGGTTGAACGTTTGTATGGAAGTCCGTATTTTTTTAAGAAACATGAAACTTTATTTTTGGGATACTGATTAAAAAGAAGTAGATACTTATTTAAGTCTTTCTGCATATTCTACCCCTACGAGGGCGAAATAAGGGTTGAAAGTTTATATAGAAGTCCGTCATTTTTTAAGATAGAAACATGAAATTTTATTTTTGGATACTGATTAAAAATGAGTAGATACGTATTTAATCGTTTCTGAATATTCTACCCTAAGGGCTGATATACATTAAGGTATTATTTTAAGTTAATTTGTAAATGTATTCATATTTTACGCGAGCAAAGCCGCGGGTAACAGCTAGTAACTATATACATTTTCAATTAATCTAGAATCAGTTTTAATCTCAACATCTCATGATGACATGATGTTTGGTACGCTCTAAGAGTAGTACTTACGTAATTATATAACCTTATTCAATAAACGGGCTACCGAACACAAAGGGATTTTTCAAATCGGATCGGTAGATCTTGATATTAGCGCGTTCCACACAAACTCCAGCTTTGTAATTCAAAGTATGTTTTTACATTTTAAACGAAAATTTACATAAATAATAGCTTAAAATTTGAATCTATTATTAAATTTATATTATAGCAAAATATGGCTTGACTCTCTATTAGATTAATAGCTGGATTATATATTATATTTTGGATTCAATCTTCGAGCTGGGTAAAAATAATTGAATTTTCGGTTAAGCAATTCTCAATAGCAACTTGGATTTTGATAGTTGGCAGTATTTACAACTCTCGTGCCTCGGAAGTACCAACTGAAAGCCGTTGGTCTTGCTCCTATAATATGTCCCGCACAGATGGCTCCTTTGAGGACACCCGCCTCGGCGCCGTGGCTAATAATAGCCAAGAGTACTTTACAGTAAATTACACAATATTAAATGCAAACATATCAAAAGAAATTTAGCCTTCTAGTGCAGCCATTCTATATGCGGAAACATATTTTATATAGTACGAAAGTAAATTTCTAATTGCTTAAGATTTTAACTTCCACTACTCCTTTGCTTCAAGACTTGTTAAGCACTTGCTTCGTTTTAAATACGTAATGCAGCTTCATTCGTTTGCAATCAGCGTAACGCCGAGCAAGCCTCTGAATATTCTCTTTGAACTGCTCCAAGTTGCACTTCTGGCATTTTTAATGCTGCGTGAAAAATGAGAATTCATAATGTGAGAGACATTATCTTCAGTATTTATGTGTTTGAAGAACTCGCGAATGGATTCAGTCTGAAGGACAAAATTAATTTTAGATTCCATATAATTCTTTGTTATATTTTGCGGAATCGTGACAATGGCGGCGATGAATATTTTTTTAGTATGAAATATTAAGACCAGAATATAATTAGATGTTGAATCGTTTGTTTTAATACAAAGTAAAAGACGATAGCAATCGTTCATTTCGATTTGAAACCAGTTAATTTGACAGTACTTTTCTCCAATATTTCATCAATCGATATGATATTGGAGATACTTTTACGTTTACGTTTATTTTTGATTATAGCTTCTTAATTAAATTGGTTACGGCTAAGGAATGGAGAGTGCACCTATGTTTGTTCAGACACTTGTGCATCATAAAATCTAATACGCGACTTCTAATAGTCTTCCATTAAAAATGTCGATAGGATTGAAATGAATGATATTATTTCATTTTTGCTAATTCGCTTATATAGTCAAATGACATTGAGGTAAATAATAATTTATTTCTATTACGCACTTTTTTACAAAGTCGGAAAAGAGTAATTAACTGAGTTTTTTGTCGGTTCTACTCGGGGTGATGGACATTTTCAACTGGTGGTAACTTTAAAATTAGTCTTGTTTAATAACGATTCAAAAGTGCTTGAAATATTTCAAAATTATATTATTAAATTTCGTTGACTTTTACTAGTTTAAACAAATGTTTATATATCAGAGTAATGTTTATGCCGAAATATGTGTACAAAAGTTTTTTTTTTTTCTTTTGCTCATTTTTCGTTTTGTCTTTTTTTCACTTTATAATATAATTAATAATTTAATTAGCATTTAAATGATTTTACATAATCTATGGATGTATATACCTAATTGTGTATTTATGTAAGAATGACAATTGTAAAAATCGCTAGCAAACCTAATAAATAAATAAAACTCACATGGTAGTGCTCTGTCAAAATCGTCATTTACCTTTGATTACTATAGTGATTCTAATTTCGATTTGATTTTTCTTTCAAACGTGCTTTTTGTAACGACTATACCGGGAGCATAACAATATAATCTTGTAATTATAAATCTAAAAGAACCAATTCAAAATTATTACGTTCGTGTTTCACAAAACTATATATTTTTATAATGTTCGTAAAAATCCGTAGAATTCGTACTCGGTAAATAAAATCCTATTCTTTAAGAGTACGATTGAAGTGATTGATGGATTGCTAGAAGGTTACTTTCGTAAATGTATTGTTTCGATTTTGAATAAGGTGAACTTAGAAATTGTAGTGTAGAAATCGTATAAAACTGAAACGTCGTATGTTAAGTACTGTTATTTTTATTTACTTATTACTCTATACATAAAAAGGTTAAATATACACGAATATTAAAATAATAATATATAAATTTATAATATTGTAGATATTTTTTATTATTATATTTTATAGTATAGTTAGGTGGACGAGCAAGCAAACTCGGGGTTAGTGATCACCACCGTTCATAGAAATTTGCATGGTAAGTATAACCATTTCTTACATTGCCAATACACTATCAACCTTGGCAATAAAGGTTTTATGTGCCTGTAGTTAAATTGGCTCACTCACCCTTACAATACCCAAGTAGGTAATATCAATTCGTTCAAAAAATTGGTATTTATGTTACTCCTCTGTAAAGTACATAATTAACATACAGTTACATACGGCCTTTTGCAATTACAGTCGCGATATTAGGAGCCTTGTAATGTTTTTGTTGCCTATAAAATGAAATTGTTATTCCTTACCCTTTATTATTAATACTAAAACAATTTACGATCATTTTCAATTTTCACATTATAAAACAAACACTAATAGACTATAATTTACGTCAATAGCGCTATAATTTACGGGCCGCCAGTGATGTAAAAAGTCGCAGGTTCGATCTTGACTATTGTCGGCCTGTCTTAGCACAGGCCCTAAGCTTAATTGAAGGGGTAAATAAAACATTGTGCGTTCGAATCTGATACATAACATAATAACGTAAACAGCCTGTAAATTTCTCACTGCTGGGCTGAGGCCTCCTATCCCTTTGAGGAGAGGGTTTGGAGCATATTCCACCACGCTGCTCCAATGCGGGTTGGTGGAATACACATGTGGCAGAATTTCGTTTAAATTAGACACATGCAGATTTCCTCACGATGTTTTCTTTCACCGCCGAGCACGAGAATTATATGAATTATAAACACAAATTAAGCACATGAAAATTCAGTGGTGCTTACCTGGATTTGAACCCGAAATCATCGGTTAAGATGCCCGCGTTCTAACCACTGGGCCATCTCGGCTCTTCGTATCTGATAGGCATCCCTAAATTTTCGTGGTCTTCATTTTAATTTAGACACTCGGTGGTAAAGGAATACATTATCACACAAGTGTCTTATAAAAACCCACAGCATGTACTGTAATTACCAGCGTATTAAAGTTGGAGTAGCGTTGTTAAAAAAATAAAATTCTACATGAATATATAATATGGTCTCTTAAATAGTGCCTTTTAACCAGTTTAATACTGTTAATGATAAAAATCTTACATAACTTACAACTTTGTTCAGACATGAAGTTTATTTAATTCACTCGAACAAATTTCTTGCCGGATTGTTCAAGTTTGAATAAATATTTCAAATGAACTCTTTCCGCAGAAACTTTGATATCCTTTATAATTATAAAACATCTAGTGTTAATATAGTATGTAGTTTTTTAAGCGTTACGATTATTAAAATTTATTATAATATTGTACGAACTGAGTTAAGTCATTTTGATAATAAACATATATTACGTCATAGGTAACTTATAAATGTACTAACCGTTTAAAAATAACGTCTGTAGAATAACCGAAGATTGTGGATTAAGGGACTAATCGATCGGATGTCAATTGATAGCATTGAACAATGTTACAATGGTATATTCAATCGACGCCTTGTCACCACATCAATAGATCGATCGATTAACTTACGAGTTAATAGTTTGCGTTATTGTTTTATAAATATTATTATTTTAGCCATACGACTCCTTAAATATTTGTTATTTGTGTATATTTTTATAAACATTTATATAAATATAGAAAATAGATAACTTTAAACAATTTACTAAGAAACCAAAAATAGTTCTAACTTTGAATTTATCTTAACATTACTCAGTTGAGCTTATAATCCAAAAAAAACACAATTACAAATGTTTGTTGTTTGTTGTTACAATGTTTTAACAAATTACAGTCGCGCCAATATCGACCTTACTGTCGGCGCCCAAAAAAAAAATGGCTGTTTAATTCGGTTTCGCGCGCTTTTGATTTGTAATTTTTATTTTTTTTTGTTCTAGCCAATTGTAGTGTAAAGGATTACATATATACATTTACCGCCCGATTGTTAACTTAATTCTATTAAATATAAGATGAACCTTTTTGCGGCTTAAACTATAATTTGCCTTATTTATACCGGAAGGTTTTAATGTTAAATAAAAAAACATTATACCACATACCAAATTTGAAATCAATTTTGTAATTTTGGTAATTACGCAAGATCGTTTTTCGCAACAGCGCTAATAATCCAGAACACCACACACTATATAAATATATAGGTGGGCAAGCAGTTGTGTATATGTTGCGCTGGGATCGCATATAGTATAATATTTGTTCACATCTCATAGTATCATAAAATTTACCTTATCTTTGCACATGCGAAGTCAGCTAGGGTAACTGGTATCCTTACAACTTTATTGGAGCTTGTTCAAATAACGTCGTCGTATTAAATTGAGTCGGTCCTTGCATCGTCGAGTTAATCATTCGATCGAGTGGAGGAAACGCTTGGCGTAAATCATTGGCTCAAGTTTCACGACTTGAATACGGTCTAAGTGTTAGTGCCCATGACGGCTAAGTAAAATGGTCTGCGGCTTTGACTTCTATAAATTTGTAATGGATATTCGGAACGTTCTTTGATAATAAATTCAGCGAAGGGGCAAGCAACTTTGGTATTAAGATATCTGAAACAGTTGAATTTTGACAACTACATTTAATTGGATCTTACGCACCAAGAACTTGGGTTGAAATTTGATTAACTCTGAAAGCGGAGGTCGTAATATCGTTTGAATTTGTAATATCGTCTGAAAACAATCCAATTCTAAGAAATACAAGACCCGTCTGTGCTGCAATAGTATCATACCTGGAATTTAGAATATGAAATTATCATAAAATTTTATATGTCCTCCCGAAACCAGTTTATTTAGGATCTTTTTGTAAATTGTAGCGATGATACAATAATTTATTTAATAAACAAAATATATAGTATACGTTTGCTTTTTGACTTTTTACCTTTTCTTAGTAGCTTTATCTTTCAATAATATGAATAAGAAAAATCATTATAACTATACATACCTTTCATCCACATATAGTATCCGATTTATACTTCTATACTTATATATTATAAATGTGAAAGTAACTCGGTCTGTCGCTCTCTCACTATCAAACCAATGAATCGAATCTGATGAAATTTGGTATGCAGGAAACTTGAACTCCAAGGAAGGATATAGGCTATTTTTTTGCCTAGCACATGACAACCAACCCCTAAAACGCTAGCGAAGCCGCGGGCGACAGCTAGTGTGTTATATGTGCGAAGGCTTTCTTATCGAAATGGGGTCAAACGATCAGGAGACTCACTTGATGGTATGTGGGTACCTATGGACATCTCCTACATCGGAAAGAATTTTTGAATTTTAAAGCTTGATTGTGTTGCAATAATTCTTATATAAATAACGAGCTGTATCTACGGCTTTACCCATGCGAAATTTATAGTATACAAACCATCACTCCCCCCCCCATTTTACTCATTCGATTCGAACTATTTCCATAGCAAATTTCATCTAAATCGGTTCAGTGGTTTAAGCGTGATGAAGATGAGTTACTTTCTTTTTAATATTAGTGTAGATAAATCAGTCTGCTAGTTATAGGTTATTAGGTTCAATAAACCTTCAAAGGCAGTTGTAGTTTCTCCTAAAACTTATTATCAAACATTAATTACTTTTTATTTTTCTCATTACTAATTTGACATAGAAGTATATTGGTATTATAAGATTTGTATGTTTATAAGACGTGGTTATGTTAATAGGAATTAGATTTATAAATAGGCTAAGTTAATTAAATGTTAAATTTTAAATAATAATATTAATAAATTGGTAAAACTACTTACAAAATTGAAAGAAATATTATGAATAGCATTTAATGAGTTATATTTATATCTACGTTAAACTTGAACAGTTAAACATTTTAATGAAATGCTTCAATACATGAAATTTTATATAAAATTTTTAATTAAATTAAATTTAAAAAAGTTTTATAAAAACTTTGTTATCAAAAAAGTGATTAAAAATATTAATTTAATCTCAAATAGTATTAAGACTTTATTGTATTTTAGTGACACAGCTTCTACGATCCAATCCAACTTAAGTTTATATTTTAATTGTCTAGTAAATAGTATTAACAAATCAGTCAAGGCGTTCAACTGATATGAACATCTGCCTCTTTGGTTTAGTAGCGAAGTTATAAAGCCACAGCGCTGACGACGTCGAGGGGTCAAACTCCAGGACATTAACAGTAAGAGATCTTAGTCTGGGAGTTGGTAATATTTACTTTCCGTACTTCGGAAAGCACGTAAAGGCGTTTGTCCTTAATCGAAACTTTTCGGTCTTGTCGGATATGTCATCTTATCGAATTGCGTGTGAGGAAATTTGAGTATGCACCTTTGTTTACGCAAACAATGCCCTGCGTCAAAGGATTATCAAAGGCGTATTCCTTGAAAATGGTCTCCGTGGCTGAAAGTGGTCATTATCAGAACAAATCAAAATAATAAATAACAATATCGTTGATGTGGCGTTCTTTATAAATAATGTAAACATCTTTATCTTTATCTAACATGTACCCTATTAAAAACTCTATTATGTCTCCCGACACTGAAGTCAAAGCCCACTTGATAAGAGCGAACTGTGTTATCAAATATTAACATGGCAAGTGGCGCTAGACATCGCAAATGTGCTTCCGGCGTCGGCGCTAATGACGTCATCACACCGCCCTCAACCGAGGACCACTTGGCAAATGACATTTACATGCATAAGTTCATGCATAGTGACGAAATTGCTTCGCGCTCCTTGAATTTGAAAGGCTTTCCTGAAATTTTATATTAAAATTGTTATAAATGTGGTGAAGAAAACAATTTTCATTTAAAAAATAGACGAAAATTCTACAGTTTTGTGAGTGCCGTTGTTTGCATGGAATACTATAATCGCCTGATGCCATTTTCAAGCTAAGAGCTTTTTTAATTTAAATATTTATGAATATACTGCCTCTTTTTCTTGTTCACTAGTTAATATTGTAATCAACTTTACCTACTGTGACTGTTTCTGTCAAGAATTCAAGTAACTAAGAATATGATTCAGTATTCTAAATCTAAATTTTGGTATATTTTCTTTGACAAGTCAAGCTCAAATTTAAGCATTGAACTGTGAATTCCTTTCTATAGGATGAATTTATTTTAACTCATTGATGATTACAGCAGAAGTCACTACCATTAAATTTAGATATAATTCAAAATCAAAGTGCTCCCAGACATTCCTCTAAGCTGACTGAAATTACCTTGGAGCTATTTCTAGTTCTATAAGTTCGGAAGATCGCGTAATAAAAGCACTCCCCAATGATGTCCTACATATATCAAATTTGATTGCTCTGACAATCCTCGCTTCTCTCGATTAAAACCCAAGAACAAGATTTAGTGATGTCACGTTAAATTGAATTGTAATCACAATTATTAGATAATATATTGGATAGTGTGCATTTTTACCTTGAAAATAAGTAAGAGCTGTCTTTTTTTTAATATATATTTTTTGGTATACATACGTGCACGATCAAATGCGCCACCTGATGGGAAGTAGTCACCACTGCCCATAGACAATGGCGCTGTAAGAAAAATTAACCATTCTCTACATTGACAAAGTGCCACCAACCATGGGTACCAAGACCCTTGGGTTTGTAGTTACACTGGCTCACTCACTGATCAAACCGGAACACAACAATACTAGGTAATACTGTTTTGCGTTTTATGAACATTACAATAAAATTAAGGAGTTTTATATTCTTTAGAATTGATAATACGTTCGTAGTCCTATTAAAAATATAAGATTTTATAAATCAAGAAATCCTATAGATAGTTTCTCTTGATTTATAAAATGCTACGAAACAAATATACAATAATTAAACGCCCGTTAATTTTGTGAACTGAAAGCCGCATAACTCAAAGATTCTCCCGTGCAGTAAACGTCGGTGGCGCTCGAAATTCTCAGTCAACTCGTGGCCATAATGGATGGAACTGTGTTGAAATATTGGGCAAAATAATAAAAAAAAGTACGATCATGGTTCAAACCAGATTGCAATATATAAAGTAGATAGCATACATCGCACAGAGTGTACAAGTAATTGAAACTGTGACATCAAATAAGTTGAATTAAACTTATCTTTTAATTTTCCGACTTTATCGCTGCCAAACTCTTACAAAAACAATAAAATTCTGTATGTAAGATTTGGCATTTGCTTGGAATGCACCCGCCTCGCCAATTCCTTCTTCGAAATTATTAACATAAGAAATTATATTATAAGAATGTACTTTTGCCTCTCATAATTATTAATTACTATTTAAAACTGATTATATTTTTTTTATGAATTCGAAAATAATAACAAACATTACTTAACTGTTAAAAATGAGAAGTTTGCCTGTCAAGCTTATTTCCTCCGAATATACAGAAAGAAAGACAGTTGAAGTTTTTTAGTCATTCAGAATAAAGTGGATCACAGTCAAAGATATAGAATTGAACTTAATAAACGAATTCTGATTTTGGAAGACAAATTAGACAGATACAAAGAAAACCAATCAAATATATGTATATGTCATGACATGGTACCGAAAGAGAATTGTTTTATAAATACCGACGTGCAATGTAAATGATATTTTATAAATGCATAGTTTAAGTAACCGAATCATTTTACGTAAATTTCGAAACGAAAAGTCCCTAAGTGCTCACGGTAAACGGGAATAATACGGAACTCTCTCCACGTGAGTCCGCAATGCACTTGACCGATTTTCTTTCCTATACTCAGTAACATAAAGCCAAAAGTATTTCTACAATCGACCGTAAAAACTATTTTCTTAAAATTTTAATTTTTATAATAAAAAAAATGTTGATTCTTTTAAATAGATCTAAGGAAAAATAACAATGCAAAATACTTTGGTTTTAAATGAGATTAAGTGTATTGTCTCAAGCGACACGATTCAATAAAATCTTTGTTGAATTATGGATTGTTAAAAGTGTGAAGTGGGTTAACGAATCGGAAAGCCATTATCGGCTGAGGGAGAATTCGGGAAGGATGAGCAGGCGGCACCTAGCACAGATTAAAATTTTGTCCCAATATAAAAGTGAGGGCGATAATGTTACTTATACAATTTTATTCGGAAGTCTCATAATTACAGCCAGTGACATATTAATTTAAATATATTTTTATATAATCTGTTTGAATTTGAACACCGGTTATAATTAGACGACCTCCGTGGTCGAGTAGTGTGTACACCGGTTTTCATGGGTACGCCACTCCGAGGTCCCGGGTTCGATTCCCGGCCGAGTCGATGTAGAAAGAGTTTAGTTTTCTATGTTGTCTTGGGTCTGAGTGTTTGTGGTACCGTCGTTACTTCTGATTTTCCATAACACAAGTGCTTTAGCTACTTACATTGGGATCAGAGTAATGTATGTGATGTTGTCCAATATTTAAAAAAAATAAAAAAAAATTATTCCATTATTTTACTGGCGTTTCGAACAACGCCTGCATTCGAAACGTTGACGGAAGACACAGTTCCCAGAGAAATCGTGACAACGAAAGGTTTAGTGAAACTTGAACGGCAAATCTTATGAAACTTTTTTCGTCGTTTTAATTGAAATTTATAGAAATAGATAGAATCACTACGACTAAATAAAAAACAAATGTATCCTTTTTTATTTTAAAGATAAAAAAAAAAATAAGAAGGTTCAATTTTAATATGAAAAACAGCAAACAAATAAATCATATGAAATAATAAAACTTCTTAAGAGTCTGAGCTCTCAGTTGACAGGACGATCTGAGTGATTGAAGAGTCGAATAACGCCCATATAAAACCTTCATTTGTAACATAAGGATGCCTTTTCACTGAATTATTTCTGTGCTTAAAACTTTGTAATTCTTTAGAGTACTACAAAAATAATATATATTTGTGACGTTGTGAAATACTTCAAATTGGACGTATATAATTTACAGTTACAATATTTCTAAAAGATTTGCAGTATGTATAACACGTGGTCTTATTACTTTAACTAGTGTCCAGGTGGCTTGTTCAATTTCATCACCATCAGTCCACACGGGATAATTTGAAGTATTTTTTTTTATACTAAAGATTCACCTGATGAAAAGTGACTACGACCGCCCATGGACAAATGCAACACCGGGGGGCTTGCAGGTTAAGGTTAAGTATGAGTGTAATGTGTACGCTCTTTTCTTGAAGGTTCCCAAGTCGTATCGGTTTGGAAAAACCGCCGGCGAAAGCTGGTTCCACAGAGTGGTTATGCGAGACAGAAAATACCTTTTTTAATAAATTTCGCGCTGTTGTGTATTATTATATTAGTAGATGTTTTATATTTTATTAGTTTATTTAATATCTCAATGTAAATAGTTATTAAACAAGGTTGTATTATTTGACGACTCCAAAATTTGTTGTAGGAACTTTTGACACTAACACGTTAATTTTCCTTGGGAGAAATTACATATGTTTTATACTAAAAGTCCTATGAGGACTGTCTTATAGGTGATTAATACATCATACTACTACGTCCGGTCTTACGAATTTATAGTTGGATAGAGTAAATGTTATTTTACACTTATTCAGTGTTTATCGTCTGAATATCGCCTGGTGTATTAGGCTCTAACTTTACTGACATCATATAATACCTACTTTCGTAATTTTTTTTATGTTGAACTTAGAACAAATACTAATAATAATAATTATATTTTATTAGCTTGGAAGCTTCTGTGGAAATTTCGCCAATGCGATATTGAAATGAAGTTTATAAGTAACTTATTGTAAAAAAAAATGTTACCTGATACATATCTGAATTGAATTGAACTCGTGATAGCCTCAGTCCTCGCTTAGTTATGATTAATTTGAGTGGAGTTTGCTATCAAGTGCTTTAACCTATAATTAACTTTATTTCACATTTATATCAGAATTATTCTCCATTTTCTTATAACTTACGCTGCAATAGGAACACGAGCAGTCTTGCTCTTTGTGATTGTTCCCATTATTCCTTAATTAGCAACGGATGGAATAGGTACCGAGTCATTATCACCACCTGTTCTCATATTAAAGCTGTATTATGAGCTATTACGCTATGGCGTAATTGAGTTTTGATTGAGTGCACAGACGAAACTGGTACTGCTGATGGTCAAATATATTGTTGAATTTTGTTCTTTAGTATTTATCTTCGTGTAATAATATGATACTTCTTAATAATATACATTAGATTTTATAAATGAAGTCAGTCTAACACCAAGACCTTAACATGTTATGTACCAGCTGTGACTCGGCCACGGACACCAACACTTTAATTGATAAAAATATATTTTATTTTATAAACAAATACGATTTTTATTTTAAGAAAAAATTATCTTAACGCACGTTACGGTACACTTCAGGACACATTAGCAAAGCCTATAATTAACATAAAAAATATCCGATACGATTGCCCATTTCCCAAAAACATTTCATCAGTGCTAACTACTATAAAAAGTATCAATTTAATGGGATGATAATAATACGAAAAAAACGATAATTAATTTAATATATTATTCATTCTTAAGACTAACAACATAAAAACTTTGTCCTGTCTGTATTACGTAGGAGGACAAATAGGACTCAGTATCTGTCCCGACATCATTCGGGTAAAATAAATATCTTATTTACTTTACCACGCAGAGCGCTACCTACCGGTGCCAATCTACATCATCCTGGGACCTCCAGTCCAAAACGTCCGTTAAGGAAACGTTCAGTTTATGTCAACACGTATAGATTTATATGTATATATAATACATATCAATTGTCATTTCATGTTGTTGAACGATAAAGAAGTTGATGAGATGCAGCGCCGTCTGGTGTTACAAAAAAATGTATAGTATAAAAATCTTGTCCATAAAATTATAATTACTTGGTGGAGGGCTATGAGCAAGCCCGGTCTGGGTTAGGTACCATCCACTCATCAGATATTTTACTTAGACAGCAGCAAATAGTTCCAAAGTTTGGTGGCACATAGGTGTTGTAAGGAATAGTTAATATTTCCCACTTCACCAATGTCTATGGGCAGTGGTGACCACTTACCGATACGAATATCAAAAAAGAAAAAAAAACGTGATAAAACATCGTGGAAGTCTATTATTCTGAAACAGATACCATTCATTTAAGTATACAGAATAGCTTCGTGTACATTTTAAGATAAACACCGAAATGTAATTATCAACCAGTCAAATTCTTCCAAGAACATTAAATGCAAGAGGAAAGTTTAAAGCGTACTAAGAATACACAATACATCTCTAATGAACCATTAGCTTCGCGGCTCACCCGAGCTGCTTAATGTAATGGGGGAACGATTAAGAGACCAACTTCTATTATAAACTAGATTCCAACCTAACTTTGCTCATGAAGTTTATAATATTAAATATAAGTAACAGTCTATAAATGTCTTATAGGCAAATATATACAACATTAACAGCCTGTAAATTTCCCGCTGCTGGGCTAAGGCCTCTTTCCTTTTGAGGAGAAGGTTTGGAGCATATTCCACCACGCTAAACAAAATTTACCTATTTTTAATATTAGTGCAGAGTATATATTGACCCGAGATGGCCCGGTGGTTAGAACGCGTGCACCTTAACCGATGATTGCGGGTTCAAACCCAGGCAAGCACCACTGAATTTTCATGTGCTTAATTTGTGTCTATAATTCATCTCGTGCTCGGAGGTGAAGGAAAACATCGTGAGGAAACCTGCATGTGTCTAATTTCAACGAAATTCTCCCACATGTGTATTCCACCAACCCGCATTGGAGCAGCGTGGTGGAATATGCTCCATACCTTCACCTCAACGGGAGAGGAGGCCTTAGCCCAGCAGTGGGAAATTTACAGGCTGATTATTATTATTATTATATGCTCCTAATGAATTGAGAAGAAATTCATTTTGGTAAAAAGTAAAAAGCTTTATATCTCTTGATCTATGAAAATAATTTGGTTTATATTATTATATTAATTTTATTACTTTATATAACATATACGTTTGATACAATAAATATAGGCTTAGAAATTTAATCTCAAATCAAACTAATCAACGTAGTTCAGCTGACACTATAACCTAATCTAGCAAATAGAGACTAACCGTCTGACGCATATTAAACCCTGGCTCAAGTCCAAGTGTTGCCCAATCAATATTAGTAACCATTAATTCCTCTGTGTCTTGTTTGTGAAATTTAACATTTTTTTTATATGAATTCAATTTATATCTGTTTTTAATCTGCGCCAATATTATAAATGTGAAAGTTACTCTATCTGTCTCTATCTGTCTGACTATTATGTAATATGCTTGTAAAATTGCTACCTGAAATATATTTAAAATGAAATCCGCGTTCTTTATCATCAATCAAAATCAACATTTCACATCTATTACCATACTAAGATATCATTTATATACTTATTCAGAATGTAAACACAGACATAGAAATTTACGAATAAGATTATTGTTATGATACAAGAATAATCAAATGAAGCGGCGTCGGCTTTCGATTTGTATATTCTGAACAGTTTATCCCGTAAACTGCCTTAACTTCACACTTTCTTGTCGCATAAGTATTAAAGGTATTACACGGTGGATTTCATATAAAGCTGTTTCATAAAGTATATCCCTTTGATAGGATTATTAGACATTCTGCGTATTATCTTTAAAAAAAATCTTTGTTATAATTTATTTTGTACTACTTGGTGTTCGGTCTTTGTGCAAGTCCATCTGTGTGGGTACACACATATGTAGACAAACATCACTCTTCATCTGTTCTGGTTTCAATTATGAGCTAGTGTTACATGCATGGAAAACATAATATTAGGTCTTATGGTATAGTATAGTACTTTTAAAATACTTTTTATGTCCATTTTTCCATGATCCGAAGGGACAATCAACCATTACCGGTCGCATCGACATTTGATGTTTATTTAAATAATTTGTTATTAAATAGATAAATAAGTATTTTTTTCTTATTATTATAATAATATGTAACAATAATTGTATGTGATCTATTTAATACACTGGGTAAGCGCACACAATATAGTACAGAGCGGCGAAGAAGGGCCAGGATGGTATAAAAGAGCTGTGCAATCTACCGTCACGTAATAACTCACTCGGGGTCTCACCTCCATGGCGCGCCAACGGATGTTTCTCAAGAAGAAATTAAAACGTTATTGGTAAGCTGATGTAAGCTTGGCCCTTCTGACGGTCTGCGGGGCGCGGGGCGGACGATGCGTTGATTTGACATATATTAGAAATAACTACATTGCCCATGTAATATACAACACACGTATATACTAATATACTAATGTATTTATATCTGGTAGCATTAATTAAAAGTGATTCATCTAAAATAAATAAACAATGGCCTTTAGTATATATTATTCATTAATCGCTTATAAATTCAAAGAAAAATAAATTTTCATTAATCTGAATTTTCGTACAAAAGTCTCTTTCGATCTTTTCATCATCCTTCAGATTAAATCGACTTTCGTCAATTCGGACAGATCAAAGTTATAGGAAAAAAATCTATAACACTTTGTTCAAGTACATTTATATTAATAATTAATGCGTTAATTTAATAATTGTCTTTCTTTAATTTAACGTATATATATATATTTATGTAGGCGGTACGTGCGAATAGGTAGGCGGATGAGCAAATGGGTTATCTGATGGTAAGTGGTCACCACCGCCCATAGACAATGGCGCTGTAAATAATAACCATTCCTTATATAGCAAATGTGCCACCAACCTTGGGAACTAAGATGTTATGTCCCTTGTGCATAGTTACACTGGCTAGCTCACCCTTCAAACTGGAACACAACACTACTAAGTACTGCTGTTTGGCGGTAGAATGTCTGATGAGTGGGAGGTACCCAGACGGGATTGCACAAAGCCCTACCACAAAGTAAATAAATTTTTCCAATTAATTCGAGAATTATCAAAACATAATTTCGGCAAATTTTCTTTAAACATAACTTTGCTTGTCTATTTATCAAGAAGGCTAAGCTTATGGCGTTAATTGAGACAAAATATAAATAAAATAAAAAATATTCTTCTCATTTCATAAAAGGTAAGACGGAATTTTGTGGTTCATAAGTGTGAATCTACTAAAACAATATACAACATTTCTACCAGCAGATGCAGCAGGTCTCGAAAAAGGTTTTAGTATATTAAAATAACGTCTGCCGACGGTTATGTTTGTGTGTTTGTAAATACCAATCTATGTACAATATGTGTACTATCAAATTATCAAAGTCAAAAATCTATATAAACACAAATTTAGCATTTGAACATAAAGTGGCCTGTTCGGATTATCCGCCATATTTTATAAAATAGAGTAAAAGACCGTAAAGGTTCCACTTTTCCTGGACTTCTTTCTACCCTAGAATAATAGACAGATTGGCTGAATAACAAATTTTTCTCTTGCCAAATTTTCAAAGATAAATTTATTCAAAAATAGAATGAGGCAGAAAAAAGTGGGCCCCACGATTAGCGAATATAAGTAGTAATAATTTATTAAGCATTTAGAATTTTAGAGCATTACATATTTTACCAGCCATTCTCAGACTAGATCGCTGCAATAAATTGCAACGTTCCAGTCTCAAGGCTGAGTTGACTAGTGTAATTACAAAGGATACAACAACTAAATCCCAAGCGGTGCCTATAATTCCAAAGTCTGTGAGACATCACGGCCCAGATGCTCGTCTAAACGCAAATCTGCTTTCGATATAAATAAATAACAATACAACAACAATAGTATTATTACCGAGTAAACTATCTTGTTTTTAAAGCAAAGCTATGAGAGCAGTAAAACTATTTACCATACGAATGGACAATTTTCCGATACATCGCAAATAAAGTACGTACATACATCGACGGCTCCGACAGAGAACTCTCGACGTTGGGAATTTTCTGCATTTTTATCTCGGAGCTAGGAGTGAAATGGAAGTGATGTTAAATTCAAAAGTTTTTCCATTTAATACGAACTCCCGAATTCTATACATACATCTCTACAGGCCAAGATTATTTTTATTCGAATCTTTCAAATTTACGGTAACTTATTGGGATTGGTCAGTCGGCCTATGTTTATAGAATAAAAAGATTTCATTATAAATCTCATTCGTTCAAGAACTAATACGAAAATATTTTAGGGATTTGTATAAAAAATTGGGGCGTCTCATCATCAGATATTGCACCTATTAAGTTATTAATTATTAAGGTCCTGACTCATGGCAGGCACATGTTAAATATATAGAGCGAATTCTTGGACAATAAAAATGTATTGGTAATATTCTTCAATTGAATAAACTAATTGTATTGTATATGACAGTACATAAGTGATGCCACGGCAGTCATTCTCGGGGTGATCAGGTGTCTGTGCATGGTATCCATGTATAAAAGAGTACAGTAGCCGGACCAATTGCTTTACGTGTTTTCCGAGACAAGAAATGATAACCTCTGCCAACTTCTAGACCCTGTGGTGCTACTGAGAATACTCGTCCAAAAAATGCAATCACTTTTTAGTAGCCAAAGGTTTGAACCCAGAAGCTCACGACCTGATAAGCTAACCACTAAACCAACGAGTTAATCTCTACATATAATATGTACGTACTCAGAATAAACTGTGATAATTTGTGTGAAGCCTAAATTATCACTGAATATGCTTGACGCTATGTCTGAATTTATTTCTATTCTTCTATTTTTATAGCAAAGCGAAGTAGGTCAGACGTCCTCGTCGCTTACTGCGCAAAGACAAAGGTAACAGAATCACGACACTCAACTACAAAAAGACAACAGGAACGCTTGGGAATATACCTTACAATGTCTTATTTTATAAACTATTATTATTAAACCTTTTTATAAAACGCCAGAGTCTTTATTTGCGTTGATTTCTGTTCTGCGAATCAAATTGTTTTATTACATATAGAAGACCGTTATATTTTAGTCGTTTTTAAAGATTAAGGAGTTTGTCAATTCTGCCGGATTATAATACGGTTTCCTCTTGTGATTTTGATTAAATTGGATTTACTTTACGGGTTGATCTATTTTAATTATATTCAAATCAATTAGAGTAGAACAAGGATGAGAAACAAGATGATTTAGTACTTATTTCTGTCTGTTACGCTTTCACAGCTAAACTGCTGAATCGAATTTGATGAAATTTGTTATAGAAGAGTTTGAACCCTAACTTAGGACATAGGTTATTTTATACCTCACACTTGACGACCAACCCCTAAAACGCGAGGGAAGTCGTGGGCGACAACTAGTACTATATACAACAGTATGCTAGTAGAAAAAAATATAGAGAAAGAAAAAGATGAAAGTTCACCCGGTGAGGTCAGATACTTGTCTGAATAGATATTTCCTGTAAAATTTAAATTTGCCTTTAATATTTACAGTTAAGCTTACTTAATTAAAATTGCTCGGTGCTAGTAAATTTATAAATACGAGTTTTATTATATACATAATATTAACGTAGACAGTTTACACGATAGCATATCTGCCTGATAGGTTTGAATGTTCAGTTGAACTGTACAGCTAAGCACTGTATTTTTCTCAACCGTGCAGGCTTCCCCTGTTCCATACCTGCATAGGTGGCGCGAGAAAATTTTAGGAACAGCCTTTTAATGACCCACTGCTGGACGAGTGCTGGGTGTCACTTTTGAGGAGAAGGTTTTTAGAAGAAGGAGCTTACTCCACCACGTACAAGTTTCGTCGCAATGTTTTCCTTCACTGCCAAACACGAGATTAATTATAATTCATATAAATACAAATTAAGCACATTACTTACCCCGGGTTTAAACACAGAATCATCGGTCAAAATTATCGTTTTGTATCCACGAGGCTACGAACCTAAAAAACAAGATTTTTTATATTTTTTGCCCCCAGGTACACCGAGCAAAGATAACGTGGTCGCCTGCGCGTATATTCGCTACTGGGCTCATGTTTACCTGAAGGGGGAACCTGTCTCTTACACCCTAGCATGTATGGCCGTCATTATGATATATTATTATAATTAACAGACATAAGATTAAACAGACAAAACTATACATTTATTAATAAAAATAATATAATCCGATTTTAATAATATGCAATTTACTTATAAATGAAATTAGCGAAGTCAGGCGATTTAACACGATTTATAAATAAAACAACGTACTCGTTTAATCCTTTGAAGTGGCGCATCTGTGGCGCTCAGTTTTGTTAAATGTTAATTTAATTAAGAATTTTCCGCAAAACAAAACGTTAGAAGGGAAACCTAAGATTTCCAGTGAACATTACAGAGTAAAAACATTTGCTTTTGATACTGTTGTTATTATAGTTTAAATTCTAATAAATAAAACACAGAATACATTTTAATATATTAACAGTGTTATCTGTAGCATTGTTAATATATTGTAAGCCTATAAATTAAGTTTAATAAAATATTTATAAATTATCGTTAAAGATTGTATAGCTTTTAGCTATTGAGTTATATTCAATCACAGAATTATAATATAAATGTAATGAATACTTTTTGGTTTGACATTTTTAAAAAAGTGAAAAGGAATATTTTTGATTATGATAGGGAAATTGTGAATGGGATTTTGACAAAGACAGAGGATAATGAACTATTGTACTAAAAACTGGAAAATATAAATATTATACTAAAATAAATATTGTTAATCATTTAATGCCCTGAATACTTGAAACTGAGTCTTCAATATATTTATTTCTAATAAAATATTATGTATGATAAATAATCCTAGTGACAGTACCTGAAGGCAGAGCTTCGAAATTATGTAATATTACCATCAAAGCATTCTTCGTAAAATTCTAGAGACCGTGACAAGTCTGCGGCCGTGAGTGATTAGTTCTTTAAAGGTTTTGTATGGTTTAAATTTCTTACATCACAAAGGTCTAAGCGAATGACCACTTGCCGTCAGACTGCCGCTTTAGTTGCGACGTGAAATAAAATAATTTTCATGTGTCCAATTAAATTATATAAAATAAGTTGCATCATTTCTTTTAGTCTATTGAATGTGATAACTTTATCTTTCAATAAACTTCAATCTTATGTCAAAAATTTTAATTTTATTTTTGCCTTTTATTTCCAGACAAGGCGTAAGAAGTTATTTGTAAACAGACGACTACCTACTCCTGAATATTCATAATTAAGTTTCCTACCGGTTCTTCTCATTAGAATTTATATTGCGAACCTTAGAAATATAATGTAACATGATGATTCAAAGGTACTTAAAATAAATTAATAGAATTAAGAATATTTTGAATTTTGAAAAGGTCATTTTCATAAAAATCAATTCACAAAATTTTGTGTCTTATTTTTATTTAAATATCATCTTTCTGGAGCTCCAGCTCCACTCAACTGCACTCAGCACGTGAATCATCCACTAGGATGAATTTTTATTGAAATTCAGCAATCGGCTTATATCCTCAGTCACCCTTTGTGTATAGTAGCATTCGACCAATGAAAGAGTGTTTCAATAGATTTTATCAAATTCGTGAAGTAATAATCAGTACATGATGGGCTACTAGTTTTTAATCAATCTATTTAATTTCAAATTCAGTTATTTTTACGTATTAAAAATTGACAAAAAATAAAATAGTAATATTAACATCCTGCTAAATATGAAAGCTACCGACCGAATAAAATTCACACAATGAAAACATTTATAGAGCAAACGATGGACCATTTTCAATTTTGCAGGATTCGATACGGTGTAAAAATATTGCTCGCTATATCGTTGCTTTAGAAAAGTTTGCTTGCCATTCAGTTGAAGCTCTAGGAAAATGTACTGACGTTTTGTTATATTCATTTTCGTGAATAAAAGGTGCTTGACATTTGACAACTTTTCTGCTAGCAATGTACTTGCCTACCAAAGGACTGACGGTTTATAGAGAGTGCCAAATGCTCCCCAAAACTGAAAACATTTGGTCTAATAGTTGTATGTATAATGTTTTCAGCCTATTCTATTTATCTGATTGCGATGAAAGCAGGCAATAAACGTTTTTTAAACTATACAGTTGTACTAATTCATAACACATACTATAATACGTGGTGCGTGCGTCTAGACAATAAATTGAAGTTCAACCGCGAGCGAGTCCAATCAAAACATAAAGATGTGACAATACTATTATAATACTCATTGTAATAAATATTTGAACGGATCCTTGAATGATTAGTCTGACCAATCATTCAAACTCTCATTTGACGGTTTTAGCGAAAATATTCATTAACTATCTATGAAGTTGTTTCTTATTAATAATAGAAACTGCTAAATTTTACAATTTGAATTTAACGTCATTAGTCCATTACGTAATGCGTCGAGTCGAGTTGGTTTGTACTTAGGATATATGACGAGAAATAATCTTTCCAAACAATAATATACATAATACCTTGTTCACTGAATCAATCTGTTTATTTATGGAAACGGCACTATTGCGTTTATATATGCGTTGCGTAGTTTGAAAGATCCAAGCGCATAGACGCGGCAAGCGACATTGCTTTATACAAGTTGATAAAGTTAAAATACGAACAGATGAGCTATAATTTAGTATTGTAGGAAACAATTTACTATTGTACCGTAGACGATACGGCGAAATTTAATATCACTCGAAAAATAGAGATATCGTAAGTTTGCTAGCAATTCGATTGAAGATCGTATACGTGAGGAATTCAGTTTAAAAGCAATACGAAAGCGAATATAGTTCAGTATTCGATTGATTCGAATAATAATATTTATATTTTATATTATAATTCGAAATTTTATAAAAGTTCACTCAACAAAGAAAATAATTATTTTTAAGTCAAATAAAAAAAGACTTTAAGATCCGTATTTATAATTTCATATTCGTTAATTATGCAAAAAGATTCGTTTATTTGTTTTTGTTACGTCTACTATACAGTATTGAAAATGTTGGAAAAAGGGGCAACACTAAAGATAGCTAGTTCCAATAATTATTTTATTTTCGATCCGAAACTTTGATCTTAAAAAAGAAACATAGAAAAGAATGTACAATAACATTAAGGAAAATAATTACAAGACATTACAGGCTGTCACCGGAGTCGGTGCTGGAAACTCCTGAAATATAGTGAAAGAACAGTACAAGAGTAGTTTTAAAGCTTCCTTACAAATGTAAGGCACGTCCGCTTCGAGATATAATTCGCGACACCTTGCCGTTTCTGCGAAATTATACAGAAAATAATATCGTGCAATTACAACTCTAAATCCTTGCCAACTGAAGGCGCGTTGATTATTGAAAATTATTTTAATTGTGTTGTTTTTTGTTCTCTGTAATTGTCTTCTCTCACTTATTATTGTCATTATATTACTTTATAAGGTAACTAGCCGTCGCCCGTGGCTTTACTAGCGATTTAGGAGTCGGTCGGTTAGGCATAAAAAGGAAGCATTTTTTCTACCTTGGAGTTCAAACTTGCTTCATACCAAATTTCATAAAATTCGGTTCAGTGATTTGGTTGCGAAAGAACAACAGACAGACGGACGGATGGACAAACGGACAGACGGAGAGACAGACAGACGAAGAGACGGACAGACGGACAGAATGCACTTGGGGCAAAAAAATCATACCTTTAACTTTTTAAATTCAAGTAAAAGATTATGAATTTTGTTTATACATGTTCTTAATGTCAAAAATTTTTGAATGCTTATACTAGTGATTAGTTCACGGTAAACCATTCGAGTAGTCTTGATGCATAAGTGTTTAATATATTAATTAGATGCGCTTAACTAAAATCCTCTTAATCAGCACTTACGTCAACCACGGGTTGAGATGAGGTAGCTATTCTACTCAGTCGCGACCGCACGTCTTGATGACTATCAGCTGGCGTACTATACGTGCTGCACGTCTTCAATGAATATTTAATGCATTATACAAAGGAATATAATGAAAAAAACAAAAAAAGTTACACAATCCAATCGATCTTGCCCGAGGCGAGAACGCGTGAATCTCAACTGAATATTTTGGGCTCATTCCCAAATAAAGAGCATTGTGATTTCATTTGCTTAATTTGGGTCCTTTGAACCGTTTTCCGAATCCGGTTCTTTCTTGTGTATGAATAATAAAACGCAGTCAGTATTTAAATGTCGTCTATTTTATATCTTATGAACATTAAAACTGATATCAAGATAACTTTGTTGCAATATGCATAACTGCTAAAAAAAAAAAAAACTAATTGTAAATTTCATTTTCCGTTGTTCGTATCCGAAAGTTCACTGCGTATTATTAAAAAAGTTTTTATACCTTTCATTTATATTTCACGTTTACTTATAAACTTTTTCGTATTATATTTTAAAACGTGCTAATGTGACTACGTTTTGTGGAACTTATAGTTAATAACAGAATCATGACTCCATATAAAGTAAGACATTTAAAAGGTCGAAAAACAAAGTGTGCTGTAATATTTATTGTAAACATATTTTTCTGTTGTTGGATGTTCTCATCACGTACCAAATACTTGAACTTTATTGATTGCATCCGAAATATTGTTTTCTTTTGTGGGTAAACGTGCCACTTTTGGTGCCGTATGAAATTTTTACTTTGTCTTACCTTCAATGGACCACTAATATTTGGAACTAAGATATTAGGTCATTTGACTGTAGTTACACTGACTCACTCACCTTTCAAACCAGAAGAACATAACGATGTTAAATAAATTGCTAGATTTTATTGATGATAAAATTTACTACGATGAGTGGCTGGTATTACTTAGACGGACTTTTTTAATTTTTTTATGATATAGGTAAGGGGACGAGCAAATGGGCCACCTGAGTTCAGTGGTAACCACCACCCATAGACAATGGCACTGTAAGAAATATTAACCATTCCTTACATTGCCCATGCGTCACCAGCCTTCAAACTGCTACTAACGACTAAAACTATTTGACTTCTGCATTCATTCGTTTATTTAATAACTGAATTGGTCTAGTAGCTATCGTTTACGTCATAGGATCCAGCGATAATCCAATCAGTATAATTATCAGTAGCATTCTGAAGTTAGAAAAATATCAGGGGTTATATTCCCGTGCCTCAAAAATAATATAAGTCATTAAAGTCGAACTGGGTAATAGAGAGTTCACTTAAGTTTACGTCCACAATTTTCGTATATTCTGCCCAGATCGCTAGTCTTTGAGGTTAACCCTAGTGGCCGAAATTCGATCAGAGGTACAGTATTCGTAACAGTATACCGCATACTTATTCGTCTCTAAAAATAAAAGGAAAAGTACACATTTTTAATGTTAGTTATTAATATTCAAATAAGAGAGCCTAGATGACCGATTGGTTCGAACGCGTGCATCTTAACCGATGATTGCGGGGTCAAAATCAAGCAAGCTTCAGTAAATTTTCACGTGCTTAATTAGTGTTTATAAATTCATCTCGAGATCGGGGGTGAACGAAAACATCCATAGTATACCAAAATGTAAATAAATTTATATTTATACAAAAACGAAGGAAAATAACAACATTAACTTGACTTGGATTTAATCCATAATTAATCCGTATGAAATAAAATAACTGACATAAAATAAAATCAAACTTTATTTAACAAAATTATTTTACACTTATAATATTATGGCGAATTAAATGTATTTTATCTGAAGTATTGAAAAGAGGTTTTTTTTAGTTTTCCAATGGAACTGTAGAAAACACAAGACGGAGTGCTAACCATTGTATTTAGTTAAGAAAAAGGTTCCGTGAAAAATGAAACTGGTTTAGAAGCATTATTTTGCTGTAAGCTTAACTAATTGCTCTCGCGGATTCTTAAGAACGTTATAGAAGGCGTTAGTGAGTTGAAATTTTCAATTTAACTTCTACTAAGTTCGCATTGTTCAGGTCGAAACGGAGATGAAGTTTCCCATGTATTTGTATAAAATATTTCTTAAGCAAAACTTGATTACGTTACAACTGTTATGAATATGTAAATAATATTTTAACATAATTATAAATTAAGTAGATTATTCAATATTGTTGCATTTGAAATATATATTGGGAATTATGACTGAAATAGAACGTTTGAATAATTTGTTTAATTAAAAAAACTAAGTCCAAAGATAACGTCCAAATTTCTTTTTCACGTCCGCCATTCATTCCCAGAGAATCTCCTCTCTCCTCATATCGCATTTGCGTTTCATTCCTTAACAAATGGCAAAATTATGCGTTTAAAAAATGAAAAAAAAAAAAACAGAACGCAATTATTTTTACATCTTTCTTTTAAGATTGTAATGTGAGATTTTCTTGATGTAGGCGTGTATTTACATACAGTTACACACACATACGTATTTTTCTCGTAAACAGGGAATTTTATCATCGAAAAAAATCAAATAAAAATTGAACATTATGCAATAAATCTAAATAAAAATGTATATACCTACTTCTATTCCTAAGTATCACTATTCCTGAGATGTTGCCATTTGAAACATTCAAAATAATAAAATATGCACGACTATGTGACTATAGATTTCGGCCTGGGCGCTCATTTTAAGAAAGGTTGTTCAATTGCGCAGTACAAATAGTAACAGTGAGTTCACAGACACAAAATGCATCGCTTATTGCATAATCTTTCTCATAATACGATGGATAGTAATTCATTTTAATTTACGATATACGAAATTCGCTTAACAGCCATACATTTTTTCATAATTGTGATACTAGATCATGTAGATGATATCACGCAATGCAAGCCTGACCGCTATTCATATTTTCAGCGTACCTTTCTAACAAAAACAAAAATTAAAACGATTTCAACTTTCAGTTGCGCTATCCAAACTTTGAAGTAGAATTTGAAAATTTTTATTTTGAGGGTCTCATGTGCAATATTTATTTATTCAAGCAAAACCAATAAAACTGTCAGAACGAATCTTTCCACGCTTCTTTTAACAGCTGCGATTAAAGATTTATCTTCACTGTGAAAGGAGCTTATTGTAGAATACTTTTGTTTTTGTATATTGGATTTTGAAAGAAAGACGCGAATAGCGACTTTGGTATGGTATCTAAGATTTGCCTGAAATCCCAATAATGGCTTTCTTACACTTTGAATCGAACATTCTAATGTAAAGTAATGTTTGGAAATTTTATAGTTAAACTTGTTCAGAAAGACCTGGATATTCCAAAACTGGAACACTCATACAACAAAAACTTTAGACATAATTGAGGCACGTTAATAAAATATGTACTGCCAATTTCCGCTTTGCTACTGACAATTTTCTCGACCTTGGTTTTGAACCCAGAATATCGGGCTCGGTAGCTGGTCGAGCCGTATACGTTTCATCTTCAAACTCCGTATATAGGACATATTTCTTCTTTTTTGTTCTAACCTTGAATGGCTACTAATTTGCCAGCAAAAAAATTGCTTCAAAATATATGTCAATGTAATCTTAATCAATACTCTCTTATAATAATAATTTTAGCTCAAAATTTTCTATAACTCATCTAACTTCTTAGTTCGTTCTTTCCTTTTCGTCTGTTTGGTTATACTTTATATGAAATCTGTTGGATGTTACAACCAAATACCTAGAACATAATAAGCATCTCCTGGAATTATTTTAAAAAAATGTCTAAATAGTTTTCCTTCACTGGATAATCTGTAGAATTGTTTTATTCATCTGTTATATCTGTAAGAAATTTGCATCGTAATTTTTGTTGGTCTCTTATCTCATACTTTAATTTTAGAATTTGGATTCGGTACATGTAACCATTGTGTAAATTATCAGCATTATGATACTTATCAGTCCGATTGCAATTTTCTCATACACATTAATTTCAGTATACACAAATTGAAGTTATTATTACGAACAACGTAACAACTAATTAAGAGCTGTATCTATAAGGCCAGCCCTTGCGATTGAGATCCGCGGTTAGATGGGATTATCTGTCTCAGCACTGGATTGCCACTAAATATTAATTGTACTATTAACCTAGAGAATAAACTTATATACGTATATAAGTAGTCGTTTAATAAACAGGTAAACTAAGACATAAACTACAATTTAATATTCCTTTGTACTTCTCAGCTCAGCAACTTTTTCTACAATACCTAAACTAACAAAGCCAGCAGTTAGCTCCGTATATTTTTCTTTGCCCTTCTCTATTCAAGCATTTAACGAGAAATTGCAATAACTGTTTTCTGAGTACCCATTAAGAACGAAGAGTTTTTATAAAATTCTAACGAAGAATGTTTTAAAATACTTTAAACATGAGTTTTAATATATAATTTACTTACATACGTGTTGATTAATTTTGAAAAAGAAAAAAATTGGAATATGAACTCAGTGATATATGAAGCACTTTTCTAAACCAATGTGCCAATCAAATAACTTCGTGTTATTATTGTATAAGTCGTGTAGAGAGATTTGGCAAACATAATATGTTTCTTAGGTTCACACCTTTTGTAGACATCTACGAAATAAGATGTCATTTCAATATGTCTCTCAAAAAAGTATTTCTTCGGCGTAATAAATATTTATTTCTAAGAGTTAACATTTTAGCTTCTACCTACGTATCTTACAGTCTGGAAATTTGACAGATATGTTCCGTATGCTTTGTCGATATCTGCTTAAAGGTTATGTTGAGCTGTTAATATAATTTGAAAGTATAATATTCCAAAAGTGGAAAAGCAAATTAATAACCTTTATGCTGTTAAAATTATGATCGTATGACTATAGAACAATAAAATATTTTCACTGTACCATTCGAAGATGTCCGTGCGTAAATAATGTCTTCCTGGCTGATTTTGGCCACAGCGGTTAATCCCATGAAGATTAACTAACTGTGGAAGACATATTATAGTCCGCAAGTGTGTAGGAAGCACACTCTGTGTTCCTTTACTCTCATAATCCGATGGAATGATAAATCCCACGACAGGAGAGATCAGACACACGACCAACGACTTTACTTGCTTTCTCAGAAACGGGATTCTTGACGCTTCTATCTTCTAGACTAGGCTCCTACTGAAATTTTAACAAACTCAATAACTTTTTAACGGCCCGACCTGAAGTTTTAACTCTGTTTTTGCGGCCTCGTATCTACTAGAAGTACTAGTAATATGGGAAATTAAAAAAAAATTAGAATCCGTAAAGCTTTAATTTTATTTTACGAAGCAGTGCGATCACAGTTTCGTAAATATTAAATCGCAAAGTATTGAAAATCGAAAAAAATAAGAGGAAAGAAACAAATAGTGAGAAATTATAAATTATGTTTTATTTTTTATTTTCAGTTAACATGAAACATTTTTTGTAATAATTTATCGTAACTTATGGATTTATAATTTTAAGCTATATTAGTTCAGTAGATATTTTATCAAAAATAAAAAAAAAACAACTTTTTATTCTTAATTCAAATCATATTTCAGAACCTACTCTATTAGTAGCTAGTTGGTAGAGTTTGATTTAAAGGTTAATGATACGACTTATGGACTTATAAGTTTAAAACTAATATAGTCCTAGCATCTGAATTTAGTTTTATGTACAGACTTACCATAAATTAATATATTATACTGTTTTAGACAAACAAGGCTATCTCATAATTCGATTCCCTCGTAATACATAATTCTTATATGTACTTTATGTATTATTTTGTAAACGCCAACAGTAGAAGTATATAATAATATATAGATTTTAAAATTATTATTTTCTGTACTGTCTGATTTGAAAAATGTCCTCACAATGCCGCGAATAAATATATACCTTAATCAATACCTTACGAAGGACGGAATGAATTTAAAGTTTTTTTCCTTTTACAAAGTCTTAACGAACTTTAAGTTACGAGGACGACTCGTAATACGAATCAACCGCAACTCAATTCAAATGCACGTCTCATCTGAGAATTCATTTTATTACAGGTAGCTGAAATTCGATAAAAGTTTTCTTGATTAGTACTAGTTTTTCTTTAAGATATTTTTTTAACAAAATCTGAATATTTAACCGACTTGATTCAATCAAGCGATGTAGGAACATTTACTTTTTATAAAGTATGTACATATTTTGAAATTATAAGAAATTTAAGTTGCACATTAATCTTCATCTATGATTGTGGGTTTAAACCCAGGCATGCTTGCCTGGGCTTTTTAATTTGAATGTGCTTAATTTGTGTTTATAATTATATTAATGACGAACTTGGCGGTGAATGAAAATATCGTAACACCTGCAATCTACAAGTGTTGGATGAATATATGCCATTTACATAATTATGTATCCACCAAAAATATCCGAATTGGAGCAGCGTGGTGGAATAAGGTGAAATAATATTTTACTTTAATTTTAATTTACAAAAATAAAATATTTTCGATAAATGCCCTCCCGATAAAACATAGCGAAATAATTCAGATCAATGTTTTTTAAAAAAAAATCCTTGTGCACTTCTCACCTATAATAGTTGGAGCATTTAATATCCTTTAATTAAATGTATGATCTATGCATTCGGTATTAAGATCTAAAGTTGCATGATACTTTTCAGTATTTGAACAATCGTGATTCAAGTCACGCGCGTGCGATATGCGTTCACGTAGCGTTAACGCGATGCTTGATCTCTTGTGTATTATGAATGGTTGGACACTGCAGGCGTTTAGCTTTTGTTTTAAATATAAATGATTTTGAAGAGATTATGTATAAATTCTGGGCATCGTTTAAGTTTAATTTACCTCCAAAAATTATCAAATCACTGTAATACTTGATTCTGATTATTTACGTTATATGTAACATATATATACTGAAATTATCTTTGAAATACCGTTCACTTATAATTAATTTTGTACCATCATGCAGATTCCCACAAAATTATGTTATCAAAGTCAAAGGAAATCGAGAAAATTTATGAAATAAATAGTATTTATATGCTATGGTCTGTAATATAAAATGTATGCAATTAGTACCTTATGACTTAGGTTCCTTCACAGGAATTGTAAATATTGGTGATTTTGAAATCTTTTTAACCGCTTCCAGCTGTTACGGCAGTGGGCTAACTACCTTGGACAAAAGTGTGTGGTACCTTGTATTCCTTTATTTTTATAGGCTCATGAGAGGACAACCCACAAGATCGGAAACATTTTAGGCGTAAAACGTACTTGCACTACTTGCTAACTAAGGCATGGAAGAGTGTATTGCCAACAAATTCAAATGATCAATAACTTTTTATAGAGCAGCTGCGGGGCTTGAACTCAGGACCTCGAGATCTGCATCCGAATAAGCTAGCCATTAGATCAACTAGAAAATGAAATTGAATAAAATAGTAAAACTATTGCTAAATGTTAAAGAAAGTTAAAAATAAACGACTTTTATGTATAAGTTACTTCATGTTTCACGGTAGGATTTTGGGCAAGTTTATCTGAGGAGATATGGTCTACATCTCTTATATTCTCCCGTCGAAAATTTCCCAAGGTTCCCAAGGTTGGTGGTGCAATGGTGATATGAGGAATGATTAAACTTTCTCACATTACCATAGTCTATAGGCAATGGTGACTATTTACCATTAGTTGGCCCATCTTTCAGTCCACCTAACTTAATGACAGAGCTATTATGTATTTTTTTGAAATCGGTAGGCGGACGACAAATGGGCCACCTGATGGTAAGTCACCACCGCCCATAGACAATGGCGCTGTAAGAAATATTCCTTACATCACCAAAGCGCCACGAACCTTGGGAAGTAAGAAGTTATATGCCTTGTGCCTGTAGTTACACTGACTCACTCACTCTTCAAACCGGAATACAACAATACCGAGTAGTGCTGTTTGGCGGTAGAATATCTGATGAGCGGGTGGTACCCACACAGACGGGCTTGCACAAAGCCCTACCACCAGGTACTACTACCACAGGGTACTAGGTATGAGTTTGCGAAAAGGTTTCAATTCTTTTGCAATTAAGTGTAACTAATCACTAATAATATTAAGCGCAAACACAAACACGAGAAAAAGTTTCTATAATTATCATAACTTTTTCACTTGATGAGTACGGCTCATAGAGAAAAGATTTAATTAAAAAAGAAGTTGGAATCGTAGCCGGAGCGAAGCGGCAACTAATTTGAAAGTTTCACCTCTTCGCGGCCTCCTTTTTTTAGGGAACATCTTCATCATTATATGCTATAATATTGAAACTTATGTTAACGGTTCATGAATTTATTTGTTTCCAAAAAAATACCGGTAGAGTCTACTACGTCTTTTGATTGCAATCACGTAAAATATTTAATTAATATAATATTTTGTTATAGTTTATAAGGACAGTATATAAAATAAATAAATATTTAGGATAACGTAGTAAGTTATTTTTTAATAGGGTTTTTAAATTTATTTAGATATAAAACCATTGGTTGATGGAAGTAGAATAAAGGCAATATTGATATAGGTACATAAATAATCATGGACAATACATTTTATTCTCTACAACAACAAAATAAAAGAAGAAAGAGGTAAAATTTGTTTGGTTGTATGTAGAGGGTAATCTCTGGAACTAATGAACTAATTCTAAAAACAAATCACTTATCGAAAGTGACATTAATCAGTGCTATACTTATAGTGTAAATTATATTTATATAATGTTATTTACTTTATTAATAAAATGCAAAGTTTAAAACCGAGGCGAGTGGCTAGTTTAGTATTCTACTAAAATAAACCTTCTTTTAATTTAACAATTATAGACTTGTATATGGAAGAATTAAAGAAAGCGTATGATAATTATTCTATTTCGGTCGGTATCGAGAAACAAGTGAAATAAATATACAGTAAAAAAGAAAGATTTTTATAGTTTATTTAGTTGAGTTAATTTGATTTAAATGTTAATGTCAAATCTCGATAGCTTTGAGCATTTAAAAGAGCGTAAATACACTAAATATTAATGCTTTTCTGTAAGTACAAGCTTTTCATGATAAGCTATTATGATAAGTGGATCCTTTACGTCAATTGCTGGCATTTCGCAATTGTATTCTGCGGTGAGTCTCAAGTTTTTCTTTACCGAAGCTAAAGTACACTAGTGCTACATAAGTAACCGGATATTGAAAATAACGAACT
Organism: Vanessa tameamea; assembly: GCF_037043105.1. Taxonomy (NCBI): domain Eukaryota; kingdom Metazoa; phylum Arthropoda; class Insecta; order Lepidoptera; family Nymphalidae; genus Vanessa; species Vanessa tameamea. Next base: position 3,615,821 of record NC_087315.1, on the reverse strand, counting down.
AACTGCTTTGTGTAAAAATAAAATTAAATAGCTAGAAATATATATTTTTTATTAAAAAATATATAATTGAGTATAGAAAGGTAGATATTATGTGTAGGTTATTTATATTCATATTCCAATTTGATCACGTCTTTAATACAATTAATATGATATATTATGGTATAGCTCAGTAATGAAAAGTAAGTCTTTTCTGGGTTTGAGCGAAATTAAAAAGTTGTGAGCAGTTGCGGGATTATTGTTGGAGCTAACGAAGTTGTTTCGGCAGATCAATCAGGGGCGCCCAATATTATCATATTCCTCGTGAAACATTTTATGGGAATCATTTATTTCCATGTTAACGCAAAATCATTTTTTTAATTTGTAAATAAACTTTTAATTAAACGATTATAAGTATTTCTAATTTGTGTTTAGAGAACAAATTGTAATCGGTAAGTTGGTAAAGGAAAAGACCGCGAGGTAATCCGCATGAGTCAGATATTTTACCAATTTCTGTGAATTAGCAATTTTTAATATATTTTCATATTCTTAATATTTTAAGGGATTGACATATGTTTATTTTGAATAAATCGACTATCAGAACTGTAAGTTATTAAACTAGATTGCAACACTTGTTAAACGGCTGTTAACGTATGTTGTTAATCAATTTCAAAATGTATTTTTGTATTCATTTCAATTCAATTATATTGTACAAAATATTTCAAAAATTACTAGCATATAGATGGACCCATATCTGTAACCTTGGAGCTACTAAATACCGAATCCTCTCGACCTTATAAAAACGATATACGACTTAGGTGGGATGTCATGTTCTTTTAAAATCAATGCAGGCGTAAGATATTTTAAATCGATCAGACCAGTAGAAGTTCCTAACATCACTTCAACAACTAGACAAGAGTTGATGATTTGCAAATAGCAGAAAACTAGTCAAACCGTATTTAAAAAAAAAAAACAATTTAACCATTTATGAATTACGGTGCCACAGATATATAATACAAATGTTAAACTTATAACAGCCTTATTTTGCATTGGGAATTAAAAAAAAAAAAATTTAATACAAGAAGAAACCAACCACTGGGCCATCTCGGCTCAAACTAAACTAAACAAAATACAAACTGTATGGGCCTTAAAAGTATAAATTGAAGAATATTTAAAATTTTATTCCGTTAATTATATTTTGAAATTTTTGAAGCCACGATAACGAGTTAGCTTTAAAAATTAAAATCAGAGGTGTTGATAATACTGGACTGTTTTATACAGAAGCATCGTCAGTTTTAAGTCAGAAGCATTAAATGTTTTTAAAACAACAGAATTCCTCGGTATCACTACAGAATTTAAGTTCAATGGGGCCCATATAAATAGATTGGCGAGTAGACTCAGCTCTACAGCCTTTACCGTAAAAAATAGACTGTGGTCCTATGTAGTTTCGGCTCGAGTAGTAAGTATTTCTTAGTTATTTTCACAGTGTATTGTACAATGGCCTTTTAGTTTGTGGTAAAGCAGTCGACATTAATAGTATTTCTGTCCTACAGAAGAGAGTAACTTTTAACCCGGGCTTAACAGATTCAAAATGAAAATTTAAAGACATTAGTGACTATCGCTTCTTAGTTTAATAATAATAATGTTTGTACGCAAAACAATATCGATTTTATATTATTTATTTTTTTTTAATATTTTATAACTAAAAATTGTGACGTACATACTGTTAGTAATAAAGTCTGTGACACTATGAACATGCATAATTTCTAAGTACTATTAGCCGATTACATAAGATTAATAACTCTTTTGTAGGAGTATAAACATACGTGTACAACTAGATTCCAGAAAACCTTATATAATGGTTAAGGAATGATTCTGTGTATAGGAATATTATAGAACTAATAATTTCTTAGAGTGCACTGCTAAGGAATTAAATGATCGCCTTCAAACTAGGTCATATAAAAAAATGCTACTGGAATCAAAACCATAACCATACATGTTATATTTGAGATAAAAAAAACGGCTGAGTTTCTTTCGCCGGTTCATCTCAGATCCGTGATGTTTATTCCCGAGCCGGAGGTAGAATTTTATAATCACTATGAACGCTTATCATTTCTATATTGAATGAAAAGAGAGATAGAGGTAAAACTTTGACGTTCGATTTCACGCTGCTTAGGTACAGGTTACAGGTCGAATTATTTGCTATGTTGTTATACTAATTGTATAAACATTATGTGATTGACACTTAAAAATGTTAGATATTTCAAGTTCCTTCCTTCCACCCTATTCTATAACCAACTTAGTGAGTATCAGTCAGCCTGTTCATGAATTGTTGAATTAAATGCATTGACTAAACGTATTAATGGCTCTTAATTAAACGGCGCCATTTAATAAAGAGCCTTATAATAGAAACAAACTAGTGACTGTAACATATACATAAATTAAGTTCGTATCACAATGAATTACTTAAACAAAATCACATTACTTAGTACTTTATATATGAAAGTCGAATAGTGTTAGCTTCTAATTAAAATGCACTGGAAGAGACTCAATTACAGACTCAAGCTTTTGTAGTGATAATTAACGTAATAGCAACCCAAGATTCCCCTCAGACTCAAAACCTTTTCACTGTGTGGAAGTCTATTGTGGGCGAAAGTTACGGAATGAAAAGCGATGTATCTTTTGAAATGTTTTATTTAAACGTGTTGAATAAAATTGCAAGTCTTTAATTTTTTTATAAAGTCCGGGTCTACTGACTGGTTAGAAAAAGTGAACTATAACCGAAGATCGCTGATTCGAATCTGGACAAGTATCACTGATTGTGATTTGAGATTGTTATGTTGACTGATGCTCGGCTGGGAAGAGAAACTTGATAAGAAATTACATCAATAAATCTGTAACATATACACCAATTGTTTCTAACACACACAACCATCTTCTTTCAAAGGAGCCAATCCTTTGGGCTTGGCTTCAGTCTAGCATTGTGATATTTATGGGCTATTTATCTGATTCTCTTTATACCTTTTGTGTAAGTATTCGTTACTATGTACGTATGTATGTTATCTTATGTACTGTATAATATATTGCTTGGTCTGGTGACCAATGTTAATAACACATACTTTTGATAGTCAGAATAGAAAGAAATAACATATTTTAGTTTTATTAATTATGATATAACACTTTGCGTAAAGTTCGTGGTGTTAAAATATATTGTTAAAAAAACCTCTGACTCATTTTTAAATGATTTGGTACACAGCAAAATGTGGTTTAAATTTAACTCAAAAATTAATTTTGGCCCTTTGAGCATCTTTTTTTTTTCTCGCTGTGAAAAATTCGCTACGCCTTTCTCCCACAAAAAAGTGTAGGGTTATTTTTCGGCGCCCAGGACTCCTAACGCCCCCTAGTAAACCAGAATACCCACTAAAAGCATGCGGTATCCTCTATCCTCTTCGTCTCTTCGGCGGGAATCACAGGATCGGTTTCGCATGCTGCCGTGACTTACCCTTTTACCACCCGGCTAGAGTATTATCTGTTCAAAGTGTATAAATGTACACAAACGCAATCATCATAATATGCTGATATTCGTTCTTAAATTTTTGATATAAAATGATTTAATATTAATTGCTTATAATTGTTTTAATATGAAGCATATTAATAATGAAACATTCCTTTGTTACAGATATATTTTTATATATTGTGTGGTATTGGTGTTCATCGTGGAGTTAAAATGAAAGTGGTTGGATTTGGGTTCGATGGGTTGACATTTGAAGTTCGGAATTCCCATCGGTATTGTTTCAACAACGTAGAAATACTTACACTCGTGACATCATAGTATATTTACAATCGTATGATGTATATTCAGAACTAGTTTTCCACCGCGGCTTTGCTTTCACGTTTTAGAGGTAGGTTGTCAGGTATGAAATATAAATACTAGAAAATGTTTTTCTCCAGGTTCAACCTTACTTCATATCGAATTTCATCAAATTCAATTTAATAGTCTGACCGTGAAAGTTTTACGGACAGACAGTGAAACAAAGTTACTTTTAGATATATACTATTCGAAAAAAATGCATGATTTAAGGAATTTCATCGGTAGAAAAACTGGTTAGTATTTTGCCAGTTTCATTTGGTAGTAGTCTAACATTCAATTTAATCTTGTAATATTAAGATTCATAAATCAGCGAAGCATGTATAATATATGGAAAGATAGTTACTTCTTACAGTGATTCTGTCTGAATATTAAGACATTCAAGTTACATCTTTATATATTTGAATGAAATGAACTGACATTATCTAAAATTAATTCAATATCGAATACCTTCAGAACTGTCAAAGATTAAGCCACTTAAAGCGAAATTTCTCATTCTCCAAGGACAAGATTATCATTACCCTCAACTCAGGCTATTAACGCGGTCCCTGGTGTTGGGGTCTAGTTTATGCATATAAGAAATTTGGTGTGAGTTCTTGTTTGTACAATCAATATTTCACTATAGATAAAGCGTTATAATATTTTTATTCGTGACCAAAAATATTCGTCTTCTAAGATAAATATAATGTCTATCTATTATTGTTATCACAGATAACAATAATAGATAGACATACATGTCTATAGCAGGGGTATAAATATAATCTATCATAATTCATTTCCCTGGTTATTATTTATATCGTAATCTTATTTAGGCTGCTTCGAATGGAATTGAAATCTTCGTATCTTAATTTTCATCCGAACGAAGTCGCAGGCAAAGGAGATCGCATATCATAAATCATATTGAACGCATTTTCCGTGAGTGGCAAAAACAGAACTTCCAAACGTACCTCCATTTATATCCGGACCCTTCATACATAGGGATGGACCTCTTCGCTTGGCAAAAAAATGATTTGTTCGCCGTTTGAGGTTTATTCCTCTCTCTATTACGTAAATAGGCTGAAGCTATTATAGGAATAAAACATTTTACGATAAGATATCAAAATTTGCATTCATTTAATTTTTTTAATTTATTGTATATTTTATTTATATAGTAGTAAATATAAGATCTGATAAAAACATAAAGATTGAAAGAGATTTTAGCTAAGAGCTAAAATCCCGGAGCAAGTATTCGGTAAATGTTTAAAAATTTACGTTAAGTACTTGATATACTTACATAAAAAAGCTGTTAACCCGATGAATGACGTCAGTCAACCCAGAACATCAAACCACAATATCTAAATATATAAATAATATGTATATTAGAGATTTATCGAATATATTACCGGAATCAAGCAATTTATTAACTAAATATAAACGTCAACCATTATTACTTTGAACTCATTATGGAACAATTCTAGAATCTCGGAAGTATTCATGAATTATAATTGTATAGGCTACGGTATACTTGGTTGTTGAGCTAAGTGCGAGTCCTGGATCGTACAACCTACTTATCGCTTATTCTGCAGCTAACCTTCAATAATTAGTACTGCTTTGATCCGGTTTGGTAAGTGAGCCCGTGTAGTTATAGTCAAAAAGGACACAACTTCTTATATCCCGAGGATAGCGGCGCATTGGCGATTTAAGTAATGGTTAATATTTCTTTCTGCGGTAATGTCTATAGCCCTTTTTCAGTACCATATAATGTATATAGCCCATTTCCATGCATCGGCAATTGGGTTAATTACTAATTAAAAAAGAGAGGTGTCAAACAACACCCGGTATATATAAAATAACAATGACAAAAATAAGTTTAAATTCTATTATTTTAAACAGTACACACAAAGAGACAGAGATAGAGAGGAAAAGGTCACATAGACAGGGCATAGCGCTTTTCCTTACGTGACGATTTCGGTCAGTTCCACTGGAAGACGCGTAAAAGAACTTCGTTCCAAAAAATACAACCAAATATAATTTTAAAGTTTTAAGTTTAAAGCCGATACGACTCACACCATGGTACTAACTATCATCATACAAAAGGTATGACAGAAACCTTCACGCACGTGCCAGCAACAACTTTACAACAACAACAAACAATAAGTTTCAACTATATTTGATGAATAGTATAGAAACACACCTCATGCTTGTATCAGTATCAGCATAGTGACATATATGAGATTTTCTAGCTGGAATCCACAACCAATAAATATAAAACCAAAGTAATGAAATAATCTGTAATAAAGTATTTATGGAGGCATCGAAACAGCTTTCTGCGTAAGAAACAATTGACCTTGAAATTTTATTCGTGTTACGCCCAAACATGATCCAAATACAAACAATTTGCTTCAGAGAACTAAGTCTTCGAGGGCTTGTAAAACGTATGAAATATATTATCCTTAGTCACGATTACGTTCATATATTCAGATCGCTTTCGTTATAATACAAGTGAGTGGGCGGCTTAGGGATAAGAGAAAAAAAAATGGTGAGCCAGAAAAGGCGTTGATGCCAAATATTTTCTCGAAAGAAGTAAATATCGAACTAATGCGTGTCCGGTCCGTCGTGCCAAATATCACGAACTACGTCTAGCTAGATGTTACTATATGTACGATTATGTTATATATGAACACAGTATGTGTTTATATAATACGACGTCAAGAGCGTTTCTTTTAAACACAACTTTATTCGTGAGCGATGTGATAAGAATTGGTCACCACGATCCATAGACATTGGCGCTGTAAGAAACGTTTATCACTCCTTACATATCCAATGCAACAACAACCTTGGGAGCTAAGATGTTATTTTACTATTACCCACCAGTGTATACTGTATTCCTAGAGCCGCCTATGGAATTACAGGTACAAGAGACGTGACGTAATAGTTTTTTTATTTTACAACCGCTTAGTATTCACAATTCATCTTGAGCGATATATAAAACATCGGAGAAAAACAGATTATATTTAGACGTAAATACTTGCTTGATAGAATAAATAAATAATATATTTACTATTGTATATATAATAAATGCATTATTTTGAATGTAGTTATAGTTTTATTTTGGAAAATTATTGGATTGGATAAGTGGTTTAGTGACACTGGTAGATTAAAAATTTGTTGCGTGTATTATAATTTTATTGCATTTATTGTTACTCTGTGATTTTTGTTGCTCATTATTTATAAGAAAACGGTTACCGCCCCGAGCTCATCTATCAATTATAAGACAGCGTATTCCCACGCACGTAAGTTTCGAAAGGCCTAACTTTGAAGACAATTTTCTTAGTTTAATGATCACATTAGATCAATATTATAACTACAAAGTTAGTGTGTAAATATATGTACCTATTTGTTTTCCCATCAGATGCCGACATCTAGACAGATTTAGTTTTTAATTACACATTTTCTTTTTTTACGTCCTGTTATAAAATATGATACAAAGTTTGAGTCTGATTTTTATTAATCTAAGAGCACTATATAATCTAATTAGACAAAGTTATATAAGTCACTACGAGCAGAGCAAATATAAACCCATATTCAGTTAAAAATATAAATATCTGATGCCCGTAAAACTGTAACGATCGTTCATATTTTTTTGACATTTTAAAATCTCTCTAGATTTATTATAAACTAACAATCCTTGTAATTATATGTAACGAACAAATGTCTATCCTACTCATAGATAAATGTAATAATGATCTCATCTCTAGAGACAGAGTCAGTTTCAGAAGCCCCTCGTATTTGACGATATCGATCTTGTAATCACCTTATTGTCAATGTTTCATAATAAAGTTTGTATTATCCACGTAGACGTGTCATATCCAAACGTGTCAATTAATAGTTCGAGCACAAAGCGGCGACGTGACATTGTTTAAGATAACATTGGTGACTTCCGCATAGCAAATGAACATTATTAGACGTGTAATAATTTTAATGAATTGGCTATGCTGATGATATGTATATAAAATAAAATTGGATAATTATAAAACAAAAATAGAACCATTGAACGAGAAAAAGAAACAGCCTGTAAATGTCCTGCGGATTTGATGAGTGTTCTATGAGGCAAAATTTCGTCTGAAACTTTTAAGTTTTCGTCAAGGTATTTCGCTCCTACTGGTAGCAAACAATGAATTATAAACAAAAATTAAACACGTATAATACACATCGGTGCTTGTTCGGATTTTAACTTGCAATATGCGGTAAAGATACTCAAGTTCCCACCACAAGGTCTAGCATTTTGTATTCATGACTTAAAGGCACTGTTTTACTAACAAATGTCATTAAAGCCTAGCCTAGCCTAGCCAAGTATCGTCGTATCAGGACTGCAATGAACTGAACGGATTTTGATGAATTTATCAAAATAGTTCCAATGGAATATAAACTTAGCCCAGTTTTAATCAGTATTCGTTTTCAGGTGTTTGTTAATATGTATGCATATGTAAATTGTATTTAACATAGATTAACACACGCAACTTATTCAGCCTACTGCTAATGGTTACGTTAGTAATTACGATACGGAACGGTAAGCTAGCAGAAATACTATTTAAATAAACACCAATTTATCTAACATGAAAAATAATATATTTTTAAAAGTTGCCGAGTTTTTTTTATAATCATATAATACACGATAGTTTTATTGGCTTCTGCTTAATGTAGAAACTATGGTTTAAAAGACAGAAAGAGATGAGATTTCAAGTTAATTCCTGTAAATTTTAATTAATCATTACAACAAATTAACGCTTGTCTCGTCAATAGTATAAACTTGGGCGAAGCTGTGACGCGAGGCAACTTATATCGTTATATTATATACCTTGAGCCGAGATGGCCCAGTGGTTAGAACGCGTGCATCTTAACCGATGAGTGCGGGTTCAAACCCAGGCAAGCACCACTGAATTTCCATGTGCCTAATTTGTGTTTAAAATTCATCTCGTGCTCGGCGGTGAAGGAAAACATCGTGAGGAAACCTGCATGTGTCTAATTTTAATGAAATCTGCCACACGTGTATCCACCAACCCGCATTGAAGCAGCGTGGTGGGATATGCTCCAAACCTTCTCCTCAAAGGGAGATGAGGCCTTAGCCCAGCAATGACAAATTTACAGGCTGTTAATGTATGTATGTAATGTATATACCTTATTCGAAACGCGTTACATCTTCCGCTATAGGTTTAATAGTTTTTCATACAGGCATTATAAACAAAACGGCTCCTCATTTGTAATATAAATAAATAATAAGTTACGTTACTCTCAAAGAATTATTTTTATTTGATTATATCTGTTGTATTGGTATAATTCAGTAATATCTAAACAATTGAACAGGCTCTCAGACTCGCGAGCTTATGAGGCTAACAATGCAATAACAGAAGTGATAACACCATTCTTACTCGAAACTGGCTCGTTACATTTTATTACCTTTATCTTTTCTTCACATTAAACTCGAAACGAGTGAATGCTAATGAATTTTATTCATATTACAATCGATGATCTTCTAACTTAGAGCGTTTATGCTCATGTTAATTTTGGGATATGTGTATTTCGTATTAAATTCAACAGCTTTACATTGATGTTATGTTTTCTTATGAAGATTGTAAAAAAATCTTAATCTCGTATCTTAATATCGTGAATTTTATTGATAAAACAAAAATAATAAATATAAAAAAATATTTCTTGAAGGAGAAATATTTTTTTCCTTTTTTCAACATCTGCCATGTTGCAATGATGCAAATGAAAGCATCATCGGAAATCTTAGTCTGAAATTTCAAGTTTAGCTACACACAGATACACATTTGGTTCATATAAATTAAAAAGTTACTTGATTGTGAAATTACCAGTATAGATAAATACAACATTTTAACTATAAAATGCATTTGCAAATAATTATGACCATATAAATAATACCTTGTAAATAATTATGACCTTACTTTAGTCAATAAAATAAAATAAATTAATTAAAATTATTCACAGTGCTCTTACGAAATCAATTACAAATAGTATTTTATATTATATTAAATTTTCACAATGAAATCATATTGAAATACGAAGGACATGAAAACAATGCGTTAAAAAAACAATTTTATTCCATTTTATCATTCGTCCATTCTTCATAAAATTAAATCTTTATTTAAACATTTCACGATAAACCATTTTTAAGTTGGTGACACCTTCATCTGAATTCCCAAATGCGTACGAAATATGTAAATTCCTTAACGATGTTTTTCTACAAGACCGAGTGATAAATTACTGTATCAAAAAAGGGTAGTGACAATGGAAAAATGCTCGGAATATATAATTCACATTTGCGAGTTGAACGTTTGTAGATAAAAATGTCTTTATAGATTTTTATTGGCTGTGTTTGTAAAATACTTTGAAAAATAACTTTTGGAATTATAGCCTACTAGCGACCCGCCCCGGCTTTGCAATGCTATTACTAAATATACTACAGTATGTCTTTATTTACAACGTTCACAGTTTTATAGTCATTAGACAATAGAAACCGCTATATCCCTGCGTTTTAAATATGTAAATCTTCGAAAATATTCATTTAAATTACACGCTGTACAGGGCCATATTGATCTATATTAAATTCACAATGTATTTAAGGTACTTAATTGGATAAGGATTAATGCTGTACTGTTTAAGATCGCTTCGAAAATAAGCCATTATTTCTCTTAAAAAGAAAAGGATAAAAAGTGGTTATTGTGGGTTATCCCTAACGGTCTTTTTTGAAGACCTTTTTAAGGCGTACAATACTGTAGTATATTACTTAATTCTACAATATCTATCTCGTAGGGTTCAGCCAGCGTTTGCAATATAAGCAAAAAAAAATGTGTTTATTTACGACATCACTTCAGAAACCTCTAAAATTATCAGTGTTTCTCTACTATATTGTTGTGGCAGGTATAATAATACATATAAATTCTTTCTCTTGAATCAATCTATCTATTAAAAAGAAACCGCATCAAAATCCGTTGTGTAATTTTAAAGATCTAAGCGTATACAAGGACAGGCAGGCAGCGGTAAGCTAATTTGTTTTATAACTATGTAATGATGTTGGATATGTATTTTGTTACATTTTCAAAACATAGCGTTGTGCTATGATGATGATGACGATTTTGATGTCCTAATTGATTTTCGAAATAGCAACCGATCTCATTGGAGAATAGCTAGTTGCACAGGAAAAGTTATAGTGCACAAATTTGTGCGTAAACGTAAACGTATTACCGATTCCGTCACTTTAAAAATCCAGTGGGTTGGTGAACCGACACGGCCGGAGAAAATTCAGACGCAGTACCAACGCTTTCCGATTCACGGGAGCGTTAACGTTGCTAACTTTTAAACTTCGGACTGCTTCTGAGAATTTCTTGACAGGAAAATCAAATAACTTTTTATCGACACAAAACTCTGAGCCCAGTAACTCCGAAACTACAGCCTTACGTGAATAAGGTAATGAAGTAGTGATGATGATGATGAATACACGCTATCATAGTTATTTGATTTTCAGAGCATCTTCAAACACATATTTTTCATTAGGAACTTAAGTCCTTAGGACAATGGACAAGGTAACATGTCGTATGCTTCCGTTTGCTCGTATTTCATATAAATAGTATGAAACAAAGTTTGCCCGCTTAGTTATTCTAAACTTCATTGATTCATCGGTCTTGAAAATTTCCACTGAAATCCTCAATGATATATATATTTTATAAATATATCACAAAACCATTATTAAGTTTAAAAAAATTATAAAAGATAAATTAGTTCTTAAAATTATTATTGTCTCAAGTTAAGACGTTTTAGTACAGGAAATCGCTCAGCTCGATAGTGGTATATAAAATATTTACAGATAAGATCTTAAAGCAAAATTTACTGTAAGAATATGTTAAACTAGTGATACATTTATTATGATTGTCGAAGTTTTAATTTAAAATATGTTTATAGTCATAATTTTCTCAAGTAAGTGAAATGTAATTTCTTTTTGAGGAATAAAGTATCTTTAACCATAAATCTAATAGAGCCGAGATGGCCCAGTGTGTAAAGTGGCGACGGATAGCTAGTACTTTGTAAAAGTTAACCTAAAATTAGAATATATATTGCGGCCAAATACCCGTTATTATATTCTTGGTAATATCGTTACCGCACTGCACTCGAGCTACCCGCAATTAACATGCATTTTGCAATCTCAATGCAGTCATAAAGCTTCGTCTACGTTCAAGCAAAGCATTTGTTGGAAAGATTTTTGAAACAATATAAAATCTTACATTGGTGCCCAAAATAACTCAAATTTGGTTGATATGGAATCCATTACACATTGATGTCCTAAAATTTTTTTGTCTTGTAAATCAGATTAAATAAATTTCGCAGTTATAAGCTCTTTGTCATACGAATGGAAATGCAAATGTGATAGAATAGGATAGAACACAAAAGCCGCAAAAACTATACCACTACACTATATTAAAATTATTTTTAAGATGATGTGAAATATTATTTATAACCCTTCATATATAGACGCCAAGATATTTGCTATTAAATATAATAATTTATTTAAATAAATTATATAATAATTATTATTTATTTAAGTATTAAATTAATTTATTTGTCCATGGAGTAATATTGTGATGCCAGTAGATATGATTCTACTCTGATGACGTCTATATTGATCATAAAAAAGAAATTTGATACTTACTCGTATATTGTAACTTACTAAATAGTTCATTGTTCACTTTTTAATTTTCCAAGTAATTTAAAAAATAAAATAAAATTATAGCTAGTTTTCTCAGTTTGTTTAACTGTACATCGTTTGGTACTCACCACGCACTACAAATACGAGTAGAAGTTAATAAAATGGGACACTGGAACTCCGCACTTTCTCACTAAGCTCGGTAACAAAAAGTCTTAATAAAATACTTCCCTAATCCGTCCCTCGACGAAGTGAAAAGTTGCTACGGATTAACAAACAACACGCTTCGATGTATTTTAATTATGTTGGAAGAGTTTATATTAAAGATTAAGGTAAAGGAAAACATTAATATGTTTAATTTAAAATTGAAGGCTATTACCTAACCACATTAAATAGTATTTAATAGTAATCATTGAAATGGGAGGCGCAGAGGCGACACACGTAACTAAAAGAGGGATGAGCATGAGCGTAGAGGGATGGAAGGGAAGAGGACTATCTAAGAAGACGTGGATGGAGTGTGTAAGGCACTCCTTATATTATATAGCCATATGAGAGAGATGGCTGTGAATGACCAGATGACGAATAATAGAGGAAGGAAAAAATATGCGCGGCCTTAAATAATTTGAGACAAGGGCAAGGAAAGGGTTGAAAGTAATTATTGGCATCGTATGAATTGTTATAATCACAATTAACTTTTATGATATTCTATATGTAAAAATCGTGTTCTTAGATACTTTTAAAATAAAAATAAATCGTTTTACAAAGGGAAGCTTAAGTCTATATGAAAATTTCTTCCAGCCATAGAGTGTGAGTAATTTGAGCATAGAAAAATATTAAATTGTTTTATATATTAAAATCATTAGAATATTAAGCACATATTTTACGAAATTAAACAATACTAGTGTTTCATTTTAATTTTTTTTTATATATACAGACATAGCACTGCTCTCTACCCGGCCTGTAACTTTTTTCTTTAATTTTCTGCACTTAACTTTCTGGAGTTCTTCAAAGTAAGACCACAGCCGATCTTCTACGTGCTGTTGTCATTCCATAATCACTGGGATAAAATACGGTTTACACTATTAATATATAAGATTATTATGCAACATTTTCAACCAATCAAGATTGCATAAATATCGGTTTATCTAGCTTTCATCATTACGATGTCTTCTTCAACAATTTTGCAGAATATATTATAGTTCCCAAATGTGTGCCTAAATATGCAATCTCTTTTCGGCTAAAATACACCTATGAAAAACGTATAGTCCAATGGATGACTGTTAAGAGGCACAGGCTCAAAAAATGTTTTCAGAAAATTAATGATACCGGAATTGAAGTCCAGACATTCGAATAGGCGTATCAGCCAAACAATTTACATATAGTTCAAATACTACGTGAAGAAAATACATATTATTTTAAGGGAGTGAACAGGGATAGCAATTAACAAGCTATAACAGAACGGATCACGTCGCAACACTTTCAATATATTTAAAAAAATTAATGTTTGTAAACTGGAAATTGTGTCTCCTGGTGGTAAGTGGTTCTAATCATATATATTGTTGCAAGAAATATAAACCTATCAATTAACCTTTAATGTCATTAACCTTTTGAACTACGATGTTTGTCTCTTGTGTCAATACTCAGTATTGCTGTTAGGTGGTAGAATGTGTGTGCGGGTGGCACCACTCACTCAAATAACTTTAAAATATTGAATTTTAATTTACCTTTTTTAAAATAGTATATGAATATTATATTACGGAAGGCATTAAACTACTAAAACTTTAGACTTTAGAACTTTAGCTTTAGCTTCCCGTATAATTTTAGAGTACATTTATTTAAGATGTTCAAGAATAAGACTTCAATTGTTCAATATTCACACAAATCAGCTTAAACCAATCACTTAAAAACTTTTATTATTTAAAAACGGTTACATTAAATCTTTTTTTAATCTTGTAAATAATTAGAGAAGATGAAGTTTTTAATTGTCATGTTACGAGATTAAATCAAATGTAAAACTCCCACAAACCGTTTCTGATTGACAGATTGCCTTACCTACTCATATAAATACGAAAGATTGGATAGATAGATGTTTACAACTCAAACAGAACGTTAAGGCTGAACGGATCTGAATGAAATTTGGCAAAAAGATAGATTATAGACTGGAATAGTGCCTCGATTACTATTAATCCCGGAAAAATGTACCTAACATCTTTTGATATTTATAAAAAAAATCCCTACTACTGATACGTAGTAGTGCGTACATTAAATATAAAAATGAGAAGAAATTTTTTTATGTATTCGGAAACACAAATATTTTCTTACGCCGACAAATATTTATTTGGGTTTTACAAATATCCATTCCCAAAAGTATGTAAGGGGTTACAAATGTTATGTATTAATTTCAAGCTCGCACGTTTTATAAAAATGGAAAGTATCATGGACCTGAGTCTGTAAATAAACTTATTAATTACTAAACATAACCCATACATAGCTCAAAGCAGTACACTCGAACGATTCTAATATAAAATCATGATGTTTTTATAAGACGTAACTTAAAGGGTATTTCAGCGCTGAGAAAACAATAATATTTGTCGACATAACTCCGCTTTTGCAGTCATCGATGTGAAAAAACGGAGGAAAGCGAAAAAAAAATATATGACGGCATTACGGACACGACACCGCTTCCCGTGTTGGTTTTGGCCGCGGGCCGAGAAAATGTTGACTCTTCCCCTAATGGGACATTTCCTTGCTTTCTAATCCGAATCATCCGACTTTTCCATCACCATAATGCTCAGCGAATTAGAGATACATATAGGCTTTAAAAGGGTTCGTAGGATTACACTTCGTACATTTAAAAGTAAAATGTTTGTTTAGTTAAATTGCACTTATTGAAGCCTTTTTGCAATTAAGCGTCTACCCACGTTTACGCAGTATAAAACAAAGTCATTTTCCGCCGTCTATACGGTTAGATCTTTTAAACTGTGCTAGTGATTTTATATGAATAGAAGGTTTATATATCTATATATAAATCCGTTGAGAATTTCAACACCTCTAGTTAAAGCTAGGATAAAAACAAGAATTTTTCTTTTTTTATGTTTGCTCTTCAATCTAAAAACTGTATATAGAAAAACTCGTGTAAATTCGGGACGGGTAGCTAGTGTGTTAAATAATCCTGTTTTAAGTTTAAATTTATTTGGAAAGAAGAAGTAGCATGTAGGTATATGATTAATGAAAATATATCTTATTTCTTGCCGATTTATCTCATATAATTTTGAAGTAGTTGTTGATTTACTTTGACTATTCAAAGTACTACTTGAATAAAATTGATAAATAATTATATTGTGATTGTGTGGAACAAAGGACAAATCAAAGATATCATTTATTGGAAAAGTTACACCATCAACATATCACTAAGCACTTAAAATTAATATCTGTTGGGTAACATACAAAATGATACGTCATTAAAGGTGTAAACAACATTGACCTTCAAAAATATTTTTGATAGGTAACTATATAAGCCAAACTAACCTATATAAAATATAAAATTAAATTTAAAAAACTAAATAAAAATTCAAATTAAGATAACAAAGAAAAAATACCGTACTGAGGAATATAAAAGCAAATTAGAATATTTGTAAAATAAAAAAGAAAAAACAAAACTTAAATTTATTACTTATTAGGTATGAGATCGAACAATGAGATCTTTCTATATCATACATATTACAGGTTCACACACACATCTATATTACAGGTTTAGATATCATAGGTCATAATCATGGGGTAGATAACATTATTATATCGAAAAACATTTACAGTGTAGCATAACGAGAACTCATGTGAGGTCATAGATTCGGTCGGTGCTGCATTGGTTATCGTCAGTCACAATGATTGACCACCAAATATGGATTATGAAACATCTCTACGTACTTGATAACCATCGTCGATCACAATTACAACCAATATTCATGTATCTACGTATACAGAGCTCGAGAATAATTTGATACAATACGTTAAGAAATGTATGTTGTAAAAAATATAAATATCATTAGAGTGTAAATTTATTGTATAAGGTTTTGTGTTTGCTTGAAATCATATTCGTATAATTTCAAAAGATCAACAGTCACATTCTCCCTCTCTTTGAATTTGATAAAGTTCTTCTAAGAGTTTACTCTAATAATTTTACTTTATCGAAATATAAAAAGAAAAAAAATATCCAAATATATAATGGTTATGATATAAATTACTAAATTATTTCGAGACAACCATTATCCTAACCTAACCTAAACAAAAGTAACAAAAACATTTACCGTCGAAAATCAAAATCAATGAAAATAAAAATGTTGATTATTTTTGCAAGAGCGATGAGCGAAATATTAAATTCCAGCTGGACAAAGCCCGAAGAAAAACTTATTATGCAATGATATAAAATAAGTTACTTTTGTTAATTTTAAACAGAAATGCAATTTATATCTGGGAATAAAGCAGGGTAAAAGTAGTAATTGAACATCCGACACACTTCGTAGTCCAGTTTTCTGTAAGTTTGCTACTTTACTTGTTGAAACTTGAAGAGTCGTTTATACAAAGTTATCCTACAAAGACACGCTATAAACTTGAAATTCGAATCAAATTTGTATACACACATTTTTTTTTCTATTACATTCTTCGTTTTAATTTTACATAGATATATAATTACGTCGTTTACTTTTCACAATATATTTATCCAAACAGCGTTACTTAGTACTGTTGTGTTCCGGTTTGAAGGGTGAGTGATTAGGGACCAGGAAAATAAGTTCTTAGTTCCTAAGGTTAGTGGCGTATTTAAGATGTTAGAAATGGTTAATATCTCATACAGCGCTAATATCAGATTGCCCATTTGATAATCAATCTACTTATTAAAAACAAAGAATAAAAGTACGAAATCTTACAAAACGAAATAAAAGATTTAATAAATTATAATTGTGAAACATACATTTGACGACCTCCGTGGTCGAGTGCCCGGCCGAATCGATGTAGAAAAAGTTCATTACGTTTCTATGTTGTCTTGGGTCTTGGGTGTATATGGTACCGTCGTTACTTCTAATTTTCCATAACACAAGTGCTTTAGCTACTTACATTCGGATCAGAGTAATGTATGTGATGTTGTTGTTGATGTTGTCCAATATATCTTATTATTTATTATTATTTGATAAATTAAAGGATAAAATAAGGATTCCGAGATTTTGGACACAAACCTTGGGTCCATAAATTTAGGTTATCCTTTCGAAAAATTCTCAGTCTCAGCCCGAGTCTGGAAGTTAGAAGTGCGTCCATTCTCGTGCCGCGGAAAGCGCGCAAAAATGTTGGTCTTGTCCTTAAATTCTTTCCGCGTCGGATTTGCTGTCCCATTGGATTATGAGAGTTAGCGAATAGAGAGTGTACCTGTGTTTGCGCACAAACTTGTGCACAATACTGTTCCGCGTAGTTGGCTGGTCTCCCTTGAGATTGGTAGCCATGACAGAAATCAGTACGATATCATTATATCCATAACGCAGTTCCTCTTCTAGTTGGCTGGATATATCATGTACTCGTATTATGTCTGATATACTTCTGGCATGTACTTATGTTTTTTCCTACGAGGAATGAATTATGAATAGACATTTAGACCATAAATAACTCTTGGCTGAATGTTAAATTATTTTAGTACACGATTTATATCCATTGAGCAATTATATTTGAGAATTATGAGGAGATATTAAGAATCAAAATATAAAAAGTAAGGATTGATTTGAAACTTGGTATCAAAAATAACAACCCAGATACAAAATTGAAAGAAACATCGGTGACCACGATTTTACAAAATATTTTTATTCAAATAGGCTCTTACAGTCATCTTTATTTGGAAGATTAATTAAATTTTCCATCTGGCTACCTTTGGCCGTACTCTACCTCTGGCTCGGAAATTTGAATATGTATTAGAGAAATAACATTGTGGTAAATAATATGTATACATTCGTATTATTTTTTGTATTAACACTTGTCTTTTCCGTCGTCCCGATAATAATATCGAGACGACGGAAAAGCTTATTTTAATTTTCATGTTCAAATATTACCCTCAACGTGACCATTTTTTAAACTTGGTATTTAAAAAAAATGTAAAATCTAAACCTGCGACTTAAAGCACTTATTGAATCCAAAAAAAAACAATTCATCTTTTACAAAGTCGTTAAGTTAAACAAAATAAATAAATCATATAGATTGTTGTACAAAATAAGGTTTTTAAATAATTGTTATTAAACGACATTTTACTTGGCGGTAGGGTTTTGTGCAAGCCCGTCTGGGTAGGTACCACCCACTAATCAGATATTCTACCGCCAAACAGCAGTGCTCAGTACTGTTGTGTTCCGGTTTGAAGGGTGAGTGAGCCAGTGTAACTGGCACAAGGGACAAACATCTTAGTTCCCAAGGTTGGTGGCGTATTGTTGATGTAAGGAATGGTTAATATTTCTTATAACGCTGTTGTTTATGCGCGGTGGTGACCACTTACCATCAGGTGGCCCATTTGCTCGTTCGCCTACCGATATCATAAAAAAAATATATTGAAAGGAATTTGTTAAAAAAAAGATTCAATTAGTGGTTAAATAAATACAGTGTTATCAGGTTTCACAATCGATTTTATGGGAAAATTTCCCGTTGTGTTGTACTGTAATAATGTTTATGGACTATTTTGATATTTATTACGTTACGTTTACGTTACCGAAAATGGGTAATTTTTTCGAACGAAAGGTGATGTTTCGTATCATATCAGTCGTGCAAAATTGTATTTTAGATTAAAAATATAATTTTTACATATAAAGAACAAAATAGACAAAATATTTATTCACAGTCTGTTCTCCGGACACTGGAGTGTAAATACAAAAAATGTAGGCATAAAATACATAATAAATATTTAGAGATTGTTTTTGATTCTGGCAGGTATTATTTTTTTCATAGAGATAAACATACAGTATAAACATAACGGATTATTTGAAGGTTTTTTCTTTTTTTTTTATCAAGTCTCATAGTGTTCACAGTTTAATAGCTATTGCTTTTATTTCTTTTTACTGAAATTGTCCACTGGCTTTTGACCACTTGGATCAGCAGTAGGATATGTCTAGGCTGCTTTTTTAATCAAATGAATTAAGGCATGTTAAAGGGAAGTTCTGACGAAATAAAAAAAATAAGTCTCGGCAAATTTCGGCTCAAGTGTATCTGTGAACTTAAGTTTCTATCTTTTCACTTTCATAGTTTATTAAAGATAAATCAGGCGTGGAAGCAGCCCCTTTACACACTTTCAGGGGCATATTTAACATTAACTTTTACAATTTTATTGGTCCAACCTCGGAAGGTGGCTACTATGCCAAACGTTACCATTACGATCTTACTAATTTATATGGAAGTATCAAAAGCGCGATCCATACCATTATACGCGTTGCTTTTGATACATAGGCTATATTTCTATTTATTATTAACATAAATCTTACTCTTAGGGAACTTTTATGTTAATGGCATTATTAGATATCTCTGTTTTGAAAAATCTGAATCAGATTTTGTATCCTAATGTTTCGAAAAAGAGCTTACATTGTTATTACAATTAATCCCTTTTGACATTAAAAATATAAAAAAAATACGTATTTCCTAAAAAAAAAAAACTGAGCTTAAAAGAACGACTTTAACACTTGAATTATTTAAAAGATTCTAAGCACAAAAGAGTATGCAACTGTATTTGCACAATATTCAATATTTTTTCATAGAAGACATGAGCGCTATTCATAATTAGCTGACATTTCCATGGTAGGTATTCTTCTAAAATAAACAGATGAGAATACACTTGAAGCATTTCCTAAACCCGTTCTAATGATAGTTCCACTCCTGAATAACGAGACAACGTTAACACATTCGTATCCAAAGGAACGCATAGATAGCGAAGAAAAAACTTAACGAGAACTCGCGACCCCGTTCTCTTTACCCGCATTTGGCAGGCGTCGAGGAATTTTAAAACAAAGCCTAAATGAAACTAGGTCGTCTCATACAACTGAAACTCATTATCTAATTCGATGCACGGGACTATAATCCTTATTCACAATGTATAAAGGTCGATTGAGTACGCACGTTGTTCCAAACTGATGTTTGAATTTCATACGAACACCGAGCAATCGTAAAAATATAATGCACATTGGGCCTTATCCAAATACGTAGCGGTATCGTTTTTATTGATTCAAAGATATAATTCCCGTTTTTTTGTTGGCATATTAAGCAAGAAATAGTCTTTGTTTTTGTTATATTTCAGCGTTGTAAGAACTTCTGCTATTATTATTATTATTTATTAATAATAATAATCCTTCACTGTAAGATTCCTTATTTTGATATGAATCGTCTTTTGGCGCGCCTTGGGAGCAACCGACTCGCATGCCGTAACGACTCTCGTCTCCCTCGTGTATGCATTGTTCGGTGCTATGTATTATTTTAATAAAATAAGTAAATTATATTTACTTTACTAACAAACCGATTATCAAATTAATTAATATTAAATACAGTACATAGACCGTAATAAAATGTATATGATATTATATACATATGGAGATAAGATAGACTTTTAAGTTAAAAAGAGTTTTATCTTTACCGATTTTAATTTATATAAATATTTTTAATAAGTATTCCACAATAAAGAACAGCTGCAGTTCGATCCGAATATTAACAGAACATTATTATAATTCATGTTTGGACCACCTGATGGTAAGTGGTCACCGCTATTCATAGACGTTGGCACCGTAATGAATTTTAACCATGACGTAAACCTTTATACTATTTAACCTTACATTGCCAGTACGCCATCAATTATGGAAACTAGGATGTTATATGTGCCTGTAGTTACACTGGCTCACTCACATTATTATATAACTGGTGAGTAAGTGGTACCTATCCAGATAGACTTACGTAAATATGGTAGGACCATCAAGTAAAATGTTGAGTCGAAGTATATAGTTAATAAGTAATATAGTACTATAAAATTACAAAGTCAAATAAGAATTTTTAAGCTATGAGTTAAGTTTTTCAATCGAGGTTACATACCTAAGCGCGCTTTCACTATTCAATTTATGTTGAACAGCATTAATTCAAATGGCATTACATATTTAAGCTATTAAAGTTGAAAAATATCGTTGAGATTATTTTTGTTGTTTTTATTTGATATCAAGTCTGTTAGATCCACTTTCAATTTAGTTGTTGATGAACTGAGCCCGATTTGAATGCGGCTTAACAAAAATAGAAACACAGCATTCATAGAAATCGAAAAATTATTTTTGTAGCAAAATACAAAAGCATTTTAATACATATATATATATATATATGTTTATTTATTTTTGTAAATTAAATAATTCCTTTTCCTTTTTAAATAAAATCACTTCGGATTATACGAATATTACTTTACTAAAAAAAAAAACAAACTATTTAAAATATTCAACAGGTACCAGGTGATTTTATGAAGTTATGTATTATTTTTAAATTTCATGATGTGGTGAAAGCAATTGATCACCTTTCATGTTTCACGGAATATATGATTGCATTTATAAAATAAATTAACGTAATCATTTTTCGTATAACTTTATTTTTATACAACAATATTTAAATTGAATCGAAGTTACGTAAGGCATTTGGTGTTATCCCCGTGGTCGTATAGTATACGCGTAGTTGGCTGGTCTCTCTTGAGATTGATCGCCGTTGCTGAAATCGATCAGGATGACATCACATGTATGATATTATATTGTAAAGCACTCTAATATCTTCTATTCCCTCGTATGGCATAATCCGATGGGATGGCAATCCGGGCACGACTGGAATGAGTTACAGCGCAGGACCAACGATTTTACGGGTTATCGAGGTTCATTAGTTTACAATCGACTTCTAGGCTCTGGGCTGCTTCTGAAAATTTCTCTACGGATAGCCTAATAAATTATATATTTATAGAAAAAAACTTAATGATTCAATTTAAATTTAATAATTTATGAAAAATGTGTTTTTATTATTAAAATTTTCCTAATACAAAGAAATATTATTTTGACAATATGGGGTTAAAATCACTTACTAATTAATTACATTGAAATTACAGATAGACATAATGATTACAAACGTCAACAACTTCAAACATGACCAAAAATATAAATCAGCAAATACAGTTTCTATATACTTTGTAAGTTAAATTAAACTTACTGAATATTATGTGTTGCATAGTATTACATCCTTATTTAAATCGATTGTAATATTAGAACTTTTGATTTGATTTAGCAGACCACGAGATTTTCTATTAACGTTTCTAACTAGACAAATTAAGACCTTTCAGCTAGTCCTTAACCCAGTAATGGAACAATAACCCCAAGACCTCTCTTCTCTTTTGAGTAGAAGGTTTGATGTTTGGAGACCAAAGCGCTGATTGCTTTGGTATCCAAACTACGTATGCCCATTTATATAGATGAATGGGCATAATGAATGAGATACTCGTGGCAGGTTTCCTCACGATGTTTCCCGACGAGCGCGAGATAAATTAAAATAAATTAAACACTTGCCTGGGATTGAACTCGGGAGCATCGTTTAAAATTCACGTCTTCTTGCCACTGCTATCTGGGCTCATTTTATTACATATGAAACATGATTTAAAATAAAACGAATTCGTTATAAATTGTACCTTAATTACAACCACGTTGAATCGGTGTGGGCTAATACCTAAATTGTTTGCTTATTGTTGCTCATAATCGTGAGCGTACAGTATTTAACACGGAGTACAATTGTTGGAACGTTAAAGTTTTCAATGATAGTACAATACATATTTAAGTTTCTGTTTCTACATTGTTATTATAATGAAAAAGTCATAAGAATAATCACTATAGTGATGGCTTTAGTTAAATACAGGATTAATTTCTTAGTAGGTTCGATAGCTTTTCACCTAATTCAACACTCTAACATGACGATTCAAAAGTGCTTTTATGTGCCTACTTGAATAAGGAATATTTTGATTTTTGATTTAGTTAGATAGTTTTGATCTTGAATTTTGTTTTGTTCCTTTATTAAAATCAAATCCGGAGTTGGGTCATAAGGAGCTATTAATTGTATATAGACAAATAAAACACATATGAGCCCAGAGTTCTATTAATGTAATTTGAAATTCAAATACTTGAGTTAATTACAGTACTTAAGTTTAAATTTAACTTTTAGAAGTAGTCTTTATTTATTATGGAAAAGTAACACCCTGTTAACGTTCTATTGGGCAAAGGTCTTTTGAGAAGGTTTAATTGAGGAAGGAATGACAATTAGTTACAAGTAAAAAATATATATTTAAGAAATGTTTATATCAACTTAGGATTTTTTTACCATCACGCGATTTCAATTTAAGTAAATTTGGTAATTAATGTAATGGAGGTTCGTTTGTTTTATACTTCGAAAGATGTTACCGGTGATCGATTTGTTCTTTTTTCTATTTAACTTCTTATACAATTTCCTTAAGTACGTTATTGATTCTTGGTACTCAAAATTTTTGTTCAAATGTTTAAAGTTTTTAAAAGCATATATATTGCATTTTTTGAACACGGATATTCTGTTAGCTGGTGAAATTCAACAGCAAACAGATTTACTTTCTGTCGTCAATGTACATACATGACGCCTTTGAACTTAGCTAATTCATTCAGAGGTAGTCGACGGCTTCACAAACTGACTTAACCGAAGAGGACACCACTTCGTGGCTTGCCAAAGCCCGAGCAAACTGTGCTGCTGACCTGTATGTCTGTGTGTGTGAATTTGAGATGAAAAACTTTCGTTGATATTTTTTATTGAAAGTGCGAAAGGTTTATATTATTATTTTTTTAACAAAACTTACAAAGTCTCTTATATAATCTTGTTTTGTCAACAGCTGTTTAAGCTTCTTTTTGGTATTAACTGATCAGATAACTTCTCGAACTATATCAAAAATGCCTTAAGTACCCGATCAGCCGTTAGATGAAGAATTTCCTCGGCGGCGTTTCCTTTTGCGGAGATGGGTAGATCATAATACCCGAAGTGTCATAGGGATCGATGGTATCGCTAAACAAACGAAGGGCTAGAATTACCCAGAAAGGAATTAGAAATTAATTTTATATTAGCAGATGCAAGAAACGTCAAAAAAGTGAATTGAAATGAATAGTAGAACTCAAGAGCGCTTGCAATACAGTACTAACTCATGTAAGCTTTTTAGCGAATCTAAAAGACATGTAATCTTTATTTATTTAGCAATTGTACTTACAATACTGTTTGCATTGCGTAGATTTAAGAACAAGTTTTCATTATAAAGGGATTTCAGTTTATCGACGAATTAAATTTTTTTTTCTGAAGTTTAAATACTACCCATGGATACGATATGTTTTTTTTTCAATGCTACTATTTGCATTGAGTACCTGATATTTCTATCAGTCTTATTGAATTACTATTCCGTTCAGCTTAAGTGGGAGTGACTTAATGGACAACGCATCTGAGTTTGCACGAATATAATGTTATAAAATACATCCTATGTTTATTTACAGACCACCATTATATAAATTTAGCCAGGAAACAAGTATTCGTAACTTTATATTTTTTATGTTTATAAGTATATAATAGAATATAACGTCTTCCTTATATCGCGTTCCAAATTTCAGCGGCAACATTAAACCCTAGGTTTATCTCGTCCACTTAACCATTGAGGTTTATTGGATAAAATATGTTTACCCTCGAACCTATCTCGCTCCGAGCGTGTCATTAATAACGCCCTCCTCGGAACCTTATTGACATCGCCGGCACAAAATATTCAGCGGCAAAGATAAACTGCGGACGAAAAATACAGCGATACCGACGGAATTGCATTTGCATCTGTAATTTCTCAGCGAATTTCATCGTTCAATATTTCATGAACGAATACTGCCTTTTGAGAAGTATTGTTTTTGTTAAAATGTTTGTAGAACACAAATAATTGTTGTTCTCAATGTTATAGAATATGTAAATTTAGCTTGTATTTTAATATCAAACACATTATTAATAATTGATTTAAGAAGAATCAATCAATTAACACATTTCTTTCATCAAGCTATTATCCAACAACCCGTACTGAAACATCGTTGTTTCAAAAGTTCAGAACCCTGCAAAAGAATTATCTTGAATATATATTCTTGATATTAATTTATTTCATGCGTCAAGATAAAAATGTTACAATAATTATTATAGAAGAGGTAGATAGTATGTTTTGGATCGGGGAATTAATTTAACATATGTATATATAATTCAGGCGTCGTAATATTAAAATATAGTTTTTTTGTTTAATCACTTTTTCATTAACACCTAAAAGTGCATTTTCGACAGGACGTTTTAATTACGTTTAATCTGTATTTCTACTATAATTAGACCTGCATGAATATTATTTTGTTGTTAACTGATCTTGTGTTAAAATTGATCTTAAAAATATCAACTATTTTGTGTGACGAGTCGACAATTAGCACTTTTGATAGGAAAAAACGCTTCTTATAAGATGTATGAACTGTGCACTACAAATGAACAGAGGCATATCTTGGAATGAGCGTCAACTCAGTTGGTAAAAATTAGAGGCATGGTTAACAAAAATAAAAAAGTCACATTTGTAAACAAAAAAATTGTTCGCTATTAATGTGTCTTATGACAAATATTTTAATAGAGTTATGGCGAAGACAACTCTTTTTTATGAGAACGAAAATAGTTTATAATAAGTATTTAAATTAAAAATGATGTATTTAGACTTTTTCAGGTATCTCCAGGAAGCATTGTTTGTACAGATTGCGTCTAAAAATTGCAAATTAAATAAACAACAAGCGAAGGAACTTTTTTCCTTTGCATGTTATTGAACATAATATATGAACTCCATCCCCTTCCCAAATAAAAAAAAAAACATGAAAGGATATTATTTATAAATATTGTAAAACGTACCTACATACCAACGTTTTCGATCTTTATGGCTTATGATGCTTGTGCTAAATTATAAAATAATCGCAGATGATTATTGGTTATATTATAAAACACAGGACGCAGGTTTATACTTTCATGGGCATCGTTGCACTGGGTATTGTAATATGATAGTGATGATAATGTCCTTGATCCTTCCTCCTAACCTATTTCGGTTTCGGCGGCCAATCAGGAGAGAGTTCTCAAGCACATATATTAGTGTACAAATGTCTGCCTAAACACAGATACACTCTATATTAACTCACTCTCATAATCCGATAGGACGGCGAAAGCAGTTCAAGCGCAGGAAAAACGGCCGTACTAACTCTCCAAGGCACGGGAATATAAGCACGATTCTCGTGCATCAAGCTCTCCCTATAAATTGCTCGACAAAAGAACCCAATAAATTTTAATGACCAATCCTTGAGTTTGAATCTCGGATCGACGGATCTGTGGCTCTGTAGTTACAAAGGCAGTCATTTGTAGAATATTGTGTCATGAAATTAATCAAAACTATGATATCAAAATTATATCATAATAATTATGCTTAGTTTACAAGAGGATTTTAGATTTGATATTATAATATTTTAATCAAACGGATTTATTTTGTGGAATTACTTATTTAAATCGCTTCAAGGCATTGTACCTACAATTTAAAATGTAAAAAGTATTTTCTATGAGCGCCTTTAAATAAAAAAACCTCGAAACAATGAAATTCAAAAAGTTACAAGTCAAGAAATCTGAAAATAAAACTGCTTGAATAATTGATTTGATTATGTAAAGTAAACGGATTACGCACACTTGTAACTTTTTGATTTGAGAGGGTCTACAACTTACGAGCGAGTGGAAAGTTTGTTGAAGATGTTTAGGGCTTGTAAAGGGCAATGTTATGGATTATTCACATAAGGTTGGCAGTCTGCGCGTCTTTCTCGAAATTATAATGAGGAAAGTTTTTTAACACGTCATAGTTTTATTACTGAACATAACGTACCTACATTTTGTTAAATGTAGAGTTTGTTTACTAGGAAAAACAGGATTACCTAATATTGACTTTAGATATATGTTGTGTTTAGTTTAAAAAAATGGAAAATAATAACAATTCAGGGAATTCTATTATTTTATTGCTGTATGATTTACAATCGATGCCTCGAGCAACACAAATAATAAATGCAAATCTGGGTAGGCAATCCATTTACTTTAATTATTAATTACTAAATATTTATACTCGGTGAGCTGAGATGGTAACTTTAGCTGAAGATTGCAGCATCATCCATCTAACCCATCGAGTTTAAATGTGTTTTAAGATTAATTATTTTCGTTCTCGGCGATGAAGGACTATCGCGAAGTAACATGCATGTATAGAAAAAAGTTTATATTAATACTAATGCATACTCTTATACTTAAATAAATAAAAAAATCACTTGATTTAAAGCTCATAGAACATCACATTTTGATCGAATAATATAACAATTATACTAAAATACTTCATAATTACTATGTAAAAAAATTATAGCTTCTACTTGAAATTTAGTGTGGCAATACCGTAATCTAAAAAGACGTTTATAAATCCCATTTTCCAATATAACGAGAGAAATAGAATTCCAGACCGATCGCAACGAGATGCTGACTTGTCAATGGAATAAGTTTCTTGGCGAGAGTTGCGAACACTCATCAACTACTGGACGCTCAGAATTTTAGCTCACTTGAAAGCCTTATTCTCTCGACTATAAATGAATTTATTTGAGCTGTGAATGAATAGTTTAACGGTTAGGCTTGAATCGAATTAATTTTAATTAAATTCAAATTTGATGTTTTTTTTTTTTTTAATTTGGAATGTAAAGAAAAGGTTGAATAGTTCAACGGTTAAAGCTAGTGAAGCAACACAAAACTGTTTTAAAAAAAATCTTTAATCACGACGTGTCGTTAGCGAAATAAGGGAAAAAAGCTTTAAGATTTTGTTTTCATAATTTAGAATAGTTTAAGTAACCAAAAGTAGTAAAACAAAATTGAACCTAAAATCTTTACAAAACAAAGAGAGTTACTTTTATAAAATTAATTGGTTCACGTTTCATATAGCATTATGTCACTGTCAAATGTTTGAACGAGTTCTCGCATTATAAACTCACGATTAATGAAATATATTAATTTTATTAATTACGTATTTAGTAATAATCTGATATCGCAATAAGAATATTACAGCTATAATTCAATATTCATAACATTAATGTTATGTGTTAGTGAATTATACTATACTGTTAATAGTGAAATATATTATACTATTAATAATCGTAGTAACTACAATATTTGTGTTTAATAACAATCTAAAATTAATAATGCAAGAGTCGTACCAAAAGACTATAAACTGGATAATGATTTCATAATCAAATGAAATTACATGATTTCAAATTCCATCAGAAATTATACTAAAATTTCACTTGAAAACAGGTAATTACAGTGAGAATAACCGACTAAACTCATTATTAGATGGTAGGAATTTAATACGGCACGGCTCCGGACACTCATTAAACTGTACGAAACAAAAAAAAAAAAAATCTGTCAACTTGCTCCAAGTTTAATTGCCTTAATAAATCTGACACTAGGAGCTGTGTGGCCATGAAAAAGGCTTTCCGCAATTATTTTTAAATATGTATGCATATTTATTTAATTTGGTCGTTGTTAGTAAAATTTTAATTTAATTCATAATTATTTTTATGAATCGTTTGGTAAATAAATTTATTTCCAACTAGCTTCTCCGTATAATTATTTTTTACATGTCTAGGTCTTAGATTATTCAATACAACTATACGTAACTACTAGTAGTTTAATCTTGATCGATTTCGGACGGCTAATCTTAAGGGAGACCAGCGGGACATATTATAGTGTACAAGCGTACAAACACAGATGCCCTCTCTACTTTCACACGCTCATAATCGGATGAGACGACAAATACGACTGGAAACAGTTCAGGGACAGGACCTACGGCAGCCACACTGTCAACTTCCAGACTTCGGGCTGTTACTGAGAATTTTCAACAGAAGATCCTGGGTTCCTTCGTCAATAGAACGAAAGACAGCATTACTTTCAAATTTTTATTAATACTGGTAGTCCGCTAGCGGTTTCGCCCTCGGATTCAGATTTTAGGTACCTTATACGCTTATCTGAAAAATTTTATGTAAAATATCGTAATGATCAATTTAGTAATGAGGACGTAATAATAACATATAAACAAAACTGTATATTTGCATAATTAAAATATTTGTTACAATTAGTAAAGATTCTACAACATGAGTGACATAAGGGAACGAATTAAATATATAACAATAATAGTATAATACATAAAATTTCACATTAAAAATATCACCGAAACAAATTTTAATCTTAAACACGACAGATATGGTTAAACTACATACGTTCATTATTTGTTTTGTTAATTAAAATTTCTTCTTATTGTCCTACGTGCCTTAACTTCGCAGACAACCAGTTCGACCTTGAACAAATAAAGTTCAAATTTAAGGTGCAATACGTTAAAAAAATAATTAGAATCTTCAGGCTATCAAATGACACTGAATTTTATTACTATTCTTGTAAATTTTAATAACGGTACAAATAAAAAGTATAACGTCAAGTTATATTTACGGAATTTACTTTAATAAACAAAATTTCTAGTACTAGAAGATTTCTTTGAATAAATCTTTTGTTTATTTATTTTCACATAGTTCGATTTTACATTGATATTGCTATTTCTGCGATTAGATTATGTAAAAGAAGTGCACGAACGTTACGTTTTATAATATTTTACAGAAAAAACAATAAAAGATTTGACAACGCAAAATAAACACCATAACACAATAGGGCTGATCGAGACTTTGTTCGGGAACTTTAATTTTATAAAAGTGTTGTCTATTAATTGTAATCAGTTTTTGTAGTTATCGACAGTTAGAATTTGTGAATCAAGGAAGCCTTAAACACGACAAATATGATTAAACTACTTACAGTAGAACGTCGATTATTCGAATTAATTGAGATCGAGGTCGATTCGGATAATCGAAAATTTTCGGATAATCCGACATAGACAGTTAATAAAGAAAAACGAACTGTCACACATAGAATAAACTTTATTAAGTTTAACAAACGCAATTCTACAATAACGCTCACTTGAACATCTCAATCAGAATAAGTTAACTTAACCCCACCTGGCCTTAAGAAAAATACAAAGTATAAAAATTAACAAAGTATACTTGGTTTTAATTTTTTATATTGCGCTTAGGACCGATTCAGATAATTAGTGATTCGGTCAATCGTCGTTCTACTGTTTATTAATTATTTGTTTTGTTAATTGACATTTTTAGTTATATTGGATATATGGAATTCAATCAAGTGATTTCTTCTCGAGTTTTTCTGTATAATTTGAAATATGTTATTTTCCGTTCCGTTATGGCACTCATAGTTTGACCAAGGAATCGACAATATAGGTACAGTTGAACGAAAATAAACCCAGCGTTTGACAACGCAATGACATTCTTTGAGATGCGTAATCTATATATATTATATATGTAAGATATATATATTATATATCTAAAAATAAATAAATTAATGCGATGCAAATTAAATATAAAATATATGAAAAGGTATTGCCATAATATTTTTTTATTAATACAAAATAATCTAAGAATTTGAATCTTCTGTATATTATTGTCGCTAGTTTAGCTGCCCCCAGCTTAGGGATCTCCATCACCGACAAGATGCAAATGAAACTCTTTGTAACGAATCTCAAGGGATTTATTTGTAAAAATTCAGGACCGGAACGAGTCCGCGACTGAAATAAATAAATTGGTCCGCCTTGGCTGAAAATATATTATTATTGCACTTGGCGACAATGATACCACGCGGAATAAGTTGCCAACAACACATTATTGAATGCATTATTTGTTTTTTTTTTTACACTTAAACTAACAACTATTTTTGCATTTTATAACTTTACCACAACTTCTTTTATAGTGAGAGGGTAATAATAAATAAAATAATTAATGAATATCATTTTGTTTTAATTTATATAATTATTTGTTTTGTTTTCATTTCATTTACAACAATGTTATTTATATTCACAAGTAACATTAATCACTTCAATAGAATCAGCGAAGTGAAGGAGAAACTTATAATTGCCAAGTTTTTGAGTTCGCAAAGCCAATAAATCCTTTTGGCGCAAGGTATTCATATCTATGATAAAATTCCGCAGATTTTTTTATGAAAAAAAAATGAAGCATATTATTCGACATATGATTATATAGATGACAAAAAAGCGTGGAGTTACATAATTAGACTGAGTCAGTGATCGGCAGACTTACGGTATAGTAGCAAACTCCATATTACTGCCAGGTATACTGCTTCACCTGTTGTTGGGGAAATGGAGGTACTGGCTGGCTCTTAGACTAAATGTACCTTAAATGTTGGAAAAGAGTAAGTACTGAGTTTCTTGCTGTTTCTTCTCGGTGGAGCCTACATTTCGAACCGATGGTAGCTTTACTCAATATTGTTCTCTAAAATGACGATCAAAAGTGCTTGTAAAAGCCTACTCGCATAAAATGTATTTTAATTTAAATACATATAATGTTATACTTATTAATATATACCTACATACTAGGAACTTATTTTATTGTCATCGAAAAAATTATAAAAGCAGAAGTTACTATTGCTACGGCAATGGTTATTCCAAAAGAATTTCTCTAATAAATAATTATAAAAAGCAAACATATTATTTAACCCAATCTGTTTCAAGCTAAATAATATATCTGCATTTATATATAATGACTCAGTACTGACAGTTTCTATAATAAAATTAAACATATAAATATATTGACATCCCATCACATTTTAATTTTTTTTTTGTAATATAAATTCATTAACAGCTGCTTTTATTTGTGATCCTCAAACTTCCTTAACATTATCAATAGGTTTATGACAATAAATAAAAATGTATGCGAATTCTTACAATAATTATGCATGCAACCTTAAAGTTTCAGGTCACTGTGTCCTTTTTTAATTAAATATAGTTAATTGCGCATGAAATATTAATAGGCTCAAACTTGTGTGCAAATATAGGTGCACTCTCATTTATCTCTAGAAGGTTTATGAGAGTAAGGTAACTTTCATAATCCGGTGAGAAGGCAATGCGTCACGATCGGAAATAATTCTGACGTAAGACCAACGGCTGCTTTCACTACGAACGCATTTAAAACATAAATTGGAACTTACTTTCTGCGAATCCGTCTGAATAGGTACCACCCATAGTATATAATTAGTATTATTGTGTTCTGGTTTAAATAGTGAGTCATGGTCCCAAGGTTGGTGGGATATTGACGATGGAAGGAATAGGTAGTTTAAATTTCTTATGGCACCAATGTCTAGAGGCAATATGACGACTTTGCATCGGGTGTCTAATTAAACCAACATTTTTTATTAAATAAGTGTTATAAAGTGTTTAACTCCGATCAGATCAGGATCTGCACCTCATAAACTAGAAACGAACCTTCTTTCAAAAACCACGTGAAACAAAAAAATACATTATGTAATGTAAAAAACAATAATAACACCTAATTTTAATTTCTGAAAAGTAATAGTAATGTTAAATTGAAAAATTGGTCTAATTTTATAAAGCGTATACGAATAAGCAAAGTCGTTAAAACCCAAGCTTACAAATTATACACTTAATCAAATACAGTCCTTTAGAACCTAAGCTCAGTTGAACAGGTGAAACGAGCTTTTTGAAACTGTTGAAATAAAAAGAATATCCAGTACAGTTTGCTGCGTGTCTGCAGAAAAAAATGCGAAATGTTTTAAAATTCAATTAGACCAATCATCCACTGCAACGAACAATTATATTTTAAATTAAATAATTTTAAATAGAATGTTAAGCTGTGATAAACTTGCTCTTTAAAACATACCGGTGTATTCAGATTTCTTATAAAATATATTTTTTTTAAATACAATATTTCAAATGACCCAATCAAAAAGACACACAACAGTATTAAATATATTTACTATTACAATACTTTGTTTTTAATACTTACTGTACGAAAAGTATAATGAGAAAAAATACACATTTTATTCAAAAGCCTGTAAAAATATTTCGTAATTCTCTCTAAGTTTTCTTAGTAAAAAAAATAAAAAAATCACATTTATAAGGTAAAAACACGTGCGATTTGAGTACGATGTAATGGATATGAACCCTAAAATACAGCACAGCGTAGACGCCGAATTGTAAGCATCGGTCGTACCGACGCGTGCTCGAGTTGCTGAAACTATTTACGTTTTAATTTAAACACCGCAACAGCAAACGGAATGAATTAAACTTCAAGTGTGAGCGGGACGACGAGCTTCAACGACATTGTGTTTAATGTTCCTGTTTTGCGATAAAAATACGGAACTCTAGTAGACTATTGTTGACTTTGTTTTGTCTGGAATGCAATTTTTTTTTAAAGTTGAAAGGCCAAAAGGCTGTAAAATTAAATAGTAGTAAGATTGTTTACATTGTTCTTTTTTAAAGTAATATACCTTCATAGAGCCTAGCGTAGTAGCTAGAATTTAACTAGACTAGAATTTTACTTGGGCCATCTAACGATGTATATACGACCAGATGTGCCCGCAACTTCGTGCGCATTTGAATTTAACAAAATAGTTTATGTTGTAGCCTATGTTAGTCCTTATTACATCGGCTATCTGCCAGTGAAAGTCCCCTCAAAATCGGTCCAGCCGTTCCAGAGATTAGTAGGAACCAACAGACAGACAGACAAAAATGTTTACATACATATGCATTTATTAAAAAGCGGTTATTTTAATATTACAAACCAACACTCCAATTTTATTATATGTATAGGTGATCAATAAAAAGTATATTAATATTTCGCTGTTGCCAAGTAAATAAAAAAAAGATAAGTGCATAAAACTAAATGCATTATATATTTCGTAACTTATACACTAACAGTATTTTCTATGTTACATTTTGAGACTTTATTATCTATGTATAAAATCATTTATATCGATAATATAATGTAGCGTCTGGCTGAGCCATAACAACCATGATTTTCGTAATGAAAGTCGGCATAATTAATTGACTACATATAAAAGGCTTCAAAATTAGAATATAATAAATTAACAAGCCAACCTTACTTTTTATGGGTCAAATGATCATTTTATTTTTTTGTTAATAATAAGTCGTGGAACTCTTTTGCAGTGCCATCAGCCAGATCCTATCTAAACTTATAAAAGTGTCATCAACGAGTATAATTATACAGAATTATTGGTAATTCGACGTATTCCCGTTAGGAGGTGATAGGGTTGACCATTTGCCATAATTTTAACCTCTATATGCATTATGCAAAAATTAACCATTTTTGAGGTGTCACGTTTTTTTAGCTTTTTTCAAAATGAGTCAAAAATACAACTTCAAAAATTTATTTAAAGTATTAAATGTATTAATTTAAATCTCATTTTTTCTTCTGATTTATAAAAACGGTTTATTAAACAATTGATAAACTATCTCAAAAAAATATGGTCGAAAATAACCAAGGTAAAATGAAGATTCGAAAGAATTGTCTGATTTAGGTTTCCAGATGATTATTGGAAAAACGAGTAGGATTCATTATTATTATTTTTTCTGGAATGCAAATAAAATATAAGCTATTGCTTAATATGTGTGTTTCATGATTCTATTAAAATTCTTTTTCAAAGCATTTGATTACCAAGCAATGTGAAGTAACTGCTTGTAAATTGTACCACTGCTGAGATAAGGCCTTATCTCCTCTTATGCGAACTTTAAGGCAATGCAATTGTAGAAAGAAAAATATCAGAGTGATGCAGCATATTAAATCTTCAATCAATACAAATCAGATACAGTCCATATTATCTCTTTAGCAAAATTTATTCCTCATATACGAAGATAAAATGCAGAAGACAGGTTAAAACTAAAAGGTAGTATTTAATTCGTTAATAAGTGGATCTATGACTTATATTAGTAGTAGTCAGTAACTTATATTTTAATAATTATGATAGAACTATGCATTTAATATTCAAAACTAACCAAACCTTTTACAAACAAATTGAAAACAGTAAATAATTTCCAATCGAAATTCAATCTACGCAATCAATTTCACCCTCGCCGCGTATTTACGGAGAATGAACAATTATTTTAGTTCAAAATAAATAGAATGAAACCATACTGCTATGCGAAACCACATTAAATCACAAATTGTTTTTATCTATGGTATTCCTTACATATGGTCAAATGTTATTTAAACTAGGAAAACAGAGAATTAACAATTTCGATAAGGCATATATTTTCTTGATTATTTATTCACATTGAGAATATATGAAATTGGTATTTTTATGTTACAAGTATTTTGTTAATTAAACTAAAAAGGTTTAAGGTCAATCGTATCATAACATTATGATCATTTCTATTTTATACATTTAGCTCTATCAGTGTGCTTTTGTTGTATATATCGGATTGATTATGTTCTCCTGATTTCGGTTACGTCGTTCGATCTCAACGATGTTTACCCAACTACGCAGGTTGTCTAATGCAAAAGGCACACAAGTGATGTAATTTTACTTGGTCGTAGGCCTTTGTGGAAGTCCGTCTAGGTAGCTACCACCCCTTCATCAGATATTCTACCATCAAACGGCAATACTTAGTATTGATGTATTGTGGCTAAAAGGGCTATAAGGAATATTTAATTTATTTGGTGATGTCAATGTCCATGTATAGATGTGACCACTTACCACCAGGTGGACCATTTAAGTGTCTACCTGACTATGCCATAAAATGTAAGGAATGGTTATTATTACAGCGCCAATATCTATAGGAGGTGGAGACAAATACTGACAGACTTCTATCTACGTATTAAAAAAATGTTTTGTAATTTTCTTAAATTAACAAACGTAACAATATAGTATATTACTTATCTAATTAAATAGGGTTACTTCCACTATAAAAGTGTACTTCTCATTTAAATCTTAACAATTTTTTTCAGTGCTTTATGTACAACATGGGCCTATTACGTCATCTGTCTCCGATTGTATAGACTTGCCGTAAAAATTTTCATTACGTAACGAGTGATCCAAAAGTGTTCCACGTATGACACTTTACTGGTTTGTTCGCGGTCGACATAATTAAATTAATTTAATCAATATAAAAAGCTGATTATATATGGTGGAACGTGTTAATATCAGAAAATAAGGTTAATTTGATGGATGTATTTTTGGGCTAGAGGCATGAGAGGGGTGTGCTGCGGGGTCTTGTAGGGTCTGATTTGGGGTCTCTGTTGTGGAGCTTCACATATAATGTAGTCGTGTCAATTGCCGTGATAGTCAGCGTCGTCTGTTATGCAGACACATTGGCATCAAAGCAAAATCTAGAAAGGACCAAGGAACTTACAGAGTCTAGAATAGAATTAATTGTCATTACAAGTTCCACGACCTTGGTCTGTAGATAGCAACTTTTAAGTCCGAGACGTTATGTTTCTATAGAATGCCGAGAAACAAGAAACAGCCGAGAGTCAGAATAAGAATCAGACGTCTAAGGTTTACATGAAATACTCGGGCATCATCCTGGACATTTGCTTAACATCTTATGCGCTCTCAACCTTTGAAACTTAAGTGTCTCTTTTGCCTTCTACGGAAATGACTCACTCATCCTTCCAATTAAAACACAGAAATACTAAGTGTTACTGGTCACTGTAAGAACAAATTATGAGCGATATCTTACTGAGATGTGCTTTTGTAGCTCTATCTAACATTACTTTAATAGCTTAACATTACATTTATACCGCATAACACGTGACGGGTGCTGGTTATTTGTTTTAAAAGCTATTAAAAACAAATTATAATTAACACATCCTCATTAGCGTGAGACATTTTGAGTTTGATTTGGACTTAATTAAATGCAATGAAACGTAAAATAATCGAGTGTTGACCGTATTACAGTTGTATATAATAATTTTATCGGAGCGAGCGAGTGAAATATAATTACAAATGTTTGTAACTGTACAGATGTGTTGTGAAGTGACTTCGTATTATCATAAGAAATATATTTTTTACTAATGATAATAAGGATACAAATGAAAATTTATTATGATATTTTTTTAGGGTTCCATAGCCAAATGGCAAAATACGGAACCCTTATGAATTCGTCATGTCTGTCTGTCTTTCCGTCCGTATGTCACAGTTACTTTTTTCGGAAACTATAAGAACTATACTCTTGAAACTGGGTAAGTAGATGTATTCTGTGAACCCCATTAAGATTTTTACATCGAAATAGAAAAAAAATGATAAATTTTGGGGTTCCCTATACTTAGAACTGAAATTCAAAAAATGTTTTTTCATAGAACTCATACGTGTGTGGTATTTACGGATAGGTCTTCAAAAACGGTATAGATGTTTCTAATATCATTTTTTCTAAACTGAATACTACGCTAGAGACACTTCCAAAGTGATAAAATGTCCCCCCCCCCCTGTAACTTCTAAAGTAAGACAATGATAAAACTAAAAATAATATATGATATACATTACCATGTGTCACGGGGACAAAAAAAATTATCACGGGGACAAAAAAAAATTGTTGGTTGAACAAGTCTTTATTAAAAAAATAAATTTTTATGAAAAAAATCAATGAAAAATACATTTTAAATTAAACAAAAATCAGGGGTTGGGCCGCTGACGGTATCTGGTCATGAAAGGTAAGGTACTAACTAAGTAAAGCATCAATACACAATGTAATGTATATCAACGGTTATTGCTTAGCAGAATGTACTATTTTAAGTAAGTATTTAAATAATTACTTATAAAGTAAACGAGCAAAACGAGATGAGTAAATAGTATGAGTTGGCGTTCGTTTTATATTTCGAATTTAAAAAAAAATAAGCAGGATAGTGCAAACCCTCAGAAATGAAATGAAACTGTGGTTTCAATGCAAGAACAAAAGCAATGAAAAGCGGCAATCAACGACAGCAGCAGCAGCAGAAGCGGCGGCAGCAGCACTGGACAGGCAGCATTTCCTCCACAAAACAGCAGCTCCAACTCAGCAAAACTCTTCAGTTGAGTCCACCAAGCAATATTATTATACTTCGGAATATAATTTTCAAAGTATATATATATATATAAACACTCCCTGTGAACAAAACAACTTATTACCTATCTTGCCTAAGCACTAAGAAGGTCCTAAGAATGCCCTAGACACAGGTACAAGCAAGAATAAGTTATTAAAATTGAATAATAACTCATAAGATTGAGGTTATTAAATTGGATATTTAAAGTACCAAAATATGGGATATTATTGCTTAATTGGCAATAATACAATATAGAAAAGCAAGAACTATATTTATATTAACGCAATAATGCCTTTTAACGATTTAAATAATTTAAGTTTTTGAGTAAAATATGAGAAAATGAATAGAAATTATTATTGAGCCATGTAGGATATTGATTATCAAAGGTAATTAATGCATGAACTCACCTCAGGAGTGTTTAAATAAATAAAAATTCGGCAATACTTGTCAGATATTGCACGTGGCCGGTTTTTGTACAAAGACTGGAATTGAACGAAAAACTGATTAAATATCACTCTATACACAATTAATCTGCCTCGGTTAAACGAATATAAATTGTTTTACTTACGGTTTAGTAAACTGAACCTCACAAAAATGGAAACATATGATGATGACGTAGGTAACCCTCCGTTTACATATAATTCGTGTATAATCTGAAACGAATGTAAAAACCAATAATAATAAATTCTGGAATATTCACTGAATATACTCACGAACTATAAATGATTTTATCGTTTTAAACTGACAAGCGTCGGTAGGCGACCGGCGCCTGCACAACGATAAAATGAACGACGTAGACAACGCAGTGCTGCCATCACACAAAACGAACAGATAATAAATATAAAGACGATTACGATTCAAAAATCGAAGTTTTGTTAAATAACCGATAAATGATCATGACGATAAATACAATATTTTAATAAAATTAAAATATTGAAAAAAAATAAATATATATGGTTAGACATGCCAACTTCCACCCAAAATTGGTTTGAACGAGATCTAGTAAGTAATAGTTTTTTAATACGTCATAAATCGAAAACTGCAATTTACCTTTCATTCAATCAACTTAAATATAAAAAAAACTTGTTACTTGTTGCTACGGAACCCTTCATGGGACAGTCCGACTCGCACTTGGCTGATTTTTTTATTATAGAAATGAGGCGTTAGGGTATATAAAGGAAAACTTGTCAGTTATTGATGAATTATTGATTGATGTTCTAGAATCATCAGTCTGTAATCATTTTTATAATCTAGTCTTTCTGGCCAGAACTAAAAATAATGAAGCAAATACTATAATTGAATAATAAATAACAACAAAATAAAATACATATAGTATGTCCGAAGTACCGAAACTTTGTGCAAAAAGTAAACCCAAGACTTTATGGCCGGCGATCGTAATTTTTTTTTTTAAATTATTATTAAGTTGTAAGCTGTTATACAATTAGTATTTGATATTATGTAAGTTTACTTTCGAGCGATTTGTGTAATGAGTATATACCTTAGCCGATTACATGTAAAAAAAATGACAAAGATTTCTAAAACTGTTTTTTTATTGCCTTATATTATATGAAAACATAAAAACGCTAGCTTTTTATGAAAGCTATAATTCCAGAGTCCGTAAAATAATTCATTAACAAAAAACATGTTTCGCTATAACAGAGTCCTTTAAAATTCAATGAGTGTAGGTCGTTCTCGAGCGTTTAATATTCATCGTTGTTCAGAGCACAACTCAATAAAATGTGTTTACGACTACACGCCGATGTAAAGCGAAACGAGGAGCCGTAATTTACTATCGCTTAAATATAATATTACTTTTTTGATTTTATGCGTTATTTTTTATCTGACTAGATTGAGAAACTATTCTGAAACAAGAATATTCGCGTCCGCTTTTTTACCTTATTAACAACCATTAATTACTTTATCTATACCAATATAATAAGAATGAAGAGTTTGTTTGTTTGAACGTGCTAATATCAGAAACTATCAGTCGGATTTGATAAAGTTTTTTTGCTTTTTAACATCTCGCTATGCGTTACATGGTACTCGGCAGGAATATTTAACTCAACGACTTGTATTCAAATTTACATATTCATCGTTTTAGTTAAGCTCATAGGATAGCCGTTACTTAACAGGTTTTTATTATTATTTCAGTCTAGTAAAAGGGACTAATACTTTTATTAGATACTCTAAACAATATATATGTATATTATCATCCTCTACATCATCATAAGTGGTTAGAGGTCTTGTCGGCGTCATCGGGATTGAATGCGAGCACAAAACAAATTACTGTTTCGTACAATTTAATTAAAGTTTCACAATGTTCAATGACATCATAATTATTATTTAACAGTTACTAATATAAAAAATAACTCCAACAGCTACAATCGAGTAGTGAATTCTTGACGCCGAAAGCGTATTTCCCGCCTCAACGTTAAGATGGCGCCGTGACCTCGCTTAAGGACGTACATACGTCACGACCAATCAAAGTCAAGGATAGATTTTGATTGGTCGTGACGTATGACGTATGATGACGATGATGATCACATTGGTAATACGTTAACCCAAGTATCAATATATTTCGGCCGTCGGTTATTTTAAAAGTTTAAAATGACGTAAGTGAACTAAGAAAAGATTTTTCAAAATTCAAAATAATGTTTGTCAAAATATAGGAGTCGATCTTTCTTTCCAAGCTTCAAATAGATGTTTTATCTATAGGTATAATCTAATATATATAAATCACAAAGATGTAACTACAAAAAAGGAACAGTTAACAATCAACGAAGATATCACAGACATAAGATGTAGATATCAATAATAAAGTCGATTTAAAATAGTTCTTTTTGAATTCAACAAAAAAATATACAGTGACAACTTCCGTGGATTGTCGGTAACACATCAATAAAGGTATTCCGTAAGAAGAAGCTCGAAACTCATTGCTGAACACGAACATTAAATGTCAGTTTGTGATATGCGATATTGACTATAATTTTTATAAAATGTATAAGATAAACGTGTCAAAATAGCGTAGCACCGTCATTTAGTTGTCAAAACTTCACGAGTGAGATGCGAAGTGAATTCGTATAGTTGCAGTTTTTGCTTAACATGTAAAATTATTATGGAAAACAACGGTTTTCTTTAAAGGTTTATTAGGAACATTAGTAAGTTGCAGTTACGCTGGTAATTCAGTATCCTGTATGTAATTTAAATTATGGGATGTACAATATTTGCACGTTAATCAATATCAAAATATTAGCATATTCAATTTAATATTCATGTAACGATTGTCACTTTATTATATTTGCCAATAAATGCGTTAACAAATGCAAAACATTATTTGAAATCAACTTTAAAACAAAACAAAGAAATAAGTTATCAAAACTTTCCTTTTGTAATATTAAAATCTCTCCGGTTTTTGAAGAGTCTCTATCTCTCATACTCTCGACGAAGAATTAGAGCATTCAGTACTAGCGGAGTACCGTAACACGAGAGCATTTTAAATCTCCACCATCATGGACCATTAGACGCGTTTAGCGCCGGATTGCAGCAAATTGTTCGAAGCGTTACTCGCTTAGTGCTACTTTTAGTCTTTTTACCGATTTTGTAAAAGGCATACTTTTTTACGTTCTCACTAGGACTAAGCATTTTTTAATAATTTTAAGGACTTCATAACTACGT
This sequence comes from Vanessa tameamea, assembly GCF_037043105.1. Classification (NCBI taxonomy): domain Eukaryota; kingdom Metazoa; phylum Arthropoda; class Insecta; order Lepidoptera; family Nymphalidae; genus Vanessa; species Vanessa tameamea. The sequence continues at coordinate 3,573,520 of NC_087315.1, read as the reverse complement.
AATCTATGAAAAGTTTATTTAATCGTACTAAAAATTATAGGATTATTAATAAATTATACAAAGTTGTAATGGTTAAATATTTGTTACTAGCTACTTATCCCGGATGTGCAGCTAGAATAAGGGTAAATATAAAAGGATTATATTGAAGGAAAAATATACAAACAAAAATCCTTGTTTTCTTTGGGCAGGAACATTTTCAGGTGTCACATTATACAAAGGTTACATCACAAAGGAATGAATAGCTTAGGAATGCATAAAGGACAAACATGCAAATAAGATCCAAGATGGTCGAGTGGATAGAACACGTGCGAACACCTATGATTGTGGGTTCAAGACAGCACCCAGACAAGTAGCGAATTCAATAATTTCCATGTTCTTCATTTCTGTATATAATTCATCTCGTTCTTGGTGCTGAAAGAAAACATCGCGAGGAAACCTGCATGAGACTTATTTCCGTGAAATTCTGTCACATTTGTATCTACCAAATCCGCATTAAAGCAGCGTAGTCAAATTAGCTCCAAAACCTTCTTCCCGTAGTGACAATAGTCCTTAGCCCCGCTGTGAGGTTCATATTTATAATAATATATAAGATTATATAACTAGAAACTTTTATGTAAGCGTGATTATTCAAATATTATTTTTTGTTCAAAATATAAGAAAAAAACAACATTAAATTTTTCTAAGTAAAAAAACTTTTATACCGGTCAAAATGTTCTCGTTTTAGAATATAATAGATATTAATTTATGTTTTAAAATTTTGCTTTTAAATTTTGATCATGTTCCACAAACTTAAAATACCGATTATTTATAAATAAAATTACTTGAAAATTTAAATTATAGAGTAACATTAAAATGAGTATTTTTTATGAAATATAATACAGAAATTTATTTTCTTAAAATCTTAGAACCATAATTCTACATTTCAAATTGCATTCAACGTTCATTCCTCAAAGATCTCAACTACCAAGTCAGCCGGTGTTAGCAACTTTGTAACATGAGTCCAACTTTATCTCGTTCCATCGTGAGCTATTAGTCCCAAGTTTGGAGCGTGCAATTACAGCCGTTTCTCTAAAGTGCTACACGTAAGGCTTTGATGAAGTACTTCATCGTATTGATGCATCATATAAGCTATTATCAAATATCAATAGCATGAAGAAATCATCGAATGAAAAAATTTCCATACACAACAAGATTATTATAACATTGTGATATATTAACTAATATTGTCCAAAAAAAATTGTATGCCTTTTAAAACAACTGACTTTTTTTTTTTATGTCATAGGTGGCAAACGAGCTGGAGGCTCACCTGATGGAAAGTGACTACCACCGCCCACGGACATCTGCAACACCGGGGGGCTTGCAGATGCGTTGCCGGCCTTTCAGGAAAGAGTACGCTCTTTTCTTGAAGGTTCCCAATTCGTATCGGTTCGGAAAAACCGTCGGCGAAAGCTGGTTCCACAGAGTGGTTGTGCGAGGCAGAAAATGTCTTAAAAATCGCGCTGTTGTGGATTTTCGGACATCTAGGTGGTGCGGGTGATATGACTCAAATAATATTTCATCAAAAATTTTTTTCCTATGATAGCTTAGTTTAAATTAAAGTATCGAAAAATTATAGTAATTTAAATAAACGTAAAACACCAACGATACATCACGTTATCTAAACGCACGAGGAGTAAATTAAATGAGGTCGAATCTAAAAGTTACCGCAATTTTCTTACAAAAGGGAGGCTTATTCCATTGTGCCGTTCATAGAATCATAGAACCACGTGCAATTTATTCCGTTGTCTCCACAAACGCGGATCATTTCTGACGACGCGTATAAATTATTATAGACCCTTTTGGTCCGATGTATGACAACCCGCGAAATATTTCCGCTTCGCTTTCTCTATCCACACTTTCAGGGATTGCTCGTTTATCATTTATATTCCTTAATTTATTATGTTTGACTCTCCTGCCTTATTTGATGTCAACAAGACAAGAGATATGAGGAAACGAAATTTTATTTTTTATGGATATGACTAAACGATGAGTTATATCAAAATAGACCATATTTCAAAACGCGAAGATATTGATTGATATATGAAAATGTTTTGTAATACAAATTAGGGATGACACGACAATTAGTGTCTTAATAGAAGTTCCATAATTTATAATAAGCAATAAAATTGATTTATGTCCGTTGACTAAATTGATTGAATCTAGTGATTTATATAATATCATCAAAGCATAGGTTTTAAAAATATAAAAGGTAGCGGTTGTGTTTAATTGCTGTAACAACAAAATTGGGAACAAATATTTAAAAATCTTACTAATTTGTTTCAATGCTCAATTTTTTATAACAACATACATACTCGTAATGCCATCTACAAATCCGTCCCATTTACTATTAAGAAAAAAAAAAATATATTTTCCTCCATGGCTTTACCTTAACCTTTAATTTGAAAGAAAATAATATTATAAGGTAGCGGTGAACGTTATATAAAAATTCTTTGAACAAAATTTCTTTTCACATTACCTTATTAGACGTGGAACATATTATTTAATATAAACTTTGATAACTGCAATAACCAATATAAAGTTTGATTCGATTCAATTAAAAATAAAATAAAAGTAGAGGAGAAATAAAGAATTTAATAAAGTCTTGATTCAGCTTAAGAGTTAAAAAGATAACCACTTTTCAATTAATGTAACTGAAGTTGACACTCGGGGTTGTTCCAAGAAACTTCCAAGAATCCTTTTTTCATTTAACTTTAGATGCTGTTAACGAAAAAATATCTCGATTTTAATTGCATTATTATTGTAAATATTATATACGTATTTGTTTTGACAGTTACTTAAGTAATCACTACATAGTATAAAACAAAGTCGCTTACCGTTATATGTCCCTACGTATGCTTAGATCTTTAAAATTACACAACGCAGTTTGATGCGGTTTTTTTAATTTCGCTCAGCTATTAATATAGTATTGCATATATCTTTATATTATAATAATGTTATTTTTTTTTCGCTTGCTACTGCATCAAATTCTCTCTTGGAAGGCCTTAATAGAGCTGAAAAGTTTCTAAATAATTGTAAGTATTAATTTACCGATATTTTTTAGACTATATTGACATAAATACAAATGTGTCGTTAAAATATAATACACTAACAATTTACGTGCGGTTCCTTCTAAGAGATGTAAAGTAATGTTTGACACTCGTAGTATCCTTTCTGGGCAATTTAACGTGAGGATATTTTTGATATTAGACTGGAAGATTATATTTTTAGCAACCAGAAGCCAGGTAACAAAAGAATATCACAAACATATACTGCAATCTTCAATAGCAAAGTAACAAGTAAAATCAAAATGGCTTACGTGACCTTAATCACGACCTACAGTCCTTGTCACCAACGTCCGTACCATACAACCGATGTCAAGCAAAAGTCCCGTTACCTACTTCTGAGTTAGTTTTCGTCGGGTGGTTCATGACGGTGCATAAAAACTCCTTACAATATAATACACAGAGTGGCTAAGAAATTTTCACATTAAATGAAACTACGATTAATACTCGTTTATATATGGCTGACAACAAATTATCGAAAAAACAACTAGACGAACAATAAAAATGGGAAATTTTCAAACAAAATAAGTCACATGGAAATTAAAATTAAGTAAAACACCATTTGAAATAACCCGTAAAAATGGCAACGGGAGCGATGGCCGCTGACCCTCTCCCCGCATAGTCTTCTTTAACTTCAACGGGCATTACTTTAGGTTAATAAATTGTGGAAGTATATTTCGGAACGGCAACGTTTGACCAATTTGGCAGTAAGTAACCCAGTAGTATTTATTTAACAATAACGTTTTAACAATAACAACGATATTGTAAATTAATGAAATTAAAAAAAAAAACCTGTGTTACTGAATATATTTGATATTTTTTCGTGTTCGGTCTTAAAACATTTGTGGTAAATAAATATATGGTATATTGATAGGGGTATCATTTAATGCGTTGAAGTCACAGCCACATTGTATAAGTATGATTGACCTGTTCAAATAAACTATACAGATTTACACATTGTTTTTAGAAAACCTCTTATATAAAGAGAGCCGAGATGACCCAGTGGTTAGAACGTGCATCATGGTTCAAGCCCAGGCAAGCACCATTGAAGTTTCATGTGCTCAATTTGTGTTTATAATTCATCTCGTGCTCGGCGGTGAAGGAAAACATCGGTTTAATTTCAACGAAATTCTGCGACATGTGACAGCGTGGTGGAATATTCTCCAAAACCCTCTCCTCAGCTGTTAATGTTTAGTTATAGAGTAAAGAGATTATATGAGCCTCTATTTTCAATGATGTAAGTACCAGGTAAAAATATTCTCATGAATTAGCTGAAAATACAACATTAATTTAAATGCTTTTATTTCGCAATGGACTATAGAAAATATAACTCGATTCTCTTTAAAAATGCCGCGGGCCTGTTGATCCAACAAGTAGAAAAAAACAAATTATAATTAAAAGATAAAAAGTTGGTTTTCGAGATCAATTTTGCGTGAAATATAATTGCGAGGCATACAAAAATATGATGCTCGTAAAATATGATGATGAAATGGTATTGACATAATGACGTCATTGGTCAAGATCTAAAATGTGTGGTATTCACTATGGATGCATCAAATAAGTACCTACGTTTTGTATGTTTATGAAGTGTATTGGAACTTAGGAAGAAAAAATAAACTGAACAGTTAAGTGGAACATTGATGAGAACCTTAAAACAGAACAAATCGCTTGCACTCTCTAAATGTAAAGTTTGTTTATCGATACTAATCCAGTTCCATTAGAATATAATACACAACCATACATCAAAACTTTGTGTTGATTGAATTTGTTTTCAAGGGTCATTGTAATTCTTGGCGCAATGGACGTTGTAGTTTGTGACTGTTGCCTGCCTATATTAGTTAAAATATAATTTTAACTTTATAATTTTAATATTTAAATATCGGTTTGGCTCGTGATTTCGTCTAGTTAGTTAGGATCTATATAACGTTGATTTTGTGTAATAACCGCATTATTTTAGATATTCAGAGATTATAAGTTATATCGATTATAGAGGAGTCAAATAAAACCAGGTTTATATTTTAAATACGTTTTTAATATAAATATTTTGTTTAATTAATTTGAATAATAATAATCGGATGTATGAGATACCGGTCCCTTTTACTTTAACACCTCTTACGAGTAGCTGAAGAATGTCGCTCCTTTCCATCTTTATTATTATATTTAACCATTTTTGAAAAATATAAAAGTGTGAGGAGGTTGAAATGGCCCCGCGCCCGCCATGAACTGTGAACAAAGATCGGTGAACCTTCTTCGAACATGGGTCGTGCATTTTTATAATATATGAACTGGAAATAAAGTCCAGCAGGTAGCACAGCCGTAGCTGAGGTGTATAAAAGACTAATAGTCTTATTAATAAACTAGACCGTAGTCCAGCGGATAGTATAATAACTGCGTTATTCAAATCGACGATTAGACTTATAAATAAGTCAACAAACTAGACGGTGATCCAGTCAGTTTCCGTCATAAATGTGGTGTTTATAAAGTAGCCAACGCCACAACATTTCATTTTTGAATACACGAACGTTTTCACCAAAAATGTATATAAAAAGAATGTTTAATATAACGTCATTCCTTCTATTATCTTTTTTATTCCATGTTTATATACACATTTTCCATGATCTGATGATGATGATGATGATGATCTAATGAATGTATCCGTATGAATGTTTTTTATGTTTCTTAATATATTTATGTATGTATGTACGTAAACTCTCCAAAACAACTCGACAAATTTTGATTTAATTTTAACATGTGCTTATTTGGATCCACAGACGAACCCGGTAGGTGGCCCTGCAATAGGATTACAATATATATACATACATATACATTTTAAAATAATAATAATTCATTTTCATAATATACTATTAATCCGTTACAAGTTCGCATGCTTTAGAATACATTAATAACTGTTAATTTTTTAACAGAACTATTCTTCATGGGCAGTAGTGGCTACTATAAGGTATTTGTACTTCCGCCTGTGGTTGCAATAAGACAAATATTTGAATATGTCCGACACTTGACTAACGGCTTTTAAGTGTTTTTCGGTCAAAGGAATGTAAACGCAACCACTTCCAGCTTTAGAGTTGGTACTGAAAAGTTTTCGACGATAAAACTCAATAAACTATTTTCACCCAATCTCGCATTTGAACCCAAGACCTCGTAATATTGACTAACAAGTTACACACTAATGACACTAACAAGCAGTAATTATTTTGGTAAAACTCAATTACAATATGTCACTAAAGAAATGTCACTAAAAACTACTAAATATGTAGTATATAAAATTTAATCCAAGCTCCATAAACTTGTAAAGTTTTAATTCCAAACGTTAAACAAAATAAGTTAAATGTAATTTATAGGTTTTTTAACATTCCAACTTTGTTAGTTACATTCAAGTGAAACTGAAGCGTAAAAAAGGGATTTTTCTCCAGTCTTTAATTAAAACTGTGTCGTTAGTATCATTTTCAAAGTCAAAGCTCAACTAGGCTTCGGATAGCAAGCTTCTACGCTCTAATGTTTAACCGTCGTGTTTGTCTTCACGTAGCTACCAATCTACGTAACTACCTAACTGGTTACTTTTTACTCTAGCTAGTTTCACTAATAACAAGCATCAAAGTTTAGAGCTCGTTGCTGTACCTTCTATTTTTCATAATATAATCTAGTTCTAACAGATTTTTCTTTAGAAAAAAGCAAACAGGAACTGTTTGATTTTTTTTAGTTGCGAATTTATAAAAAATAACGAAATAAAATCTGCAATATAATGTTAACAAAATCAATAAATCAGTAAAATTTTTCAATATGTGATTTTTTATGTCCACGCTGTAACTGATATTTATTAGTATATTAGCTGTTGTCCGCGGCTTTGCTCGCGTAGAATATATTTACAAATTAACTTAAAATATTACGTTGGTGTAAGACCTCTTTTTATACCACATTGGTGTGTATTTCAGCCCTTAGGGTAGAAAACGAATAAATAAAAAATTTAATAAAAAAAAACAAATCCAGAAACGCTTAAATATGTATCTACTCATTTCTAATCAGTAGCCCAAAAATAAAGTTACGTCATGTTTTTAAATTAAAAAATGACGGACTTCCATAAAAACTTCAACCCTTTTTTCAGCCCTTTGTGGTAGAATATAAAAAAAAACACTTAAATACGTATTTACTCATTTTTAATAAGTATCCCAAAAATAATATTTCATGTTTCTATCTTAAAAAATGACGGACTTTCATACATATTTTCATCCCTTATTTCATCCCCTTAGGTTTAAATATTTATTTATTCATTTTTATTCAGTATCCTAAAAATAAAGTTTTATTTTTCTAACTTGAAATCGACGGATTTCCATACAAACGTTCAACCCCTATTCCACCCCTTTAGGGGTAGAATTTGCAAATATCCCTCCTTAGTGGGTGTCATAATATGTTATTTTATAAGTGTAGATCAACAGCCTAAAATATAAGTTTTATGCTTCTAGTTCTAAAAATACTATCATACAACCATCCATCCCCCTTTTCAACCCTTTACAACACTTTTCTCCAATTAAAAAGTATCCTATGTCATTTCTCAGGCTCTAGACTATTTATGTACCAAATTTCGTTTAAGTGAAAGTGAGGCAGATAGACAGAGTTACTTTCGCATTTATAATATAAAGTATGGATTTTGTTTTTTTAGAATATAAACTATTATGTTACTTCCGGGTGAGTATTACTGCTTTCTATTTACAATGACGATTTCTATTTCTAATTCTATTTACATAATATGACGAAGAATATTTAAGAATCATTAGGTTTTTTTTTCTATACTGATATTAGAAATACGAAAGTGACTCTGTTTGTCTGCCTATTATGTTTCCACGGCCAAACTACTGCACCGAATTGGATGACATTTTGTATCAAGCAAGTTATAACTCCAAAGTAGGATCTAGATTACTATTTTGTACCTAAAACAAGACGACCTAAAACGCTAGCAAAGCTACGGGCGATAACTAGTTACAGATAAGTTAAACTTTTAAATTTGATATCAAAGCATAAGGTAAATTAAATAGATTTGTCATGGCTTGCTTGCACTGTGACAGTAACCGACTAGGTATTTCAAATATAAAAAAACCTTAAAAATTTTGAACACAAATATTTAATTGTATTTTTAAGTTTACCGTTAAGTGTAATCACGTAATTACAATGGTACATTAGTTTAGTAACATGCTGTAATATCAACCAATTTCAATTTAATATAGATATTTTCACAAACATGCTATTGACATTTAAATAATTATAAAATCGACGATTACTCAAGATTACGACTTAAAAAATATTCGATTGTAAAAAGCGTCAGAAACACGAGCTTGTAAATTATAAAAACAAGAACAGACAAAGTTAGGCGCTAGTTCGAGCACGGTGTCACTCGCAGGGCGCCGCGAGCGAACTGCTATGCAGAAATATTAAGCCATTTTCTACATAGAACGTATAAAAAACCGACTTTTACAGGGTCTCGATGAAATGTGAAAACATACTTTTAGGGTGGTGGTATATTGTCAAGTCCATAAAAGCTAAATTTAGTAGGTCTTATACTTTAAGTATGTAGATGACTAAGATAAACGAGATGTATACTCAAAGCGGTTCACGTCTTAGCAAGATTTTTTCAAAGCAATTTTTTTATTGCTTCTATGTACAGAGTTAATACTATCTTAAATTATACAATCGAAGTAAGTTACTCAGTGAATTGTATTTATTTTTTGTTTTTATGTCATAGGTTGCCGGACGAGCGTATGGGCCACCTGATGGTAAGTGGTCATCACCGCCCATAGACAATGGCACTGCAAGAAATATTAATCATTCCTTACATCCCTTGTGCCTGTAGTTACACTGGCTCACTCACCCTTTAAACCGGAACACAACAACAATACTGAATACTATTGTTTGGCGGTAGAATATATGATGAGTGGGTGGTACCCAGACAGGCTTGCATAAAGCCCTACCACCAAGTATAATAGAGAAACAAACACATAACATACAACGTCAAAGTTTACATATTCGAAAATCGGTACTATATTAGTAAACGGTCATAATTTCCAACGTAATTACAACGAGACTTTAAAATAAATTATTTATTAAATTCAATATTTCTGGTTCAATCAGTATCGAATCGAAATAAGGTCAACGGAGTGCAGCAAATCGATGCGCATAAGACACATCCGGACAAAATGTTAAGGCACTAAAAAGGGATATATTTCATATGAGTTTTCACGCTGTATGCTTTTGGATATCGTCCAAAATATTTATCTGTGAAAAACTTCTTGTGTGCTCTACAACTCGCATTCGAACGCCCACGTTGATGCTATTATAATAAAGCTGATAATGGGAACTCATCTTTATTTTGAAGCGATAGTGATCAAAATTCTTTGCACGTATTTTATATTGTATATCTGCAATGTTACTCAGTGTATAGCAATGTCGCGTATTTACATTCTGTTCCGTGGGCAGCATATTCCGAAATCTATGAGCGTTGTAGAGAACGTTTGTCTTATACGTAAGGCGAAGACTGTTGTTGGTAAGTGAAGTAAATTTAAATTTACTTTATTATTTCTGTACAATTTACGAAACTAAGATTGTTGTGATTTTATTTATTAAATAATTTCTGAATTATTGTCGGCCATGTCAAAGGATAATGAAGACTATAGAAAATTTTGAAGATGATATAATGCTAAATTATCCGGAATTTGAATGCAGGTAATATATATAGATATTTTTAGTAACTAAGTTGTTAATTATTTAAAATAAATTCGACAAAACGTTCTTGCTTATACTATAAAATATTGATAAATTAATTTTATTCTTGCCTCACGAACAATTGCACACATTGCATATAATAATTAGAATTTGGCATTGTATTAAATATTTTACTTATTTCGTAGATTTTATTTTTCCAATCGTTTATTTCTAAACTTATATTTATATAAAGTAGGTAGGAGGACGAGTGAAAGGGCCACTTGACGGTAAGTGTCTCCGGTCTACAGTCTCCACCACCCATAGTCATTGGGGCTGTAAGAAATATAAGCCATTCCTTACAATGCCAAGGCGTCGCCAACCTGTCGCCAAATTTGGATACTAAGATTTTACGGCCCTTGTGCCTGTTATTACACTGGCTCACTGTTCCTTCAAACCAGAACACGATTATAATAAGTATTGCTGTTTAGCGGCAAAGTATGTAAATAGTGGGTGACACCTACCTAGAAGGAATTGCACAAAGCCATACCAAGTATAATTGTTATGTTATGTTACGCAAAAACAACGCGTTTTAATATTGTTTAGACTAAAAGTATAATTAGTCTTACGACCTTATTACACCGATTACACCGGTTTTCATGGGTACTCCACTCCGAGGTCCCGGGTTCGATTCCCGGCCGAGTCGATTTAGAAAAAGTTTATTAGTTTTCTATGTTGTCTTGGGTCTGGGTATTTGTGATACCGTCATTACTTCTAATTTTCCATAACACAAGTGCTTTAGCTACTTACATTGGAATCAGAATAATGTATGTGATGTTGTCCAATATTTATAATTATTTATTATTTAATTAATAATCTATTATTTTGATTAAGAAGTCTGTAAATAGCTTAAATATGGATCACCCTTTGATTTTATGTCATTTGGCTTAAGATGACAATTGAGACATTTGAATCAAAGCATTTATTATTACAAAGTTACCATCAGAGATTTCCTATTTAACATTAAAGTAAGAATGAAACTGTTAGTACAATAATTACATAACCAAATTCCTATTGTTTAGTGTGTAGTATAAGTGATCATAATAATAATAGAATGGCAGACTGTCATTATGCCGAATACAAACTCCATAATAGTCATTTCTGCTTATTGCGTTAATGTAATAGGGTTTGATTAAATAAACTGGCAAGTTAACTTAATCTCTTTACGTAACTTAATAAGGTGCATTTTTATTTAGCATATTCTTAATAGTAAACAGTTGATTTCATATGTAAGCGGCTAGAATTTAGTATCTTTCAATTTGATCTAGATTGTTTTGTTTTGTCAATAGCCTAATATCTAAGATAATATTCAGATTCAAAATATGGTAGTTAATAGAACCATCTAGTCAACCTCGATGGTCAGGGATCGATTCTCAAAATTGGATTGGGTTGGTATTAGGATGCTCTCTCTGTTTCAGGCGTTTGAACCAGCTATCAACGTCTCGGCTCAACGACTGTCGGATCAGGTTCGGATCATTCTGCGTAACAACAGGCTGAGTGACACCGCGCTTGACCGGATTCGCTCAGAAATGTGTAATAGCGGTTTCACTTCCGCCCTGTCACAGCCCGTGGTTGAGGGACCACTTCCTGCAACACCACAGGGCCCAGATCATGATGATGAGGGCGAGGGTGACATGGCTATTACAACAAGTAAGTACAGTGATCAACTGAGGAGTGCACTGGGGGATGCGATTCGGGAGTATCGTAACACTCCCGCTGAGCTTAGGCCAAGGTTGCCACGTTTGCCCATGACTAAACGGAATAGGGACCTAGTGTGCACTCTGGATTCACTGCTCGCAGATTATTTTGAGAGCAGTGAAAATCTCGAAGATACGCACTCAATTCTGTTTTGTGCGGCTGTTGCAGCATGTTAATGTAAAAAAAGAAAGGATTAAAATTTCATACGACGCTAATGCATATGGGCAGTGGTGACTACTTACCATCAGATGGTCCATTTGCCCATCATTACCGATGTCATAAAAAAGGAGTATGCTTTCGGTATGTTTGGATTTTGGGATGGAGATTGACCATTATGCTATATTGGAAGGAAACGTGGTTGCCTCAAACATCCCATTTGAAGCCACTCTTGCCTTGAAGATGCTCGAAAAGCACAAAGCCGAAAAACACTTTACATCTTATAATAATTGTGTAAGTAAATAATATAATTTCTTAAACTACTTACTTTCTAAAAATATGCTTAATAAAATAAAATTAAAAACAATGCGTAATTATCGTGATTCATTTTTTCACTTTACAGATTTTTGGAACGACAAAATGTGTTCTATTAAACTTCAAGAGAAATTATTTGCAGGCTTTTAGGATTGATCAGCTGCGTTCCTTGCTCATAAATATAATAACTTCCTAATGACTAAATATTTGTACCTACAACGAAAAAATCATAAGAAAAAAAAATCTTTTGATTCCTTATTTATTTCATTATCATAAAAACACGGCAATATTAATAAAGTCCAGAGAAATTCATCGACTGCGTTGCGTAGAGAGCGGCGTTCATCAAAAAGATTGAGCGATCCATATTCCAGTCCGACATAACCAATCTCGACGTGGCTCGTATATTTCGACCGCTTAAATAATAATAAAGAATATTTCATTTAAATTTGGAATAAAATATTCAAATGAATATTTATTTAATTTAATTCTACAGCCGACTTTATAATTTAGACTCGTGATATCGAATGAAAAGTATTTTTATTGCTTCAAAGACGCAATCCGAACATATTTTATGATAATATAGTCGAGTTATCGTCGACAGAATTTTACAGCATAGACGCAACATTCCACGGAGTCTTTTAAAAAGTAAAGCCACAGCGAAAAATAAACTAGAACTTTGATTATCCTTGGTTGTCAGTTTATTTATGCTCGTAGAAATCGAATTACGAATATATTATGTGATAAAGTAAATAGTCGGCTTTGCCTACATTTTTCGTTTAATTATAAATAACAATTGAACAAATTCAACAAAAACAGTAGTAGTAGTTGAATTTGTTTAAGTATAATAGATTTATTTATATTTTCAATTGCACAAATGCACAATGCTTTAATATGGAGTCTAGTTAAGGAACTTACTCAAAAGTTTGTGCGTTTTCACGCTCGCCTTTCAAAATCAAAATAAATTCAAAATATAAAAATAAATTTAATTGTTTTAGTACAATAGATTGGGTATTTTATTTAATTTTGAAATAGATAGGTGGACATAATAATGGGCCATCTGATGGTAAGTGGTCACCACCGGCCATAGACATTGACGCTGTAAGATATTTTAATAATCCCATGCTCCACCGACACTGGCTTACTCAAGAAAGACAATAATACAAAGTATTAAGGTCTTTCGATTGCTTGGCGGTGGAATATATGATGAGTGCAGACGGCTACGGCCTTGATTAAGTAAGAAATAAATAAAAAACTACAAACAAGGCTTAGACTATGTATTGTGTGTTTTAATCTATTCTGTAATAACAATAATTTAATTTAAGTTATTTTTGAATTGTGTTGATAGCATTGATATTAAATAAGAGGGTACTTTGACTTTTCTGTTCATTATTGTGAGTCACGTGATTTGTAGTGCGGCTTATATAAGTGGTGGAAGCTCGGTACAGAAAACTTTAATTTTACTTTTTACTTTGATATTGGACCAGCAAGGTGCTAACATTTAAGGTACGATATAATTTTGTAATTGTTTTGTAATATGTAATTGTTATTGCTTGTTCAGTTATTGATGAAAATATGAATTGTGTTTTTTGCAATTATCAAGATACAAAGTTAGTATTAAGGTAATTGGTGTTACTATAAATATTAGTTAATACAATATTACGATTACTACAGCTATTATAATGGTTAAATAAATATTTGTGTTTCATATATAATCTTTTATTGTCTTATAACCTTAAAATATAATAAAGTAACAAATAAATAGAAATTATTCTTAAAATATCCTGACATAATCTATTAAGTCTCTATAAAAAATCTAACACGTGCATCTTAACCGATGATTGCGGGTTCAAACCCAGGCAAGCACCACTGAATTTTCAAGTGCTTATTTTATGTTTATAATTGATCTCGTGCTCGGCGGTGAAAGAAAACGTGGTGAGGAAACCTGCATATGTCTAATTTTAACTAAATTATGCCACAAATTATCCACCAACCCGCATTGGAGCAGCGTGGTGGAACAGCTCCAAACCTTCTCCTCAAAGGGAGAGGAGGCCTTAGCCCAGCAGTGGGAAATATACAGGCTGTTAATGTTGTATATAAGGCATCTAACTCCTATGTGTTGTAGTTGCAGGAGCCAGGGATTTTGATATAATTACTTCTAAGATAAGCTTTATGCTGAATATCTTTCATTTCATTAATAAAAACATTAGTTAATATATAGAAAAACATGTACCCGAATAACGTTAGCCTTATAACGGGTATGCAAAAAAATGAATATCAGAAAAAGAGTATAAATATATCCAACAAAGCTTTACAAAGCCAAGTATGTTTGCCTGATTGTACAAAGAATGAAATGTGTCATTTAATCACCGTATTCTGCTGATCCTACTTTGGTCGGAATGAAAACAATTGAATTGGAAAACTGCAATTTTGCACTTCTGCCCCATATGAAATATTTCTTGGCAAAGCCGAGTTTTTCATTGACGCCTCATATTTTAGTTTAAACTTTGACGTTTTTTTATAGATTGGCAACATTTTTGTTAAAATATATTTTGTGAATTAAATTGTTAAATATTATTATTAGCTCTAGTATTTTTTAAATTTTGTATCAACTGGCCGAACGCAAGTCTGCCGCTTTCCACCTAGACTCCGCATAGCAAGAACTGGTGATATTTTTTTTCAAGCATAGTAAATACATCGTTAAATAAAAAAACTAACCCTTTATATTGCCCGTAATAAAGTGCTCTATGAAAAAAAAAATTAATACTTCATGGTTGGAGTTTTTGATATAATTGTTTTGAAGTTTGTGTTAAAGATATAAACACATTCTTTATTTAAATAAGCTCAAAAAGGACTTCGAATCGTTATGTGTTGAATAAATATAAAGCTACCAACATTTCGTAAAGTATATTCAACCGAGAAAAACCAGTCAGAAACTCAGTTGTTAATCTTTTTCACCATTTTAATTACAGGGCATGTCAAAAAAGTATAATTAAATTTATACATATCCTTCCTAGATATCAACAAATATTAAGTCCACTTTTTTTAGCATTAATAGAATCTTATAACGAGTAATGTGCCTTATTTATCACTGTTTTTTGACATGAGATTTTTTTTTTTAATTGGCCACAATATGGTTACAATTATATTTTGATATAAATTTAATATTCAATTTTATATCATGTGGATTGGAGATACAAATCAATAAAATATTATATATTATAATTGAAAAAGAAACTGATTTTTCACGTGCGTAATTTGATTTGGAGGGAAAGAAATCATGTGAGAAATGAAATTCTACCAGATTATGGCAGGATTATTAACCCATTGCGAATCAGTTCCACATCGTCTAAATAGAAGTGAACGCAGGCCTTTGCCGAGACGACAGAACATTTCCACGATAATACTGTGTAACCATTACAATTTTGACTTGCAATAAAACCTTTATACTACATCGAATTATTTTCAACAATTTCAATATGTTTTAAGATACCATCGATGAAATACGAAAAATCAAAAATTATTAATATTTCAGATACATTCAACTTTAAAGAACCGAATAACGTAATTCATGCAATTAAAAGTCGTATTTTAATATACGTAAAGTACAAAATCAAATATTTTAATATTTAATTAAAAGTTGTTACATTTAAGTAATAAGCGTAAAGGTTTATTAAGAGACTATACGTACGTTATTGAATTTGGATATTAAGTGGACCATTTTCATTATTATTATCAAAACAAAAATATTATTAATACTATAATAATGAACAATATTTATGGTAACATAAGGCTTACCTTATGAGATTATATTTTATGGCACGTTATGAGGTATATTACATCTATACTTAAATATTATAAATGTGAAAACAACTGTCTGTCTCTTTGATAGTCAAATCATTGACCTAAATTTTAACATACATATTTGAAGCAAACTTGAATTCCAAGCGAGGACATAGGCTACTTTTTACGTCTAATATTCTGTCAACCAAACCATGAAACGCGAGCGAAACAACGGGCGACAATCAATTATTTAATTACATATTTTCAATTATTTGATTAATATTCGTATTATTTGGTCACATGATTAAAATTCAGTTATGACTATACACAGCTGTTGCTCTGGGTATTTGCGTAAACGTTTCGGGCAAAGTATCATCAACGTACGTTAGGTGGTGCGAGCTGTATTAGATGTGATGTAAGTAAAATGAAATTGTTCCACAGCTTAAAAGTCCCTTACTATGCTCTGAAGAAGTTTTGAAGCTTATTCCTTACACGTATTATTAACCAGAATTCTATCCAATACATTAAGATTGATATTAATTTTAAACATTAATTACGTACTTAAAAATTCTAGTGCTTGTGCGGGCTTAAACACGCAATTTTGGCAAATAGCGAAGCCGCTACGGCGTAGCCCGAGAATCAACCTACATTACACCATATTATAGTGTGATGTCCTCCGATGACGCGACGAAGCCACGCCTCTTGATGATACCCGACTACCGTACGCCTTCACAATAATAGAATAGGTGTCTGTTGTTTTTGTTATCCCTGTCTAGCTATTAATATATAGGAGTAACTAAGCGTTGAAATGGCATAAGATAATTTTATTATTTTCAATTAATTTTAAGTATGAAATGAAATTTATTTTGTTATAAGATACTCTTACGGATCAACTCGCTGTTATAATATAGAATTATATCGTTATGTTAAGTAACTGTTGGTGTTTTAAAAAAGAATATTTTGTCATACCTATTAAAATCCACTTGTTCTGTCGAACGAGATATCATCGCGGTATATTTTATTGGATAATCTTTAAAAAATACAACACAACGCATACCAGGCAATTTCCAGTTTAGTATAGAAACAAACGAATTTTCTGTATAAACCTTTTTTTATAACATCACTATTCATTGATCAACAAACAATCAAAATAAATATATGTCATGTTAAAGCATATATTTTATTTCATACTCGTCAAATGAAACACATCGATTAATAATTCCGAATATCACAGATATTTTAAACTAAACTTAGCTTCAATCTCGAAATGTATACTAGAAAAGTACTATGAAAAAATATGCAACGTAACTAGTCTACATTGATAAAATTCACGGTAAGTAACATGATCCGGAAAATGCAGACCCTCCGTTTAAGGAAATGTTTGAGTTCTTCAATGGGCTCCGGGACGCCGATTGTAATGTCTGGGACTCGCAGCTGGGTTGAGAGAGCAAATTCATTTAGTTGAAATCGTATGCGGTACTAAAGTCAGATACGCCTCGTAATTGAATTGAATATTAAAAGTATTAGGACGTGAAATGTATGCGCAGTAATTTTGTACTTACACATTTGCAACGCGATTATAATAACGGTAATGTCAACAATATAATGTATACGGAACAATAGCTCGTGAACGTTTCTTAACTAGATAGCAACTTTCTATATTATGGAGAAAATTGTCAATTTCTTTCAAACTAATACTATGCGATATGATAAACATACATTTGGCAGAATCTGTTCATACACATGTGTTTCCTCACGATATTTTGCTTCGATGCTGAACACGAGAGACTTCATGGTACCAAAAGGCACTATGAAGTCAATTACTTCCAGTTCTCATCTCATATCTTCGATTAAGATTGAAGGGTATGATCCGGGGTGTCATCTTAGCTGTCAATTAGTTTTAAAATAGTAAAGATAAACTTACTATGCACAGGTATTCGTTTTTAAATAAAAACAATGTAGGTATTTTTAAATTATTCCCAACCAACTCACATTGGAACATATTAATTCAAAACGAGATGAGACGTTTGTTCAACAGCAGGACTTTTATATGTATCATTACAGTTATTGTTCTTAAATCGACAAAAAAAAAACCAAATTAAAATATTAAATACGTAGCTGATAATAAATTTAACACTTTATATTGGAAAAAAATCTCATAGCATCTCTAACAGTAACAGCAAACAAACACTACACTGTTCCAAGTTCAATCTTGTGTTATTTCCAATAAGTTGCACGCGAAGTTCTAATAGCATTGAAAACTTACAGCCGTGAGTGTTTCATAAAGTCAATGTATACTCTATATGTAGACTTGTGCGGGAAATATTGACTGTGTTTGAAAATTTAGTATTTACTGTTAAGTGTATGCTTTTAGGATTTGTAACATGTTACGTTATATAAACGTGGAGCGATTCGAGAAGGAAATGTGATATAATGAAACATAAATTTTGATCAAATGTTTATTTTTGTGATATCTGGTATAAACTGTATTTAATTTAATTTAAATAAATAAGACAGATTTGATAACACAATGAGTGAAAATAGAATGGCATCTAGATGTGCTATTGCGGAGCTAAATTTTTTTTTTGAGGATAAGGTTTTGGGTCTTGTTCCACCAGGCTTGTGAAGGGAAATGAGGAAACCTGTATTACAGCGTGGCGGCAGTAAGCTCCAAAATATTTATCTCAAAAGGGAGAGAAGGCCTTTGCCCACTATTGGGACGCCAACGGGCTGTTTCTTACTTAATAACACGCTTTTCCTATAGCAGATGAAATTCTGCAGAGTTAAA
The DNA here is from genome assembly GCF_037043105.1 of Vanessa tameamea. Lineage (NCBI taxonomy): Eukaryota > Metazoa > Arthropoda > Insecta > Lepidoptera > Nymphalidae > Vanessa > Vanessa tameamea. Next base: position 3,554,917 of record NC_087315.1, on the reverse strand, counting down.
ACCCGTAATCTTTGGTCAAAATTCTCATCTTCTAACGGCTGGCAATTGACGACTATAAAGTTATAATTCACGTAATCACAAAAATCGATACAGCGTCCGTAAGAGAATTACGAAAATAATATGTGAGTATTACCTTGGAATATAATTAATTCCGAAACTATAAGGAAAAGCAAAATAATATATATAACTTAAAAGAGCACCGGATCCGATATTGATGATATCAAAAACTAAATTTTTGAAAAAATAATATTCTTATACGACGTAGATTTTATTCGGAATTGTAAAAACTCTTACCTGTATTATCACCGTTCCAAAGTGTCTCTAGGAATAAATTCTGAGAAATGACATATTATGGCAAACTTGTTAAAAATGTTTCAACGTGTACTCTCGCTGCGCAGTCATCTTCACAAAATGATGTTCCAATTTTTTTTTTATTATTCTTCGTAGATGGAGGCCACAGGTCTGTATAACTGGTGCATATTTAAGTCAATATTGTAGATAACTAAAATAAATATTTTGAAACATTTTGAGAGAAACTTGAGACTTTTATATCTATGAGTGCTTTGACAGAAGATTGAACCTTGAATATTAAATTAAATTAATATTTTGTAACAATAAATTTATATATTATTCTTAATTGTCTCGCTTAGTAGAGAAACACATACGAATACCACAAGTAATGTCTGAACGTCAGCACTTCTCTAGAAGCTAATACCCTTGAGTCTCCGATGATTGCTTCAGCTAGCTTGTTTCAAACAAGGTGAAAATATCTTACCATCCAGCAAATCCTGAATTGCTCTTGAGAACATTTGCTAGGGTCAACATCCTTTATACAAAGTGATTATTATGAATATTTTTACTGTTTTGGAATTGCTTTATACACTTTCCATCAAACTTTCAAACTTAACACAGCCTTTTAGTTCCCGTAGTGTTGATTGCCTGGGAACTGTTGGCTTAATCGATGTGGTCTTGTCCACTAGATGTTGATTACATAAAGAGCCACTTGACAACGCAGCGCATTGGAATTGACCCTAGGGTTACTTAAAGGTCTATTTCAAAGTGCTGAATGTTCGGGCGTTTTGTGATCCTAGTTTAACTATTGCAAATATTAAAAAATAAAGTTAAAAATAAACTACATTTATAAATGTATACTCTTTTTTTATTAATCGCTCATCGCTTCATCAACCGTATATATTCAAACTGATATAGGTATTAAGTCATATTACTCGCATGATTCTCTCATACCCTGAGTTAGGAGAGATTTATGTACGTAGAGGATTAATTGCTATATTGTTAAGCACGAAACCGATTTTGTGATAAGGTAAAATTTTTGAAAAACGAATGTTGGTTTTCTTTTTTATTAATAACAGATACTACGGTGAAACAAAATTCATGATTATTTTTTTGCAGTCGATATGTTTATGTTAGATCTAGCACCAGTATCTGAATTTCACAAATATTGAGTAACAATTATTATACACCAATTACCTCTACATTAGAATCTTATAAAGTACTAGCTGAATCTGGATTTATCCGCGCGAAATTTATAAAACACAAACTTTCAACCCTCATTTCACCCCCCCTAGGGATGGAGATTCGTTAAATTTTTAGCGAATGTCTACAGCCTATAAGCAACCTACCTACCAAATTTCTAGTTTGTAGGTTTTATAGTTGCTGAGATTTTGTGATTAATCAGTGAGTGGTGATAGATGATCAAACATATGATGATTAAACATACATCCAATATGCATAATTCATACGTATTATAAAAAAAGAAGGAATAGAGATCAACCAACCTTGGTTACTTTTTAAATGCAATTTGCTAATAATTTTCAGCTTCTTGACTGAAATATGTTTATTTATTATGCAACTTGACTAATTACATAATATGTGTAAGTAAAATTAGGGTGGATATATATCCTAATTTTAATTATAAAGTTTCGATTAAAGCTTCAGACCCGAGATGGCCCAGTGGTTAGAACGCATGCATCTTAACTGAAGATTGCGGGTTCAAAGCCAGGCCCACCACTGAATTTTCATGTGCTTAATTTGTGTTTATAATTCATCTCGTACTCGGCGGTGAAGGAAAACATCGTGAGGAAAGCTCCAAAATTCTACCTACGAAATTCTGCCACATGTGTTTCCACCAACCTGCATTGGAGCAGCGTAGTGGAATATGCTCCAAACCTTCTCCTCAAAAGGAGAGGAGGGCTTTAGCCCAGCAGTGGGAAACTTACAGGCTGTTAATGTTGATTAGAGCTTCATCGGCATTTAAAACTCTATTTTTACGTAACTCCAATATGAATATCATAGATGATTTAAGCTCCCGGCCAATTATACTGCGTTAATTTAGTTTCAAATGTTGTTTATTGGACTTTTGTCCTCTTGAGATTTGAATAGGCTATAGATTCTATTATGATAGCAGAACTCAATTATTTGTTAAGTTGTATTTATTATTATTAGGTTTTTCTGAAAGATATAAAGTTGGGAGTATTTACAATCTCTTGTCTCGGTAAACACTATAAAATTGACATTCGGTTTTGCGACTGGACACTATCTGATCGAATCAAATTCGACATTCAATCTGGTTATAAAAATGACCATACTATAGTAATAGCTATATGCATAGTTTTTGTCGAAATTAGTTACGAATATATTGTAATCATTAACACATTTATATTCTAGTAATTAGTATTTACATAAATTTTACTTAATAAATATTTATCGTTATTGTAAATAATATAGAGGGAGAAAATAAAAATAATCTCACAATTACGCAAAATGAATATAAGGATTATTAAAATAACCGCCGCAGTGGACGCATAAAAAGGAAGTCGAGTCGTTTGTCGCAGCTGTGTGGTTTGTGATGAGCTACGTATTTAATGTTACAGTAAAAGATCCTGTTCATGCAAATACTGGTGGATTATTTTTCATTTTTAATGTAAGTATTGTTAATTTTGATAATTGGATAAACGGAATTTTCATGTGCTCGATGGTGAGCGAAAATATTATGAGGAAACCTGTATGTGTCTAATTTAAATTAAATTCTGCCACGTTAACATGGCTTAATGGCTCCAAATCTTCTTTCCAGAGAGATGAGAGATGAGGCCGTTGCAAATTCGCGTAATTTTATCTATATTCATCCTCATGTTACAAACAGTTACCATTTATTTGTTTATATATTTTTTTCGGAACGTGCGAAAATTCTCATTTATTTAGGTTGACTTTATTGATTTGTAAATATAAATATAAATTTGATGTTTGAACTTTTTATTGAATCAACTACGGGTTTGAACATAGGTCCTCAAGATAAGCTGTCTTATAAGCAAGATACTAGACCAAGACGTAGTACAGAGTAATTTATATGTCACAACTAAGATCATAAATATTTATATCGTGCGAATTGTTAAGTGAAAGCAATTGTCGGTGAACCTAAATAAATAAATAAAACATATATATTAGCACTCTCTAGTAAACGGTATAGCTCAGAGTATTTTTGACTCCTATTGGTTTGAACAACAAGAGAAGTTCTATTTACAAATGTTTGAAACTTGCGAGGTGTAAACAATAAACACACGTGTTACAAGCTAAACGTTTCATTTAAATAGGACTGATTTTATTTAAAAGAAAATAAATGAAAAGTCTGTAATGATACCACAGATTGTTTGAAGATTATTACACCCTGCTACTCCAATGCGAATTAGTTGATTCATTGAAAAAAATCGTCTTTTTCTTTACAGACGAGCACAAAATGAATAAGCGCAAATGTTAATATTGTTTTTGAAATTTAAAAATAGAACCTCTTCAAATGAAACTTCAGTGTTCTTAAAGCATATCTTTTCTAAACAAACTTTGGCAACGATAGACAATCTTTATTTATCTTGGATTTAGCCTTTTTACGTTTGAATGAATTTTGATAAAAGAAAATAATTCTTTTGTTAAATCATTTTTACCTGATTTTCAATTATAGTTTATTTATTAATAACTGAAAGTCAGCAAAGCAGATTATATTAAGTGGAAATGCCTAGAGGACGCATGTATATACATGTTCAGTGTGAGCTGTGTTCAACAAGTCCTATTTAGTGAAGTGCTAATCGAAAGACCCAAATCAGGCACTGATGAAATCTTTGGACTTGCAATTGAATATTTTCTGAATCAACTTAAAGACAATATCGGTGATCGATTTAATTTTTTCCTACTTTGGGTAGAAAATCAAATTGAATCATATTGAAATATAATGTGTATTAGTAGCCCTATTTAGATGGTTCACACCATTCATTCTAGTTGGCTAAGAGTTATTAGGTTTCAACAAAATTATTGGAATTAATTTGAATGAACACGTTCTAAGAGCTTAATTAAAATTCAATATTGGTAATTAAGATGGCGAAAATTGAAGGATTCAATGAACGCGTATTCCAAATTTGTTATGGGTTTTAATTAATAAAGAAATATTTTGGTATGAGATTGGTTCCAATCATTTTGAGAGTTTTGAATATGTGTTATGACTCAAAACTGTACTTACAAGTTAATAATATAAGTTATTATAAACTTGCAAGTATGAATTGTATTGAATTGGTTAAGATGGGTTGAAATGATTTTAAAAAAAGACAAATCAACAAAAAATACCGATGGCACATTGAAAGTCTATTCAGTCGATTCAAATCCCTTTCTACTAATAATTTAATTGACCAAGATCTATGTAAATTAAAGCAGTTCTAAAAGAACTTAATTCTAGAGGTAAGTCAAATTTGAACTAACTAATATAATCTGAATATTACCAAGCATAATTTGCAAACAACTCAGTGTACCGAATATCAATTTTATGAATCACTTTTAATCTGATGAGCCTCATTTGTCCCCTATGTTAAACTAGTTCCTATCCGCAGCTTCAACCGCGGGGCGGGGGATTGGCATGCAGGTGTTAGGTACGCCATTCCGGGATAAAAAGTTACCTATGTTCTATTTCAGACGATAATTTATCCATTCTGGCGTGATTGAGTACAAACATCAATCCATACAAACTTTCGTTTTTATTATATTAGTAAGATCATGGGAAGAAATGATATATAAATTTCTTAAAAATGACTGAATTAGTGTCGATTTATAATTTTTTATACAATTTTAAATTTTTTAAATTAAAAAAATATCTGTAAATGTAAAAGTAGAAAGTTTAAAAACGAAAATTCTCTTCATAAGTTTAAATTATTCCAATTTTATTACGACACAGACTTTAATGCAATTTAGTGCAGATTATCTAGCAGTTGGCGCTGCCAATCTTGAAACGTTTTCCTTAGAGCGTTTCTAGATCTTAATCGAAATCTTTATTCAAGAATGTATTGAAATATCAGATATATACTCAGCCTTTCCAGATTATCAGGATATTCTATAATCTCTTTTACAAAATTATTTATATACATATATAAAATTTATTCTTGAATGCTCTACCACTATAATACAATGAAACTAAAAATTAATAGGCAACCTTTAATTTGTTATGTAGATGCGCACTAAGACAGAATTTTGAGAAAATTTTAATTATTAACTCTATTTAAAATAACTTTTTAATGTCAAATTATATTCTTTAAGATTCTATTTCTTCAGTACAGCCTAAAGCCGTCTCGGTCACCAATATTATCTTTTCTATACTTCAAAGCCATAATTTTGGTTTTAGTAACGTTATAATTAAATCCATAACTTAAATTATAATTTCACAAATATTGAACAGGCTTTGATAGTAGGACCACATCATTAGTAAAACTTAATTTATTGACACAACTCCACCGACTAGATAACCATATTGCGGCACTCAGCGTCTCTTTGAGGTGATATATTACACAAATGTTTCAAGTGATACGATATATATCATATTACGTAACTGAAATTTACGAAGAAAAAAAAAGAAATACGAAATTGATCACAAACGCAAAGTTTAGATTGCTACCCGCATCACAAGAGTATATCGAATGAAAACAAGAAAAACGTCTGGAAACTAGTTTTCTAACATTCTGATATGTTTTTCTTTAAAGCTATTTTATGGTGGAAATGCATCGAAAGGTAGTTTATTTTTTTATGAGAAATACTAACTCTTACCCGCGGCTTCGCTCGCGTAGAATAAAAATATATTTACAAATTAACTTAAAATATTACGTAAATTTAAGACCTCTTTGTATACCACATTGGTGTGTATTTCAGCCCTTAGGGTAGAATATCCAGAAACGCATAAATGCGAATCAACTCATTTTTAATCGCTAGCCCAAAAATGCCTAGTAGGAACTGTAAAAATAATATAAAAAATTACTTCCAACATCAATGTGCTGCCAACTATGGAATCTAAGTGATGTCCCTTGTGTCTGTAAATAGTGTGGCGATCATACCATTCGAAATATTATACATATCATTAGAAGTATCGACTGTACAATATCAGCGATTCTTATATTATTATTTTCTTAATGCACTTGTGCAAATGAAATACTATACATATAGAACAGAGATCAATTATGGTATAAAATACCGTCTATATATGCATCGATTGGGCTTTGCGAAAGCCCGTCCCAGTAGGTACTACTCAGATATCCGACCGACTAATAGATCTACTTATCGTTGTTATGTTCCAGTTTGGAAGGAAGGTAAATACAAGTACAAGGGACATAACATCTTAGTTCCCAACGTTTGTCGTACATTGGTGATGTAAGGAATGTGTGTGGGTGTTGGTGACCCCTTATCACCAGTTTTCCCAGTTCCTCTGTAATAAAAAAATAAGGCATGGTTTTATATGGTCGCACAAACTATTAAATTTTCGACTGGAAAATTGTTAAATGTATTTCCAGTTCCAGAACTCGACAGTTAAAGAAAAAAAATCCTGTAACAAATTATAAGTCGGAAGTAAATCTGACGAAGTGAAACAGCGTTGTAAAGTAATATCTGCTTTGTTTTATTTAATGGAACTTTGGCCGACATCATTTAAAATTGCTTTAATTATGTACAGTGATGGCACGAGCCAATAATTAAATTAAATTTTAATAAACAAAGTAAATATTTACTTTATTTGAAATTTACCCTGAAACGAAATACTGATATTAATTAATTTTCGGATAATGGCCACAGTACAAGATTAAACACAAACGCTATTTCCAAATATCCAAAATTCTTTACATATAATCTAAAAACTGTATTATCATTGTTTTGGTTAGAATGAGGTTCAAGTCTGCTAAGTTTTGCGTAAAGCTTTTCGTTTTTTTTTGTCGTATCGTTTTTCCATCTATTAAATACCTTTTTTTGCTACTATAGCTTGCGTCTGATAGACCTTGTATCGGATTTGTAGTATGAATTTATAATATTACTGGCCAGAAAGAAGTGTAATATTTTCAGTAAAAAAATATGTGAGTTTACTTACTACATCATAACTATCGAATGCTCAAATATTCCTTATTCCGAGAAACATTGGCTATGAAATAGTTAATTAATTAATTCAGGACAATTTTTAATTTTTACGGTAAAAATGTTTTAATATTAGTACTGTATCACAATATGAAAATGTGTTGTGATACGCCACATTACATTTATAGTTAGTTTTTCTCGATCATCAAAGGACAAATTAAATATGGGACAAGTCTAAATAAAAATCTTAGAGCTCGAAACTCCTTTCGAGATATTTTTAATAAAGCAGGAATACTCACAGTTTCGTTTCAATATGTTTACGAGAATATTATATATGTAAGTATATCTTATTATTTTCTATGGCATAAGGAAGGCGGATAGCAAACGAGCACGAGGGTCACCTGATGAAAAGTGAATATCACTGCCCATGGAAATCTGCAACAACGCGGGCTTGTATATGAGTTTTTGAGAAATGTGAACATTCTTTTCTTGAAGAATTCCAAGTCGTATCGCTTCGAAGAAACCGCCACACAACCGAGTGGTTATGCCAGACATAAATTGCTTTAAAAATTGCACTATTGTGGATTTCGGACATTAAGGTGGTGTGGATGAAACTTCTAATTTTGACACAACGCCTAAAGGTGAAATTCGGTAGCTGGGATTCATCCAAACAATTTCTCGTAACGTTCCTTGAGAAAAATGCGGTAGAAGATGCAGAGTGATTCAACATCTCTTCGTAAAGTCAAGGGATCAAGCAGGTCGGGAAGGGATTACTTGGTCCAATGGAAGAAATTGGTACTGGAGAGCATCCGCCCAGTGATTTATTTATTATATATTTTTGTAATACCACCTAGCCTTGTTGAGCACACCAAGCTTTTTAGATGAAAATTTGGCTTTACCTTCCAATTGACCGCGTTACTGTACTATTTGCTGTGGCAGCAATGGTATGTTTTTAAATCGTGGAAATACGTCAAATGATGACTTTTTAACGGTTAACGTGAAAACTTGTGTCTTTTTGGGGTTGAATTGACCTAGCCTTCAGGGATTCACGGTAGTATGCTAAAGCGATCCCGTGGCGCCCACCGAAGAGACAGACAGGGAACCGCTAAAAAGTCTTTTAGTGGGTATTCCGGTGTAACGCGGCGCACTCGGCGTCCGCACACCTTCCACGTGCGAAAAACGCGTAACGCGATTTCAAGCAAGATAAAAAATGGCGTAGGTCCTAGTCCGAGACTTTGAGTTTAATATATTAGCTTTCTGCTTCAATGTGCTGGTATTTATATCACGAGACGTCGACGCGTAAGTCCAGGATTGATAGTGTTCCAGATATCTGTGTGACACCGTTTTGTAGAAGCGACCAAACCGAGGCCGGGACTTGTCACCGATGGGCACTGTACAATACATACCACGGTCGTCATCAATGCCCATAGACAATGGCGCCGAATAACTTTTAAATAATTATTATACTATAAATATTTCTTACATCGCAAGAACACCTTCTAATAATATTTTCTTTGGGATAGAATATTCCAATAAGATAATATCTTATTCGGCCTGACTTGGGATTTGAACTCAGTTCCTCGGGTTCTGTGGCTGTATATCTTGTCAATACATCAATGAGGTAGAGGATCCTTATTTTGCATATATATTTAATACATTGAATAAAAATTTTAATGAAAAATCCTTTTTATTACAAAGCAATGTTATGTAGAATTTCTCGTAAAGCGATCGTGTGCCTCTACAAATTGTAACACTTGAATTTATCGTCTAAGTACGCTACCAGATGTTATCGTATTTTGTTATTGAATTATTTTACTGTAGTTTCTTGTTCTTGAACTATTGTTGTAAGCTGCATGCATAATTGTATTTGTATTTTATGTTAAAATATGCAAATATATTAAATATTAAATGCCAATTAGTAATAATACTTATTAATTGACGTGAATCATTCTCTCTTGATTATCTTAGTTTTTTGCTTAAACAATTTACATTGCTTAACTCTAATATTAATAATTCTTATGTAACTAAATTATTATTATTTTAAATAGGTAGGCAGACTGATTACTTATTTAATAAATTCTGATTGGTCAGAACCCCTCATAGACATTGGCGCTATGAGAAATATTAACCATTATTACTATATCACATTACCAATACATCACCAACCCTAGGAACTAAGTAGATATTTCAATGTTGTTCACTCAACCTTAAAACGGGAACAGAACGTTACTAAGTATTGCTATTTGGTGATTGAATTTGTAATTATTCGGAAGGTTTAGAACAAAACCCTAACGACAAGTAATTAAATGACCTCAATCTTCCTTATATATCCATGGGGCGTTTTACGTAAATAGTTTTATTGATATATCTCTAAATCCTATCAATATAGCGAGATAAAATATATATTTTAACTAACGACCCGCGCCGACTTCGAACAGGTGCAATGTTGATACTTAATATAAGTACTACAGAATGTCTTACAGCGTTCAGTTTTTCACTTATTAGACAATACAAACCGCTATGTCCCTGGTTTTAAATATGTAATATCTTCGAAGACCGCATCAAAATCCGTTGCGTAATTTTAAAGATCTAAGCATACATAGGGACAGGCAGCGGTAAGTAACTTTGTTTTATATTATTTAATGATTATAAAGAACTCATATATATCAATTATCTTATAAGGCTTTAAACACAAAAAAATATATAAAAAAAAAACGTTATAGTATATTAAACCTGTAGTGTTCCTCATTTACAAATGCCTTTTTCATTACTTTTGTCCATTTTATTATTTTCCGACAGTTGTATTTAAAACAATAATCGTATTATTAAGGCGAACAATGTTCCCTGTCAGTTCATGGTTGTTCACTATCCAAAAGTATGTTCAATATTGCGGAATCGAAGCGCAAAAGATACGTCCGTGTATAATGTAAAGACACTAAAAACGGATATATTTCATACAACTTTTCTAGATGCGCGCTCTTGGAGATCTTCCAAAATATTTTATCTGTGAAAAACTTGCGTGTTCTACAACATCGTACTGTCAAACACGTGTGAAATTTTGTAAAGTATTTTATTTATCGCAGAATTCATACGGATTCTGGCACTTAGAAGCATAAATCATAATTAGTTATCACCGACAGTATAAACGCTTCACCGCAATAACACTGTTTGAACACGAACAGACTTAAAATATAACATATGGATTATCATGCGGTTTCCACCAATAGACGGAGATATTCAAAAGGTGTAAACAATAAATTAAAATTTTACTGATGTAAATTGGCTTAAATATAAGAATTATTGTTGATCATATCTTTATATTCAAAATTCGGAGTTTTGCAAATCCCCTTCCATATAAAATTCATACGAAAACTCAATATAATCTCCCGTCTATGATTCTTTCATATATATTTATGCGATCGAAGAAAAAATATTGAAGAAGTATATTTTACATAACCATTAACTTTTTTCCGTTCAATCCGCGTCGCATTCGTACACATTTCATCGAAATAAAATACCTATGTTGATCTCTGTTTTTAAATTATTCATATGTCATACGAAGGTCAGTTGAAGCGTGAACAGATAAAGTCACTTTAACATTCATAAATGTTTTGGAAATTATTTTCTTTTTATCTCATCTATATATTTTTTTTATGTTCGAGGTGGCAAACGAGCAGGAGGCTCACCTGATGGAAAGGGACTACCACCGCCCATGGACATCTGCAACACCGGGGGGCTTGCAGGTGCGTTGCCGGCCTTTCAGGAAGGAGTAAGCTCTTTTCTTGAAGGTTCCCAAGTCGTATCGGTTCGGAAAAACCGCCGGCAAATGCTGGTTCCACAGAGTGGTTGTGCGAGGCAGAAAATGTCTTAAAAAACGCGCTGTTGTGGATTTTCGGACATCTAGGTGGTGTGGGTGATATTTTGAATTTTGACGAGATGTCCGAAGGTGAAATTCAGCAGCCGGAATTAATCCGAACAATTCCTCGGAACATTCCCTGTGATAAATTCTGTAGAAGATGCAGAGCGATCCAACATATCTACGTTAAGCCAAAGGATCAAGCAGATCAGAAAGGGCTTGATCGTCGATAATTCGAGCCGTTCTACGTTGGATATCCCATCCCATCCCAATCTGCTGACTTGTAGTGCCACACTCGGCGGCAGCCCACGAAACGAGATCGTGAGTACCGCGCAAACGGCTTTGTACTCCGGACGAGACAGTAGTCCGACGAGCCCAGAGGGGGATCGACGATAACCTGGTAGCCATCCGGATGGGAAGTCAGCAGAAGGTCCAACGGGGAAGGTATATGATCCTCCACGTCCGGTATTCGCGTTGGCGAAGTAACCAGTTGTCAAATCATATGCTAAAGCAAAGTCGAGAACAGATCTACCTGCATGATCGGTAGTGCGTGATCCAAGCCATTCGGCATGGTGGGCATTAAAATCGCCAAGAATTATGATCTCTGCGGATGGGATCTGCTGCAGCATGGAATCTGTAGCCATTTGGACGTGCTCAACCAGTCGGTCGATTTCGGCATTACCGCCATGGGACCTATAAATGCACGCGTAGATTCGCGGATGGTCGTCGCAGTCTACATGCAGCCAGATAATCAATAGGTCCTGTCCTTCAAGGCTGCCGAGGCGTCGAGAGAGAAAAAAAAGTGGGTGGTGGGTGGGTGGTAGACGTTGCCTTATGATGCCTGCTCCGCTTGCCCCGAACAGTGGCGAGCGCAAAATTGTATTTTCGTATTATAATTTTATTTCTAATGGTAATATATGCGATGTTAACAGACTTCATAGATAAAAAAATGTACACAATTTTTTTGGTATTTTATCTAGTGGTAGGTTTGGGTCCGTCTTAGTGGTAATTCACTCATTATTCTACTGCTAAGCCTGCACGTGTTTAATAACAATCCGCCAAACGTAGATCTGCCAACTAAATAGCTCCAAACTTTCTCCTCAAGAGGATACGAGATCTTAGGCGAACAGGGAGACATTTACTTTATTATTTAATTAAATTCAAGCCGTGCTTACACAAGGATTATTAAAATTAAGTAAATTAAATATATACAAATATGAATTAAAAACAGTTGCTGTACAAATCATGACCGCGTGGAATGGTGGTAAGAATGCTAGCAGCATTTTCCCGTTGAATCGCAATTCTGATCCTTTGGGCAAAAAACGAACCAGCCCTCCTGTCAGCAGTGGAGGCAATATAAGGCGAGGTTTTATACTTAAAGCCAGAATATTAAAACAAAGCATTACTTAAAGTTACATCTCTCACGCATCTCTTGAAAGTACTCTGCCAATATTAAGCTTTGCATATGTTTACCAGCGATGACATATTATATTTGTGATGTATTATGGTATAATTATCTACTGTTAATAAGTGACGTTATGTTGTAACATATTTAGGAAGATAGTTTATCAATGTAAATTCTTATTCATTACGTAAATGAGGTCAGCAGTTTAAAAAAAAATATCTCCGCGACTAGCCGACTAGCAAATAATAGCAATAATTTAAAACAACTGCTTGCTAATGTAAATATATTTTCAACAATTCCTCAGAACCCGATATTTACACGCCGCATGTCGTTCAGGAACTATCTCGGAAACCGGAGAATTCGCCGCAGCAGTACTTAAGTCTACATTTAACATTTTAACGCAGCGGTCCGCGTTGCGCTTCGACGTTTTAGGCTATATACATATAATCGGGGAAGTTATTTAATTTCTAAATGTAAGTTACGAAAGTGATAAGTTAAATGTTGCGTTACTTTTAAGACCTTTACAAATAAGCGTCATATTTCATTGACGATCGGAAAAATACATTATTGAGCACCTTACAAACGTAAGATTTGGTCGTATCGATCGAAAACGATACAATATTCTCTATGAGATTCATGTGTATTTGTGAACATTTCTTAAACGTGCGTGATAAAATCATTGTGTGTATAAGAGCTTACTCGTTTAGCACCGCCTGTAATTCCACGTTAGTGTTGTATTCCAAGGTCTATGTTTGTGTACCACACAGAGTTATCGTGGATAGCGCACATTCTCTTTAAAATTATGCAGCTGTTTTACTTTTCATGTTTACATAAAATCTGAGTCTATCTCAAAATAAAAGATAATTCATTCAGAGTTCATCTTTTTTATCTTCTTGATTACTTTTTTATTTCAGCAATATTTAGTATCCAAAATTCGTTAAGTTTAATCAAATTAGTTTCTTAATTGTTATCTGATAGGGTTTTCATTAATATATTAACCTCAATGTATACCAAAAGTTTAAAATAAATATAATAATATTTATACAGGAATTTTTTATGGTCAGGCTATAGCCGTACAAAGTAACGTATCTTTTTCCAAAAAAACTGGTAGTTTTATTGCGGTCGAAAACATTTCATTTTAATCGACAATTTATGCGAAAGTATTACAGAACATCCTTTTTTTAATAATTGTTATTTATAATATTGAAATCGTGTCATACATATTTACACAAAGAGATATTTCGAGTAAGCGCGATGATATTTAAAAATATTTTTTCATAAATCATACATATACATGTATTCTATAATTATTACGTGAAAGTACGAGTAAAATGTTTCACGTGAGTTTTAAATGATTTTAATAAATAAATTTCATGGGAAAACCTAATGCATAATTTACTTTATTTTTTTTAGTCCTTACTATCCATTCGTATTTAAAAATCATAATGAAGAGGGAAATCAATTAATTCCAAGGAAAAAACAGCATTCCTTGTGATATAAATTAGGTCAAGGATTGACTACCTTTAATTAAAACGAGAGAGATAGCGTATGTAAATTAAGTTGTCATCTTAATTGTAAGGCACTTAACGCTGGTACGGTACTCCGAAATATCGTCATATTTTTTGAAACGGCAAATTAATCGAATTCATAGAGCAATTTTTGCATCGAACAAGTTTCGCCATTTCCTCAGGGAGGCAATCGAATCAAACAATTTGCGACTTTCGTAAGAACTTTGGCACACTAAAAGATAACAAGACCTATGTTTGTATTTTTTATTTATGTTACCAAACTATTATGTACCAGACAATTGTACCGATAACGTCATACGTTTTAAATAAATTTATAATTAATTGATATCTGAATATTAATGAATAATGTTTCAAAGCAGAAACCAAAATTTCCGATATAATTATTACCGGTTGCAATAATATTCAATATAATATGTGATTGCATATAACTCAAACATAAAACGTTAATTAATATCCTTGATCATTTCCAATTACAAATGTTTTGTTCTTAACTTCAAAATTTGTATACGTTTGTGTATATGCTATTCTGCCAAAGGCTCGGACTTGAATCCATTACGCTGTTCCACTGCGTGTAGAGTTTCTTCGAAAAGACGGTTTTTCGCTCGTTAAGTACAGTGATAGTCTGTCGAACTTTCTGGTATTATGGATAGCTTGTCTCTCTCGAGCGTTACGAAATCTAGTTAGTTTTTAATTGCTAATAAGTAGAGAGATGCTTACGAGATTATTAATACGTTAATAACGATTAAGCATGTAGGTTATGTTATGTATAGGTTCGTCATAAATAATAAATGCGATGTTGATTAAAATCTTTGAAAAAATCTATACAGCTCCGATGTATTAATAGAACTCAAAGTAATGTATTAAAATTTTTACGAAGGAAATTAAGTAAGTAATTTTTTCTATTACTGTTTTCTACCTTCAGGCTTTATTGAACCAAAGAAATCAATGATGATGATTTTATCGCAATTATCGTTTCTGATCATAGCTATTATGGGACGGCAACCCAATACAAGTGGAGGGAGGGCTCTGGATTTAAACCTTTATCTGCAGCTACTAGATATCTACTAGACAATATAGGCATAAAGGACAAGTTGCTTCAAATTTTAGAATTTATTGGTAGAGCATTGATTTTTAGAAAGGAATTTGTACTCATTCCATACTACTTACCATAGGGTGGCCCATTCACTTACTGGCCTTCCTAACGCACAGGAAGTACAGTAATCGATTTAGTATACTTTTTTTAGTGCCAAAAGATATATTGCGCCTCTATATAGCTCTACGCTATATGTCAAAATGCATCTCATTCGTTAGAATTTCCGGCCATTTTAATTTATAGGCAAATTCGCTCTACTAATCAATACTATGAACAATACGTCAACATAGTTTATACCAGTTGTTGATTAATTTTAGGAAAAATTTAAACTAATATATAAATAAAAATATTCAGCAAACAATCCCAGTTCAATAAAACTCTTTAATAACTATATCAAATCAAATACATAATATTCATTTAATTATAAATTGAATATATGAAGTTTACAAACAAGATTAATACTAGAAACTTGGTTATAACTTAGCATTTAATTCATTTGAGAAATAACATAATATTTGAGTTTGACCATTACATTTGGCTTCCTAGTTTTCGTATTCAAAACCACGATCGAACCGAACGTGGTTTTCAGAAACTTTATGATCTATGATGTAGATGTTTGTAACATTTTCTTATATATTAATTTAAAACCAAGATTTCGCTCTAAGTCATCCTTAATTAAGGAGTTATGTACAAGTGGAGAATAAACTTTATACAAGAACCGATGTTCCATAAATGTAAATTAAAAAGGTATTTTTACATACTACATATACCGAATTACACAGTTCTGTTTCTTTTTCGAATATCAAACCCGGGATAAAAGGAAGAGATAAATCGACTTGTAATATATATACAATGTTTATTGTTATTTTTTTTTCCAGTATGATGTAGTGCTGTTGGCCCTACTGGCCTTTACAGCGTCACCGGGCGTTGGGGCGAGTGCAAGATTAAGATCAGCCTTGAATGGAACTCTTTCGAGCTCTAGAGTGACGTTCGTCCTGAGGGTGTCTCCCATGAGATCGCACCTCGGCTCAGAAGGTAGTCGGCGGGGCCATTAGTGAGTGTTTATTGTTAAGGTTATAAGACGGTTTTATACTACGAAGCTGACTTTTGACAATGTTGTACACGATAAGATTTTAAGCCTGATATATACTTTTGTTAGGTTTTCCAGTGTTTTGAATGACAAGCTGGTTAGTTCAACGGATCATCCTGTATCCAACAAACATCCTTTGGTTATGTAATTTACATCTCAAAGATATTTTTAAAGCATTTTTATTAAAAATATTAGTAAAATTGTTTGATAGTCACTATACTTTAGACAAACAATTCTTCATATTATTCCATTGTTTTTTGTAAGTATCATCATATAAAATAATTTTATCGTTGTTTATATAATGTAGTAACCACCGATATTTTTTTTATACTTGAAATAAAAAAAAGTTAAGCTATCATGTCCAAAATGCTATATAAAATGTCTACGATTATTATTTTATGACATACCGAATCATTTTTTATATCAAATAACTAGGCGGATAGGCATATGGGCCAACTGATGGAAAGTGGTCGCCAACGTTCATAGAAATTGGCGCTGGAAGAAATAGTAACCATTCCTTATATCGCCAATTCATAACCAACCTTGAGAGCAAAAATGTTTTTTGTTTTGTAACTTTGCGTATTCATCTTTATTATAAGTAAACGCAATTTTACTTGTATAAAATATATTGTACCCAATAGTACACCATGTATGGACGTTTATGTGTATGTATGTATGTAACATTGTTTCAGTAAGATTTTGTATTTGCTGTCATAATCTACCGTAAACACAGCGTGCGTACGATGAGGCTTAAGAAAACGTTAATATGATCCTCTCCCTTAATAAAGCTGGGTACGACCTAAATTAAAACATTTCTAGGCTTAACTTAATTTTCCTTCTTAATACTTATTATATGACATAATGACATCTTTCATTGTACAAGTTTATTTAATACAATACACAGATATTTTTGATAAAAATCGATTATTATATTCTCCAAAATCAGAATAAATATTCATATATTACAAATTTGACTTATAAATACGTTAAAATGTTGAAAATGGATAGTGCTTATGTTTATGTATTTATTTGTAAATGTTTTAAAACATACATTTACATTAATAAAAATAACATACTTCATACTTCAAAATGAACGCATCTTTCGTTCATCTTGAAGTATCTTATAATTACGTAATATATGAAAAAAATGTAAGCAACATTTTATTTTTTAGTTGATTTTACCGAAGTTATTTATATTTTTGTTCCTAAAAGCATGATGATAATCATAGATTATGCCGATGCTAGATGAGTGTCTATTATATCACCTTACCTTAGAACTTATTCGTGGACTATATTATTAGTTTTTGCCGATCATTATTAAATCATTTTTTTGTGATTCTATGCGTCTTCAACATGCCGTGGTTCAACAAAAAATACTTACTTAATACTCCTGAGTTAAAACTTAAGACACTCTTTTTGGCTTAGTATGAACTACAAATATATATATATAATATATGTAATGAAAAAAAAAAAGACAAGTACTTATTAGCTACTAAAAGCTATACTTTAAATTAAAAGGCGCAATTATTTTTCAAACATCATTTAACAAGCATTTTCACTTCAAGATACAATGTTTATGATATTAGTTACGTCGTATGGCAATCACAACGTGACGATTTTGATACATTGGATGAAAGTTATAAACAATAAACAATATCATGATAGACTGTCAAAGTTGAGTACGCGTCGAAAATAATAGTGGCCAATCGTTGGCTACTATATACACACACTAGTGAAGTAGTATCATGTTTGGCGAATGTCAAGCGTAGCGGTCACGTGCACCAACTTAATTAAGTTTTACCTTTTTTGTAGTCCGACACTCTATCGATATATAAAAATAATAATCTAAGAATAATGGAATAAATACTTTTATTACACTAACATTAGGTTTTGTTTTAATAATAATAATAACGTAAATATCATGTGAAAAATAAAATGTTTGCATACAATACGATAACAAGAAGCGATCTAATCCCGCAGGGTTTTAGCAATAACAGACATATTGGCAAACTTGTGATATCTGATGTTTTCTTAACTTTATCGTTGTTCAGTATATTTATTCTCGCTTCTATTAAGTTATAGAAGTATTGTTCTCATAAAATATGATAAGAGTATTTTATATTTAGTATAGATAGGATCGTTAGTCAAATTGGGGGATTACATATTACATTAAATAGAATATGTTTAATTTTAAATTAGCCGATCAGCGTGGTTTCACCGGCTGCTGCTCCGCTGTCGTGGGTTGTAGCGTGATTTTATACAGAAAATATAATTTCTAAGTAAATGAGCTTACCAAAATTACTGTTTTAAATTGGACTTGGGTTGGGTACACCTTGACATTAGCGTTCAATAAAAGAAACTCAGTTTTATAAATTATTAGTACGGTTTGTATTTAAATTATTTTCACGTACTTTTTCGGGAACAGACCGATTTGATACGAGACTTGTGATCTGCAATGGCATTTTCGAATAAAAGATCATACAATAATATTACAAATTACTATTTAACAAAATCTGCTTAAAATTAATTAATGGTTTACAAAAAATCTACAAAGGCAATCTTTTTTCCAGCTTCATCTTAAACACGATACAATTATTATATTAGTGGTACATTTTTCTTATACTAAAAGTAATGCTTGTATACTTACTGCATAAACCATAATCTTAAGTATTTGTGCAATTGCATTTCAACCTTGTGAGGAAATTCCTGAACATAAATATCTGTCAATTCGCAGAGGGGGTAACGTCGTGCTTTAAGCTCCGTAATCTCCTTATTCCTAGGAAATATGGGAAACCTTGCTCAAAAGCAAGATATTAGTGTAGGATCAATTCAATAGTGTAATCGAATATACGGGCTCTAATAGATAGACAGGCAAATAGGCCACCTGATGGTAAATGATCACCATCTACCATAGACCGTTGTTACAGTCAGTTAATTATTTGTTTTTTTTTAAGGTGTTGGTTTGCCGACGAGCATATGGACTACCTGATGGTAAGTGGTCACCACCGCTCATAGGTGCTGTAAGAAATATTAACCATTCCTTACATCACCTATTCACTAACCTTGGGAACTAAGATGTTATGTCCCTTGTGCCTGTGATTAAACTGGCTCACTCACCCTTCTAACCGGAACACAACAATACAGAGTACTGTTATATGACGGTAGATTATCTGATGAGTGGGTGGTACCTACCGAGACGGGCTTGCACAAAGCCCTACCACCAAGTAAAATGTTAATTTTAATAATAACAATCCCTTACATCGTTAATGGAACATCAACCTTAGGATCTAATATGTTATGTATCTTGTTAAATTATCCTTGAAACGGGAACACAGCAATGCTACGTATATTCTGTTCCAACCACAAGAGGACATAGCCAAATAAACAACATTTGACATCAAATTGATGCGATAAAATTGGTCGAAATGATTTTCGTAAAAATTTACGAAATTGCTGTCGGAACTTTTTAAGTGATATTAAAGTATATGAGCAGTTTAGTGTAATAGTGTTGTATTATAAATAAAGATACAATAATCAAGAACTGTTAGTGGTGCACAATATAGCCGAGCTATTAGCAAATCGCAAGGAATACGTAAATCTATGGTTTGTTTATCTCCTTTCCTTCTTCGTTTGGAATAGATTAGAGTATTTCAGTGGTATCAATGGTAGTAACATTAATATACGGGAGAGAATAAATTATTATGAGTAAGTGGAACTTATCCAAAAGGGCTTGCACGAAACCCTACCATCAAGTTTAAACGTATAAACCAAATAAATATTTCAAATTAAATAAAATTCCTGTATTCAATGTGGAAGCATTAAATTTACTTATTGATTATCAAATTAAACAATACAACCCGTTCAAAATGGCGTGAGAAGAACCGGCGAAAGAATCTCAGATTTTATTTATGAGTATATGTTAATATTAAAACTTCAACTACATACAATTTTTTTATTTATTTCTGTGCTTTGACGAGTACTTATTTAGCGAGATGTAAATTTACATAGTGACAGGGAAATAGTTTTCTATGATAATTGAAATTATTTTAACGTATGCTCTTTATTACAGTGAGCCGTGCGGGCCTAGTGACCGCCGAATTCTGAATTCTGAATTTCATGAGATTAATTTGTGTCTATAATTCATCACGTGCTCGACGTTAGAGGAAAACATTGTGACAGAACCAATATATGGCGGATAAATATCTGTCACGTGTAAGTAAGTTCCAAATCTTCTCCTCAAAGGGAGAGGAAACCTTAGCCACTGAACATTTACAGGCTGTTACTCTATTTTTTTTTTTTTGTTATAATATTATGTATGAATATGAGAGTCAGTGGTCCAGTATAAGGCTTATATGGCAGCATATCCCGTCCGTCCTGTGTTAAAATAAAAATATATTGGACAGAGAATTGCTTATTATTGAACGGGAGGACATCACTAATATATCGTATATAAAGTAGAGATATGTATGTATTGTATGCTGAGGTATTTTGCTTCGAATAAAACATGGTATAACGCTAATTCAAAATATTTGACATTAGTATAATCTAAGAAGCTTTATATCACATCTTGACCTCAAAGACCAGATGAGCCAGATTTTTTTTGTATGTCGAACTCTTGTTGGTATCTGAAGAGTTTTGTAAAATTTTGGACCTTTATTAAACATATAGCTCATATTTATTACTAGTTGTGCCCGCGACTTCGTGCGCGTTTGAATTTAATAAAAAAGCGTGACTTTATTATTATTTTACATATGATTCTAAAATAAAAAAAGTAGCCTAAGTTACTCCTTATTATATCAGCTATCTGCCAGTGAAAGTCCCGTCAAAATCGGTCTAGCCGTTCCAGAGATTAGCCGGAACAAACAGACAGACAGACAAAAATTGTAAAAAATGTTATTTAGGTATATGTACCGTGTATACATAAATATGCATTTAGTAAAGTAACCGTATTTTAATATTACAAACAGACACTCCAATTTTATTATATGTATAGATAATTATATAATTTTACTTTGCAGAAATGCAGAATAAATATTTTTTAGTACATTCATATTATACTTAGAATATTGTTATAAATTTTGCCTAATAAGTGGAACGAAAACTCGTTAAAATTAAAGTAATCTTTTCCTCATAGCATATGTAACATGCGTATGCTACTACATTTTAAAAATATATTTATGAGTACATTACATTACAACTTTTGTTTGCCAAGAATAATTCAATTCATTCTTAATGCGAGCAATGTATATCGTGATATGCAAATAATTCAGTTAAAGATTTTATTTGTCGAATGTTTATAATACGAGAGGGAGTGAAATTACCAAAAATGATCAGTAAAGGCTCCATTAGGCTTTACAGGAGGGCTTGGAAGATTTTAATTGATACGTAAGTATGCGTCTAACTGATTGAAAGTTACATTTATTTATTTTCAATTAAATATTATATTTGATTATTGTTTACATTTTCAGAATAGTCCATATCAAAATATACTTCGTCAAAAAATTTAAGTTTTTTTTTGAACGCTACATGACAATTTAAAAAGATATATTTATCTTGAATGAAAATTAACGAGTACCTACGCTTTGTCAAATGCCACGAATTGTACAATTTCTTTACGACGCCTATAATGGCAGTGGTAGCCGCTTACCTGCTTGCCCGTACGTCTCATTTATGTGTAAAAGGCTTTTTAATAGTAATTTGTTATTCATCTGTAAGAACTTGTTATTTATAAGCGTCATCATATAAATCGGTATCGGTGTAATCAGTCTATCGTTCTCTATGGATTTGTATTACTCTTGCACGTACAGACATCTAAAACGATATACCTAATAGTATTATCTAAGCGTAGAAATTTGACATTTATTCCATAATGTTTAAGGAGTATTTTTAAACAACAATTATAATGACGAATTCGTTAAGCAAACCACTACTCTGAATATTACCACACAATATTATATTAAGGTACACGACCTTTTTGTGAACAGGTCTAGAAGCTATTTCCTTTTCAATCGATTGTGTATTTAAGGCTCGAATTACGTACTTCATTCTCCGTCGTTTATTTTTAAAACAAAGGCTTAATCTAATTCAACATAATCAATATATTACGGTTACAAAACAAACAATAATAGAAACGTGAACACAATACAAATCCCCCGAATATATTGTTACCACAATTGAGGTACATTAATCTCATCAATATTGATTTGACTAAATTCAATGACGAACAATTAATTTATCACGTGTATTGTTTTTCGTCTAGCACTGGGGTTTAAATAGTCAACTCGACACTCTTGAGGTTGTCAAAGAAGCTGACTAAAGATCACATCCTACGAAGTAACTCTACTAAATTGACAGTCGTAAACTTAACTAAAAATTACAAATTTTGAGCGGGTAAAGCTGCAGGATAGTTTCAGATAGTTCTATATATGTATTTATTTATTTGAAGAGCCACCAACTAAGCACACATCCAAACCAATGTGATTGCGGTACATAACATTTTTTTTAAAAACTTGAGAAACGATAGTTCAATTACAGGTGACATTATATTAGCATTAGATTAAGTATCTTGAGTAACATTTATTTTAGTACAATAAAAAATAAACTTGACCCTTATTACGTTAAATTAAAATATAAACTTTTTAATAATCTTCGTAAAAGTGTACAAATAGTTTTCATAAATTTAAGTTGATAGTCAGCAAATACATGAATATTACAACTATGTGGTAACGCATTAAGTAACTCCTACATCTGACAATTTCGTTGGGAATGATACGCATTCGATTTTCAAACTGAATTATTCAAATAAAATATGTCGATCTGATATATGTTGATATCGATTTCAAAACTGATGTGTAGGTAGCTTATAATATGTGCCCTGTGATCAATTATTACGTATTCTAACGTATTAAAAACATGTAATCTAAAACTAAGAAATAAAATAATTACTAAAACTCTAGTTCTATTTTTGGTCTAATACTATTATCCGTTCAATTTATTATAAGCCTATTTTCGTATAAAATTCTCGTGCGACCGCGGTATGTTCCAATGAGCTCAGTACAAAGACCTACCCCGCGAAGTTTCCGACCCGTTTTTGAAATACGCCTCGCTCCAACCTCTCGCTAATCTGAAGACATAAAGTATGTTGTAATTTTCAATAGCTACGCCGACAGAGGAAAATTAATTTCAAAAGGCTACTATAATATTGACGTTATTCTTCGTGAATAAAAAATGGTATTTAAACGAATAGTCTCGAGATTAAGTTTTGATGTCGCCTAATAAATTTAGGAGGGAGGGATGCGGTGCTATTGTCCTTTGTTAATAATAAAGATTTTTTTTTTTTAATTAATTTTTCATAATTGTATGAGGTATAAAATATTTTATGAAAAATTGTTACATTTCATAAACCAACTCTCCTGCGGCCAGTTTAATACTGAAAATCTACTTTTAACTTTAATATATATAAACTTAAAAAAAATAAGATATGAAAGTCAGTCTTCTTACTCCTTATATTGCTTCTCTGAATCAGTTCGGTACACGTGAAATCTATAAAGAAATATATTTATAATATACGTATAAACTTTACAAACGGATCCATAACACGAAACCCATTCATCGTTAAAAAAATGTAACACCAGATTAAATTGTAGACTGTACGAGGTTCGAGGTACAATCTACAAATTATTGGCGAATAAGCATCAAGGTACTCGAAATATTTACAGGAAGCTATAGATATATAGCAATTATATTTGAATATAAAATAAAATAAAGACGCGGAGCGTGTGATAATTTATCAGTATAGTACGGATAGATTTATATACTATATTATTTGCGTATATGTCAAATACTATAAAGGTATATCTGGATTTGTTTGCTTCATAATTGTGGATACAATGAAGGATCATCTAGCCATCATTGTATTCACAATTCTATAGCCGGTTTCAGATGCAGTGCTTGATGAGCGATACAGTCATATTCACCAGGATTATTTCCTTTCTTATATGATGATATTCTTAGAAATTAGTTACAAATCAATTAATAAGAAATATTTTTTAGATGACAATGCTTCGGTGGATGTTCGAAGTGACGAGACTTGACAAAATCCGCAACGACTAGACATTGCCGACAAGCTGCAAGAGAGCGGGCTAGGGATAGTAAAACTAAACTCTCCTGACTAAATGGTTATTATTGTGGTCAATCTAAACATCACGGGGTCTATACCCAGAGGGAGACTAAAGACGAGATGGATAGATGTAGTCAAGAGCGTTCTAAGTTCCTGAAATATCTCTAAAAAGGATATATCCGATAGAGCGAAATGGAGGAGAAAAATCAGAAAGGCAGATCCCATCATCAGATAGTAATTAGTTGCTTGATTATAATATGGGTATCAAATGAAAGGACGTACTGAGAATGCGAATGCGAGTTTAATTACATCATATCAACTTATATTGAGATTTTTAATAAATTGTGTCAAATGTAAAATGACGTTATGAGTTAACACTAAAAGTTATTGTTTTTATTTTTAGCGCATTTAAATGTAAGCTTGTTTATAAAAAGGTTTTTTAATTTTAATTTATTATACTTTGAAACAGTGCGAGTGAATAGATGGTTTGACGTTGTTCTGGACGCGTAGCTTCTCGTTTATAAGGACACTTTTTCTGTAACGAAACAGAGCTTGTGTAACAAAGTATTACTGAAAATCCTTTATGAGCACGTGTCTTACTCTGTGGAATCCACGTAAAGTTGGAAACACAAAGGACCGGCAAACCTCCCATGTTTATAATCGCCTGATTGTTGGTCCCTCTAGAGGCGGATAGCGTCCAAATTTAATAATCTATTTTGTTTAATATAGTTAAATAATTTATTTGTTAGGTTTAACATTTAAATTATTGTTATATTTCTTAGCAACTAGTTTTCGAAGGTTAAGTAAAAATAAGTTGTTTTCTCGTGTATTCATCAGTCATTCTACCGCGAAGCAGCAACACTTGA
Organism: Vanessa tameamea; assembly: GCF_037043105.1. Classification (NCBI taxonomy): domain Eukaryota; kingdom Metazoa; phylum Arthropoda; class Insecta; order Lepidoptera; family Nymphalidae; genus Vanessa; species Vanessa tameamea. The sequence goes on along the minus strand of NC_087315.1, from coordinate 3,529,582 downwards.
TTGGATTCAATGCAAGTTTTAATAGCAATTTAATATGATATGCTATTTTTGTAAGTAATTATTTATAGACGAAGCCCCTAGTTTCCACTCAATAAATAAAATTATCTAAATCGGTTTCAAACAGGGTATATCGCGTAACATAAAAAAAAAAAATCGAATTAGATAACGTTTCTGGAGTATGTTAGAAAAATTAAAAAATGTTCAGTTATGGGTATATTATTGTATTAGAATTACAAATTCAAGTCATTAGTAGTACTCAGTTTGTATTGCATTCCTTAAACGGGAACTCGTAGCATGATGTATTTAATAAAAATAATGTTTGCCGCTATTAAAGAAGCCACGCCTTGCAATAATTATGATGAGCTAAGATAATTACAAACGCCAGACCGCCGTACAAAATGCTCTACCGTTCTTTTAATTTAGTAAGAAAAGTAAAATATTAATTTTCTTTTACAAATTATTCTGTATATTTCACAGCGTTGATTACGTGCCCTTGTCGAGTTATTCGAAGAGATTTTATTTTTATCTAAAAATATTTTGATTATTCATAATATTTATTTTATACTAGAAATATGTGATATTATATTCTAATATACCCATAAAATTATATGAAGAGTAACTGAATTGGTTTGAATCGGGGAGATTCTCCCAGTAGGGAATTCCCCATATTTTTCTTTTACATATTTATGAATCTTGATTGGAGATAGTGTCATGGACGAGCCACTAGACGACTTGCCAGTTAGTCACGGAATTTTACTATTGTAAATAAAAGTAAAGTAATACTTTTCTAATGTCTAATGACTTAAATGTACAAATTATGTCATTGGTGTTTACAGGGGTAAAATTAAATTTTGATTTGCATTCTCGTACATTTTCTTTCATCAATGATTCGGCAACTGCTGGAGAAGAAACAAGTAACTTAGTTGTAGAAACTGGTACGTCAGCAAAAAATTGTTCAAAAACTGAAGCAACTTCCCGTTCACTATTTATGACTTTATTATTATAATTTAAGTTCAATTCGGTGCTCCGACTGCCACCTCTACCAGTTTGCACAATTAATAATTTTCCAAGTCATTTTTATTTTGTCATGTGCATTCTTAATTCTATTTTTAATTCTATTGTTAAAGACTTTGCCAAAAAGCACACTTTTCTACATCATTTTGAATAGATACTTACATAATTGGCAAAAGTGGCACTGTGATTGTACGTCCTTTCATTATAAAGCTCGTACATTCGTTGCCTACTTTTATAAATTCCAATAGTAGCCCAGTCATTGAATTTTAAAAAGTTTTTTGTATTAACTGTTTTAGAAGTGAATATTGCATTAAACTTGTTTCTAATTAATTTAAATAGATTATTATACAAAACATTGGGATTATCACTAAAAGATAGGTGTGGGAGATTGGCCATAATATTACTTCTAAACTTTTCAATACGACTTGTGGTCAAAGGAACAAACATTATTTTTTCGGAATTGCTTATTTTTTTAACATGGAAATTAAATAAAGCTTGTTGTCCACAACGATCTGAATTTAGTTTTTTATGATAATTTTATTTTGTGGAATATGGGTTGCAATTATGTTATCTATGCAAGTTGCTGTGGAATCTGTTATTCTAGTTGGTTCTAAGAACAGATTTACTAGATTATATGAAATTAACAATGATCTGAATCTTATACTTGTGGTTATATTATGCAGTACATTTATATTAAAATCTCCACAAACAATAATTTCTTTATTAGATTCAGAACTAAAAGTATTTCTAAAGAATCCAATATACACGCTAATAAAATATTTCTACAAAACGTTTTTGTTCTTACCGCTACCTATAAAAACTAATACAAAATAAAGAATTTCATTCATTATAAAATATAAATACAACTCTAAAAAAGAACAAAGCTAGTATATAAAGCTGTTTGTTAGAAGGACGAGATAAAGAGACAAAACAATATATTGCATTTTCCTGTTCGAAACACAGCCCGCAGCGTCCTCATCCTGTTGATGAATAATAAAAGAGATTGAACACAAATACTTATCGCAATTTTGTTATTGATATCATAAATATAAGCACACTCGGCTGCTCGCTTTTTAATTCGCTTGCCTTTTAACATTTGTTTGGGTTCGCTTCGAAATTGAAAAGAGATTTGATAGACGTTCATTTGTTTAATTTGCTTACTCATTTTTGAAATGTTTGGTGGTCAAACATTCCTTAGGAGATGGGGTGACTCTCATCTATGTTGCCTCATTGGTCTAGTGGCTTGATTATAAGGCCTCAAACTCTGAGCTCTAGGAGTCAAACCAGGTTATGCTAATAAAAAGAAATAGGCTATTCCGTTTAAGAAGATAGCGTATTTAGACTCTTGCCTTGCAAAGAACCTTAAATCTGTTCTGATCTTCCATCGTAGTGATTTTCTGTAACGCGCATACTTTTGAGCTATAATACTATGTAGATGGCTAGTCATCCCCTCGGCCAAATTATGAATGGCCACAATGTCAGAAGGACATCATAATAAAAACTTTGCTGCAACTTCATGGCGTATATACTAGTGTTATTATTGTTTCGTGAAATATTAAGTAATTATGAAAAAGAAGAATCCTTGAATTGCTATATCTTACTCTGTCTATATGTCTATATTAGAAAGCAAAAGGTGTAGGTATTTATTAGAAATACATTACATTATATAAGATAAAATATTCATAGATTACTTTCGTACTGCCAATATGCCAATACATGTCAAACTTTTGTTTAATAACAAATATAAATTTGTTACGATGTATATTGATGTCCGTCAAAACCTATTTGAGATACGGCAGTCATTCTCAAGACAAAAATGACTGTTTAGGATGTAATATCATAGTTAACAAGAGTTTACTCTCTGTTACGCACGGTGAGAGTCAAGCTATAAGACTAAAGATTGAGGTACTTTTGAAGGCCAGGAGAGTAAAACATTTTAGATACTTGTAAAATAATTAATTTTAAAATCTCAACGACTGCCTAAATTTAAGGAAATATTCGAAAAAAATATTTTTTCCACATTCAGAAGAACATTATTCCTATTATATATCAAGTGGTTGTCTAGTTAATGAATGTTCTCCAAAATTCAGGAATTTTCTTAATTAAAATGTTAACCAATGAAAAGATATGATAAGACCACTTTCAGTTGGGCGTTTTACGATATTTTTTTTAATATAATATTATTTGAACATCATAGCTAGTGGATGTTGAAATAACATGCGTTTTTAGTGAAACTTCTTCACTAGTTTCAGGTCCGGTCAGATTTTTTTTTTTGTACTTTTGGTGTTTCTTTTCAATTGTTTTTGTGTGCCTGCAAATTTTTGGGATTACTGATTTTATTTTATTTTCATTAGGGCAACCAACAGTAGATAAAATATTACATCCAAAATAAAAAATAAATTACATTTCAAAATTATCAAGGCAAAAGTTCTACTACTTACAGGTAGTCTCTCCATGCAATATCATATTACACAATGTATGTATTAAATATATAAATTAATATAAGCAATAATTAAAAATAAGCAGTACAATACATTTTTCAACTATTATATAATAAATAATAATTAATAAAACCAATAAGATAAATCATAAAATTAGAATTAAACACAAATAAAATTCTTTATTTTTCGATTGAACTGAGGGCGACTGTCATGACATATGTCTAAATCTTTTATTTGAATACTGTGATGAAAAATTATAATCTCGATATGATGGAAATTATATTTATTGATGACTTTAGACCAAGCTGAGTGTTCTGGTATCAATAAATCAAAAATCAATATAATCTTTATTCTAGTAGGCTCATAAAAGCACTTTTGATTTGTCATGTTAGTGTTGAATTCAATGTAAAGCTATCACTGGCTTAAAAGGTAGAATGCACCTAAACAAACTGGCAAGAAACTCAGTAGTTACTGTTTTCCACCATTTAATAACAGAATATGTCAATAAAGTGCAATTATTTTTTTTATATATCCCGCTAATGACTTTGTAAATATGTATATTTTATTACGAAAAAAAATCTGTACTATAATAAATAAATTAAAAAGTTCTATGAAATCGCAATGCTGACCTAACATTTTCATTAAAAATATTTTGAACATTTGGCACCGGAGATCCGTTTTTTTTTATATTCATTCATTTATGGTTCTCTTCATAAACTATTTAAAATAGTTAAGTTTAAAGTCGACAAAATAAAAACGAATACATTGGAAGTCCTTAAAGTATTGCCGATCGTGTTGTATGATTTTTTAATAAGATTTTCGATAATGACGAATTAAATTCAGTATCTCGTTTTCGTATTTCGAAAATAACAATTCATTATTACGAAAGCGGATCTCAATTATGACGGAAATCGTTCAAATTTGCTTTTCACATCCTCTAAGATAAATTAAAATATAATAACTTATTTTGAATGCTTTATTAAATTGATGTTCTTTATTATTTATTTTGTATATGAAGTAGAACTTGTCATATTGAATTTTTAACAGAAGTTCATGCATAAAATATACATATAAGTTTTTTTGCATAGACATTAGTGCTTTAAGAAGTTTAAACTATTCCATTCATTACACTAATGTACTACCCAATTGACAAGACTAAGAAGTTATGTCTCATGTGCATTTAGTTGCATTGGCTCACTCAACCTTCAAACTACAATACTAAATAATGCTGTTTGGTAATAGAATAGCTGATGAGAGGGTGGTACCTACCTAGGCGGTTTTGCACAAAGCTATACCACATACAGTCATACATATACAAAAATAAACCAGAATAGACATACTTTTTATACATCGGAACTGTAAACTATAAGAAAATTATGAAAATAAACATGTCTTGTCGTAACACTAGGAAATACTTTATTTTATATATTTGAGTCACTTATTTAAATAAAACGTAACAGCCTGTAAATTATAAGCCAAAGACGTTATTTTTTGAGGAGAGAGGTTTTTAATGTTCAAATTTCCTACATTTTTTCCTTCAATATCACGTGAAAATTTGCTATTTACCCGAGTTCGAACCAGCAATCTTCGCTTAAGATTTCTCATGCTCTAACCACTGAGCCATTTCGGCTCTTGATGTAAACCCAGTGCGTTACAAATAATCGTGAATGATCTGATGAAAACTAACGTGTCATGTTGTTGAAACCAATCTCTGACCATAGGTGACAATGCAATTACAATATGGACCTGTAACTTTGTTATGAAATTACTACAACTAACAGAATTTGGACACATTATAAATTATCAAACGGAACGTGTAAATTCCACGAATAAATCAAGTTAACACAAATGCATATTAACAAACTTTGTTTTAGAATTCCATGCATCAATCCAACAATATTATAGTTTAGTAAATCCTATTAACTTTTTAATACATGTCCTCTCTAGAGGTGCGTATTTACAAAGTATGTTTCTGCATTTCATGCACCTGGTGAATAGCATTATGCAATGAACTAACTTTTCCCAACAAACTTACGGTTGAATATGAATACAATGTATACTTTTTGTTGTATTAAATTATTCTTGCCTTTTGATTCATTCCAATAAATAATATCGAGTCAGATTTTTGGAATGTTTTGTAATAAAAAACGTATTTAAATTATTATTTTATTTATTTATTTATACATAAAAGTTTACAAAAAAAATAATTATAGCTAGCATCAGAAAACCACCCAGGTTTGTTATAAATGCTAACATAGAGTTAAATCTAGTTTCGTTATCTACAGAACATTAATGCCAGTTAAACATGTCTATCAAAATATCATAACTTACTTAAAAAGTATCATTTCAGTTTCCGAATGACGTCACTCTGAAATTTGAAGGATTTTTTCTATCCATTAGAATGGAATAAGGGTTAACAATTAGCGTTAGCCAAGCAAGGAAAGGTAATCTATTTAAATATTAATACTGACTATAAAAGTAATTGATCAAATAAATATTTTCCTTAGAGACTTTCTTAGAAGTAATTAAGAATGTTTTAAAATTTTAGCTACGTCTACATATTATAACAACCTCCAGTTCTACATCCTAGAGTCTACAGTAATATGTTTATGTTACCTTGAATTAACAGGATTTAGGTACACTCTATTCTATCAATAACAGGAAAAAAGCCAAATAAACAACATTTGACAGCAAATTGATGCGATATCATTGTTTGAGAGCTTGATTAATCTATGATATTCAATATGGATTTGCGAAAAAAGGGCTTTTTGAACTTCGGCGAAACTGTTATCGGAATTTTGGAAGTAAAATTAAAGTGGAAATAAGTAGTTAAGTGTTGTATTATAAATAAAGACATATTAATCATAAACTATTAGTAGTGCACAATACAGCTGAGTTATTAGCAAATCGCATGAAATACGTAAATCTAAGGTTTGTTTAACTTTTTTCCTACTTCCATTGGAACAGGCTATATGCTAAAACATTAAGAAAAATCGTTTATTTTTTAACAACTTATATCACGATATCCAATATATATTGACAAGTAACTTTTTCACCAGCATTATTTACATCAACACCTAGTATTTAATACAAAATTATAGGTATCATAAAAAAATAATAAAAAAATAAATGAAAGCAATTCAATAAATGAATAATTTCAAACGTTATTAAATAGCGAGGCCGAGATGAATTTAGTCTCGTATTCTTTCAAACGCTTCTTAGTCGCCACTTTGCTGTTAAAAAAATCTCCAAATATTTCTTTCATATTTTAATTAAATTTACTTGAAACCTATACAAAATATATTTCAATATATTGTATAAATATTAATTTGAAAAATGCGTATCTTTTAATATAGGTTCCTTCATGATATATTTTATTATTTGATACTTAATATTAATCCATGACGTTTTTGTTCGTCTACAAATAGGACATTAAAGGGAAATCTTTAACTATTATTTATGTAGATAAAGGTACCATTAAAGTCTTTTTTATGTCAAAAAATTGAACCATTGGGGTAGGTGTCCCCAGCTAATCATACAGTCTATCGCCAAGCAGCAATACAATAATTATTGTGTTTCAGTTTAAAAGGTGAGTGAGCCAGTAAGTAAATGTAACCAAATGTACAAGAGATATAACATCTTAACTATTGTTGGCGTAATAGCTATGAGCGACAGTACCTTCTTACCATCAGGTGCCACATTAGCTGGACATTTAGTTTATGGGTTCGAATATTTGGTTTTTCTTTTGCCCCAACCCTTCTCTGGTATAGATAACATTAATTAATTGACAATATACTCCTAGTTTTACATTTTCAGATACTTTTATATTAGTTCATAACAATATGAGGACCGAAAGGGCCCGATTATAACCAATCCATCAGACGACCACTTATTAAAAAAGTTATTGCCTTTCCCTAGTGACAATTAAACTTAAAACTAGGTAAAATGTTTCAATGTAGCATAAACTACATAAAATAAAAGTAATCTACCAAGGAATATAATATTAGGAACGCTACAGTTTCTACTTTCCTTCCATAAGTGTTCTTCTTCCATAAGTTACATAAGTATTACCATCTATCTTAGTAAGCGTTTCTTAGAAGTGGGGACGCCAATAATAAAAAAGACCAGGGAGTATGCAGTTTGTTGTACGATTAAGACTTCAATTGTTATTATCACGTTGATTCACTTGACCACCAAACCGAAATACAGCATAACATTTAAATCCTATTATAATAACTTTAGTCTATTTATCTAACTGGAAGACCTAGCTCAGAATTATATTATATTACTATCAGTTTTAAGGGTGATACACTTACTGATAATATGTAAATCAATGACACGTGTATGTAACGTTAATGAGAATTACGTGCCGTAAACTATATTAACAAAACAACGTAGAAAAATACGTACTTTTAACCGAGGGTGAGGCTCACCGATAGGCGATCGGAAATCGGATTCGTATCTTTTTTATAGTGCAGTCATCATTTGTTTTTTTATTGGATCAGTTCTATAATAACTTTAATTATAATAATTAAATCGCGCAAAATAGTCTGATGCCTAATACTCAATACAAACTTAAATTACGTTCCGAAACGAACGAATGTTATTTGATAATTCCTCAATTTTTTTTTTTAATTTCCTAATATTTTATTTTACAACTAACAATCATAATACGTTATATTCAATTTGGAATGATTATATACCTTCAGGGGTTGAAAGGTTCAGTCAATTAGAGATTTATTCATCCTTGAAAATATACATCAGATTATAATCACTCAGCGAGATGATTCAGAAAATATTCCCGTAACGGGTATTCCAAAATATTCTATTGATGTTATCACTCAAAGTTATTTGAGGAAAAAGCCGTGACTCGATATTTGGGGTATTAATTTTTATCTTCAAAACTCGAGGTCGAGTGAAATGAATGATATTTATCTCTTAGTAACAAATAACTTTACTGCCGCGATATATCCGTCCCGCCCCTCACATCCGTGGAGACCACGAGGCCACTAGGCAACAAAGTCTCGCTCGTATATAATAACAGAGTAGATAACCGAGGTTTATAGGCGACACAGACGCGATCACCGAAAAATATAACTCCCATATAGTTTATTGGCGTCTTTGTAATAAATGAGAACTGTGGAAATGTGTAGAAATCATGTACATATCCGATAAACAGGCTGCTGAATCTATTAGTAGATTAAAGTAAACGCTTTCTTGCAAAATAGTAAAAAAATCATAATAATACTATCAATTCATATGAGATTTGAGTTCATGGCTAAGCTTTTTTTAGTTTTATTTTAGTTCATTATAAACACATCACATCAAATTAATAGTCATTGAAATCAACGTACATCAGTGCGATTCTGTAAGAATTAATTTCGTTTCTCACTCGTGAAATATGAAAAAAAGTGTATCCAATAAATTTTATAATTATTATAATGTCGTATACATTTAACGCTCGTATTCTGGGGAGAGTTTCGATTTTTTGTTATAGAATACCTCTACTTATATAAATTATAATTACATTGTCTGAAAGGTAATTCTGTAATGTCAATATATAAAGTCTGCACTGTAACAACCTGCATACTCGATTATAGCTCAAATAGAACATACCTATTACTGATAGGTCTTAATATCAAAAGGCCTGTCTGGGTTTATCATGTATTCTGAGGCTGAACATTTTGTATCGCTATATTTTGGTCTGAAAGGTAAGCGCGTCATTATTATTACAGAGACGTAACATATTCGATCCCTTAGTTTCCAGTGTATTGATGGAGAAAGGTGGTTTTTACTCCCTAGAGTGATGACTTATGGGGGAAGATGTTTAGTAAAAATTAGGTGGCCCATTTGTCCAGGCTTCTTAAAATAGATGAAAAGAAATAAGCAAGTCCCTAATGGCAATCAAGCTCATTTTAAGCCAATGTCGAAGTTAGGAAAACTCGACAATGCTTAAGAGCGTTTTCAGGAAAACTTCCTCCAATAAAGTTGAGGAATTCTTCATTTAGTGCAGTTAGAGATTGGTATTGTCAGACAGTTGGGAAGTTACACACTGCCAAGGTATGTAGAAAGTTCACTTAGGGCATGTTTGATAGTAAAATTAAACGTTCGTTTTTAGGTAATATCCTAGCATAGCGATTCCTGAAACCCGAAATTTGAATGATTATAAATAACATTTTAATTTCTGCTAAATTCTCAGCCTTTTTGTGTTCGTGTTGCTATTGACAATTTTAATTTTTGTTAAAACTCCTAGCCTCCTGCGCAGGAAATATTAAAGTGGACACATACCCAAAAATAGGTGTGGTCTTTATTTTCTTATAAATTAAATGTAATCCAATCGGGTTGCAATGGCAATCTTCGCCCTGGCATTGACTGCGACTATTTTAATAATCGCATCAGAAATCATTTTTTTCTGAAGCATGCTAGCACAATATGAGTGGGAGATCGTTTGACTATATACAACTATATTTTAATATATTAAAATTATTAATTATTTTCGATCCATAAATATATCTTAAATGATCATGCGAAAAACTATCAGTTACATATTAATATTTCAAAGATAAATAGTTATACTTCGTAAAACAATTATACTTTTAAAATTTAATACGTAACTGTAACGTACTTATCTACTCAAGATCTAACTCTTGTAAATGAAGATGTCGTTATCAAAGCGACGAGGGTAAGTTAGCGAGTCCTCGAGTTTCAGTGTTTGTCTGAAAGTTAAGGAGAATTGTTGCATAATGCGCTACTCGATGCTGGGACTTTGAGGAAGACTTGTGTGATATATATTTTTGAAATACAGTTGTGTGCAAATATTTAATTTTATTATGAATTATTTTTAAAGTTGAAATTGCCTAGTGGTTGAGGCGGATTAATCGAAAGCTACAGGCTTAAATTTGAATGCACAAGGCGCTACAAGAAATTTAAATTATTTCTTGCATCTTCAATGCGCCATCAACCTTGGGAACTAAGTTATTATATCCCTTGTGCCTGATTTATATTGACTAACTCACCCTTCTAATCGGACCACAATAATATAAAGTATAGCGTTAGCAATACAAAGTATTGGGGAGGTAGAATATATGAGAAGTGAGTGGTACCTCCCAATGGGTAGGTACCCAGAGGAGCTTGCACAAAGCCCTACCCCCAAGTAACCTTGGAGCAATTGTGTAAAAACCCTTATTAAAAGTATAATACCTCACTTTTTTCCTCCACTGGTAACAGGAGAGCTGGTTCATTTTGCCCAGAGGATCGGCATTGCTATTCAACGGGCTAGCATTCTTGCCACCATTCCACGCGGTCATGATTTGTACTATAAGAATTTTTAATTTGTATTTTTATATAATTTAGGTCTTTATGTTTATAATGTTTATGTAAATAAATACATTAATTACGTTTATATAAACTATTTTCGATACATTAAACAAATAATTTAATGGATCGACTCCACTGAGGTATTTATTTTATATTGACAATCGAAGACTTAATTTCTACTTTAACGTCATCGTCTGGCCTGAATGTTTAATTGTGGAAATGAAAACGTTTTAGTTCAAGAAGAAAAACATAAAATAAAGTACTAGACATAAATAACATACTGAAGACCCAGCTTCAAGTAAACAGGAACGTCAAATAATTAACAATATTTAATATAGTTTATAATATCTATATTTCCAGTTTTTTTTACAATCATCCATTATTTTCCGTTTTCCAGCCCAGATTAACGATTCCCATGTCCAATTCAAAAATATTCTTTTTCTACTTTTATATTTATAAAAATGTTAAACCAAAAATTGTTAATTAAATTTATATAATTCTTTGATTGAATATAATTCAATAGCTAGAAGCTATACAGATTGTATAGCTTCTAGCTATTGAATTTTATATTAATGATTATTTATAAATATTTTATATGAAATAATTTATAGGCTCACAATACTATTTCTCTATAAATGTGAATTTACCGTCAAATTGTAATTCAAATATACATTTATACTTTATATTTGATGTTATAATTAGATTAATAATATCCAATTACACCAAAGGTGAAAATAAATACTGTTTAAAAAAGGAATCGCTAAAATAATACCAAATTAAACGTAAACCGGGCTGCTTTGACTAAGATCAAACATATGGAGCAGGTGAATTTTTCATCTCAAACGTTGTAAAAAGCAGACTGTACATTTCTCTTGTGTAACCTAAACCGTACCCTCATTAAGTCGACAGTATTCTGAAGTCGAGTCTGTCTCTTAAATAATAATAACAGTTACCCGGGTAACCTAAATATCAAAGTCCAGCTTAAGGAACAATGTTCAGTTTATATATTCCATGTCTTCAATTCTTTGTTTAAAACTATTACTTAGTTAAGAAAAATAATGTTGAATTAATACATTGGCTTAACTGAAGAGAGGTTTTCCACAGGCATAAATTTATTCCAAGATAAGATTTTCCTCTTATATATTACGAACCACTTTACTCAAGTGGCACTTAGTGGGTTAATCAAGTTTTAGGAAATGTCATTAATAGTATTTTTTTATTTTTGTACACGTTCTTCCATGCTTAAAGAGGATATTTAAAGAAAACTAAGGGTCTATATACACTACTGCTTAAGGATGTTTCTTCTTTTGAGGACAAGGCGTGGAATTTATTTCACCAAGCCACTGCAATGCGAGTTGGTAGTTAAACTTGTATTAGATTTTTATTCTACACATGCGACTTTTACTAATTGTGTTCCTTCGTTGCTGAGCACGGAAATCATTAAAAATACAGGTTAAGCACGTTAAATTTGAGTGCTTACCCAAGCTTGGTTGTCCAAATACCTACATAGTATAAAACAAAGTTTCATGCTGTCTGTTTGTCCCTGTATATGTTTAGATCTTTATAACTAAGCAAAGGATTTTGATGCGGTTTTTTTAATAGATAGAATTATTCAAGAGGAAGGTTTATATGTATAATACATGCATAATATAGTAGAGAAACACTGATAATTTTAGAGGTTTCTATTGTGATGTCGTAAATAAACACATATTTTTTTTACGCTTACATTGCAAACGCTGGCTGAACCCTAAGAGATAGATCAAAATAATGTACTACATTATTGTAAACCTTAAAAAGGTCTACAAAAAAGTCTGCGATGGTATATATCTTTCTCTTAGAGATAACCCACAATAACCATTTTTTATCCTATACTTTTTACGAGAAGTAAAACACACAAGAAAACTGTGAAGGTTTTATATAAAGACATTCTGTAGTATATTTACTTTCAGCATTGCACCCGTGTGAAGCCGGGGCGGGTCGCTAGTAGAAAATATTAGTAGATTTTATTTCTTAAACGAAGTATCAATACTTTCTAACCGTTGTACGAGTGAACCAGTCTAATTACATGCGTAAGGAACCCCGATATTGACTGTGTATTGATGACGTCAGAATTTCTAACACTTGTTAATGCCAGTGAGTGTTTTACGGATTTAAAAAAAGAACAGCAAAACTCAAATGGACCCGTCCGAAAACGAAACGGATTATTAGTAAATGTCATGTTTATTTGTATATCCTTAAAATCTGTCTTTAGAAACCCTATCTTACTTTAATAAGGTATTCGAGACGGCGATATCATTATAAGTGCTAATTAGGATTACGTTTTCAAAGAGACTCGCGTTGAAGTTAGCGGATGTGTTGAAGAAGAGAAACTGTTCGTGGCTTGGAGGTTAATGAGATACAGTGCATACTCGTACTTTGTAATTATAGGACTGTTTAATTTGGGCATATTATTTTTATTTCACAATATTTTGGTAATTTCTGTCAGAAAACTACTAAGCATTGCTTTCAATGTTATTATAATGCTTAGTTTTTTAGAGTGTCACGTCGATCTAGTGGTGAGTGGGAGTGGTGGTGGGTTATAAGGTAACTAAATAGCAAGGTCCTGAGATCAATACCTGAGTCTGCCCAATTATGGATTTATTCTGTTAATAAAAACTCTTGCCCTCTATCATCTTCACTACCTAGTTTCTCTTGAGAATTGTTCGCGAGAAGACAATCAACTATCATATAAACAAGACATCTAACTTATCCTCAAAGACGCTCAAAAATAATGTTCTTCATAAATTATTTTTTATATTCGTTATTCAATAAAAATTATATAATAAATCATATTCATCATATCTATTTTCAATTATATAATAAATCATATAGTAAATCCTATGTATATACAACATACATTCATTCTTCATATCTTCAGAACGTATTGTACACAGGAGACGCATCGCAAACAACTTCTAGAGCGCTGTAATCCCCGCTGAGCGCGCTGTAATGAGAGCGCTTTTAAAATACCAGCGTAATATTTCTTAAGGAACTACAACACTGCTTCTTTAAGTCCAAATTATTAGGTCAAATTATTAAAAAATTATCGTGATGGAAAAAAAAAAATACCCTGCATTTATTTTGTCCCAGTATGTCTAAGGAAAAAGACGCGGTAAGGTTTCATAATAGTTTTATAGATGTCGTTAATTTTATTTATATTTAAAATAGTTAGCCAAACTAGTAAATCACATGAAAAAAACGTATGGTCATAATTTAATCAGAACTTGCGTTCACTGTGACCATGGCTGAGATTCATTGATCATCAATGTAAAAGATGCATACAAAGCTCGTAGTGCTAACCTATTTATATTTTCTTACTTTAAATACAATAAAAATAACAAAATAGTACCGATTATTATCAGTGATGACGATCAATCTAACCATGTATAATTCTACTCATTCGTCTTGTGTTTCTCTAGCTTCATTGGTATAATAAGGTACGTCATGTTCCACTTTCCTCAAAAATATAACTTAAATTAAATAAAAAATTGAAATTAGCTGTTGCATTAATTATAATTGCATACTTCAGGATGATGATTGAGAAAAAATGGAGGATGATAAATAAAATAATAAACCTAATTATTTTTTTAAATTGACTATCTCCTTGCGTGTTCGTAATATAATTGCGAATTTGACCTGATAGTTGTTATATAAGAAAATTTGTTAGGGAAAAAACTAAGTATTTATTTAGATAACTATTTAATTACAAGTCACAAAATATATTGGTGGGTTATACATATTTTTGTTTTATATAATATATAATATTGGACAACATCACATACATTACTCTGATCCCAATGTAAGTAGCTAAAGCACTTGTGTTATGGAAAATCAGAAGTAACGACGGTATCACATACACCCAGACCCAAGACAATATAGAAAACTAAACTCGGAGTGGCGTACCCACAAAAACCGGTGTACACACTACTCGTCCACGGAGGTCGTCAAAATTATAAATATATAATTATAATTATAAAATATATTATAAAATATTACGATTACAGATCTTAAATTAGTTTACAATTTTTAAATTCAGTTACAGTTGCTTGAGTTATTCTATAACTAAAAATGTTGCCACCTAGGTTCAGTGTAGGTCACTTGGAATAAACGACTGTTTGAAAAATCAATGTATTATAAATTAGAATATTTTATTTTACTTAAAATTAATACTAAGGCGGCACTGACGATAAAATTATTTTATGTTTAATAATTTAGAACACCATTCGCCAGGCTGGTGTAAACTAAGTTTGTAGAGCGGATTGTAAAAATAAAAGTCACCAACTTCCCTTAGATAATGCTAATATTTAAGGAAACAGGAAATTTCAAGTCTAGAATGAAGGTTACACTCAAACTTTTAGTAGAAACATATTGGCCTTGCATTTGTCACCTTGAAATTTAATCTTATCACGTCTAGGGAATCTTCTCTTATAAAGCAATTGTCAATGAGCAAACTTGATGAAAATCATTAAAACCATGATATTATAAGTCTGTGTATAAAGTATAAGATCCCCGCATACACAAGGCAGTTCAGCGGATCGCCGCAGTCGCCAGAGAGGAATATGACGCAAAAGAGCGTCACGGCATGTTAGTCAAATTTTGTAAAAACGTTTTTTCACTTTGAAAGTATTAACAAAATAAATAGATTAATATTTATACACTAATTCTTGATAAAATCAGTTTTATTAGAAGTCATTTAAATATATTGAAATTAATTAGAAAATCAAACGTCACACTTAAGCGCTATGTGGCCAAAAGTAGTGCCTGTAAGCTCTGTAGTAGTTCCGATAGCTATATTTTCGCTTACCTATATTATGTTTGTTTTTAACTGTTGGAAATAAATAATTTATTATTTAATAAATCTCAAGCCTGTCCAATATAATATCATTCAATTGAATGCGACATGTTTCATTTGAAACGTACTAAATCACGTGTAACAATAGTTAGATATGTGCCAAATAAATAAGAAAACGTCCCTCGTAATTTAACGATTGTCCGGAATCAAACGCTGAGGGAACTCATATTGGTTACCAGCTGGATATGGTACAAGTTATAAATATATTTTAATAAAATATAATCTTTTCAGATTTACTCGAATTTTATTTTGGAAATTTTAACAGTAAAATTATAAGCTTTGTTAATTGTATTTAGAATGTATTCGTAATTTTTTAAGTACCGTAAATTAGTTGTGTGGTTTTTTAGTAACGTAGGATTTTCTTTTGATCTTTCTTACATTAAGTAATCAGTATAAATCAAACAAAGGTAAACTTTCACGTCCGTGACGTAACTAAATAAATTATGTATTTGGTGATTTATACATAGTAAAACAGTCTTAGGAAATCCCGCAAAAATTTCATAATCTTCTTGTTGTAAAGTGAACCAATACTATTTAACTTATCTCCTAACAATCAACGAGGAACAATTTTCAAGGAATTCTATAACAACATTGAACGAAAACAATTTGTGGCTCTTTCACAATGTTTTAAATCTTGTCTTCGAGCTCTAGTAGTGTGAATTTTTAAAGAACTCACGTGACGGTCTCCAAAAAACGATTAAACTGCTATTCTCCACCATTTTCAATGTTTCAGATTCCACGAAACTTTACACGTCAGTTGACGACAGGCAGACAGTTCTCCGTACTGAACATCACGTTTTGCGATTCATTAATTATTGATTAAGAAAAAAATACTCGTTTTATAGAGGGGTACCTCTTGTATGGATTACCAAAATAAAGAGAGAAGGTTATAATTAATTGAGACTAATAATTTACTTACATATATTATTAAAAATAGTGATTTTAACATTTTGATTTTTGACGAAACAATCCTTTGATTACATGCCAACGCACAGTTTTGGACATACCTGTATATTCTGGAAATAGTATATGGCACTGCGGTCTGTAAGCATGTACGTCATCATCGGAAGCTAATCAACGATGCGCAATATGGTTCCAATTGGTCATTTTAACCCGAGAATATTGTAAATTTAAAAGTCGTTATACGCTGATACAATTTCAATAACGCATAATTTCTCTTTTATTTCAGATATTCTAACGCAACAAATAGGATATTAAAAATACTATCGTTGCAGTCTACGCAAATCTAGAGGCTAGAATGTATAATTCAATAAGTATCGTATTTGGCGACCTCGTGTTACTTACACCCCTTACTCATCTCAGAGCGACAGCAATCACTGACCGGAAAACGTCTTGTTATTTAATCGAAGGCGTCCCTATGTCCATCATCTGATATCATCTATCTTCTTCTATATATAAAAAATAACAAGTCCTGACTGACTGATTCATCATCGCCGATCGTAAACTATTAAAGTTAAGGCCTTGAAATTTGGTGAGAAGGATCTTTTTATCGAGTAGACACCTACTAAGAAAGGAACCCCTAAGGGGGTGAAATAGGGGTTGAACGTTTGTATGGATAGTCCGTCATTTTTTAAGTCAGGAACATGAAACTTAATTTTTGAAATACTGATTAAAAATGAGTAGATACGTATTTAAGCGTTTCTGGATTTTTTACCCTTAAAGGGGTAAAATAAAGATTGAAAGATTGTAGAGAATACCGTCATTTTTTAAAGTTAGAAACATGAAACTTTATTTTTGGGATACTGATTAAAAATAAGTAAATATGTATTTAAGCGTTTCTAGATATTCTAGCCCTAAGGGGTGAAATAGGGGTAGCCATTTCGTATATAGGTTAGTCTGTGGGTCCGCCGTTTTTGAAGTTAGAAACATGAAACTTTATTTTTGGGATACTGATTAGAGATCAGTAAATAAATATTTAAGTGTTTTTGCATATTCTACCCCTAAAGGGGTGAAATAAGAGTTGAAAATTTGTATAGAAGTCCGTCATTTTTGAAGTTATAACCATTAATCTTTATTTTTAGGCTACTGATGAGAAATGAGTAGGTATGTATTTAAGCGTTTCTGGATATTCTATCCCTAAGGGTGGAATTTAAGACCTCAAAAATTATGCAACCGCACCAGACTAATAATGAGGGTTCTCTATCGTAATGTCATAGGTTACAGTTATCACTGTACTTAAGGAGAAATAGTGTATATTCCACGAATATCTTAGATACCATCGGAATACCCCTTTAATTTCAAGAAAGTACAGGTCGCGCTTAAATTATGCTTCACCATGACAATTAATAAAGTACAAGGTCAAATTTCTAAAATGGCCGGAGTAGATATAAAAGAAGACTGTTTTTCGTATGGACATCTCTAAATAAGAGAGTGAGCTCTGTAAACAGTCTGGTGTATCTAGCCCACGAAAGTCGAACCACAAATGAGGTCTTAAATTAACGTAATATTTTAAATTGTTATGTAATATAATCAATTTCCACGCGAGCGAAGCCGCGGGCAACAGCTAGTCAAATATAAAAGTCAACCAAATGGAATTTTAGTGCAGATTCATCTACCTATTTTATTTTATTTAAATTTTATCGAGACCCAAAATCTAAAGACATCACTAATGCACACCCCTTCACGTTAATTAATTAATCTTTAATAACTCTTGTAAACACATAATATTAAGATGTATATAATACATATATAGACATATACATATTTCAGACTATTTGAACACATGCAAACTCTTGCAAGAGATGCAAATTAGCTAAGTAAATGGTTTCCTTGATGTTAAAACATTAAAGTATGTCATAAAATATGTTCAGCTCAATTTTATTCTTCAGTTAAAATCTATACATATCTTATCCATTATCTGGACTCTTGTTTAGAAGATAGTATGATTTGCGTTCGTAGCAGATTTAGCTGACACGAACTTTTTTTTTTATGTAATAGTTAGGAGGACCGGCAAATAGGCCACCTGATTTTAAGTGGCACCACCGCCTTGGCACCAATATTGGTACTGTTAGAAATATTAAGCATCCCTTACTTTGCTAATGCGTCTTCAAATTTGGGAACTAAGATGTTATGTCTCTTGTGCCTGTAGTTAAACTGGCACTCTCACCCTTCAAACCGAAACACATCAATACCAAGTATTGCTGCTTGGCGGCAAAATATCTGATCATTGGGTGGTACCAACCCAAACCGGTTTGCACAAAGCCCTGCCACCAAGTATCCAATCACCTTACTTAAAGAATAATCTTTTAAGTTGAAAAAGTCGTGAAATATATAAAGTTCACTTACAACGTACTTTTCTTCGATACTGTTCATGCAGTTTTGAACAACCTTTATTCGAATTTCTGCAAATACCTACAAAGAGAGGTAAATTCTCGAAAGATTCCCCTTTTTCGATTACTGTTTGAGATTTTTGAGCACTTCGATTGTAAAACGGATCGGATTTAAGATATTTTGCAATTGAATTTGAGTCACTTAGCAATATTAAATTCAAAAAATAATTCTTTGAAGTACAAAACTGTATTAACATGAAAGATGATTTATACTTTCATTAACAACTTATTTTATCAATAGTTTATTTTAATACACTAAACATTTTAAAATTGATAGTGTTATTTTACATGTGCTTAATTTGTTTATAATTCATCTCGTGCTCGGCGGTGAAGTAAAACATCGTGAGGAAAACTGCATGTGTCTAATTTCAACGAAATTCTGCCACATGTGTATTCCACCAACCCGCATTGGAGCAGCGTGGTGGAATATGCTCCATACCTTCTCCTCAACGGGAGAGGAGGCCTTAGCCCAGCAGTAGGAAATTTACAGGCTGATTATGTTTATGTTTATGTTAGTGTTCTTTGAATGAATTCTACTTGAATGCCTAGTTGTTTTAAAAGCTAAATTTTTAGGCTGCAAATACCTAGGTGCCAAAAAAAGTTGGCTATTAATTATTATTATGAGTATCCCGAAGGTTAGCAGTTGGTAGTATAAGAACTTCCGTGCTTTGTAAAGAAAGCAAAGTCGATCCTGCGACTGAAAGCCTAGTGTTGGATTGTTGTCCTTTCGTATAATAAGAGTGAATAGAGAGTAACAGAGATTTGGGAGCACTAGTATTTGCACACATGCATAAGCAGATTGAAAATTGCTGACGTGACCCAAATTGCTCAGAAGGAAAAAATAATTAAAACCCGTCAAGTCGATACGCTCAGTTTTTAAGAAAACGGATGCTTTTTACACATTTATAATGTTTCATAGTAAAAATTTTATACAAAAATTTTCAGCAATTAAAATTACATGGAATCTAGCTAACTAGTTAACATACAAAGTTTATGAATTACTTAAACATATTGATTTTATTTTGAATATGCCTGAAGTTTAATAAATGAGCTACAATTTTAAACTATTGGGTTGGAGAAAAATTCCTTTCGTACTTTATATGCAAAATCAAGATGTTTTTTATCCTTGTTTATTTCTAATAGATTGAAATATATATGAGCCAATTTCTTCGATAAATTGTACCCATTTTATAGACAGTGACATAATCCCATTGCTGTAGCAATTTTGGGACTTATGACCAAGAAACTGTAACGACAATAAGTTTTAACACAGTCCTTTCTTGATGTTATAACCTTACATAGAATTCTGAGAATATCAAAACATGTAAAAATCTGAGGGTGCAAAATTAGGACTATATGGTGGATGACTATATACATTTTCCAACCAAGCTCTCTCAATATTTGCTGATTGGCTAAATATGTATGTAGTCTGGAGTTATCATGAGGAAAAACGAAACACTTTCTGTTTATCAATTCTGGTAATTTTTTCTGTATTTCTTGCTTGAATCTCATCAGCTGTTAGCAGTTGTTATCCGAATCGATGATTTTGCCCGACAGGTAACTCTTACGCTACGTCGTAAACTAATATGCCAACTTTGCTCCACGTTTGTAAAAATTGCAACTTTATCTGCAACAGATCGACCAGATCTAACTATGAAGTTAGCTAGTTAGCTTTGACATCAAAATTTCCGGACTGAAAACGCGTTAACCAATTCTGAACCACTCTAATCAGTTAGAAAGCAGAATCAGTACTGCGTTAAGTCCATAAATATCGCAAGTATTTTTCACGGCTTAAGTCTCGCTTTAGACTTTTTTGTAATAAAAATTCAGAATGTATCGAATTTCTTCGTTAGATACACTAATTTTGGTAGATAGAAAAACAATAGAAAAATGGCGTGAAACAGTTTTTACTTTTTATTTTCCTGTTTTTAAATTGTTATCTACGTATTTATGGTATCAAAAACAGCCAGATGCAAACAATACAACCAAAACGATTTCGCTGCAACTTTTTACTTGTAAAATACGAAAATACTTTTTCTAATATACAATTCGTGCGTTCTCAATTACACAATCATAATTCTTTATTACATTCTTCGAATGTAAACAGTTTTGTGACACAAATAAAATATTTTAACTACAAATTTTTATCTATTGAATAATGCTTACCAACTAGAGTATACACATAAACTTAATTACTTTATAGCCATATACAATTTATTTTTTGTCTTGTTGATATTACTCCAACTTAACTACAGAACCAATATTTGTGAGCAGTTGTGAAAATTTACCAACAGGTGACCCATTTGCCAGTGCACTAAGGTATAAAAATATTTGTTGCATATTTGGGCAAAATTTTCATGCAAATATAACTGATGAAGTCGCTTACTCGTTAACGTAAGAAGGCTTAACTTGCATAATAGTAGAATTGAATTGCATTGCTTGCATTAAGAAAACCAAATACATAAGCTTTACATTATCCGTAAATATATATTTGACCACTTGTAGACCTGTCAAAGAATTAAATTTAAATCTTCAATATTTCTTAACTGTTTAGTGAAATAAAAAAAACATCACTTCTTCTGTTTTAAAATAGGTTCTTAATATCGAATTGAAAAAGCAGTTGAACTATACCGTTTTTAAGATTAAAAAACTATGCTTTATTTTATTCATTTTAAGTTAGATATATGTTTCTAAAATGTTAAATCAAAACGATTTAGCAATAAATAAATCTAATTATGTTATTAAACCAACTTTCAAATCAGATTATAGGGTACAAAGACGATTAGGCCACATATAATTTCAGCACGTGACCCTGTATTTAACAGCTTTGTGATAACAACTTTGAAACGTTTCACGTGATATGTATTCCACCATTTATTGCTATCAATTGGACCTTATTTAACAAAACGTTATATAATTAGATATGAGGTATCATATGTAATTTTAGGTTGCGTTGGTATATGGCTAGTATCAATTTATTTGGATATTAGCCATGTACGATACATGGTTATTACCCACTCATCAGGTATTCTGCCGCCAAACAGCAATACTTACTATTGCTGTGTTCCATTTTGAAGGGCTATTGAGCCTTTGTATAGGCACAAGGGACGTAAAATCAAAGGTTGGTGGATCATTGTGCATATAAGGAGTGGTTAATATTTCTCACAGCGCCAATGTGGTGGTTGTGGGGTGTGAGGTGGTCGGTGGTGACCAGTTAACATCAGGTGGCGCATTTGCCCGTCCAAGTTTTTTATCAAAATTTTATCCTATTATAACCACTGACTGAGGCTAAGCGTTGTATGTCCGTCAGTCATTTCGAAATTGAATATAGTGGATAATATATGTCAATAAGGACAGAGTCGTTGTACGAATCATTTTACAGTGGTGTAACCAACTTAAAGAATTAGCCTGTATATGTTCCACAACTACTTATTTCATTTATGAGAAGTAGATTTGAGGAGTAAAAAGGATTTTCCGTCGTAATTCTCGCTCTGGTAGACAGGCAGTAACAAGTTTAGTGAAAAAGTTTCAGTCTACATGTTCGGTGTGTGATGTTACCGTAACAGAGAGACAACGGGTTGGTCGAAGTGTCGAAAATATCGCTGCCGTTGAAGCGTCCGTAGCAAATGAACCAAATCAGTCCATTCCACGGCGTTCTCAAGAGTTGGTCATCGCCAAGACTACTTTATGGCGAATTTTGCGTAAGGATTTTGCTTTACACCCATACAAGATCAGGCTCACTCAAGAACTGAAGCCGATGGACCATTCGAAGCGACGTACGTTCTCCGATTCTCGTTCGTGCGATTTAACGCCTCTAGATTTTCTTGATATTTGGGGCTACATAAAGTCGTTGGTCTATGATAATAAGCCGCCGACGTTGGAAGAGCTCATAGCCAACATTGAACGCGAAATAGCAGCCGTGTCGGCCGAAATGTGTGGCCGAGTCATAGAAAATTGGGTCCAACGAATCGACCGCTGCAAACGTGCCCCTGGTGGCCATATGAGCGAAGTCGAGTTCCATACATAAATGTATTGAATGTACTTCAACCCGATTATAAAGTTTTTGAAATATCTTAAATGGTTTTCATTTTATTTTTAAAAAAAGTTGTCAAGTCCTTATTGAAAAACCCTTTATATATTGACATATAAAACTGTCTAGAAATTATTTTCGACTCTAAATTTTCTTGATATTTTGTATATTTATAATAAGTTTGAACTAACTTTTCTTTCCAAATATATACTTTGTTTAAAATTTCATTTTTAAATAGTAAGACTAGAACTTTTCGGACGATTTTTTAATCTGAATTGAAATTCGTATACATTGTCATATGCACAGAATACGTACTAGGTGGACCGACAGTAACTTTGTTTCATGTTATTTGTGAAACTCTCTAGCTTCCGTGAACTGAAATAGAAAGCAGATATTCAATTTGCTTTTAAAAAAATAGTATATTTTATCAGAAACGACTAGAACTTACAACTGCGTACATGTTAACTTTAAATAAAGACAAAGACTAAAAAAATGACTTTTTTATTTATACTATACTTTCAAAAAACTTTAGATATTCATCAGGTATATGCATATTTCTTGAATTATCAGTATGATGTTATGTTACAGGGATTGATTGGAGATTTTCAACCAAAAATATATTAGTGATCACCGTTACAATTACGAGGGTTGTTTCTGCACCTGATCTCTTTCTGGACGCATCATTTCACGAAAATGAGGGATTGTTTTATTGTTATATGTTTGTGAAAAGCACTAAAAATTACTATGTCTCTCACGATATTACATAATATCAGTTGCGATTGATGATGCTAGTCTCAGATGCTAGTCCTTGAGATTGCCTATCATGGTCGAATTCTGTTAGGCGAACTTCACTAAAACATTATTGATAATATTTTCGGGACGTACGAATGATTGAGGCTAACTTGGAAGCTTATATTTCCAAGTCTTGATTGTTATCATATTTGAAGCTACTAGGTATTTATTATGCAATCACGTTTCGTATTTATTTCGACAATAATGTCTTATTTTGTTAATACACCAGAACAAAGTAATATAATTCTAAGAACTTTAAAACTCGAATGATAATGATTTTGACTTATGACTACTCACTAAATAATACGATCCCATATGCTCTCCGCTTTTTGAGCTTCTACTATTATCTAACTTGTTTTATTAATTTAACAATATTTTTGTTATTGGGTCACCAAATCGACACTTTCGCTTACAAAGGGCGTAAGGGACATTTGACATTTACTTGTTGACTTCAAGGCGAAATATATTACATACTAATAATTAGTATTTAACAAATATGACTGTATTTTTAAATGTTGAAAAAGAGTAACTACTGAGTTTTTTGCCGGTTCTTCTCAGTGGAATCTACATTCCGAACCGGTGGTAGCTTCACTTAATATATTATTATATTGTCTAAGCAGAAGACGAGAGTGAAATTTCAAAATGTGATATGTGACATGGACAATAAGAATTATGAAATTTATAATATACACGGATCAAAATGACGTAACAACAGCAGTAAGTCGGTTGTCAACATTTCACTAGTGAGAACGCCGCTTTTACTTCAATAGGTCATATTATTGTTCAATAATAATGTAAAATATATGTCTCCATACGCATAAATTCAAGAATCTCGAATTAAGAATCGATCTCTCTTCATATCACGATATAAACCGCATTGCGTACTTTTATCTCAATTTAACGCATAAACCCGTAACAGCATCGTAACGCTTTTCTCATGAATAATTTTGTTTTTAATACATCTTTATTGGGTAACATTTTGTACTGTCGCGTTGATATTTTATCGACGTCTTATAGTTAATGTACTTATTTTTAAGCGTACGAATTGCCAACCGTATATTCGAATTATTAAAATTGAATTTGGAATCTTTTGTCTCTATAATGAATCTGACTGCAACGTTATATATCCGAAAATATAAAAACAAAACGTTTCTGCCCAGCAAAAGTTACTTGAACATTTAAATTAAAAGACAAAATAATATTAGAATTCAGAAAGTCCATTCTATTAAAACTTACTTCTTAAACTAAAAAAGAGAAAGATTTATGTTGGTCGCGGTGTATATTTATTTATGTATTTTAACCAATTATTAGAAAAAGGCTAGACTGGGGCGCCCACCTAGGTAGGTTACCCACCCCCCACTTATCATATAATCTACCGCCAAGAAGAAATATTTTGAATTGAATTGAAGTTTGAATGGTGAGTTAATATATTTAGGCACAAGGGACATAACATTTCTGTTCCCAAGGTTCCCAATGTAAGGAATTGTTAAAATTTCTTATAGCCAATGGGTGTGGTGACCATTTACCGTCAGATGGCTCACTTGCCCGTCCGCCTACCAATATAATAAAATAAAAAAATAAATAGGTATTTCTTGAGGTAGACAAAAATATTTTTGACGTATAATCGGGAAAAAATACATGAATATTAAGTATCAACAACGTAAATTTTGTGCTTTCATTGATTTTGTTTTATGTCCCAACAATGTGACATCTAATTATATACTAATTACTTTGACATAAACTACGATTTATGTATCTAATGATATATGTATGTAGAGATTAGTACAGTAACAGGATGTAAATGTACCACTGCTGGTGTAAGGTTTTCTCTCCCTTTGAGGAGATTAGGAAATAATCATTAAATCGCTTAAGTGGTTTCTTTGTTCTATTGATATATTTTTGGATGTTTAATTTGAAAACCAAAGTCTCAACCCTCAGATTATTTATATTCTACATAGTTTCTTAAAGCTGAGAACGCGTTCGTAAAATGGTGGTCAACTGTGGGCAGATAAATACTAATACTAATACCCACACTAATGTATGAAGTTTCGCAAGTGTCAATTGTAGCTTTCATGCACGTGCCAGATTCAGTTAGAAATAAATATATAATTAGACGATTACAAACAAAGCTTACACTATGTATTGTATGTTTTAATCAATTCTGTAATAATAATAATTTAATTGTATTGATAACATTGATATTAAATACATTGACATTGAGAGGGTACATTGACTTTTCTGTTCGATATTGTGTTTCACGTGATTTGTAGTGAGGCTTATATAAGCGATGGAAGCTCCGTACAGAATATTTTACACTTTGAATTGAATTATGTTTTTTGTAATTATCAAGATGCAAAGTTAGTATTAAGGTGGTGTTAATGTTAATATTAATTAATACAATATTACGATTACTACAGCTATTATAATGGTTAAATAAATATTTGTGTTTCATATATAATCTTTTATCGTCTTATAGCCTTAAAATATAATAAAGTAATAGAAATAATCTTAAAATATCCTGACGTAATTTATTAAGTCTTTATAAAAAATCTAACACACGCATAGATAATAATGGCCCGTTTGTTTTTGTTATTTCATCCTAAAATTGATAATTCGATGGTTGTCAATTAGTTGAATCATCGCAGACGCTGCGTCTCGACTCTCGAAAGATAAAGATACTCTTAGCTTATATAGTATTTAAGGTTTTATTTATAATATTTAATTATACTTCAAAGCACGGCTCCATTTGTATCATAAGGATAACAGGGCTTTAAATTATAAGAAATAGAGCACTATGAAAAAACATTTGACATTTTATTTGGGTAATATCATTACATAGTATAAAACAAAGGCGCTTACCGCTGTCTGTCCCTGTGTATGCTTAGATCTTTAAAATTACACAATGGATTTTGATGTGGTTTTTTTTATAGATAGATTGATTCAAGAGAAAGGTTTATATGTATAATACATGCACAATATAGCAGAGAAACAGTTATTATTTTAGAGTTTTCTACAGTTATGTCGTAAATAAACACATTTTTTGCGCTTACATTGCAAACGCTGGCTTTTTTTTTTATGTTAGAGGTGGCAAACGAGCTGGAGGCTCACCTGATGGAAAGTGACTACCACCGCCCATGGACATCTGCAACACTGGGGGGCTTACAGGTGCGTTGCCGGCCTTTCAGGAAGGAGTACACTCTTTTCTTAACTAACCTAATGGATAACTCACGATAACCATTTTTTTATCCTTTACTTTTTACGAGAAATAATAGCTTATTTTCGAAGCGATTTTAAGCAATGCAGCATTATTTCTTATCCACTTAAGTACCCCTAATATTATGCATTCAATATAGATCAATATGGCCCTTTACAGCATGTAATTTAAATGAATATTTTCGAAGATATTACAGATTTAAAACGCAGGGACATAGCGGTTTGTATTGTCTAATGACTGAAAAACTGTGAACGTTGTCAGACATACTGTAGTATGTTTGGTATCAGCATTGCACCCGTGCGAAACCGGGGCGGTTCGCTAGTTATAAATAATTAAGAGAAAACAATCATGTTATCATAATCATTTGCTTTAATTGTTTTTATTGATTATATAAAACCATCAATCTAGATAAGGTCAGATAAAAATGTTTAATTTCAATATCTTAAGTTTAATTAAGTACTAAACAAAATTGAAAATCATCTATGTATATGCAGGAAACTATTAAAGCACTTCTTTAACTCCACCGGACGCAAAAACAGATTTACCATCATCTAAACACATATTAAACTGACTTTAGAATCTTCCGAAACGCCACATAAACCTAAATGGAACCTTTCCTGACCATTTTGGGTGTTTCGGCTTTCTCATCGTATTACATCTCGACGCAAAATAAATCTGAAGTTATTTAATTTGCGTTGTACGATGTACATTGATAGATTTAAATCCAGATAAAATGTTAAGTCGTTTGTAAATAAAGCAATGTAATGCAAAGTGGAATACAAAACGGTTTGATTACTTACATGTCCAATATAAAGGGATTACTTACATTAAATGCGAGGTTCTTTTCACACACACTTATAAGAAATATGCTTAGCGCCTTTTCGAATAGATGACGTAATTTTACAATTAGTTCCTGATTTAATGAAGGTGCTCGGAAAGGAATTTCGTAGGGGCTTATTAGAAGCCGGTGCGTATTTAATTTTGGGTTAATAAAATTCATTTCAAATCTTGAACGAATTTTATACATATCCTGTACACCTTATTACACCACTATACAAATACATACTCCATTATACCTATATATAGCTCGCATATAAATGTTATGGTTTCTAAATCTTCTGGAAAAACACAAATTTTCAAAGTAAGGTATTAATAGTAGCTACAAGAAATATACCAGCTCACTCTAGTACTAAAAGAAAACATTTATCGGTTGATTTAATATTTCTGAACCGCGCGGCGAAATCATTGGCATGTTTTGGCGGTTCATTGAATTTTCGGAATGTTACATCATATTGGTGTTTGAGTATGGCAAGTCACAAAATATACAATATCATAGTATCCATATATATATATTTTAAATATCGGACAACATCTCATACATTACTCTGATCCCATTGTTAGTAGATAAAGCACTTGTGTTATGGAAAATCAGAAGTAACGATGGTACCACATACACCCAGACCCAACAACATAGAAAACTAATTAACTTTTTCTACATCGACTCGGCTGGGAATCGAACCCGGGACGAACGATATAACATTGATTAGAATATATAATATTTTTTTTTATAGTTCTTATATATATAAAACTCCCACAGAAGTATTGTTCGGGAAGTATTTTATTTTATCATCTGTATTGTTCTGTTTGACTTTATTTTGATGTGAAGTTTATATTTTTAACCAATATTCTTAATTTGAATTTTACGATTATTTTTTTTAATCGTATGTTATTTTTATGGCCAAGGACGAAATATCTATCACTACCTATTACTACTTAAAATTCTAAGCTGTTCAATATAAATTCCAGTACATACAGTAAAAAGGTTATGGCGTAAGGAAATACATAATATGTATGTCTTGGAATTTGCGGGACTCGTAATCGAAGTAAGAGCATTACGGCAGATAACGTTTTAAATCCTTCTCCATTTACGTAAGGGCTTTCATTTATTTATTAATATAAGAAATACATTTGTCATATTCAATGAATAAACAATGTGACACAACAAAATAATTACATTTGTATGTTACACACTACAAATCTAAACAGTACAGTCACTAACACTACACTACACTAAAATTAAATTAAGTCTTCGTCAGTAGATTGGTAGAAAGAAATTAAAAAAAAAACAACAAATGAAAATATATGAAATAAAATAGTTTTAAGTCTTTTTTTTCTTAAATCTTTCAGCTTAAAATGTCAATATATTTTTATTAGCTAGTTAATAATCAACTTAAACACATTTAATATGATTTACTGAACCAGAAAAAAATCTACTAACAAAGGAATATAGCTTGTTCAATTAACAAAAATCAATGTATTGAGAGTACATAAAATGCAACGAAATAGTGAATTTGGTTTCCAACGTAATTAGTAGCCGTGCTGGACGCAACTCCATCAATCACAATAATTGTCTGATAATTAAAAACGTCACTCGACTCCTCTTTCATTAAATCGCTTCTTTTTATTTTTACAATTTCAAGTGTATGACTGGCAATTCCATTTGTGTGCAGTGTCAATTATCATTATTTTTATCTATACATAAAACAAAATCGGAGTGTCTGTTTGTAATATTAAAATAATCGCTTTTTACTAAATGCATATGTATAAACGGTACACATACCAAAAAATCATTTTTACAATTTTTGTCCGTCTGTCTGTTTGTTCCGGCTAATCTCTGGAACGGCCGGACTGATTTCGACGGGACTTTCACTGGCAGATAGCTGATGTAATAAGGAGTAACTTACTTTTTTTTACAATTATGTATACAACAATAATAAAGTCACGCTGCAATGTCTAAATATTGTCCAGTACCGCGCGCAATCCTCCACCACACCATGCCGTCATGTCGGGTGCCTCCCACCAACGACTTAATATAAAAAAAAATTGCCTAATACAGAATTAATAAGTTATAGTAATCTGCGAACTGTACGACCACTTTTTTATTAAATTCAAACGCGCACGAAGTCACGGGCACAGCTACCAAAAATTAAATCCTTAAGAGAAGGACTGTCTGATTTATTAATGGACCTATTTCCATTCATTTTTGAGTGTATTATATAGGTTATTAGGTATGTCATTAGATATATATTATAGGTTAGGAGTTTTTAGTATATAGAGATCTATATTATATACGTACATATATAATATGAAAACCATTAAATACCTATAAATTCAGTTTTTAAAGTCAGGCATCATATATACCATTACTAACTAACAGTCACCGCTTATAGTATAGTATGTTAGAATAGTTGAATTCCGGTTTGAAAGGTGATAAAGGCAATGTAATCAGGTAAAATGTACGTAACTTCTTAGGTCCCAAGGTTGGTGCACATTGGTGAATCGTAAATATTTATTACAGCGCCAATGTTTATGGGTGTTCACTTACTATCAAATGGCTCATTTGACGGTCCGTTTAACTTCTACAAAAACACGCAGGAGAGTGGATCATAGGGGTATTCTTATTGAGCACGGATCTGAAAGGATGCGGGAGCGTTTCAATATCACTCCACTTCCCGTTTTGCAGGCTTCAATAAGAGATTACCCTCACCTCCCGTACCCTTTGTAAATGCGATTACATATATAAAGTTACCCGCCTACATCCCTCAATTCCTGGAAATCTTGATGTTCATTCGGTGTGTTTTACCTTCCACGCCATACGGTGCTGACACGAGAAAGAGATGGTATGCTAGTTGTAGAAAGAGACACAGAGTTTGCCATACTTGTTATATTGGGGCAAAATTGGGACACATTGCTTGACACATTTATTTTTTAAATTTTTTTATTTAAATTAACAAATTTAATAACAAAGAAGGACCAGTTAATAGAATTAAGCGAATGAAGTTTATATTTCATAATATACAATCTTCTTTATTAATATAATCGAATAATGACAATACTTCACAATTATTATTAATATAATTTTAATTTCAGTGAATCTCATTTCGGTCCTTCAAGTTTTAATTTGCAATAATGAAATTTTAGTGAACATTTTCTTGAATAGGTAATATAATTATAACGTTTTCAAGTAACTGTAAATACTGCTTAAGATTCAGCTGACAAGCCTTTATTATGGCAAGAAGTGTCAAAGAACTTGAATTAGACAGAGAAACTCTACTGTAAGATGTTGGGAATGATAATTAATTTGTACTTTGTTTTTAACTTTTAATTAAAACTACTGCAATTTACGTGCCTAGCTTGCTTAGCTCTGAATATCCTATAATATACTTATGGCAAAGCAGTCCTAAGCAAAAAATATATTGTTGAAGCCGCTAAGTTACTTCGAGCTAATAATTATGAAGCCGCGAAAAAATCTAGTATTTGTATGGGTATAATATTCACATACATACATATTTTTTTACAGTAAGTTTATTATTAGTATAAGTAAGTTACAACAGCCGTTACGACAAGTTATAAGTTAAACAGCCTGCACTGAGTGGAGGGTCGTTTAACTTAGCATCACAATTATTTTGCATTAAATTATGATTTTGTCTATTGTCTAGTGATATGAAGTATGTCTATTGCATGTTATATAGTATAAATTTAAATATAAATAAAAATTAATAAATTAAGCATAGTATTCTGTTTAAAATAATATTATTAATAATTATAAATTTGAAGTGTGTTAGTTACTAATTTACAACTATATTCTATTTTTGTGCTAAATTTCTTTCAGATTCGTTCAGTTTTCTCGTGATTGACTAACGAGCATCCACGTATTCCAAACTTTCGCATTTGCAAAATAGTGACTTTAATGTCAGTTTTTCGCTATAAAATTTTGAATAGTCACTCATTTAAGTTATCTTAAAAACGACCCTGAAAGTACTTTTAATTTCCCTTAAAAAAAAATATGACTTGTCATAGCTAACGAAAGAAAAATTGATAAAAAAAATCTCTAAACTTTTACAACATTGATAATGATCCAAGAATAAAAGAACATTTTATAAATACATTGTAAATAATGTCTTTCTTTATGCACTATACACAAAATAGTTAAAAGTAAATCTTTATAATCATTATAAGTCAAAGTAAACTCGGCTGTAAGGGCTTTACGTGACTTTCAGACCCCCGTTATACATTACCGGTATACATATTACGTTTAATAATCGAAATTGACACTTATTATAAGCATAAACGTCCAATATGGTAAATTAAACTATTTAGCGAAAATTGATCCCGTCGGATGAAATATTTTCTCATTAATCAACGTGACTTACGCACAATTTTTACTTGGATAATATTATGATAGAAATATTTAAACAAAAGTGTCAAAAATAATTGTACAATATTTTAACTCCATTTAATTAATTGTATGAATCTGCATAAGAGACAAACATAATTACATTAAATGTATATTGTGTTCCGAGTAAAAGGATGAGTGAGCCAGTGTAACTAAAAAAAAAATATAATTTCCAAGGCCGGTGGCGTAATAATGATACGAGGTAAGTGAGGAATGATAACTATTTCTTACAGTACAAAAGAGCAATGGTTCCCCTTAATTAGGTGGTCCATTTGCCAGTCTAACAAAATGTATGACATGAAAAAAAACCTGTAAGTAGAATTATATATATATATATTTATTTGAAATATATATCAATTCAATGGTAGGTTAGTTTGTCATCTGGATGAGTTTGATTTGACAAACAAATATACGCAAAAGAAGTTTCTTATACTTCTACTGACAGCATCCATAAATGATGGGGACCATTTATTACATTGTCTTCTAGTTAGTCCAAAATATTTGAAAGCACTCTTCACAAATAACAGCTAACCTAACAAGCACATAAAAGCAATATCCTGTCAATATTAAATGTATTTGTCCCTATTCTGAGCTGTGAAAAGCCGTAGAATTTTGGTGTCGCTGTTAAACTAATTGAAAATAAGAGCACGATGTCTGAATTAATTAATCCATCTCTTGTCCTGATATCGAAAAGGCGGCCTTTATTTTAGATGATTGGAGAGATTGCCTTTTAAACGACATCTAACTGTGAAAAGGTTTTGACGATAACGTTTCTGTTATTTCTTTGAAATAAATTGTCAGTTAAACATCTTTGAAATCAGAGTCTAAATTGTTGATTCAATTACTTTTCAAGTTCACGAGGATTATAAATCTTGAAGTTATTAATTTTCCGCTTTCACGATTTATATTTCTACTGAATGTTAAAATAGCTCAAAATTTTATTAACAATCATCAGGTCATGGTAAGTTATTTAGTACATAGCCAATATTTCTATTTTTGTTTAGTATCCTTTCTCTTTATTGGGAATGTGACGCTAACATGAAATTCTTGTGAATAACTTAATTTTCCCATTTGAAGATTGGAATCCAGGACCTTAGGACTGTCGAAAGATACCTGGGTTACGTGGGATTGGCCTCTTGCTGTGTTTGATGACGAAAGTTCATGTCCTATTCATCTTATATGCTTTTCCTGACAAATGCGGTACCAAACCGCAGATACTGACTGTGAAATCAGTTATGGTGTTTTGAAGCAAGGTATGAATTGAGTATATTTGAAGGAAAAAATGAGAAATAATAAATTAATATGTGAGAGATCTTATTGTGTCGTGGTGTTTAAATCTAAACAGACAAAATATGATCATAATATGCTATGCATGTGGAAATAGAAACAGAAAAGTCAAGCGTCAGTTACTCGTAACATTTTTAATAAAAAAGTCATAAACGTATCGTCTCTACATTTCACAAATAATGAAATACGGTAATGTCAAAATCCTTTTTAATTACATTTTGTGTTTGAAAATTAAACTGCAACAGTGTTTAAACGTTACGCGACTGAAAATCAAACAAAACTTGAGTTAAATTAGCTCATTCTGCAAAAGTTTAAAATTTCATATCCTTATTTAAAGATAATTTCAACTGTTATTTACCTTTAAATAAACCATAACTAAATGAACGCTTTATACATTTCGTTTGTCTTTCAATAATAGTTACCTAATGTGTAATTTCCAAGGATGCCTTGTTTTTGAATGTCTTGAACAAAAATGTTTAAAAACATAAATGGCAATTTACATGAGATAGTTCGATATCAGGGAGCGTAAGCTAAAGCAATCGTGAACTCAATGTTTGTAATTAATGTTGTGCTTGATGGTTAAGGCAGAAGGTTAAGGCTGAAGTTAAGCAGCGTATTGAAGCTTCAAATCGTCTCATTAGCAGTACAGAGACTGTCACAGTAAAAGGAAATATATATTAATTAATGGTATCCTGTTGTGTTTTACTGTTTCATGGAATCTATCTTCTATTTAAAATGTTACTTTTAATAGAAGTCGTATTTAACTGGAGACACAATTTTTCAATTAAAACGCGATCTGAGTGTGTAAAATTTTTTAGATTCGTTTTTTTTTTTAAAGACTTCCAACTGAGGTCTTTTAACGAATACGAAGAAAGAGTGAGTGATAAAAGAAATACAATTTTCTGTGATACATTTTGATACCTAATATATCAATATCGTAATTTGTAACTACAGGCACAAATTAAATAGTACCTTATTTCCCAAGATCAGTGATGCATAGACGAAGATAGTTTAGTTAATAATTTTAAGAACTATAGTGACCAAATACCATTAGGTAGGCTATTGGCCAGTTTTAAATGAATTCCAAAAAACAACTATAAAAGTAAAAAAAAAACATTTTAACAAGAATACGATAAAAACAGCAATTAAAGCAATTAGTGAATTAAAATTCAATTTACTTCGTCAAAAGAGATTATGTCATACAATTGTGGGGATTCAGACTTCTTGTACTGATTTCTGAACACCAGGTGATGGCGACCCTATTTTAGATTGAGTATATTTGACCTGTTCGTCTGCATTGTTTAAGTGCGCTGTTGCTCGGTTAAACTAACTAATTAAACAAGCTACGACTGATTATTGCAGCGTAGATTTTAAGCGGCTATTGCGACAAAATACGGATTTTATACGGACAAAATTTGGATTCGGTACCATACTGCTCTTTGCCAAAATTTTATCCGACGTGGATTAGTAAAAAATCTAGAAAAAAATTAGTAATGGATATCTGAGTATTTTATATATTTTTTATGTTATAGGAGGCAAACGAACAGGAGGCTCACCTGATGGAAAGTGATTACCACTGGCCATGGACATGGACATGAGCCGAGATGGCCCAGTGGTTAGAACGCGTGCATCTTAACCGATGATTTGGAGTTCAAACCCAGGCAGGCACCACTGAGTTTTCATGTGCTTAATTTGTGTTTATAATTCATCTCGTGCTCGGCGGTGAAGGAAAACATCGTGAGGAAACCTGCATGTGTCTAATTTCGACGAAATTCTGCCACATGTGTATTCCACCAACCCGCATTGGAGCAGCGTGGTGGAATATGCTCCATAACTTCTCCTCAACGGGAGAGGAGGCCTTAGCCCAGCAGTGGGAAATTTACAGGCTGATTATGTTATGTTATGTTATGGACATCTGCAACACCGGGGGGCTTGCAGGTGCGTTGCCGGCCTTTAAGAAATAAAAGGAGTAAATATGAAATATGTATTTGGTAGTACGACTCTGTGCAAGCGAAACTCTGAACAAATATACTCTCAACATATATTCTACCGTCAAAAAGAAATACGTAGTATTTTGTGTTCCAGGTTGAATGGTAAAAATGAGCCAATTTATGTAGCTCTAGGCACAAGAGCCAAGCTTCTTCAAACTCTTAGCTCCCAAGGTGGTGCATTGGTAATATGAAGTGTCACCAGTCCGATTACTTTTATGACGTACGAAAAATGCTTTAATATGGAGTTACTAATTGATAATTTCTAGGATACATTATAATTTTATTTTATTTGATTGATAAAAGCTCTGAAAACTAGTACTACAAAGAGTAACCACTCAATTTTCCTGCCGGTTATTCTTGATAAAATCTACATTAAGAACCGGTGAACCGGAAAATTATCTTACATGAAAAAGAATATTTTAATTATTTACTTACAAGTTGGTATAGGTTAATTTATGACAATTTTCAGCAACTATTTAAAGCTACGCATAAACAAAATATAAGTTAAAATAAAAATTACACGTCACATATACAATATTAAACGTCATCGATTTAAATAACAATACTCGTTTAAACATTTTCCGAACACTATTTTCTGTAATAATTTCAGACATTTTTTTCAATATAACGTAATAAAACATTCAAAAGACTACATTCATTTAAGACATGGGACGTTCGATAAAATCTATTACATTTGTTAAGAATGGCATAAAAACCACTTGAAACGACTCTGAACCATTTTTTATAAATTAAGTTATAAAATGTGAGTAAATATATGTATAATAAATTAATTAGATTATACATTAAATAAATTTAATGGGTCTCAAGGTATACCCTAAATATGAATTAGGAGGAGTTAGCTAGTAAAAGTTACATCATTGCAAAATGATTCCTAATCCATATACTTCAGATCTAGAAACATGTTAGGATCTTTTGAATTAATACCATAGGTGCAATAAATAAGCAGCTAGCGCCATTTCCCGGTGATAATTCCACTTTATAGTAATTTTATACAGCGCATTATCCAGCAGAAAATGCACGCCGTTTAAGATTAATTACTCGAAGCCGCGCCACTATCGATCGATAAAAACTTAGGTACCGTTAACATAGTCAAGTTTGTATATAAAAAATACACGCTGTTCTCAATCTCTTGCTCTTTTTACTTTTTATTAATCAAATCCCTTGACTATCATTGATTTATAATGTTTATTGAAAATTCGTAAGAAAATATGTGCCGAGAGACTTATAACAGACAGTAATAATTAATAAATTATTTAAGTAAAGCAACTTTTCTTTTAATTGTTTTGATAAATAGGAAGTTTATATATAGTTTCTGTTGACGCAGAACAATGCCTTATATGTGTAATGTTAATTTTTTTTATAAATGATTTCAGCGTAGTTATTTCTGATAGTTTTAAGTAAATAAATAAATACAATATTTTAAATAGGTGTTATTTCATATTTATTTTACAAAATTATATTTAATGTTTTATTAAAAATTTCACTTATGTTATATACAGGTTTAGTTTTTATCCCATATGAAATAAAACATCAAAGTATTCATCAATGTCACTATATTTTAGAGAGCACGAAACTAATGGAATACTTCCGTTTTATACGACGAAACTTTGACTTTGGCCGAAGCTGCCAGATTTCGTGTCACCAGTTGACTCGGGTGGATGGGTAATTCGAAAATCGAGTGGAATAAAATTGAAGATATATTTTATATGACATATGTAATTTAACGTTCGCTGAGGGTAGCGATTACAGTCCAAAACACTGTATTTACTATCAAAAGTTTTATTTTCAATTACATCATACAAAATCACTTCACATTAGTAACATAATTAGATCACTTATTTGAATACTATCATAAAACACCTTTACACTAGGTAACTAATAATATCGCGATTTGGCACGTAATAATTGCGTCAAAGCTAAAGTTTGTTTCGAGCAGCATAACGGCGCACTAACTTCAAGCTATCTTGGAGGCACTTTTTATACCATTTCTGTTAATTGTAAAATGTGGATACATCGTATTTTCTTACACATATTATTTCGTCTTATATATTTTTAAATAATTGATTTCAATTTAAATAGACCGTAAGCCTAAAGTGTTAAAAGGTCGGATGGTTTTGGCGAAAATATACGCAATGATAATATATATTATTTCAAATCCGAAAGCGTAATGCAAAAAATTGTTCGATTGTTTTTCTAGGAAACGTTGACAATACTATTACAAATGTTCAAACCATCCTGTACGCAGAACTCCACATAATTTAAGGACGACATACACGATAGCACTTCTGATGTTTCGGTAATGAAAATATTTAAAGCTCATATCAAAAAACATCGATTTGCTACTATTACTCAATAGAAGATTATATTAAAGATAAAAAACCGTGGACTTAGTATTTATTGACTTCAGACAGAGGCAGAATATTTAAAAAATAATTGTTGTTTACTGACATCTGTGATTAAAATGGTGGAAAAGTGTAACTCCTGAGTTTCTAGCCGGTTCTTCTCGGTATAATTTACTTTTCGAATCGATGGTAGCTTTAAATATGATTCAACAGTGTTACATGACGATTAGAAAGTGCTATTATGAGCCTACTTGAGTAAAGAATATTTTGATTTTGAATTTTTTATTTTAAATAGGATTCACAGATAAAAAATATACTATTTGTGCTATCCACTAATACTAGTTATTCTAGTTTTGATGAAATTAATTTATTTCCTTCTATAAAGTGAAATGTGATATCAATTATTTTAATTGCGTTATAAAGTTTGTCAAAGTCGCTTTAGTAGTAGTTATATAAATAATTATAAATATTGGACAACATCACATACATTACTCTGATCCCAATGTAAGTAGCTAAAGCACTTGTGTTATGGAAAATCAGAAGTAACGACGGTACCACAAACACCTAGACCCAAGACATCATAGAAAACTGAACTTTTTCTACATCGACTCGGCCGGGAATCGAACCCGGGACCTCGGAGTGGCGTACCCATGAAAACCGGTGTACACACTACTCGACCACGTAGGTCGTCAAATTTCTTTCGTTTCTTAATTATAAAATAATGTAATGAACATTAACACTCAAACATCAACACCGAATAAATCACCAAATCTATTTAAGGGGCGGAAAGTCTTACACTAACCTAAAACTAATAATTTGTTTATTTTAAATAAAAAATATTTTTGACGTTTAATCATAGAATTTTTCTAAGCAGCTGCATTATTTTGAGTTTACGTAATTTAATACTAAATTATTATATTTATTGGTCATATTTCATTCAAATAAAAATGTAAATTATGCTTGGTAGTAGAGCTTTGTACAAGCCTGTCTGTGTAGGATAAACCGACGCATCAGTTATTCTACCGCTAAACAGCACTACTTAATATTATTGTGTTCCGGTTTGAAGGGTGAGTGAGCTAGTACAACTACAGACACAAGGGACGTAACTTCTTGGTTTCCAAGATTGGTCCCTTGGCGATATAAGGAATGGTTAATATTTCTAACAGTCAATGTATATGGATGTTTGTGACCACTTATCAGCGACTTGATCAGTTTTAGGACGCCTACCTATTATTAATAATAATAAATGAATGAATATGAATTTTATACTATAGCGATAAAAATTTTGAAGAAAAAAACAAAACGTGGTCCTTGGTGGGTTCCTAGAAATATTTAAATTAAATATATAATGCACAGACAAAGCCTCGGAACAGTTTATTATATTATGTAGATATTCAGCACATTATTTATGTGGATAAATGGAGATAAATATTCTGTCTAAGCGCTTTTACAAAAGGTGCTTGAACTCGCGTAAGAATGATCATTTTTCACGAGATAGAAATAAAATGCACTCCAGGGACGTTTGCAGCGAAGATCTTAATACAAAAGCTTTGTATCTTTATCCTATTTCAGATAAAAATGTATTTTTTTGTACAAGAACATCACTGTATTTCGAATTTTTTTTTATGATATATTCCTATACAGCTTAGTATCGGATGAGTTATAAACATAAATTAAGAACAATTTTTTTTCTGTTCATATTCGTTCATCTCAACCACCGGTTCTTTATTTTACATAAACTATCGCAATGCTCTTTCGTGGGTTCTATGATTTTTGTCAAAAATATTTTTTATTAACAGTAACAGTGTGCTATATTTCTCATAGATGTAATGCTTAGCAATATGGGAGACAACTTTTAATATAATGGTACATCCATTGTGTGGTTAAAATTAAATAGTAAACTTATTACAATATTTTGTAATTAGTATATATGGGTGTGGTCACTATTATCAATATGCCAAAGTTGCCATTTTGATATTTTTAGTATTTTTGGCACCGATTTTATTTACTTTGGAGTTTGAAATTATAAATCTATTTTTAGCGTCAATAACGACCCTATGGATCGTTAGGGTTAAATAAAAGGAATACTGCAAAAACTAACCATCATATCTATACAAACGATTAAGACATATCTGTACGGTAACTAAATGCAAGTTAAGACATTGTCAGAAATAGTATTATTTGAAAACACGTATCAATATTTGAATTTTCAAAGGTAAATAGTTATCTCCAAGCTCGCATATAGTGAGAATTGTTTCTGGTGCAAGTTGCTCTAATAACTTATGAAAACGTAACTAGATAGCAAGCTTAACTTAGTATAGTAACTTAGAAAGCTTTTCGTAGAACTGGATTTTTTTGTCAAAATTGAGATAAGGTTGTTAAAATCGTATAACATATAATTTAAAACGTACTTGATTAATTTTTCACAATGAGGCCTTCAATAAAACGAATCACCCGCGAAATCTCGCGTTTAGTAACTTATTCAAAGAAAATTATTTGTTATTTCGTAACAATTTAGTAAAATGCCATCAAGAATCCTTCTGCACATCTACGGTTGGAGCTCTTCTAAATGAAACCATAACCGTTTTTTTTTTTATATGCAGCTATCGCCCCCTAACCACGGGAACAAAACTCGCCTTACGCTATTCAAAAATAAGATATGCGAATTTAAAATAGCAAGTACTAGGTATGTAATATTAAGTTACGACTTGGTTATTATTCTATACCAATAATAAAGAGATGTATGATCTTCCTCTGTATCTTATACTATTTGATCATTAGCCCATCATTTACACGGTATTCCTGCCTTCTGTTTTCTGATGGTATCTTCTAATATTTTGTTCGTGTAGTAATTATGATTAGCCGTTCATTCAAACACTTTTCAGTCGATTTGCTAGTTTTAAAAAATTAATAATTTAAACGTCCAATATTATATTATCTTTTAAACGATATAATAGCATTATGATATTATGTATAAATGATATAAATTATACCTCGTCAATTAGTTACTTCACGAAAAACACTGGCGTCAATAGACTTTAACTAGGCAAGGATATGCACCACAGAGGCATTATGCAATAAATCTCGCTAACTTCTGAGAGCAAACTTGCGGTAAAGCCGAGCAAATAATGGAAATTCTCCACTATTTTACGTCACTCGCTCATATTAACTTTGAATATTATTAAATTTATGAAAAATATATACATATGTTGTAAATTTAATTACAATTAACAATATATTCCAGCTCAAGTATTGTACCGCAGGAACAACTAGATGGAATTACATGGAATTTTGTATGTAAACCTTTATTTAATTTGGGCGTACATCGAGAGCGGTATGGCTATGCAATTTCCAGTAGAGTAAAATATAGGTTAGATAAGAAAAAATATTTTATATCACGGAGTCAAAAGCAATCTTGATAACAACAAGAAAAAAGTCTCATGACTTCAAAAATTATGGATATAATGTAATTAAAAAATTTTTAGCTTGTGTAACATGAAATCAAACCGAAAAATGAATGTCAAACTCAACGATCCATTAAAAACACCGCACATTCCTCCCTAGAGATCTCTGCATCAAGATTTCAAAGACTTGCCAACTATGCACCAGTGACGTCACCTGGCCTAGTGAAGTATTCCGAGTGATTTAATCTGTGATATTGTACCAAGTTTAACCGAATGACATTTTTGTTCGGTTTTTTTTCTGGATTTTTACCTTTGGCGTAATTATGTTTATTGAGTCATTACTACGAATGCCAAAAGTTTCTTATTTAAAAGGATGTGTAAGAATATTAGGAAAAACTAGGATGTAAGAATTAGGATGCAAGTGCTATGCGAGATAATTTCAAAAGCTCCTAATTTTTTATTTTCTTATCAAATATACACATGTGTTAGTATCAAATGCCTTTTCGAAATCAATGAATATAAAATAATACAATACTATATTATTTTATTATAGAGACTCACTCATTTATTTAAGCCTTACACCAAATTTTTTGCTGTTGCTAAATCCAGCAGTCGGCAAAAATGATACCTGGACTTGAAAAAAATTGAATACGTCAATCTAACATTTAATGAATATAACAGTATGAAATGAACAATTGAGAGCTGAGATGGCCCAGTGTTTAGAAGGCGTGCATCTTAACCAATGATTTCGGGTTAAATTTTTTATGTTATAGGTATCAAACGAGCAGGAGGGTCACCTGATGGAAAGTGACTACCACCGCCCATGGACATCTGCAACACCGGAGGGCGTGCAGGTGCGTTGCCGGCTTTTCAGGAAGGAGTATGCTCTTTTCTTGAAGGTTCCCAAGTCGTATCGGTTCGGAAAAACCGCCGGCGAAAGCTGGTTCCACAGAGTGATTGTGCGAGGCAGAAAATGTCTTAAAAATCGCGCTGTTGTGGATTTTCGGACATCAAGGTGGTGTGGGTGATATTTTGAATTTTGAATATCAATGATACGATCTATAATAATTCATTTGTAAGTTCATATGGTTTGAAATTTGAAAGGAGAAGAAAACGATTAAACAAAAAAGATAAGGGATATTACTATTAATACATTAATCATCCTACCTACTACTACTTGGTTAATAATATTTTACTCGTATTTGGCTGTATGCAAGTACCCACTCATCAGATCATGAGAGAAGGAGTAAATAATGTACCTGTGTTTGTGCAAACAATTGTACACCACAACATGTGCCTTAGTAGAGTGGTCTCCTCGAGAAAGATGACATTATCAAAAATACAGCGTACGTTTATTTTTTCAAACGGTTTAATTTCCTACAACGAACATATATTTCCCTAAAATCCAATGACGTTATTAGTTTCATAGATACCAAGACTTCGTTCTGCATTTTTCTTTTATCTTTAAATTTGAATATACATTATCTATGCTATTGTTTTCTTAGAGATAATTTTTATCTGGAAAAATCTGAGATAATTGTTTTCATGTCAATTTTATCATAGCAAAAGCTACGAGGCCACGTGATCAATTTTGTTAAGAACAATAACTTATACTTTGAATTATGATCTTCAAAATGTACTTTGAAATTGGATACTGGAAATTTTATAGTACTAAGTTTAGGGTTAATTGAATAAAATTTAATAATTACATAATCGCAATAACATTTAACATACGATCTAGTAAGATAGAATATTCATTATAGTTCTTTACAGCTTTTTTGTTTATTGCGAAGGATAATAAATTCCACGGGTTAACAACCTTATAAACGGCAGAGTTAATAAAACCATTTAATTTACCACACAGTTACAATTTCTGATGACATTATCCTTAAGCGTCTCTGTTTTATTATAGCTTTTCAGATAAGAACATCTTAATCGCATATCTGTATTACGCTACTCTGTGGAATCGTAATAAAAAAGTCAGAGTAAATATTTTTTTAAACTTTAGTATTAATTATGATATTATTTTGTAGTACATTTACTTAAACATTAATTAAACGATGTTATTATCTATGTAAGCGTAGCACTAGAAACTTATCAAAGGATTCAGAGACGAATGAATGTAAACTGTTTTAACTTGGCCGACGCACACAACCGTACGCGTTTAACCTGAAGTGGTTAATTATCACAATCAGTTAGAGAATACAAACATAAACATTATGTAACAAAACATGCCCAGCTTTACCTAGAGACTTTTTTAATGTGTTTAGTAAAATAATGCTCTGTCTTCTTTCAAATATCAAATCAATGATGATTAATTAATATTTAATAAAGCACGTGTTCGACAACATATAATTAAGACCATTAGTTAATAATATTTTTAGCTAGATGAGGATTAAATGTATATACGCAAACAGCCTAACGATTTAAATAATTACTAAGCAGTCACTCCCATATAGCTAAGATTAAAAAAAATTAGAGAGTAAAAATCTTAAGAAAATGATATTGACAATTTTTATTAATGATAGTGGTCAACATAAAGAATCAAAACACGCCAGTTATACCAGAAATCATGAATTACTTTCCTTATTAATCTGGTTTTGTCATAGGATCACGTTCATATCTCCAAATTATCGTATTATCTGGCAATATACTGGCAAAGTTTCGGATCAATACCACACCAAAAATAAGGTTACGATTGGTACAATAC
This sequence comes from Vanessa tameamea, assembly GCF_037043105.1. Taxonomy (NCBI): domain Eukaryota; kingdom Metazoa; phylum Arthropoda; class Insecta; order Lepidoptera; family Nymphalidae; genus Vanessa; species Vanessa tameamea. Next base: position 3,485,542 of record NC_087315.1, on the reverse strand, counting down.
ATAGTATAATAAGAAAAAGGAAACTCAAAAGTCACGGGAACAAAATCCAGCGGACAAAAAAAAACCAGTAATAGGATAAATTAAAAAAAATAAACAACACGCAACTAATCTATCTCTTATAATTCAGACTAACAATTTAAACGTTAACACTATTTCTAATCTTATATTTTCTACAACCAACACAACCGTGTTTAATTAATTAAATCAATTATTACGAATTACCAAACTAGTAAAATTTAATGATAAAATTAAAAGGACCATGAATATTCATCACCTGAGCAGCGATGCCCAGGCTGCCCTCCGAATTATGGGGGGGGGGTATGCAATTTTGCGCGCACCACTGTTCGTGGCAAGCAGAGCAGGCATCATAAGGCAACCCCTACCACCCACACTGTGGACTTCTGCAACATAAGGGGACACAACTCCAACTTGAACGCCGTTCACTTTCACCTTGAGACGGCTAAGCCGGCCTTGCTCTTTCTTACCGAGACCCAGATATCCTCTCCTGCCGAAACGACTTTTCTTTCTTACCCCGGGTACAAATTCGAACATTCCTTTGTACCTCGAGCTGGGGTGTGCGTTTACGTCAGCGATGATATCTGCTCTCGACGCCTCGGCAGCCTTGAAGGGCAGGACCTATCGATTATCTGGCTGCGTGTAGACTGCGACGACTCAGTCCAGATTCAAAGTAAAAATACTTTTTTCAATATAAAAGCACATTTACTAATCAAAAAATCGAAGATCGGCTCGGAAAGAGACACAGCAGACCTGAGAAGAACTGGCCAAGGAAAGTCTAAGAGGTTATTTTTTTTTACTTTTTTTTTTTGTTTTTTTTTTTGCGTTGAAATGACAAGATAGCCTAAAAGCCTAGCCTAAAAATACGTTTTTTTTTTTCTTTATATATGTGCTTTGAAACTTTTCTTAACCACCTTGCAAAGAGTTAATATTTTTTGGTTAGTTTACTAAACGAATCCAACGAATCTTCAAAACCATCGCTAAATGCTAAATCAACAAAAAAGTTTTAAATTCAAAAATATATCACATTTTCGAAAATCCGATTCAAATACAAATATATCATTAAAAATCAAAATAGAAATAACGTAACGTATGTAATCTGTTTTAATTTAAAAATGGTCGTTTATCTTCCCAACCTTCGAAGGTTGGACAGAACTAAGCCGTCAATTACACTTTAGGAATGAGTTTGAAAACTTAAATAAATAGCTGTTCAGGTATAATTAGGGTTAGTGCTTGGAAAGGTCGTTTTAAAGGATAATTACAAAATTATCCGTCACGTTTTAAAACTTCGTAATCGTGATCTACATAATGATTCTAATTTAAGGTATAAATTACAATTAATAATAATGAGACCGTGTAATAATCTAAATGTTGCTACCTTAGTCTATTGTTGTATTATATTTTTTAACTTTGATGATGGTAATTACGTAGCTAACGAAAATTTTGTACGTTTTCTCTTGTACTTTCACCACTGTTCATAGAGGTTGTTACTCTAATAATTATTCGTCATTTTATTAATGCACAAACAACCTTGGGGACTAAGATGTTATTTCCTTTGTACCTGCCCGTGCCAGTTGTGCTGGTCAAAATACAGCAATAATAAGTATTGCTGTTTCGCGTTAGAATATATGATGGTTGGTTGGTATCTACCCAGAATGGATTGCAAAAAGACGTGAGCTTTAAATTATTTAACAAGCCAAGTTCAGAATAACTGTGGAATATTATTATAGAAGCGAATACCGTTCTCCAAAAAGGATGTATTAACTCTGCGAAGTCGGAAATCAGTTGTTATTAGTTTATCTTTCCTGCTCGTGTAAATATTGTGAGTATACATAATAATATTGGTGCAACCGTATTGTAAAGCAATTGTAAGTATACCTACTTTATTAAAAACATTTCGAAGAGACTCTTGAGCTCCACAATTTTAAATAGACCGCACAGCTCTTTTTTTGTAGGATGAAAACAGTTTCAATATTTGTAGCGTTGTCCTAAAGTAAAATGCCTTAAGACCAAAAGTACACTAATCGGGCAGTATCAACATCAGTTAGTTATCTAACTTTTCAATGCCATATATGTTGCGGAACTGATTTTCACCGTCAGGAAAATAAATTAGGAATCCATTAAAGTTTTGACTCTAAAGGTGTTCCCGGTAATACTATAGTATCAGTTATATTTAGATCACCATTGTTTAAAGTTAAATTATTTGTTTCTTATATTAGGTAAGGCAAACAGTACACATTTTTTTTTTTTGTATTTAGAACATAATTTATTTTTGTAAGCCAACCTTGTGTCAGTGATAAAGTCGTCATTGCTTACTCCGCCATAATTATCTTTTTTCTATTAACTTTAAAAAATAATGAGATATCACCAGCAAACAATACAATATCACAAATATCTTTAACATAGAAAGGAAGATCATTTGTATATAACAAAAATAAAAAAGGACCCAAAATTGATCCCTATGGAACCTTTTCTTAATTCCAGATCTAGAAGACTTTATTCCATTAATAAACACTTGTTTGATTTAAGTATGAAGCAATGAGATCGAGAGCTTTAGTATAGAAATAGTTCTATAGGTAGTGAGGGTAGGCCGATTGAGTAAATAATATTAATACTAATATAATAAAAAGGCCAAAAGTAAAAGTCACTGGTCGATTCAGACACACTTATAATTTCACTACATTTTGTATAAAAATAGTCAGATGGAATAGATAGAAATTAAACAGTATACAGTAAATTACAGGAATAGGAACGTAACAAAAGAATAATTATTTAAAAACCACATTTACTTAAAATACTAGGAACAGTAAAGGTAATTATTTAGAGATCTTAATATCACAAGTTGAGGATAACGCAAAGAAATTTTCACTGTGAGTCTCGATGCGAGTCAGCGGTATTCGTTAACTACGCCATACACTCGGGTTTGCGTTGTTTTTTAATTTTTATTTACTTTTAAAAAAATTGTTAATATTTTACTACAATTAATTAAAGCAAAAATTGAAGCCGTTTCCAAACACATGCTAAGGCTATGTACGGAGCGATATCATAAATGATACGATTAGTTAGGAGCACAGAAAGTAGGCTGTAAATGTCTAACTGGAAGACTGGCATTTTCTCACGTCTTCTCTTATAGAAATCAAGTAAATGAGAATTGAATGGTTTATGTTGAAATCGCAATCTTCTATATGATTTATGTGTTTTAGTCATTTAGCCATCTCGGCCATAACACACGTATATTATAATAGCATTACTTATATTTAATCATAATTTTATTTACGGCATTGATAGTAAAAATTCTGTCTTATTCACATATTAAGATTTTAAAAAAAGGTTCACAAAATCAACTCTCAGATAGGTTGGTATCAAGTGAGGATATTTTACGAGGGGACGCGGGTTCGGAGGCGTTTGGAAGATTAACGAAGCGACGTTTTATCTCGCCCACGCGATTCATTATTTTATGGTTCGTGAAAGACCGACGACCGAAGATTCGTATTTATTTATACAGCACACGTATAACGAAACATTCTGATGAATAATTTAAACTTTCTGATTTTACATGAATATTTTCGCAAACTTATCTTAATAAATTCGGAAGAAGAAATTGATTTTAAAATTCGTATTTAATCGTGATTGCTTTTTAGTTTATTGATATACATAAATGTTCATAACACAAAAAACTAATATTTTATTTAAAATTTGATCAACAAAAATAATATATTACTCTACATATTATAAAAGTAAATTAAATTGAAAAGCAGCTTTACATTGTTTTTAAATCAGTGCCAAGATTCTTATAAAATATAAGTATACTACGAAATTAGCTTAAGTGATCTCAATGATACACAAGCCCAAAATATTAATGGTTTGTTATATAGTTTGTTATAAATGTTTATATGCAAAGTTTCTGGAGTAGACGACTACTAAGCCAATTAAATTGACCAATAGATGATCGTATTTGTGCATTGTGCAATCCGTAATTAAATTCATTCGTATCAAGACTATAATCAAGGCATCGTCAAGGATAGGAAGAAGAAGGGATTGAGCAAGTAATATGTTTGTTTTAAAAGAAAGAAAATTCGTGTTTGTCCAACTGATTTACTATCTAAGCCTTCTCCTTCCTTCCTTCCGAGACTAAGCCTTTGGAACGAATTTCCTACTGAAGCAAGAAACGCGACCGCTAAAAGGTCAGTATTAAATACTTTTTCCAACGCTGCAACGTACATAATAATTATTGTGTACACTATTTTATCTCTCATTTACTTTTTACTTGAATAAAGGCAACTTTTTTTTCTCTCTCTTTTTATAACAAATATTTGCGTTCACTTATCACTATTGTTTTTAAATTTGTATTATTTGTACCATAATTATGATTATTTTGGCATTGTTAATCCTTATTTTGCATAATTTGTGAAAATAAAGACAAATAAATAAATGACGTGAAGTCTTTACTATATGTAGCAAAGAATGAAGTGGAAATTTATATTACATTATTATTATTATTACTTTTTAATAAATTATAAAACAACATAAAAGTTTTAATAAAACAATACGTTTGGAATTAGTTTGAATTGACAAATAATATATTATTTATATTTGTCAAGTAAATACTAGTGTTGTTCTAATGTTGCATCGTTACAAACTTTAGTACCTGTCACCTACTTAAAACGGTTGATTTTTGTATAGAAATTGCTCGTAGTGTTTATTATCAACGGATTTATTTTTATTGTATATTTGTTTTTTTTTTTATATATATATAATTTACGTTTTTAATTTAAATGTAGATTCGGATCCCATTTAATTAAGGGTATTTTTTATTGATGCTGGCTACGCTCTCTACACCTTTAAATGTTTCAAGAACAATCGTACTTGATTTTTTTTTAATTTTTCTGTCATCGCCGTAACATTTGACTTCAATAATATTTACCAGCTGTACAGATAAGTCATATTTCACTAGAACCCGTTTGAGGTGTTCATTCATACATTTCAAAAGCCTAACGAACACAAAGTTATAAAACGTATGTTAGAACAGAATGAATATTGTTTTTCACCGCTGTGTTCAGTAACGCGAAATTTTCAATTTGTTGAACGCGAGCTCGCTTGGAGATCGGCCTGAACCAGGTGAGTAAAAGTTCATAAATTAGTTGCGCAACTCCACATTTCCATATCACATACGAAAATTTTATATGTAATGGTGTTCGTTGTAACGATAAATGATTTTTTAATTGGTTTGGAAGATGGGTTTCTATTTTTTCTTATATGTGCGATTTTATTAGAAGCCTATAAATGTTTCACTACACACACCGCCTTTCTTGTTAAGGACATTAAAGATTGTTATACCAGAAAACCACCCGAATACGGATTGGTGGCTGTTTTTTAAATATTTATACAATTAAACATATGAAAATCCAGTAGGCTTATTCAAGTATTAACACGCCATTTTCTATATCAATATTCACGTGTGTACTGGGATATGTAAGTTTGTTTTTTTTATTTTATTTCTTTTTATGGTATAGGCGGTCGGGTAAATGAGCCACCCGGCAGTATGCCGCCCCCACCTCCTATAGAAATTATTGCTTTAAAGCCGCCATAACGATGCATTCGGAAATCAAATTAAGTGCAATGTTACTATAAGTATTGATATACTACTAATAAAACGATACTCATATTTGACCTTGAAATTTTACTCTCGTCACCAAGAACTTTCAATTCAGTAGTGATAATTAAATTATAATTCTCAATGATTTATTGTAATTCTCTATATAACAATAACTAGTATAAATCACACGAGACAATGTTTTGATTTCAAATTCCTAATAATGTATTCAGCTAAACAGATTACTCGCTGCTGTTCGCTTTTCCAATAAAACCAATTTCATTTAGTACTATATGACTAATCCGTCTTTTATATAATCGGTAATGGATTGCATTGAGCATTTAATTAAAGCAATATCTCTGAAAATGATGAGGAATGGAGGATGGAAAATGACCCTTCATTTTCAATTAGTAAAACTTATCAATTTTTTGCGTACGATTTTAAATTGTATATAGAGAGACTTTTGGGCCCGTGGCAATCTTTGATGTTGTGTTTCTTATATTTTTTTATCTTAAACATATCAATCGGAAAGCACTGTTTCGCTAGTCGTTTACTTATAAATTAAAAAAAATTATTGGACAACATCACATACATTACTCTGATCCAGTCAATGTAAGTAGGTAAAGCACTTGTGTTATGGAAAATCAGAAGTAACGACGGTACCACAAACACCCAGACCCAAGACAACATAGAAAACTAATGAACTTTTTCTACACCGACTCGGCCGGGAATCGAACCTGGGACCTCGGAGTGGTATACCAATGAAAACCGGTGAACTACTCGACCACGGAGGTCATTTAAATAAATAGAACCCTAACCACCGAATTCCATGTTTTTAACTTAAAAAATGTCAATTCTCCATACAAACTTTCATCCAAACAATTTAACCCCCTTGAATAATTAATTTTCGAGAGCGCCTTAACGACTAACCTTTGTTCATGAACACAAACCTCAATATCGATTTCCACATTTCAAACGTTGAAAAATGAGTAACTTCTTTAGCAACATTCATCCGTCTTAACGCTCAGGAGATTAATTTTGAAAAATTTTATTACTCTCTACTTACCACGAGGAAGGTAAATATGTTAAGTTCCATAAGGAATTTCAATGCAAAATTTCGTCCAGATAGACCGAGCAAGTCTGTGCGTTGTATATGTTTTCCTTTATCAATTCACATTTTGAATGTTTATAAATAGATACTATTATTGTCAATGTTTACTGTGTCTTTGTCATCAATCATGTCAAAAATAACCGAATTAATAATATAATGTTGTTATATTATACTATTGATTATTTACCTCATTGGCGGAGGGTATTGTTATAGATCTTTTTATAAAATTGCAAATTTAAAATACTGGCTGGTATGTTTTTCAATCTTCTTCGAATTCCATATTCAAATCAGTTTTGTAATAAGTCTATACGATTTCAAAATCGACGAAATACGTTGAAAGGTTTATCAATTCAAGTTCCCACTCTCTCCATAGCAGAGTCATTAACGAACTTCTATTAAATATCACAGTTCATCGAAAATTATTTGGTTTTTTTTTATGGCATTGGTTGGCGGATGAGCATATGGGCCACCTGATGGTAAGTGGTCACCACCGCCCATAGACAAAGGCGCTGTAAGAAATATTAACCATTCCTTACATCACCTATGCGCCACCAACTTGGAAACTGAGATGTTATGTCCCTTGTGCCTGTGATTACACTGGCTCACTCACCTTTCGAATCGGGACACAACAATACAGAGTACTGCTGTTTGGCGGTAATATATCTGATGAGTGGGTGGCACCTACCCAGACGGGCTTGCACAAAGCCCTACCACCAAGTGATTTCAGTAATTATTAATATTTTTTTGATTAAATATATTTTTTATAAAAAATAATCGGGTAAAACGAGCACCTGATGGTATGTGGTCACCACCATAGGCATTTGGCACTGTATATTTTAACCGTTTCTTACATCGCTAATGCGGTGTCAACGGAAAAATAAGTGATGAATAGGTGGTACCAGTACAAGATGGGCCTGCACAAAGCCATTCGACCAAGTAAAACTATACTTATATAAAAAGTAAATCAGCAATTTCATAACAACCTTATAGTTACGGTCTCGACCTTTCAAACGGTTCTGTCCAGTTCACATTTCAACTTCCCATCAAGCTAATCAATTAATCCCCCATTCCACAAAAGTACAATTAGATCTATCTCATTGGATGAAATCACTCTGATTTGATCCAAGTGTTAACTTGAAGTGTCTTAAAGACTATAAAATTAATCATAAATGGTTTATACATTCTAATTTGATACACGATACAATGTAGAACTTTTATCATAGCTACATATAATAAATATAAATAATTACTATGTTCAGAAGTTTGTGATACAACTATTGGCGCGCCTTGGGAGTAAAATCGATTTGTATGCCGTGACGGAAAACGGCACGATGCTCCCTTATGCCGTCATACCCCCTGTGCGCCGCCGCTCTTTACTCTCTTGTGCGTGTGTGTCACGTATACGAAATACTTCCTTGCTTTTCCGTATGAGTGTGTGTATTGCAGAAGAAGAAAAATATTTTTTATATTACTCTTTATTGATTTATTTATTTGTTTTCATTAATATTAAATATTTTGTAATAACCAATAATTTCGATGTTTAAAGTCATTTTTATCACAAATTGTACAGGGATGGGTATCATGTGATAGATATATTCTTCTAATAATAATAATAACTTCAGATTTGGTTAAAGTATATTAAAAAACACAATTGAAAATAATTAAATTAAAGTGAAAGTTTATTATATAATCGAATAACAAATAAATATATATTTCTTATTACAGTACTATTCTTTGCGAAACTCGATTACGCTTTGAAAGCCCCAATTTTGTCGCTAGAAAGAAGAGACGTGTTTTGAAACTGATTACTTAGAATAACGGTGGTAAATTAAATTAGCTCCTATTTAACTTTATCGTAGAAAACACTCGGTTCATAAATTATTAAAATTAAATCAATACATACATATTTAAAGGGTGCATTTTTGTTATTTTCTAAATGTTCTCCCAAATCGTTTAATTAATTTCAGATTTCTGTATAATACAAGAAAACGTATAAAATCTTGAGAGAATACATATTGCCATCTATCGATTGAAGAAATAAAAAAAATAATTTTATTATTAATGATATAATTATAATATATCTCTAGTGTGTTAATATCTTTTAGCTATAATTAGTAATTTAATTAATGCTGCACTTAATAACAATAGCCGTCTTGGGCGAAGCTGGTTAATAACGTAAGAGCTTCACAATTGGTATGCAACATGCTATTCTCGTTAAGTGCTCCTCTGTGTACATACAGTAAATAAGCGCTGGCCATGTATAGTTATTACTATGCTAATTCTAAGTAATCTTATTTGTTGCTGTACTTTATTAATATTTTCTTTAACATCTTACAAGACCATCACGATATACGACCAAAAATCGGTATCTACTCATCAATTAGTTATATATATTATATAACATTTACATTTTTTTTTTTGACATTAGCAGCCGTAAACTTCCCACTGCTGGTTTAATGCCTCCCATCCCTTTGAGGAGAAGGTTTGGAGCGTATTCCACCACGCTGCTCCAATGCGGGTTGGTGGAATACACATGTGGCAGAATTTCGTTGAAGTTAGACACATGCAGGTTTCCTCACGATGTTTTCCTTCACCGCCGACCATGAGATGAATTATAAACACAAATTAAGCACATGAAAATTCAGTGGTGCCTGCCTGGGTTTGAACCCGAAATCATCGGTTAAGATGCACGCGTTCTAACCACTGGGCCATCTCAGCTCTTATAATATAACAAATGTTATTTTTTTTAAATAGTTTTAAAGCCATAATCTAAACGACTGGTCGCACGCTAAAGATCCGCAGGCGATAATGATGTGCTTCTTTGATAGGCGATAAGACACGGCGTCAAAGAACTAAATAAAATATTACATCACACGTGACACCACGCGGCAGATCACGCGTCAGGCCGCTCGAATGGGTTATGGCACTCGCCAGCAAATATTAAAGAGTTTATGAACTTAAAATAAGCGACGATTAATTGATTGATATAAAACGTGGATTTCATTAAAAATCTAAAATCTACACTAGAGCTTAATCAAAAATAATGTTTTAGATCCACTACAGAATTTCATGAGTTTGGAATATTTTGATTTGTTTAATTAATAAATTATTTTTCTCACAGCGGTGTGATAATACAGAATGGTTTTCGGTAAATGAAATTGATTTTTCCAGCTCCGAGTCATATAAGGTTACTTTTAATAAAGGCAAGTTAAGAAAAATTAAGCAATATAAAATGACCGGGTCAAAATCCCATTCATATTGGAAATTCGGTTAAAAAAACACTTAAGAACACAACGTCGCGTTCCTAACAATAGTTTCGAACAAAAGGCATTGTAGCCCATTGTAACCCTTCAACCCCTTTGTTTTTGTACATTATTTCTACAGAATACACCGATTTCACAAGAATCGAAAATTTCATAGTGACAATGCAATACTTTACATAAATTGATGACGAGGAAAAAATAAAATTTGTAGATAGATTTAGTTCAAGATTTATGAATTGAGCTACGGCTTCATCTGTGGAATTAAATTATATGGAGCTTCCTCGGTAACTAATTCAAATCAGATTAAAAAGGTGTTTGAAAAAAATTACGTTCACCAATGAAGATTAATAATGTTTTAATAATAAAAAATGAGCCCTGTTGGGTCAGTGGTTACGTATTACAAGAGGTGAATCTTAACTGGTAATTCTGATTTCAAACACGGGTTCAGTACCACTGAATTCAAGTGCTCAATTTATATTTATTCATCTCGTGCTCGCCGGTGAAGTAAAACGTGAGGAAATCTGTTCGCGTTGTATGATAATTTGCCACATGTATCCACCAACCCGAATTGGAGCTTGGTGGAGTGAGTTTCAACCATCTCCTCAAAAGGTAGAGAAGGCCTATGCCTAGCCGTGGGACGCTAACAGGTTTTTACTGTATACATTTTACAATAGTTTTGTGGTGGTTTGTTTCATGACAGTTTCAAAATGGTCATATATTAATTATTTTCATTAGGCCGACCGCTATTTAGGAAGATGAATCTGTTTATAATTACCTTTTAAAAATTGATCAAAATAAAAGAAACCAAAAAAATAAATATACGAGATGTGTGGACAGTTATTTGGATCGATGTTGTTGTTTTGCTAAATATTTTTTTATTAATTTAACGACACAATGAAATAAAATTGTTATTAAAAATCTCGTGTAAGTTAAAACAATAAACTCAGATTTTTTACATTTTTTTTTTTATTTTAATCTTGAAGAAAAAGATGACTAGTAACAGCGAGATTATAAATTACAAAGTCACACTTGCTTAATTTTACTGTAGATTTACATTCTTCGTGTTAAAATGACTTCGATTTAGTTTAAGTATAACCAGTAAGTTTAAATATTAGAAATATATATATAATGTATCATTGTTATTGTAATAAAATGAAGTAATTATTTAGTTGGTGTATTTTTTTTTAATCAAAGTCCACTACTGGGTCTTATAATATGTATATTAATTTAAGTAAATCCACTAAATAATATCTTAATTGCAATATTCGATAATAACTCTATGGCATAAAAATAAAGTCAGCAAAAAATATCTTATCATTAACATAATTTCAGGCGGAAGATGTCCACTGCTGGACAAAGGAGTCATCCAAATATCTCCACATAAGCCGGTCTTGCACTAATCGCATCCAGTGGCTTATCGCGACCCACACCAGATCGTCAACCTATGTAGGGTATTCTTATAATATGATACAAATTCTTAACATGCTGCTAACACAAGCCTGTAATAATATTTTTATATCCTTTTAATTTTACTTTACTTTACTTTATACCTTATTGTACACCACAAAGAGAATAAATAAATAAAACATGGATACAGCCTAAATAAAAGAATCGTACAATTTTGGCAACCTTATCTCTACATAGCAATCTCTTCCAGGCTACCAACGGTGACTCCTAGTAAAAAGAAAGCATAAATGAAAAGTTAAAATAAAGTTCTCCAGAATGAATTAAGAACATTTTTACTGAAAGCCAATCTTCATTTATATTACTATTGAAGCCTTAGTCTATGAAAGGATAATTTTCTCTAGTAAGGTTAGCTGGAGCGTAAGATCGAGTCAAGCGCTCGAACTATCGTAGGAAGAGTTTTAATTAATTTACTAAGGCTTTTAAACACCCAAGATATAAAAATACCAACGATGTTTATTTTCAATAAGTTCTTTAACAACTATTTTAAGTATTTACTCAAAGTTAATCTGAAGAAAGTTTATAAAATTAAAATATACTTTATTTAAATTCAAGTACTTTAGAATTTTCATTATACAAGCTTAATGTTAAGCTAACAATTGTTCAGAATAGATATCTTATCGAGATGGACCGTCAAAAAAAGCAGCAGTTATTCGTCTCATATCAGTCATAATATTCATATGTTAGTCATAATCATTATGTATATGAAAATTAACGAAAACTACATCCATGCTATTTTATCGCGATTATAATAACGTACACTATTATTAAAATTCCTTGATTCGTTTAATTTTACCATCAACTCATCAAATGTTCTTCCACCAAGCAGCTATACTTAAACTTGTGATCGTTAGGGTTGGAAGAGTAAGTAAGTTTTCTGTAGTGTCTTACAGGCACAAGGCACATAACATCTCAGTTTCCAAATTTGAATGCGTGTTGGTAATGTATGGAATATTCAATGTTTCTTATATTCTCATTGAAGGCAGACTGGTGACCAGCTACCGTAAGTCAGCACCATGCCGTTTGTCACTCCACATTCAGTCCCAGGGCAACAAATGTTTTCTATCATAACATCAATAAAACGGAATACATTTTTAAAAGTAATTTAGTTATTATAGTATATTTATTATATTTTTGGTATAATGTTGTTTCTACTTGAAACAGTGTATCATATAAGATAATTTTACTAGTCATTAATACAAGTCGATATATGATTTCAACAAAACTGGTTATTAATCTCGATATTTTCGGGCAGGTCTACGATAGACCCGATCGAAGCCTATCCACAATTACAGATAATCAAAAATAATGTTTTTTTAGTCGACAGCATAATATATCCATAAAATTCCTATAATCGAGATATTACGATATTAAACCCTAAAAATTCAATGACATGACAGTTCAACGGGCGGCCATGTTTGACGTTTATGGGTGCGTTCAGAAATTATGTTCCTAATAATAATTCCGTGTACCGTACCCCACATTAGTTAGTGTATTTAAATTTGTTTAGTTTTGTTTATTGTATCCGAGCGAAGCCGGGTTTTTATCTAGTTTATAATAATATCATATATAAAGAGTTAAATTTTTTGTTTGTATGTACAGAGTAATCTTCAAAACCAACGAACCATTTCCAAAAGTAAATCACTGGTAATAAGTTACATTAATTCTTAGTTCTACACGATATAAATTATATAACATAATTTTCATTTTTAATAAATTGCAACCGTGCGAAGCCGGAGCGGGTCGCTAATTATATAATATAAATTTTATAGTCTATGTTCAATTTGATCGTAAAATGTTAATAACCGAGACGATACGATGATATTTTAATAATAGAAAAATTCAAAGTCACTTATCACCGTCTGACGTTTCACAATAGTAACGACTAGTTATTATATTAAAAGTACGTGTCTACGTGTCTTTTTTTTCGTATAATTGTATAACTGGGGTTTCCATTTTCCATTTAGAAATATTAGTATCCGTCATCTTCATCCGTTTATTCATGATCATCGTCTTCAGTCAATCCTTATGATCTGATGAATCGATTCCAAGCGACTTCGCCTAAGATGCGCCTCGGTTGTCCGCCTGCCAGGTCCAGTCTCACAACCTTCTTCAAGTCATCGGCCGACCTACCTGGAGGGTCATCTCATTTCAACTGTATATTAAGTAACACTCTAATAATAATAGGGTTATTATTTATAACTTCCTTCTGATCCGTAAGGTAAAATATTGGGGACTAGTATTGTTTTCATTTGTTTTGAGGTTGATTTCGAGTGTTACTTAAATATACAGTTGAAGATTAAAAAAAATAGTGCCATTAATCAATCGATGATTGCTAATTACGCTAATTAGTTACAGTTCATCAATAAACCCACGAGATAACTTGATTAACAGATTATACGTTTCACTATTAAAATGGTACAATTTACAAGAGATAGTCGTAAAATATTTATTATAAACTAAGCAGTTTATTAATAGGCATTTTTAAAGCTTACTTTTTAATTTACCATAAATTTATACAAAATATTTTCATCATAATATTAATCTATTTAAATTATAATTTGTAGTACAAAAAATCATAATAAGTATTTAATCATAATATCAATACTCAAATAGAGTTTTATCTATACTAATATTATAAATGTGAAAGTAACTCTGTCTGTCTGTCTGTCGCTCTTTCACTGCCAAACCAATGAACCGAATTTGACGAAATTTGGTATGAAGCAAACTTGAACTCCAAGGAAGGGCATAGGCTACTCTTTTTGCCTAACACATGACAACCAATCCCCTAAAACGCGAGCGAAGCCGCGAGCGACAACTAGTTTACAAATAAGTAGAAGAAATTCCATGTTTGTGACATTGACTAACTTAATTTTAAATTTCGCTTCATTCTTATCACACGTAACTTAACGCCGGTGCAATCACACGGATCACTAGCCTGATAATTTATCTCCGGAAAACGACGGAAACGCATCGCGCCGCGTCAGCGTTCAGTGACGCCTTGAGTAACTACCATTTTCTATAGCCTCACAATTGATTCCCTAACGGTTGTGGTAATACGATTCTTATAAAACAGACTTAATAAAGTAAAGATTATATACAAACGTAGGAATATGAAGAAAACTTCCCGAGTCCGCATACATAATGCTGTTTATTCATACTGGAATAATAATAATCCCTACTTTGTGACTGTAAGCTTTGGTAGCCATTGCGTAAATATTTCTGGCTTTCAGTGTTTCAAAGAGAAGTACCGTCAGATTATTATTCTTATCTTATCTGACCAAATCATAAATAAGTGCTTAACCCCTCGAATTCACATTGTCGCTGATGTAAATATTAACGATTTATTTCATCAATGCGCTATCAACCTTGAAAAATAAGATGTTATGTTTCTTGTGCCCGTCTTTATACTGAATCACTCATCCTTCAAACCGCAATATAGCAATACAAACTATTCGGCGGTAGCATATCTGATGAGTAGGTAGTACTCATCAAGGGGGCTTGTACATAGTCCTACCACCAAGTAAGTATTAGCTGTTGTTGTCTGCTGATTGTTGTTTCCTGTTTGTCTGCCTAGCCAATAAATAAAAGGAAGTAGATGTGTCATGGGACACGTGGGCTGGTTGGAACGCAGTAGGTTTCGTGATACATATATCGTTTGGGTATAATTAAAATAAGTTTAAATACAGGCACAAAGGACATAACATCTTAGTTCTCAAAGTTGGTGGCGCACTAGTGATGTAAGGATTGGTTAATATATCTTACAGCGTGTTTACTCCTTTTTTTTTTTTTTTTTTCTCGCTGGAAAAACGCGTTCCGCGCTTCCCCCACGTGATGGAAGGTGGGGGGGGGGTGACTCCCCGGAGCCCTGGACGCCGAGTGCGCCCAGGTACGCCGGGTTTACCCACTAAAAACCCAGCGGTACCCTCTCCGTCTTTCGGTGGGCGCCACGGGATCGCTTGCGCATGCTACCGTGACGCTCTGACGGTCGGCCCGCCTATGCGGGCCTCCAACACCTAGAGGGAGTTCTCGGGGTAGCGTGTTTACTCCTCCACCAACCTATATCATAAAAAAAAGTTTCAATAATATTATTTAAAATCGTATACATACAAAGAGGCAGAAAGAGAGCGTAAGATTGCCTCGAGGAGGTATAACGCTTTGTCTGACAGTTCACTCGTACTCTGTAAGCCGATTAAACGAACTTCGATCCAAAAATAAAACAACAACACTCTTTTTAAAAAACATTGTGTTGATTTGACTTAATTACGTAGCGCCGTTGAATATGCAGAATGAAACCGAACGAATTAAAATCTTTTTTTATTTTCTAATTTCTAATATGTGACAGTCAGTTCGATGTCAGAACAAAAATTGAAGATCTGTAGTCTAAATTGTAATTGAATAAAATCGAAAGATATAACGCAATCGGTGAATCACTGGATGGTCCCCACGGTATGGTAATTCTTGGTAGCATTCGATGTTCGGGAGGTGTTCGACGGTGGCAACAGGCGGTAGCTTCAAGGAACGTCTGTGAATCATGTACGGTGTGATTATTTCTTAACAACATGACAAGCATGACTCAAATCTTGACCTTATTGGTCTCATCTACTTATATATCCTACTTTCCCAATCGTTTTTATTAGTACTTTAATGCATATAAGAAATTTCACATCATTGTTAAAAACTAAGGTAACGGTCAAAGCATTTTATTAGACTGACAAATACGTCTTTTGTATGGATATAGTGAAATGAAATTGTTAGTAATCAATTGCATCTGTTTATTTCAATTGAAATCATATAATAAAAGTTAATAATTTTTCGTGTCATATATTGGTTAGTTAACAACGAAATTCGGAGTAATTAAATGAAATCACTGCAATATTAATTCGTGTTTCGATAGTAATTATAATAGTAATTATGAGTGTTTGCGAATGGTAACAGTTCATCGGAATTCGTAATTCTCATGATAGGGAAAAAAACCCAAATAAATCCGTTTCGACAACAGTTATTGTTTTTGTTTGGAGAAAAATAAAATGAGTTTTACATACCTTTATAAGGTTTCGTTACTATGTTATTACATATTATTCGTGGATGTTACTTTTTTTAAATGATTTTATAACAAGCATACACGTACAATATTAATTATGCCACCAGCAATGGATGGGTTTTTCCAACATATTATGTAGGTAAGGTTCAGCTGAGAGCGGGTGCGGGGGAGTAGGTCGGCGTAAGAACCGAAACGAGAATAATATTCGAGGAGTTGGAAATAAAAAAAAAAGAACAATAAATATAACTAGAAATGAGTGAACGTCGTAAAACTATTGCAAGATGAGATCGAATAGAAGATCTATTACGTAATCAAACGTTTACTATAGATATTCTGGTATTATAAAACTTTTGTAAGCGTAAGAAAATCTCCAGAGGGACTTACGTCACAATTTAACGTTGAAGGTGTTTGATAGCGATTTTATCGACATAGAGATTGTAGTAATAAATAACAGGCTTGAACTTTCGCCTGACTAATGAATAATCCGCTCCGCAGTGCGTTTGAACACCTCTGTTACGAAACGCCCGCTCACCCGTCACTCAGCACAATCTAAGAATACATAAACTTAAAATAGATTGTTCGTTATTATTTATAAATTAAAAAAAAAAAAAACTATATTTTTAATATGCTGAATATATTGTAACGATGATGTTATGTCCATTGCAGTTACAATGGCTCACCCTTTTAGCTACCCTACCCATACGACCAAGTAAATATAATATTTAAATTATGACGAGATTTAATATCTGTAATTCGATCTTGAAAGTGTTTTAAAATCTCGTAGAAAAAGTAATTTCATGCTGAATTTTACTAAAATCGTCCAGAAATTTTCGCATTCAATACATAATGATGTAGTCATTAAAAATTTTTTTCAACTTTTGTTTTACATACCGTAGAAAAATATTGTATCGTATTGTATAAGAAACTTGCTTAAATTATAATTCGTTATATTAGTCTTTATTGAAATAATTCAGTGAACGATTAAATAAGGACTCAGAATTCCGAACGGCCGACTTTGATTGATGCATATTTAAACAAAGAGCGATAAATGAATCCTCCGTTTCATCAATCAGGTCACCAAATAAAATTTATGATTTAAAAAATCAGTAATCCTTTTTCGACAAATATTACCCATTTTGAAATCCTCAATATACCATTTTATTTTGATTCACATGACTCATTTCTAACATGTTTTGAATTGACTATCGTTGGTGTCATCTTTACGTAATAAATAATACGTTTTAAAACTAAACCCCGACTCACACATACACTCTCAATATATACTACTGTTATAACGTATTATAATAATATAAAATGTATCTGCAAACTGCAAGCAGCTTTAAGATGTCGTGGTGTGAGACATCGATTCACTTCACGATGTCAGTACCTATTCATCTAAAATATAACATACCAGTTATAAGCGAACGATCGAGACGCTTATAACGATATTCAAATATTCATTTGTAATATTAAGATAACTAGTTTAGAAGTTATGTGGTAGCAGCTGAACGTAAATACATATGTGCGCTGAAGTCATTATTCTCCTCTTCAATTTTGGCTTCAACGTAGTCAGGAAAAACATTACCTGTTACAAAACAAAGGAAAATGTAAAATAAAGCGATCACACGTTAAGTATTCAGATCTTGGTCAATTAACCTGTACTATTTTTCTGGGTTGTATTTATAATTTATTTATTTAATAGAGACCTAACAAAACCAAATTAACAAAAATATTATCTTTTGACAAATCAAATATGCACACATTTTGAATACATGGACAAATTAATTAGCATTTATTTACAATTTATAATTTTTATCACTCATTTAGAAAATGAAAGTTTTCGCGTAACATTTAGTGCCGCTTCAATTTTGGAGAGTAACGCATATATTTATTCTCACTTATTATTTGCACTTGGGGAAGGATGGCTTGCCTTCACATGACCGTGACTGTACTCCAAATCATCTTTCGAAATTTCTAAAGTATTTTACTATCTTTCCATGCTCATTTCGGCGAGATTTCATTATTTTACTCGTCATAATTAGCCATCCCTGCAGTCGTCTTATTCATAAGCCCCTGAAACAACACATGAGTCCTTATTCATCCACCATACTAAGACACGTCTATATATTAAGATCCTATCGTCGTTATCATGGTTAGAAATTACGCCGTTGTCTTCTTCTGTATTCTATCTACTGGGCCAACTGGGCTTATATTAAAAAAATGCATTTATTTATTATATATTAAAAAAACAGTAAACTTTATAACATGGTGTGCAAAAACTGCCTCGTTGATTTCTGTAAATAAATTTTAGTTGCAGCCCGAAGTTTTGTAGAAACCAGTGATTAAAATCGGTCTCGGAAAGCAATAAAGGTATTGATTCCGCGCTTGAAATAATCCATTTGTGTCGATACACCGTATTATAAATCCGGTGCAGTTAGTTACACCAGCCCATTCCGTTGCCGAGAAAATGACTGACGTGGAATAATCGGTCATCGTCATTATCACCTTCGATAAAGTAACTTCTACGCAGACAAATAACCGAATTATTTCCGTCAAAAATATAACATATAACATATCGTATTTAGGAAAATGGAACTATACTAAAGGAAGATCGAGATATATTCGACGATTAGAGAGATTACGTTTGGTCACGTTTTGAAACTAAGCCGTCTCAACGTGACTGACAAATGATTGTCACGCCGATATAGGAAAAGTTACATTTAATATATAAACCGACCAAGGCACATTATGTGTGTGGTGTTAGATACGCTTATAGACTTATAAGAACCTGAGATATTAAATCACATAAGCAGTTACGGCCCATTTGGTCACACAACAGCAAGACAACTTAAACTATGTTGTGTTTGGTGGAGTTTGGAGAGAGAAATTTAAGTTTACGTTTAATCTCGTGGTTTGAGTTAAATAAGTACGTTTCATTGAACAATGGCTTAAACTTGACATCGAAGTGGAAAACTCTATTCAGACGTGGATTATTATTTGCTTACTTTACTCGTAAATATAATAGGGATAATAATCTTAATAATGTTTTTTGCAATTTTAATAATGTGTTATTTGTCCTATGGCGGTCCTTTTAGACTATCGATGGTTGTGATAACTTAACAAAAAGTGATTCATTGTTAGTCTACCTCAGTATTTAGAATAAAATCGTATAAATAAAAACGTGTTTTATTTATACGATTAAAAAAAGTAAAATAAAAATTGGCTAAAATGGGCTATGTTTAATGAACGAACGCACACGGGATTAAGAACCTTTAGCGACTTTAGCATCATGAGATAATTATCACCACAGCAGTCGTTCAATTATTTAATTTTATAATATATTGAAAGCAGAAGGGCAAATAGCTCTTATACTGCTAACAGATATTAGCATTGTTAGGAGCATAAATTATTCCGTATTGGCGCTGCCAACTATTCTAAGACGTTAGATCCCTTGTGCCTATTATCATGTTGATTCCCGTCCTCTTAAAGAGACAACGATACACAATATTGATGATTAGTAGGTAAACATTAAAGGTAGTTGGCGGAAGAAACATTCCATAAGAAAAGAAAGAAAGTTGACAAAAACCTCTAGTATTGTCTTTCCACAAATCTGGAATACTCAAGAGTAACATATCAAAACGAGTTTGCACAATATAGGCGATTAGAGTGAAATTTCGACAAAACTTTTTGTTGGTTCGACTGAATCCACGTGTGCAAAAATTGAATTGAATTATTCATTGCTAGCATCGCGCCCTGATTTCGCACGGGTACAATAAATTGTGGTTGCATCGTGTCAATTTTAATTATTAATAAAATTAATATGTATGTATACCATAAGACAATAAATATCACTCGAAGAGTTATCTCTGCTTGCAACAGCGTACCTTTCTGTATCTCCGCTTTCTTCTCCTCAATGGATTTTGATACGGTTTTTCAACATATTATATAATATAAAATTTTGTGCTAGATAGATGGAGCTCACATGGCTTAGGCTGCTTAAACAAAAATCTCCAGGATCAATCAATTAATCAAAATATTCTTTATTCAAGTTGGCTCATAAAAGTAGTTTTGAATCGAATTCAAAACTGTAACACGTACAGTGTTGAACTAAATGTAGAGCTTCCACCGCCTCGGTAAGTAGATTCTACCGAGAAGAACCGGCAAGAGACTCAGTAGTTACTCTTTCCACCATTTTAATTACAAAGTACGAGTAAAGTAAAAACAAATTTTTATATATCCTGCATAGAAATAAATAAATATGAATTCCACTTTTTATCTTTAATACGATCTCTTATTGAGTAATATGCCTTATTTATCAATGTTTTTTGACATAAACTTTAAAATGTTTAATAGGCCAAGGTAAAAATAAATGTGGAATCATATTATATAAACGAATACTGTGTCCCAGGAATGATGTGTTAACTTTGCGAAGTTAGAAACTAGATGTTATTAGTTTACCTTTCCTCCTCGTGTCTGTACAATGATTGTCACGTTTTGAAATATCTATATTATTGTGAATATATATATGCTCAAGATACAACTGACAAGAGAGTGTCTCTAGTTGGCATGTTCCTTTTTTATATTGTGTGAGAATCAATTGTCGGCCGTTGCACGCGCTGTTTACAACTGCTTAATGAGGGTAGGCGCCGTCATACACATAATATGTAAACATATATGTATGTTGTAACATATTCACTATATGTAAACATATAGTGAAGCAACTGTAAGTATATCCTCTTTATTAAAAACATGGCCAAGTATCATGTAACTATCTTCGAAGTTAAACTTATCAAAACAATTTATGTTTTTTACAGATGACTCAAAAACAACAGTTAATATTTGGTTAAGTGATTTTTTGCTCCTTTTCCATCCTTATTAATAATAAATATATTAGGTTACCTTGAACACTTAATATTAGTTTATTATTATATTTTTTACAATATTTTATCGATATTAATACTTAGAAGATATCACCGTTTTCAAATAACTTTCAACCAAATGAACCGTTCGTCGTGGTCGCATCGTAAGTCGCAAAACACTTTAACAATAAAATATTAAAATGTTCTTGTCAATTTGATATATTGTTTCACTATAAAATTACAATTCAATCCTCCTTGACGACCTCCGTGGTCTAGTAGTGTGTACACCGGTTTTCATGGGTACGCTACTCTGAGGTCTCGGGTTTGATTCTCGGCCGAGTCGATGTAGAAAAAGTTCATTTAGTTTCTATATTGTCTTAGGTCTGGGTCTGGGTCTTCCATAACACAAGTGCTTTAGCTACTTACATTGGGATCAGAGTAATGTATGTGATGTTGTCCAATATTTATTCATTATTATTATTAATCCAACTTATACTTTTCATATTTACATTGCGCTTGTGAGTCACAATATAATTATTTTTAAAAATAATAAGTTATTCTTAAATTGAGCTCTATTAGTGTAGTAATTGAATTACAACCATTAGAAAATAAATATCAATTACAAAATATATATTATTTATTTAATTAAAGCAAATGATTGAACAGAATAAACTGAAATGAATAGAAATTTATAAATATAATCACCAGTCTACTAAGATAAACAACTTCAACAAACATAAATTTATATTTAGACGACTTCTTTGAATCGAATTGTGAAATATAATTGCCTATATTCTTGAAATGTATATTTGTATTCTATTTTAAGTTTTGTCCTTTAAGATGGCTACAACCTTAAACTTCCATTAAATTGTCGTTTACGATTTACATAAATAATGTGCCGTCTATTTTTTATTATTTATTATATTGCTATGTTATTCTAACATGTTTTTATTTTATTACAGTATCTATGAAAACACTACTACATAAATGATGCATATTAAAATTAACAATATATTGAATACAAATTAATGCAATCATTAAAAAAAAATACATTGGTAAAGAAGGCATGTTATTCGATACAAGATTATATAGATGATAAAAAAGCGTGGAGTTAATGCTTGTTGACTTCCAGGCAGGAAACATAACATACATATATAATTGTATTTAACTAACATGACTGTATGTTTAGATGTTGAAAAAGAGTAACTACTGAGTTTCTCGCCGGTTCTTATCGATAGAATCTACATCCGAAACGGTGGTAGCTTTACTTTAAATAGTTTTTTAAATGACGATTCAAAAGTACTTGTAAAAGCCTACTTAAATAAAGTATATTTTGATTTGATTTGATTTTAATCAAAGTTATAGTTCTTAACGCAGATTATAAAGCAAAACGCACATGGACTGAACCAAACATTAAATTGAAGCAACATAAGTGAATATAATTCCCGGTAGCAAAACGACACGTCTTTTATTAATAATTCAAAAGTGTTGTAATTTTAACTATTAATTATAATTGACTTGTTTAAATTTTTTTATTACTACATACATCATCTTATGACAAATGTACTAACTTACGCAGGCATAGTTGCGAATCACAACAGTTCCAAAACATACAATAAAAATAAATGTACAAGCTAAGTACCTGCCAAGAATTCTCCCATTAAAACTTGTCGAGTGTAAGAAGCGAAGCTAAGATGATCTCTCAGATGAATTATTTTGGCAAATGGAAACTTGGCATACAATATTTCACGAGACAATTTCTTTACATTTTTTATTGTTTCGTAGTCAATGATAAAACTTTTCTGGTTTTGTTTTGTAGGTTCAACTACCAAGTCGTTAATTTTTATTATTTTAATTATGACTAATTACTTTGTTATTAACACGAGCGATTTGTATAGTAGGTTCTTTAACAGTCTGGAAATGTTCTAGACGATAGTACTTATTCCATTTAGTTTATTTCACCTCGCTACCCTAAGGGGGATTTTTGGATACTCGTCATTGGCAGATTTTCATCGAACATAGGATGAAATATAAACATAAGATATCTTGTAACCACTGTGCTAACTCGATTTATTAGGTAGATACTTAATTTTTAAAAAATAAAATACTTTATACTTTTTGTGATGTAGAAAATAAAGAGTTTATTTTGTGTATTTAATTCAAAATTTATATCTATTCCCAGATTAGTTCTCTCAATAAAATAACTGTAATTATTTTTAGGTAAACAATACTAAGCCGAAACATTATTGTTATATAAGAAGTAAACACTATTAAAGTCCATCAAAGGGTATTAAAAGCACCAGACTCTAGAGACAAACATCTTAGTGTCCAAAATTGGTGGCGCTTTCACGATGTAAGCAATGATTTATATTTTTAAAAGTACTGATGTCTATGGAGAGTTAGTGGGCTTACCATAAATAAACTTGTCTATTAAAAAAAAAACAATATGAATAAAATAATCTTAAAAGAGATGTGTCGTAGGATATCCGATTCGAACGTAGCTTTCGCAATATATTATCTTTTACATAACAGACACAATGGACAGAAAGAAATTGTGAAAATGCCAGGACATAATTTTTTTTTAAATCCCGAGT
Organism: Vanessa tameamea; assembly: GCF_037043105.1. Lineage (NCBI taxonomy): Eukaryota > Metazoa > Arthropoda > Insecta > Lepidoptera > Nymphalidae > Vanessa > Vanessa tameamea. The sequence goes on along the minus strand of NC_087315.1, from coordinate 3,461,599 downwards.
GACTTAAAGTAATCACAAAAATAAATATATAAATAATGTTATAATAAATCGCTTTTAAAAAGAGACAGATAGACAGAGAAAGAGAGGGAAACATCACCTCGAGAAGGCATAATGGATTTCCTTACGTGATTTTTGCTAACTGTGCCGTTTGTCGCGTAAAAGAGCTTCATTTCAAAAAATATTAATTAAAACCTCGATTTTATCAAAATGACACAACGATTTCTTGTCTACAAGTATATCTAATCCAATTCAATATTAACCTAGTTTAATATGTGACTTCGTAATACAAGTTTGTTTCGCGGTGCGAATATTAATGTTTGAATAATGTAATTACTATTATACATTGTAGAACAAAATTTAATTCGTCATATAACACGTTCTAACATAATACATAACATTCTAATTGCATTAATCAAGTTTCGTGGTACATACTTGTTTCATTAAAACTTAGCTTGATAATATGAATAAGTAATTAGTTGTCCCCAGTGACTTCACTCGCGTTTAAGGTGTTGGTCGTTAAGTGTTAGACACTGAAAGAAACATATGTCCTTCCTTGAAATTCAAACTTCTTTTATACCAAGTTTCATCAAATTCGGTCAGTGGTTTGGCCGTAAAAGAGCAACAGACAGACAGATAGATAGACAGAGTTACTTTCGCATTTAAAATTTTAGTACAAATACATATGTATGTATACATACGTAGTATATAATACTACTATAATTAATAAGAATATTGTTACGGCTTCGTTATTATAATTTAAAAAAAATTTGTTAAGAACCAGTGGTAGCTTTACATCTGATACAATTCTGTAAAGTAAAGATACCTACGAACTTGTTAAAGTCTACTTAAATAAGAGAGTTTACTCCGCCTCTGCATGTAAAGCTTTATTGAAAAAATCTTATTTTAATTTGATAATCAAATTACATAGCAGTTTGATTTTTGAGTCGAGCTGACCCAGACGCTGAACTACGTAAATTTTAACCGAAAATTGCGGATTTGCCTCGCAAGCATCACTAAATTTTCGTGTTCTCAATTTGTGTTTAAACAAATTAATTTCGAGCTGTGCGGTGAAGGAAAAAAGTAATGGATGGATGGATTTTCGTTCGACTTTATGACGTCAAATCTGACAACTGTCATTAATGTATCCAGCCTCAAAACAAGTGAAAGCTTGCGACATGAAGCCGTTAATACATATAAGATAATATATACTTTAATAATATATATATTATTTAAGTTACAACATCCACTGGCTCACAGTTGATCGTGCCTTTTTTACATTTTACTTTAATAAATAAATAATTTCGGCGTTTTAAAGTTTCATTTTATTACTGAACATCAGCAGATCTTCGCTGGCCTTTGAGCTAGTTTTCATTATAAATAGAATATAGGTACATTTAAATTAATTTTGTAACACAATAGTACATTTGCCATTATACCGTCTTAAATTAAATAATATCACTTGAGGCAAAACGGAGTATTTTGAAATTGGAATACAGGTGTTTCGTCCCCATTTATGTACAGCTACGTGCAATGGTCTTTGTTGCTATGATAACCGAGCATTACGTCACTTGCGTTTGTGATAAATCGGGAATACATTCTCAATTGAATTTAGTTCTGAGACTAGTAAACTATTTGGATAAATCGTTTAACCCAACATTCATTGATTAATAATGTATGTACCCAGTAACTATGTATTATTCATTACTAATTGTTTTAGATGTTCTGCCTATATTAGCGTAATTAAGATATTTGAAGAGGAAGGGTTGTGACGTTTGAGTGTGTTCGTCCATGTGAGTATTTTTGTGTGTAAATGCACGTGTCATTACATGTACACACATATTTACATATTATACAATCGCTTGATTTGTTTAATCTTAAAAATGGATATGTAGGATTAAGTTATTATATTTATACGATTAAAGTGTATACAAATAAATAATAAGGAAAAATATTAATAAGCAAATATTGCTGTAACTGTACTTACACTGGAAAAGTTTTTATATACACCAAGTAGGAAATAAAAATACGAAATAACGATGAGTTCTTTATATGACAGTAAAAAAGTATGTTACAACATGGTCCCAAAAACTTCGCTAAAGCGAGAGAAGTCAGCATCACTCGAAACAAACGAGGGTAAAGTCTCGGCTGATAATCAAGACATAATTCTCTATGACGCTTTTTATGTATGAATACTTATATGCTTTACATATTATTTGGTTATTCTGGTTCGTAATATTTAGTTCAAATATTTTTTGTACTGTTTTATTTTCATTACCTTTTAATTTTCTGTCTGTAAATTTCCCACTGCTGGGTTAAGGCCTCCTCTCCCTTTGAGAAGAAGGTTTGGAGAATATTCCACCACGCTGCTTCAATGCAGGTTGGTGGAATACACATATGATATGGCAGAATTTCGTTGAAATTAGACACATGCAGGTTTCCTCACGATGTTTTCCTTCAGAGCTATTAAAATTATAAATTTGTTATATTATTACCTATACAATTTTATATGATATAAAAGCTAGTCACGAGATTTTCTTGTCTGTTCTTTTTTTTATAAATATAGATAAATGTTTACTTAAAAACAATACTTAATAATATTTATTATCAGTTCGTGATTAAGGTTCATACCTTTAAGCATTTCGCTCGTCAGGAGTCAACCCAAAGTAGAAGGTATCATCATTTAATATTCATTAAAAATTTCATAGTTATATTGTTAACCGTTGATGAGCTCTTTTGTCTGGGTGTTGAATCAGGTCTTGCTGATCATAAAAAATAATTATCTTTGGAACTGAACCAATTTAATGCGCTAAATTTTAATGCGCTGGTACGGCTTTGCGCAACCCCATTTAGGTAGGTACCACCTAGTCAGCAGATATTCAACTGTCAAATAGCAATACTCATAACAAAAAATAGGTCTAATATAAGCATCAAATACATTCCAAAATTTGACAATCATTATAAACATCTATTCATTTTCGTCATTTTTTTTTAGTGCGTTAGACAACATATAATTTCTATTATGGTAATTAATAAATAACAAAGCAGAATCAACATTTATATGTGAGCTTAAATAGATAAAAAATTTCCTCTTCCAATTTCGCGAACCCTAATGGTCTCCAGGGGCAGATATATTTTAGTATACTATTACATATCAGCAAATATAGTGCCCCGCGTCACTGATACCGTATTATGTCTTAGGAAAACATTAAATATATTCAGTATGAAAATAGTTTTGATAAGCTTTTATCGGAAACTAGTTGACGACCGTGGCTTCGCTTGCGTTTTAGGGAATGGTTGTCAGGTGATACGCATAAAATATAGCCTATGTTCAAACTTGCTTCATAGCAAATTTTATCAAATTAAATTCAGTGATCGGTGACCGTACATCAAAGAAAAAATCAAATATAGTTGGAGTTTTATTATTGGAGACGAGTCGCCGTGTAGGCATCTATTAAACATTTACGTTCTGCCTGTTTCCAACGATATTAATAAATTTTATCGAAGACTCTCAACATAAATCACAATTTCTGTGAATAAATAATGTCGTTGAATTTGAAATAATAATGAAAACATTTATTTTAAGAACCGGAACATTCATTGAAGTCTTTTAATAGTCAAATTTAATTGCGTACGTAATCTAAACTTAATTTAGCCCGTCTAGGTAACACCCATTTATTATAATTATTATATTCTACCGCCAAGCAGCAATACTCAGCATTGTTGTTTCAGTTTACAAGGTGAGTAAGCCAGTGTAACTTACAAAGGACATTGTATCTCAGTTTCCAAGCTTGGTATAGTACGACGCAATTTAAATGTACATCGTCGAATTAAAAAAAAAAAAATTAATCGTCCATTTGGCGAATGTATTTGGTTATATGACATTACAAATTATTACCATTGCGTAAAGATCATTTTCGCATGAGAAATAAATAAAGATTGATGATTTCGAAGTCACTTAATTCGGATGTGATAAATTTTACGAATTTTGCCGATGCTACATCTAAGTTGTGTTGTGATATAATGCATTCGTAATATGAGGAGTTATTGATATTTTTTATATTCATAACGTGATATTCATATGGGCAGTGGTGATCACTCACAAACATAGATCAAATTTTCGTTGTACACAATAGTATCGTATAAAACTTAATTTATTTATGTAAGAAATTGTTTTTAGTTTCATACGGCGCCAATTTGAACGTTTGAGTATTATTTCTTAATAGTTGATCAAAAAAACTTGGGATTGGAAAATAATTGCTTTATATGAATTTATCAACCATTAATCAATAATTATATTGCGGCTTAATACATCAGCTATGTGATTCTGTAAGAATTCACTGCGTATCTCACTCGTGAAATGTTAACAACCAACTTACGTTGATACTAAATCCTAGAAATTTTATAATTTATATTATAGTCGAAGTCGCATATCCCATTTTGACATTACACACTCTTCTGCGGTGAGTTTCCAATTTCTTCTTACAAAATACCTATACATAGCACTAATGCCACTCTGTAAGAATTCACTTTGCATTTCACTCGTGAAATTGTGAAAACCGACTTACAGTGATGGGCTATTTAGATACGTGTATTCTATAAATTCTAATTAACTAACATTACATTTCACTCATGGAATATCAGATCTATTTATGACACGAACATATTCTCGATATATATAATGTCATCAACATAGGACCATACAATCTGTGATTATTATTTTTTATGATATACGTAGGCGGACGTGCAAATCGGTCACTTCATGGTAAGTAACCACCGCTCATAGACTTTGGGCTGTAAGAAATATTAAACTTTACATTGGCAATGCGCCACCAACCTTTGGAGCTAAGATGCTATGTTCCTTGTGCCTGTAGTTACAATCACTCGACCTTCAAACCGGAACACAACAATACTGATTGGCTGTAAAATATATGACGAATGAGTGATTGAGTGAGGGTTTTTTACAACCCAGACGGGCTTGCACAAAACCCTACCATCAAGTAGAGTACTGTACATATAATTATTATTACTGATCATGAAGATTTCCGATATTGTTCGCTGTCATAGTTAAAAGAATTTTTGTTCATATTTTTATTGAAAGAATAAATCTATGTTTTCAAGACAGTTACAATTTCGTAACATGTTCCCAAAAAAATATCAAAATTACTAGGATTATTATAAGGCAAGATCTTTACATCATTAAAAATAAACTGTATTACTTCTTAAGCCATGCGTTGCTTGTTCAAGAGACCATAACACACCTATATACAATATGCATACAAATATTTAGCACACTTATGCTTGTAACACAATCTTGCTCTTCAAATAAGAACACACACATCATCTTGCTTGCCATCATGCAAGATCATTTCTATTAGCGGTTGACCTCTGCTCGATACAGCATTTCGCTCAGTATAAACCAATGATACACAAGAACCTGCTCACGGGGAACTAAACTAATCACAAACTAGCTTAACTATATTAAGGCCTCGATACTAATCGAATAATCTGTGGTATAAGTCACATTGTATCTAATTATTTGTGTGATAATCATTTAATTTCTTACTTACATAATCAGACAAATTATATCCAAACATTGAATACGAGGCAAAGTTCCGACCATTCGTTTTCGCAAAAAAGGTCCAACAAATTTCCCAATAGTCTTTAAAATATTGTATTCAAGTAATTTCTTGCTTGTCACAAAACAGTATCCGGATGCATAACGAATCTTTTTTTTATAGTAACTCGGTCTTACCGGCTCAGCCCTAGTAGCTTTGGTCGTTTGTCCTTCAAAAATAAATAAGCAATTAAAAAATGAATCATTATGTCCTTTCTCATGCACTTGCCCGTTTTCTTACAAAGCTTCTTTCATCAAAGGTTGTCTGTGAGACGACGCCTTAAGCGAAAGTACTGACCTTTCATTGATTTCAAAGCAAATTATGAAGAAATAAGAAAGGCACTTCCATTGCGTTTATGAAAAAGATCGTACTGGGCAGCAAAAGTTATGTCTAAGTTGATGCATCCTTTCTCATATTGCGTATAATTTGTTGATTATTCTTATTTTTTGGTATCTCTTATATTGTAAGTTCACATGTATATCGTGCAATAAAGCATTTCATTAAATAAAAAACAATAAATAGTATTTAAATAGACGGAGATATAGGTGAGTAAGCCACTTTTTTATATAAATATTCACACTTATAATTAATTATATGTCAATATATTATTATGGCTTAAAAGGATTTTATAAAGATTGACAGATAGATCGTTTCACATAAGCTTCTAATATAAACTGATTTTACAGAAATGAAATCCCAAGAGTGCGAACGTGGGTGGATTAAGGGAGTTAAGCGAGTGACACTATCTCTGGAAATATAAGTTAGTATTATTAGATGTAAAATTTAAGATGATAAATGCAATGGAACCGACTTATATAATTTAAGTCATGCAAAAATATCTATACAATTTATTGTTAATGTTACCAAATTTGTGACAAATTTCAAATTGTAATTGTAGGTTGCTATATTGAAACTAAAATGACTAACAATTGAAATTAAATAAAAACCCTTAAAAGAGAAAAAGTGATATAGCACAGATGAATATAATGACAGATGTAACATAGTGTAAATAGTCGTCTGTGTCTATAAAGATTGTAGATTATATTCAAATTAACGTAATGTCCTGAAAATCAAAAAAACATTGTCAATGATAAAGTTGTCGAACGTCATAATGCGTAAAGTATTTTATCAACACAAAGACGAACTCACAATGCCTTGAGCAATACCGTTTTCGTCCCTTTTGAATTCGTAATTTGTTACGTTTTTTTTTTTCTGTAATTATAAAAGAAGCTCTTTAAAATATTGTCAAATAAAAATATAATATTTTTCGCTTTCAAAGAAATTGTAATTAGTGAATTATTTTTAAATATTCTAAAGGTCGTATTACATTTTTCGTCTACATTTAAAGTGTAAAAAGTCAGATGTGAGAAGGTCATTCTTATTATAAGGAACGATTTTTAAAATATTAGCATAACTAGATAAATAACATTTGTTAAAATGCCCGTAATTTTAGTATTCATTTTCGTTTATAATCCTCTAACCGACTGGACTTACAACAACTTGTGTGGAGGCCTCGTTAAAAGAGAAAACACGTGGAACTAAATCTTACTAATATATTATTATTATTTAAATTTATGCAGGCGAGACCGCAGCAGATATTGCTAGTTATCTATCTATATCTATATATAATTATGTAGGAAACATCAATTTGGAATTTCAAATCTGATAATTGACTATTTGATATTATATATATATCCTTTAATACTGTTACTTAGAACTTAATTTAAAATGTAACTATAACATTCTCTTCCGATGTTTTCTAGTAATCCAATTTCCGAAAGTGATACTAAATATCCAGCTGTCATATTAAAATCTCGTTAAAGGACCTCCTAAAGGGTTTTGGTCGCAATTCTTTATGAGTTTGGAATAATTCACACCGTGACGTTTGTTTCGACTCGGAGATAAATAGAAGAGGGTCGAGGCGTTACAGCGAGATAATGTCAGCCCGTTACTTATAATAATGCTGTTTTCGGACATTAATTCGACTTGGAAGTAACATTTGTAAATGAATAAAACGCCTTAGGTTTCATTTGTTAATGTAAACGCAACAAAAGCTTCTATATTTGATTTCGTGATAGTTAGTTTTTTTAATCCCTCTAGTAAAATTCCTTTTCACTCACACTCTACTCAATGTGATACCATACCTACTAAAAAACCACTTCGTCTCTTCGGGGGCATCACGGCATCACTTGCCTCTGTGAAAGTGATTAAATCAAACTTAAACTATTTCAAATTAAAACACAAGACAAAACATACATAGCGTTACTAATACAAAAACGAATGTAAAAGAATAATGTCAAATCATAACAATCACTCTTTAAAATAGCAAGACGAAATATTAAACATATAAAAAAATGAATAACGTCAACCTTAAAATATAAAACAAATCATAAAAAATAATAGTGATTTATATACAATTTGGTATTCGGAGATACATCAATAAGATGTCTCTCTAAATTTTGGCAATTGGAAGGTACCGATAAAATATATCCACAGTAAGCAACAAGAACATCATTTGTTGAAAAACTTTGTCGTATTTTTTTAAGAGCGTAAATTAAATTATATAATTTCTTTCTTTGCGTATATGAAGCCTTCCTGTTTGTTAAATATTTCTCATAAAATAAACCTAAATTATGTTCTATCTCTTGTCAGTATCATCTGCGTATAGTTCGCAGGGTTATTTTGTTACTGACGTAAAGACATTAATGTATACGAGGAATAGAAACGGTCCTAATATTCTATAAAGGGTACCCTTTGTCCGTTGACACAAAAAGGTATATTTAAAAAAAAAATAAAGTTGATCCTAGAAATTATAGTACACTGTTTCCGATTTTCTAAATAAGAGCTTAATCATTACCTCTATTTTGGCCTCTTTATTGATAAGACTTTTATGATTAAACAAATCATAGGCATTCGTTATATGTAAAAATGTTGCAGTTATGGATACTTTGTCATTTAAGTGGATACGGATATGAGGTACATTTAAATATATGATAGGTAATTAAAGGCATTCCTATCCCAATCGATCCTAGAAAAGCATTCAAGTAATTACAAGAAGGAATCTAACTTGACAATCTGTCTGTAATGTCTTCTGTACAAAAGACCACCGACATTTCCGTCACCCACATTCCGTTTTCCAATATCCAATGTGAGGAATATTGTTTACAGTCACCGAGAACTAAGGATTACAAACTAAACGTTTAACGTTCGTGCAAATAGAGGATTTGCTCGTAACCGCAAATTTATCAAGTTTGTTTACAGCTGGTAAATTCACGATATAACATTATTGCAATAATCCAAGCGATTTGAAGTTTTTGCAAGATGATCTTTTCAACTAATCATTGTGGGGTTCGCTTTATATTAATCCTTAATCCAGATTTTCTTTTCTATGGTTGGATATTGTTTTCGTTTACATTTATTTATTAGGAAATCCAACAGCTTATTTTGTAAAGAATTCCCAAAATAGGAATACACTTTTAAATATAAATTTTGTATAAAAACTAAACAACACTAACCAAAGTTTTTTTTTTTTTATAATTGTTGATAGATTTTAGTATCATAATTTTTGATTATTGACTGGATTACGAAAGAGGTTAGTTTAGGTTGTTCTCAATATTAAAATAACGATTGATTACAACACTTTATTTAAATGTACAATGGCCAATTTTATATCGTAATTCTTGGTTAGGTTTGAAATAGCTATTAATTAAAGTATTCCGCACTTTTACAGAACCGGGCCTAGCATTAACGATGCTTAGTGGTAATATTTAGACAGTCATAATGTTATTATATCTATATAACTCGTATAAAGATAGATCATAAATGATAGTAATTTAAAGGTATTTAATGTACTATATAATTGTTTATCATTCATTAAAACGTTCAGAACTGATTCAATTTGCAAATGAAGTGGTATCGCGCTGGTTCAGGCTTCAATTCATAGTGGTCGACTATCTCAACATTCTCGCTTCAATTACCCGTACAAAGATAGATACCCTTAGTATGTTTAATATGTAGTAGAAATGAAAAAAATGTTAAAATACTTTTTTTGTTTATTCTACCTAGAATTTGCATACACCTATGTTTTGCAAATTCTAGGTAGAATTACAATGGAATTTTTTAATTTTGTGACTCCTCAAATATTTTGTCTGAGTACCAAATTTCTATCCTTTTTTAGTAGAAGCTTAAAATGGATTCTGAAAATTATTTCTAAATTCTTAGTATTTCCTCGGGGCTGTATGTCACCCTTGAAATGTCAACGATTTGGGAATAATCTGATGGAAAAAATAATACTGTTATGTTCTTAAATGTATTAAATTCTTTAATTTGATCTGAATTCCATAAAAAAAAAAGAAACAAGTTTAATATTCATTAAGTCACTAGCCGTTTAAGGAAAAAAATACTCATCTTAGTGATATAATACGATATCTTTCTTACCGATTTCGGTCAACGTGGTCATTTTTTGTTCTTTTAGCGTTCAAATGTGTGTGCCATGACAAATATGTGCATCTATGTGTAGGTTAAGAGATATAGGAAACTCTCTATCTCACATTTAATCTCATATTCTGATGGATCGGAAAAATAACCCCGCCGAAGAGAGACAAAGGCTTTATACGAATTTCCTAAACATGTGATCCTGCTATTTTTCTTGTCAGAAAACTCAATAAGTTTTTATTGCACCCACGCCGGGTTTGAACCTAGGACTTCGGGATCAGCAGCTTTATATAGGCAAGTAATAGAAGAACGAGCCAGTCAATAGTTAATTTTAGAAAAATGAATACGTTCGGTCAGTGTCCCTGTATGTACAAGCATCTCATTTCAAACCTATCTGCTGATTACGGGAGGCGGTAATCGTATTCAATGGCTTTTAATTTAATTCTAATGTGGTACATTTGGATTTTAGTGCTTTAATAGTTACCATGTAAATTAGCTTAGTTACATATGTCCTGTGTTGTATATAATAGTTATAGATTGTTTATTTTTTATTTTATTTAAAATAATAGGTAATAAATTGTATACGTGCCTTCATTTGAACATCTCCAAGCCTTAGCTAAATCATCCTCTATGAACAATGTTTGGGAATATTGATGTGGTTCATCATCCTCCTGCCTTTATCCCAATTTTAGTTGGGGCCGGCGCAGCATGTCTTCTTCTTCCACACTTCTCTGTCGGACGTCATCTCACAAGTGTGATGTGGTTCATGGATATCCGTAATATATCGTCGGTTTTGGCAATCGTTACAGTGACCTTTGCCAGTTTATTCCCCAAGAGGAATATATAATATGGTACATTTGATAAAACGAAAGCAAGGAGTTAATTAATCGGGTATTACTCAGACATCACTACGAGTCGTGTCAGTAAACCTCTACCAGTATTGACGTGTAAAATGTGACGAGGGACGAGTTTCAATGATTTCGTTTTTGGCCAAAATTCGCGTATTCTATCCATTGGGATAGACAGGTTTTAGGCTTCAAATTAGTTCATGCGTCACAAACATTTCATATCTGTCATTTGCGTATAATTCACAAGAAACCGTGTTACTTTCCCATGGTAAGATATAGCCTATATCATCTAATCTAATCAATATCCATACCGAAGATTCATTCTAAACATTAATGAAAGTTTTTATTTTAATAAATTGTAAGTGGTAAATGTGCCACCTGATGGTAATTAGCCACCACCACTCATATACATTGGCGGGGTAAGAAATATCAACCATTCCTTGTATTGAGTTAAGACTAAGAAGAACACACATATGTCCATAAACTAAGCAAAGGATGTGAAGTTAAAAGCATTTGAATTATTTAACAGTCAATATCTCTTTAACCAGTGAGATTCGACTTTTACCGATTTAAAATTTGAATCTAATGAGTTTAGAGCTTCAACGTAACATGGAAATATGGGACATATTCCAGAAACCATATTCCAATGTAAAAATTTGTTATTCCAGTGAGATTAAAAAAGGCACATCGTAAACTATAAGAAATTGAAAAAAAAATCTTGAACATGCCACATTCTGCTTAATATATCTATTTTATAACAACTACATAGACTTTCTGTCATTTTTCTTACGATGAAATATTTGTTTCCTAAACTCGATCGTACTATTTTGTAGTTAAGTAAATATGGTCTCTCGTTTTTAGTATTAGAAAAATATAATGCATAAAAATGTTTCAAAGCAATAAAGCTGCAAGACTTGCTTGATATTTAAAATTTCGACCCGATTTTCGACTTTTGGGCGACGTAAAAATTGGTAAAGTCATTTTAATTTTAATGACATCATTGTATCCCGAAAACATGGATTTTACAGGTTAAACCCGCTTAAAATGTTTGCAATTTTTGGCCAGAATTTACTTGAATTTACAATAGATGACAATTGCTACCCTAACGACTAAGATACTTAAAATTTGAATTAACTTTTCAGGACTCATAATAAAACAATTTTAAGTTCCATAATCGTCAGATACGAGTCCCAATAAATTCTGGGTGTATAATTGAGTGCATCAGATACGGTGGCTGTTCTTGAAACTGTAAAAGTATATTCACTTTCTATTTCCTCAGTCACATAATCTGACAACTCATTTTTTTGAAGGAAGATTGAATTAAATATCTGACGGTGAGTAGTCCGCCCATAGACATTGGCACTGCAAGATGGTTAATATCACCGCTGGCTTACTCCTCTTTCCAATGAAAACACAACGATACTAAAAATAAGTGACTAGGAGGTGGTATCTACTTAGAGGGGCCTGCACAAAGCTCTATCTCCGAATAATTTTGATGACCAGTGCCTCTTATACACCTCGTTACTCTGAGGAGCAGCAGGACATTGATCAAGATAATAGTGACTCTAGAACAGTTTAGAAACCACAAAGGTCTGGGTTAAGAGTAAACTGAGTTAATAATATTATTATATTATTGTAGTATTTCCATATTAGATCCAGAGGAGAGAAGAAAAAATATATACTAATATTATAAATCTAATCTCGATAGTAAGTCTATCTTTAGCTATTTCACGGCCAAAGCACTGATCCAAATTTGATGAAACTTAGCATGAAGCAAGCTTAAACTCAAAGGTGGGACATTTTTGTGCCTAACGCCATCATCAACATCTAAGACACGAGCGAAGCCGCAGATGACAACTAGCAGATTATAATTATTGTCATTAGTTTTAAGTTCTAGAATAAAAAACGGTTGAAGAAAACTATAAAGGTAAGGTAGAAAAAACTAAAAAAATAAAATACAGTGAGAAATTTTGTACATAAATGATTGCCATTTCAAATATTTTAGTAATTAAGCTCTTCACGAGATTTTTGAGCAATAAGAAACAAAATTACTTCTAATACTAGAATTTAAACAAAATTAAACATTCCCATTAAATCATAACGCACCAAAAAACGCAAATTATTTTTACGCACCATTGCTCACGATACGACACCTCCAATACTTCGTGATTGAGAAATTGATTCAGAGGATTATAAGCCATATAAAAGAAATAAATAAAATCTAATATGTATAAACGGAATTTGAGCGATCTGTTTAAGTATATTCGATTGAGTTACTCGCCTGAATGACTTGTAGCTAAGAACTGACAAGGGTACAATTCAACTTACAATCAAATACTCCTTGTATTTGATTGTAAGTTTAATTATGAACATTTCTGAAAACCATTCTAAAAATTATGAGATTAGAAGAAAAAATTAACATAAAATGTCTTTGCTTTTTGTATTTTAAACAGCCATAAAAGTTTTGTATGTGTTTAGTTATTTAAAATGATGAAAATAATTCATATTCAATTTATTAAAAATCCTTCTAAATCTAAACGTGCAAATCATTTGTTTCGAAAAATAAAACTATTCAACTAAAAATATAATACCTACACTTTATACTTCAGTATTTACAAATTAAGTAAATTTCTATTGAAAAGAGAAACCAAGTAACTTCAACATTGATTAACACCGCATTAAGAAAGTTAGTAGCCGGGACCAAAGTTTAGTTTTTAGCGACGCGTTAAGACTTGAACTTAAGCAGTTTGTTACAAGTTTCAACAATAATTACAAGATACCCGCTACACGAGAAATTGTTATCCTTACGTCTTTATTTAAAATTTTAACTTGAATTTTGAAATCAACTAAAGGTTATAAAATGAATAGTTTAAGAACTCTTGTTCAGGAAAGTTTATGCGTTTAAGATTATTATTAAACTTTACTCTTCTTCACATGTCTGGCATTTATTAATCCCGACTATTGCCAGGGTCTCCCTGGCGACTAAGCCTACTCCACTTTGCATGTTCTTTAGCGTCATCTTGTGTAAGTAAATTGGCACTCGTGTTCTGCTTTACGACATCCAACCAACGCTTTCTTAGGTCCCGGGAGGCCTAGTTCTAAGGACAGACATATGATAGCATTTTCTCAGACACAGGCCTTAAGTGGAGGCGTGACATGGCCATACTACCTCAGACGACGCTCTTGGAGCTTATCCGCTACCACGGACCCCAAGGCTACCTCAATGTATAATATAAACGAGTTGCGTATGAGGTCATTCTGCGTTGTGTGATATTCCACATACCTCAGCTTTTTTATCTACGTAACCTGAGTGCGCCGAGATAGTGCTGGTCAGAACTCGTCCGGTACCGTACCGGTCATGTATATCTGTTCCTTCTTGGTCTAAAAAGGCCAGATATAGAGCTTCTTTTTAGTCCTGGGAGTCCCTGACATAAAGAAATTTTGTGATATCTTGCGTTGCTTTATCCAGAGCGCGTACTAGTTTGTAAATGAAATTTTGCCCTTAGCAGTTTCTAGCTTATTATATAATGGCTGGCTACGTTTGGTTACAATGTACTCTTCTCTATCTTGAGGAGCATTGGTTCGCTGTCGCTCTTTTATCATGGTCTTCTTTTTTTGAATCACTAACTGGACCTAGTCATTCAACCAACATGTCTCCTTATCGATGACTTGTTCTCGCTTAGAAATGCCAAGAACTCGCTTTTCTGCAGCGGTAATTACCGAGTGGACTCGATCCCAAAATTCTTGGATAGTTTGGGAGTGAGTCGATAAGTTTTGCTTCTAAATCAAATTATAAATAAAAATATACTTTATTCAAGTAGGTTTTTACAAGCAAATTTGAATCATCATTTTACAAAACTATATTACGTGAAGCTACGGTTTGAAATGTAGATTCTACCGAGACGGAAAGAAACACAGAAGTACTCTTTTTCAACACTTAAAATACAAAGTGATATTAGTTAAATACAATTATGTATATAATATATCCTGCCTGCCTCAACAAGTATTAGCTCCATGCATTTTTAATATCTTTAAAATCTGGTATTGAAGAATATGCTTTTTTACTTTTGTAGTTTTTATAAATGATTTGAATTTATGAATAAAAAAGTTAAAATTATCTGCGCAAGTCTAATAGTTATGAAAATTAATAATGTTAATGAAATTTATTTTCATCAATTGTTCGAGAGTGTAAAGTTAAATAATCACCATACATTAATATGAGTGACGGAATTCTCAGTGTTCATGAGATGACTAATGTTTATTACATTATAAAGACACCAAAAAAAAAAAATATGCCGGTAATTTAACGCGGAGAGAAGCGCCGTCGTGACTAAGCACATCTTAAGTATTTTTACCAACAAAACATTTCGAGATATTACTTTTTTCGTTCACTTCATTATATATGTCTTAAACTATAAATATATACTTATATAATACTTTAATTGACTAATTAAATTTTGATTTTATGAATATATAATAATCAAAATAAAATCAAAGGCAAAGTTTGCAGTAACAAAATTAATAAGATTTGGAAATTATAGCAAAAGACCTTAGACGGCATCGTATGTTACATTTGGTTTTTATACTTAGCAATTTTTTGTATCCCGTAAAAACTTATTTCGTATTATTTTTTTTTAATTTTGCCTTTCAAATAAACAACTTATATTTATTTTGTACGAACTATTTCAATTTGAAGCCGAAATTAATTTCTTCCTTCGCATCCCTTTGCAAATAAACAAAACAACCCGATTCCAATTTCTATTTGACTGAAAATAATTTGAAGTCTATTTTACCGTGAGCTGATCTTTTGTTTTTGATCGACTCGTGTAGATACAAATATAACGACAATCTACTTGGTGTTACTAGATAACAAAAGACAAGTCAAATAAAAATATATATACTATATACTTGGTGGTAGGGCTTTGTGTAAGCCCGTCCGGGTAGGTACCACCCGCTCATCAGATATTCTACCGGCAAACAGCAGTACTCAGTATTGTTGTGTTTCGGTTTGAAGGGTGAGTGAACCAGTGTAACTACAGGCACAAGGGACGTAACATCTTGGTTCCCAAAGTTGGTGACGCAAGGAATGGTTAATATTTCTTTGCCGCCGCTTGTCCGACTACCGATATCATAAAAAAAAAACGCTTAAGCTGAATAAGCCTTGTTGGACTAATAGCTAGAAACGAGACGCCGAGTTGGGACGAACTAGGTTCAAACTCCAAGTGGAGTCGATAAATAAAGTTATTGGATTTTTCTGAATCTCAGCAACAGCCCTCTGAAGATTGGAAGTGTGTGCCTTAAAAAGTACGTAAAGCCGTTAGTAATATTCCTGAAATTTCCGGTCGTTTCGGATTTGTCACCTCATCAGTTATGAGAGTAAGGAATTAAACAGTGTACCTGAGTACTATCGATTAATTCATTCAACTTTAACCTAAGATGTAAGTTAATTAGAAGTTAAAAAGCAAATTTCAATAGTCGAGTCAAATTTACAATACTTAAGTCAATTGAATAGTTTTAGGTATATATTTTTTGTCTTGCAATGAGATATTCTCAACGATAACAGCCAATTATATGTCTTATTAAGATAAGAATAAACATTTATAGTTACAAGTTTAAACATTTATCCGCCCATCTATATAATATGTAGATTTCCTTGAGTTGTGTCTTTCAATGCCAGACACGAAATGAATTATAAACATAAGTTAGCACGTGGAAAGTGAAAAGCGTGAACTGATTTCAAATGAAAGTCTTCGATTAAATTCCACGTTTTCGTTCCAATAGTCCATCTACGCTCGTGACTATCCAGAGACATGATTTCCAGATATTCTCCAGGACTATATGTACATATTATTACGAAATAAGTTTTTTATATATAGGTAATATACATCTTTTTTGTTTATTTATGATTATTCTGAGAAAGTAATCTCCTTATTGGCTGTTCGCAAATATAAAAATAATCCCTAATCCTTATTACTTACACTGTAATAAGTTGAATCTATATTATGTATAATTTATGTTTTTTTTAAAATTTGAATAATGTTTGAAGTTACAGTATTTGTATCATTTCAATCATTTATTGGACATCGAATCATAGGAGAGGATTGGTGTATAATCCTCAAGCGGGCTAAATGCGTGTGTGTTCATATAAATTACACTCGTTTTATAAATTACACTAACCTATTAGAAGTTGGCGTAGTGTATTATTGTAGTAGTTATTTTTTATCTCTCTTTAAAAATCACAATATTATGTTTAATTATAAAAATCTCCATATGGCTATAAATCTAAATATGATCAATGGTCAATGAGAAACAGAGCTGAGTTAACAAGGTGATCACGTTTTTTTTCATGTGCTTAAAATTCATCTCCTACTCGACGGGGAAGGAATACATCGTGTAGAACTCGGCATGTGTCAGATAGCATTCTGCTTCATGTGTATCTATTAACCCGCATTGGAGCAGCATGGAGGAATAAGCTCCAAAGGCTTCTCCTCAAGATGAGACGAAATCTTAGATCAGCAAAAGGCCATTTACAGGCTGCTACTGCTTGTTAAGAGAAACTATTTTATATGTTTTTGTACGTTTCGGACTGTGATAAATTATTTAAAATGTTTTATGAATAAAAGAACAATAATTATTACGGAAAAATAAACTTGAACTTTGTTGTAATTTATTATTATGAAAGAGTTGTTAGAAACTAAGATAGAAGTAGGCACAATGAAATGTCAAACTTGGTGTTTAACTTTTTCATAAAAATATTAAAACAACTTTGGATCTTTTATGCGAGGGTCTGGTGCTTATAATTGTCTTAGCTAAGTTTGACATAATTGTTGCGGGGAGAGGAGCGACTTATAGCGTTTTTATATTAACTGCAAAATATTTAAAAACTCCAACGATGCACTCGAGTATAAATATCGATGGTGATACTTATTAAATTAAAGAAACATTTATAAACAGAAAGGTAAGAACTATTGAAAATAATAATAATTGATTTAAAGAGTTCGTTTATTTTTTTATAATATTATGATATATTAATATAATTATCTTATGTGTATTATTGTTCTAAGAAAAATCTAAAACTGCTTATAATATTTGTTACTCGCTGTCATTGCATCCACGGAACTCAGCAAATATAAACACAGTACGCTTGTGGAAGGTCGTCCTCTGAACCTCTTTATGCGGTTTCCTCTCGAACGCAAGACACGTATTTTGAAAAGGATTTACAGAAATGCTTTTGTTACATAAGTGTACCGTCGTTAGTTTACTCTCTAAATATAACAGAAATGTCGTTCTTAATGCGATTTTGCTTTAAATTTCTTGTTTTTTTTATTTCGCAACCCCAAAAACAAATATAAATTACCCATATTAGTTTTAATATGATTGGTGGAATTAAGTTAATTTTGTTATTGGCGAAATGTAGAGCATTTATACCAACGATTGACAAAAATAACTACTGTTTCTACGCTAACGCTGATCAAAGTCAAGTTAACATATTATTTAATCTGAAGTCATTGGTCGGTGTCGGTCGATGATATTAAAGGCGACCAATGAGATCTCATATTAAAGATAAATTGCTTAATATAACGTCGGCCAACATTTCAGAAACTAGAGCTAATTGTTGAAATCAAATAATCAAAAATCGGAAATCGTTCAATATTTTTTTTTGAGATTTAATATACGGACAGGGTTAAAATATTACAAAACTAAGTTAAACTATAAAAAAATGTCAAGTCAATGACAATGTCAAATTTTAGCTTAATTTTGTACATTATACAACAATTCAATTAATAAAACAGATCATTCGAATTTAATTCGAAATTAGTCCGGAGTCAATGAACACAATTTATTATCACCCGTTCAGATTGCTTATAATAAATCGCCTTCATTAATCACGTTGTGTTTCAACTGGTTAATTTATATGACAATCTCCAGCGCTACATCGCTTAACAAACATACTAAATATTAATTGACTGTTAAAAATATATTTTTTTTTAAAATCTTTTAAAATATCTCATGCAGTAATAATCATATTTACTGCTAGCAAATAACATTAAAAGATTTATCTTCGTATTAAAAAAAAAATTAAACGTAAAAAAGTAATGAACTTTTAAAAAAAATATAAAACTAACTATTGTTTATTCTTAAATAGTTATTTTTTTAATTAACTAAGTGAAATTTCTTTGGCAGGTGAGAGAGATTCCTACGTCGTCTCTTATAATATAATTATTTTTATTAATTCTGCAACTTAGAGGGCTTGTAGAGTTACAATTTATTAGCATAATTATTTATCTCCATACAGAGCTGAGTTCACTCAACGAACATCGATGTTCGTGTATCGGTTACCAGACCACAAAAAATATTTCTACCGAAAACAGTAGTTTAATCCTAGTCTCGTATATTTATAATGTTATAATTTATACTTTTGATAGCACGTTATAGAAATAACACTGTTATTCTTGCTCTTGCAAATACTAGCACCAATTTTTTATAGATGGATGTGATTTTTTATTTTGTAGTTTTATAGCAATAGATAAGATATATTGTATGCGTACTGTAACAACTGACTTACTTACATGATTATGTTTATTTTGAATGGTATATTTTATATGAGTTAAAAGAAAAGATAGAGACCTGCAGTACGTTGATATCTTAAATCAAATCAAATTAATTGTATTTTATCCGAGGAAGCTTTACAATAAAGTATTTTTGAATCGTTAATCTTCCAACTCTACTATCGTTTCGGAAAACAGCCTCCAGCGAAAATAAACTAGACCTCTATTGATTTTATTTTCTTTATTCTTATCTAACTCTCTTTAATCTGTTGTATAAAGCTAAAGGGGATTATTCTTAATGAGTCTTAAATATATAAATTCTCGGAAGGGTACAGTTTCCAAGAAAATCTGGTTAATCATTTTATCCTTGAGAGTACTATTGAAAATTGTAAGATATTTTATAGTGTAACACATCACGAGGGTTGAACTGGAAGGAACGTATTTCAACGTTATGTGACAAAAAACGGATCAGTTACATCGTTGGGTCGGTCTTTATCGTAAAAAACGTACAATGAACCACGAAGATTAAATGTCCATTTTTATTTTTATATCGGAAATAATTCAATCTAATTTAAATACCCCCTATATATTTCTTCGGTAAAGACTTGTTTTCAAAAAAAGTATCTTTACCAAGAATTATAAGTTACTAATTAAGTTACTCTTAAAAATCGAAGATTATTAAAAATATATGCTAAATAATATTGAAATCATTAGCATACATTTAATCTTTTGGTAAATTTGAAAATAGAATTTTAGTTTTATATTTTCCAAATAGGTATTATTATATTATATACTAATGGAATTCATCTCTCAACTCAATAACGATTTGTTTTTTTTTTTTAAATATTTAATTAGGTCTTCATTACTAATTTTTATTCAACAAAGGTTGTTAAACTCCTATAATATAACAACTGGCAACAAGCAAAACCACACGAAGCTCACTTTGGCTAGATATACGAAGCCAACTCGGTATATTACACTGGTTATTTGTCGAGTTGGCAACAAAACGCTCGTTTCAGTACCGACACACTGTTTTTTCCAAGATTTGTGGTATCTGACCGCACTAGACTATTTTGTACTTAAAAAAAATGACGATTTATGTATATTTTTCGTGTAAATGCTAGGGGAATAAAATATTATAAATATTAATCTCTTTTTTCTGAATTCTCTATTTTATTCGAAATATTCGTTTTGTAGTATTTTAGGCAACTTTTTATTTGTATCTTATTATTAAATATAAAAAATAAAATCCAAAATTGTTATCACTCGATTCAAGTTTTGGAGAGCTCTGAGATTTCTAGCGACAATTTTGTGTGAACAATAATTCTTGATTGAAGGTAAAGAAAATTATCTTAAACAACCTTGTTTTTTACTGAAATTAATTCTGGGAAATCTACATTCTCTAATCATCAGAAGCGTAGTACGCTGAGCTACTTTTTCTTAATAAGAAAACAAGTCCGTTGTGTAAAATACATTATTGGAAATATTACACTTATTTGTAAAGTTTAGACTCGATACCTCCACGTCTTCCTGGGATAAAGGGTCTTGACAGATAGAGAGACGGACAACCGTATAAAATGTATTTAAGGAATCTTAAAAAACTTAAGAAAGAATTTTTTTTAGTTCTTGTAATTTATTTCACTCCGAGTTTAATTGCTCATGCGTAGCTGCAAGGAACGTGTAGCGGAAGCCAATACGATTTCGTAGCAGAGCACGTAGCATCTGCTACGTTGTGCCTACTGCTTCTACGATTCATAGTAGCATGAGTTATTGAATCTGTACATTTTTAAAATTTGTATAACTCTATCATAACGTATTATAAAATGAAAATAAAATTAATTGTACTGTATTAAAATTGACACTTACCCGTACCCTTTTAAGATGGAATAATCCGATCTTTTTACTGATCAAACCCATATTTATATCCGGAACTTAAGAAGTTAAAATCTTATAAGCTACTTACTAGAAAACTACTTGACCGACTAGCAAATTTAAATCATTTGTACTTCTGCTTACAGCAGGATCCCAAAAAAAGTCCTGACTCTCTCCGATGCTAAATCGAAAAGAATGTAATCGAATGTTTAGATGCAAAAGGTAAGGTCAACGACGATACTATCTCAGGAATGAAACGGTCGCCTAAGGCTGTTTCTTCCTAAATTTGAAAATTGTAACTGTATAAAGTTTGTCAAAAAAATCACTGACATGTTTCATCTGTTCTTCTCAAGTCTAAATATGTATGTGCATAGTATGTAGATACGCATCTACATTTAATAAGGAAATTTGGATTTTATTTACTGTGACTATATTATAGATATTTGATCTTTATTCTGTTAATTCTATTTGTGGTCGAAATGTTTCCAATTGATTTGCTTAATACAAGGATTATTCGTGTTTGTGAGGGGAACGGTGACGAGTTGTGGTTGGTTTGTAACCGAGCTTGTTTATCATGTGCGGGACATTTGATTATACCTTAAGGTGTGTACGTGTGTGAGCCACGTATTCTATAGCGAAATAGAATACACCAATAAAACTATAAATATATGCGACGCACACACACGTTTGTCTATGTGTGAGTGCGACGCAACTAAACCTTATAAAATGTACAAGCTACCTATTTATTGTCCAAATGTAATCTAAAATCGTATGTTGCATACATTTAAATATTCAAACAAAACGTTCTTGGCCATATAATGTGTACGTTTGGTTATCACCATCCAGTTGGCCGATGATGCAAGAAGCGATTTAAAATTTTACATTAAGATAGTAGCAAAAATATAGCTAGCATTAACATAGTAAAATAATAACTATAAGTACGAAATTAAATAACGAAACAAATATTTTCAGTACGTCAAGCATATATTCTTTAAAATAATATGTATCATTTTTTTTTAATAATTTAAACGAACAGTATTTAAAACGGGATATTTACCATGTTTTTTATTTTTATTTGGTTGGGCTCGATATTTCGACATTATCTACGAATGTCTTGTTCACGAGTGGAGTCTCGTGAACAAGACATTCGAATAAAAAACATGGTAAGTATCCCGTTTTAAATACTGTTAGTAATAAAAATAACCATGTTAATTTAAAATCTTATAATTTAAACGAATGTTTATACCTCTACAATATTAAGCATTATTTAGATAATGTACGCATCGCTGATAAAATGGGCATGAATTCTGCACGTGACCCGCCGTCTAACAGCTCTGCGATAGCAAACCTAACGTCGTTAGTGTTTCCAACGCATATACAATCATATTGTATATTTATTATTTTCATTATTGATTAACATACATTTAAGGAAAGATTTTTCATGTATTTGTTATAAAGAAATGACAAAAATATTATTAGGTATGATTATATATTATAAAGAATTATGAAGAACTAAAGATTATATATTATTATAGTCATCGAAAAATAATCACGTTCACCAAAAATGTCAATAAAAAAGTGACAGATTTACTCTCAAAGTCAAAGTCAAAGTCAAAAATCTTTATTCAATATAGAAGTGTTTACACTTGCTTATTGATAGTCAAAAATCTGCCACCGTTTCGGAATTTAACACCTCGGACCTGAGAAGAACCAGCGAAAGAAACTCAGCGGGATATTTATTCTTTTTTTTCCCATTTTGCATGTACAATAATAATTATATTTTAGCTATTTGAAACAGTCAGGAGGCGATCATTTCATTCCCAACGTGTGCAGTCAACTAAAAAGTCATTAGTGTTGTAATATCCTTTAGTACACAAACGCTCTTTAACGATTCTTTTGAATTTTATAATTGAATAATTTTGAACATTTACGCGTTTATTCTAAGCGTTGTTACGAAATTTTACTTTTAGTTTGTTCCCGATGATTACTATACCCAATGATAATAATCGACATGTGCATAAACATAAAAAAGGGACATACTTAATGTCGCTGGAATCGTAGAATACTTGTCTCCCAGATAAAGTGTATTGACCGCTATCCGCTCACATCGAAATGGGGTTGATGAACGAATAGAAAACTCTTCTCGTTATATTTCTAGACTAAACACTCAAATCAAATAATTAAAATCAGCAGATCTATTTATTCATTTAGAGTATTTTTATATGGTATTAGTTGGCGGACGAGCAAATGTGCCACCTGATGGTAAGTGGTCACCACCGTCCATAGACAAGGGCGCTGTAAGAAATATTAACCATTCTTTACATCGCCAATGCGCCACCAACCTTCGAAATTAAGTTATTATGTCCCTTGTGCCTGTAGTTACACTGGCTCACTCACCTTTCAAACCAGATCACAAAAATATTGAGTACTGTTGTTTGGCGGTAGAATATCTGATGAGTGGGTGGTACCTACCCAGACAGGCTTTCACAAACACCTACCACCAAGTTATGTATTATTTTCATGAAATTAATGCTAATGGAATCATTATTAAGGCAAAATAAATAATTTGCCAGACATATTTATGTTGGCAAAATAATATAGCTCTTTATGTGTCGTTTTTTTTTACAATATATATATTTAAAGTCTCCATGTCGTACATACTCACACATTGGTTATTGATATTAACCTCCCGTGCCTCGGAAAGCCGTTAGTCCCCATTTTAAATCGTTGGATTGTCGTTTCATTAGACTATAAGAGTGAGTCAGTTAGACTTTGAACTGAGGATGTATGGCTGGGTTTTTGAGGTTCACAAAGCGCCGGATTCTCCATCATAGTTTTATAATTCATATAAATATATAAAAATAAAAATAGTCATAATATATTTATTCGACGTCCACACATAGTCACATAATAGACAATAACATAAAAATCGCTACAATACATCCTAGCTGTGAAAACAAGTCCCAAAAGTAATTATTGTTATCGTGAATTTGAAATTACAATTTCATTTTATAATGAGAGTGTGAGATGAAACTAAAATATATCATGTAGTTATGACATATTATAACGTGATTATAATACTTGTTAATTTGATACTAAACATCAGAAATTATAGTGATAGCCTTTCAGTGCGATATAATGGAATTGTTATGGGGCAGATAGTGCGTGAACTATTAACATAATGTTTTGTGCAGAGATGGCCCAGTGGTTAGAACGCGTGCATCTTAACCGATGATTTCAGGTTCAAACTCAGGCAAGCACCACTGAATTTCATGTGCTTAATTTGTGTTTATAATTCATCTCGTGCTCGGCGGTGAAGGAAAACATCGTGAGGACCTGCATGTGTCTAATTTCAACGAAATTCTGCCACATGTGTATTCCACCAACCCGCATTGGAGCAGCGTGGTTGAATATGCTCCAAACCTTCTCCTCAAAGGGGGAGGAGGCCTTGGTCCAGCAGTGGGAAATTTACAGGCTGCTAATGTAATGTATGTAAATGTTTGTGTTAATGTATGTGCTATGTAGATACGCGTTAGTAAACCGAAGTCTGTATATTTCCTACGGCTAAGCTAAGTCTCTTCTTTTGAATCCAGTCGGGTGAGTTGCTAGTTCTTTCATCATCTGAATACTAATGGAATGATTTATAAATACAAATTTGACCATGTCAATCCTCTCATGGTTGTCTGGGTCTGATTCCACGGGGTACATGTCAGTCACCTCCTCGTGGTGTACCCTGGGCAACGGGGCCGGCTTGAGCTTGCTCGTCGGCCACGGCTAAGACTGGCGGGAGGGATGCCGCGGGGCCGCTCCTGGTACGTCCCTGATCGGCGTCAGGGCGGACCATGTGAGTGGCCTCGTTGGCTAGGAGGGAGTGGGAGGGCTCGCTACTCGAGCCTCCCAGGTGTTTTACACCGGCGGTCAGCGGCGGAGCCTACCATCTTATCCGCCGCAGGGCGTCAGCTTCGTTGACGCCCAGCCTCCAGTGGCGGACTCGGGGGAGTTCGTCACATTCACACGTGGAGGATGAGGGGAAGGCGCGCACTAGGCGCGCTTTCCATGTATATTCAGCCGCCTTACGGCGGCTGCCGCTGGTGGGGTCGCGGTTGCATGCCCTTGGCGATCCCGTTGCCTCACCACTCGGCGGCATGGTGGAAACCCGAGGATGGTTTTAGTGGGTAGGACAGGGCATTAGCATCAGCGTGCCCTGGCACGGGGCATTAGGCCCCGGTTGAGTCCCACATACCCGTCCCGGTCCCCCGACCGGGCGGCATGCGTAAATGCATTTCCTCCTCGTTAAACAAAAAAAAAAAAAAAAGGGTCTGATTCCACAATTTTCGGTTAAAATACACAATATGTCCTAATCACTCGGCCATTATCTATGTTTTAGTGCGAGTCGAATTTTGAGAAGCCAAATAAAAATGTCTTTTATCTACAAAAAGTATTCATATGTACGAAGTGTATCATATTAATACGAAAATCGCACAAAAAATATATTATAAATGATAAAAACCATGTTATTTGATACAATGTTTTTGTATCAGATACAGCCGCAAAACCAAATAACCAAACCATTTGTTAACTAGTATAGGAAATTAACGAAACACCTCTATAAATTTAACCTGATGCAAAAACAGATCTACCGTCACCTGAACACGTATTAAACTGACTTTAAAATCTTCCAAATCGCCGTATATATCCCTAAATGGAACCTTTCCGGCCCCCTTTAGACATTTTGTGACGTACGCTTTGTATTGGGATTACGTTTTTATACACATATGATACAGTCGTTTCGATTGCGATAAGTGCCATTCACTGCGTATTCTAACACAAAAAGTAACTTTACCATTCTATTAATAGAGCAATGTATATCATAGTAAGCCTAGTTTAGATCTTTAGAGTTACAATCAACTACCTTTATTCAATTTCATGTTCTATTCACTCCCACTTACGATAGACAAACTAAGCGGGTATTGTAAAATAAACGACACCATTTTATGGCTTCTGTAATGTGAGGTTTATTCGTTTTTGTTAGATTCGTACCTTCACTTATGGTTGTTAGCGAGATTTCATTATTAAATGGATTATGTTATGTAGATTCGCATTGAATATATTTCAATCACTAACTAATAATAATAATAATTAGTGAGTTGGAAATACAATGATGTTCACAGTCGAATAATGGTTGAGGATGTGAACAATGTTTCAATGGTATTGTTTGCGCGTGAACAGATATTATTGATAACAAAATGCACCTTAATAAGGGCCGACATAATACCATATGACATAGAATATTGAATTTGAAAAAAAATAACGTGACGCTCACTGAATTTATAATTAAGTGAAATCGATAAAATAAATTTGGACTAAAATGAATATTTTTTTTATAACTGTGATATTATATGCCTGAAGATATGTTTACAAAGATATAGCAGCGAAGTGTATCATATACGCGCTACGCACAAACAAGCGACAAGAGAGCGGCGGCGGAGGGGGCATTACGGCATAAGCGTCATGTTGCTTGCCGTCACACGAGTCTGACTTAACCGCAAAGCTGCAGCAATAAAAAAGATCTACTGAATTATTTGCCCCGTCTGCCTCTGAAATTTATGTTTGTAATCCAATTGAAAAAAATGAAAATGGAAAGGGGGTATATCTAGGTGTTTGTTCTAATATTTTCTCTCATATTTCAGCACAAAATCTCATCAGAAGTATACAATGAAAGACAATCTGAAAGACTGCATTAAAACGGTTCCCCAACATATTAAATGATGTATGTATTACAGCTAATTTTATTAAATTTTATATCATATGACTTTGTAATTAAGCACGAATATCGAATAACGCAAAGAGTATAAGAATATTAATCTATTATTGAATTTTTCATCGCAGAACACAAACTACGGGAGCTTATTAAGTATATCAATATTATGCAATGATGATTCTCAGTGTACAGCAACGATTATGTAAAAAAATATTCCGTATCCCATTCGTGAAATGTTGTCAACCGACTTATCATGATACGCCATTTTAATACGTATATCCTATGAATTTTATAATTATTATATTCAATTATCATATTCTCACATTTCACACTCGTGTTTACCGGTGAGTTTCGAATTTATTCTTTGAGTATACCTCTACAGATACTCGTTTATTTGTTTTCAAGCAAGTGTCAAATAGCGAAAACATTCATCTAAAGCGACATTATGTGTTTACGTATACTATTCAGAAGGCCTGAGATTTATCAGCCGAACAACCACTCTAACTAATTAATAGATACGTTAATTGTATACATAGATAGCAATTGTCATAGAAAATATGATAGAATTATATTATGTTTATAGAATGATTTATTCCTTTGATATGCTGGTAACGAAGTTTTCGTTTCATTGCGTTTAATCGATTCACAATAATTAATAAGGTTATGTTAATTTTTTATTAATTTGACAACTTATAAGCGCACCTTATATCACAAAATGTAACATAATATAATATAATATGATATGATATGATATGATATAATATGTCCCTCAAAACCTAGCTTTACGTCTGGCATGACCACCTTTGCCACGTGAGGGACGGACATCGGTAGCTTTTAAGTTCACTAACCAATGGCTAACGGAGATCTAGTAACCCAAGAAGGAGATATGGAAGCACATTCAAGAAATACACGTATAGGGTCGCTTCCCGGGGGCGATCGCCGGGGCACGGCTGTAGCTGGCGTCAGACGTGACAGAATGCGAGCCAGTGACTCCCGGCTTGCCGGTTGGACGGGAGTCGGGGATAGGCGGGTTAGGGATAGATCCTCAAGGACTGTAACCGATGAACAAAGTGAAACGGATGATAATTTGCAGAGCAGGGAATTGTCTCCTGCAAGCTCGGCGTGTACATCTGAAACGACCACAGAATCACAATATGAAGATGCAAGAAAGAAGTGGTCACTAGTAGAGTTAGAAGAACTTATGTTTTGTTATTTTAAAGCCAGAGCCGGAGGGCCTGGTTACCTAAAATGATTACAGACTCTTTTCAAGGAAAGAAATCCAGACAATCCTAAAATTAGTAAATTCACTGGTAACGAGTTATCAAATCAGGCACGCAGAATTATAAAACAAAATATACTACCTAAAGATAAATTAGAAACAATACAAAGAAATGCAGAAAATATAACACAACACGAACCAAACTTCAGCACACAAAACTCTGACGCACAATCACCAATCACTCCAATATCTTCTCTAACAACTCCACCATTTAATGAATTAGAAGAAAGTAGTAGTGCAGTATCTCAGATTGCCTTAGCCACAAACTGCAATAACGATAGAAGAAGGAAATAGATACATCACGAACAAGAAGAGCTGATGTTTTGTTACTTTGTAGCGAAACGCGAAGGTACTGCCTATATTAGTAAACTAGAAAGATTTTTAAAAACCAAAACCCAGATAATCCTAAAATTCATAGATTCAACGGAAACGCACTATCTAATCAAGCACGCAGAATTTTGAAACAAAATTTAATTTCTAACGAACTATTGAACCGAATCAAACAGCGAGCTGATAGCCAGATACTACATTCTCACCAAACCAATTCAAAAACTCAACCGAATACAACATCGGCGTTAATTTTAGACAATATCGCGGAAGAAAGTTTTGAACAAGACACGGTGAATGTTGATAATAGAAACGACGAAGAATCTCCAACAGGCCAATTTCAAATCGAAGATGAAAATCCCATCATACTTCAATTCCTTCAAATTTTTACAGAAGTAAAAGAAATACCTATCGAAGAGCGCACTTACTTGCCAAAAGCCAAAATTAATAAGCAATTTATACATAACCTAGCAATAATCAACAATTACTTACCCTATATTCTGACAAGTAATTGTAGTCTACGAGATACGAATGATTTAATTTATGCAGCAGCAAAAACACTCATAATTAATAACAAACAATCTCCTTACGTACCTAGCGAAGTTTTAAAGCCTCAGACAGATCCCCCATGGAAGAAGAGAATAAAAATTAAAATTGAATGCTTAAGGACAAATGGTAGAAATATCGAGAGGAGTTACATCACGAAAAATGCTAAAAGTCAAAGAAAAAATTTACACGAAATATAAAATACAGAATGAAACAGACCACAAAAGAACTTATTATGTTAGAAGACATAATAAGCTGGTACAGTATATCTACTGGTGCTTGGCAAGAAAAAGCAAATTGAAGTCAATAGGTTATGGTGGAAAGAGGAACTTAAGCAATCCATTGTAAAAGAAAATAGTAAAGCTAAATTAATGTGGGAAATCCCAATACAAACAGACGTCACAATCACTCACAATAGAACCGGATCGGAATAGAAAACCGGATCTTATATACATAGATAAAACCAACAATAAAACTTACCTTATTGATGTTGCGGTACCATCCGATTATAACATTGGAGCAAAGGAAATAGAAAAAATCAGCAAATATCATCCGCTGCAAGAAGAACTCTCCAGATTATGGAAAACCACAGTCATGACGATCCCAATTGTAGTAGGAGCTACGGGCGCAGTCACGAAGAACTTAAAGCAGTACTGCGAGAAGCTAGATACATACGTTAATATCAACATTCTTCAAACACAAGCTTCACTTCCCTCATCCACAATAATCAGCAAAGTTCTCGAAGACACAGTATTTCTGTTCTAATATGGATCAGAGTGTTGGGCTATAAAAGGGATGACTGAAAGACAATTGCATGTGGCGGAGATGAGAATGCTGAGAGGAATGTGTGGTGTTACGCGAATGGATAGAGTAAGGAATGAGTACATAAGAGGAAGTTTGAAAGCGGCACCGGTAACCGAGAAGCTCTCTGGAAACCAGCTGTCTTGGTATGGGCATGTTATGCGGAGGAATGAGGACCATTGCTGTGAGAAAGGTTTTGAAAATGGATGTGGATGGATATAGAAGTACGACCCAAGAAACGATGGATGGATTGTGTGAAAGACGATATGGTTAGAGAGAATGTTACTAGTGAGATGACGTCCGACAGAGAAGTATGGAAGAAGAAGACATGCTGCGCCGACCCCAAGTAAAATTGGGATAAGGGCAGGAGGGTGAGTATTTGTCACTCATTCATAAACAGCAAACAGTACGTAATAGAACTCTTAACAGAAATTGACAATCTCGCTTAGATTCTTAATATTAATAGTTTCGTACACTATCATTACCTACGCACAACAATCAAATGCATCCTTTTACTTTATTCAATTAAACAAGGAAAAAAATATATATTATGAGTTGCTATGAACTCAACATTGAAGAGTAGTCTGTAATCATTTATTTTTAAATTTTAAGATACGCTTAATTATTATGTGTTATTTAATATTAAGGAAAAAAAACAAAAAAATAAATAAATAAAGGAATTAATAAAAAAAAACACAAATAAATAGGTTATATTTAATAAAATAGGTGGGGACATAAATACTTTTTTCCTGGAGATCGGGACGGAGTATTTATTAAAACCGACTGAAACGACGAGAATTTACAGACGTGATGTGCTAAATTAATATAATATAATTATAATAACGTAATACACGTTTTATACGATTTATTCATATATGTATATGAACATATACATATATATGTATGTCTAAATATAGCCTTTAGAATATAATTTTCATAATCCAATAAGAAGATAAAACAAACACGACCGGACAGAGTTTAGACGCAGAACCAGAATGCTTTCGTAGGTACGGGAAAACTGGAAGTGTTCCAGACCAGATCCATTCCAATCCAGACTCCAGACTATTGACTGAAGACGGCTAAGGTGTTGATATTACGTCTAATATCAACTTCCTTATTTAACAATCGAATTCGTGCATAACATTCTTTGCTATTGTATTATTATATAAAAAGTAATGCAGTTATTTTGTATATAATTAATTAAATTATACAAATTAAAAATAATAATTAATAGAGACAAAAATATTATGTTAACGATGTTTAAAATTAAACATTTTAATACTTTAAATCAATCGCTCGCTCTGTAATCACCGCTATTTGCATTTGTAAAACAACTTGAAATTATAAGAACATTAAATATTTGTAGTTCATTTTGTTAGGCAAGGGTGGGGCTCGTTGAACAGCGAACGCAAACAGTGCGGTTATTAAATCCCGCTCTACTCATTGAGGCTGTCTCTGAAGTTTGGTTCCATGATATAAGCGTGAGCAATAACGATTTAAAAATATTATTCAAATGAAAAAAAGGAAATTTTCATTTATTTAAATGCTCCAATAATAAAAAAATACTAAACAGGCTTATAATTAAATATAAAAACAAAATGTTGTGTCAATGCCTTTGATCTGTTAAGGATTGCCAATCTTGAGCCAATTCAGGATATATAATCAGATTATGCTTATCAGAAATATGCGTCGTCATTGGCACTAAGCCTAAGTACTAAGCCTAAGAGGTTCAGCTTCCAAGATTTTCATTCTAGATCTTAGATCTAAGCAAACTACAAATATACATAAAGTAAGTTAAATAAAAGTTTTTAAAAATTACCAAGACGGGCGACTATGCCAGTAACAGAAACAATTTTAGGATTTAATCGGACATGTCCTTGGGCCAAGGCCGTACTTGATAAAGCAATATTTCAGTGACAAATACGATGAAAATTTGAGAAAAACAAATCACAATTCTAATAAAGTAACCGATGTCAATATGTTGAGAACACTTGAAAACATTTAAATAAATAACTGTCCGCGATATTTGGCATATTAACTGGTCCTTTTTACCTATGTATAATCATAAGCTGCTAAAATATATGAAAAAATGTTAAAGCTCTTCTAGAACGGGAGAAATACTAATGAGAATGAGTTTGACCTAAGAGCACTAAGAACGGTATTATTACTTTATTATAATAAAAAAAATAGACCATATATTTCAACCTAAGAATAAATTATCCCACAACCAATAAATCTTAGTCAAACCTATGTTCACACCCACCCTAATCGACAGCGCGCACAAATTCTTACGTGCAGTGGAGCGATAGATTTGGCTTTTGACGTAATTATTAACCATCACGGCGGCCATCAATCAGAATCGTTAGTTTATAATTTATATCACTGCTTTAAAATGCTGTTTTTTTATGAGTTCAGTTTTGAAGTTTTTCACTGTGAAATCCTTTAAATAATGTGCATAGTGTATATGGTCTTTTTTTATATCCGAGGCTCATTTTCTGTTTGTATTAATGCATTAACCACTAAGTCGATAATCTTGTAAAATTTTGATATAAAAACTAACTGTGTTTATCAATTGTAAATAAAATATATAGAAACAAAATTTAGTTCTAAGATAATAGTTTAATATTATGTGCTTATAAGCTTTGTGTTATAAATATCCAGATCCGAGGTTCTGGTTTCGAATTTAATCAAATAAACGTTTTATTAATTTCTTGAAGAAAAAAAAGATTTTGCTCAAAGTGCACACCTTAGCTAATTGCAACTTTGTGGTGTATAAATGATTCCTTACACCGTCAATGCAAGCAATATAACCCTTTGTGGTTGTAATTGCCTCACAAACATTGTCCTACATCGCCAAATCGCCACCAACCTAGGAAATCAAGATGTTACGTCCCTTGTGCCTGATATACTAGCTCATTTGCTCTTCAAATATAAAACACATTATACGAATATGTGATAAGTAGGCTACTACGTTACCAAACAAGTGTTAGTTTTATTCTAAGCAATGACAACTGTGAAATATTATAAAGTAATTAAAAATATATATATCAAAACTCTTTATATAACGACTCTTCATCTTATTAATTCATGAGACGAGTTTTCAACAATGTTATATGATAAAGTGGCCATTGCTAGCTCGTATATACAAAGTTCTACCGATTCTTCAAAGTTTGTATGAGCTCAAGTGGAAGCATTTCAGAGTTTTATCCTAACACTTCGCACTTCCCTCGAGTGTAAAAACGCAAGTAATGGTTATAATGTATTACGTATTATAATATGGAAGAGGTAATACGCAAATACGACAAAATTGTCGCATTCTCATTTAAATAGTAAAGGTAAATTAACATGTATCTGGTATAAACATTGGTCGATATTCATTATTAAGTTACTCGTTCGTTATATAGAACATTATTTCAAATTTATCAATATTTTTTATTTATTTTTTTTAAATAAAAAATATTGATATATTCAAAAGAAATAGAATGGAATGGAATAGAATAGAATGGAATAGAATAGAATGGAATAGAATGGAATAGAATGGAATGGAATGGAATGGAAAGGAATAGAACGGAATAGAACGGAATAGAACGGAATAGAACGGAATAGAACGGAATAGAACGGAATAGAACGGAATAGAATGGAATAGAATGGAATAGAACGGAATAGAATGGAATAGAATGGAATAGAATGGAATAGAATAGAATAGAATAATAATAGTAACAAAGTTATGCGTAAAATCCAAAAAAAAAAAAGATGGATGTGTATAATGAAATGAAAAATTAGATTGTTATTATTGCAAACTATTTTTAATATTTTACAAATGAGATGAACATTAAAACCGCAATTACATTTATATAGCTTTATATTTTATATAGCAGAAGTGTTTCAAACATAGTTGTACCAGATATCTAACAGTCATTGTCACTCGGCCCAGAATATACGGAATATACTCTCATCATAATTATGGACTAACAGAAAGATTAAGTTTGTAACAATGTTATTACTTTTAAACATAATAGCTACTTCTCAAGTGTGCACATTTTCAACCCATAAGACGAGTTTATATCATTCTTTGTAAACAATATTCTATGAATATAAACCAGCCAAGCGTGAAAGAAATGTTATTTTATATCCTGGTACTTTGGCATAAAAAATCTCGTTAGTTTGTTAAATATCTAAAATCAAATAAAGGATATAATTAAAATCAGAAAAGTTATACCGTAGCATTTTATAAAGAAGTTCAAGTTTTGCCATTTAATTATTAAAATTATATAAACATTAGCTGTTACCCGCGGCTTTGCCCGCGTAGAATATGAATATATTTACAAATTAACTTAAAATGTTACGTTAATGTAAGACCTCTTTGTATACCACATTGGTGTGTATTTCAGCCCTCAGGGTAGAATATCCAGAAACGCTTAAATGCGAATCAACTCATCTTTAATCGGTAGCCCAAAAATAAGATTTCGAGCTATTAACTTCAAAATGACAGACTTCCAGACTAACATGAATACGAAATGTTAACACCTATTTTTCTCTTTATGCTTAAAATATCAAGAAACACTTAAATACGTGTTTCTCTCATTTTTAATCAGTAGCCCATAAATAAAGTTTCATGCTTGTAACTTAAAAAAATCCATACAAACGTTCAATCCCTATTTCACCCATTTAGGGGCAGAATTTCCAAAATTCCCTCCTGAATGGGTGTCGTGATTTATGTTATTTTATAAGTGTACAGCCTAAAATATAAGTTTCATGCTTCTAGTTCTAAAAATGATACTTTCAACAATTTACAACCTATCATCCCCCTTTTCAACCCTTTACAGCACTTTTTTCCAAATAAAAAGCCTATGTCCTTTCTCAGGCTCTAGACTATTTGTGTACCAAATTTCATTTAAATCGGTCCAGTAGTTTTGGCGTGAAAGCAAGACAGACAGACAGACAGAGTTACTTTCGCATTTATAATATTAATTAAGTAAATAAGTATTAAGTATGGAAGTATGGATTGTTATTTCCCTCGCTAGAGCTTCGATAATAACCGCGTCCGATCGCTGCTAAATTCAAAGTGCTACAGGGAGAAGCGCCGCCTCCGACGCGCCTATAGCACGCTCCCGCCACCCTGGCCGGCCGGTACCACCGCAAACGCTACGTTCCGCAATTTTTAAATCTGTAATATCTTCGAAAATATTCATTTAAACCATATGCTGTAAAGGGCCATATTGATCTATATTGAATGCACAATTTATTTAAGGTACCTAATGGGATAAGGATTAATGCTATATTGCTTAAAATCGCTTCGAAAATAAGCCATTATTTCTCGTAAAAAGTAAACGATAAAAAATGTTTATTGTGGTTTATCTTTAAGAGATAGACATATACCATCGCGGACTTTTTTGTAGACACTTTTGAGGTGTACAATTCTGTAGTACATTATTTTGATCTATCTAGTAGGGTTCAGCCAGCGTTTACAATGTAAGCGCAAAAAATGTATAAATTTACGACATTATGTTAGAAACTTTTAAAATTATCAGTTTTACTTAACTACATTGTCTATGTATTATATACAAAAACCTTCCTCTCGAATCACTCTATCTATTAAAAAAATCACATCAAAATCCGTTGCGTAGTTTTAAAGATTTAAGCGTACAAAGGGACATATGGACAGAGAAAGCGACTTTGTTTTATACTATGTAATAAAGATAATTAACCGTAGTACATAGTATTATACAAGTATATATAGTATAGTACTTAGGAATAATATGACTTTCTACCTCTGAAAAATGTGAATTTGATCGTTAGTAACAGAGTTTCTCCCTATATACAAACAAACAAATTTTACCTCTTTATAATATTCTTATAGATTTAAGATTAGCATAGATATCAATTACAGATACATTTTAACCGATTTCAACTCTTTCCTTTAGTCGGTAAATAATTCATTAAAATACAAGAACACAAGAGCTAATGCCGATATAATAATATATACAGATTGCCCTCTTAACTACAATAGCGTCGATAGATCAACGGATCCTTCTAATGGATGCAAATCAAAACAACGATGCGGAATTATACACGATTAATGCTGAATTAGTTTGAAGCGTTTTACGTTTGCCTTGCGAAAAAAAACATACGTGATGTTAAATCGTTCGAAATTATAGCTAGAACGCAATTTTAACTGATTTCACGCTCAAGCCCAGACCACAAAATTTTGGTGTGCTTTGTTTGTGTTTGTAATTCATCTCGTGCTCGGCGATGAAGAAATTCATCATGAGGAAATTTGCAAGTGTCGGCAGGAAAATGCTTATCCGCCTGAAGTATAGCAGCGTGGTGGAATACGTTTCACCCTTCTCTTTAAATGAGGTCTTTAAAGAAACCTTTTAAGAAGAGGCTTAGCAAGAATTATACATATGTATAGTATACCCTTATTCTACCCGTGATAGTTTGAATTGGTAGTTAGGACAATATATTATGGAAGTAACATAGCAAGTAGTAGAAAAGGTTCTGAAAAGGCCCTAACGTTCATTAAAGATTTCGACCAGACGACCTGCAATTTAGAATATTTTTCGGTTTAGATTTAAATTAGGGTAGTAGTAAATTGATAGAATCAATTCAATCAATCAAGTCAATTATTGCAGCAGAGAAAATAAATAAACCAAATTTTAGCCGTCGCTGCTTTTCAATTCTTAGATATTAATTTCTGAATCAAGTACAATACTTCTATTATTAAATAAATATTTCGATAAAGTAACGTCTTTCGTATAATATGAACTTCATTAACAAGATCTATAATCAGATTGTGATATTATTTTTTTGATTTTAAGTAACGTAACTATATTTCTCTACAAACAAAGATTTGATCAAAACCAACGTCGTGACCTGAAATTTATAATCTTAGTCTTACTTTGTCTGGGTAGGTACCATCGACTCATCATAATTATATTCTACCGCCAAACAGCTATACTTAGTATTGTTGTGTTCCGAAAGGTCATTAAGATAATGTAACTATAGGTACAAGGGATATAAGGTATAAGTTGTCAAAATTGGTGGTGGTGGTGGTTGGTAAAAGTGGCGCATTAGCGATATAAAGTGGTTATTTCTTACAGTGATAATGACTACTAGGTTAGCGAAATGTTACCATCAGGTGGAATATTTGTCTATCCGCCTGTTACAAATTTTGAAAAAAGTAGAATCTTGCGTATTTTACGTCAATATTATTTATATATAATTATAATCAAAAGGATATTATTTATAGGTTATAAATCAAATCATATGAATAGTGATTAAATTTGTAAATATTAAGCGTTATTTTATTTTTTTTGTGGAATAGGTGGCAAACGAGCGACAGTTGTCCGTCCGCAATTGTTTGAAATAAAAAAAAAAAACAACACGTTGTCTTTTTCAAAGATTCACATATTGTTAAATATTTGTAGTCTAATGCTATATGCGTCTAAATAAATACTTTTTGCCCGTATGTTGTTAAGCCTTTATCAGTTTTAGCCGTGGACGTTCGATTTGTTGAATCTAAGGACGCGATATCTGACTTGATTAATCCGTCCCTTCTCTCGCTGCGTAAAGTCCATTTTTGTTTTAAATTATTGGAGAGATTGAACGACATCTAAACGTGAAACAGTTTGATGATTTATATTACAGTTAATTCTCTGAAAGCTCTTTGCTAAATTTAATTCAAAGACAAGAATCTCGACTCTTATATTGATTCTGAAGGATTTCAAATTTTGCCCTGTCACTGTCTTAAAAAGGTTTTATTTTTTCGATCCTAATTTAACTTGACAAATTTTCTCAATTTATTTCAAAGTTTCATTTCAACTTTTATGTGATTACATCGAATATTGATTGAATTTCAAATTAAAATTAAAAATTGATAGTACATTTTATAGCGTTTACCAACACGGGACTTTAGAGAACAAGAACATTTTTAGTAAAAAATATTTAGTAGATAATCGTCGTTTTTACTGATGTACGTAGATATTTATAACAAATATTAAGCTTTATCATATCATATATCATATCATGTCATAAATATTAATCGTTAAATTAAATGAAACTGAACAATTCTAATTAGAGGTAACAGGAATATAAAAGTGTGAATTTAAAAGCCTTTAGAAGATATTTCACAGCGCTGTTTTCATAGTTTGGTGTATATCATCGACGTGGCAGAATATCATCAGCCATAAAGTGCATGAAAATTCAGTGGCGCTTTTCTGGATTTGAACCCGTAATCTTCTGTTAAGAATAACGTGTTCTTAAAAAATTTCTAGTAAATTGTCGAATGTACATTTTAAAAGATATACTAAATATTCACACTAAATTAATTAATAACTAAAGATTAATATAATAAAACTTTTTAAAGCGAAGTAATGTCTGCCAAAAGTAATACTTAAAATATATTTCAAATAAGGCTAGAAATTTAACAAGTCTGTAGTAAAAATTGTAACACAGTGTTAAGCCTCTGAAAGATCGCAATCTATACAAAAAGTTTTTGTTACCTAAAATGCACGAAACATTTCACAAAATTTTAGGTTCGCCCTTTTAGCAAACAAAACGTAATATACCCTTGGGCTTCACTGCGACATGGTTCTTAATTAGTCTATATTTGGCTTTGGTAAGTTCCTTTGTTTTTGTGTATCCACAGGCCGGTAAAGGAGATAAAATAATCGATTATAATTTTTCAAATGTATGTTCGTTTTATGGTTCAACATATTATAATATATAATACAATGTATTAACAAACAAAAAGGAGTTAAAAGAAATATTAAATCAGGCCTGTTTTATTACTTACAGCGTTGCTAACTAAAACATTAACTTGGAAAAACACTATGACTATCTGTTTATGAATTGTTCTTAACGTGATACTGTATTTGAGTATTCGTTTTTTTTTTGTCTCCTTTATGGCCAACGAATTTTTTTAATAACAATTTTTATACTGCCTTTGTTTTATTTGAAATAAGGTCATTTCACACTATAAACTTATAAGTACAGATAAGCATAAATTGATGGTCAATGAATTTTTTTTAAATATAATTAAATAAATATATGTGCAATATATATATAATTTATGCATCAAGGACATTCAAAGGAGTAGAGAATGATGGTTGAGGGGGGCGTGACAGTATAGGAGCTAAAACCGTTATGTTGTTCCGTGTTAGTTCCGGATCATGCTCTAAGTCAGGTTCCAGATCAATAACAATAAATAAAAATAAAAAGACCACTTAATATAAAATGAACATATTTTATTAAGAATAACCATAAAATCACGATCACATATACAATATTACTGCAATAATCGACGTTAACATTTGAGGGTTAAATCGATTACTTATAATAAAATCGATTTTATAGTTTATATTTAAACACTGCAAATTTATAAATTAATGATATCGTAGTTAAATATCATTTACAAAAACCTGTAGGGTGTGTTTTGTTTACATCTCTCAGATTGTAAATTCATTCGACTCGTTAGTATATAGAGCTTAGTTCCATTTGATTGCAGAGCGCACGAGGTATTGAATTGATCGACAAAATGAATTTAAATTTAACGGTTATAAAAATTGCAAAGTTGTAAAATGAATT
This sequence comes from Vanessa tameamea, assembly GCF_037043105.1. Taxonomy (NCBI): domain Eukaryota; kingdom Metazoa; phylum Arthropoda; class Insecta; order Lepidoptera; family Nymphalidae; genus Vanessa; species Vanessa tameamea. Next base: position 3,421,979 of record NC_087315.1, on the reverse strand, counting down.
TCCGAACTGTAATTTTGGTTTTAAATTTCATCCCGTGCGTTGAAAGAAAATATTTAAGTGAAATCTGCATATGACGTGTGATGTAGTTGATGTGTATCTATCAGCGAGCAATGGATAAGGTTAAAATATACTGAGATTCTTTATGATTACAAAAATTAAATCTAATGTTTTTCAATTCCATTTGGTGCCCGCGGTCTTTCAATTATTTTAATAGAGTTTGGTCGTTTGATGTGCCTGCATGCATATAACAATGCAGCTAGCATCATAATCAAAATTTCAGGATAACAATTTGATTTCGTTTTTTTTTTTTACTATTCATACCAAACAAATAAAAAACTTTTGTTTTCCTTAATACAAATCGGAATCGTTTTATTGAACTGAGATGGCAAATTGGTTCGAATAATTAAAACTTTTCTTATCCTTGACGGATATATATTTATATTATCATATTTTTAATAGCAGGAATGATCATCAAATATTTACTTGAACGATAATGAAATTATTTATTTAAAAAAAAAACATTACAATCATCGAATAATACTTAAATAGGTTTCAATGAGCTTAAAGCTTTCAATATCACACAGGTCAGTTTAATTGTTTCAGATCCTTACTGACCCCACTATTATACCCCGATTTTCACTTCATTCCAGCATTTAAAATAACCAATTCGTTTCGTAAATCGACTGTGTATTGCCCAATATTGGATTAAATCTGAATGAAACCCTGCGTAATTGTTTATTATAGTTCTCTATGAACAATCTCTAAAGTATTTGTAAATAAAAAAAAAAAATACATTGCGCATTTAAATACAATTATTTGAATAAGCTTCACTCGTTGTAGAAATATTGTACATGTACCGTAAGTAAAAATCATTTAGATATTTTAGTTTTGCCAAGTTAAAATATATTTTTAATGTTGAAAAAACATTTATTTAATAAAATTGATAAAGTATTACTTAGATGATAAAAAGCGTGGATTTCGTATTCGCCGATTCAGGCTAAATAATAATTTCACTGTATTTAATAAACATTAAACATATCTTTATTATTTGATTATTTGGTAAGAATATCTTACCGGTTGCTGTCAGTATTATATACATTGCAAACTAGATCTGTAAGTTTCATTTAATCTTATATGAATGAAAATTCAAACGCGCTTGTAAGAACATACTTGAATGAAGTGTATTATTAAGATAGATAATCGCAATCACAATCTTAAATAGAGTCTACTACGTATATAAAATGTACGTATTATATATATCAATTAAGTTTTAATTAATTAAACGCATTAATGCACTTATATAGAAGTTGTGTACACATTGTTAAACGTTTTAAACTTTGATTCAACTGATTTTTTTTTTTATTTCATTATAAAATGTTTTGAAACGTGTTCGTGTTAAAAGATAAGTGCTTATATAATTTATTATTATGAGTAAGAGTGTACATAAAAATGTAATATTACTTTTTAATATGTAAAGATAGCATCTTATTACTCAAAACAAATAAGAGACGCGGTAAAACAAAAAGATGTTTGTACGATAAAATATAAATAAATATTCGAATAAACGCAAACCCTTATAATTTGGTTTGATATTTTGTTCTACGTTTGGTGGAATTGCGAAGTCAGAGGTCGCGATCCGATCGCAGGATTTTTTATCAAGGTCGTGACTCGTAGGGGCCAGTCCCTTATATCTTCAAGATCGCTGACCGCTCGTATTTGATGTCTTTGATTCTAGTATGTCCAAACAGGAAATGCTAGAATACTTTGGTCATTTTTTTAGACGTTTCTAAACTATGTTGTAAAACATAATCATTTTCGTGATTCTATTACTCGCTAGAAGAAATTGGCTTAGACTGAAATAAAAGAAATGGCTACATACAAATTATATATCCGCGTATATTATATAATATTTAATAATAAAAGATCGTTCCCACTACAATAGCTTCCAATTTGGAAATTAAAGTTCATAAAATTTACTATAATAATAGTACTTAGTATTGTATTTATTGATGCATCTGGTTACACCAAAGAAATAAATACCACCTGATAATTATGTAATTAAAATTAATTTAGTTCTACACGCAAAAAATGTTTATAGATTTTTTTCGGCCTTCTGTTTAATAAAATACTCTTGCGATAACGAGATTAATAATTTCTAAGAAATTATTTACCTATTTGCAATTAATAAGAAATTGAATGGCTATTGAATACACTTTAATTTGTTTTGGTAAATAATTAAACTAGCTTACTGGAAACATGATAACTTGGTATAATAGTTTTTATAAATGGCATCCAGACAGACCGCCGCAAGTATTACTATCAGTTAAATAATTCAAATTTTATTCAAATAGATTTAAATCTTAAAGCGTTATTACCAATGGAAGAGAATGATGATTTTATTAAGACGAGAAAGAAAATTTACGGTGATTTGTTATATTATGAACGCTGATAAAGTCTCTATCGTCGAGAATTAATTTTTAAATTAAATTCAATAGTTAGAAAAATATGTCACCTATTTTGAAGACGTTTCGATTTTCGTTATTTCACGATATTGTAATTATAATCTTAAAAACCAAATGTAATTTATTTAAGATATAGCTCTGTCGTTTCTACATTAAAGTCAGTGGTAGATTTAAATTGAATTTAACCCTGCAAAATGATGATGAAAAATAACTTGTTAGAGCCAACTTTGATATTTAATATACGAATTTGTTTTTTAATAGTTTATTCCTCAAACGAAGACTTGTTTTAGTTTTATTGTTTATTAACAAAATATATTAAACATATTTTTTGCGAACGAGAATTCTTTAAGCGTATTATCTAAAAACTTCTAACTAATAAAGTTAACATGAATAACGGAAAAAGTTGATAAAAGTTACGCAATACGAAAATAAAGTGAGTTTTGTTCTGAACTAAGTTATCGATAAAAGTACTGGGAACAAAATAAGTCCTCGGTTCAAGGCCGACTAGATATATCAGACAGAGTTCGACCATATTTCACAACCATGCGATATTATTTTTTCAGATTGAAGGTTAATTCCAAAGTTGATTCCTAATTCAAGCATATTTCAAAATCTAATATTTAATTGATATGTTATTTTTAGGATTTGATATATTTATAACATAGTATTTATTGTTTTTAATTGACTGCTTCATTTTTCTAGTAGCCTGGGTTCAAGGGCTGCGTTTGGTCAGGACGATAAAATATTATGGAGCTTTTCTGTCGAGAAATTCTCAATAGTTCAGAATCTGGGCTCCTATGAAAAATTTCGCGACTGAAAAAAATCAATAACATTTTTCTAAGACACGGGAGTACACACTTCCGACTTCTGGAAGTTGAAAGTATACTCCCGTGCCGTGCCTAAAGCTGGTCTTGCGCCATCATTTATTCCGATCCCGTTTGAAAGGATCTGCCGATACCTAGTAAGCATACTTATTATCTATTTAGCAAGATGGCCTTGGAAATACCCAACGACTGTTTTCATATAACACACTTTGTATAATATATCTGCTGAATGTCATTAAAATTGACCTAGTTGTTTCCACTTGACGGATTAATTTCCAGCTGGACTTGTATAAAATAAATCTAAATATACTCATGTATTTATAATATAGCGTTACTATAAAATATATTTTATTCTGTGGGTACGGTATTGTTTACTTCATAATATTTACAAAGGATAAAAATATCTTCATATCTCGCTTTTTGTTTCAAATACGTACCTAAACCAACATAAATTGATCCGTACTTAATTGGAAAAGTTATTGTTCAATATTATTCAGCAATTAAGATATTTGTAAAAAAAATATTGCGAGCAAGCAATGTGTAAGTCTTATATATTATGGAGCAATTTATTTAAAATGTAATTAAAAAATGCGCTTAGGAAGAAAAAAATTAAGAGATGATATTTATTTTATAACGTTAATTTTTTTTTTAGTTAATGTTAGTATGAAAATAATAATACAAACTTAATAAATATATACGCACATAAATGAGAAATAGATTTAATAATTTTATCCAAAGTCAAAATTATATTCTAACAATATCTGAGCACTGGAATATATTTTTTTATATAAACTATCAACTACCTTTCCAGGCTACAATAACTGTCTATTTACAGCTTTGATATTGACGAACAAACATTCTTTATTTTCCAGTTTGGAAAGTTAGAATTCAATTTGTTATCCTTACTGGTAATCTTCCTCTTGAACTCTGTTTATACAAACAAGAATGGATAGAATAAAAAAGCAGTATATAAATGGAATCCTAAAAGTACCACCAATAACAGAGAAAGTGAACTGTTCGAGTTGGTATGGACGTGAGAGGCGCAGAGAGGAAACACACTTAACTAAAAGAGTTATGAACATGATTGTAGAGGGATGAAGGGGAAGATGACGACCTAAGAAGACATGGATGTAAACGATAAGATGATGAATAACAGAGGAGAATGAAAGAGAAAGACATGCTATGCCGAACCCTTATCCATAGCTTTAATAAGGGAAGGGGAAAAAAAACAGCTTGTTTCCATAAAAATATTAAAATCGAAAATATCAAGTTTATACAGTTCAAAGTTTTGAGAATGCAAATGATTATGACTGGACTTTAAAATATAATAATATGGCGACTTAAACTCTTCTCAAGGCATTTGATATAATTCTACAATACAATGTTTTATACTTGTAACAATTTTACAAGCAACGTCTCAAAGGAGTAGTATTGTAGTAATATTAGTATAGCGTAGTAATATTTGTAACGTTTTTATTCACTGCCGAGCACGAGATAAATTATAAACACAAATTAAGTACATGAAATAACCAATATTTTAAAAAGTATAAAATACCTTTTTCTTTTTTGCCATAACATGAGCGGTTGAGATGTACAATTTTCTATTTTTGAGTTGTATATTTAAAAAATATAATTTTATACTTTATTATACTGCACGATTTTAAAATAGCCATTCAAATGTTCCGTCTTTCCATGCCGACCATTAATCTCGCTCATGAGATGGAAAAATTGCGTAGGTCTTAAGGGCGGTGGAAATAATGTGGAAACGAATGGAAACGAGCACTAACGTTTGATTTATACTCGCGAAGAATTTATATTACCCTTGATTAAAGTCTTTAAAACGTTTGGGAATTCACTCGATAGCGTACTGAAATGTTAGTATCAGCCGACTAGAATTAGCCAATATATTTATATACAATTTATATAAACACCTTGGAAGACTGTATTTGTTAAAGACTTGTTTTTAATAATCGTGTCAAACACCGTAAACTCAAAATTATCTCTTTAAAAGAAATATAATAAAAGAAATAGCAATCAATATTTTTTTTCGGCCATATACTTCGCGGGAAGGCTTTATCCAAATCGGTCTGGGTAAGTCACTCATCAGATATTCTATCACCAAACAGCAATATTGTTAAGTATTGTTGTGTCTCGGTTCAAAGGATGAGTGAATCAGTGTAACTACAGGCACAACATAACATAAAAATTCCCACGGTTGGTGATGTATTGGTGTTGTAAGAATGATGAATATATTTCATGGCGCCGATGTCTTACGCCGATATCAATTTAATAGAATACATAAAAGCTATATTGTTGATCATATTATCAGACAATACAGTCTTTGATTTAATAGAACACCGTACAGTAAATCAGTGTTATCATTGCTCGTGTTTCTATTAATATTTATTATATTATTATTCGACATGGAAATAATTACAGTAATATTAATAAAGTCTGAAGTTGAAAAGAGTTTCAAATTTAAGAGAAATTGTGTGCCACGTTCGTTTGTAAAGAAGTAATACTAATTAGTTTAATTTGTTATTAAACCTATCAAATATAAAAAAAAAAAACATTAAATCAAACGTAAAATCATTTTATTTCAAATTTAAATCTCAGATTAATAAGGTTCAAAAGATATCGTTACAAAAACCAAAGACAGAGATAAACGAGGCAAAATGGAGTTACATTTAATCCGGTAATTTGGAAGCTTCTAATTCTTCTTGAAATGCGGCCTCTTTTATCAGAGAACTGAGATTTCATTTCCCGAGATATGTATCTGGTTTGAGCCAACATTGAAGCCTTTATAATGAAGCGCTTTATAGACATCAATATAGCAAGCGAAAAGATGGAGTTAGATTACTCTTTCAAAGTGTACTCGCTGTACGTCCCGACTTCGTTTGGGTAATTTATACATACTTTTTTGATATAGGTAGGCGATAGGGCAAATTTAAGAAATATTGACCATTCCTTTCATCGCCAATGCACCATCAACCTTGCGAACGAAGATGTGCATGTTACAATGGCCTACACACCTTTCAAACCGGAACACATTAATAATAAGTAATGCTGCTTGTTGTTAGAATAAATGATGAGAATTTGGTAACTATATTGAAATGTCTAATAAATGATGAGAATTTGGTAACTATCTAGAAATGTCTAATAAATTATGAGAATTTGGTAACTATCTAGAAAGGCTTGTAAAAAACTCTACCATAAAATTAAGCCGATTCATATGTTATAAAATAAATCTTTTTAGCAAATTGAAATTTTTATGCTAGTTAGTTTTAGCTTTGCGTTGATAGTCCGGCAGGACGAACGTCCTAATAAGTATAGATAGTTGCTATATAATCAAAGGAGTTATAGTGAAAAGAAATATGATGTGCTATTAAACTTATATTAAATATTCATGAATATGGGAGGAGTGACGGCTGATCGAGACAAATAGACGAGGATGGCTAATTGTGTTAACCTCAAGTAAATTGATAACCGTTAATAAAATTTAATTTATTTCAAATTTAACATAAAATCTGTATTTTAGGACATCTAGTTGAAGTTATACTCGCAATTTACTTGATAGAAATGTCTCGTCCGTTCTGTAACAACTTCGGCACTATTTTTCCAATTTATAAGTTAATACTAATAATTTAATAAATTTATGTATAGTTTATCTCTTTTAACACTTCTCTTAATAAGTAGAGTTGGAGTAATTTCACAGCAGGTTTTAAATTATAATTTTAAGGCTACATACAACGAACATGTAGATACGAATTACTATTGGTCATCTCGGCTCATTTACATTACACACATTAATTCTATGCACTATCGACCTTAATAATAAATGTCAAATAGCGAGTGATACACAATGACCTATCTCTGTCTGTCATGAGCAACTGGAATTTCAAAAGAAAAAGACAAATGTTGTTTCCTAATGCTGTACAGAATTTAATAGCTAGCAGATAACAGATACCATAATTTAAAATAATTGGAAAGATGTCATATGTATTTGTAACATAATTTAATAAATCAAGAAGTGGTCGTGAGTTTCGAGGAAGAGAAAATTTAATAAAAGTAATTAAATTAACTTAAATTATAAAATGATTCGAAACAAAATTATTACTTCATAAAACAAAGTAATGTACATACAAAATTTTCGCTCGGAAAATCTCACGTAAGAGGCGGCTTTATTTAATACTAAATCATAATATTGCTCTAACGAGAATTAGAGGATCCGACAGCACGTCTCTACTAAACAATATATTAGTTAAAGAAACATAGCCTCTATGGCGTATACAATAAGATATATTATGACTGTGCTTGATTGTAAGGGACAGTGTACAAGATCGAGCGTCGCGTGTTCCACAATACATCGTACGGTGTGTTAATTATATTGTGAGGATAAGGCTGAGTACACAACAATAAAAAATATGGGGTGTTGTTTTTTGGATGTTTTTTTTTGTAAATACTTTATGTAATTTGATACAGATACAATTTAAAATACTATTTCATACTATGTTATTGCTTATAATTGCTTACAAACTAATTGTACATATTGAATATTTTAAAATTACGGTAGCAAAATTATCTTGTGTGTGCACCATGTTACAACGACTTACTTAATATATAAAGCTAAGTCAATACAGCTTTAAAATCTTAAATCTAATTTTAAGTGAACTGTTTAATTTTTTATTTTACAGATAATAAAAATAAATTTCAATAATTATGACAACAAATAACTTATTACAAAGTGAAAACGGGTTATTATTATTAAGCAACCTGTTGGAATTTGCTTCTAAGCTTCCTCAAATGGTGAGGAGAGGAGCCAGGAGTGTGCTATATATATGAAATCACTTTACTTTAATTTTGGTACGTGTTTTTTTATTTATGTGTACACATATAAATGTTGTTTTATATATTTTAAAACTTAATGTTATTTACACCAATATAACAACGCCTTATATCGGTGAACTCATTGCGACCACTTAATTTTCCGCACCAAAGCTTCACACCTGAGAAATAGTGGATTATTAAGCAGACGATGCTGTGGTGATGTTTGCGATTAATCTGTGACGTAATAAGAGCCCGCGAACGCGGCACGTATGATAAATATGAACACACACACACACATGACTATATTTTTATAATACTTTTAAAAGGAAGTAATGACCCTCGTTACCAACTATAGCTAAGCATAGACATTACCTAAAGTGAGAGATCTAGGAAGTGCTAAATCCAGTCTAATAAACTATTCAATAGAATATAAAACGAGGAGCACCAACGTGTGCCTGTGATTAAAATAAAAATTATTATTACATAACACTTTACATTATAAGGTGTGGTATATTTGTGATCTCTTTTCTCTACATCATATGTAACATCAATATTCATTCCATATATATTTCTTCTTACGCTTGTCTCAGCTACGTTTATCACATTTACACCGTTTCCGCCGACAGGAACTAGGATCCGGTTTGTGACGTCATGACAAATCAAGAACCCGAACGCGAAGCGCACTCCACTATACCGACCTCGTCTTGGGACGAGGTGTGATTTCATGGAAGATACAGCGGACGGACGTTTGTTAATTTTAAACAACTTTGACGTTGTAAAGGCCTGTAAGACTGCAAGGACAGATATTACGGGGTCAGAACAATAAAATAAGAGACAGTGCTTTTTCACTTCCTGCTGAAATAATCATTCCAGGAAATATGATGGGTGTTGTAATTTAAATAATGTTAAATTGACATTTTATATATCACTTTAATTCAAACAAAGTTCTGTAAGTGGCTTACATTAGAGTGAACTGACTGGATACGTTACGTAAGGAAAAAAATATATGCCCCATTCAGGCGTCCTTACCCTATCTTCTTGTCTCTCTTTGTCACTTTATAAAATACTCGGTTTTATATATATTATACTTATACTAAGGCAATAACTACCTTATGATTATTTTCTCTGCCTTAGGTCTCATTTAAAAGATTTTACTGACTATGTTCAGTACAAAAAAAAAAACATTCAAATTAACATTGATTTATTTTTGCTCATATAATTCTATAAGCTGTTTATAGCATAACATAAAATCAAGTACAATGTTAAAAATTAATACTCAAACAATCAAAATATATATCTATCTACTTCTACCAGACGAGTTTCACCTGATTAATAAAATAAAGAAGCGGCCAAGTGCGAGTCGGACACGCCTATGATAGGTTCCGTAGCAGCTAGTAACAAGGTTTATATTTATGAAATTAAATACTTCCTTTTATATTTCAGTTGATTGAATGAAATTGTGCTTTTCGATTTATGACGTATGTCGTTTTAACACACGGACGACAAACGACATACGGACGGACAGACAGACAGACAGACATGACGAATCTATAAGGGTTCCGTTTTTTGCCATTTGGCTACGGAACTCTAAAAACAATACAATTCAGTGTTTTTAAGCATTCAAGACATAATAATGATAATATTGCTTTGGGCGGTTTCGGCAACGGCGGATTTCAAATAAAACTAGTCAACTACGCAGGACATATTATAATGCACAAGTGTGTGCGAAAACCCAAAATCATTCCATTACTCTCACAATCCGATAACAAATCTGACACGACCGGAAAGAGTTTCGGCTCACAATCAACGGCTCTACGTGTTTTCCAAAGCATGGGAGTGTAGCTTTAAGCTTCCAGACTTCCAGACTGTTACTGCAAATTATATCGACAGAAAAACCCAATAACTTTTTATCGGCCTTACCTGGTTTTGGTTTTAACCAAGCATCTAGCTATTTTCTGCTACTATATCAAAGAGATTTTTGACAATCAATAAGCAAGTGTAAACACTTCTATATTGAATAAAGATTTTTGACTTTCACTTTGACTTTGACTAAAGCTTAAGACATAAAATACGATATTAAATAAAATAATAAATAAAAAACATTAAGACACATGTAACTTGAGTTTTTAAAATGTTTCATAACCCATTCCACTATACGGGAAATTCAAAGTAACGTTCCAGTCACAATCGCTTAAGAATCCTTTTCAAGACTCTATCAAAGTTTGAGAAATATACACTCTTTCTTTCAAAACTCCAAATAAACAGCAATTCAAAAGTTTCAATTGTTTTCTTTATTTCGTTTACGAGTTGCAGTTCGTATTGTGTAGTTTATTGGCGTAATGCCAAGGTCATTGAGGAACCTACATATTACCACCAAGAAAGGAGCTACAAACTTGGGAAATTTACATATTACTTTGAGCAGAGTGTAATTTGTACAAATATATTGTTAAAAGAATTGTCGTCGGCACTGAAGATTGATTTTTTTTATAAAAGGAAAAAATAGTTTCGACACTGTCATTTGTTATTTTATGTAGAGAAATAGAGTGCTGTAGAGTCAGATACTTTAAAAACAAAATAAACAAATATATGAGTAAAGATGATAAAAAAAAATTACTCGTAGAGTAGAAATGTTGAGTTGTAAGTCCGGCGAATGAGTATATTTTAATAATCGAGTTTTGAATCCCTACTTTGCACACTTTGTATGACCGTTTGGCGAAAGAATAGAAGAAAGAATTGCCAAGCTGCTTTTTCTATCATTAATTTTTATTCAATAATCCCTTTTGTCTTTTAATTATAGAGGGAATATACTACCATCAATAGCTTTATAGACCGTATGTAATAACCACCATCTCGATAAAACAAATATATTGTGTGAATATGACATCAAACGGTAATATATATTAGTAATAGCAATTATTCTGATAGATGATTAATTACATAGCGATCGAAACCTTCCCTGAAATCCTCTTTAGGTAAAAAAAGATTAAATGGCTCAGTACCTTTTTCATAGCATACATATAATATCTCATCTACCAAATATACAGGACTAACTGAACCTGCGGCTTTACGCGCGCCAAATTTATACAAATTTGCCTATAGTACACAATCATTACCTCCAATTTTAACCCCTCTAGGGGTATATTAAAAGAAGTAGCCTTTGTCTTTCTCCGGGACTTAAATTATCTCCATACTAAATTTCATCTAAATAGATTCAGCATTTCAATCATAAAGAGGTTACAGACAGAGTTACTTTCGCATTTATAATATTAGTATAGATTTTGTAAAGTAAACTGAAGACCGAGTGACACAGTTATTCTACTGGCTATTGATTATTATAAATTCAATCTCCACTCGTACAAATATTTGTACTACACATACGGGTGTATGACGTGGTCTGGGTCAGACTAACGTAAAAGCTCACTATTTTTTTTACATATTTATTAAAATATTCAAAAGATACACTTTATTTTTTAAAACAGATAATTGTTTCCTGATTTTTAAAAATAATAAATATAACCTATAAAAAATCTATACTAATATAATAAATAACTCTGTTTGTCTGTGTGTTGCTCTGTCGCCGCTAAACCGCTAAACGGAATTTGATGATATTAAGTATTAAGGAATCTTGTAATGCATGTAAGAACGTAGACTTTTTTATATCTGACAACCAACCCCAAAAAACGCGAGCGAATCCCTTTTGATAACTAGTATTATATAAATGATTTGAAAGATTATGGACTGCAGCTCTATTAGATTAAAATTCTGTCGTACTATTATTCTATAATTATTATTATTTTTTTTTATTATTTATTTAGGTTTATCAACAGTTGTTACAATATAAAACTTACTATAGATACAATTAAAATAAACAAAATATCATACGCAATTGTACAATTAATTATAGATAAACACTGCGACCTTATTTAAAAACTTATAGACTATGTGCTTAAAATACTTAAAATCAGTTAGACTATGTAAAATATAAATATAATATAAAACAATAAGGAGAAAAAATAATATAGGGAAAAAGAAAAATCACCTTAAATAACGGAGACCTTGCTTAATTTAAAAAAAAAACGATAAAACTACATATAATTAAATATTATTAAAAATAAATAAAAGTTACAAACTGCCTCAGTAGTTTCGTGATTAATATTTCTTTTATTATGTATAATCTAATTTTACTAGCACATTTCTACTAAAGTTTTATGAAACTCCATTGTCCTCTCGAGGTTACAAACAAGCATGCCGAATACAAAAAACGTTCTTACATTCCGACTTACTCATGTCTGGAAAGGCTTCGCAGGGTCTTTTATAGAAAAAAATCTGACACAAACCACCATCACCAATGCCCCAATATTATTTTGCAAGGTAACTCTAATCAGCTCTGCACAATCTTTGCTTTGTTTAAAAAAAAAAAAATCTACGTATAAAGTAAAACATTATAACATTTCAAAAATAAATCCCAAGAAAACAAGAGAAAGAATAAAACTAATAAAATACAAGTGGGATTGAAAACGACAAAAGAATTTACGGCAAAGACCTGAGGTGCGATCTCGTTTATTATGTCTCGAGGCTCCCGCACGAGTCTCGGTGACTTGCTCACGAAATGAAAGAACCAGTGAACATAATAAGAATCACTGTTATACAAAATGACTGAAACGTATTTTAAATTATAAATATTAAATATGAAACAATTATTTAATAAAAGAGATTTTTCCAAGTTATAATAAATTTACATAAACAAAATCGTTGCTACGCTAACTATTTTAGCCGATTTCATAAAAGAAGGTTATGGTTATTGTGACTATTCCCTGCCTCTTAGTTAAAATATAATTTTACGTTTATAAATTTCTTATATTTAAATATTGATTTGGCTCGTGATTTCGTCCAGTTAGATAGGACCCATATAACGTTTACTTTGTGTAATAGCCGTGTTCTTTTAGAACGTCAGAGATCATAAGTTCAATTGACTATAGAGGAGTCAAATAAAACCAGGTTTATCTTTTAAATGCGTTTTTAATATAAATATTTTGTTTAATTAATTAGAATAATAATAATTGAATGTATGAGATATCGGTCCCATTTCCTTTAACACCTCTTACGAGTAACTGAAGGATGTCGCTCCTACCCATCTTTATATATTTAACTGTTTTGAAAAATATAAAAGGGGGAGGAGGTTGAATTAGCCCCGCGCTCGCCATCAACTGTAGATTCCAACTATAGATCGGTGAACCTTCCTCGAACATGGGAAGTGCAATTTTATAGTGTGCCAACACTTTGTTATATAATATATGAACTAGAACTAAAGTCCAGCAGGTATCACAGCCGTAGCTGAGGTGTATAAAAGACTAATAGTCTTATAAATAAACTAGAACGTAGTCCAGCGGATAGCACAGTAATAACTACGTTATTCAAATCGACGATTAAACTTATAAATAAGTCAACAAACTAGACCGTGGTCCAGTGGGTTTCACAGTCATAACTGCGGTGTTCATAAAGTAGCCAATGCCACAACAATAATAATAAAAATAAGGATCAAAGTCCCATAAATAGTCAATCAGTCATAGCTGAGGAAATCTGTAACCAAAGGGTTAAACCCTGGATAATCATTGCATTAAATCACTGTTTCTCATACCAGTTCAAGTGCACGACCATCAGGCGGCCTAATGCAAGCAAACGTTTTTTCGTTGCTATATCCACTGTCGCAGAGTGTCGTTTTATTATAAGATAATAAGTAAATAATTCCAAACATAGTGGAATATTATTCAATGAAACTCATAGATTACCGCGTAGGAATCATTAAAGTGGATTTAACATAATTTGTTATATTTTCTACCGTAGTAGGTTATAAAGTATGAATATATATTATAAACGTATAATCGTATTCTTCTTATAACTAAGACTTATATCTAAGACTTATAACTAAATCGAACGTTTAACTAGCTTAATAAACCTTATATATGCTACGCGTATTAAGTTTTACTTAAATCTATAACTATACAGTGGATATACTTAACTCTAGCCTACAACAGGCATACACCCGATAGTCGATTACCTAAACCAACTTAGAACTCAGATCATTATTTGCACACGATAATCAACTTCAAAGAGATATACGCAGCCTTATTATTAAACTAGGTACCCTACTACAATGTATCTTATAATATCCTTAACACTGAGCTAAGGAGGCGTCCTTAAAAGGACGAACATTTTGCTACAAACGACACTTCTCGTATAAAGCGATTAGTGCGCCATATATAGTAATGCCAGCCTGGATGAAATCCATTATTTGGTTCCTTCACTGCATGAACGTATCACTTCAGCATTATTTCAGCCTCCGCAACGCCCTGCAACATTCGGTTGTGATTCTGGTACTACCGATTGATGAGAGACATCAATAACGACATCATAACGTCAACCAGCCGTAGCTCAGTACCACATAGCAGATACACTACTCTAGTAACCCGGTAAGACAGAGTGAGGGACATTACCATATCGTCAAAGACGTTATAAAGTAACCTCAAACCCCGAAACTATCTCACGTAGGTAGCCTCATTGGTAACAGAAGGAGGGACACTACCGTATCGCCGAAGACGTTATACAGTAACCTCAAACTCCGCAACTGCATCACCTAAGCAAATTCAAGACGACATCGCCACGAGGGACACTAATGCAGCAACTCTCGGTCGAGCCACACAGTCTCGGACCACGCGTCGAATCATCAAGAATCCACCAGAGTATATTCAGTACAGTACTCGTGCGCGATCATTTTGCATGTGCATAGTACAAATATATTATAAAGGTTTAGTGTTGTAAACACCACATTAATTGGCAACTTTCAAATAATAAGCTTAAACTTAAAAAGTTTTTACTTATATACTACACAATGGACGGATAAAGAGTGTAGTCTACTTTAAAAAGGTAAAATAAATAAAATTTATTTACAAATATTTTAAATTACTTAATGGACTCGTTATAAATGCTAAGTTTTTTTATGCTGTCAGTAATTTAATTATCCTGTGGTTATTAGTTTTATATTAACAACTCTGTATAGTCAGTATTATTCCTTTACTAATATTTTGAAAATAATCATAATATTTAATATGAATTAATATCCAAATGAATCTCTGTTTTCTTAGTCATTACCTTTTTCCTTAACTCATATATAACAGAAGATTGTTTTATTAACATCAGCATATCGAATAATATAACACCAAAGGACCCTTAATTAGGTCCTTCAGTTTAATTTTTCAATATGCCTTTCATTTTTACAGGAAATTTATGCGCGTACTTATGTTAATTGACGACCCCGAAACACAGGGCACAGTCGGTGCGAAATCTGCGCGTAGCGTATCATCGGTAACCCCCAATCGACCAAGGTCAACGAGATACTCGTATATTAATGGTAGCATTACATATGTCGTCCAAGTATATGATAACTCTTAAATTAAATGCACGATTAATATACAAATATCAAGACTTAAAATGACCTATAAAAATTCGTGACCGTATGTTCTAGCTGTCTTTAAAACATACATAAATCATAGACCACGAGCTTGTGTTATGATTAAAGAGAAACTGTGATATATTAAGCCTCATGATGGCCTAGGAAGACTCGAAGTGAAAATCCAAGTGTTTAAGAAATATTGAAATAACCCTGTCGTATAATGCGGCTGAGGCTCAAAGGTCATACAGATGCATTATGCAGGAGGCTTTTCGACGCTCGCTTGCCTCCGCACTGGTTACATTGTATATGCTCTGAGTGTCTACCAAATGTATTGTTGAGAATTGATCTTCATATGCTTTAAGTTCTCAATTTTGTTATTTATATGCATCAAAGATACTTTCGACTATTGATAAAATATTATTAACGGAGATTATTTTTCCTAAAATATTGTGACTCCGCCTGACATAAATCGAAACTCGACTTAAAATATATAAATAGCACAGATTAACTAAAGCCTCTCATAACAAGTCTGTGAAGATTTATTGAAGAAGCAAAAAAATTAAGGTGATTTTTATTAACTACGTCGATTTTATTAACATTATTTATGGAGGAATGCATGACATGTTTCGGACCGTCGTTTTAACGTCGGAATCAGTAATTAAAGTGTTTTTAAAGCATAAAAATAACTTAACAAACCGTTACAGTTAATTAAAAATAATGATATAATAAATATTAATGGAAATCGTAATTAGACATTTATGAGTCAACTTGGAAACATTTGAGAAATGGCTTTGATGTGAGATTTGATAATAACGTATCTGGTAATCTTTATTTCGAAAGTCTTTATATAGATAAATATTTTTATCTTTATTTTATTCGTTGTCTTTGATTGGCCCCATTGCCTATTTGAGTTGTTTTTTTTTAAATAAAAGCAGATGCAAAGCATACTCAACATGCTTGTAAAATTTTTAGCATTTAAGATATTTAGTACAATAAATATGAGTGTTTTATCTTTTCTAATTGCCTCAGTCCACGTCTTATTGATGATTAATTTTGGCAGATTTTAAATTAAGGTTAAATAAGATATACCAAAATTTTAATTCTGAACAATTTATACGACGTCAAAGAGTTCGCGGGAAGGCGGGGTTAGCGGGAGTGAGGTTGCTCATCCAGGTAGACGCTAATTGAGTGACTCGTTGTTATTGTGTATACTTAATCTAAGAGTAACCGGGTCATTAGCTTTTGAGGTATCGACGAGCAAATGAAGCAAACGGAATACAAAGCAATATGAAAAAACATGAACGTAATATAGCGCCCTTATAAAGTTCCTCGTCAAACATCGAAAGGTATCAAGGTTGTTGGAAAGTTTGGGGAAAAAGTAATTTCGTTTTTTTTTTTTTTCATTATTATTAGAACGAATTTATTCATATTCAATTATTCAATTATACACGTGCCGTTTTGATCTATAACTTTTTGGCGACTTTTCTGGTAAAACCATTATTCCATTTTAATAGAATTTCGTAGATAATCGGGCGAAAAACTGAACTAAATAATCTTCGCAAGCCTCTTTTTAAATCAGCTTAATACTGTTGAGTTTGTTGCAGTGATCGGAACAAACGGTAATCAGTTGAGTCAACGTCCGGGCTATATGTTGGATGCATCAACACTTTCCATCCATTCTCTTTCAATTTTTCACGCGTTGGTACAAAACATGGCCGAGATATGCAAATGAACTGAGAAGGCTTATTTTCGGATATATGGTAGAGAATGCTTAAAAAAGCTTAACTTGAAATTGTCAACCTCGATTTCCTATATACGTTAGCCGGCATTTTGAAAAAAGGGCTGATTTTCAGTTTTTAGCGATAACTTTGCTGTGCGTTGTTATAGGAGAATTGTGACAAGATACCTTTTTGTTGCTTCACATACACTCTACAATGTAGAGTCTATACATTTTTAACCTACCTTTGATAGTTATTAAGATAGCCAACTCAACACTGAAAAACAAAGTCATCGTAAGTATCTATAGCTGTCATTATATATACAATTACTATAGAAATATGATCACGTATATTAAATGTTCTTGATTTTGCACGTGCCCTAATGAGTTGATTAGGTTTTGATTTAATCAGGCTTCCGGTCAACTAAAACTCATTAATTCAGTATATATCTTTTACATACATTGAAGAGTAAGAAATAATGAAAGGGCTTAAGCACAAATTACATATTACCGGTGATCTAAATAAAACTTAATAAACTTACATTTTATTGAAAAACATTCCGATTTTCTTGCAAAAGATTGAAGAGTCGGAATAAAAACATCAATGCTGGAAGTTGAAAGGCACTCTTTAAGGGTATAGGATCCGCATTGAGTTCGATATAAGATATTCTTGGAGAAACTAATACTGTAATTAATTGATACTTTAGATCTGTTTACACAAAGTTTATTCACAGGAAGAAGTACTATCAACATAAATACCAGATTATATCGCTTGGAACTTTTCATCGCTTATCCATAGTTTGTAAAATCGGTAGATTTTAATATATTTTATTAGATTTAAGTTTATAAATGCAAAATCAGACGGAACTGTGGAAAATTGTATTAAGTTAAACTAATTTATTTAATGTATTATTAATATAAAAGATGTCGCTGTACTTAATAAAATCGCGCTAACATTTGGTATTATTCTGAATATTAATAATGGGCAAATGTTTTTGTAACAGTAGTTCAATTTTCATGTAAAGATTAATATTTCAGTGTGAGTAGTGACGTGTTTTACTTTCTTTGTTTTTCCCGTTATGCCCAAAGTAAGCTTATGTGATATGTTGCGGGTTGTACATAGTTAGATTCTACGGGCTTACCAGAAATTTCACCAGCACATTATTTAACAAGAATTGTATGTGCGTCATGTGAAGTAAAATAGAGGCATTTTTAGAATAGAGGTAAATATAATTTAGTGAGCAGTTTTTAAGTTGATCATTTTTTTAATATAACCGAGACTGACTGCTACATCTATATGTAGTATATATATTTTTTATAAACTCTATATAGAGTGTGAGGAAAAAAACCCAAAACTTATATTTTTTTTTACCAAAAAACGTATGTTCAGAGATGGTAAAGAAACAATATTATCATAATGCTTCTCATGAATGATTAAGCACTGATATGATTATAAAGTACCTTCGATACTGTTAGAAATAGTATAGTTACATATGACAGTGCCAATAGGTAGTCTGCGAAAGATAGAGTTGGCAATAGTATACTATTGTAGAACGAAAACTGTGTCACGTAGTCAAGGAAGTGACGTCACCTTTGAGATGTAGTTGAAGAAAGGGGCATCCATTTTGGGTTGTCATGGTGATAACAAATTTGTGACTGACAATTTTATTTTTAATGAATTTCATAATATTTTGTTGGTATATAACTGAAACTTAGTTATTCAGGGTCCGACGATATTTATTTTAAATGTTTTAGTGAATGGTCGATTATAATACGTTATAGGAGCATCCGCTCTGGTTGCCATAAATTTCGCTTTTTCGCTATCGTTGATATTTTAGTTAACCACCTT
This sequence comes from Vanessa tameamea, assembly GCF_037043105.1. NCBI lineage: Eukaryota > Metazoa > Arthropoda > Insecta > Lepidoptera > Nymphalidae > Vanessa > Vanessa tameamea. Next base: position 3,402,850 of record NC_087315.1, on the reverse strand, counting down.
GCCATTAGTTCCAAATGGCGTTCTTCACTTGTCGACGTCCGCAACCGCAGGGGCGCCGATTTTTGATAGCGATCATCGCCTGGTAGTTGCTGAAGTCCGGCTCAAAGTTGCAGTAGCCTGTGCGGCTAGAGGTCTAGGCAAAATTGGAAGGAGGTTTGAGATGAGCAAACTGCATAACTCAGATGTACATAAAAGTTTCCAACTCGTATTGCACAACCGCTTTGCTGTACTCGATACTGCACCGGACACACTAGAAGAGGAGTGGAACCGCATCAAAGTGGTCTATACAGAGATCAGCTTCGCCATCTTAGGGCACAAATCAACTCATTCTCGGAAGGACTGGATGTCACAACGCACATGGAACCTAATCGAAGATCGCAGGAATCTACATCTGAGACTGCTTGAAACCCATGAGGACGCCATGCGAGCCGACCTTAATACTCAATACCACTAGAAACGCAAGGAAATTTATCGCAGTACCCGCAAAGATAGGAGGCAGTGGGCTGACGGTATTGCTGATCGTGCTCAACAAGCTGCAAACACCGGTAGCTTGAAGGAGTTGTACAAAGCTACTAAAACCTTGCCAGGTAACAGCAAGTCAAAGAAGAAGCCACTGAAGGCCAAAGATGGTCAGTTCGTTGTGAGGTCAGAAGGGCAGCTATTCCGCTGGTGTCAACACTTTGCAGAGGTCACGAAGGCCTCATATCGGATGACGTTGCGGTGCACGCGGGTGTTCGCCAAGGCTGACTTTTCTTAGTCGTTCTTGACGGAATTATGCTTTGCATCTTAGAACACAGGCGCCGCGGCATAGAGTGGGGATTATCCAAGGTCTTGGAAGACTTGGATTACGCTGATGACCTATGCCTGCTGAGTCATACCCACGCCGATATGCAAGCTAAGTTAAACAATCTAAGTCAGAAAGCGGCTAAAACAGGGCTTAAAATCAACATCCGGAAGACCCAGGAGATGAGAACTGGTGTGAAGAATCGCTCACCGTTGCTGATTGGCACAGAGGCAGTGGAACACGTCCACAAATTTACATACCTCAGGAGCGTCGTGTCAGAGACTGGTGGAAGTGAAGAGGACATCGCTTCACGGATAGCCAAAGCCCGAGCTATCTTCGCGCAGCTGAGACCTGTTTGGCAATCGCAGAAACTGACCCGAATAACCCATTAAAAATGACATCTCACGCCAAATCCAAGTTTTCGTCAACCGCTGTCTTTGTCGCATTCTCGGTATTTACTGTCCGGAGACCATCTCAAACGTAGAGCTGTTGGAGAAATGCCATGAGAGCTCGATCAACAGTCAGATCAAGCGTCGCAAGTAGATTGGATACACGCTCCGAAGGGACCCTCACCGTATTCCCAAACAAGCTTTGGACTGGAATCCCCAAGAGAAAAGAAAGCGTGGCCGTCCCCGTCAATCCTGGCGACGCTCCGTGTTGGCAGAGGCGGCGAGCATTGGAATGACGTGGAGCGAGGTGAAGGCTGAAGCCCAAGACGGATCGCGATGGAGGCCATCTGTGGACGTTTTTTGCCCCATCTAGGGGCCATAGGACATTCATCATCAAAATATCGTTTAACTTAACAAAAACTCAAGCTATGACAAACATTTAATTTTTGTTGACAACATATAGAATTTATGGAGTGAAGTTGCGCTGACGGTGGGTTATTGCTGCCTACACTTTGCTGCCATTGAAAATTGCCACAATTAACCAGGCCCACTTAGAACTTCCATGTGGTACCGTTAAGATGACTTGTACTTTTTTATTATTTTGGCTTGCTTTAGAGTTTTCGTATTTAATAGAAGATATTTATTTATAACAATTCCCCATATGAAAAAAATATATTTGTTACTTGAATGCGTACGACAACGACTTTTATAGTTTATAAATAATAATAGCAGAATTCCTTAACATCACTATGGAAGCATAGCTGCCTTTATTTTCTGACATTCGAAGAGGGATATATGGGAGCGCCAATACAAGCTATCAGTGTCGCCATCAAGTACATAAGCACCCTAAAATACTATCAGTGTAAGCCGGAAGCCGCATTTTTCAATATATTACACAACAATATCGACACCCAAGCCTAACTCATTGCCATAATATATTTCATACAACATTATTTACAGGGAAATAAACAATTTTTATTCTATCAGCAAAGCTATAAAAAGTCCCACTTGTTTTATAGATTAATATTTTTGCTTGTTTAAGAACTTTTTTTATTATGTACGTAATACTTTTATGTATAAGAGCGTTTTTTGTAACGTTTAATGATAATTCTCACGTCAATAAATGTCGCTGTACTGCGGTTAGATACTGAGAGAAATTAGATTTATAAATAGCAATATGAAAAAATCGGAGCAAAAATGAAAGATAGCTCTACAAAACAGAAAAAAAATTGTTTAAAGTATCAACTGATCTGTTACCATTTATGAGTTGTGTAATCTAAAGAGCCATATGAAAGGGCTTTTTGCAAGGCCGTCTGGGTAGGTACCACCCACTCATCAGATATTTTACCGCCAAATAACAGTACTTAGTAATGTTGTGTTCCGATTTGAAGGTTGAGTGAGATTATGTAACTACAGGCACAAGGGACATAATATCTTAGTTCCCAAGGTTGGTGACGCAGTGGCGATGTAAGGAATGGTTAATATTTCTTACAGTGCAATTGTCTATGGGCGATGGCGACTACTTACCATCAGATGGCCCATTTGCTCGTCTGCATACTTATATTATAAAAAAAAGAAATGAGAATGTAAAATGGGTCATTATAATATTATTAGCAATCAGAAGCGGGTTGAGTTTAAAAAAAAAGACATATAATTTACCAACGTTTACAATAAATACTGATTTAATATTCTAATTACTTTAAGCAATCAATAATTGTTCTAAGGCAAAGTACGAATAAAGAGATGTCCGCTCCGCACGAGATTCCGACGAAGAGTGTCCGCGCTGTCTACACTCCGCGTTTTATACTATTCGTCCTACTTGCACCGTCAATCATCTAACAATATCATTTTCAAAATCAAACTCAAATTCCCTTATTCAACATAGAAGCATTACACTTACTTATTGATGGTCAAATTAAACACTACCACCACTTCGGAAAAATGAACACCCTGACCTGATAAGAACCGGCGAAAGAAACTCAGCAAGTCTTTTTTTTTTGTCAAATTAATTAGATACATAATTGTATATGATTAGAAACAGCCAGGAGGCGATCGTTTCATTCCCAAGGTGTGCTATCAAACATAAACTCACTAATTGTATAGTAACCTTTCGCACACAAGCGTTCCTTAACATTTTTTTTAAATTTGGCAACAGAAGAATTTTGAACGCTTTCTGGGATCTTATTGTAGAAGCGTATACATTGCCCCACAAAAGAGTTACTGACTCTATGCAGTCGAGTAACAGGAGTAACAAGATTGTGTTTGTTCGTTGTACCAATGTTATGAGAATCACATTTTCTCATAGAAACATTAATATTTATCCGTACATACAAAACATTACAGAATATATATTGAGAAGCAACAGTTAATATCTTAATTGCTTTAAATTTATACCTTAATGATTCCTTGGCTCCTAGGTTATAGATTGCGCGAATAGCCCTCTTGTGCAGCACAAATATAGTATGGATAATGGCTGCGTTACCCCAAAGCATAATACCGTAGGACATTATACTGTGAAAGTAACTGAAATAAACCAAGCGAGCCATATCAACTTCGGTAAATAATCTAATTTTTTTGACCGCAAATGCCGCAGAACTCAGTCTACCCGCCAATCCGTTTATATGGGCGAGCCACTGTAACTTGGCATCAAGAGTAAGGCCAAGAAATTCAGTTGTTTCAACTGGATCCATCGATTGCCCATTAATAAGTACATCGGGTTTTACATTTTGCACGTTTGGTGTGCAAAATTTTACAATTTTAGTTTTTTTATTATTCAGCCTAAGATTATTTACGCTAAACCAGTGTACTGTATCTGTTTCCTATTAATTTTAAAAACCAAAGAGGTATCATCAGGAAACAATACTATATCATGTTTGTTCCCAACAAGAAAGGGCAAGTCATTTATGTATATGAGGAATAGAAAAGGTCCAAGAATTGATCCTTGTGGGACCCCCATACCAACTGACACCCCAGGAGACCTTGTCCTAATTATACAAAAAAATCGTTTGGGAAGTTTAAACATGAAAGAATTACTCGTAGAGAGAATGTGATGTCTTGGTTAGTTTCATAGTAATGGAACATTCTCTTCACATTTCATATAACCTTATACGGGAGCTCGCCAAAAAAAACTTTGACCAATCAATCGGTAAAGTCGGTATAAGCTAGCTACGTTAGACAGTCGAGGCCAAAGTGACAATTATATCGAGATCAAACATATTACTCAGATATAATCGACCAAGCACCGCTTCCGTACAACCGAGTAAGTAATGAAACAATGAAAGTAGTGGTTTTTCAGCGAAGACCGCGAACTATCTTCCACGTATACTACATATTTTATAAATACAACAACATTAACAATACGAGTAGTCTGTCATTATATTCAAATGAAATGGAAGGTCAATTTTCATGATTAGCAATACGTTAACATACAATTTATTCGTGAAAATTAATAGAAAATTTTCATGTAACACGTGCAGGTTTTCCCACGATATTTTCCTTCACGGTTGAGCACGAAATAAATTACAAACACAATTTAGGCATATGAAAAGTCCACGGTGCTTGTCAGGACTTAAACTTGGGTTGGGTTTGGGTCGGTTATGGTTATTAATTACTCTTTTTTTTTTTATAAGTATATAAATGTTGTATTGTTGGGTCAAGGCCTTCTCTCCATTGGAGTAGAAGGTGGAGCTCCTTCCACCACGCTGTCCCAATGTGGGTTGAAATTATTATCTTATTAATTAATTATTAATTTAATTAATGGCTCTTATCAGTTCGGAATAATTAAATGAAATTTAATTATGACAATTTCAATTTTGATCTACATAATTTTCAGATGTAAAAAAGTGACGTTTAAAAGGCTTGCTGATGAGATGAAATTACATTGAGTGATATTCCGATATTTTATAGGCGCAGAGTTAAAAACTTCAAATACTAAATGACTTCATTTTCATACTCGAATATACAGAAAGTATTAAATAAAGATAATAAACCGGTGAAACAATTTGTTATTGTGTACAATTTTTAATATAATAAAATATACCTACTGGGCGATCAATTCATTTCAATGTTGTGCTATCATGTATGAACTTTCTTACCATGTAAACCTTTTGTACACATTTTTTATATTTATTTAGGCTATAGACAGTTGATGGTTTATCTGATCCTGTCGTAAAACTTTTATATGTTATTATTATTAAGCAATATGTACTGAAAATCAACATCCACTATTTTTATTTCTTTATTCCTTAAGGACTATTTAGCTTATATATTATGTAAATAGTTCTCTTAGTCCTGCCTTTACAGCAAATATATCGTACGGCCAGATAAACTTCCAGGTTTTAGAACAAAGTTCTCTTACGCGGCTTCCAGTAGAACTGGCAGAAATCGTAACGTAAGAAAGAAGTGTTATATAAAGAAGAGGTGGCCTCCGGGCATATTTTCATCTCTTTCTATTATATACGATTTTTTATAAAACATTGTTTAAAGTTATTTTTTTATTAAAACTATAAATTTATTTCTTGTTATTTAATTATTCTTAAAAGTTGTTGATTTTTTTCATGATGTCGGTTACTTAATACACAATATAATATAATGAAAACAACTTCGTTTCAACCGGGTGTCACACTACACGTCTCTTAGTATTAAATAAGAATCAAAACCATATATATATACCACATCTATTTTAGTGTTGTCGTCGCTTTTAATTACTTTATATTTTGTATATACAAACTGATTCAAACTTTAAAATGTGAGAGTTCATGTATTATCCGTTAATTTACCAACTTTATTAACGACTTTAGGTAAACTTTATCCAAATACATACTAACAAGGTATCACATGTACAAGATCTGGAAGTTTCGGTAGCCAGAAACTTTCCGAGTAAGGGATCAAAAGGGACGTGAACTGTCACAAAAGATCACGTAGACAGCAAATAAAATAGAAAGACAACCATTTCTATATACCAATATATAAATACATTATTAATTTAAATTTTTTGAAGTGCCATCTGGTGGTAAGAAGTCCCCATGGCGTAGACATTGGCGACGAAACAAATTTAATCATTACTTACATCTCCAATACGCCACTAACTTTGGGAACTGAGATGTTATCTCCCTTATACACCATACACCAAACCGGAACGCAACAATATTAAGTACTGCTGTTTGTCGATAAAATGATGAGAGGATAGTCCCTAACTAAACAGGCTTGCACTTGGCCCGGTCCTATCACAATAATGAAAATAATAACAATAATAAGTAAACACAAATTATTAGCTTAAACTGAAATTAAATCAGTGAAATCAGGGGCACAAAAATAAAATTTCATGCTTCTAACCTCAAAATGACGGACTTCCAGACTAGCCTTTTTTTTTTTTTTTCTCGCTGGAAAAACGTGCTACGCGCTTCCCCCACGTGATGGAAGTTGGGGGGGTGTGTGGGACTCCCCGGAGCCCTGGACGCCGAGTGCGCCCAGGTACGCCGGGTTTACCCACTAAAAAACCAGCGGTACCCTCTCCGTCTTTCGGCGGGCGCCACGGGATCGCTTGCGCATGCTACCGTGACGCCCTGACGGTCGGCCCGCCTATGCGGGCCTCCAACACCTAGAGGGGGTTCTCGGGGTACTGAGACCCCCCCTAGTCCCTGCGACTTCCAGACTAGCCTGTATATGAAATGCCAACACCTATTTTTCACTTTAGGCCTGAAATATCAAGAAACGCTTAAATAAGTATTTACTCATTTTTAATCAGAAGCCCAAACATTAAGTTTCATGCTTCTAACTTCAAAAATGACGGTCGTCCAGACATATACGAAATGTCAAACTCTATTTCTCCCCTTAGGTGTAAAATATCCAGAAACGCTTAAATGCGAATCAACTCATTTTTAATCAGTAGCACAAAAATAAAATTTCATGCTTCTAACCCCAAAATGACGGACTTCCAGACCAGTATCCCAAAAAAAGAGTTTCATGTTTATAATTTAAAAATTACTGATTTCCTTTAAAATGACATCCCTTATTTCACCTCCTCAGAGATAGAGTATCAAAAAACGCTTAAATACGCATGTACTCATTTTTAATCTGTCGCCCATAAATAAAGTTTCATGCTTCTAACTTAAAAAATGATGGACTTTCAGACTAACCTATATAAGAAATGTCAACCCCTATTAAACCCTTTAAAGATTGAATATCTAGAAACGATTAAATACGTATTTAATCATTTTTTATCAGTCACAAAAATAAAGTTTATCTACTCATTTTTTATTAGTATTCCAAAAATAAAGTTTCATATTTCTATCTTAAAAAATTACGGACTTCCATACAAACCTTCAACCCCTATTTTACCCCTTTAGGGGTAGAATTTCCAAAATTCGCTCCTTAGTGGGTGTCATGATATGTTATAAGTGTATAGCCTAAAATATAAGTTTTATGCTTCTAGTTCTAAAAATGACAATACTTTCAACAATTTACAACCTTTCATCCTCCTTTTCAACCCTTTACAGCACTTTTTTCAAATAAAATAGCCTATGTCTTTTCTCAGGCTCTACCGAATTTCATATAAATATGTCCAGTAATTTTAGCGTGAAAGCGAGACAGACAGACAGAGTTACTTTCGCATTTGTAATATTAATATGGAAGTATGGATTGTAACATTAAGAAGTATCAACATTTGAAAAATGACGTCAATATAATTGTTCTGTTGCTACAAATAATTGATACCGTAACTATCGCAGTACTACTTATGTAGAATATTCAATAGGATATTATATATTTAATCAAAAAGATTACATAACATAAAATAAGCATGATATATAATACCCTCACCTAGATAGGTCAAATCTATAATTATTGTGTACATTATTAATATCATACAATCAAGGCTGAGCTATTCGCCCAATTCCAAGTATGATATAATGTTATTATACCTACCTTATAACCAATTGTATTATTTAATGATATACGGATAGACAATAACTCATATATAAAAGCATGCCTTGTGAAATTGTTTGTTCTGGCTGTGAATAAAAAGAAGATATTTTCAATCCATACTAATATTATAAATGCGAAAGTAACTCTGTCTGTCTGTCTGTATCGCTTTCACGTCAAAACTACTGAACCGATTTAAATGAAATTTGGTACACAAATAGTCTAAAGCCTGAGAAAGGACATAGGCTACTTTTTGTGTAGAAAAAATGCTGTAAAGGGTTGAAAAGGGGGATAAAAGGTTGTAAGTTGTTAAAAGTATTGTCATTTTTAGAACTAGAAGCATAAAACTTTTATTTTAGGCTGTACATTTTTTAAGTTGGAAGCATCAAATTTTATTTTAGTGCTACTGATTAAAAATGAGCAGATACGTATTTAAGCGTTTCTTGATATTTTACGCCTAAAGGGAAAAAGTAGGGGTTCACATTTTGTATACAAATTAGTCTGGAAGTCCGTCATTTTGAAGTTAGAAGCTAGAAATTTTATTTTTGGGCTACCGATTAAAAATGAGTTGATTCGCATTTAAGCATTTTTAGATATTTTATGATAAGCGTTTATGGACATTCTTCCCTAAGGGCTGAAATACACACCAATGTGGTATACAAAGAGGTCTTACATTAAAGTAATATTTTAAATTAATTATTTAAAATTAATATATTCTTAGTCTACGCGAGCAAAGCCGCGGGTAACAGATAGTAAGAAATAAAAGTATATTTACGCTGAGTTCAAACATCAAAGTTATTATTTATATTTCAGTTATCCAAATAATGTATAGTCAATAATAATTATAATAAATATTTGAAACATTGAGAAACAGAAATATACTCATTACAAATTAGTATTAGCAGCCTGTGAATTTCCCACTGCTGGGCTAAGGCCTCCTCTCCCTTTGAGGAGAAGGTTTGGAGCATATTCCACCACGCTGCTCCAATGCGGGCTGGTGTTAATACACATGTGGTAGAATTTCGTTGAAATTAGACACATGCAGGTTTCCACACAATGTTTTCCTTCACCGCCGAGCACGAGATGAATTATAAACACAAATTAAGCACATGAAAATTCAGTGGTGCCTGTCTGGGTTTGAAACCGAAATCATCGGTTAAGATGCACGCGTTCTAACCACTGGGCCATCTCGGCTCTACTACATAACATAACATCTATTACATAACATACACCTAATTATTTTTTTTGGGTCACTGTGTAGCGTACAGCATAGACAATAAAACGTTAAAAACCTATTATCATAAAAAATACAAAAAGATACGTGTGTTTTAAATTTAAAACAAATAACAATAGACTACAAATCATTACGGGAAAGAAAAATCGCCTACAGGTTGTTCATTGTACCAAAATATATTTGTACTAGAAGAAAACCCGGCTTCGCTCGGATGAAATAAATAAATTAAAAAAAAACGGTTTATCGGTAACTTTTCATATAACTGTTTTATAAACGTGATTGTTAAACATCTATATTTGCTATTTTAGTTCGTGAAACAATAATCATTCTTTACACAGCTTTCCGAACGCGTCCGTAAACATCAAACATGTTGCACGGCCATTCGTTGAAGTGTCATGTCATTGAATTTTTTATGGATTTAATATCGAAATATCTCGATTATACGAATTTTGCGGATATATTATGTTGTCGACTATATATCTTAATTTTTTAACGATCTCTAATTGTGGAAAGGTTTCGTCGGGTCTATCGTAGACCTGCACGAAGTTATTAATATTATAGATACTTTAATGACTACGAAAATAAAAGCTGATTTCATTTGGTCGGGTATTTTCGGGTCTAAAACATATTTCCATGGGGATGATAGGTTTTTGATAACAAAAAGCAAGTTTCATGCTTCAATGTATATTTATAAAAAAAATTACTTTTACCGAAACAACACTTTTTTTCCGGAATGCCTATTTATTTCTAATCAAAATGAGGACCTGCAATCCCAATATATTAAGTCACCTTTGACAAAATTTAAACTTATCATACAAATATCTAGAGTCTGACCTGTCGCAGGCGGATCCTTCCTTTACGTCCCTTAAATGGATAATTTTAACCCTTTCAATGGGGCTACACTCTCCTACGGTAATGTTTGAGACGTTATCATGTATAGACCGTGCAGATAATTTAGAATACAATACATATTTATATATAGCTTTATTAATTATTCATAAATAAAATTATGAGTAATTATATTATATTTGTAGTATATTTATAATATATATTTATATAATAAATTCTTAATTTATTTTTATTAATTTAAATTTATCTCATTGGTGTGTTCGTTTTATTCGTAATTAGCATATTTATAACGATTCAAAAAAAAAAAATTTCTTTTGAAAGGAACTCTTAAAATTCACTTTTCGTATTATAACCTTTTAAGTATTGAAAATTAATATTGATTATAATAAAGTGAATTGGTATATATATTCTTTATTACACAAAATTATATACATGCCTATTACGCCTAGAATTTTTGACGTAAATTCTATTAATACCAGCAACGAGCGTATTTAGTTAATTAAGGTGATGACATGACTACCGGGCTAATAATAATAATTTAGTCGAAAAACGTGTATGTGTACTTTTAGTTATGGAAAATTGAAAAAAAGAAGTACTTAAACGTATTGGGTATAAATATATATATTTTTTTTTTGTAATAGCTTACCTTGAAAACGACACGATCGCCTTCAGTCCATTTTAAAAATATTATAATACTATGTGTTAGATATTAAGTATTTTTTAAATATTTTATCGTTATTATTATAAATCCACGTGAAAAATAATAAAACAAAATAAAATTGTGTGTTGCAATGATTTAAATATAAGATCATTTTAATTTCGTACATAGTTTTGAAAATATGAGTCTTCACAAACTAAGTCCTTTTTTTTATGTTTGTTTTATAAATATATTCAAAGGCAAACAAATTTATGAAAAAAGTCCCACAATTCATCTTTGTGATCTAAGAATTTATTCCAGTAAAGTATAACAGATAGAATAACATTAAATTTAATTCAACTGTTTTTGCAAAGTTGCGACTTAATTAATTTGACTTGATGATCGTATGAATAGTAGGACCAGGCCAGGACCAGGCCATATTGATGACGTCATTGAGCCTTTGAGATATTATCAGATTTTCTGACTTTTCCGTTCAGTCACAGGCCAAAAGCCAAAAGCTAAGCCGGCTGAATATCTAATTTTAAGCTAGTTCAATAGTGCTCGCAGTACCTGAAACCACTGACGTTTTGTTAAAGCCTTCAGTGCTACGTATCGTGTTTGAAAATGTCGCTTAACGCATTACGTTTGTGTTATCTCAAAAACGGGTATAACCATTTGTATTAATCTCAGTGTGCTGGAAAGGACACGCACAGTAGATTGACTGAAGGGAATTGATGATTCATGTATATATATATGTGAGATTTCCACGCCTTACGTTTCTCCAATCTCAAAGACGTATAGATCTTTATATATGTTATACGAAAATAATCATCTCGTACTAATAATATAGGTTGTGGTTAATAAAACCATATAAGAACTTTTTTAGCATGGGAAACCTTTAGAAATAACCGGGTTATATTAATTACATGTATATCTTATCGAATAAAATCTCTGTATGGGCTATCTTCAACACGGATCGGATGAGATACAGGATTTTTTCGATTAAATGTAACCACAGGTTCCCATGTGCTATGATTTACTCGTTGCTCGGTGGGATCTCTTAGAAATGCGAAACTATCCAACGTAATGTTCTTCTAAAGAATATTATAAAGTCAGTCACCTTTCTTAAACTAGATTTTTTTGATGGAACTTGGATCAGAAATCTTTTCAAATAAAAATGCACTTAAATAAAACTTTACATTTATTTTAATAACTCTAAATTTTAGCAATTGTAACCAATTAATGTGTGTGTGAACAAAAAATACTGCGTAACTTGGTGTAGCAGAATTTCTTACGATACTAATTATACGAATAATTTATATATTTTTTTCATAATAACAGTGACTCTGGCTCATAATAGAAGAGACAAATTAACATAACAATTTCCGACTTCAAATGGTTTGAACGCGATGGCCATGATAGTCGAAGTTGGTATAGGTCGGCTCAAATTAATTTCAAATTCAGCTTGTACTGTTCAAGATACAAACTTCGAAACAATGGTTTCCTGTAAATATTTAAAGCATACTAAATTGTGAGCCTTTTCTGAATAATTTCGTGCTAATTTTTACCATTTTAAATTTAACGTGTTGTACGCTGACTTTGCAGTTGTATGATGAAGGTGAAATGTAAACTCATATTGGAACATCACTAAATGTTCGGTTTTCTCACGATAAGTTTCTTTAACAATGAGATAAAAAAAAAAAAATTACAATAAAAATTCAAACAAGCCAAAAATATTGTAAGTGGGTCACTTTTACTCATAAACTAAATTCAGCAACTAGTATGATTACTAAAATTATCCATATATTATTAATGCATAGAGAAAAAACCTACAAGAGAAGAGAAACATCTAGGAAGAAGCATCACGTGAAAAAAGGGAATAAAAACTGAGGACATAACTGCAGTAAGAGATGATTGCTACAGTTATTTGCTTCAGATGACGAGAGATGATGACAACAATATTCTAGAAGTCCTTGCATACATCATATTGTGTATAAAATAAAACATTAACATTTCCTAATAATATTATTAATATACTATAACGTGACAATTATTCAAGTATTTTCTGGGCACTGATCGTAAACGGGGCTTAGGCGTCCCTCATCAGCTTGCGACGTGACTGGATTGAACAAACTCATATACTCGTATTTCAAATGGCCATACGAAATTAAGTGAAGGATTACGTAAGTAGTTTTTCTATTTCATTTATTTCGTACTCTTCTTATCTGAATTATTTGATAATTTATATATTCCCAACATAGAAATACTTTTAATTTGTGATGCAAATGATTACAAAAAAACATTTATCTTATATTTTCATCATATAATTATTGTCGCTAGAGAGTCATTGGCGTGTTCACAAGCCAACCACTGTTTCAATACTGACAAGGGCATCTACTCCTGAGACCTCATTCAACTATGCCAGTTTATTGCTGGTTGATATATAAAATAGGTAAGTAGTTGAATCAGTGCTTCTTGACAGTGATAGTTACCCGCTTTTTAATAGTAAACATGAATATTCTGTATAGGTATGTCGCGATTTCATGGACAAATGAGCCAATATAATTACTAGTACAATCGGTGTAACATCATGATATGTATATGAAATGAATGATATAATATACCGAAGTAAAATTAGGATAAGGGCAGGAGGATGACGATTAGTTCCAATGTTTAAGGAAAATAATCTTACCATCCGGTAATAGTACTAACAACTATTGGTAAGTCCAGATGCCTTCAATTCTAAAATTTTAAAAAAACGTTCCCTTGCGTAGGCTTTCCTTACCGCACACACACGTTACAAATAGAATACACCCAAATTAACGCAAAAAACTCTGAGTTGCTCTTTAGAGTTTATCCGTTGGGTGGTAAATGTTTTATCGAATTTCATTAGCCTACTCCTACTTTTAAAAGAATAAGTTAATAATGAATTTACAAAAACTATGTTTCCGTGGTAACTTTTAATAAGACCATCACAATTAACAATGTACTCTGGCCATAATGATTGAAAACCTCAAACCCTTTATACATCTTTAATTTTTTTCAATGATCCTTATATTAATTTCAATCCATACTTCCATACTATATACTATACTAGTATATTACTATATCCATACAAATATTATAAATGCGAAAGTAACTCTGTCTGTCTGTCTCGCTTTCACGTCAAAACTACTGGACTGATTTAAATGAAATTTGGTACACAAATAGTCTAGAGCCTGATAAAGGACATAGCCTACTTTTTGTTTGGAAAAAAGTGCTGTAAAGGGTTGAAAAGGGGGATGAAAGGTTGTAAGTTGTTAAAAGTATTGTCATTTTTAGAACTAGAAACATAAAATTTTTATTTTAGGCTGTACACTTATAAACTAACATATCATGACACCCACTAAGGAGCGAATTTTGAAAATTCTACCCCTAAAGGGCTGAAATAGGGGTTGAACGTTTGTACGGAAGTCCGTAATTTTTTAAGCTAGAAATATGAAACTATATTTTTGGAATACTAATAAAAAATGAGTAGATAAACTTTATTTTTGTGACTGATAAAAAATGATTAAATAGGTATTTCATCGTTTCTAGATATTCTATCTTTAAGGGGTTTAATAGGGGTTGACATTTCTTAAAATGAATTCTAAAATGAAATTTTATTTTTGTGACACTGATTAAAAATGAGTAATTACGTAGTTAAGCGTTTTTCGATATTCTACCTCTGAGAGGGTGAAATAAGGGATGAAAATTATTTATGGCAGTCCGCCATTTTTTTAAATCAATAACATGAAACTTTTTTTTGGGATACTGATTAAAAATGAGTAGATACGTATTTAAGCGTTTCTTGATATTTTATGTCTAAAGGGAAAAACAGATGTTGACATTTTGTATACAGGTTAGTCTGGAAGTCCGTCATTTTGAAGTTACAAGCTCGAAATTTTATTTTTGGGCTACCGATTAAAAATGAGTTGATTCGCATTTAAGCGTTTCTGGATATTCTACCCTAAGGGCTGAAATACACACCAATATGGTATACAAAGGGGTCTTAAATTTACGTAATATTTTAAGTTAATTTGTAAATATATTCATATTCTAGGCGAGCAAAGCCGCGGGTAACAGCTAGTGTTTTTATATTTAGATTTATAAATCACATATTTTCCGAAACGGATTTTATAATGGGGAAATTAAACGGAAATAGAATATTGATATCAAAGAGAATGATGACTTTTTAGAATACAATATATTTATCCATTAAGTTTAGTATAAAATGCTCCTTTTCTTTAATATAAAAAAGAAAAAAGAAAATAATTCTGTATTTCAATAAGAAATTTAATTTCCAATGTACATCTTAATTTGACATTCTTTTTCAATTTATTTTTATTCAGTTCTATTATAAGCGGCCACGTTAAGTCAACGAGGTCAAATTCTTGATTATCGTTAACAAACGATACGTCCGACAGTCGGTGGTCTCATTCATATAATCTAATCAAAACCAAAAGATTCTGAACCAATTCCAAGCTTATTCCGATATTAAATAAAGCCACCTGAACGTTCAATTGTACCGTTTCAATAGGCAGTATGGGTTCGGATCGTATTACGTGCCTAAGTAAAATTCAACAAAACGCGTTCCATATTGGTTTGGAGAATCAAAATTAGATCCCGTAATAAGATTTTCAAGGAGGAATTCTTTTAGCTACTATTTAAAGAAAATACAAATGTTGTTATTCGTTAGTTTCGTATATACAAGCAGTTCTATTTACTAGAAGTCGTACTTGGTGATTTGCAATATAAAGTATGGTTAAGGTTGATTAATGATGATGTTGTTTTGACCGATTTTGGTAGTGGCGGTGAATCTCAAGGGAGACCAGACAACTGTGCGGGACATATTATGTGTACAAGTGTGTGCGCAAAAACACAGAAGCATTCTCTTTTCTCTTACTCTCATAATCCAATCTAACACGACCGGAAGGAGTCCAGGCGCAGGATCAACTGCCTCATGCTATCCGAGGCACGGTAGAGTACGCACTTCCAACATCCACACTCCGAGCTATTACTGAGAATTTTTTGCCAGAAAAATCCAATAACTTTTCATCGGCTCGACCTTGGGCTTGAACCAAGAACCTCAGGATTGTGACTTTATATTTAGGAACTAGGACATCGAGACACTCTACAAGAAATAGTCTTTAAATTTGCAACTGCTGGGCCTCCTCTCTCTTTGAGGAGAAGCTAGACATAGAGAGATATGCATTAATAATTTATAGAAATTAGACACATGCTGATCACCCCTTAGCGAGAGATTTGTTGGAAACCAGAATGATGTACGTGAAAATTCAATGTTTGTTGCCTGAGTTTGAACCCATCTCCAATAAAGTCCTTGGCATAATCGCTAGCGGACGATACATTTTTAAGCCCTTGCAGTAACGTTCCGGTTGTAGTAGTAGTATAATTTTGTTACTAACATGAGCCCGTTTTGAAATTGAGTATGTTACTTGAATAAATAAATCGTTGTTAATGATTCCCGATTTTCTGGACAAAAATCCCATATATTCCGCTTAAGGTGCACCACCACTTGTCCATTTCGGATGATTTCTCACCTACCAATTATAAATAAAATAAAATTAACTAATAGCATTATTAAAAACCACGCCCAACATTGAATAGTCAATAAATTAAAATGTTCTCTTATTGCCCAAAAGGCATAAGAATACTCTTCCAAGAATGTTTTACCTACGTACTTACGTGATAAAGAGGTGTATTATAAATTCTTTTACATAATAAGACATTTCAGATCCACTTTATCTTGTTCAGATTTGATCTCACGATGGAATGTTTATAATACGATGAAATCAATTAATTCGTGCTTAGATTGATGCTGATTATATTATAAATGTGAATGTTGGAATGTTTATGTGACGGATTTAGATGAAATATGATAAAGAGATTATTCCCTAATTTAATACAAGGCTTTGTGCAAGCCTGTCAGGTAGGTAACCACCCACTCATCAGATATTCTACCGCCAAACAACAGTTCTCAGCATTGTTGTGTTCCGGTTTGAAGGGTGATTGAGCCAGTGTAACTACAGGCACAAGGGATAAAACATCTTAGTACCCAAGGTAGGTGGCGCATTGACGATGTAAGGAATGGTTAATATTTCTTACAGCGCCATTGTCTTTGGGAGGTGGTGACCACTTACCATCACGTGACCCATATGCTCGTACGCCAACCTATGCCATAAAATAGGTGGTGAGTATTAAGTATGAGTCCTTAGAAGTGAATCTATTTTTATATGTATGGAATTTATAATACTTATCTGTTTTCTTCTGTACCAGTAAATAAATATGTTTGATGTCACCTCACGTTCTTAAAAACTTATAAACTTTCTACTGTTCTTCAAAATTTTTAAGTTTATTCCAAGTTATATCTTTAAAATCGAGTTCAATGTAAAAATCAATAAGAATTCTTAAAACAATTTCATAAAGCAGTCATAAATGATTTTATGCATGAAGCTAGTTTTATGATGTAATTAAATTGTGATTACCACAAAAAACAGGAAATCATTACTAATTAAAACGTCTTATATTCGTGTCGTATCGGATGCCGGCACTAGTTACTATACGTTCTTGAAAGCTAAAGTTTTCACTCTGTCAAGGGCTATGGGATTTTTTGGAAGTACGTTGCTTGGTTTTGTTATAAATGGGTAATAGCCATAAAATACACGCCTTTGATTTCTGGGTATATGTTACATGAATAATCACCAGCTGCATAATAGAAATTTGAAATCACTTCCCACCTCCGCGCCGTTACCCTTCAAGTCCAGATTTGAAGGGTTACACCGCGATTCTTGGCTAGCAACTGTGATGTTGGTTTTATACAGTATGTCTGAAAGCTGGAGGAACGCGGTGTAGAGTACCTATCGCAAACCTTAACAATAGACAGTATTAGGGTATTCATGACCAGTAACTGCCTTTTTTTACTTTGGTTTTACTATATAACTACATTTTCTTCTATGAAACCTTGCTCATTTCATTTCAAAGTAAAGGCGAACTAGTTTAATTTAAAACGCTGAAATCATTCAAATGAAATAATTTATAAAAGACTCTCAATTTAGTATGCTTCAAATATTTAAAGGAAACCATCGTTTCAAAGTTTGTATCTTGAACTGTACAAGCTGAGTTTGAAATTAATTTGGTACGATACCAACTTCGACTATCATGGCCATCGCTTTCAAAACGTTTGAAGTCGCAAATTGTTATGTTAATACGAGTATATATTATAACGCAACAATTCAGTATTTCTATGTAAAATATGTATCTAGAGTATTCGCATATCATATTAAAACCCGTGCATATCAGATTTGTTTCTACACTAACCTGCAAAATTAAAAACATGACATTTATGGCTTGGCGTGCTTCTATTTAGAGTACAGTATGATTTAGTTGGAATACAATTCAATACTACATAGAAGTAAGCAGACACGGAGATAAAACTGAATTAATAAAACACGTATTTAGCCTACGTTGCAATGGAATAATAGATATATCAGATCTATTAACGCTAGATGAAGGATTATGATAGTTCATAGCCTGTTCATGTTTAGTCTACTTCGGTACAAATAACTACCTGATATAAATGACGACCTCCGTGGTCGAGTAGTGTGTACATCGGTTTTCATGGGTACGCCACTCCGAGGTCCCGATTCCCGGTCGAGTCGATGTAGAAAAAGTTCATTAGTTTTCTATATTGTCTTGGATCTGGGTGTTTTTGGTACCGTCGTTACGTCCATCGTCGTTGATTTCCATAACACAAGTGCTTTAGCTACTTACATTGGGATCAGAGTAATGTATGTGATGTTGTCCAATATTTATTTATTTATTTAAATAGTCTCAATTGATGGGGAATATTATAATGTACCCGTAGGTGAATTTCTGTGAATCGTGACAAATAACTACTCGAATTTATATCCCAAACGACTCGGAAATTGTTCCATATTATAAATTGATCTAGACCACTCAGATTGCTTATTGTACTCTAATTCAGACTTTTTGGGCATATTTAATGTTCTTGTTAGATTATTTTTTTAAAATTAATACGTATCTTGTATTTCATATTTCGTTTCTTGTAATTACAATGGATTTTGAGAAAAAAATCTAATAGTCAATGAACAAAACGAGATAAAGACGCAGAGCATCTTATAGCAATTTTGATTTCCAATCTTTACATAACCTCAGAAACGTGAAACACAATTATCGTGCAATCTAATAAAGATGCGTATCCTTTGGATGCGTATCCGTAAATACGAGCCGACTCCAATAAAATCCTTAACATGATCGCTAGCAGACTAGACTGTACGGTTATAAGCCGTGACTCGAGCAGTATATTGCAATCGTAGCTTAGTGTTGTTACTAACATCAATTCCTTTTGTAATTGAGTCTGTTTTCGAATAAATATATCGTTATTATTATCCCCCGACTTTCACTATTATGAGCATTCTATACAAAAGCATTATGTATCTCACTCGCCCATTTTTGATCGTTTCAAGTTTTTACCAGTTTTGAGTATCAAATGTCATTTCAATTACTCGCTAATTTACTCTTATTGAAATATATTTCTTTATGGGCAGCTGCATTTGTATATCCTTCTGACACCTGAGCATCTATTGAAATCACTTGCAACTATGGGCGAATGTACTTTACAAAGCATTAAACTGTTTTTGTTGCAAAGGCCGAGACCTTGCCAGTTAAATAAAACATAAACTAAAGTTTTTCTCGAGTTTTCACTAAAACAATTGTTTCATAATATTATTTGACAAAAACATTGACCATATTTGTGTTTAGATATTTTTTGTCTTTTATAAACTTAGACTTTAGGTCATTAAGGCTTAAGCAGGTTAATTGTATAAATAAAACAAATTATTAAATTTGTTCATATAATTTGATGTAATGTTACAAATTAGGAACCAAACAAACATTTTTCTTTTTCATGTTTTAATTAAATTCAAATAATTTATTTTAACAAAAATAACTCAATTAAATTGAAGACTTTCTGTTCAAATAGGAACAATATTATTCGAAGTGTCTAACAAATTATTAATCAACATTTCAAATGAAATATGTCTTTATGACCACATGCTATTATTGCTGTTGTAACTATCGCGCGAGTCTACATCTGCCGATGATCGGGATTCATTAGTAAAAGCCTCAACAAAATCTTCATCCTCACTCGAGTCTTCATAACCTGAGTTATTTAACAATTCCGTAATATCGTTGGCTCGTAACGCTAAAAATAATATTAACGCTCAGAGTGATATACATAAGATCAATTCCATACACTTAAAACATGAATTACGAACGAAGTGACTTTCTATACGCATAATTTATTTACGACGGTTTATTTGCTTGTTATTTTTTTATTTCTCCCCAAAAGTACGTGAATTCCAAAGAATATTTACTAATTTGCATTTCTATAAAAAAATCTACATTAAAACAAGTAAATTTAACAAAAACATTTTAAGTTTCACTTACTTCGTCGGCCAAGATCCGCCATCCCTATGAACACCTGAGCATGTGTCGCAAGAGTGGCAGCCACTAGGTATGACATTTCTATCGAACTCCAAGGACAAACTATCGCTGTTAATTAAATTTCATTGGCTACAAGCAATCACGTAACCAATACTTTTTAACGGGAGAAAACAAACACTCGGGAATTGATGCTACACGAAGGACGGTCGTCCATTGTCGAAATAAGAAGTTCAAAAATATTCGGCCTTTAGAGTACGGTTTATTTAGCACTTTATAAAGTACGCGAGGTGTCAGGAGGATATATTTAATTTCTACTTATAGTTACAAACGTGTTATTTTTCTTCCGAAGTGAAAAGGAAATATTCTTTAAGTTTTTCTATTGCAACGGTATTTTGATCGCGTTGAACTTCGACGCGAGTTTGTCGCGTTCTTTCAATGCAGAACTGCAAGCCTATATACATATATATATGTTATATTGTGTCTGACAACCTATTCTTATTACAACTCATAACAGGAACTCATTGTGTTCCTTTCACAAACTCAAAGTACGCGTTTTAGTTATTAACGAGATGAAATATTTTAAAAACCTTTAATTAACTTAAAAAAAAGAATTATGTTGAAGCACCGTATATTGTTATTGATTTTCGACTTCTAGTTGAACGAAATTAATATACTACACGTGTATATAAAACATTTATTTACACGTAATATATTATGTTACTTAAACAAAACGTGAGTTATCGTGGAACACCAGCTTGGGACGAAGTTGCTATCGTCATATATCATATTTTAAATAATAAACATAATGAAATAAATTGGTATTAAAAAAGCCGTGTAAATTAGAATTAAAAACAATAACAAAAATTAGCCTTAATAAAACTTTATATAAAAGAAAGAGACAGACAGAAAGAGAAAGAGAAAGATATAGATAACGCCTTACGTGACGGTCTACCAATTCACTCTACTGTAAGCCGCGTAAAATAATCTCGTTCTAAAAAATAACAACTTTCCTAAAGTTTTTAAAAATTACACGTCAGCATAATTCAACAGTATTTTACGTTTTGGATGCTTATCCGAATCACGTGATATCTCTTCCTATAATAAGTATTAAATTCTTATTCCTATGTAATATTGTCAACTTTATCGGCTTTGTATTTCACTGACATGACGCGCGTATTCACATTTGTACTTGCTTTAAAACGCGACCAAAAGCCTTTTCGCTACCTATGTTGGTATAGAAGATTAAAAATTGTAAGCCTTTTTCACTCAAGGATTACTGCGGCCCTTTTTACTTTACTCTTACTAGAATACGCGTAAAAAGTCAAAAAGCACAACACAAATACAATATACATACGGCTTTGTGTTTGCTTAACAACAAGAATATTATGTGTGGAAGTACCCTTTGATTTGATATATTGATACATTTGTTTTTTTTATTATTTTAAAATTTTGATTATATCGTCGAATAAAAACCATTAAGACAATTAAAACGATTAATTAATTCATGAATAAAATAAAGTAAAAATACACACAAATATATTTACCTGGTTGGTTCAAATTTGTACTTACAATCGTCATATGATAATAAATTCAGTCAAAAAAAACTATTTTAATACCATTAAAACTCTTGGAGTATAATCCTAATAAATATAGTTAAAATAAGAAAGTACGCAAAAAATTCAGCACAATTTAAAAATTTTCTTAAAGGCTATAAAAATTTGATCTTAATCGTAAAAAACAAAAACGTAAATTTCCATTTACATTTTCTTGACTTAAAAGCAGAGGAGCATTACATCTTTAATAAAAGTCTATTAACAATTCAAAGGCAATACGACGTGTGTACGTATACCAATTCCAATAACCACTTATCTTGTTGCCCGAACTAGTCAATCGTATGGGTATCCTGCGGACAAGGATCGAAACGATTGTCTGGTGGATTTGCCGTCCCTTCATCAGCTTAAGACGTGACTAGAATAAAAAAAACGTCAAATAAAATTGGGAGACGCAATCACTAAAAGACAATTGACTGCGCATTGAAAATATTTAGGTATACTTACTTATTTTGGTAGGTGTTTATTCATTTGTGGCTCGTGTGATATTTACCATTTATGTTGTGTTCATATTGTTTGAATGACATATTGTTTGCAATTTGACTGAATCAGCGATTGTCATTTTTTAAACAGGAGAAGTGAAGATAGACTTGTAGCACCAAGTTTCCGATTCCGCAAATTCAATACATCCTTCTTGGAGTAATATATTTGCCTCTATAATTTGATGAATGAAAGAAAAAATAGATTAAAGATCCCTTGCACATTAGATACATCGGCTACTATTAATATAGATAAACATTGATAGATAACATTTGCTTGGCGGCAGGACTTTGTGCAAGCCCGTCTAAATAAACGCCATAATATGCCTTCAAATAGCAATACGAAGTATTTCTGTGTTCCGTGACGCTCAAGGAAGAAGAACATAACATTTTAGTTCCCTGGACTGGCGGCGTATGTTAAGATAGAATTAATATGAAATTTAGGTTTCTACATAAAATACAGGTATATAGAGATACAAAAGTCTTAACGTTACATTCATTTGTCGTAACGTTAAGTTGATTTTATCATGATAAAATAGATTTTGACTCCGTAATTGTCATATTGTTTTATTTTTCATTTATTATTTTCTGTTCAGCATGATACAGTTGGAGTGTATACGTTATTCCAATTACTTTGTTTATCTATTTGTTATTGGCCCTCAGTCGCGATAAATACATATCATGCTAGTCATGTTAAATCAAAGCATGGAAACGGCAGAAGCAAATGCTTAACTAATAGAATTCCAGTAAAATTGTCGCTAGTTGCTTTGAGATCGCGTGTCTTGGGAAACAATTATAACAGGGAGATCGGGGACTAGATCATGCAATTCTGTTTGGTTTTTCCATTTCCATTTCGATTTTTGACATTTTTAATTGGTAACATTACAGTTATTATAGCCCGAAAAAGAAAATGTTTTGAAAAATATTATGAACTGTTTTATCTTTGCCCATTTATATACACAAATTTAAAACCAATTTCAAATTATTTATATTTCTAAAATATGTTTCTTTTTTTAAAAATTTACTTAAGGTCAGGATAGTACGATCTTTTAAACCTTAGGTGAACTATTAACAAAAATATAAGAAGAAATTCAAGTTGAATCTCAAATAATATGTTAAAGTTTCTACGTGCCACACAACAGTTCTATTGTCAGGGGATATTGGGCACTGAAACAAATATTTAATTGTCAACTCTGCGAATAAACAGTATCTCATATACTTATGAAACTTATATAATGTATTACTAGTGGTTTTACATTATTACCTTTATATTTCAAATACATAAATAAATTTTAATATTGCATAATATTAATTTCAATATCTCATGAATGAATCAATTCATTTATTTTTATAGTTTCTCGAATATCAATAATTTATACTATGAAACCGAATATTATACGAGTACATTTCGAAAATATACTAAAAATAGTATACATTTTGATATTGAAGGCCAAAGGCAGTTTAAAGATATCCAAAGGATTATTAAAAAAATACATTTTTTTTGTTGTTACGTGTATGATTACAACAGCAGAAAAAATAGAACGTTATTACGTCTGTGATTTTAACAGCAGGCTACAAAAATAACGTAGAAAGAAAAAAACAATATGAATAAAAATGATTTTATGATAATTAAGATGAAGTGTTTATGATTAATTCTGAGGTATAATTTCTGATTATTTCGATAACTATAATATATGTATGCATGGTATATAATGTATGTACAAAAGAACTGCCTTTGTAAGAAAATTTGATACTCGTAAAATTGGTACAAAGGACAAACACATACATATTACTACTGTCACTCAACTGCATAGAGTGAACACCTCTTTTTTGGGGCAATGTATACGGTTTTACCACATGATCCCAGAGAGCTTTTAAAATTCCTCTGTTGCCAAAGGTATACAAGTTATACAATTAGTGAGTTCATGAACCCTAGGAAAGAAATGATCACTACCCTGACTATTTTTTTATATAGAATATATGACATAACCAATCACAAATTGACAAAAAAAAACCGTCGAGTTTATTTAGCTGGTTCTTCTAAGGTCGGAGTATTTTCCTTTCCGAATCGGTGGTTGTGTTTAATTATAACAATCAACAACGTAATGTTTCTATATTGAATATCTGAGAACAAGGCTATGTACTTAACTTTGACATACAGCTTGTAATTAATCTGATACTGAGTCAAGTGAGAAAGTTGATGTTCGCCTAAGCACATCGAGTTTAGTTTCGGATACTTGTGGCTGGATACCAGTTGCCTATAAATAGACTAAGCATATTCACTTGTTGGTAGTTAAAATATCTGTTACATGGTACACCACAGTTGGGTGAAATTAATATATTATTCTCAATACAAGACCACACGTATAACGATTACGAACATGTTTATTAATGCGACATTCATGTATGTCAACAATCGGTCTATATTTAATCTGCGTTTGATTTATGACATTGTAATTTTGCACAATTATTCAATTGTAATTTATCTTGTGCTTGGTGGTGAAGGAAAACATCGTAAAGAGATCTGAATGCGTTGGATGAAAATATCAAATTCGTCCACCAATTCGCCAATCCGCATTAGAGTTTCGTTCTTCGTTCAACGTTGGAAAATTTACAGGATGTTTTTTTTTTTATTATTTGAATCAATACGGTCTATATTCAAAGCTGTATATAAAATATCCATCAAACAATTTACAATCGATAGTATTCCTTGAGTTTTATAAATCGTACAAACACAATAGGAGCGGGTCTTTGTTGGGAACAAACCTGATCAATTTCACGCTATTCACACTTATATTGAACCAATAGCTGATTATATTTGAACTCTGCAGTGTCAGAACTTCTCCATTCTATCAACAATCGTAAAATAGATAAAAGAAATTGCGATACTGAAACTTATTGTATAATTGTAACTTTTATACTTATTGAAAAAAATAAATGTGCTCGTCGATATCTATGTATATAAGCGAAGACGATTTTACTTACATGAACCTTTATTATTATTTATAACGTATGAAAAAAGCCTAAATTTTGACAAACAAACCTTTAGAAGTTTGATATAATTTCTCTAAAATTTACCACCATCCAAAAATTTGGTTGTGACTATATTATTTTTCTAAGAATATGTAGCCTTACTTAACTTACTTAAATATACAATTTGTTTTAAATAATTCGGATACAGTACAATAAAATATAATAATTCTTTTGTAGTAAAACATTGATAGTCAATTATTTTCTTCATAGTCATGAGTCAAGTCAAGGTAATAATGACTAGATCATTATTACCTTGACTTAACTCTCTGATAAAAATTATAAAACTTATTTAAGCAGAGACCGTTAAAAATTTAATTTTATAAAAATGTTACTTTGTCGCAAAAGTTTCACCTGGAGTGAAATTTGGGTTTTCACGTAATAAGACCTTACTAACAAAACATTAAAACGAAAGTCATATAGGAACTCAGCAGTCGAAGGTTTTTATTCTTAGTAAAAATACTAAATAATATTAGGATTAAAGATATATATATATGCAAAACGGTTTTTTAACCCGAATTGTCATTCCCATTTAACTCATATCCAATTAGTTTTTAAATTAATATCTACGCAGAGTATGTTTTTTGTATATCAACCAAAGCGCAAACATCAATTAGTGTGGTTCTAATTTTAAATATTCGAAAACAGAATCCATACAATAATTAAAAACCTGAGTCCCCAGTCTATATATATAATATTTAAAATTTGTAACTGCATATTTATATTGTACAGCTTATGCGTTTGTCATAAAATTCTTGCCCTTATCTTTAATATTATTGTCGCTGCTAGGATCACAACTCAGATAATATTTTCATTTGCATATGAATGGTTATAGCCACTCAGTGGTAGGGCTTTGGGCAAGCCCGTCTGGGTAGGTATCATCCACTCATCTCATATTCTCCCATTAAACAGAAGTACTGAGTATTGTTGTGTTCCGGTTTGAGTGAGCCAGTGTAATTACAAGTGAGTTTCCAATGCCAATGTCAATGGACAGTCTTGGGCTCTCACCATCGGGTGGCCCATTTGTCGTTCCACCTACCTATTCTATAAAAAATGCTGTAACTCTAATCCCCTTTCAAATTGTATACACTTAAAGCGCTTTTATTCTTGCACAATTGTAGTTAGCGCTAAAAACTCTAACTTTATTTCTTCAATATTTTTATTGCTTTTTCTTATTAATTATCAATTAAAATGTAATTGCTAACGAGAAACAATAAAAACGAACTTTCCAGTTGTCGTGACGGCTTGGAACATAAAAATATAAATACCGTTAATCTTACGTAATTTATTAATATAGTTATATTTTTAAACGTGTTCCAGAAATTTCCGGGTTCAATTTCCGGCCGTAGCTCATTACGAACTCATGAGAGGTGATAAGATATTAAATTCTTGTTTGGTCAAGAGCTTAAATTTATTTATGAAAATATTTCTTTTTTAAATTTATTTATTCATAAAACAACCTTTTGCGTCAAAGATTGTAATCCTAGGATTTAATATTGAAAAGTTTTGATTTAGAACTGACTTCTTAATGCTTTTGCATAATAAATGCCTAATTACCGCTAATGTTTAAAGTTAACTTAACGAAAAATAAAAATTAGTTTTTAAATATTAATTTCAAGGAACTTAAAAAACTTCATAGTTCTGATATTAGTTTCATAAGCTAAATAACCCTTATTTTTACAGGATGACGGAAACATCTTATTCATGTAGTAACATTTAAATAATTTTATATTTTTGAGATGATGTTTCATTAACAGTATATTTTATTATTTTTTTAGAAATCATTATTATTTAGATCGGATGTTTAGCTAAAGTCGAAAACTAATTAAGTCTTACTTATTATAACGTAAAGGATCGGAGGGAGGTTAAATTATGCATAAGATCAATTCTGTGCAAACACTATTTAGTTTTCATTTCAATTAAATGATTATATCGCACGTGGTCTGGAAATCTTTTTGAGGAAATTATTTTTCAGATGCAATTACACCACGCGTAAATAAACCAACCCTTGAAGGTTTTGCTTTTATTTTTTTTTAAACTAACACTACTTTATTGTACGTTTATACTAGAATATCGATGTAACGTACTAGATTTTATAACTTGTATTGCAATTCTATAACAAATTAGGTCAGATGGTAACATGGCATTGCGAATCAAAGCAATACTTAAAACAATACAATTTTCTCTTGTCAAAGGCGATCACTTAAAATAAAATGTGTCCCATGTACTCGTTTGTTATCCTACAATGAATAAAAATACATATTATTATGTAAATAGGTCCTTCGATTTTACCATTTTTTTATATCAAACCCTTTGTTTTTCTTCCTCAATCGTATACGGTCAGAAGTTCTATTAGAGGGATTCGATTGACGAGGGTCCATTTGGTTTCACTTTTCCAATCCTCAATTATTATAAAAGACAATTTTATTTCCAAAAATTTATTTCTCACAACGGAACAGATCGATACATTAGTTTTTATACATTTATCTAGCATTTACACGTAACGATGAAAACAATTGAAAATCATTTCGAATTACATCTTCAAAGTGTATCGTAATGTTAAAATCAATTCCTCATACATCCAGATTACAATTAAATTATAGAAATATTAGATAAAATTAAATTAATTACCATTATTATGTTCTCATAACAGTCTCACTCTTTTTATAGCCATGTTATAAATATTTAATAATCCACATTTCTCTTCGTAATTTTATATGAGTTTGAATAACTCGCTTATAATAAACTAATTATGATAATTATTTCGAATTATTTATTTTAACATATACATATGTACAGTCACATATATAGTGAATACATACTTACATATAGATTTATTTTTTTAATTGAAACTTTATTTTATGAAATTAACGTTTTATTACGTAAAAGAAAATTTTCATTATAAAGCGTTCAATACAAAATATTTCGCTAGATAATCGACTTGCTTACATTTTTGTTTCGGCGTGATTTATATGATATGACTAGTTCGTGCAAAATTATTTACAGCGATACCTTAACTTCTTACAAACTATTTTATAATATTTTTTTTTTTACTATATAATACATCCAATATTTTATTACGTACATATACAACAAAATGTTGTTTTCGAAAACTTGTACTATAAAAACAATATAACGCTTAATCAAATACATGGCCGTTTAGTATAGATATTAAAATAACGTATAAGATGTACGCTAGAAGGATTGCGATGAATATTCAAATTATAAATTTCGTATCTTCAAAACAGCTGTAGCAATAAACGCAACACTTTAAGTTTTAACTTCATTATAACGAGTTCTCAGTTTAAGCGTCTTATGTCAGCCAGCGAGGTCACGCGAGTAACACAACCGCCGTTATGATCCAAAGCCGGGAAAGGTGGGAGGGGGCCGCGTCGGGGAGGGGCCAACTCTCGCCCCACGGGGACTCGCCCTGGCCCCTTAGCTCCGGTCACATCGTCGTCACCATTTCTGTCAAATGAAGCCAATTAATTCAATCAAGGATAATTTGTTTAACTTTTATATTTCGAACACTATTATCGTGTGAATTCAGGTCTATATAATTGTATGTTTAAAAAGTTTAAATAAGGGTTTCGAAGGGTGTTAGAGCGTAAAAATTAAAGACCAAATTGACTTTACAAAGGTCGTTCAACAATTTAGTGATAATGAGACAAGTTTTACTTCACTTGGGATTTTATGATCCCTTTACGGTTTTATATTAAAGTGAAAGTTTTGGACTAATGAGATTAATAATTTATGAATTTATTTAAAGGTTAATTTACGTTTTAAGTTACCTGGTGTAAAATGTAATTTTATTCGTTAGTGAATGATTTTACATGTTGTCAATTTGCAAATTAAGTCTTAACGGTTATATTAAGTGATTCAGCTAACATTTAAATTTAGACGGGTGTTAGGAGTAAACTATATATGTATATACCCTATGTCGTTTATAACAAATAATATTCTATATAATCCTAAGCAAGTGTTTTCATAAGTTATCTTCAATTATCTTCGTTCTATTTGGAGTTAAAACACTTGGATTGTAGTAACGATAATAGAACATATTCAAAATATAACACCCCCTTATTTCCTCCATTGGTGAAGTTGAACACCCATAGAATCGGAATTGTTATTCAACGAGGAAATACTGCTAACATTTTTACCACCATGCAATGAGGTCAAGATTTTTACAGTATTAACTTTTTATTTTTATTTCTATATATTTATTTTAAGCTAACAAAGCCCTAATGTATGCTGTATTCATGTAAATTTCATTCACATTTAGATAGGTATAGGTTTAATACTCTGTTTGTTTACCAAGATTTTGCATTTGATGTTGACTAAGTACAATGTAGGAATTTTCAAGAGCAGGATCTTCCATCACGCCTCTATGTAACTGTTCCAAGTGTCTTTCAGCGTCATCTGTAAAATATAACATTATTAAAATATTCTTATCAGTAATCGAGATTATTATGAAGATGAGCCAGGTGAAACGCTTTATATCAGACACTAGCTGAACCTGCGCCTTTAGTCGCGCAAAATTTATAAAATACAAACTTCCAAGCACCGTTTTACCCCCTTAGGAGTTTCCTAAAATCCCTTTTTAGCGGATGTCTACCCTATAAGGTTTTTAGGTGTTAGTTTCTGAAATTTCGTGATTAATCAGTGAGTGGTATTTCGCTTTTGTATATATAGATTACCAGAATGTTTCCACTATAATCTATGGTGAGGCAACCTGCATAATATGTGGCATGAAAACTAACTTTCCATGATGAAGCATCTTTTTACATATGTATAATTTATATACAATACATAGATACACTTTTATACTTCTCTTTTTTCGTTCTTTTATTCATATGCTATAACAGGTACAGGCAGACTCTGATAGAGTGCGCTTGCCTAGAAAAAGCCACGCACTCTCGAAACACAGACCCAATTGAGTTTTCAAATATCGTTCTACATAGGCGCCGGAAGGACTTTCCTTGGCTATGCGAGAAATGAGGAAGCAAAACGTAACCTATTTTATAGTCAATATCCTGTACTTCATAATATAATTTTAAAATAATTCAAACTCTGTCTTTAAAAAAAAATGACGAGTTTAAAAGTACTAAATGTATCATTCGGACTTTATGATTCTAAAATTGTCAACTTATTGTAAAATTTGGTAAAATTAAATTGCTAGACTCAACATTAAGTCCGTACGGATGTAAAAAAATTGATAAAATTAATAATATCGTAGATAACGTATTCATTATTTTATATTCGTGGACTAAGTGGATAGAATTGTTTGATTTATTAAATTTATAGTTTATCATAATAAAATATGTAACAACAATAATTGCCTAGTTTACCATTACGCAAAGTCAAAACAACCTTCCCGGTGAACGATATTCGTTTCTATAACAAATATCCACAGTTATTTTTAACCTTAGTCTATTAAATAAATTTAAATCTCATTTAATTTTTTTATGATAAATAATGCATATCTCTCGATACGAGATTTTATTAATGATAAAAAAGCATGGACGTAATATTTGCTGATTTCCTGAATATATAAAAATTAAATAGACATAAACCCTGCCAATAAAATGACGAAATAGACTACTGAACTTCTTGCCAGATTAACTCGGTAGAACCTACTTTCCAAACTGGTAGTAGCATTACATTTAGTTTAATACTGTAACGTGACAATAGATCTTCTATGAGCCTACTTGAATAAGGAATATCTTGATTTTATGAGTATTACTTAGTAAATACACTATACGATATGAAAAAGTTTATTAATATTACATATAATATTATATGTTTATTTTTTCTTGGATTGACATAATAAAGGCGCAATTGCGATATTTTTTTCTGTGAATTAAAGACATTTAGTTATTATTTACGATAAGTACTTGTTTATAATATTCAGTAATAACTAATAAAATATTTTTACTCGCCTGTGAATTAAACAAACAACATTCAAAGACTTAAACTGATAGTGTTCAGAGATGACAAATTAATGTCGAAAGACTCCCAGTCCATGTTGCTAAAATTATCGCAAATAGTCACCCCTATCACCTCCTAACGGGAATACGTCGAATTACCGTAATATACGCAAAGAAAACAAAATATATAACAAACTTAAGCATCTCCAACCGTCTGACTATACACACTTATAGTTACATAACGTTATTTAAATGTATATAATTTCAAAAATACATGATATTCATCGTGTTCCTCACATGATCATATTTACACGCTTCTCGAACATCGACCATAAATCTACTACATATCATTTTGACTCTTTCGACGTTAAACTGACGTTCCTTGCCAGCGTTTTACTCTCAAGCAAGTAGGTCAGCGTTTAATGCATCACTTCGTGTAAGTATATAATATACATTCATACGTGCGGTATAAACGTTTTAAAAGTTTTAAAAATACACAACTACAATTTTCGATGTAATACTTTAAGCATAGCACAGTTGTTTTTATATCTACGACCGTTTCTTACTTGGATAGTTGATTGTGTATTTGATTTCGGATAAAGATTATGTACCTATCTAGTTTCTTGATAGTTTTTCTCTTAAATTATTAATCACTGGTAGCTAGACATTAATTTTTAATCATAGAAAACTACGACAAAATTAATGTACAACGTCTTATATAGTTATAATGAGAAAGAAAACACATTAAATGTATACCAATTATTTTTTAATATATCTGTAATTTCTTGTTTTTGTTCTATTTATTGTTAAATGTATGATACTAATTATTATATTTAGCATGGTCTAGCTTTCTTGTTATTAGATCTTTTATCTTGCTAGCGTAGTAAGATAGCATAGATAAGTTCATATTAAGTGTTTTGAAGAGGGTATATAATGCTTAAGAGCTTTTAAGCAGCGATTTATCCAATGAGATGTGTGAATAAATGTCTATAACATTTTATTATAAGCGTTAGTATAATTTTTAATACATTCCTTGGTGATAGGGATTTGTTGCACCCAGATGCAATTGCGTTTGTAAAATAAAATATATAAATGAATATTTTTTTCACTATAGACGGACTTGCATCCGTCTGGTTAGGTACCAACTCATCATATATTCTATTGCCAAAAGTTTATATATATCATACATCAAAACTTTGTATTGCTATATTATGTTTGAAGAGTGAGTGAGCCAGTGTAAATACAGGCACAAGGGACAAAACAGTTACATCCCAAGGTTGGTGGCGCATTGATGTAAGTTATAGTTAAAATTTATTACAGCATCAATGTTTGTGTTATGTTATGTTATGTGGTGTATACTTTACACCATAAAAAGAACCTAAATAAAATAGTACGCTTGGCAAGGAAATATATCGAAACTTGTATTATTGTACAGTGTGACTTAGCTAAGGCTGCTATCTTAATTACGGGCACTATACGAGGAATATTGGTAACCATAGTTGGCAGCCAATTGGTGATCAGACGCTTGCCAAATGTGTTATATTATCTCTTACATTTGGAACATATAAGGCCGCAGATCTTATTCTGAGTTCAAACCCTGAGTTGGGCTACTAAAAAAATATAGAGGTTTTTGGTTAATCAAGTAAAGCGTTGGTCCTGCATCTGAACTTTCCCGTTCTTATTGGATTAACCGTCCCATCGGCTCTTAAGAGGAAAGGAATAGGGCGGCCATACCGAAATCCAAGGTATCAGCCAGCTTCATATAATATATACACAAAAAAAAATACCCGCTTTTAATTTTTCACTGTTTGATATTTAATTTAAGACTCATTACGTCTTTTTTTGTATAATTATTTTCTAAGCAAATTTCTATGAAAGGAATGAATGTAAAATAAATAAGACGAGTCCTATATATCTAATAATGTCTATTACAAAAAGATCTTCTACCCGAGGGACGATAAACATGTTTTCCTCGTCCCAACGGGTCACAATTTATGTTTTCTGTTTAAACGAAAATGAAATACTAAAGGTTAGTTAATGAATTCATTCAGATATATACGTGCTGATTGCGGAACTTATTCGAGAAATGATGGAAAACTTTTCATTTTGTTCAACCTACGACTTTTTAAACGTATTAGTATACTTTGACTGTGGATTTTAACAGAACATAAATATAGAGAAAAATATATTTTTTTAAACTAATTTATGTTTGTTCTGTAGTCGATATTGTCATTGTATTAAATTGTTTGCTCTGATAATATCTCATATAGCCCCATACAGTAGATAACTTGCCTTGATACGTATACACTTATATATATTTATTATTAATATTTTCTATAATCACGCATAAACGCCGGAAGCTAGTACAGAATCATACTGATTTACTAATGATTTAAAAAAATAATAATTGAATTTTACTCACCCGGTGGCAATGTAGTTGTGGTACTCGTTGTTGTCGTGGTTGTTGTAGTTGTTGTAGTTGTTGTTGTTGTAGTTGTGGTTGTTAACACTAAAAGTAATTCGTAGATTATTTTTGGAAAAGAAAAGACCGAACTTGGGTATTTATGTGAAAAAACAAAACAGTTCATTAACATTTTTGTATAAAAAAAAATTACACATGCTAAAAACAAGTTTTCAAAACATACATATCAATAAATATATAGTTCATCATGTTTATCTTAATTATCAATAATGTAGTCGAATTTTGATACATCCATGTGTGGTTAATATAAAATACCCAAAAAATACGGCATTCAATTGAATGTCTTACTATGTAAGAAAACTTCCGCCTGAGCCTTCCCTAAGTTATTTTCGACATGGCAGCGATACGCCCCAGCATCATCTCTTGACATTTCAGTCACTTGTAGCGTCAGTGTGTGCCGATAACCTCTGGACAGCTTATTTAATCTATACTTTGAACCTATAAAAGAAATATATCTTTTAGTTTCTTGAATATAATTGATTTATATTATATTATTTATTATTATTTTAATGTTTGTTTTTTATATCTGAAAATTTTCAAAACGGTTATCATATACTACCACGATGACCCATAAATTATATAAATTTATTACAATGCTTACGTCATAATGTCTGAAATATCTAATCTCGTGAAATATATAAACATAAAAACAAACAAATTTTTATAATGTATTTTAACTATCTACAAAGATTTCGATAGCAATAATAAACTGGATCGATTTTAACAAATTGTACAATAATACTTAATACCTAACTAAAGGCCAAAGAAATATGCATGATAAAATTACTCTATATTAAAAGTCCATACGAATAAAAGCGATGACGTAAACTTGTGATAAATTGTAATAATGATTGATAGTCTTAGGCGTAAGCGAAAGAAACTGGTAACAGATACAAAAAAAAAATCTATTAAATGAGAAAATTCTATAATTTTAGATTTAGTTACATTTAAGGTTTAGTGTTAATTCACTTATTGTTGTGAACATGAAAAGCAGCATTAAACAAAACATATTAAACAACATACGATTGCAAGTGTTTTATTTGTAAGTCCTTTGTTTACCGAACGAACACTTAACTAGCTATTGTTGTAGCCAGTGTACATTCCGAAGTACACACGGCTACAGTTTCCCAATTACACGAAAACATAAGTGGTCTGATTTCACTTGGATTGTGTTTCATCTAATATGTCCTTGTCATTATTATAAACACGATGTAACAAAGCACAGAAATCACTTCCTATAGCCATATAATCTTGAATAATTTGTATTCAGTGAATGATATACAAATGAAGATTTGATACAGAAATTTGTAAATAACGATTTGGCTCTTAGCAGCGAAATCAATCATCAGTTACACGAAGCACTCCTGGACATTTTGGCGAGTGGCCAAGACTTAGACATGACAACGAGAGAAATGATAAATGAGTGGGGTGATTATCCAGCGAGAGACATTTTAAAATATTCCGGATATTTTGTCAAGGAAATACTTTAACGTTTTCTCTTAACTACGACACTTGTCTGAGACAAATGATACGACGTTAATAGTTCTGATTCTCTAATATTTGGGTTCAGAAATATAGAAAAGATTCAACTACAATAATGAAATGTACTCTCTTACCATTAACGAGTCTCTGTTCGCTGTTTAATATCCAGTAAACTTGTGGTGTAGGATATGCTTCAGCTGTACATGTCAGAGTGACAGCGGTGCCTTCCAGTGCTCGGATCGCAACTCGACCAGCCCAAACTGATGGCGTAACTGTACCAAAAAACATTACGTTTACAAAAAAAAAACTATGAATTTTTCAGTAATTAATAAAGATATTATGCAAATTATCGTGTTAATAAAAATTGGAAGAGAATAACAAATGAAGTTCAACAACGTTAATGTAATGTAAGTAGATTCAAGTAAAGTAAATTCGAAATTTAAAAATATTTTGTGAATAAGAGATGGATATTGGTCTCATTCATAAATGTATCACAAAGAGCCGCCAGTATTCTGTCCAAACATCTCAAACGGTCCCTCGTATTCTAGTCTCGTCAGTCCGTTGGTCTATCCATCCAACGCGTCTAAGCCAATAGAGCGCGTCATTTTCAACTTGTCAGTCGCAATTTCATTTCGAACATTCCCTCCAATATTGGATGAAGTTAAGCCACACAATTTAATTTTGCGATGTGGCTATTGATTGGACTCACACATGACGTTTATTTGTATCCTCTTGCTCACGGAGGGTGGGACCCCGTTAGTTGCTATACAGAGGTAAGCGCCTGACGTAACTCGTTCTACCTCGGTAAGATTCAGCCACTCTCCGCTGTATTTTGACACTGAAAAAAATCCTTAATTAGTCTTGAAGAAATCTGTTGAATGAGTTATAGTAGGACCTTCACCGTTAAAAACTATAAAGTATAAAGATCAAGTTTAAATTAAATGCTGCAAAACTATAAAGTATACAAAAATATGATCTGAACAAAATCTGACAATGTCCAACAAGCAAACATTGGCGTATAAGCTCCAAATGTTCTCCTTAAAAGAAGATGGGGGTTAGCCCAGCATTAGGACATCAGTAGGCTGTTACTTCATACCTATAATCAAAATGTGCAACTGAGAATAGTCTTTTAAAATTTTGCAAATAAATAAAATATTTATATATAAACTGATTTAGTTTCATTATAAAACGTTAGACGTAACATAATAATAAAACGATCACATCTGGAAAATTATTTGAAATCAAATGCCGAATACATAAATACCGATAGTTTATAATGTAAGTATAAGCTTAATCGACTAAAATCGTATCTTGTTGACGTTCTGTGAACGTCAAGTGTATAAGAAATACCATTTCATACATAAAATAGGTACACTTAATCAAAAACAACTTTCTTAAGAGCAATAACTCGAAGGGAACGTCGAAACGCAAAAAAAGTGGTAAAAAGGTCTCATGTATCTGTAACCATTAAGAAGCGAAGAGACGTTTTCCTCAATGTTTTGCTGGCACCGTTTTATCGTCACTCAAATGTTAACCAAACAGTTGAAAAAAAAGACTTAATGCGTTCGACTCCCCCTGCCTCTTGTTATTCGATTGCAGACGAATATATAATAAAATAATATACAAATGTAACCATTATTGTAAAGCCATTATTAAATTTGAGTTATATATTTTTTATTTACATAGGTAATATTATGTTTATAGAAAATCCCGTGTGAATTAAAGCAATAAATAAATTAAGTTTATATAATGTTATATAAATCATATATAATAGAAAGAGATGGAGAGAAAGAAAGACAAGGAAAGAGAAAGATCACCTGGTGGAGGCATAACGCTTTTTTCTTACGATTTCTACCAGTTCATTCTACTGTAGGCCGTTTTTAACATTGCCGTTTCATCAATTCAAATAATTTGTAAAAAATACATTGGTAAAGAAGGCATATTATTCGATACAAGATTATATAGATGATAAAAAAACGTGGAGTTAATGCTTGTTGACTTCCAGGCAGGATATATTACATACATATATAATTGTATTCAACTAACATGACTGTAATTTTAGATGTTGAAAAAGAGTGACTACTGAGTTTTTTGCCGGTTCTTTTCGGTAGAATCTACATTCCGAACAGGTTTACTTATTATAGTTTGTTACATGACGATTCAAAAGTGCTTGTAAAATGCCTACTTGAATAAAGTATATTTTTGATATCGATTTTATTTTACATGGGTAGCCCTACCCTGACCTGCAACACCATCTGAAATCAGTAGGTATCCTATATTATCTTATCCTATCGTATATCCGTCCCATCAGTAGACGTATCATGTTTGAACTCATTGGAATAAAATTTGTTTTAAATTTATATATTTTTAACTATAAAACGATCTTTAGAAATTTATTTTATCGACTGCAATTGATCGAAAAATAGCAGGAATATTCTAGTCGAAGGAGTAATTGTTTCAGATCAAGTTCAAGACGAATCTTGATTGAGGGTAAACTGTTCAACGGAAAACTTATTCGGAGTTTGTTGTTGAAACTTTGGCAGCGATTGAGAAAATTATAATTGTTGAAATGGTTTCCGTAAATCATTTGTACTCGTAACCTAGTAATATAATTAAAATATTTTTTTTACATATCAAATTGTCTATACAGTTTTTATTACAAAGGTTGTTGATTTAAACACAAGGCTTGAGATTAACAGATAGTAATATCTATAGACATTTTACATTATATGAATGTAATTAATTTTACTAACAAGATTTAGAATATCATACTATGTATGTATCAAGATCCTTAAAAATATTTTTTTCTACATACAATTGTAATATTAAATGAATCAAAGATTTATTGAAGTACTTTCTTTTTTATTAATTATAGGATACTCATAATAATATCTTATAACGATATGTAGGCACGTCTTAATGAACAATTATTTGCATATAGTACGTAAAAAAAATATATTTTCTACCAAAATGACTCATCTTACATTTTCTTCCCGATAATGCATAAATACTCGAAGTCTACTTCGAGTAAGTCGTTGGGTGTATCTCTGCACACTTCTACTGAAGGAAATATATATTTAATTGATACAGATGCTAATATAAACTGAGTGATCTGAAAAATAATATTTATGATTTTGTATACGATGGTGCAATTATTTACTATAAAATAAAAGTAGGAACGTTGTGTTTAAAAAAGAAATCATTATTGATTAAATTGTTCCCTCGCTAAGTGAATAATGGACCTTGTTGTAAGTGATAATTGGGTTCTACAAATTCCTTATTATTTGGTTTTATTTAAGACATTGATATACAATTATACAGTTTTATTATATATAATTTAATTAATTATTAATTATTCAAGTTATTTTTAAGCTCATTTTATTATATCAGAACACAGATCACAGAAAATATCGCGCACAGGACATTCGATGGTCAATAACAAAATCTCTAACT
This sequence comes from Vanessa tameamea, assembly GCF_037043105.1. Lineage (NCBI taxonomy): Eukaryota > Metazoa > Arthropoda > Insecta > Lepidoptera > Nymphalidae > Vanessa > Vanessa tameamea. The sequence goes on along the minus strand of NC_087315.1, from coordinate 3,364,069 downwards.
CTAACTCTAAAAAGACAGACCTATAAGACTATATCTTTATTTTTAAACTATACGTAAAAAACGTAATAACACTCGCTCGTAGATATTTTATATCATAGAAACTAAAGTTCAAAATTTTATACATTAAAAACGTAGAAAACTTCTGAAAGTGACAATCCGTAAAGTATATTTGAGCTGGAATGCAAATTAGTCTAGTTTACATTCAATTTGCAGCCGCAGGCGGCAAAGTTTCCTTTGTTTAGCTACACTAACCGCTGCTTATTCTGTTTCTACCTATACAATGCGAATGTTTTTGTAGAGTATCACATTATATTTATCATCATCCTAAATAGTCACACAAATAACTACCTTATTTCAAGTCTATAGAGACTGCTATCCCACGAACAGACGACGATTCTATTGCATACAACAGATAACTAGGATTTCCAACTAAAGTTTATGGATAAAACTGTACATAGTATGTATCTACTTTTAGACCACATTGTGGAATATGTTTCATTAAAACAACTTAATTTTATGTAGTGTTTTTAGTATGAATTTATCCAGAGCTCGAAACCAACTCAAATGTATATTTTTTATCACGACGTGACAAATTGAAGTTTTAGTTTGTGGTAGTGCTATTTTTATTTTAATAACATCGAATATCTCATTAGTAAGCGACCGAAGTGTGTCAAGATATGACTGCGTGAGGGAACCGATGTTTAAGGAGTGTAGATTTTAAATAATGATCAAGAATTTTAATCTGCACACATAAAAATGAATCTGTATTGCCCATGGTCACGCCATAACTTGAGTATTACTTAACCAAATTTAATTCGTCTTTTTATTAACTTTTCTGATACCTTGAAGGTCCTTACGAAAACATTAAAAATAGCAAAAAAGAAATTAGAAACCGAAATTCTACTCATCACGGGATCTCAGAGAGTATAAGACTATTTTTGCGAGGTGACTTAATAAAATTTCAACTTCGAGGTAAACTTCTGTATGAATTTTATATCAACGAAGTGGAGTGGGCCGCTATTAATAATGTTTTTATTAATGTTCACCCTATATCCCATATCCTATAAAATAGGATACTTGATCATCCTATTTTATAAGTGTAATTTACGAACTCTGGTAAGTTTAAATTAAGTTCGAACAATCATTTTTAATCATAAATTATTGTTTTATTTAGAATTCACGTATTGTTCAGCGCAGTAGAAACTATGCAATGTATGCATGGAATAAAAACTGGCCGCATTGAAAGAGTATAATATCCTTATCGTTCACTAAATGTTACTTTACTTTAACGTTCATGCAGATACAAATATTTATTACTTAAATTTTGGAATGACTTTCATTAAATATGACTACTAAATTTTCGCTAATTGCAAAAAGGTTTTTACAATATTAAAGCTCTAATAGTATAAAAATATGTTTTATAGTTCATTCCAATAATACTTGACTTGACTGAAATCTGTCTGAAATAATTATTTATTTCAGACAGATTTCAGTCACTAGTCATTGGCAGCCGATGACGTAATAGACAAGCAATAAGCGTTCTGATTAAAGTAAAATTAGTATATCTGACTTTTACCGACGTTTCCGAAGTCAGTTATTCAAATTATTTTAAAATAAGTTCGTATATCATTTTAATAAAAAGCAATTTTACTTTCCGATTTGTTCAAAAAGGGAAAAGGTATTGGAACAAACAGTTCTTTTTTTATGAGTACGTATCATGCGATAATCTTAATGCTGAATTGTAATAGAGCGCTTGTCAGATTACCTTTCAATCCACTTCGGTGGATGTACAAAAGATTTTCTTTTCAACTAAATGGATTTTTCTGTATAGAATTATTTACGTCGTCGGTATTGAATATAGTATGAGTATTTTTAATCATAGAAATGTTACATTAATTATAAATACATGGTTGTATTTAATTTTTTAAAGGCCAACAATTTTGTAATCTTTCTTACCAATTCTTACTACGTAAGTACTTTAGCTTTAGAATGATAATAAAACATTTTTCATATTCGATACACATTGATTTTCTAGAATAAGTAGATCAACAAGAAATCCTTAATGTACCAACAATTAAATAAAAATTAGAAGAATATAGTGTCTAAGTGCAGTTTATATCGGTAAAAGTGATATATCAACTAGATAACAGTTTATGAATAACTGTTGTGGAAAGTCTCAAGTCTAAAAACGTTATGAATAAAAAAGTACACGAAATCGATTAGGATTTCCCCAAATTCAGTGCACGTCGTAAATACATTTTATTTGTAGTATAACTTCCAAACTGCATATTTAGAATAGCTATATTTCGGTTTGAAGATCGAAAATCAAAATCAAAATATACTTTATTCAAGTAGGCTTTTACAAGCACTTTTGAATCGTCATTTAAAAAACTATTTAAAGTAAAGCTATTATTGATGGTGGTGGATGCTTTTATTATGATCGGCTGTGACCGCTTACTTTGCAACTTATATTACTTACGAGTATATATTAGAATTATTATTATTAAACCAGATGTCTTCAACTATGCTATGTTTAAAATAATAGATACGTCAGCATGATTTCCTTTTAGGAGCCAATAAAATAAAAATATAGTCAATAACAATTCCATGTAAATAAATATTTCTATAAAATCAATCCTTACAATAATAAGAAATTCGTCGAATACAATAAAAAATGCAAACAGAGTTTTTAACTCACCAAGCGTTTGATTGTCAATCTTAAAATGCCTCGAATCTTCTCTCCTCCACATCACATTGGGTGGGGGGACGCCTGAGGCGACACATCTCAAGGCCGCACTTTCCCCTTCCTTAACTAGCACTCCGCCGCTACTCGCTTCGTCGTCTATATCAGGGGGTACTGCAAAAAAATAATAACATTGATATTTTGCGGGTAGGTTAATAACATATCCATAACAATATTAGAAGAGTTTGGAGAGTTTGTTTGTTTGATTGAACACGTGTCAGAATCTACTAGGAAATATTTTTTTTATGGTAAATAATCTTCCAACATTCTCGTTTCGAAGGGGCTTTTTACCTTATTAAATATCCAGACATCATATTTGACAGACATGATCCTTTTTCGGAATTTGAAAACCGATCAGAAAAACGGGGGCACTATATATATTTGCATTTTTGAACTTTGACATATACTGAGCTTATATTTGGTAGAGATATCGCTTACGAGTCATACGTTACCAAGATACCAAAAATATTTTCTTCTAATAAGGTATCAAAAATAACATTTTCAATTATTTAAACTTTAATTAGCATGGACTTACGTTTAATTGAGATTTTATATTGTGTTGAATAGTAGTAGATCCTAATATTAATATTATTATTAATTAAAAGCATTACGTGTTCACAAGGAATCGTAGCGTAGGCTTCGGTTTTTAACCACGATAATGCTTATTTAAATAGAGTTTTGACAGATTCGCACCTGATATGGTCATGAATTAAAAATATGATATGAACTGGATGATATTTATATCGTATCAACTTAATGTGTACACGTATCGGTGGCTTGGGAGAAATCACAACATGCTATCGGTTTATTCTTTGATATTTCTAAAACACTTGACCTAGAAAACTCTTTTATATGAGCCGGTGGTTAATTTTGTTCCACGAGAATTTGCGATACTTTTATCTTTAAATATACTAAACGGTAATACACAGGCTTATCTTTATTCGTTTATGTATATATTTGACACAAATTCTTATTCGAGGCAATGATATGCCATTTTGGATCTTGTGATGTTTTACTTCTCCCAATTTCCCATATTGGATTAATTTTCACACATTCTTCATCGATTTATTATTCTTAGTCATTCGTTTGAACATACGACGTTTTCATAACTAGGTTTATATTTCCGATTTCCTTTTTCATAATGCCATCACGAAATAAGCAAATGCATTGGAATTAATATTTCAAAGATCGTATCGGGCATATTCTTCCGCCTGTAGACACTAGACAACCGCAGCACTGTCTGTATAGCGTCGAATTCTATTTGTTAATTTTTTTGGTATTTATTGTATTGATTTCGTCTTTTCATACAGGGCACAATGTCTATCGGAAGTAAGAGATCCTTCTTATTTCATTCCTACAGATTATTGCTTTAAATAAAATATTGTTTAATGGCGAGACAAAATATTTTCGAAAGTAAATTTGAATAAACTGTATTTTGATTATGGTTCCGTCAGATATTCACAGCGTTAAAATAATGTATGTACATAATCAACTAACAAAAACTATTAGTAATAAATATATCACTCTTAGCGGTCTTAAGTCTCATTTAATAATACTTATAGTTTATAGGAACCGTCATTTGACTTTTACGCTTTTCCGTTTAGATTAATTCAGAAAATAACTAAAACAACTACACGAATTCTACACCATATCGCATTTCTAGGTTATAAGGCAAATTATCTAAATAGATCATCATCTACATTTAAGATTGCTACAGAACATCTGGATTTCATAGTTGAAACAGCTTTGAATTTTATAAAACGCTCTAACGCCCAAAATGGGTAAATTAAAAAAAAACCCTTTGCCACTTTCACCAAATTTGATCTGAATCGGTTCAGTGGTGTAAGCGTAAATAGTTAAGAAGTTATTTTTGAATTTATAATATTAGTATAGATTGTAAGCATTTTTTAAGGACCTCTTGCAACTAATTTTTTATATCTCTTGTAAGAATTCAACAGCTTATAAATTTTTTAATTCGTTTTTAATTTAAACCAGTCATCGTATCAAACAGTGGATCAAAAATTGGATAAGTAGTAATTGAGTGTTATGCAGTAACACTTTTTTATGTAGAATTTTTAGGTTGATGGGCCACATCGCCCATTGACAATGGCGATGTAAGAAGTATAATATTCCATCTTTGTTACATTATCACTCTTCAATCCGGAACACAACCGGATTAATAATTATTACTCTACCCCAAACAGACTTACATAAAGCCCTAACACCAAGTGAACACTAATTATAAATTAAAAAATCAAATTTGAAGAGAGTTCTACAATTTGAACACTCACAGAGAACTGACGTTTTCTCAGTCAAGAAGCGTAAAAGACATTTGGTTCCTGATAAAGTAAGCTACGAGTAGTTGGAAAGAGTTTCCCTAAGTTTGTTTTAGACGTCCCATTTCCCCCATCCTTCGTAATATCTTCCGAGGGAATAGTTCTCAGAATGTTTATCATCGACATCATAAGTTGAGAATTGAAGTTGTAGGATTTGTTCTTTCTTCTAAATATTGATAAAATTTGTTCTTGAAGTGCTGTGCCGAGGTGACCCAGTAAACGTGTGCATCTTAAATGACTATTGCAGGTTAAAACTCAGACAAATACCAATTAATTTTCATGTACTTAATTTGTATTCATAATTCATCTCGTTGGTGGAAAAAAACATCGCGAGGAAACCTGCATGTGTCCAATTTCAATGAAATTCTGCCACACGTGTATCCATCATATCATTCATGCAGCGTAGTGGAAATAGGTCCAAATCTTCTCCGCAAATCAAGAGGAACTGAATTAATGTCCCACTGTTGGGCAGTAGGATATTTACAGGTTTTTCCTTTTTTTACTGTCCCTATCTGATCTTAAAGGATAAAAAGAAATGAAAAGAAACGAATTTCCCCGAAAATCCCTATAAGCTTGATTAATGTGCTTATCCCAGTTTCAGGCTACTATATCAAATTCTATTATTATCAGTTCAGTCTGGTTCTGTAATGAGATATAAACAAATTGACTGAGTTTCTCTTTATTTATAGTCTTATTCTGATATAATGATCTTCTTTTCTCAATGAGAAGAATCTACATCACTTTAAAGACTTAAGTCGATGAACATAACTTCCATTAAAACTATTACCAAACGTTACTCCCGTAAGGGACAAATTTCCAGAAATACCACTACGCAAATCTTTCAAACATAAATATAAGTCAAAGGGCTGATTTTGACTACCTAACTTTCGCCCTAATTTCCAATCATTTAGGTGATGAATTTTCAAAAAGCTTTGACTCATAAACCTAAGCCTAATATATAAATACCATACGAATTTTCCTCCTCCATTTAACCCGACCTGGAAACGAATTTAAAGAGAACTTTCTTAGTGCTCACCTTTCCATTAACAATTCTTGTGCAATTTTTCAGACCCTTAGATCCACTGGTTTAGATAGTGCGTCATAATATGTCGATAAACCTTTTTAAAATTATATTCGGTTTATACTATAATATTAAATAAATATATGAATGCTCACCAACAACTTGCAACAGATGAGTCTGACTCATCATCGGCTCCGTGTTCACTTGACACATGTATCTCCCGCCGTCTGTCGCGCTGACATCACGTAGCCCAAGCGTCCATGCTCCGTCTCCATGCTGGACGCTGATTCGATGATTTTTCGTGATCACGTGTCCCGCTATTGTGAGGATGGTTTGCGTGTCTACGCGTAGCCACGCAACCTATTGCGTGAATTATGATTATTTAGGTGTTTATAAAAAAATACTTTAATTCTGACAATTTCTTACAATATATATACATAATATATTATGTTCATTAAAATTATAATAACAATAAATTTTCATGTGAATCGTGTCAGAAGTCAGACATTAAATATGAAAAAAAAAATAGTTATCAATTTACATGTCAAATAATAGTATTCTAATAATTGAATTCCATAATTCTCTGTTTGGACTGCAGTAATACATTTATTTGAAATAGCCACTATTTAGACCTATTTTCTATTGCCAAAAAATATATTCGGGCCCTTACAGAACTATCAAGATACGATATCTTCTATCCTATTCCATATCTGCTTCCATTTCTTTCAAGATATATGCTGAGTCACCACTTTCTAGTCGGCATTATGATTTATTGTATATACTCGCTACCCGTCCCGGCTTTACACGGGTATAAAAAGGTTCTATATACAACTTTTATATTAAAGTACCAATATGGAAAGAAAAATTATTGTGCTTATTTAGCTCGGAAATTCGAAAGTCTCGATTTATATCTACTATAATATACATGTACCTTTTCAACCAGTCTGCTCAATAATGCAAACAGCATTAAAATCCGGCGTGTTACTTAAAAGATCTAAGCGTACCACCGGCTGGAAGTGATTGTGATTTCTACTATGTAGTGATAATATGAATATACTTTAAATAAACGATTACTACATATTATTCAATAAAGCAACATAACATGAAAAAAATATAATACGAGTATATCTCTCTTTCCTTTGTGTCCGTATCATTTTCAAGTGTTTTATATTTTAGCTTTTTATGAAAATAACGCTTAACGCGTTATGCGTTATTTTAGGAATAATAACAAGTATTTGTAAAAAAGCATACTCACAAAGCCTACAGAAATTAATATAAATTTGGTTTAAATTGTATTGTTTCTAAATTTACAACAATCGAACTACAAATAAATTTCATTAAATATTTATGTGTCCAAATTGTTTCCAATAAATCCAAATTCATATCGAATACGTAAGTAAAATAAAACTTGATACAAATATAAAAACTGTAATAAAAATACACTACGAAAACTAAAATAATATATCATAGCATTGTACCCGATATTTTGAGATTGATTTTTACTTGCGAAAAAACTTACTCTAAAATCTTGCAGTCGCTGTTTTTATAAACGGATTAATGACATAAACGAACAACAAACCGTAAACGTTGGTGGAAGGGACGTTTTCCTTATTCTGTGAAGAAGATTGATATGTAGCTTAATACGAGCTGAAGAGCTCTTTTGTATGAATAAACGTGTAACACCGCAGAATACCATTGTAAAATTTTAGTCATAGACAGTAATAATTTTAACATTTAAAGCATAAATGAATAGAAATAGCGTACGACTGTAAGTCAGCTTTCGACATATAATGAGTGAGAACTTACAGACTAGGACTAAAGTAGGGCTATTCTGTAACAAGAAACTCTAAAATCACGCAGAACACGATCGTAAAACGTCAGAACGTGATATGCAAAATTGATCATAATAAATATAAAATTTATTAGATACACGTATCAAAATGCCGTATCACCGTAAGTCGGTTATAAACATTTCACAAATGAGATACGAAGTGAATTGAATCGCTCTACTGTAGTGCGGTTCTGTAAGAATTCACTTCGATAATTATTATAGTCAATCTTGCATATGACATTTTAACATTTCACGATCGTGTTCTGCGGTGATCTTCGTGTCCTTTCTTACAGAATACCTATACAGATCCGGTGTGGATTGACGTCATGTATTACAATGTTGTCACATGCAAGTTTTCCTTACACATAATTTCCCTGTCTACATATTTAAATAGTATTTAATAAATTCAGTACTTTATTAGAACACATTATCTTCGACTAAGACCTTTGCAAACATCGATTTAATGAGCACAATGTATCAAATCTAATAACGTCCTAAATACTAGTTAAAATTACGATATTTAATACTGTTCAAAATTATTTTCGTTTTTCTAATATTTCTATTTATCAACCATAAAGTTATACTTTATTATCGCTATTATCATTATCTTACAACAGTCTACCTTTATATGACAAATGACACAAAACTGACTTTATATTATGACATAACTGCTGACGTTCAAAATGTCCCAATGGTGAGAACGCGTAAATTTTAACTGAAGATTCAGGGCAAGCCACTAAATTTTCATATGAGCTTAATTTATTATTAAAACCCATCTCTTGCTTAGCTATGAAAGAAAATATCGTGAACTATCGGTGTACTTATCCGCCGTCCAGTTCAACCCAGTAGGACATATTTTAATGGCTGCTACTTTGTCTACCGTATGTTGAAAGTTACCTTAAATGTTTGTAAATTATCAACTGTACAAGTAAGAGCCGCGTCTCTGCCCACCGCCACCGTCACATTTGATCCTGGGCCCACAAATCGTGGCAAATCTGCAACAAAAAAAAAATGTTTTATATCCTCATATAAGAAAGGGCAAACTGTCCTTAGTGGAAGATAACTTGCACACAACTTTAAAGATCAATAAAGAAGTCTTAAATAAAAAAAAAAAATAACATTGTAACTTATTATAAAATATTAGCTGTTAGCACGGCTTTACCCCTTTCATATTTATTTTGTGACGAAAATGCTTCAAGAACTTGTAGTAGCTCTTTATCCCCAATATTATTTCCTCAAAGCTTAAAAAAATGTAGCCAATGTCATTCCCTTTCATTGTTCAACCTTGCTTCCTGCCCATCTAAAACATTTTCACTTGGTGGTAGGGCTTTGCGCAAGCTCTGGGTAGATACCACTCACTTATCAGATATTCTACCGCCAAACAAAAGTACTCAGTTTGTTGTGTTCTGGTTTGAAGGGTAAGTGAACCAGTGAAACTACAGGCACAAGGGACATAACATCTTAGTTCCCAAGGTTGGTGGCACATTGGCGATGTAAGTAATGGTTAATATTTCTTACAGCGCCATTGTCTATGGGCGGTGGTGACCACTGACCATCACGTAGCTCATATGCTCGTCCACCAATCTATACCAAAAGAAAATTGTAATAAAAGTAACTCGAAAATAGGGTAATTGTTCTTAAGATAATTACACATATATAAACTGTTTTAGTTTGTGATATGCACATAAATCAATCCAATTCAAACGTTAATAAAAAATAACACGCTTCCAATTTACACGCATAAATTCTTTGCCGGTTTTTCCCGGTTCATGAATTCCAAATATCATGGATATGAATTGATGGTACAAAACAATGACGTCGAATTCGCATAAAACACGCGCTATGGAATTTAGATACAAATATTTACTTGACTAATACTAACGATAATTGAATAATTCGAACTTTACACAGGGCTTGAATAAACACGGTCGTACCTGGGTGTAAAATATTGGAAAACTTTGCTCTCCGCGACCGAACTCTGCTAAAAATTTTCATTTATAATTTATATCTAAAATTTTTAAAGTCATAATTCGTTCCAGTGGTTTCTGCGTCACTGAAAGGCACCGTAAATTGCTCAATGGTAAAGTTAAAAAGGGCGATACAAAAGTTTTATATTTATACGATTCGTGAGTATCTATTCATCGAAAAACCGTACAATTATCTTATGTGTTTAGAAATAGATGTTGGGGTATATATTTTTGAGGCTAATAAGGTTCAACACCGTTTGATCGATTACCATGAATGTTAACAAATATACTGCGTATTTTATCATTGCAAAAATTCATCTATATATTTCAAGCAAACGCAACGAAAATTTGTATTTTAATATTTTTTATTAGAATTTATACTTATATTACATGAGCTTGTTTGTTTGAAGGGGGTAATCTGTGGATTTAACGATCTAATTACAATTTTTATTTTACTGGTAGCAAGTTAAATTGGTCTTAATTATATTTATATCATATCGTTTTCGTAATTAATAAACTTACGTGAGTTTCTAGTTATATATTCAATACATATACAAGTTTAATCAGGTACCTTCGCTATTAAATCATTTTGTTATCTCCTTCTATTCATATGATATGACTTTTTTATGGATCTAAAACTAAGGCTGTATAATTACACGGTAATTTAACATGTTGTAATATAAACAAACTTGTAAAATGCAACGAGACGAGCCGTATTCTATCCGATTGTTGGTTTACTTGATAGTAGCACTTTGTGCAAGTCCGTCTGGATAGGTATCACCTCACATAATCTACCTCCAAATAGCAATACTTAGTATTGTTGTGTCCTGATTTAAAGTGTTAGTGAACCAGTGTCATTCCTGACACAAGGGATATAACATCTTAGTTCCACAATATTAATTTAAACAGAATATACATTGATATAATAAACCATGTACTCAGAAGGAAAAAAAAATAAACGAATTGAGAGCTTGACTATTATATACTTTTCACTATTGTATACTTTTAAATCCTTAGAGGTAAAATTTGTTCAAGCATTAATGCATGGTCCTGGCTATTTCAGGTAAAATGTTAGAAAACCCTAATCAGCGAGATTTTGAATGTTAAATGGAAAAAAAAATAGCAGTTGAAATGTCGGTTAAGGTAAAATTACACGGTCTCTCACTTACCTACGCAAATTGACCTCAGGAACCCTTACAATGATATACCATTTTTCAAATGTACCCAAAACTCCCAAGAGGAAACCAACCATATTTTCAAGAAACGGACACTTCGCGAGGAGCACGAAACGACAATCGCTCCCCAGACGGATAACGCGAGAAAACATGACCGGACATGTTTTCATTTTCACTCTTATATCTTACGGTATAAGGTTCAATTTAAGGGATACATTTATCGTGGAATCGAAATCATTTTTCAAATTCAGTGGTTTTTACTAACCCTCAGTAACTTGTATTTGAAATTATGATTCCGATTCAAAAACATTTTTAAATTAACATCGTTTACGTTCATATTAATTCGGTTTTTTATACGTAATAACCAGAAACATAGAGAAGAGAGAAAAAAATATCGTAAATACTAATATTGTGGGTGGTAGGATTAATTTGTTTCTTTCTTTTTTCAAGATTTTTGATATCGATATTTCATATTATTTTAATTTATAGTTTCAGACCGGACAAAGGTTATACGACATGTTAAAATGCTTCTTTTTTATTTACAAGTAGCTTAATATTCCACTAACATTACGTAGGCGAAGAGAAAAATATAAATCTAATAATAATAATGATAAAAGTTTAAGTAAACGCTGCCAAAATTATATGAGAGTTTTATAAAATAATGACAGTGTATATCTATCTGTAATAGATAAAAAAAGTTAAGATTAACACTAGAAGGGCTTCATACTATACCTTCAAAGACCGCAGCAGTCAATTTGACGGTACTAGAGATTCATTCAGATTACTGCTGAAATTATTGCGTATATTCCATTAAAACAAAATAACGAATAGGTACTAAAGTTTACTTTGACTGTCATTTAAGATGTATCTTTTTTAAAACTTAGCTTAATCTGCTTGAATTTATAAAACTCTACTTACAGCTAACTAATCGTCACCCCCCATTTTACGCCATCGAGGGATGAATTAAAAAAGTAGCCTATGTCCTTTGGAGCATTTAACTATTTCCACACCAAATCATATAAATCGGTTCAGCGACTTGAGCGTGGAGAACACGTTTATAATATTACAAATTCATTTTAATAATCAAAATATATAAAACTCTTCCGTTACTGAGTGATTGAGTGACTGAGTGACTGACAGACAACGCACAGCCTAAACCACTGGACCTAGAAACTTGAAATTTGGCACACGTATACATTGAGTATCCTAGAGATGCACTAAGAAGGGATTTTTCAAAATTCCCACGGGATAGGGATTAAATGGGATTTATATTTTCGAACCAAAGTAGCTCTATCTCCGTAACTATAATTAATAGAGGTTTCAAATTTACCGTGCAAGTAGGTTAAAACAACAACTAAAAACTGTATAATTAGTACCTTTACAATTTACAATTCGGACCGATAGTTTAAGTATCGATATTTAAACAATAGCGTCGAAAACACGTGAGGCATGTTGTCTGTGGCGATGCATTAACGCCTTTCGGCGAATAGATCGGCGAGCGAATATTTATACAAGTCATTGTTTGAAAAAAAATCTTTAATTCTCTCACACGAAATCGGAACGGGTCTGTAGATAGATATAATTACATATACATGTATGTATGTACATAATTATAGGATCAATGTATTTGTAATTTTAAGAAGTTTTTTTAGACCAAAATATATATATTCTTATAACATTGGTAAACCGACGGGCAAATGGGCTACCTGAAGGTAAAAGGTCAGCACTGCCCGTATACACTGATGCCATAAGGAATTTTAACCTTTTCTTACATGCTCCACAAACTATGGAAACTAATATTGTATGTTCCTCGTGCCTGGTTACACTGATTCACACACTCTTAAAACCGGAAAAAACAATACTAACAATAATTATTGATACAAGGCGGAAGGATATTTGATGAGAGGGATTAATATAAAAATAAGTAATACATTTAAAATTTGCTCAAATAAACACCAATTAATATGTTGTCATTAATACTTGAAATGAGATTGGTGTAGTTATACACTATGAATATTTTGTAAGATATTCCTTATTGCGATAAGGTTCTAACTTTTGTCTATAAAATTCAATCCAAACTTTGGAAAAATTTATAACATAAATCCGAGCATCGAACATTGTTTCGCCGTAGCTTTATCCTTAAATCCGACCCCAGATAAGTTAAGTTCAATAACGAAACAATTTAAACTAAAGTCAGAAAAATCGAAATAAAAATCCATCCATACTAATACTGTATCATTGAGTTTCACATCTGTATCGAACCTCCGTGGTCAAGTGGCTATTTAATCAGGCTGCCACAGGTCCGAGGTTCATTTTCTGAGTCAAACCAATTAAAATTTCTCATTTGCAGCTCGGTGTTTGGAAATTTGCAGTGTTAAATCACGTGCTCTGGAAATTACGAGGGTCAAAGTCTCGTGGCCGAACTCTGTCCGCTCGAAGTCTTTTTGTTTGTATCAGATTTACCGTCCCAGCAGATTACGCCTAGAGCAAGAGAAGATAAAATAAACAGTGTACGTATGGCTTCGCCTATACCTGTATGCTATTTATCAGTTGGTAGTCGCCTTTGAAATTTGCCGCTTGAATTTGAAATTGAGGAACTGTTTTCACATGACTAGTTGAAATCAAAACTGTTACTTTAATCTCTGGACGTTCTGGTTATTGTTTAGCTTTTGAGCATTCAATATCTTTGGTAAGGCTTTGTGCATCCTTCAGTCATTCATTAGACATTCTGCGTTCATACACGAATGGACATTGTGGTGTAATTACAGACGCAAGGGACGCTGACGTCTTAAAGCCAATGGTTAGCATGGTACTGAGAGCGTGGTTTGCGGGTTGTTTGCCGAGTGACTAGAGGTCCTGAATTCAAATCCCAGGTCGAGCCGATAAAAGGTTATCCTTTTCGTAAAATTCTCAGTAACAGTCTGGAGTCTGGAAGGCGGCAGTTTGTACACTCCCATGCCTCGTGTAGCACGTAAAACCGTTGGTCCTGCACCTGAATTCTTTCCGGTCGTTTCGGATTTGACGTCCCATCGGATAATGAGAGTGAAGGTATAGAGAGTTAACCTGTATTTGCGCACACACTTAGTGCAATATATTATTTCTTATGTAGTTTGCTGGTGTCACTTGCGATTGATCACTGTGGCTAAATCGGTCAGGGCGACATCATCATCATCATCAGTGTCTAATACTTCAGAACAGAGCCACAAGCCCTTATAGAACAAAGGCGAATACCGCCTATATAATAACCATAATCACTATCTGATTTCTCGTAAATCTTCTTAAAATACATTAAAGTATTAAGGATTAAATATAAAGTATGAACAGATCATTATGTGTCGATCAGTTTTAATTATGAACATAACAATAATCCCATATAGTGAGAACTATATAATAATAGTTTAAAGTAATGTTGTGTGTCTATATTTCCGGTTATTTCTTCTAAACAACTAAATATAAAGAGAGATAAGCGAGCGGGGTCTTTATGTTTATAATTTATATATATTTAGTATAAAATAAGTTTATTATGGAATTATGAAGGCGTTTAATCCATAATACAGTTTCCGCACGCATAAACTAAACCTTAAAAGATCTCACAAAAGCCAGCAAAGGAGAGCATGTGTCATGTGTATGGTACTCTCATCTATTTGTATATTTGTATTATTCAGATAAATATGTTAGCTATTTTTAACACTAATTAATACGTAAGAAGATATACCGTTTCCAAATTATATGGAAAAAAGGTGTATCGGATTTACTGAACAATAAAATGTTAACCTAGACAGTTAAAAATTATCCATATTTAAAACCATAAACCATTTGAGATTTTGATCTATGTTTCACGAGGAAATAATGATTTTCTGAATAGTAATTATTTTATTAAGAATAATGTTTAATATTTCTCATTTATGATATATATACTTTATAAAAAGCAATATATAAATAAACGTTTCAAAATAAATATACCAACTTAATATTCTCTTCTTACTTTCTCATTTTCTTTGGGAATACATATCTTATTATGTAATTTTATTGTATTTATTTTCATTATTAATACGTATATTATGATTACTTCATTGTTATGACGTATGGATAAAAACATCACTCGTCGCTCCACTTCACAAAAATCGTAAACGTAATCGACTTTTTGCTGTAACATATTGTTTCTCTGTTTTTTTAAACCTATGATTGAATATTCTTACAAATTTTAACAGTGATCAAAAAGCCTGAATGAAAAAGGGCACATATAAACAGAAAACAAGAAATAAAAATACAACATCTATATAATCTACCATCAATAACAAGAGACATATTGAATTGTCACGCATCTGAACGCGTACGTTCACTAATTAGTTGTGAATCGTCAGTCAGATAAACGATATAATAATTTTTCGGCCGCTTGAGTGCAATACGTTACCTCTTTACGTCAGGGCAAATGAACGATTATTCCCTGGAGATATACAATGGAAGAATTTAAATAAAGTTGTATGTATATCCACCGATTATGGACTTATTATAAAAACGATCGGCTTAACACAATTAGCGGTTTGCATAATGATATATTCTTATCATACTGATTAACCAGATTTCATAATTTGAAATCTGGTTCAACTAATTAGTCGATGCAGTGCAGTTGTTAACGCCCGAGGTGATTGGTGGGACAAAAATGATGATTAAAACAAAGAGAAATGTAGTGCACTGTAATTATAAAAACATGGTCCATTCATAGAGTTATCGATTCTTAGGTATATCTATACAAATCAAATTCATTTATTAAATATCGAAGCATTACATTTAAACGTCAATAGCGGGCCGCCTAGTGATGTAAAAAGTCGCAGGATGATCCTGACCCATTGGGTTATTGTCGTACCCGCTCCTAACACAATGATAAGCTTAAAAGGTGAATAGGAATATTAGTAATTCCTAATTTAATTTGGGGCATTGCTAGTATTCTTTTTTTAAAAAAATTACACTTACTTATTGATTGTGATTATTAAATTTCATATTTATATTTATTTTTCATTATTCGTTAGAGCTCAATATTGTAAATTTAATTGGTCAGATAGATAAAGCATTACAAAAGATTATATAATTTGAACAAAAATTTTACCCGTTTCTAATTTAAAATGGGCCAAACGGAAAATATACTCCCGAACAAAAATAATAATATTCCAAATAATGATAGTTCTGAGTTAAAAACAAAAAAAAACTTAAATATAAATTTAATTCGTTTTATAAATAATAAAAAAAGAATTGACAATGGATATTTTTAAAAATGGAACATTTGACGGAATAAAATTTGCAAACTGTAATATGTGCGGGTATGTGTGTATGAATGCTTAGATTAATTTAAAATAACCTGAATTAATAAATAAAACTCGAACATTAAGTATTGCAACAAATCTACGACTATTCTGCGCAGTGGCTGAAACTTGTGCTAATAGTGAGAAAAAAATCTCAGCAAGACGATTATCTCGCAATAATATCGATTTAGCTTCAATTAGTGAAACCTGCGTTTGTTTGAAGACATGCATGCAAGCATATATTTTTAATTTTATTTGTTTAATTTGCTACAATATGTGGTCATTTAAGGGAAGATTCTAGTTCCTGAAACATAGTCATCTAGTTCAGGAGCTGGCTAAATTATACTGTAAATAATTGTGTTTTTTCTTAATAAAGTTTTTATTAACTTAACTTGGTTTACATACGTAACATATCAAGGTACATTCATACAACTACAAACATTTTTCCAAAAAAAAACTGAATCCAAGAGATACGCACGTACAAAATACGTAAATCAAATGAAATACTATTAAACAATTGCAATATAAAAGTTATTATTTAGAATTACATCGCGCACAATTTGACACCGTTCGATAGTTTGATAATAACATTACAAACGGTAAATTTAATTTGAAACCGTTCCATTCATCATGTATGACAAATGGATTAACATTTATCAATGTATTTTGTAAAATTTAATAAAACTATTAATATAGTTTTCAATTTAAATTATCACCGGCTTAATATATTTAAATACAATTACTTTGATTCATTTATAATATCACGTCATATTAGTAACGTATGTGATGTGTGATTAGCTGTTCCGTACGGTGGGCCATAGCGTTATGTTAGATAGCCAATAACCTGGCTCGAGAATTAGCTATCAAATGCTGGAAACCTTACTGAAAATCCAATTGGTAATTAAAAGTTATACGCGTCCAATTATCAAACATTTATTTAAATACACACATTTATCTAATAACACTATCAAATGGGCCACCTAATGGTGGTGGTGAAGTGGTCATCATTAACCATTCTTTAAATCACCAACAAACCTTGGGCGCTAAGATATTATGTCCCTTGTTTCTAAAATTACACTGCCCCACTGAGCCTCCAAATCAGAACGTAACAATACTAAGTATTTGGTCGTAGAATATATTATGATGAGGATGTGTTACCTACCAGGTGGATTTTCACAAAGCCCTGTCACCAGGTAGAACAGTGTCCAAATATGTGCGCAAATACGGTAAAATAAAGTGCATTGTCTATTCGATTATTGTTTCGTCGTCCAAATTAAATGAATTTCCAAAGTATGAAAGTCTACAAAGTATTAAACATAACAATAAAACAAGTCACTTTAGTAACATGCATAATAATTTATTTGCTACAAATATCATTTCATATTTCGGTGTTTTCAAATAAATAACGAATTTGTTAGTCCGAATTTAACCTTTGTCGAAATACTTGATTGTTTTTGCACAACTGGATTAATGAGGAATTTCCTGATTGAGACGCCAATTAGTGAAATATAATTCAATACTATTTCTCGAATATTACAAAAACAATTGATACACATTTATATATTTGTCAGAGAGCTAAAAGTAATTAGATATGTAATATGTGAACTCTAAACGTAAACGTTATATATAAATTTAAAAATGGAACAAATTATTCGGAATAATATGTCATTGTTTTATTTTTCTGTACTTATTCATTTTGTTTATCGAAATTGTCTAACGATATGTATAAAACGAAGTCGTTATTTTGGAATACATGACAGTGTATCCAAAACAATTGTAAATAAATTTTAAAATTGCATGATTTAGGAGAATTTTCATCACAAACTGAATGCTTTGCTGGTTCAGCCAGTTATAACGATGTCACAGGAAAACTAAGTTATAATTTTAAGGTTATCCATCTGTGATAAAACCACAGAGACGAGTAGAGCAGAGATGGTCCCGTGATTAGAAACCTTAACCGGAGCTCATGGGTTTAAGCCTAAGCCAATTTGCATATTCTTATATATGTTTATAATTCATTTCGTGCTTCGCAGTTAAGGAAGACATCGTGAGAAAACCTACACGTGTTGGATAAAAAATTGACAAATCACCAACTTGATGTGACTAATAATGATAACAATCTTCAAATTTTCTTCAATATTTTACTGTCTTGTTCTTTATTTTACTTCGATAATTAATTAACAGTATGTAAAATTTTCAACTTCTGGCTTAAAGCCTCCTCTCCTCTTCTCTTTGTTACGTCCGTGTTAAATCTATAATACCACAGATATAGATAATAAATTAAAATATTAACTAAGATAAGTTTGACAAAATTAAACTAGATAAAATTGTTACTATTAACTAATAACTGCCTTGATGTTCTAGTGGCTAGACATAAGGGTACAGATCGCGAGGTTCCGGGCTCAAAAACTAGATCAGACCGATAAATTCATTGGGTTTTGGAGTCTGGAAATTAGAAGTGTGAACACTCCCGTATCCCAGAAAACACGTTAATCCGTTGGTTCTGCACTTGAATCCTTTCGAGTCGTCTGATCCGTCTTGATGGTAGGCTTAGTGCTAGCCCGTACCTATGTACCACCTACTCATCAGACATTTGACCGCCAACCGTGACCGAAGGACGACATATGAGCATCAGCACCAACGTGTATTCAAAATTAAAATAATAACAGTAAACAGTGCCGAGGGTCAAGTGCGGTCGTACATGGAAACATTATACATACTTAAAAACACGCTGCCTTTGTTAAATACATGGAACCTACATTTTTATTGTCTTTACATATTTTGTTCTATGTAATAATTAGGTACAAAACATCATTTGGAATGTGACCACGCATCACGCTCGAGTCAACGCTGAAATAAATTCTCGTTAATATTTTATAAACAGAGTTGAGTTAGTAAAATTTTACACGGCTTATGTCGGCTATATTTTACCTGTCCAAATATATTGTGTGATATTTATGTTTGCAGGAATTTTTTTGTTGCTTGACATTTTTTTACAGTATATTAACTAATTATTTTTTAGATCATTCACAAAAAAGAATTCGTAGGAAGTAGAAGGCTAACCCAACTTATCTTAAATAGTCACTCCGACGCATGGGCACTGGCATTACAAGGAACATTTATTTGGTGATAGGGCTTTGGCAAAACCGCCTGGGTAGGAAACACCTATTCAATATATATTCTACAGCTAAGCCTCAATACTCTGTATTTTCTATTCCGATTATGAAGTTGAGTGATCCAGTGTAACTACAAGTACATGGGACGTAATATTTTAGTTCCCAAGGTTGGTGGTGCAATGGAATGGTTAAAATTCCAATGCCACCAATTCCGGTGCCAATGTATGGCGCCTATGGACGTTGGTACCAATGATATATGTTGATACATGTTTGGTTACAAAAACAAGTCTCTTTAGTTCAAAATATTACTTACAACAATTACTTTTGGTGTAATTAAAATATTAGAAACCTAGAGTTAGAGTCGTATCCCCCGAAATTGGTAAAATAATATTCAATGTTGAAAATAAATTAAAAGTCATCGCTCTATTTGTATTATAATATAATTTATGAATTAATGAAGAATATTTTACGAACGAAATTTACTATTTTATACCGAATATTCTATAGTATCCAACCAGACATGGCACATAGCTTTACTGTTAGTAAGAAATTTAAGGAAGGGTTTAAATATACCTGCTGAAATTTTGCCATTGTCCATAAAATATGCAAAATGATACTTCAACTTTGAGTACAATTATATTTCCTTTTGACATCTTATTGAATAATTTATCAAAGCAAAGTTAAAGGTAAAGTTTGAAGTCTAATTATTGTTATTAATCTTTGTATTTTAATTTCTCTTTTAACTATTAAATCACATTTATTTTTCAATAATTAATGATATATACAAATATATGCCTGGCCTTAACACTTGTACTTAATACTAGTAGGTTTTCACAATGTTCTTTTACTGGTTAACATGACATAAAATAAGCATTCAAGAAATGAAGTGTATTGCTTTGGAAAGGATCTTTGTTTAATCCACATTTTTTATTCACAACGTTCACAAAATAACCATAAGGTTGTGCTACCAGTGTCACAAAACAAATGAACATAATTATATTATCATTTAAAAAAATATGAACCGTCAATTTCCCGGCAGATCTAAAAAAAATATATAATATATAAAATCAATTATAATTAAAGGAAACTAGTAAATGTATATGGATTAAAATAAATACTGACATAAATATGAACAATGAAGTATAGAGGGGCGAGGAGGGATAAGAGAGCGTCATCCCGGTTGCCATCCCGGCATACGATTCGTTCCAACCCTGCAGGCGCGCTATAGTTTCCCATAACAAAAAGTGACATTATGATTTTTGATAACATTCCCAACATAACAGCTCTTTGTGACGTAATTTTTTATTGAAGAATACGTTGTTAAGAATTCTTGGCATCCTTTCCCTACAAATTTGTCTCCGTTTCGTAGTTTTTTATTCAACTTTTGACATTTTCATATATATCAAACACGTCGCTATAAACTATCTTTATTAAATATTATCTTTCCTTTATTCCATATTGCGTCATACTTATTAATTAGAAATTATAATAAAAGTATATATTATTTTCTATGCCATTCAAATGAATTCACTTGGTGGTTAGGCTACGTGCAAGCCCGTTTGAGTCGGTATCACCCACTCATTTACTACCACCAAAAAGCCATACTTAGTGTTGTTGTATTGTGGTTCGAAGGGCGAGTGACCCAGTGTAACTACAGGCAGAAGGGATATAACATCTGATCTCCTAAGGTCGCTGATGCCTTGGCTATGTAATGAATGGTTAATATTTATCACACATAATGTTTACGGGCTGTTACTCTTACGGGGTGGTGATCATACACCAGGTGGAACATTTGCCGTCCGCCTACCAAGTTTTTTGAAAAAAAAAGACAAACAATAATTGCTGTTGCTTGATGAATTTTCTTTAACAATATGCTTTTAATTTTGACATTTGCCAATGAATAAATTTAAAGCATATTATTATTAACCATAACTTCGAACAATACATTTGCTATTAGTTAGCAAAAAATCATTTAATTTTAATTATATACGTATAATACATTAATAAACCTTGCAAGATAAAAAATATTCGTATTTATACACGAAGGCATTTCTTTGAGACGTAGTTTAAAAAAAAATTACACATTTTGTATTAACAGCCTGTAAATTTCCCACTGCTAGGCTAATACCTCCTCTCCCTTTGAGAAGAACGTTTGGAGTATATTCCACCATGCTGCTCCAATGCGGGTTGGTGGATTCACATGTGGCAGAATTTTGTTGAATTTAGACATGCAGGTTTCCTCAAGATTGTTTTCCTTCACCGCCGAGCACGAGATGAATTATAAACACAAATTAAGCACATGAAAACTCAGTGGTGCTTGCCTGGGTTTGAACCCGCAATCATCGGTTAAGATGGACGCGTTCTAACCACTGGGCCATCTCGGCTTGAAAAAAATATTTCAATAAAATTGCATGTTATTTATATAAGAGTATAGTTTGATATGTTTCTTTCAACAATAATTTTGATAATTATTTCAATCGTCACATGCTTTTTTTATTATATCTAATATCACAAACACAAAAAAACACCATATAAATTGAAAATGGCATAAAAATATTTGTGAATTTTAAAATATTTGAACTAGAAAAATAAATCAAATACGCCGCAGGTTTTGAGGTTAGAATAATATTATTTTATAAAATTAATTCGAATACTATGAAAACCATTTTGTTGATATCATGTACTTAAATTTGCACGTAATTTACCGTGTATTTCATTTAAATCATAATTTTAATCGTTATTTATGTCTTATGAACCATAAGATGTCGCTGAATTAGCAGTTCAGAAAGGTTATAATGTCAATGACCTGGGTAAAACGCGACAAGACAATCTTTAGGATCGTGTACTATATATACACTAAAATTTTTATTTTGTGTCTGCTGAGATTATTTTTGTGGTATCTTTTTTATTAAATAATTAAGTATTTTATAATTTTTATGAAAAATAAAAAGTAAATGCTTAGTACAATTAAATAATAGTTAGTATATTTCTACTGAAAAAAGATACGTGTAAGTTGTTAATTAATTTAAAGAATCCAGCCAAGCTCTGAACTAAAATTCGAATTAAAATTAATGAGATCATAAGTAAAACTTCTTCCCGGTAATACTAAATTTATATTTCATATAAGTAATCATCGCCTTTATTTAAATAACTCTCTTAACACATGAAATAGACATAGGAATGAAGTTTTTGTAATTTTGGTGCAGAATTCCTCGCGATGTTTTTTCCTTCAACTTCACAGCATATGGAAATTCAGCGGAATTTGTCTGGGTTTTAAAATGAAAATCAAAATATACTTTATTCAAGTAGGCTGCTACAAGCACTTTTGAATCGTCATTTTCAAATTAAGTGAAGCTACCACCGGTTCGGAATGTCGATTCTACCGAGAAAAACTCAGTAGTTAATTTTTTTCAACATTTAAAATACGAAAATTAATGTTTGAAGACGCAATCATCGGTTAAGATGCACATAGTTCTGATATCTGAACCATTTCGTCCCATGATTAATAATAATACATCAAAAATTAACATTATCTATTAAAATTTTTGCAGGAAGTAAGCAATCTTAAATAGTTATCATCTCAGGTAAATAAATATATATAAAAAATTCTCACTTAAGACAAGGAAACGATCATTTTGTTAGCGCACAAAAATCTGTATTTAAATGCTCGCTTGATTAATTAAACCCCACACGCATTCATCAAGTCCTTTGACAGTTTGAGCGAAGGCTTCGGTTTGTCTGGTTCACCAAATTTAACCAATTACAAGCGGACGTGTTGCAAAAACGAACTCGTTTATAAGCATTAATGAATAGGGATTTAAAACCTATTTCGACGCTTTTTTTAGTACAAATTGTTTTCAATTCAAACATTTTTAGAAACATTTTAAAAGTTTGATTGATTCATCAACTAGAGTACACATATATGTAGTATATATGAAGTGGATGTAATTGTGATCTATGTGCGTTATTTTACTTGTCAACCGATTGAATTAAAGTTTTGTACAATTAGATTGGACACTTGGATGAAGTTTTCTGGTAAAGTACGATCAACATAAAAATTTTATCGGGTATTTTTTTATGAAAACAAGCATTGCTATACAAGACTTTATCCAATATAAGAGGTTTCATTGTATGTGAGACATTGATTTATTTGATGTCAAAGACTAAATATAAAATAAAACGCGTACCTATGTACATATATTATATGAGTATACGAATACGACGTTTTCTGCAGACCCTACTCACTAAAGTCCTTACCTTATAGTACCTTGCTAATGTGGGTAATTGATTTAATTATGTAGTATTTAATTGAAACCTATATAAAAGATTAAAATGAAAAATTGAGAATAACAGTAGTTGTCTCGAGTTCACCGAACCTTTAGAGTTTTCTTATTTGGTTTTTTTTCTGTTTTTCTCTCAGTTTCTCTGTTTCTCTCAGTGCTCAAATTACGCAAAGGACTATATAGATGTATTTCATTGTATTCAGAGACATAAAGTTTTGCATAAAATTTCCGCTTCTTCTCTCGTCTAATCTCGCAGAATACTTGAATGGTACGTAAGCAACACCGACCGAGTACTGTGACGTAATCACCTACCGCTGACCGAGACTAAATAAAATCAGTAATTAATAATTCGAAGCATAAGTACTACAAAATTTTACACGTGTGAAGTATCAGTGATAAGTGGATCGAAATTCGTCGATTAGCTTAGCGCTACTAAGGGCTTAACGCTTAATTTGCTGTAAATTGAGATAATTATTTCTCATCTTAAGTAAGGGATTAGTTTATTCAATTAACATGCCGATACATAACTTATTGTATATATAAATATATGGTTATATATGTTTTAGTAGAATATAAAAGGCCAGAAGTGATTATGCTACATTAACTTTTAAACAATTTCACTTTTGAAAGGATAAATCACATAATTTAAAAGATACACGCATATAAATAGCGTAATTATATTGAACAAGTCGCGAGTCACGTGTAACATTGTTTCACTGAGAATGGATTCAAGCATTTTAATAATCACTCGCATTATAATGATTTTTTATTTTTTTATTTTTATAGCATAGGTAAGCGGATAGGAAAATGAGCCACCTGATGGTAAGTGGTCACCATTGGCCATAGACATTAGCACTTTAAGAAATATTCACCATTCCCTACATCTTAACCTTGGGAGTTAAGATGTGATGTCTGCTGGCCGGATAGCTGGCTCACCCACCCTTCAAACCAGTGCTCAAAATTGCTGTTTGGCGGTAGAATATCTGATGAGTTGCTTGCACAAAGTCCTACCATATATAATATTACATACTCCTTGTGGCTCACAACATTATACGTAAAGTTTAAATTGTCATTATTTGTTTTGTACGGCGGTGCGTGGAAACTAAGAACATTTTCCATTTATCTTTTATATTTTTTTGTTTCTTCTACATCATTTTTGATGTATGACTCAGTGATATTAGGTACCTTTGTTAAAATTACCACTTTCAGAAATCAATCGTTTTAACTGAACTTTGAGCCGATGACCGTAAGTTAAAATTCTTGGAATAATACATCTCTGCCTTCCTATATAATATTTGTATTGTAAAAAAAAATGTTTGAAATTGTAATATGAAACAATCTCGAGTCAATTTAATGGAAACATTAAGAAATAACAAAAGCAATAACGTTTTATATATTTGAATACTAAGCAATCTCTGAATACATTTTTTTTTATCGTCTATTATTGTCTTAATTTATAAAATGAAATACGATTTTTAAGGTTGTAAAGTATAAAGTTCAGAAGGTTCAATAGTACTCGAAGCCCTTTCAATCGAGTTAACCAAATTGAATTACTTGAATTCAAATTGACAAGCTTATTCGAATGAAATTCAAATTCATTTTCTATTTTATTCAAATTCATAAAAACAAATTTAATTACTACCAATATGAAGTAAGCCGGTCAAGTGACCATGCATTCAGACCCGATTTCACAGCTTGTTAGCCACAGTCGACGGTAAAATCTGCGCATATGAAATGAATTTTTAAAACGTTTTTTATCATTTTTTTCCGTGCGTCAAGGTTGATTGATTAAATATTTATAAAAATATTCCAAGCTTTATGCCGTTCACGTTTTAATGTGATTTTGGTAAAGTTTTCGTAATATGTTTTTTTATACACTTTTATAATAAAAGTTATACATACTTGGTGGTAGGGCTTTGTGCTAGCCCGTCTGGGTAGGTACCACCCACTCCTCTAATATTCTACCGCTAAAGAGCAGTACCTAGAATTGTTGTGTTCCGGTTTGAAGGGTGAGTGACCCAGTGTAACTACACGCTCAAAAGACATAACGTCTTAGTTCCCAAGGTTGGTGGCGCATTGGCGGTGTGAGGAATGGTTAATATTTCTTATAGCGCCATTGTCTATGGGCGGTGGTGACCACTTAACATCAGGTGGCCTATTTGCTCATCCGCCTACCTATTTAATAAAAAAAAAGTTAAACCATTTTATCAATGGAATAAAACTTAAATGCAACTTCAACTTCGAAATGATTTCATTAAAAATACATGTTATTTAAATTTGCACAGAAACAATTTAACTGTCGTGTTCTGAATAATTTTTTGCTAGTGTTGTTATTTTGATTGTGTGTTTTTTTTTAATTTCAGACGAAACCGCAAAAAATCGAATACCAAAATTGCTCTTTTAAACCATTTTCGCGTATTCACATTCTCCCAACTGGTAGTTATTTCAATTCAGTTAGAGTTAGAATTTCACGAATGTAACGAAAGCTGACGTACGTGACCAAACGTTTGTACGAGTTTGTTTTTTAGTCCTATTTTCTATTTACTTCAGGTTTGACGATACGGTTTCGGATTAGTTATTCTACGTTTTCTTGTTTTAAATATGAATTCTTATTGGTTGACTACAATTTATAACATTTTAATGAATACTGTTTAAGCTAAGCAAATTTAACTATTATTTAATTTTGAACGTAAAAATCTTGATTAATTGAACCTAAAAGTTGATTCTAATAATATCTTATGTACCTATGTGCTTATATTACTAAACTGCTTCTAAATGGTTGGACCAATATTTTGTCTGTACCTGATTAGATCCCTGAATGGTTTAGGCGATATTACGATCAGGAAGTAAATAAAATTCTTATTTGGGGTCGAAAATGTTTTGTATTTTAGTAATTATTTTTAATTTAATATCTGCCTGTAATTTTTAGCAATTCAATGTATTTGTCGAAGACAATGAAATTACTTATAATAGAAAATGTATAATTAATGAATACGTATATTTAGCCTTCGGGTCGAATTATACTTTAATATTATAACATTTTATTAATATTATTAAATTTTACAAGATAATCTTTAAAAAAAATGCGATATAGTTTGACAAATATATACATTATTTGTCAACATTCAACCTTAAATAAAAGGTAAAACCTAAGAACGTGGGTTATATTCGGGCAAGAACAACTGATTATACATGCTTAATTAATACATATAATATTTTATTGCATGCTTAACCTTTAAGGAAAATATCTTAAACCATATACGTCGCACAAACACCAGTGCAGTGCCTTATCATCATTTCAGCCGGACGACGTCCAGTGCTGGACAAAGGCCTCCTCAAACGCTAGTCTTTCGTCAATCGCATCCAGTGGCTTACCGCGACCCTTATCGTAGCAAGATATTTATTATGTACAAAAGCAAAAATTAATATGATGTAACTAGTTTCTGTGGGTTATAAAAGTCACTAGGAATATGGAGAAACAATATGTATAGTACTATATACGTAGTACACTTACAGTGATACTAAGCGTCTACTTAACGGGACAGGAATCTTTTTCCCGCAAGGATATTACCGGGCTATTAGTGTTCTTTATTTAACCAATAAATATTAAATATATAAAAGAAGAAAAATAATCTCGTGTTCTCGTTATATTATTATTAATAATAAATAGCTTCTGACTTAATATGTATTTAATATGTATTAGATCATTATAGTTGGTTTATTTACGATAATAGTATATAACATATATGTATAATAAATTAATCTATTCTGCAATACTTTGGACCCAAGTTATGGTTCTTGATATTTAATCTTCTCAAGCAACTTGTAAAATTGTTTAACTAAACACAACAAGATTTATACCAGTAAAAAAAAATTCAATTATAAAATTTATAATAATCGAATTTCAAATCAATAATTGTAAATTATGACATTAAAAAAGAAATCCTGCTGAGTTTCACTTTCACCGGTTCATCTCAAGTCCGAGTAGTTTATTTCCGAAGCGGTGTAGATCTTTGATCAATAAGGAAGTGTAGCGATTCTATGTAGAATAAAGAGATTTGATTTTAATTTTTTAATCCATAGAAGATAAGATAGACGTTTTGAATACCAGAAAATCTGTATTTTTTTTTATGTATCTGTTATAGTTTTGGCAGCGTTCACTTCGTAAGCGCTTGCATCGAAAATTTTCTCTTTGACTATGTCCGCATATTGATATATAAATTAAGTAATTATAATATTTTAGTTTATTTAAAATTATTACGTAACATTAATTGATCAGTGTATAACAATGACTTAACCTCTGAGAAAATATAAAATTTATAGAACTTGTTTTTTCATAAATAAAAAAGTAGATTTGCAGATCTCCTTCAATCTACTGTCACCTATTAATAGTACCGCCAAACAGTAAAAGTAATGTGTTTGTGTTTAATCGTGTGTGTACTTAAGCGCGAGTAGGTCAGAGTCATTACCGACACAATAGTTATAATAACTTAGAGCTATGGGTCGGCTATGCGTTTACAGCTTAAGGAATGGTTTATACTCTTTATAGTGCGAGTTTCTATGTATTATGTCACTTATCATCAAAATGATATCCTTTCTAAAGAAATAATCATTTCTTAAGCCACGTAGAACATTATTTAATGGAGTAATATTTAACATCGGATTATAAAAAAAAAAAAAATCGGTTAGCTAGTGTAAAGAACGATCCTTCTCCTATCCCACTAATATCACAAATCCCTTGGCTCGTTTTCTTCAAGTGTGTGACGAACAAGGGAACGCTACCAAGAAAAAAGTGTCGTCGAGAGTAAAAGTCCTATTTCGAGGTAAAACTTTACATTCATCTTAATAAACGTAACTTAAGAAACTTAGCTGTCGATACATTTTGGCTCCTTAAAAATGGTACATAATATTACTCCATCAATACTATTACACGTTTCGATTTTGATACTAGCTGTTACCCGCGGCTTTGCTCGTTTAGAATATGAATATATTTTACAAAATTAACTTAAAATATTAAGTTAATGTAAGACCACTTTGTATGCAACATTGGTGTGTATTTCAGCTCTTAGAGTAGAATATCCAGAAACGCTTAAATGCGAATCAACTCATTTTTAATCAGTAGCCCAAAAATAAAGTTTCTTGCTTCTAACTTCAAAAATGATGGTCTTCCAGACTAACCTGTATACGAAATGTCAACCCCTATTTCTTCCCTCAGGCGTAAAATATCCAAAAACGCTTAAATATGTATACACTCATTTTTAATCAGTATACCCAAAAATGTTTCATATTTTTAGCTTAAAAAATGACGACTTCCATAAAAACTTTCAACCCTTATTTCACCCCCTCAGAAGTAGAACATCAAAAAACACTTAAATATTTACTAATTTTTAATCAGTATCCCAAAAATAAAGATTCATGTTTTTAACTTATAAATGACTGACACCCATAAAAATCTCAACCCTTATTTCACCCCCTTAGTGGTAGATTATCTAGAAACGATTAAATACGTATCTACTTATTTTTGATCAGTATCCCAAAAATAAAGCTTCATGTTTTTAACTTATAAATGACTGGCACCCATAAAAATTTTCAACCCCTATTTTACCCCCTTAGTGGTAGATTATCTAGAAACTCTTAAATACGTATCTACTTATTTTTAATCAGTATCCCAAAAATGTTTCTATCTTAAAAAATGACGGATTTCTATACAAACTTTCAACCCTTATTCCACCCCCGTAGGGGTAGAATATGCAGAAATAATTAAATAAGTATCTACTCCTTTTTAAACAGTATTCCAAAAATAAAGTTTCTTGTTTCGAACTTAAAAAATACGGATTTACATACAAACGTTCAATCCCTATTTCACCCCTTTAGGGGTAGAATTTTCAAAATTCGCTTCTTAGAGGGTGTCATGATATGTTAGTTTATAAGTGTACAGCCTAAAGTATAAGCTTTATGCTTCTAGTTCTAAAAATGATACTTTCAACAACTTACAACTTTTCATCCCCCTTTTCAACCCTTTACAGCAAATTTTTCCAAATAAAAAGTAGCCTATGTCCTTTCTCAGGCTCTAGACTATTTGTGTATCAAATTTCATTTAAATCGATCAAGTAGTTTTGGCGTGAAAGCGTGACAGACAGACGGAGTTACTTTCGCATTTATAAATTTATTAAATATATAATATAATAAATTTAAATATTAAATTAACTTAGTAATATTAGTATATTAGTATGGATAAAACATTCTTTGTTACAACAAAAAAAATTTTTTAACACAGAATGGACGAAAAATAAAACTATTATTAAATAGAGAAATAATTTTGATAAAATGCTCTCCTGAAATTCAAATAACTTGTTATACTCCGAAATGATACAATGAGAATTGTGTTCATTTAAAATTTTAAACAAAGAAGAGTTCTTGCTAGAATAGTTTTGCGAAAAGGTGTATGTGTACACAATCATCTGTGTGTGTATATGTGTACATGTATAACTAAAATCACTGCTTTTAAATGACCCTGTGGTGAGCGAGAGAGAAAGAATAGAGAGAATGCTCTCTTTCATTTTTAGTAGAAGGTTTGGAGGTTACGCCAGCACACTGCTTCAAAGCGGCTTGTTCGAGCCACATAATTTTTTTATAACATTTTACAAATGATAATAAGAACAAATAAAACTTAAATAGTATTTGCGAGTCTGACCCACAATGTTGTTTATACTCTTATTTTAATTACTTTTAATGTAAAACTTTTTGAAAAGATGAGAATCAGAAGAAATCAAGAACCGACTGAATGCGAGAGCTTTGGCGATCATTGGGGAGGCCTATGTCCAGCAGTAGATGACGATTAGCTGTAGTCGAAAACTTCTTAGGCGACGAGTAAAAAACTTAATTACATTTTAATATATTAAGGGAGAAGAAAGATTTTACGCTGAAAGAAAGAAGAAGAGAGCTATATATATATATATAGTTATTGTTGTGATGTTATTTATGAAATTTCACTTCTATTACGTATATGGGCGCAAGTCGCCATTTATCGGCAATGGTTTAAAATATTAATAATATAAAATAATTATTATATATTGTCAATTATCATTTTAATGTTTATATTTTATTATGTACATTTCTAAAACACTATTATGCAATAAGTAAAACTTAATTTGGATTCGTCTTGCAGCGCCACCTGTAGTGTGTCATAACGGACTATGTAATAAAAATATTATATTCTTTTTTAAGTAATTCAATTGTAATTAATTGGGAGCTATATTTAATAATAAGAATCAAATAAATATTCATTTTTAATATTAAACTATATTTTAATAATGAATTTGCAGTAATTGCATTAATTTATTATAAAAAGTTGGAGTTGTGAATATCCGTTTGATTCATTCGAAGAAGACGCGTTAGAAACGGGCATTGTTATAGCAACGCTATAGTGAATTTACACATTTTTTTGAAAAGACAATAAATTGTTAACATAACGAATAAAGATTCTATAAATTGATTGCGTTTCACTGCGATGGAAGCTGTAAACCCGACTACTTCTCCGACATATACGATGCTGTAATCGAGATTTTTTGTCTATTACGTGGAGTGATTTTATGAATAGGGACGGAAGTGTGTAACTCGCGCGCTATTTGAATTGACCAATGAGAGCGTGGGGCTAGAGTTAAAAAACCTGTATAGGATATGTTATCCTCAATTAACATTACAAAATAAAATAGCTTGTAAAAAACGAAAAGAATATCAAAGATTTTTTCATATTTTAAATGAAGTTACATATATAATCAACCGGAGTGGTTAAGACGGCATTGCCTTCATAACATTGTAGATTTGCCTCGCTACTGACCAACCCATTCTCCGAGAAGATATTTTCATAATGTTAATGTTGTTCATTACTAGGTGAAATGTCAAAAGTTACATATCATAAGCGACGACTGTAATGTTCGCTCAATTTTTTTTCTTTTTCATTTGTAACATTGTCGTACAAAAACAATCACATTGGTGCAGATAGATTTAGTACAAGAACCACGTTAACTAGGCTCACGCGAGGTAAAATTGAATTAAGAATAACAGTGTTCCTCTACATAAGCTATGTAAGTGTGTTTATATTAAAAATATTATTTCACTATCACAGACCAATATCTAAGAAAATATTTGCACTCTTAATACCTTGCTAGGTATTATAATGGACTCTTTGTTTATTAGTTTCTGGAATAACTTTAGCCGAGCAAGATTGCAATCTATCTTTAGATTTTGAAGCGCTTTAAGATAACTGTTTAAATCTAGACGAGGTAAAATATAGCACAATATAAACTTATTTATCCTTGTAAAATCGTTACATAACAAAAGTATATTTCGGCGGATAATCAAGTATTTAAGAAAAACACGTGCCCGGAAATTTAGTTAAATTAGTTTGAAATATTTCAAACTTCTCACTTGCAATATTAGTACAGATATGCATTGTTTTTAATTCAAAACATCTTGTTTTAATCAAGTAATATTTTATTTCTGTAACAGCAACGATTGGGAGAAGTTCAATTAAGTACGAAAAATAAAATTAAAAATATTAAATTGAAGCGAACAAACTTCTAGTATAAATATGATTATTATACTGAAATATTTTTTCAAAATATTTATATAATATGTTATAATATATTATAGTTTGAATAAAAATCCAACTTTTCCTGAAACAGTTTAATCAAAGGTTAGCTCTAAAGATTGCAATTCAAGTGTAAAGCGGAACGCTTTGGAAGTGCTAGAAATTGTTCAACGGCTTGCAAGTAAAGCTGCATTTTCTCGTATTTATGTTCCCCTCCTGAGCCCTTAAAGCTGAGTTGTTGCAATGTTCGTGATACGTGACGCTGTAATACGTTCGTATTTTGTATAACGTATATACAGCTGTGGTAGAGTATAATTCAGGGTGCGGGTATCGGCACGTACGGGTACGCCCACTTAGTAAAAGGAGACTAAGAAATTTTCTCAAAGTGTGTACATCAATTAACCACGTAAGTACATTGACCGTGGTAGTTAGGAACTATTCTATCTATATAAATATATGTAAGAAGGGTGGGGTGATATGGAGGTGATAGGCTTTCCATTGCTATTTATAAAAAATATCACCTAAATATTTTAAAAAAATATTTGGATTTGAAAAGAGTATAGTAACATTCACTTTTAGAGATATTATCTAAAGTAACTACATTTTATAAAAATAAATGATTATTTTTGTGAATAGTGCCTACGCAACTCCCAACCTGTAGGCGTTCGTGTAGAAACATTAGCGATAAGCGACCGTGTCAAGACTCGTAACGCCAGCCTTCGCGTTTCATTCCGAACCATCGCGTCAGAAAACAGAAATTTACTTGTGAACTTCATAATAGAATTCGTAATATTCTGTAGATCTTGTATTTTAGAATGACTGAATTAGGCTATTTATATACGGTGCGATGTCTAAGAAGCCTTATTCGGTACGGCCTAATGCAAAAGAAGTGGCGCCGTGTGTAAACAGCCGCTTTTATAACGGCTTTTGAATTTGTACACGCTCTTTCATGCACGCGACGAATCGTGATACCGTGTCACCAGCGGCGAGCAGTGTCGCAACTCTTACAAATCTTTGAGTTTATAAGGATTGCGGCATAATTTCACGCACAGGGTTGACATTTATTCGCCGTAAGTAAACAGCTTTATACTTCTAAGTTTTTATTATTGTTTTACTAACTATTCAAATGTAAAATACCCACACAAATTACTGGAACACTCTTAAGAAAGGTCGATGTTAGGTTTTATTGGGATTTATAACAGTCGAATAAATCCGATACATGTCCCATTGCGATTTTTTAAATATTACATTTATTTAAAATATTGAATGAGTTATCTAGAAACTTCGATTTAGAACGTGTCCTAAAACCTGTCATGCATAAATTTTATCTTCAAAAATTCCAAGTAACATTGTATTATACTGATGTGAATATAGATACAATTTTTAAACTTGTTTCATCATAACATGTATGTAAATATGCCTATTGTATCAGAAAAATAATGAAAACAAATAAAACTGTATATACAAGCAATAAAATGTTCAAACATAAGCTACAATGTCGTCAACGTGAAAATTGCGAAAATCCCAACAGGAATTCCAATTCAAACGGCGGCTGGTCTTTGCAATCGTAATAGTTCGATTCAAATTGTCACGTCCCAAACACTGTTCAGCATTCGAAAGACGACGACAATTTTTCCATAAACCGCGAAATGTCTGGTTATTTAGAGAACAGGGAAAGGGTCGGTTTGGAGCCTATTTGATAAGCCCATTCGGGTTGAGCGAAAAAAATTACACGTATTACCTAGAATAATTTCGTAAATTTACAGAATTTTATACTTTAAAAATTTTTACAGCAATGAGGAAGAACCTTTACAAGTATATTAAGAATATTAACGGTGAAGTGTATAATCAATTTTATTAAAGGATTGTAGTTTGTTTGATCCCATTCTTACGATTCGTTTATCAATAGCAACATCAGATTGCAATATTTATTAACTTGCTGTTATTCTAACAGTTCATATTTCCAAAATTACAAAATAGCTAATTTTAAGTTATTTTCTAAAATATTTATGGAAATATAAATGTAGTTCGATCTAATTTGTACCATGAGTAAAATTTCCATTCAGCGACAAAAATCTCCACACGTAATAAATAAATACAGTCTTGAAAATAAATTAATCTGTCTTTGTATTAATCTGAATTGTATAAATCTGAAAATGTATTAATAGTCTCGTGAACAAGACATTCGTAGATAATGTCGAAATATCGAGCTCCACCAAATAAAAATAAAAAACATGGCAAATATCCCGTTTTAAATACTGTTAGTAATTAATCTGTATTTAACTATACGTTATAAGTAAAAATACGAATATGGTGACTTATGGTGAAAGATGAATTTAAGTTGTTGCTATAAAATAATTTCCCTCAAAAGTATTTGAGATACTACGGAATTCTCATACAATTTTTTTCGTAGATGAGATACAGTTTTGTCAGCATGACCATCCATTTTTCCAGCCATAACGATGATATAAAAAGCAACGAGTACCACTAATAAAATATTCAACAAATAACCGTACACAGCCACAAAACACACATAGGCTGAAGTTTGATGTTCAAACTTTTTTCTGGTTAAAATATAAAGGTATTTTTACTGTTAAGAAATGTATGAAGCTAATAAAACTTTAGTCAATTTCTACGCGAATAAATGTGAAAGTACTTACAATGTAGCTAAAACCATGTTATTGTATGCGATTTCGTAAGTGTCTCCCGACTCCCTATATGAATGGTCCTTGTACAATAACAATGTTCGGGTTCTTTTGATAAATATTGCGAGTGTTTATTTGGCCACTGACTTCATCCTCTGGGACTGACGGATGACGAATGGGTGTATTTGTGCGAAAAATTGTCTGCTACGCCAAGACATCTGCTGAATTGTAGAGAAATGTGGAATAATTTGGCGAGGATAACAATTTAGGTTGGATAAAGGTTTCTATACTCGTCTACATTTCAATATATCATCTTCAGAAATAAATGAATCGTATCCGAATCTAAGTTACATATTATTAATTAATTTAAAGATCAAACAGCAAGGATATTTGTTAAAATTTAATAAATTCGCAAATTAGTAAATTTTTTAATGGAAATCTTGATTAACCCTTGGCTTTTTTTTATTCGTATCCCTTTGGGCTAAATTAATTCCGAATGAGTAGCATTATAAAGCAGTGGTAAGCTGAGTAGGCATCAATTGCAAAATGGCAGCAATCAATTCCGCCAGAACGAACGGACCGTTAGCCGGCTACTACGACAGGCAATCAGTCTCGACCGCTGGTCCAAATGTTAATTTCGTTTATGAGAAAATATATTTTAAGCCAGTTTTACACGTAAGGTTTTTTTTAGATGATTCTGATGAATTGAAACAAATAATTTCTGATTTGTATGTGATAGTCTACGATTGGTTTACCTTATAAATTTTAACAGATTTGTCAAGTGTCAACTATATTAGAGATATATATGACTATGAAAATCTAGACTATTGAAAGCAAATTTTATTCTTTAATTAATAGACCTTAAGGTCTAATGCGAAATGTGTAATAAAGAATACTTAAATATTCTAATTTAATTAAAAACATATTTAACCTT
This sequence comes from Vanessa tameamea, assembly GCF_037043105.1. Classification (NCBI taxonomy): domain Eukaryota; kingdom Metazoa; phylum Arthropoda; class Insecta; order Lepidoptera; family Nymphalidae; genus Vanessa; species Vanessa tameamea. The sequence continues at coordinate 3,328,125 of NC_087315.1, read as the reverse complement.
TTTGGTAGTAACTTAAATTACAATAATTTTAATGATACATTCTAAACAACTGAACTTGTAGCACTGACTCTTAATTCTGAATGTGTGTTTAAATTAATAATTTCGTGCTCAGCGGTGAAGAACAACTTAGTGACGTGTCGCAAGAAATTCTGTCACTTGTGAAGGCGTAAGAAGCTCAAAAGTGAATACATATTTATTTAACAAGGTTGTTTTCACTTAGCTTTTATCTTATTATAATTTTTTAATTTTTTTAATTTAAATCTGAAAAAAATATTTGGAATATACTCATTCCTCAATTTAAACCTTTCAACACTTGCACCGGTTCTAACTTTGAACCGTTTCCAGCGCCCAATGATAAGTTAAATATAAGCCGTCGTGTATCAGATACGTAAAGCGTGTCTGCCAAATTAATAGCTATTGTGGAGCGAGATTCAGTTCTAGCACGATTAATGGCGATTTGCTGAAATGTGTCAGGTTGAAAATTTCGAAACATAGCCGTAGAATCAGCATGCATTTTAGTTCAACGCCCATTTACTATATATATGTATGTAATAAAAAACTAATTATTTTGCTTCTTCTTCAAGTCGTATACTTCGGACAAGGGGTTAATAAAATATTTCTATCGTAGCATAAATATCTTAACATCATAAGCTTGCAATTGCAAGGCGTTCCATATTACCTATATAGATTTCAGTCGTTCGAATTGATAGTAATCATGATCATCTTGAATCAGCAGGTTTATAAGCAAACGAATTATGATTAAAAAATATATTATATATTATTTATTTGTGCTCTTTTCTACAAAATCTCTTTCTGCTATGTATATAAATGTATGCTTAAATTGAAATCTCAAATTGATCCAATCAGACTTTTGATCAATTCAGTATAACATATATGTCGGCGGAAAATCACGTATTTAAGAAAAACACGTGCCCTGAAATTATTGTTTTAATTATATTTAATAATTGAAAATTTTTTATATTAAATTAATAATATTTAGTGAATTTTGAGATGTTAAATTAGTTTGAAATATTTCAAACTATACTACGACATATACTATATTTTTATTATTTATGCAAAAGTTTTTTAACTAAGAACGAAAAGAAAATCTCGCTTAGGTGAATTAGGCAACGGTTTTTGGCTACTATTATTATTAATAGAAATGTATGAGGTGAATAATAAATTAAATAACGATTGACATATTACGTCATAGAAAGGCAGATGAACAAATGCGCTACCTTATAGTAAGTGGTCACCAACACTCATAAACATTGGTGTTGTAAGAAATAATAACCAAACCTTACATCGCCAATGTGCCACCAACCTTGGAAACTAAGTTCTTATGTCCTCTGTGCCTTTCCATTGGTTCACTCACCCTATAAACCAGAACATAAAAATAGTATTGATGATTTGGTAGAATACCTATTGAATGGGTGGAGCCTACCCAAGCAGGCTTGCACAAAGTTCTACACCAAGAAAATCGTAATTGACTCATTGGATGAAATTATCATCAAAAATAGAAACTCTGTCGCTCCAATGCGATTCATTATGAAACCGACGACAATAGCTCGGGTAAAAGGCCATTCCATTTTAATATTGACCTAGCAAAGCTCAGTGAATCTTGAATAGATCCTATATTTTAATAATTGAATTGATTAAAATACCGTGTAATTTACTTTGAAAGAAAATAATTTAAAAACTTCCGTTTATTCTTTCTATTATATACAGAGTGAGCATACACTACTTTTTATGAATAAAATTTGATTTTTAACAACGTCTCCTGTTGTTTTTTTCCTTATTAAAATATTTTCCGTCGTCCTGCGAGGAATAAAAACGTTGCCATAGCCACCAATCCTTATAATGGATTAAGCTCAGTCCTTCTTTTTAACAGAAATGGATGATGATAGTGCTTTTATAAAATAACAATTTAACAAAAAGACTTAAATGGAGTGAGAAAAGAGACTTCCTAGAGATCTCGAACATTAATAATTACAATGAATAAGAGAACGGCAATCTTACATAGACCAAGTAGCTAAGGTACCAACTCTGAAAGGTGCACGAAATTTGATCAGAAAATAGTATTAGTAATAGTCTTAATCTATCTAGAATATAGACTGTGTGATAACTCGTACCACTAAATACATGTAACTAATAAATATATTTTTTATGAAATAGGCAGGTGAACTGGCGAATTGGCCACCTGATAGTAGGTGGTCACCACCACTTATAAACAGACGCCGTAAGAAATTTTATTCACTCTATACATCTTCAATACGATACCAACTTCTTATGTCCCTTATGCGTGTAGTTAGACTGCCTCACTCACCTTTCAAACCGATGCCTGTACTGCTTGGTGGTAGAATATATGATTAGTGGTTGGTACCTACCCAGACGGGCTTGCACAAAGCCCTACCACCAAATGAAATGCTCAAATAATCCTGTTACATTATACATACGAACATATTCAACGAGTCTTTATAATATTTCTTTTTCCGAACGCTTATTAAATTATATCTTCTCGACCTTAACGAGAAGGCTAAAATTATTCACTTCGTAACAGCTTCCTTATTATTCTTAGTTTAAAAGAAAAATGAATGAGAATTTTTTTACGCTGGCAAACTTTATTAAGAACAGAAAAAGATTGATTAAAACAACTCGCTTGTTCAACTCACGAAGGCTTCAATAAAATTAAAGGTAACATTATAACTTCATAAATCAGACAAGAAATGGTAGATATCCTGTAGCTTAATTAAACGTCATTTTATAATAAATCACTGTAGCAATTTTGAATGGATATTTTCTTAGGGTATTTGAAATGACCATTAATATTCATGAATAGATTTCGTCATTTCGTATGACCATTTTTGTTATAAAAATATTGAAAGGCCGTGATCTTTTTCGTATAAAATTGCCGTTAAATACGCCTCTCTGAATGTTTTGTAAGTAATTTTTTGGGCCATCTTTTCTTCCAAGTATTTGTTAGTATTTCAAATATTTCTTAAAGGAAACCTTTATTTGGCTATAAAGAACCATTCCTTAAAGACCGCGGCCGTCCTTTGAATTTCTATTTAAAATAATAATCTTATTTATGTATAAGACTTTGGCCGAAATCTTTCGTCACATTTGTCCAAGCAATGAATACCCATTGCATTGATTTAATATTAATTTTATTCTAATCTATATATTACGTGGAATATGATATTTGAAGAATAAGATTCGATTGATTTTGTTATTTATATCTTGATCATTTAAAACATTTATTGTCATTAAATATCTCAAAGTTTTTTTTATATATCCTCCCATTTTACAATATATCATTACAACTAAATTACTAACTTAAAATTAAATAAAATTAAAAAAAATACTAACCAATAGATTTCAAGGAGGTTAAATACGAAAAAAATATATAAACAGACAATTACTTAATATAGAAAGACGTGCACGATGTCCAAATTACATAATATGTAATAACATATAATGTTAAGAAACATTATAGCAATGATATAACAATAACACACTCACACAATCTCAAAATTCACACCAGAACGAATCAACATAAAGCAAGTTCGCTCGTATGAAAAACACCTCAGGTAGCAGTTAAACAATTCCATACAATGAAGAAAAAATTTAACTCAAGGCGAAACCACATGTGTATAAAATAATAAAACATTTATGCATTATAATAATCATAAGCGCTTACAAATAAAAGAAATGGAAGCAATAAGGGCTCAGGATGAAGGGTCCGTGATGTAATCACAAAGTCGCGTGACCGGCGTTATTGAATACGTGGACAATGGACCAAATTATACTCTCCCTTTGACCCATAGGGGACATTCCAAAATCTTATTTGTATAAACGTTTCTTATATAAAAATAAACAGGGTCTCTGGACACAGCTTGAGGAATAATTTTACGTATATAGATTATCGATAAAAGCTGGAAATACAAGATCTTAAAATCTTTTAATAAATTCGAGGTTATTTTTTCATAGCTTGGAATTTATAAAAACAGATCTTTATTTTCAAAATATAATAGTTTAATTTTTATTATAGCTATAGATTATAATATGATAAAATATCCGTTTCGTTTTGCTGATATTTTTAAAAATGTGCTTATAAATCGTACAACGCCCGACGTATTTTTTCACGGGTTTTTATTTATTTTAAAATCTCTTTATATTTCAATGAAATATGGTTCAATTTAGAAAATGTAAAAGGCAGTATTTATCTGCATAAAACATACAACAATGTTTCAGGAAATATAATTTAACAATTAAATTAGTCTAAAGTTGTCGTCACTTTTTCCATTTTAAAATATATTTTTTATTGTTGTTAATTTTTGTAAAGAAATTTTGGAGACCCACGATTCTCAAAATATAGTTAATGTGTATTAGTTTTGACAGAGTCCGTTTCGAAAGTGCCTCGATCAACAATTTTTTCTCCGTCGAATCGGCATAATAAATAATAAAAATAAACATAATCAGCCTGTAAATTTCCCACTGCTGGGCTAAGGCCTCCTCTCCCGTTGAGGAGAAGGTATGGAGCATATTCCACCACGCTGCTCCAATGCGGGTTGGTGGAATACACATGTGGCAGAATTTCGTTGAAATTAGACACATGCAGGTTTCCTCACGATGTTTTCCTTCACCGCCGAGCACGAGATGAATTATAAACACAAATTAAGCACATGAAAATTCAGTGGTGCCTGCCTGGGTTTGAACCCGAAATCATCGGTTAAGATGCACGCGTTCTAACCACTGGGCCATCTCGGCCTTAATAATAATACGACAATAAAAAGAAATACAACCACATCATTAACTGAAACTATTAAATAAAGTTGTATCATAATCGAACGAATAGTAGTCAAAACCAAAATCAACAATGTTCATTATTCACATTCATACCAAAATACATTTCTTAAGGTATCACGTGAAGCTTACCTTATTTCTTACGATATACCAAAAATAACAGTTGCAATTTATAAATGGAATAACAAAGTAACACTGAGTACAATAACCTTAGGTAAAACGAGCAGATACGAAGAAATAAAACGGAATTCGGCTAAACACATATCGATCCAGTAAAGAAATATATCTCCCCAAAAAGCGTATCCAATATCCTCCGCCTACGGCTAACCACATCAATTGTTCACTCCGGCGGTTCGTTAAACTAATTATTACCTAATTGCCCGTTCCCTCATCTGATCCCTGACTTGATCAAGTATTCTTTTCTTTGTTAAAAGTGAAGTTGAACATTTCCGTTCAAAATTTATCGTCTCAACATTAACTGTCAGATAATCCTGTTTTTCTAATTATGGTTAATATTGTCTTCATTGTATAGAATACTTAGTCAACAGAACCATGGGTTAAATAATGACAAACAGCCTTTTTCTGTAGCTACTAATATTGTAAGAGGCCTTGATAGGCGTAGGCGATATCTGGTTTCAGTTTTAGGTCCAGAAATACAAAAATGCAAATAATTCCTAGCGATAAATTGGTAAACAGGTTTCTTTTCAGGTTAGTCTTTTTTATGTAATAGACAGGTGGACGGGCAAATGTGTCACCAACTGGTGATCTGCGGGTGACTGATATAAGATGTTATATTCCTCAAGCCTGTAGTTACACTAGCTCACTCAGCCTTAAAATCGGAAGACAATAGTACTAAGTGGTGCTGTTTGGCGGTAGAATACTGAAGAGTGGTACCAACCTAGATCAAGTGCCTTAGAATAGAGTTATTCATATACGATCACGTTGTTGAATATTGGACTGTACTTTCTTTATATTAATTTTCAAAAGTTATCAAAATAGGTGTCAAAGTCAAAGTCAAAAATCTTTATTCAATATAGAAGTGTTTACGCTTGCTTATTGATTGTCAAAAATCTACCACCGGTTCGGAATTTAGCACCTCGGACCTGAGAAGAACCGGCGAAAGAAACTCAGCGGGATATATATATATATTTTTTTTTAACCATTATTATGTACAATGATAATTATATTTTAGTTATTTGAAGTAGCCTGGAGGCGAGCATTTCATTCCCAAGGTGTGCAGTCAACTAAAAAGTCATTAGTGTTGTAATATCCTTTAGCACACGAACGCTCTTTAACGATTCTTTTGAATTTTATAATTGAATAATTTTGAACGTTTTCTGGGATCCTGTTGTAAAAACGTATACATTGCCCCAAAAAAGAGTTACTAACCCTGTGTAATCGGGTGTAATCGTGTATTTTTAATGTTCAATTAGGCATTGGCTTAAAGGAAAAATGTGTAGGAAAATCTATTTCTCGACGGCTCTTCTTAGTAGATGGTGCATTCGAAATCGCTGGTAGGTTTACAGTATTGTTATAACAATTTTTCAGGCTCACCCTGGAAAATTGTTAGAAACGCGCCTCGGATAGGCGCGTTTATGTTTCAGTTAGTTTCAATGTTAGTTAGTTTAGTGTTCAGCACAAACAGGCATTTATTTTCGCTTATGCAAACCACAAATAAAATCTCTTATATTTATTCTTTTTTAATATTTAATGGTACACTTTTTAAAAAGAAAAATTTTCTTACTATAAACTTGAACTCCAAAATCATCACATAAACTCAAATTCGAAGTTAAGGTTAGGTTTACTAGACTCATCTGGATAGCCATACCTATCAAATTATGACTGTTCAGTGCAACTTCCATTATAACATCCTAATCTAGTGTCCAAACAGTATGAACTGGTCCCAAGTTCAAATTTATTAGTTTAATTAGAAGCATAAAGGACAATGGCTTTGGTTGAGAGCGGTCTATCTTTAAGAGATCCTATCGTAGACTATTCGGTTCTTATTCTAAGTTTGCTGTAGTTTGAGAACAGCTATAATAAACTTAACTTCAAGCTTTGTACTGAGTTATATTTAATACACAAATTAGGCTTTTTCGTTCTCTTTATATACTTCTTTAATATTTTCTCTAGAGAAATTACTACAATGGGTTCAAACTAATAATTAGATTCGAAGTAAATTAGATAATTGTGGTTTGATTTCTATTGAAACTTATTTTTTGTTGAGCTAAATATAATAAGGCTTTGTGGATTAATTAAATGAAAACGTTTGTTTTTTCTAAATGGTAAAATGATAGCTTATTTTAATTTGCTTGGTGGGAAGGCTTTGCGCAAGCCCATCTGGGTAGGTACCATATTTTCTACCGCCGAGCAGCAATACTTAGAATTGTTGTCCTCCTGTATGAAGGGTAAGTGAGCCAGTGTAACTAAAGGCACAAGGGACATAATATCTTATCTTCCAAGGTTGGTGGCGCATTGGTGTAATGTAAGGAATGGTTATTATTTCTTACAGCCTCAATTTCCATGGGCATTGGTGACCACGTACCATCAGATGGCCCATTGGCCTGTCCACCGACATATTACATTCAAAAAAACATTAAAAAGTTTTTTAACAATTTTGTATTTTATTATAAATCACGTGTTATGAATAATCATTCTTCATCTTCATTTTCGTTTGTAATTGGTCTCGTGCTAGACGACGACAGAAAACATCGTGAGGAAAGAGTCGAAAGAAAATCTATCACATAGGTACATATCCGCCCACCCGTATTACCTAACTTTCTTTCAAACCTCCTTAAAAAGGAGAGCCTTAGCCCAGTAGAGGTAGCAGTTTTTATTTCATTGCTTACTTATTATAATAAAAAATATCTAAATATTTTCAGCCATTTATATTTGCATTTAATCATATATATATATATGAAGCATTTAAGCAAATCAAATATGTGTTATTCAAAATCATTTAAACGTAATATTTGATTGCTTCCTTCTGTCATAATAAAAAAAAAAAAAAATCCTGTTACGTAACAACTTGAAGGTAAGTCGATCGAAGCGAAAATATTGACGTAATTATTATTTTAATTTTTAACTTACTTCAAAGAAATATTTTAAAATTTTGGAACAAATTTTAACAATTACTTAGCAACGTTATTTTTTATTAATATAAAAAATAAGTAGACGGACGTACAAACGTGCCAACTGATGGTAAGTGGTAACTATCATAAATATATACGCAAGAAATATTAGCAAATTCTTACAACACTGATACGTCTCCAACCTCGGGAACTAACATGTAACGTCTTTTGTCCCTTACTGACCCTTCCAACCGGAACACAATAATACTGAGTATTGCTGTCTGGTAATTAATGGCAGTATATGTGATGGGATTACTATATATGGCACTACCCGGGTAGGAAACCCCATACATATTTTTAATATTCTTATCGTTTACCAAGTAACACTGTTAGCAAAACTTTTCATGATTTTTTTTTTATTTGTATTCGTAACGACAAAACCAATAAGTTTAATTCTGATTCACTTTAATATCAATAATTATCCTATTAATAAACACATATCTAGATAATTATGTATACATAAATAGTTACTACCAAGTTAAGTAATAGTATACGTCGTATATTAGATATAGTCGGACAGATTTTGATTTTTTATCTCAGTGCATATTTGCTGTAAAAGAAAGAAATCTAATCGAATGGTTAAGCTACTACAACACTGCACTTTGACTATATAACGGGTCCAATACATTTTGGTTTAATTTTAGGAAATCGTTTTTTGAGTCGGCTTAATATGGCGATTTCAAGAGTATTTTGAACTGCAAATAAAATGGCGGATAATAATTGTTAGAGATGACTAAATTATGGAAAGGCTAACCTAATACAATCCAGAGGATATATATCCACAAAGGCCAAAACCCTTTCAGGGAAGATAACTGGCTCACAATATTCTGTCTCAATAAGATGTATTTGTATATAAGAATTATCGTCAATAATAGAAAAAATTATTACATCCTTCTAATAAAAGCTTACAGGAAGAGTAAAATAACGTATGTCCAAATCATAGACTAGACAAAACACGTCTTAGGAAATAAGTTTAATGTAACTTCTCATGTTAAAAAATTACAAAAATTACAGTAGAAATATATATAAATTTTAAAGTTTAGCATTATATAGAACTATCTATTGATCCGTATCGTTTACAGGAGTATCATGTTCAAAGAGTAGATAAAGAATAAAATATTTTAGTTAATGTCGGAAAAGATTCAATCTCAAAATGTATCAGTAGTAGTACTATAAGTACAGAAAAAAAAACTGATTTACAAAATAATTTACATTTGTAACTAATTGTACTATAGAACGTACAGAAATTATTTCAATTATTGCAAAAAGTAGTCGAAAGCTTTGAACAGTAAAAAGATACACCTTACATAAGGATTTTTATTAAACATTTTTTATATAAGTAATAAATATAACTGTGCGATGCAATTACTAGAGATTCAAATTATGTTAGAAATTTATTATATAGAAGTTTGTTTGTTTCATTACTTTTTCGATTACTAATCTGATTAATATGGAACTTTTGAAATGTAATAGATTATGATTTTAGGTCTCATATGAGTAGTGTAGTATGTTTATATGTTAATGAAGTTATGTAGCCGGAAATAAAATTGTCGATACAGTCGCTTTACAGAAGAAAGATCTTAAAACCTTATCTATAAAAAAACTATATATATAAAATTTAAAGATCTTTAAAAATTATACATTAAATTCTGACCCATAGGATGCTAGCTGTATAAAAGCTAGATGGATGCTGCCATCTAGTTTTTATAGCTATAAAGTCACAACGACCATTTTTATGTATAAATGTAAGAAATAAAATATTTTATAGCGTAATTTATTCGACATATCGTATTAATTTTAGGGGAATTTTATTATAATTTTGTAAATTGAAGTAGAACAAAGATAGATCGCTTGATTTTAGTTTGCATCTCATTATTATTATCAAAAATATCATCATAATCTTGGTTTTACATTATAAAGTTAAAAGGTTGTAACTAGTTGCATATCAAATTGAAAATATTTTATTAATCTGACTATATCGATTTGTTTTATCATAATTAGTATCAATCAGAAATAAATTCTTGTAAGCAGATTATTAAAACAATAATTTAACTTTACCTAACCTTTGAATATTGCTGTAAGTATAAAAACACATACATAACATAAGAACCTCATAAGAGAGACGTAGTTTATGTAAAATAAGTGCATTCTTTTATTTTATCATTTGCTCAATGTTTAATAGATCGTCTTTTAAATTTGAAATTTGTGACAAGGACTTGAAACTGCCCTTACGTTTATTGGTTTAGACTTAAGAGAAAAGGTTTGTCGTTCCTCCGAGAGCTTTTTAACGACTCTAATAATTACACTTTCGAGAGAAACAGTATTCACTTTAATTACTCTTCTTTTAATAACACTATCAAGTGAACTTATTAAACGAAATGGCAATGTCAATCAGGGAATATTAATAATATGATATATTTTTTTATTATATTTACAATACGGGATTAACATCGTTTCATTTTAGGAATCATGTAATTATTGTCACGTTATATAGTTTGCCAGACGAGCATATGGGCCACCTGATGGTGAAGCTTAACCATTCCTTACATCACCAGTGCGCCACCAACCTTGGGAACTAAGATGTTATGTTCCTTGTTACTGTAGTTACACTGTCTTACTCACCCTTCAAACCGGAACACAACAATACTGTGTACTGTTGTTTGGCGGTAGAATATCTAATGTGTGGATGGTTCCTGCCCAGACGGGCTTGCACAAAGCCCTACCACCAAGTAATAGTATATTTTGTTTATTATGTCGATATTTTAAAGAATATATAAAAAACAAAATTAAAAAAAGAAGCAAGAATGTTAACTGCACCATAGCATACCATAATATCCACCAAATATCGTTTATTAAATAATTTACATTTTTTCAGTAGGTATTAACTCAAATTAGTTTTTTATCTGAAAATATTTTAAAATATAAAAATAATTAATTAGTAGTTCATCATCTTCATCGCAAGATTTACTTAACGATATACATTTAATTCATTCTTTTGCGCTGTCTAGCCAATTTTTAATTCTGCTTTCTTATATCGCCCTTTCACAAAGGCCTTTATGAAAGTTTAAGGCTCTTGCAAATCCGCTGCACATTTTGTGTGAAGCTGAATTTTCTCGACATAAATTTTGCATATTGCATAAACGTCTTTACTGTACATAAAAATATTTTATACCGCAAAAAAGAAACGCCTTCAACGAGTTACATAATTTCTTAGGACTTTGAAAACTGAAGTGTTCCACTGGCACAAGTTTCCTATATTACGTGTTTTCATTTACCACGTATTAAAATTCAAGAGAGTCATATAATCCATTCCCGGTTTATAATCTAAAAAAAATTACAAACTAAATTAGAAAAATGGGTTATTTCCTTTTTTTATTGGACTTTTAAACAATTACCGGTAAAAAATATATATATTTTTTTTTATATAATAAAGAACAAATAAGGGTCAACAGACTTTTTGCTATTAAAACTAAATTTAATTATTAGTTAACAAAATAAACGTGTAGTTAAATAAAGCTATCAGACGCTTCATATAAGCAATAAAGAACAGTGATATGTGTACAGCTATCTCCAATTTCGTCGTCCAAATTGCAACACAATTTGTAAGATAATTGTTAAGCTTACACGGTATTTATTAGTAAATAATTATATCTATTAATTAAAGTTACTTACACACATCTATATAAGATGTGTTTATTTTTAAAATATCTCATTTCCTTTTTTAAGTATAATAATGTTTTTTTTTTTTTTGATTAACTATTTTTCAGACATTCATTGAACACTAACCACTGTGTGATCTTCACACGTTATGATTTTTGGTAACTTTTTTTTTTAAACATTTCTATTGTATCTGAGAATTATTCCAATTTAATTCTTAATTATATGACCTCTTTGCAATGTATGACCACTCAGATATGCTTTAAATCGTATAACAAGAAAGAAAAAATGTCATTATCGTGGAAACCTAATACAAACAATTATCTGCCGGCTCCTACTAACAGTTCCATGGGAATATACTTACCATAAATATACTAAAACTTTAAAATATGTTAATATTTTATATATAATTAAATAAAACAAAAAGTAATTAAATTTTACTGTAAAAAAAAACTTAGCTTATCTTATAACGCATCACTTTTAAAAGTTTAACTTTTAAACTCTTAACTATTTTACCCACTTTTATTTTATCAAAATTAAATATATTCATATTAAAATAATATAAATTTATATTTATTATTATTGATAATAACTTAAAACAGTAATTGATTAATAATAAATAAATTCTTACCGACAGAGTCCGTACAACGAAACAACACTGTAATTCCCAAAAGTATTATAACTTTATGAAAAGATGGCCACATCATCACAAACCACGTTTCACATCTATAAAGTCACTAATAAAACCATACTACATTAGTACAAATGTTTGGATATATTTTGAATTAGTTACGAGTCCCGCGATAGGAAGCGATCGGATATTTAAGATGACGATAATATATCTCACCAACGTCCTATTTGCAACTGTTCGAGGGAACTTTGGCTTCTAGGAGCAAATCCTCCGCGCATGCGCCGTTTGTCAACAAACTTGTACGCGATTTCCTTCTGATAGCTCTAACGCTGTTTCCCATTTGAAATACAAGTACTATGTTCAGCGAGTATGAAAGTTGCTTTAACATTTTTATACGATAGACTATTTGATTTATAATATTATTATCTTTTCATGTAGTAATTCTACATCAATCATGAAATAGCAGTATTTTTTACAGTAGAAATTCCCTAATAATTAACTTAATTTTAGGTTTATAATTAATCGTTATAGAATATTTTATAAGCATCTTGAATATTATGTTAGAAATCATCCAAGGTGACTTATCATTTTAGTCTCAGCTTTGCACGAATGAAATATATTTTTTTAATAATAATTGATAAAATACTCCGTTCTTTTAAGGTACCTAATATTGAGATAAACAACATTTTGTTATAATAACAGTTTCGAACCAAGCGATCCCATCCGCCTGACATGCATCAATAAATTTAATAAATAAGCACGCACATTCAAAAAAACATCGAAAAATATTTTACTATATTTATAACTAGTTATCAAAGGTAGCTTCATACTAATATAAACGATATCTAAATTTACACAAGCTTAAAGTTAATTTGATTTATTTCTGCTTTAATATTTATATTATACTATATTATTATATTTTGGTTTTTATCTTTGATGTTTTACATCAATACTATCGTAGATAAAAAACAAAATTTTATGGCGAAAATAGAAATTAATGGATTTAGAGGTAGACGTTATTTAATATAATTCTTCGTCACAATATTGATTTGATTTTGAAACAAAATTCAATAATATTCCTCATTATAATATAATGATAAAATAAAAATTATCTTGTAAATTAATTTCGAGCAAAGCGGCGACTCTGCGTTTCCACTAAGAAACCACAAAGAAAAACCCATTAACATATTTACTGACTAGATCCGTGACTCACGAGTTCAGAATCTTGTAGACGTAAAAGCCAGCAGCTAAATTAACAAAACAGCTTTTTTGTTACTATTATTTAAATAAATAGGTTGACTGGCAAATGGGTTACATAATAAGTGGTCATCGCTGACCAAATAATTTCGCACTCTAAGAAATATTAAAACATACAAACATTGCCATTACGACACCAGGTTTGGAATTTTCGAATTAAGATGTTATGACCGTTGTTATAACACATAAATATTTAAACTAACTCTTTTACCGATATAAACTAATCGAAACCTGATGTATATGCAATAATATAACTAATTATCCATCTATATTTCTATTAACTATAAGACATCTTCTTTTTTTAACTATATGACATAAAAATAAAATATACAAAATATTTAAATTTTTTGTACATAGAGTTACGCAGCATACACACTCGTTTTGAGTGGCACTCGACAGTATACAACATTCAAAAAATGCAATTTTTTCAGAACGAATTGAATAAAAATCGTGCTAGTTACGAAACTTTTATTTATTTATATCAATCAAACTTCGGCTATTAACTGTCATTCCCTAATTTATCATTGTGAACATTTATTATACAATTTAAATTTATGCAGATGAGTCATAAAATTTCCTTATTATTTTGAGTGAGAGAACCGAGATAGATTGACGTGTTAAAATAGAGAAAAAAAAACTTTAATTACCAATAAATCTATATAAAAATAAAATAGGCGTTTGTAATACCATAAAAAACAGTCTGAAAAAAAATTTATAACGACAATAAATAAGTGGTTGCTGTATAAATATTAACATAACGTTATTTTTAGTAGTCAGTGCAATCATTGCATCTCACAAACCAATCGAAAACTATTTTGTTGCAGGGTTACAGGAGTACGGTGTCCCATCTTGGAGAACTTTTGTGTTATCTCTATAATGTTAATGTTGGAGGGGAGACTCGGGAAGGTTGAAGATTGAAGATATGCAATCTGCCCCTGAATATGAAATTTATGGAATATATTACCCAATATCGCAAAATGAAAGGTGTTTTCATAATTGTTAATTTTAAAGGGTTGTATTTTAATCAAGATGCTTATTGTAATATTTAGTCAGCTTTTTATATATTTTTTATATATAGATTAGCTACCTGCCCCTTCTTTGTACGGATGAAAAATCAATTTTTATTTATTTAAAATCAATCCTTAAGCCCAATTGTAAACAGGAAGTAGGCTCAAATCCAGAAAAAAAAAACATCAAAATTTGTCCAGCCGCTTAGGAGGATGTTAGCAAAATATATATTTAAACAAGTTGATACTAATATACAGCTGTTTCAATTGAAGATATGTGGCATATACGACTACAACTTAATGTCTAGACGTAATATATATTAATCTTTAACGGATAAATCAGAAACTTAGCGTGAATTCATTGATTAAGTAACGTTAACGACTTCCAACTTGCAACACATTCTAAACAGCATCAAAAGTGATGAGATGCAACTGTTTGCATACAGCCTTCAAAATAAGCACACATTAATGAATCTTATTCCAAAAGCAATAAGGGCTATAACTATTAAAATTACAAAATTCAAAGCCGACGAGTGTACAACGATGTTGGTGATTGATGATATTTAGCTTACTGTTCGCGCTGACATAGTTAATGTGTGTACATAGCTTGGGCCAAACCTTTCCATGAACCGAATCTCAATCAAATACAATTATAATTACAAAGACATAAGGATCAAATTGGTCTGAAAGTTCAAATATAAATATGCCATTTATTTCGCTATGATATTGGTGTTAGGTTGTAAGACAATATATCTTTTAGTCTTTAAGTATCGTAGACGGCGAGCATGGCTTTTAGTAGACGAACTGGATCAGATTTCTCAAAATTAACAGTGTTGTGTATAATATAATGTAGCCTAAAATAATTATAATCTTATTCATTAAAAACTATTTCATGTATATTTAAGTACTACTAAGTTTTTGTTATATGAAGTATTAATGGTTTTTTTTATTTAACACCACACCGCGATTTATTAATACAGCTATCGGTCTCAATTGGCACTATGTTCGTTCCATTAAGAGTAAAATCTCTTTCATGAGTTCTAATATATTTCGATTTTTCCATTCGACATTGATGTAAATAGCTTTAAAAACACTTTTAGTCGACGGCCTGACTAAACAACATATATCGCCAATTTAAAAGCGAACGACATAAAAATAAATAAACCGAGTAAACAACCTATGGCCTTTACAAATATACATCGTGTGCGAGAAATAACCTTCCACTGTGCAACAACCAGACCAGACAACTGCACTTACTACAAGATATTAAATAGTCGATAAAAAATGTGTCTTTACCAATTCTGATTTGAACGAATGATAACGTAAACGATTTCGCTGACATTCTTAATAACTCAATGAATGATATTATTATTATTTTTATCTTTATTAATTGATTATTTTTAATTTATATTTTTAATACATATTGTGCACTGTGAAAGTGCATAGTGAGGCTAACTGTAAGTAGTAGAACATTTGCCAAGATAATTTGGAAATGTATTTTTTTTTTTATTTTGATGTGATATTTTATCTACTGTTGGTTGTCCTACTGAAAATAAAATAAAAATAAAATGCTATATAATTTTGTTTTTTATTTTTCGTTAATTATTTTTATTTCGATTTTAGTTTTTTTACAAATCTATTTTTTTAATAATATTATGTTATGTATTTGTGTTCCAATTATTGTATTGTTTAAACATTACTGAAATCCTCGAGATATTAAACGTGAAATCAATTTCAATTCTGAATTTGTCAATGAAAATATCCCATTTTGAATTTGTAAAATATATATAGTAAATGTTAGTGACATAGCTTGAATGAAGATTTGTGACATGGCTCATTCGTTTCTTAACGAAAGTACTTACTATTACAGCCTTTCGAAATCATTATAGGTTTTGGAGGAACGGTATGCGCGCAAACACGTCGTTGGAGCTAACTTTCCCGTCTTCTATACAGTGGTAATGGAGCGGAAGAGGCAGATTCTAGTCCGCGAAATTGGATGAAACCTTTCATTGTGAGAAATGCGTGCGTAGCCTCCTGCTGTGAGACTGTAGTGATATAGAAGATGGTGGAGCGGGTAGAAATGGGCCGTGCCTATACAAATGACACAAAAAGCACAAGGTTCAAAACATCTCAGATGACATCATAGTTGACATCGCAATTGTGGAAAATTCTTCTGTTTTATAATATCAATATCTATGGTCGATGGTGACCATTTATTTAATAATTAAAAATAAATAACAAAATAACATTTTTATTTTATTAATGTTAAAAATTTGTTAAATATGATATTATACGTAATTACTCAATTAGTTCGATATTTGTACATATGTATATTCGTTTGTAGAACATTATATATTTAAATATTTGAAATGTTTAAATCAATCCGTAATCGAATTAAAATTATAGCAGATTTGTTTGCACGAGCCTCTTTGTGTCACTGAACTCTTGAAACTTTACGTATTTTGAATAAACTTAACAATGAGCTTGAATTGATACCCACTCATTAGGGAAGACCCCTTGGAGATCGGCATTCATAAACTCATTTATACTCGTATATATAGTATATAAATAGTATAAAACAAATTTGCTTTCTGTTTAAATCGGAAACGCCAGTTTTTTTCTTCTAATGCTGTTCATCATAAACTCTTGTACGGTAATTTCTATAGGTCACGATGATATTTTAAAAGCGTGATAGAATTAAATTATAGTTGTAAAATACACATTGAGTAGTCTGTCGCGTCTTAGGTGTAAACTTGCATTCATTTGTTTTAGGAAACAAACAGCGCTATCTATTATTTTTATTACATACTAAAACATAGTGCTGCATACTACATTAGATAATTTGTACATACTGTTAAGTACTTGTGCCAACTCTCAAGTAATTTGGCTGAAGAAAATTATGTCGTAATACAAACTTTGCCACACATGTTTGCCTTCTTAAAGGTTCAATTTTATGGAATCCTGATATACGTATTCAGTTATTAAATAAATGTGTCTTATTTTTTTCATACTGAAGATACTTTATTTATATTAAAAATATATATATATATATATATATTTAGCCTTAATTAAATTATTAACAAAATTCAAAATTCTTACGAATTGCGATTCCCGTGGAATCGTAATTTCGATCCTCTGGGCAAGAAATAAATGAGCCCCCCATGTCATACCATGTCACCATTGGAGGCAATAAGGCAAGTAATTACACTTTTAATGAACTTTTTTTTCTTATTGTGTCTTTCATTCAACGATATTATTACTAGCAAATTTTCTGATATTTTTAACTCTCCGTTTGAACAACGAACTAAAAAGTATCAGAAAAGAAGAAGATATATGTAATCGATAAAATCGTTCTTAATTTATGGGATGACCGGGGGAATAGGGTTTCGTTTTTTGGTTTGTGAACATCAAAATATGACACATGATTTGTATAAAAACCGTTACTATTGTAGTTAAATTACTATAGTATACAAGTGTGCCCGCAAATACGGGTGCACTTTCATGATCTGTTGGGACGGCAAATTCAATACGACCGAAAATATTTAAACCAGCAGCCAACAGCTTCACGTGCTTTCCGAGGTACGAGAATATACACACTTCCAACTTCCAGACTTAGGGCTGTTAATGAGTTTTTTTCGGTAAAAAAACTCGATAACTATTTATCGGCCCGATCTGGGGTATGAGCCCAGGACCTCCGGATCTGCGTTACATCTAGCCTCTACACCAACGAGTCAGTCGCAGTTAATTTAACATATATATTAAAATATATTTCTATGATATGTAAATACATAGTATCGGTAACATTAACCATCAGATGGTCCATTTGCTAGACCGCCTATTTATTTCAAATTGAAAAACAAGTACCCAAATGAATTCCAATTCAAACATCGTATGAGATATGGGGCTAAGATAAACGAAGACAGAAAATTGGCAAATTCCAACATTTCTAATCTAAAACGTGGTAATGATAGCGGCTGCCCATTAAGCTGCTTGCGTTTGCTATTTGTGGTTTGTTCATCTCGCAATTTCATGTTCAAATGTGACAGCCTCGTCGCCTGATTTCCATCATTTCTGTTCGGTTAGCTGTTGGAGGTGGTCTATTGGTCTTTTCGTATGACATATATACGTCTAATCGATTTCTCTAGATAAATACTTATAACTGTAACAGCTGGACTTAGGCCTTTTTTCTTTTTGACAAGGTATGAATGGATAATGATATATCAGATATGGGAATTGTACTGGAATTGCGCAGAAAGTACCTCCTCGGACTATTTACAATATTAGTTTTAAGATATAATTACGCGATTTTTTTTTTATCTTATAAGTATTTTAACGGCTGCTTCATGATATATTTATGATAATATAATGTTTATACAAAATAATATACAAGAAAATTTTATTAAAACTGATATACATACTATTAATGCAATAAATAAAAATTAACTTGTAAATACTGCTTTCCGCTTGCATACGGTACAGAGAACGTTTTTGGACAATCGTATACGTAGATGTAATACGGGAAATATAACCAATTTACCATTTAACAAATTTATAAAGTTTGTTAAGATTGATCAATAAACCTTATTATTCATTAAAATGATTCTTTTTGGAAAAAAACGCCTTAATTTAGGCTCTTGTTCTATCACAGGACTGATTAAACATTAATTGTGAATTCATTGATTTCAAATTGAAACAGCATTGTAAATCTGTTTATTTAAAAAGAACAACTCTTCTCACTAGAGGCTGCCCTTCAAAACAGTTGTAGTGTTTAAATATTGACGATTCAAAAACGCTTTATTGTAAAATTTACTTGAATAAAATGAATTTGATTTGATTTGATTTATAGCACAATTTAATTTCCACAATATGCTGATTTTTCACAGTCATATTGAACCGACGAAATCTTGCCCGAAATCTTCGGTTAAGATTTCTGTGTTCAAACTATTAGGGCCTTGGTTCCAATTCCAAGTTCAGGACCTGCAATAAATCCTCATTATGTCTCAATATGTCACTTCATTACTATATTAGGTTTCATAAAGCTGTATAAGATATTATTATTAACAATATAATAAATAACTAAATATATTATAGAGATATTTTTTTTATACAATCATATTGTGTGTCTGTTAAGATTAATCACATCGTATTAAACATTTAGTCTACTCTGGATTAAAAACGTTTAATTTTAATACAACAAATAATTGAATTACTTATAATTATATAACATTTTTATTGCCTCGTCGGTCTAGTTACTAGACAAAAAGCTGAAAATTCCGAGGACCGAACCCAGGACGGGTTCTAACCTAAGGTCGGGCTGATCAAATATTATTGGGTTTTTCTATTGAAAAGTATGTGCGACTCCGTGTCTTGGGAAGTATTGAAAATCGTTTATCTTGCGTCTGAACTCTTTTTTACACTTATACTCTAAAAATGTCCTTGACTAAACTACTTGACTAGTCTCCCTTGAGATTGGCTGCCGTAGCCGATATCGATCAGGATAAAACCATCATACAGCATTTTAGTCAAATCCGAAACTACATTAATTACTGAAATAAATAATTACAGAAACAATCTAAACTCAATAACGTAATGAGTAGTTACTATTAACAATTCAATAATAGAACAACGCAGAACTGTATATTTAAAGGAAATCTCGGTTAAATTTAAATTGCACGAACGATTGGAGCAAATTTAATAGAAAATAAACAGGCGGGTCGGACAAATACGAACATAATTCCCAATCCAGGTCTAATAGCTATTACCTTTATTTGCGAAGGTCAACGAATTGATTGAGCGGTCGCGGGAACCAATAACGGTGAACTAACAATAACGAAGCCTCATAAACATGTAATGAAATTAATAAAGTTATGTAGGTATGTTTTTTCAATGTTATATCATGTGATTGATGCTGTTTTAGCCGTGAGCCGAGATGGGCCAGTGGTTAGAACGCGTGCATCTTAATCGATGATTTCGGGTTCAAGCCCAGGCAGGCACCACTGAATTTTCAAGTGCTTAATTTTTATTTATAATTCATCTCGTGCTCGGCGATGAAGGAAAACATCGTGAGGAAACTTGCATGTGTCTAATTTCAACGAAATCCTGCCACATGTGTATTCCACCAACCCGCATTGGAGCAGCGTGGTGGAATATGCTCCAAACCTTCTCCTCAAAGGGAGGCCTTAGCCCAGCAGCGGGAAATTTACAGGCTGCTAATGTAATGTATGTATGATGCTGTTTAAAGAAAATATGATATAAAATTAACATTTGTACTTGTCTTTATTAGATGCATTCAAGCATCGGTAATTTTCAAGCCTAGATAACACAAAATATTGTGCTTAAGCGTGACCGCACATTAAATACAATTATGCACAATCATGTTCATTATAGTAACTTCTGCTTCATTATTTATTTTAAGTTTTTTTTTCCTTTACTTTAAGCTGTCTTTTTCGTTCTTAAACGTTAGGTTAGGTTAGTTTACTATAAGGTGACTACTGAAAATTAGTGTTGCTCAATGTGGCTTCTAAGGTGGCCAAGATAAACGGAGGGGCTATTCTGTTTGTGACGCGTTGTTATTAAAAATGCATGTTTTATTTTAGATACCTGTCCTTTTTGTACTTTGTTAATAGTGCATATCTAAATAAAGTGTTATTATTATTAATAATCCGATTAAGTGGCAGCCCAACCAGATCGAAGAAAGCTTTATATTATGCTTTCCTGTGTACATGAGCTTACATTGTATTTTTTTTTATATATAAAATTTAAAAAATGGCATGCATGTTGATATCCATTCATGACCTTAGAGTCCGCATCAATATGAGCTTCATAGTAAAAGAAGGAATTAAAACATAAAACTGTATTATGATAATTCACTATTACAAAAAAGCCGAAAGAGCCTCAACGTGATGGTCAGACCAGTTCAGTAGCTGCAAATCAAGCAATGTCTGCACCTTTACGAGGATGACTACTGACAGATGCGATGAATGCTTTCATCAATCACGTATATTGAGAGTCTGCACCACATTCATCATGATCGCGATCATGATTATAAAAAAAAAGATTAAAAGGAGAGACATACCTGTGTCGACTATGTAACATTGCAGTTAATAAAATTAAAATAAAATTTCATCAACGTACACGTTTTCGTATAATGATAATAATTATTATTTTGATTTATCGTGGGGGCCGTAACAAAATTTAATTAAATTGCAAACTCTTTTCATCCTTGCATTAATGTTTTTTACTTCCGAATACAGTATTATGAAAATATATTTTATTATATGTATTTTTTCATGTTGACATTAAAAAAAACGGAAGCTGAAAAGTTTGCAGTTTTCTTTTTAATGGGATAATTAAATTATTTTCGTATAACGAAGACCAGCACACTAGTACCAAAAAAACTCAAATAAATAAAAATTTCAGCGTCTATACAAAAAAAATTACATTGTCGAACATGCTAATATTACATTAACTATATGGTACTCTTCAATATATTCTAGCAATATTTAGTATTGTCATATTCTATTTGAAAGGTGCGTTAACCAATTTAACTACAGCTACTACACTAGGGATATGACATATTAGTTCAAAAGGTTAGAGACGTATATACTGATACGACTCACTCGTTAGTAATTCAACGGAAAAAATGACTACAATATGTTTTAAAATTTACTATTAAAATGCTTCGCTTTAGCTTTACAAATGCAACGCAGATGATAAAAGTAAAACAAATTTATATGTAACGATTTAATCTAGATTGTTTCGGAGTATTGTTCCGTGTTCTTGCGAATTCACTATTCCCCACATGTTCTGAGATTAGAGCACATTTAGGAAAAGTATTATTCGTTATGAGCTTTAATATTGGTACTAGTCATCGCCCGAAGTTTCGCTAGCTTGTGGGAGAGGGACTAGATATTTTTCTGTACCCCTGAAAACGTTGCAAAACATCATAATAATCGATTGAGTAAATGTCTTTATTATATACATACACTTTCACGTATAATAATATTAGTTAGTTTAATAAGTAGTTAATTAAATTACACTAGATCTACTTCATATATAAACTTAGAAATGGGAAAATTGATTATCCTCTTCAACTCCATTGATGTCAAGGTTACTTTTTCGTGTTAACGCTCGTAATCTTATTACAAAACTTTGTTCTATCTCATAGATCGTTAATAGGTGCCAATATTCGAATCCCGAGACTATAAGATCTTGAATAATGATGGTAAAGTTGCGGAGAAATATGCTGACAGACTCAATATTTATATTTAAAGATTGGAACTAGAAATTGTGCTTGATATTGTTCAATATAAATTTAATTTGGAAACACGGTGATCAAACATTGATGGTGTATGAGTCATAAAGAGCGTATACCATCCATCGGTCCATTCGTCACAAATCAACTTTCTGCACAAATATAACACACGAAGATCAAATTTTTTTTATATAAAACATAACCTAACCATACATAGTTTAGACACAATATCCACAATATGCGAAGTTTCAAGTACAGCTTCTAGAATTCGGAGAAATTGTGGTCGCGAAAAACATCGTTAAAGATGTTTTCGTGTGAGGTGCGTGCCGTTTAAATCATAACTTTTCTAACAATTACCATAAATCTGGCAGAAGGGGCGAGTAAATCACATCGCGGTACAGTTACTTGTGTATTATGTATGTTGAATATCCGATTTAGGTCGTTTAGCGTATTGAATTACGGATAATCAAGATATAGTACTTTTTTTGTTCGCTGTTATAATTCCCAAAATATGCGTACATGAATATTATTATAAGCTTAGATGAACCAGTTAAAACAATTGAATTTTATTCGATAATATTAATGAGAAAACCTGGATGTTTGAGATGAAATACTGCAACAATCAACAAACCTGAATTGGAGCAGAGTGGTGGACTAATCCCAAAACCTTTTTCTCTAAAAAAGTGGAAGCTTTTGTCTAGCTTTTCTGGCTGTTGTATTTAATGTTACATATGACTGATTAAGCTAGGTTTATTTATAAATGTTGAGATAAAAATATGATAAACTTGTTAACGAGGTTATAAGTTTCTCGAGAATTTCTTTTTAATCACGTCCACGGTTGTATGGAATCGCATGAAATTTATTTTATTAAAGTATGGCCTTAATTGGTATCATATATTTTTCAGGAAATAAGGAATTATTTACTAAAAAAAAAAAATTGCTTTAGACGTTGAGTTTAGAGTTTAGAGTTTTTTGTTCTCATGAAGATTTATACTATAACTTTCACATAAAAAAAAAAAAACAAAGTAATAGAAGCGACTATTGTAGTGAAGGTGAACGTTGATAGTCAAATGCTTCATAAGTCTGTGCCCGGGACAGGTTCTGAGTTTCTTCCAATATATATATTTATTTATTTATTGTGGGAAGAAAGTATATATGTATATATATGTAAGAAGCACAGTCTATTTAAGTCATCGACGAGCTGCGTTAGTCATCGGAGCGTTCACTCGATTGTCACTAGAAGAAACTTAAAGTCTAATTGTTTATTAAACAAATACTCTCTTTAGTTAATTCCACTTCTGATCTCTTACAATATATTATTTATATTGATTGATTAATGGAAATAGATAAACATACCTGCGCAATCTTATTATAGAAACAAATACTTTGTCCCAGGAAGGACGAATCGAGTTTGCGAAGTTGGAAACTTGGTTTATAAGTTTACATTTACCCCTCGTGTTTGAGTAATGATGGTCGCTGATCCTATCAAAATATTATTTATCTCAAAATATCTATAAATAATTCCTGTAAGTATTATTATTGTGACACAATTGTAAGTTTTCCTACTTTGTTAAAATCATCTCGAAGTGATTCTCGGACTCTAAGATTATTAATATATCGGAAGGATAATCTTGCAAAAGGAAAATAATATAAAAATATATAGTTACTAGCTGTTACCCGCGGCTTCGCCCGCGTAGAATGTGAATGTAAATTTAAGACCTCTTTGTATACCACATTGGTGTGTATTTCAGCCCTTAGGGTAGAATATCCAGAAACGCTTAAATGCGAATCAACTTATTTTTAATTGGTAGCCCAAAAATAAAGTTTCATGCTTCTAACTTAAAAAATGAATGACTCCCATAAAAGCTTTCAACCCTTATTTCACCCCCTTAGCGGTAGATTATCTAGAAACGCTTAAATATGTGTCTACTCACTTTTGATCAGTATCCCAAAAATAAAGTTTCATGTTTCTATCTTAAAAATGACGAATTTCACTACAAACTTTCAACCCTTATTTCATCCCCGTAGGGGTATAACATGCAAAAACACTTAAATAAGTATCTACTCCTTTTTAATCAGTATCCTAAAAATAAAGTTTCATGTTTCTAACTTAAAAAATTACGGACTTCCATACAAACGTTAATGCCTTAGCCCAGCAGTGGGAAATTTACAGGCTGATTATGTTTTTATGTTTATACAAACGTTCAACCCCTATTTCAACCCTTTTGAGGTAGAATTTCCAAAATTCGTTTAGTTTATAAGAGTACAGCCTAAAAAAGTTTTATGCTTATAGTTCTAAAAATGACAATACTTTCAACAACTTACAACCTTTCATCTCCCTTTTCAACCCTTTACAGCACTTTTTCCAAATAAATGTAGCCTATGTCCTTTCTCAGGCTCTAGACTATTTGTGTACCAAATTTCATTTAAATCGGTCCAGTAGTTTTGGCGTGAAAGCGAGACAGACAGAGAGACAGATAGAGTTACTTTCGCATTTATAATATTATATATATATATAGTATAGAAGTATAGATTTAAGCAATACGACGTAAGATAATAGCAAAAATACAGAAGATACTAATCAAGCAGTATTATTATCTGTTAGTAACTTTTCTATCACGTATACTGTGGAGCTAAGTCTTCCTGTTAGGGACGATAAATGGGATTAAGGGACAATAAATACATATTTACTCAGTCTTGTTGAGCAATGTGCCAGAAAAATGATTTGTTCGTGCCCTACAAAGTATCAATAACATGACAAATATAACAAAGCCCGAAGAAAGAACAGGTTCGTGTATTTATTATGCGAAGTTCGGCGTAATTCAAAATATTTTTCTAATTGCATTTATATAATTTAATCATAAGAATTTACCTTAACTGAAAAGAAAATATTTATTTCACCCCTTCTATAACACTCGTCCACAAATTTAAATATTCACAATTTAGTAATAAAATAAACACTGTAAATTAAAATGATGTGAAATAGTCTATTATATTAAACTTTAGGTTTAATTGGCGGCAGCGAGCAACTTCATCGTGAAGTGTACATGTCAAATTCGCTCTCAAATTTTTCATAACACGCTAAAGAAATATAACTGCTAAAAACGCGATAGCCCATAATTACTTATTTAATAAGTCTGGAGAATAAATCACATTCTGAGACCGCGCTTTATTAATGTCTAATAACATTTAATAAAAAACTTATTTAAACTTTGTAAAACAAACGTTCAAAGGAATTCGAATGTAACATTTTTGTCACGGAATCGCAATGGCGTTTGCATCGCGTTTACAATTGCAACGTGTGATGGAGTGCGTTCAACACGTCACCGCTATTGTACGGAGGTCGTTTCGAAAATTGCTATCAAGGCCATACAATTTGTTTTAATATTTCACACTACAACGCGTTGTTGTTTCATAAATAAAAGTCCAACAATACGCGTAAAAATGTTTAATGTTTATTGAACGCTCCATTTCAAATGTCCTGTGTTGTACGTTTTATTTATGGATGCGAAAGAATTTTGTATTAAATAGTTATTTTGTTTATTCATAAATGTTCTCTTTTCATCAACGAAATTTAACTAACATAGATTATACCCTAATAATATTTTTTGCTGTCATAATAATTTTAATACTCGTACACATTTTAAATCAATATTAAGATATATATGTAGCTCGTTATAAGGCGTCCACGGATAATGGCACTACATCTGTTTACCAAGACTGGACTACTTATGTAGTTTTGTTTTACAAACTTTTGACATGATTTTCAGAAGTGACTATTATTTTAATAATATTTTGCAGGAAATTTCAGTAAACACTGTTTTAATTCTTCCACATTCATAGTTCTTTTTTTTCTATGAATCCATTGTAATATTTTTTTTTATTTAGAGATGAATATTATTAAATAAATAAAAAAATGTATTTCGTAAGCAATGGTTTCTCCGCTTTTTGCATATTACGTGATTATTATTTTATGTAGTTGAATTATCGTAACATAACTTTTATTTCCTTGTTATAAAGTTAAAAATCAAGATTAACATAGTCAAGGGGACATAATTTTTGTTTAACAATTAAATATAGCCTTAACCATCTAATGAAGTACTCAATGGTAAATAGACACGACATATTATAGTACAGAAATGTATACAATCACAAGCACTCTGATGAGATGCCTAATACGACACGAAATAAGAGAGTTCACGCACTGAACCAATGGCTTTCTGAGGAACAACCTTTTACCCTGACCCGAGATTTGAACCCAGGACATTAGGGTATGTGGCTTACAAACAATGAGCCAGATATATTATATGTTTTTCTTAAATACATCAAAGCGTACTAATAAAAGAGCCACCTGTTTGTAAGTGGTCACCGCGGCCATAAACGAGAACGGTGTAAGAAATTTTAATAATTTCAATGGACTCACAACATGGAATCTAAGTTGTTAATAATATCCTTTGTGCCTCCATACTGGTTTATTCACCTTATAAAGTAGAACACGTCATGAATAAAAATAATTACTTTTTCGCGGTAGAATAGTTAATCAGAGGCTGGTACCTACCCAGACGGCTCGCACAAAGCCCCACAACAATGTAAAGCAACACGTACTTCATATGTTAGCTCTTACAAAGCCAGTGTTAAAGAGAAACTTTATATTACTATTTCAACAAGCCCATAATCCACGATCCTTTTAAAAAGTCTAATTTATCTCGAGACCGGCTTCTCTGTCCGGTTGCTAATTACGGCTGCTGCGGTTAAAACTTCGACCATCGCTTCACATTAAACAAACTTGGCAAAGATACTTTGTAATACTCTACGACGCTCTAAAAACTACTAAGTACAATTTAGTTTAATCTTATTGATGCTTTGTTGTCGTAGAGTGACCATGAATTTTTGTTTTAAAGGATAATATATGATCATATTTGATACGAATAAAAAAAATAACCATAAATAGCAAGGTATGGGCAACACCCAGTGAATGTCCCGAGGCTAGGATATTTAATAGCCTCCTTTCCCCTTTCGATTTCCAATGTAGGTTGTTGGTCATAAATAAACAAGTATTACACCGAGCTAGAGATAAATATTTTTTTGTATATAATTTATCTCGCATTTGGTGGTGATGGACAAACAATCTGAGAACTCGTTTAAGTTTTTAGTGGACTAACTCGGCTCGACCTTAAATATTACGGATAAGGATTTTGAGTTTGTTCTACTACGTGAGTTATTGATTGGTCAGCGATTGCCGCATAGTTCTATTTGAGTAATATTTATAAAGGGCTAGAAAGTTTGAAAACTGATTTAGTAGCCGCCTAAAGCAAACTATAGAGTTTATAGTTAAATATTTTCGTAAAGTGATGTTATTTAGTAAAAAATTTTTCATCTAATATAAATTTGCAAAAAAATAAAAAATATAGAATTAAAAGATTACTAAATTAATAACTAATAGCAGAATACGGTAAATAATTACTTTCTTACAATCCACTATTTCGTCGAATCAACTCATAACAGAGTTGCTTATAATTTGCTGTTATAAGCAATTCTGCTGTTTATTGATGTTTATAATAATAATAATATTTATTTATTTCACATAACAAACGCTTATACGAAATAAAACAACAAAAAAAGCAAAAGACAAATAACTTACCTTTAATATCGTTAGTAATTTTTTTTCTTTAAAACTATGTTAGATAAGTCTACATATCGAAACAATATTAATTTCCTATAAATCACATAGTGATCTTATAAACATGACTTCATATCAAAGTATGCAAGATTTACACCAACGAAGGCGCCATTCGGTGAATATATTCTTAATAAATTAATGCATATCTGTTTTTAAATATGGAAAGCATGGTATCTCTACATCTTGAGACAAGCTCGGAGCAACTGAGGACTAAGTAGTGGAACGGGGATTAATTCGGCCACAGAACAGTACTTTATGTACTATTTACTAGCTCATAATGTCTTCTGTGCTATTGAATGTAACCGCTATTGTATTAACAAAGAAAATCTTAACGCTGAGTATTTTTAATTATATACACGCTGGATGAGGGAAGCAGAGGAGCGAGCAACGTGGCACGCTCTAGGGGAGGCCTATGTCCAGCAGTGGACAGCAGCAGGCTGATGATATACATACAAATAACAATGACAGATTTTTTTCCTTTATCTATTTAATTTTGTACATAGGTGCTTAGATTGTAAAGCATTATCAAATATATGATCTTGCTAATATTATAAGTGACCATGTTTTGTCACACAAAAAGTTCCAACCTGATCGATTACGATGAGCTGTGGTCCGTCTGTCGCTCTTTCAGTGCCAAACCAATTAACCGAATTTGATGAAATTTTGTATGAAGAAAATTTGAACTACAAGTAAGGACATATACTACTTTTTTGCCTAACACATGACAACGATCCCTAAAACGCGAGCGAAACCGAATTTATCGCACATACTTTTATATTTAGATTAGTACGAAATCATGACGTAACTGCTTTATTTTTATTATACCTTTGGAATGTTAAAACTCTTGATATTAATTTATTTAACCAAAAATATTGCAGAATGAACCAAAAACTTTATAAAATACTTCATAATATAATAGTATTACTTTATTTATAACATAGACTGACGCATACTAATAATCAAGTTATTATTGAGCTTGTAAAAAATTAAACATAGATTTTCTATGAATATAATGATATAAAATTATAATCTACATAATCAACAAACGTACCCTTTGCATCTGTATTGTATCGCATCGTCTTATCTCAGGCTGGTGCATTCCGAGCCTGTGCTAGTTCTCAGCAGCAAACATACAGTAAGGAAAATGTTGTGTAAACGTATGATTTATTATCAATTGAACTGAAAATGATCTTTTCGGATCATATATTTCCTATAAGAATATTTTAATTGTAAATATACAACTACAAAGATAATATTTGTATAACTATTATATTTATAGAAAAAAATACTTAAAGCAGAAAGCGGTTATGAATTATCGGAATGCATCGTAATATATTATCTATTATAATAATTTAATTAAACCATTCAATGAATACGCACATCAAAATATCATATCATCGTCATAAGTCGATTTTCATAATTTCACGAGTGAAATAAGAATTCAGTTGTTATAGAACAGTACCACTGATTTTTTTTAATTGTTCTTATTTTTGTTTTCAATTAATTATAATGTTGTAGATATTTTATTCGGAACTTTCTTTTCTTTAAATAGGTAGATCGACGGGAAAATGGACCACCTAATGATAAGTGGTGACCATCTATAGACATAGGCAATGTAAGAAATATTAGTCATCCCTTACATCATCAATGTGTCACGAACCTTTCCCTTGTATTCTGGTTTGATACCACAAGCACACGATCGAGAGGAACACAATATAGTATGCGTCGGTATTAACTATGATTGAATTTTCTTAAAGCGCCCAATACAAATCCATGTCTAAATAAAAGTCGAGCCGAGATGGCCCAGTGGTTAGAACGTGTGCATCTTAACCGATGATTTCGAGTTCAAACCCAGGCAGGCACCACTGATTTTCATGTGCTTAATTTGTGTTTATAATTCATCTCTTGCTCGGCGGTGAAGGAAAACATCGTGAGGATATCTGCATGTCTCTAATTTCAACGAAATTGTGCCACATGTGTATTCCACCAACCCGCATTGGAGCAGCGTGGTGGATTATGCACCAAACCTTCTCAAAGGGAGAGGAGGCCTTAGCCCAGCAGTGGAAAATTTACAGGCTGCTAATGTAAATAAAAGTCATAAATTATACAAGTTAACTTGAAAAAAATATAAATCCGTATGTTTTCATATATTTGTTACGATTATTATAACGACACATGATAAGCAAGGCTAATGACTAAGCTCATTGCATTATAGACGTAGAAATTAAAGACATTAGCTTGAAAACTTCCATTTCAAATAACATTACTAGTTACAGGGTAGTCGATTTTATATCGAGATAAAATATTTTATCTATAATACTATTGGCATAATATGATACAAATATTTTAAAGAGAAAAGTTTTATTTACATACAAGACTAGCGACCCGCTTCGGCTACGGGTATTTTTTTTTTAATAAAGAAAATAATATGATATAAATATAATTTATATTCTATAGACTTACGGTATAGTAGCAAGCTCCATATTACTGCCAGGTATACTGCTTCACCTGCTGTTGGGTAAATGGGGGTTCACTATTCCCTTCGAGGGTTCCTTTGAGCGTTCCATGGAGTCGAAAAGCATAAAAATTGACTTTCAAAACGTGATCGCAGCAAGTCTGCCCTTTTGATATCTTAAAATATATAGAAAACTTCAATGGCAGACACTTACTCCGGTTCCTTCTATATTTTTTATAATTTCAAAGCTACTTAAATTTGACAAAAATTTCCGTTATTTTAGCAAGGCTGAAATTTATATATATTATTTATATTATTATTATATACATATATCTAAAAAAGCAGAGACGTAGGTCGATTCTAAGACGCAGGCAGACCACATAATAGTTTCTCAGTCGTGCTAATGTCGTACATGATACCGATATACTGTGATGATGCTTGGTAATATGCATAAGTTGGAAAATACTTCTTCGCATATCTGGATGCAGATTGAAATAGGTAATAATAAAAGAGTCGAGATTTCACAAAAAATTACGAACATCTAGGCGAACTAACCTGTAGAAGTTTACTTGGCTTCCATGCTTTCACTGGATGCGATTATAATCCTTCATTTTATAATCAAGGAAAAAAGAGGCCCTTTTCTTTATTAAAAAAGAACATCAGTCATCAAGAAGCTTTTGCAGCTCTTGGTGATCATAATTTAACAGAGGATAGAATGAATGAAATCTTCAAAATTATCCAAAAATTTACTTGTGAAATGTATAATTTAAAGAAATGTTTGGACGTTAATGATGCCAGATTTGAGGTATTCGTTAATACATATAAGCCTACTGATATCAACGAACCATTAATTTTATAATTTTGATGGGTGCTGTTTACCACCGTGCAAGAGCGAGCAGTGGCAACAGTTCTTACGATCAAAAGTTATATTTCTGTGTCAAGTCTTGCACTTCAACTAATTCATTGACCACAATCAAATTAAATAACATTTTTGATCTGTTTTTAATAAACCATCATTTCATAAAATGATATTCTACCACCACAGCAGCAACAGCAGTACTCAGTATTGTTGTGTTCCCGTTTGAAGAGTGAGTGAGCGAGTGTAATTACAGGCACAAGGGACATGACATATTAGTTCCTAAGGTTGGTAGCGCATTGGAGATGAACGGAATGGTTAATATTTCTTACAGTGCCATTTTCTATGAGCGGTGGTAGCCACTTACCACCAGGTAGGGCATTTGCTCATCCGCCTACCTGTATTATAAAAAAATCCCTACACAATTTCATATACTTAAAATTATTTAAAAAATGGTATTTCAATATATCTTGCATTGAAATTTAAATAAATCAAAACGCATTCCAATTTACACGGCTTCCATGGTAAACACTATACAATGGCTTTACTCATCACGTACGCATCAAAAATCACGTAATTCCGCGAGCATTTAAAATAATAATAGAAGCAACGCATACTTTATTGCGTAAAACGCAAATAAGAATTTCACTTAATCTATATTTTTATTCATCTCGGCACATTAATGTATGAGATGAAATTTTGTTACATTTGTATTCATGATTAGTAACAATTAATATATATCAACAGATAAGATCTATATTCAGCCGTGTCGATACAAGCTGGCTGTCAGTCTAAAATCCAGTCGTTCATAACCTCTGACATTAGATAGAATCATCCATTTAAATTATTCTAAGCACCTGTAATTTGCTGAAGAAGAGCATAAATTACTGAACGCAAGGAAATTTATGCAAAACCTTCGCGCGGCTGTCAGTTTTAATCAATGTATTGCAAGGAAGGGACGCTGAAATTAAGGTTATAATTTTACGCGAAATGAAAATAATAAATTTGATAAAAACAAATCCTCGAAAAAAGGCCAAATTAGTGTAATGATAAGTTATGAGATAGAATGTTGAATTCAAATTTTAAATAAAAATAGATTGAACGGGGTCTCAGTGGATAGGTAATATATTACTGATTCAAGACAAAAATATATACTACAGAGATTCTTCCGCATGATTTTTCAAGTCAGGGTAAATTTTCCATTAGCTTTTCTGTTTCTTCTTTTGTGGAATCCCATTGATTTGAATATTAGAGCGACGCACCTACTATTTCATGTTCTGTTCCAAAATTGTCTATTTTAGGAACCTCCTTATTAAGAATATTCATTTGATCAACAATAAAAGTAATGCAAGACTCGATCGAATTAATTTTTGTGGACCAAAAGTAGCAGATTGTGAAGGGTATTTTAATTCCTCGGTAATAAAGGACGTGAATGACTCCATTGTGGTATTCAAAGGGTCATCAAAATGAGCAATCAACGATTTCACATCTATGATTTGGGCTAGTATTTACTTTCTCAGAGAATTTATTTAATTTTGGACACATAGTATTGGTTGTCTTAGATATTTTGCAAGCGGGACATGTCCATCTCGCTTTACTCTACAAAAAATAATTCAATCGCGTCTTGAATTACTTCTTACGAGGCCTTTCAAGGCCAAACCACTGCACCGATTTTGATGAAATTTGGTGTACTCGTAAAGCAAGCTTGAACCCCAAGGAAGAACATAGGCTAGCTAACGATTGACGACCCCTTAAACGCGAGCGAAGCCGTAGGCGACGCTATTCGTCTATATGTGTAATAATACTTTAAAGAGAAGTAAATAATTTCCATTAAAGAAAAACACGAAATCTTGTATGTTTTTATTTATTCTGTTCGTTAAGAAAAAAAATGGCCAATTATATATATTTACTCATAATCTAGGATTACAATTTTTTTTAAATCCCTTTCGGCTTAAGTTTATTCCGAACAATATTTGGCGCTTACTACATTTTTGTTTTCGTCACTTGTTACTCAGTCGCTGTCACACAGTTGATATGGGAGGACTACGGAAAAGCTCTACCTGGCTTTTGGTAAAATTATCATCTTATCTATGAAATCAAGAAGAAATCATTGCAATACAATACTACTCGTTCTGCTTAGAAACACCATAAAAATGAGATTGCGTACTGAGTGGGAAGCTCCTCTTAAGTTCATACATTTCCTACGAATATAAAATATTTATAAAATGTGTATATGAATATTTATCTTATAAAATATGTACCTGTGTGAATATAAACATTACAACTACCGAGCTAAGAGATCACTGCTTGATTTTAATTTTTTCACTGTGCAACCATTTTAAAAGAACAAATATTTTGTACGTTTTTAAATGAAATGCATACAAACCGTCCATTTACATCGTGTACGGGAAATAGCTTATTATTTTCACGAGAATTCAAGCTGCGAGGTAAAAGTAAAAAGCTTAATATTCATAGAGCAGACTACTCGCGGCATCATGTTTTGTTATTGAAATTAACTTGGTTTAAAATTCATACGCACTGCGTAATCCCCGCGAACGTTTCTTTAAACAAACACGAGTTGTTATAATATTCAAGGATTTTTACATAAAATTCCAGCTTCGGGCGTTATGGTCGAGGTAAGTTCATATAGTTATGATCTTTATGGCTATGTAATAGTGCATAGTTTTGTATGATAATACGTTTCACAGAATTGAGGATTTCATGGAAATGTATACACGATGTTTATCTCCACAGAGGAGAATGAGTAGAATTATTATCACTAGACTTATATACGCTTTTATATAGTTTAATAATTTATTTTAAATCACAGTATTGAAATTGTTATTTTTCGCACACGATGTCATTTCTATGAATTTATATTCTGTGCTATTCAACGAAATAACCATTTACGCTTATAAAATATTTTTACTACCACATAATACCCAACTTTAAATATAAAACAAGCTCATTATACTATGATATTTTAAACATCACTGAAGTCTTGGATCATATGTATAAATTAGTAGTGTGCTAACTACTAATGTTTCCTTAAAAACGCTATAAAATTATTGTTAATCATTCATCGAATATTGTTAGGAGCAAAAATAAAAAATAAAAAGAATAATAACTCATTTCAATTTTTATATTAAGTTACGAAAAGGTTACACTGTACAAATTTTATGTACAAAAGACGAGACGGATTCTGAGAATATAACATCATTGATTTTGAACACTATAAATTAATGGTACCTAGAGAATACTTAAATACTAACATATTAATTTCTACACCGCCTAAATCTATTTTTTTGTTCTTTAATGAATACCACTTAACACCTCTTTAACTTACTGTTTTAATATAGGTATATTATCAAAGAACTTCTTATAGTCTTTATATAATCACAAAATGATATCGTGTAACAATCACAACAATTTCAATAGACAGCTGTTTATTTATTTAGTTTGTATTATGACAAACTAGCGAACCGCCCGGCTTCGCACGGGTGCAATGCTAATACTAAATATGCAACGGGATGTCTTATGTCGACAACGTTTACAGCTTTTTTTTTTTGTCATTAGACAATACGAACTGCTATGTCCCTGCATGTTAAATCTGTAATAACTCAAAAATATTCACTAAAATTAAATGCTGTAAAGGGCCATATTGAACTACATCAAATGCGCAATGTATTAAAGCTACTTAATTGAATAAGGATCAATAAAATCGCTTCGAAAATAAGTCATTATTTCTCGTAAAAAGTAAAGGATAAAAAATGGTTATTGTGTGTTATCCCTAAGAGATACCATTGCAGACTTTTTAAGCCCCGACGCAAAAAGCGAGCAGTTATAACTTTAACGTGTCTGTGTATTGGTGTATCTGTCTGTGGTAGCGCAGCTCCCAAACGGATGAACCGATTTTTGTTTAGTTTTTTTTATATCATGGAATTTTATCCCGAGTGTTCATAGCCGTGTTTCATGAAAATCTGTTCAGCCATTTGAAGATCATAAGCTCTTTAATAGTTGATGAGGGGATCTAGCTACCTTCCATATGTACTATCTGTAGTGTTTGTATCTATGCAATTGATATAATACAATGTGTCATGTACACAAGTAAGGTAGCGGTCAATCAGGTTGTCGGGTGTTAGTCACCGTACTGATTGCACGTGCGCCTGCGCCCTATTGCGTGTATTAGTGAGCCAGTGAGTTAGTGAACATTACACTATCCATTCGAAATTTGGTACCGTATTACTTCAATGATGTTGAAAGAATATGACATGTTAGGGTAAGGTTTAGATTTCGAAGGTGAAGAAGAATTATAAACACAAATTAAGCACATGTAAATTCAGTGGTGGCAACCTGGGTTTGAACCCGAAATCATCGGTTAAGATGCACGCGTTCTAACCACTCGGCCATCTCTTTTTTTTAGTAATTCAAATTCAAATGCACATTACCAACAATAAATGCAATCAGTATCTGTTTAGTAGCTACAAATATCAGCATGGAAATAACTGAATAGGAAATCGAGAAGGAATTTATATTACGTACTGATAAATTTCATGAAGCAATTATTAATTTTACAAAACTGTTTAAAATTTCGCTTTAAACTCACTGTAATATATTTTCGTTAATAAATAGTCGTTAACAACCAAAGATGTTTCAATTTAATAATACCAATTAAATTTGATATAGCTTTAATCTATCAAAATATCGCGTTGATTGAAAATAATTGAGTATTCGGAGCATCATTCGAGAACATGATCCCGTTCGAATTACCTTTTATAACTTGAGCGCTTAAAGCAATATACGAATTTATTTGCGCTGGATGTACCAATCTCTTAAGCTGCTTAATACATTCCAATTCGTTGTAACAAACATTGTTTACATGTGCTACTAATAACGTATTTACGATTTATTTTAGTTTGTTAGAAATATAATAATGTATTAAGACAATATAAGAGCAGCAGGATTGAGGAAGGAGGAAAACAAAAGATGCTGCAATAGTTGTTTTCACTGTGTGTGTAAATTTCTTTGTAAAACGATATGTATATATTTAAATGATAAGTGGATAACGAGCAGGCGGCTCACGTGATGGAAAGTGACTACCACCGCCCATGGACAGCTGCAACACCGGGGTGCTTGCAGTTGCGTTGCCGGCCTTTATGAAATATTTTTTGGAGTGTAAGTTTTTATTTGATTAAAATATTTCAAACACCTGGTAACAGATCCTAACACAAGTAAGCGAACCCAAGGCTGGAAATTAGTTTATTAAAAATCAAAATTTATGCTTTCAGTAGATCTGCAAGTTTAAATATCTAATTAGTCTTGTATAATATATACGTCTGTATACTGGATAAGTAGAATATTAAATACAAGAAAAATATTCATACAAAAAACATGGGCAAACAAAATATTTATACATATTATTTAAAAAAAAAGTATAAAATTTCAACAGGAATAAATAGCCCTAGTCGACTGTTAATGACCGCTGTGTCCTGATTTCATTGATAAAAGTAAAATGAAATTAATATCTTTACTTACCGCGTCGGTCGAGAGAATGAAATATTACGTTCAACCGACCCTAAGAGTACCAATTGAGTGAGCCTTACCTTGAAAATATTACGTCTCAGTTTCACATCGAGACGATAAATATAATTATTACTATCACACCACAACAAGTAGAAGACTTAACAATTCATAAATTTTTTGACAGCTCTCAGTCTTTTAAGAACGATTTTTAATAGAGATAGTTCCTTCTGTAAGACATATCTTAAAAGAAAATGAATAAAACTGTCAATTATTTAATAAAATCAATAGGACTGATTCATTTATTAATAGAAACGGAATTACGATTCAACTTAGAAATGGAGCTAGTATTCTTGCCACCATTTCATACGGTCATGATTTGTACAGTTACTATTTTTAATTCTTATTTATATATAGTAAAGCCTTTATGTTAATAATTGTTTTGTAAATTATGTTAATTCTATAAAAAAATATTATTAATATATATTATATACAGTAAATTTCAGTACTTTTGACGTACAATTAAATTATCTTCAAAAAATTATTTAATTAATTACTATTGAAAAAAATATAAATAGATTAAATACCATAACAATATACATACTATAATACTTATGTTATTGCCTGTATCCAACAATATATATTTTTTATTTACCTCCATAAAACCTTCCCAAGAGTACTATAAAATAATTGTTATTTCAATGATTATTCATAATCTTACTTACGGTTCTCAAACGCTTGTCAAAGTCAAATTCAACAATCTGACTAATTACTGAACGCTCGGTTCCTTATGAAATAATATAATATAATATTATTTAATTTTACAAAAAAATAAATATATTGTATTAAACTTAAGGGGAAGATCTATAAAACCATCGTCAGACCTGCTGTTCTATATGGATTAGAGTGTTGGGCTACAAAAGGGATGACTGAAAGACAATTGCATGTGGCGGAGATGAGAATGCTGAGAGGAATGTGTGGTGTTACGCGAATGGATAGAGTAAGGAATGAATACATAAGAGGAAGTTTGAAAGCGGCACCGGTAACCGAGAAGCTATCTGGAAACCGGCTGTCTGACTGTCATGGTATGGGCATGTTATGCGGAGGAATGAGTACCATGTTGTGAGAAAGGTTTTGAGAATGGATGTGGGTGGATTTAGAGGCAGGGGACGACCAAAGAAACGATGGATGGATTGTGTGAAAGACGATATGGTTAGAAAGAATGTTATTTGTGAGATGACTTCCGACAGAGAAGTATCGAGAAGAAGAAAACATGCTGCACCGACCCCAAGTAAAATTGGGATAAGGGCAGGAGGAGGATGATGATGATTATTTAATTTTACATTGCGTCACAGACACTGGACAATAATAAGTCGAGCCAAGTATTGATTATTGGATATTATTGGATAATGACAAAATTAAGATTTTACGAATCTATTTACAAAATATAATTTGGCATAAGCCCGATTCCTTAACGCGCAGAATAAAGTAAAAAAACGGAGAACAAACGATATCACGTTAAATTCTATTACCTGTTGTGTTCGCTCGAGATTTTATTGAGGGACACTGACTTCAAACAGTTTTATAGAACATATAAAGCGTTTCAATATAAAACTCAATCTTAGTACACTTTGTGTTATTTTCGAAATCGGTTCAATTTATTAAATACATTTCTTCCTTGTTCAAACAGAGAATAGAGTAGCATAGTATGAAGAAATTAGATTTAATCGTAAAATAATTAAAGTGTATTATTATAAGAATCAATGTCACCGCTTAACTGTGATATCAATTCTATCGTGCACGATGAAATATGCCAACACTTTTATTTGTCGCATCGCAAAAAAATTAATTCTCTACCAGCACACGTGTTCCCCTCCTCTTATAATCCGGGTTCCTTTAAACGAGGCTTGAACAGGCATCTTTCGGGTTGGCGTGGCGAGGGCGGCTATTGCATCATTCTCCCTGACTGGACTGGCCGTATTCGCGTTTGGACTCCACTACCACGTACCATCAGATGGAGTAGCGTCTTATCCCAATCCGGTTTGTATATAAAAAAGATTACCCTGTTAGTCGTAAGTGTGATAAAAATTATATAATAAAAGTATTATTAATGATCTCCTCGCCTGTATAGATTTATTCATTCACGAAGGCGCGCCCCTCATTTAAATTATGGGTATGCCGTATGAATGTCGCTCGCTTACAAGATTACTTAATGTGTGTGAGATGACTAATGTAAGAATAAAGGCGGCAAAAATACAAATTAGAATATGTATGTTAATGCACGCCAATAATTTAACATGTTACCCCCCCATAATACCCCCTTGTTAAATTTTAGCGAGTGAACAGATCTGACACTGAACACCTGATGTGTATTATATTACTGAAGGCACCATGTTTTATCTTATTTTAAATGCTTATTAAATTCAAATAAGTCGGCTAAATTTTTTTTTCAGATGATCATTGACTTAAATTCATAATTATTTATGCGAGGAAAGACGGTTCCAACGTAGACATATTTATAAAATTAAAAAAAAAAATTAATAAATTAAGTACATGACGTTTTGTGATTAGATCTTGTGATAGGATCTATTTGTGTATAGTTATATTATTATTTATATTATCAATAGTTTTGTCCGTCTAATAAAAAAAGTACATGCTTTTAGTTAACCACAGAAATCTTGAATGGAAACAGATAAATCCACCTGTTGCTAATATAACTTTTTATAAATTATTGTATACTATTCATTGAGTTTCAATGCACTTAATACAATGCACTAAACCAGTGGGTTTAACAGAATGAAATTAAACACAGAAATTCTTTATGCAACATAGGTGAGCATCAAAAGAAGATTTTTTAAATCTTCTAAAGTGGTTAAATGGATGTCGATAGTTAGTATGAATATACGACATTTGTAATGTTTGAAATATAGAAATTGGTGTTTAGGCTTTTGTTTATAAGTAAGTTACGATTCAGAATCTTCCATTGGTATATCCCATATTTCTATAAGGCTAGTGTAGAATAAAAAAATAGTAATTATGAGGCTTTAAAATTACGTCATAAGTTATGTCTTTCAATTCTTCGAGGAACATAAATATCTTGGTGCAGCTTAAATCGAATTGAACGACGCCTTGGAAAATTTTTCCCGAATGTTTTTAATATGAGAGCGCAGTTTAAGACATAAATTATGTATGAAAGCCTCTCTGGTGTCTACATCGTGCGAATTCATAGAGAATTTTCCGCTCTTTCAAAAGATATTGGCGAGCTGATTATACAGAGTTTTTACATATAATATTTTTTTTTGTATAAAATCGTCTTTCTGAATTCGTTTGTAAGTACTAGATTTTATATTATTAATTTGTTTTATAGTTCCAAAGATGCAATGAAATTGAAAATTACTTTTTCTAATTTAAGTTATTTACATTATATAAATACATAAAATATAAGTCTCGCTTTAAAGATTCTTTGTTTATAATATATATAGTGTCATTAATACGGACGGACACAAGCTTTACGTAGGATACGGATATATAGAAATGGTAGTAATTCCAAGAAAATAGTAATTTCTCGTCTCATTTTATTTTAAATTGACAGGCGAATATATACTAGCAAATGCTAATGATGGTAAGTAGTTACCATCGTCCAAAGACTTTGACAATGTAGTATACACCACCAATCTTGAGTACTTAAATTTTATGTTCCTTTTGGCACATGGCACATGTAACAGTGTATTCTCAAGGTAAATAAATACAAAGTTCAAACACCGGGCTTCAGTATTGCTTTAACGCTACACCGAAATTAAAGAATACCAAAGATATCACAAGATTATATTATAATAATCTGACGTTTGACTCCGTTTTTATTCGCCGTAACTTATCAATAAATTTATTGTAGCTTTGAAGGTATACTATGTACTTTTAACTTTGATAAAACATAAAAAGAAAATCTTGCAATTTTAGCTTATTTATTCAACCAAAAAAAAGTTGCGATAAAAGTTCTTTAAAAAATTAATTAACGCCTGAAACTTTGACCAATTTGGGATTTTTCTTTAGAAATTAGTTTAATTGAGATTGCTGTTTGCTAATCTTGATGAATTTTTAACGGTTTCGTAATAGCTGTCAGTCTAAATTGAAGTATTTAATATGGTAGCTTGAAAACATTTCAACATACAATTAAATTTACTATACATTAATAAATACATAATCAAATTAAAATATTATTTATTTATGCAGCCTCATAAAAGCACTTTTGAAACGTCATGTTACGATTGTTGAATAAACTGTAAAACTACTTTTACCTTTTCAGAAAGTAGAGTCTACCGAGAAAAATCTCAGTAGTTACTCTTTTTTATCGTTTAATAAATAAAGTATAATTAATTTTATATATCACGTTGACTTGGGACCGGTAAAAGGGCTTTCACAGAGTTCTATCACCATCTAAAGTAACATCTAAGATATAAACTGAGGAAGAATTCTGAAGTATGAAAGAAGACATCGATGACGAATTTTTCTAGGATTAATGGTTTTTATTAATAAATTAAATACCTAATTTAAATATACAATACGTTTAAGGAGCACTCAAGTACTCTTTCTTATCTAAAAGCATTCGTTCATGGTTTCTTTTCTGATTTTGAATTATCGTAATTAAAATAAAATTTAAAAAAATCCGATTAAAAAAAAAATACGAGTTAAAAATATTACATTTTATAAAAAATTCAATTGAATATATGGTATGAAAACACTTAGAATTAAATCATATACGATATTGTAATATTTGTAAAAAGGCAGTAAATGTTGTTAACAACGCGAATAAAATAATACTTTTATAATGAACTATAGAAGTAACCGAGAGAGCAGAGATGGCCCAGTGGTTAGAACGCGTGCATCTTAACCGATGATTTCGGGTTCAAACCCAGGCAGGTACCACTGAATTTTCATGTGCTTAATTTGTGTTTATAATTCATCTCGTGCTCGGCGGTGAAGGGAAACATCGTGAGGAAACCTGCATGTGTCTAATTTCAACGAAATTCTGCCACATGTGTATTCCACCAACCCGCATTGGAGCAGCGTGGTGGAATATGCTCCATACCTTCTCCTCAACGGGAGAGGAGGCCTTAGCCCAGCAGTGGGAAATTTACAGGCTGATTATGTATGTTATGTTTATGTTATAGAAGTAGCGTTATCTGTTAATCACAGTTCGCTATTTTTAATATTCACTTGTCTTTTTTTTTATGATTTATTATTATACCAACTTTTACATTACCGTCAAACCAAAATATTTTCATTACTACGTATTTAAAAGTCACCAACAATAATCTCTTCTGGTTAATTCCTGTTTTATAAAATCACCTGATTTACGACACCTCGATGATGTATGGAGTGATTTACGTCATGCAATGCTGGAAGGGCAACGCTTATTATAAGGTGTGTTCTTTTATCTAGCTGTATAAATAACTTCATCTCAATCAACTGCATTAT
The DNA here is from genome assembly GCF_037043105.1 of Vanessa tameamea. Classification (NCBI taxonomy): domain Eukaryota; kingdom Metazoa; phylum Arthropoda; class Insecta; order Lepidoptera; family Nymphalidae; genus Vanessa; species Vanessa tameamea. The sequence continues at coordinate 3,285,396 of NC_087315.1, read as the reverse complement.
TTGAATATATATATTAGATTCATAATCAAAATTTATCTAAATGTACATTTATCAAGCATTCACAGTATGTTCACAGCTTAAATAAGTGATCACATTATTCAATTCATTTTTAGCGTGAATTAAAATCATAATCTCGAGTGGAAAGCCACCGTAAAATCTCATTAAAGCAGATATTCTGAAGAAAAAATATAGAAAGTGTACCGGTTTTTCAAACTATTTGTTTGTAGGAACTGCTTTGAAATAACACTTAAAGTTTTAATTAAACAGTCAAGTGATAGCTAAAAGAAATTCTTATTTGCATTTAACTTTGTAGTTTTGCTTCCGTCCGTTATCCCAATGTTTTCTTCATGGTCTGTTTGTACTTGACACAGAATAGCTGGTATGGTTGAAGTTACATATTACTTAGTGAAAGGGCTTTGTGTCAGCCCGCCAGCCAGCAATGGTTAATATTTCTTACAGCGCCATTGTCTGTGGGCGGTAGTGACCGGTTACCATCAGGATTTTTTTTATGTTATAGGGGGCAAATAAGCAGGAGGCTCACCTGTTGGAAAGTGATTACCACCGCCCAAGGACATCTGCAACACCAGGGGGGTTGCAGGTGCGTTGCCGGCCTTTGTGGGTGGCACATTTGTCCGTCCGCCTATCTACATCACAATATACATAACGAGGCGTGAGGTGTCAACTCGTTATCAGACTTCGCCATCTTCGAAATGAAAGTCTAGCCGTTCACGTTAGTAATGTATTCTCAATATTAAATAACAATAACTTTAAAATATTACAAGATTAACAAGATACAGCACGATTCCGTTGGTAATGCTGCGAATTCGTCCGATCAACTGTGCGCGCACTAAAAATCATTATTCTAAAAATCATTATTCTAATCAAATATTATATAATATATTTCATAATTATAAGAGAAGCCATTTCTGATATTTACTTACTCTATGTGAAGCCTTGTGAACCGGTACAATCGCAAACATCAAAGAAGAATAAGTCATTATATCAATAGGACATTTAGTTTATATCGAAACCGAATTCATTTGAGCAAATAAGTCTACCTTTGTCTTGTAATGGCTTTTAGCTTTATTTTTTAAGAAGAAGCAAAGATACTATCTGATGCGTGCAGGAAAAGACATTGACGTTGATATAAAATATCTTTTCGAGATAAAATTCTTTAATAATAAACAAAAATTTTGACAAAAAAAAACGACTTAAAAAAAACTCTATTCCAAAAGAAATTAATATCCACTAAAAAGTAACTAACTAAAAATATTGCGTATTCTTCTACAACTTAATAATCAATTTACTCTTCCTACTCATCAATATGTGGGTACGATCTATGAATTTACCACGCAAGAAGATAGGTATCTACCCACCTTAAATCTAACTCAACACATATGAATAACAAACAATGATCAATATATTTTTTTGAGTTCTCCTAAGTAAAATGAAATGCAAAATATTAGACTACTTAAAAGTCGACTTACAATAATATAATGTCGTTACAATTATTGTTAGTTTTGGAGTCGGTGTCGGTGGACCACATGGGAAACATTAGCTTTCAAATAAAAAAAATCATCAAAATCCGTTAACCCTGTCTGAAAGATCTGAAGTAACAAACAAAAAACACAGACGAATTGAGAACTCGTCCTTTTTGAAGTCTGTTAAAAACTCAAATTGAAACAAGGTGACTTTTTAAAAACCAATAATTTTATAGAGTTTTATATAAGAATTACTAATTATTAAATTTTACCTTTTTAAAAGCAATCTCAAACGCTGTGTACTTGGAACTCAGGTCAAAGAATAAACAGCAAATTAAAACCTACTTCGAGAAGTTTACTAACAAACATAATATAAAACCTTCTTGAACTTTTATTTATAGTTAAAATCTCAAACGTTTTCATTTTAATTATAAAATAGTAGATTTATTTACAAAAGGATTTAGAATAGATTTTTTTTTAAATCTTTTGATGTTTTGTTTGTGAAAACCAAAATAAACATAATTATTAACCTTTATTTCCAAGGTCCTCAACAAATAAGCATAACGCTTTATCTATGATGTAGGTAGGTGGATGAGCAAATGAGCCACCTGATGGTAAGTGATCACTACCGCCCATAAACAATGGCACTCTAAGAAATATTAACCACTCCTTACATCTCCAATGCGCTACCAACCTTGAAAACAACGATGTTACGTCCCTTGTGCCTGTAGTTACACTGGCTCACTCACCCTTCAAACTGGAACACAACAGTACTAAGTACTACTGTTTGGCGTTTGTCTGTTTGACTTGCACAAAGCCCTACCACCAAGTAATAAAGCTAGCTAGTAATAATAGCTACACCACTGATAACGCAATACAAGTAAATCGTCATATAAGGTTAAAAATATTGTTATTCAATGTTAAATATTAAATTAAAGCCAACTTTGTGTATATAATATCATACTTAGGATCTCTCGCGAAACTTCGCGTTTATTCAATAGATTTTTTAGGAATTTCGAAACTTATGGCATGTTTTGTTTTAATTTTATTTCATTGTAAACTGCAAGTCACTCATCTACATTTGGCGTCAAAATGATGAAACCTCTTTTAAGTGAAATTTTTAATATCGAATAGTATACATTAGTTCAGTTAGATTTGGAGTTTGTCGAAGACAATTTGCTGCTGCTCTCTAACAAACTATAGTAACTTCTTTCCGCTCTCTAAAATGAATTATTTGATAAATCATAACAATTTAGTAAATTTCATACGACAATCTTCTTTAAGTTTCTGCATATTATCTACGACTGGAGCTCTACAAAATGAGACTATAACCAATTTTCTATATGCAGCTATCGTCCCATAATCACTGGGAGTGCAAGTGCAAGTCTTCTGTTGGCTTAAATATCCATGGGCGGTGGTAGTTCACTGTACATCGAACAGCTTGCGTGTTTATCCCTTATGTCCTAAAAAATGTATTGGTTGTAGGCAAAGTATTGCCTCCATAATTATCCCTTAAAGGAAGAGGAGCCTTAGCCCAGCAGTGGATCATTTAAAGACTGTTACTTTACTTTAGGTAAAGTTAGCGTGCAGAGTAATAGGCGTACAGAAATTACATAAAAATGGTATGGTATATTTTTCTTATTGTTTGTATCACGATGATTCCCAAATTCGTAATTTCTCACGAGACTACTCGTTAGACTGCTAATCTCAAGACAATCACGGGTGAACCACTAAAAGTCGTTCAGTTCGTAGGAATAATTCTCAGTCCTCTCAAGCTTAGAAAAGGTAAGTCAGTGAACGGTCTTGCACCTGATCTCACTCTAGTAAATTTTTATTACAATTTTTTTAACGAATAGCCTTTATTAGACAAAGGATATGCACCAAAATATGTATGTTGGGTAATAAGTTAGACCTTGATACTATTGTACTAGATTTTTTATCAAAGAATCGTTGAAAATATAAAATAACTAATTAAGTTTATGTTTCAAGATTTTCAAAATATTTAAATTTCGAATTATATTATGATGATGATGTAATATTTTGGAGATACTAAATATCAGTGGCATTAAAATTATAAGGGGAAAAATCTCTAAAAGGCATGATTTCTACGGATCTAGCAAAAAAAGAAATGTTCAAACCAACCTGGATATCCCTATGTCAAGATATAAGCTACTTACTATACTGGTTGTAAAGTAGAAACGAACAATCAAAAAACATGAGAACTAAGTCACGTGAATACATTCGTATAAAATAATACGAAATCCGTGCTAGCATAAGTGTATATAAACTTATTCCAGCGTTAAAAATGTTTGCATTTAAAAAAATTACTTTGAATAAATCGTTGAGTTCATTTGGATTATTTTTTAAATAAAAACTTCACTGGATTAGCATTCTCTTTCAATTATTTTCAACGATTTTAATCAGAATATATTTGTACATTTCCATTATTTAACGGAGACAAAGTAGGCGTTTCTCATTTTATTTTGGCTCAAAGGCTAAATAGACTTGATAGAGTTGCTGGAAATGTAACGGAAGCGCACTAAAAAGAACACAGTGTGGCGGTCGACCATCGGCGTTAATGGTACAAGTTATAAAGTTAAGCGTAGAGATATACATTTATAGACAATTATTTCTGCGCATATTATGCAAATAAAAAAAAAATTGTCCTTTCAGGGTATTTTGGCTCATTATTAATTTGACCTCAAAATGATTTAATATTTACGACAAATTGACGCCTTCTAATAATAGTACTAAGGCCAATGTAATTACAGCAACAGAAGATATTATAATTTAGAATACTAATATAGTATAAAAACTTGAAGTGACCACTTATATATCAGTAAATTTGCTACAACTGATTTTGTAGAGTTTAGTAGAGTTGGTGGATTTAATTATTTTTCATCGCTAATTGATATGTATAAACAAATATCCAATTAATGGACCTATACTATCATTAATTATTAATTAAATAAATATACTGAAGAGGTAAAATGCGATTCGATTATGAGATATTAATATAAATATATTACGAATATTTTTCCCAGCGGCAGAATTTAGTGCACATCTACTTCGATTAATACCAAACAGACATATCTATTATTACCGAAAATAATAGGCTTTGAGAGAAATGGTGACCACTTTGTTTCAGGTTGGTGGTATTTCGGGATCTATTTATTTCGGGACCTCAGACGTGGTTTACCACGTAAAATGAAATTCGTTGAATTCATGCACTCGGTTACTAAATCGAAAAAATTTAAAAATACTCCGTAAAACCGAATACGATTGTGCAGAAAAATGAACCTATTTTAAATTCGAATAAAGAATAACATTTTATTCGACATAAAAACACACATATTATCTCGGAGCTCTAAATCCCGCCTATCTCTAGTACTCGGGACCGAGTTCAAACTGCGCTTGGCACACTTCGTAAAAAGTATCGCTGAATGCAGAGAACTATTTACTAAAATTTATTCTATGTAATGTTTTGCACAGACTCTCAGCGCGGATTGTTCAGTTTAAATATACTTTGTACTGTAATGAAAAGATTTTTTTTTTTGACCATTACTAAACAAATAAACGACTTCTATTGTGATAGCGTTATTTAGATAAGAGTGTCTTTTTTTATTTTTATTTTAGTTCACGGAAATTTAAAGTTGTTATATATTTATTATTAAAAAAATTATAAGTGAGTTAATTAAAATTCACAAATACTCTACGTATTAATTTTATATTGAAAGGTTATTGACACTTTTATAATTTTTTCATCATAGGTACTGAAATGAAACCAATTGCATACGAGAAATAGTTTGTTAATTTGTGCTCAATTGTAAATAAATAATTCACACAATTTGTACCATGAGCGCAGATATTATATGAGGGATAGTCTAGAAAACAAACGTGCTAAGTGCAAAAAAATTTAATGCTGAATGTACTAAATGATTATGTCCTTTCGTTTGCACTTATTAGTATTTCCAAATACCATCTCCTTATAGTCTAAGATCCCGCTGCAGAATCAGTGTATTCATCGTGTGTTTGCTAAAAACTTACTCGAGCACATCTTTAGACAGCTAAATTGGGACCACTTAGGTTTGAACATTAATGGAGCTCGCCTAAACCACCTAAGATTTGCCGATGATCTGGTGCTTCTTGAAGAAGCAGCAATACAACAAATGATGCAGAGCCTAGCAAATACAAGTAGAGAAGTTGGTCTGGAAATCGATGTCAGCAAAACAAAATTGTTGACAAACTCAAGGCAACCAAGAGACGGCAAAATAAGTAGGGGTCGTCAAGTCAGGAGATGGGAAGATGATTTAAAACAGACAGCGGGACCATTCTGGATGAGAGTAGCAAGGGACAGGACCCATTGGAAGGAATTGGAGGAGGCCTATGCCAAAAGGCACACCGAAGGTAGGGACCTCTTGTAACCCCATGTTTAGGAATAAAAGGCTATTATTATTATTATACTTGCACAATACAATTGTTTTTACACAAGTAATCTTGTTTTTATTCATCAACAATATCCATTTTTTTGTAATTTTTAAATTTGTCATTTATTTTCATTTATTGTCAGTCATTTTGAAAAGAAAGACGTTTCTTTTGGAGTATTTATTATTTTAAGTCGTACCTAATATTGTTTGAATCGGAGGTTGAGAACACCAGCATCTGACGCATGCGCAATGGCTTTAAACCGTCCGACAGCTGGCAATCGCTATCCTCGTCTGAATAGTGATGTTACGACCTATGCGCTAGCTCTCTTTCACTCTACTTTTAATATTTACTATCTTTAACAGCCAGCAACCCTTATTTGCGGCCAGATATACAGAAAAAAATTAGCTTTAATTTGATATATATAAATTATGAATGTACGTTGTGAGTGTATAAACGTAACAAAATCATACCTGTGTAAACCTGGCTGTGAAGAGGTTCGGCCAGATGCGAAATGGCAACCATGATTTTTCAGAGTCTTTATAGGTGTTGCCGTAAAGTGGATGATATTTTATTGAAAAAACAAGTCAATGAAATTTTTGACGGCATAAGAATTATTAATAATTTAGTTAAAAATACTAGCGGCCACATTTTGATAGGCAAACTGGTAGATATAAATTCTCCTAATCATAATAGTACGAGATCCGGCTGCAGAATCAGTGTACCCATCGAGTGTTTGCTAAAAACCAATTTTTTACACATATTTATGATTAGGAGAATTAGGAGATTAATTCAGAAATCATTAATAGTAAATTGTTAAATAATGTATAAATTTAAAAAATATCTTTCGTTATTATAAAATAGCGTAGTTATTTAAAAATATCTTTCAGGCGATCATAACCTTTATTCAAGTCTTTTAGTGTCAAATTGCGGTGCACGTGTTTTAACTAACTTTTAATATGCAAGTTCGAACTTTTACATTAGCGTACGAAAGCAGAGTCTAGTGCTTAATATTCTCTAAACTTATGTAAAATTAGGAAGAAAAGTATCGCTTCTAATGGCTGTCTCGTAAATTTAAGATACGCCACTTGAATTTTATATTATAACGACTTTTTTCAACACAGACAATTTTAATTATGACGTTGTCTTAACTGCAAATCACATATTTTGTGATATTCCAAATCCTTACTGTATTTGTTAGGTAAAAATAGTAACTGTGTTTTAATCACATTAAAACACGGCTACACGAGGTTACATGTTAAATGATCAAAATTAAATATGTTGGTTAACAATAAAATGAAAATTTTAATTAAATCTTTCTGAGGCTTTAATTAAAATAATTATTATTATTTTATAACATATACCTATATTGGTTGACGACAAAATGGTCCACCTGATGGTAAGTGGTCACCGACACATTGGCGTTGTAAGAAATATTAACCAATCCTTAGACAGCCAATGCGCCACCAATCTTGGGAGCTAAGATATTATGTCTCTATGACCGTATACTAAGTATTGCTCTCTGATTCAAATCAATATTTGTAACCAAGATGGTGGAAAGCAAACAATTAATGATGTTTTTGTTTTTATCACGAGCACAGACTTGTACAATTTAATAAATGATTGAATTTGAAAGTTTTAAGCAAATCTTGAAATTTTAAAAGACTTTGGATGAAGACAGCTGATAAAATAAAACATCTACATAAACATTTATTTTAGGTTTTTTTTTAAGTCATGAATTTATCCATACTTAATATTATAAATGCGAAAGTAACTCTGTCTGTCTGTCTCGCTTTCACGCCAAAACTGGACCAATTTCAATTAAATTTGGTACAAAAATAGTCTAGAGCCTGAGAAAGGACATAGGCTACTTTTTATTTGGAAAAAAGTGCTATAAAGGGTTGAAAAGGGGGATGAAAGGTTGTAAGTTATTGAAAGTATTGTCATTTTTAGAACTAGAAGCATAAAACTTATATTTTAGCCTGTACACTTATAAACTAACATATCATGACACTCACTAAACAGGGAATTTTGGAAATTCTACCCTAAAGGGGTGAAAAAGGGGTTGAACGTTTGCTTGGAAGTCCGTAAGTTAGAAACATGAAACTTTATTTTTGGGATACTGATTAAAAAGGAGTAGATACTTATTGGAGTGTTTCTGCATATTCCACCCCTACGTGGGTTTTCACCCACCAACCACCAAAGGGTTAAAAGTTAGTATAGAAGTCCGTCATTTTTTAAGATAGAAACATGAAACTTTATTTTTGGGACACTGATCAAAAATGAGTAGATACGTATTAAAGCGTTTCTAGATAATCTACCACTAAGTGGGTGAAATAAGGGTTGCAAGTTTATATGGGAGTCAGTAATTTTTTAAGTTTAAAACATAATACTTTATTTTTGGAATACTGATTAAAAAATGAGTAAAATTAAAGTGTTTTTTGATATTCTACCACTAAGGGGATGAAATAAGGATTGAAAGTTTTTATGGAAGTCGTCATTCTTTTTAGCTAAAAATATGAACTTTATTTTTGGGATACTGATTAAAAATGAGTAAATACGTATTTAAACGTTTTTTGATATTCTACCTCTAAGGGTTGATATTTCGTATACAGGTTAGGCAGGAAGTCCGTCAGTTTGAAGTTAGAAGCACGAAATTTTATTTTTGGGCTACCGATTAAAAATGAGTTTATTCGCATTTAAGCGTTTCTGGATATTCTACCCTAAGGGCAGAAATACACACCAATGTGGTATACAAAAGGTAAGACCTTTTGTTTATTTATGTAATATTTTAAGTTAATTTTTATTTATTTTTTTATTTATATTCATATTATGCGCGAGCAAAGCCGCGGGTAACAGCTAGTAGGAAACTATTTTATAAAATCTTTTACAAATTAACGTAGAATAATGTACGTACGTAGAGTATTTGTGTTAACATAAAATTAATGTAATTTATTTCACGTTTTATTCCACAATACAATCAAAAGAAGAAAAAGATTATATCTCAAATACGAATACATAACTAACTTCTCATATAAAAGAAATATATTGAATAAAAATGTGATTTAGGCACGAACAACTTTGTCACAAGAGAGAAGTGTCTTTTTCATCTCGGTCCCATCAAACATCAAAGAAACCAGCTTCAAACAATGACGATATGAAATTTGTTGGCAAAATTTATTTCATGGCACAAATATATACTCAATAGGAACTATAACAGTATTCCAAATTTAATGTGTGTTTAATGAAATTAATAGTTTCTTAATATTTAATAAGCCGAGATGGCCCAGTGGTTATAACAAGTGTATTTATTACCGAAGATTTCCGGTTAAAGCACTAACGGCCAAAGCACATCTGTATCTACCAACTCGCATTGAAATAGTATGTTAGAATAAGCTCCAAAACTTCCTCGACTGGAGAAGAGGTCTTAGCACAGCAGTCAGACATTCAGATGTTCCTTTTTTATTTTAATTTTAATTCATAACAAATTAGTTAAGAATGTGTTGAATTTACGTGGAAAGAGATTCATAGTATTACTATATAAAATAACAAGAAATATAAAACATCGTTGATCTCAAAAAAATAAAAATGTAAATTAACACAAAACAACAAAGATAAAGGAAAAAAAATCTATTTTTTAAACATTGAATGATGCATTCAGATTATTTAGATGATTCTAGAATACTACAATTATCGTTAAAATATATTTGTCAATCAAATTATTCCAAGCATCTGTAATTTGTTAGAACAGCGCTAATATTAATTAATTTTAGGAAAACCAAAGCTCTGAGCGTTTGTCAGTTTTAATCTATGTATTGCAAGGACGAGGCGTGGAATTGAAGCCGTGCCTATAACCTAAAACGAAAATAACAAATCTGATTATGTAAATAGACTCAGGTCGAGTCTAAAGTATTTTAATCAGATATGCTTAGCCAAATATATCGGGTTACGTTAACTTGAAAATTGAGGTATATTTTTAAAGTTTGGTTAGGATAATTATTATTGACGAAGCTACTTAACTGCCTATTTGATGATTTTCAAGAACTATGTATATCATTAGCGCTGTAAGTGTAGACATTGGCGCTGTAAGAAATATTGACCATTCCTCATATAAGCAACCAACTTTGGAAACAATGACGTAAAGTCCATTGTGTCTAAAATTATACTGGCTCACTTTTCAATCACTTATGTTCCCCAGAAATACATTCGAAACATCTAATCTGTTATACTGTGGTAATATATCGTTCAACATACGTTAACTTAAGACCTAACTATACGTAAAAAAATATATATATATATATAAAATATATCCCGAAGCAAAGTTGCACTAACAATCTTTTTTCTATTATTTTTATAATATTATGTGAGATCATTAAAAATTCTGTTTATAGTTCAATAACCTGTATCAACATTCAGGTCACTGATCACTGAACAAACGAAAAAAACGAATACAGGAATATGTACCCGATATCGCAGTTTCTTGACGATTAGGCGAGCAAATGAAGCAATCCGAGCTTATTGTGCGGCGGTGAGTAACTCAGTGCTGATGATCAATGACAGACGCACGTGCTTATAATAATAGACGAAATTATCCTTATAAAGGAATTTGAAAGACTTTTCTTACATAATGTCTAATTGTAATTATGATTACAAAAGATGTGTCGGTTTTCAAGTGTTGTACATTGTAAGGCTTCTAAAAAGAAATAATTGCTTTGTCAATGATATTACATAATTAAAATTGATTTAAAGTTTATTATTCTTGTATAGGAATATGTTCAAATTTAAAAACATTTGCCGGATCCTAGATGGGATTTCAACGATAATTACAAGTGAAATTCATTGCTCAGTCGTGCGCACACGGAAAAACACACGAACACAAAATAGTATGTGATTATTACTACGATTAATTTTGGTTTTAATTAATCCCGGACAAAATGAGTACTTCACAATTTCGTGTTATAAACTGATACTTTATTTTTTATTTAGTTCACGATTGTTACGAATTTTAGTATCAATGAACTTCGTACATTGTACTTTTAACAGTTGCAATACACGTAAATCTCCAAAAGGCACGATACGACTCAACCCAAGAGATATAATAAAGGCAGTGTCAATAAAGTTTCAACTACATAATAAACACACTTTTTCAACTCATTATTATACCTTATAATATTTAAGTATATTTTTTCGCCTTTTTTCCTAATAGTAGTATACCTACCTTTAATATGTTTAATAAGAACTAGTACTAGGGAGTACAAGATTGGCTTGAAATCGATCTTATTTCGTTATCAAGATACGTTTGGTGAAAAAATGTTTACGAATGTACATAATATTATGCACATAAACAAAAGCTTCTTTTCCGATATCGGCATCGAATTCTGAATACCTAAAGTCGAAACCATTAAAATAATTTCCAATGGCAAATTGAAAGTATTCTTTTTTTAAATTTGTCTGCTGTTGAATATTCAATTAATTTCAAATATAATTGTTTCTTTTTTTAAATTTATTTTATTAGAGATTCGTACATTGGGTGAAAAAAAAAGAATAACTTAAACGATCACTCTCGTGGCCGTCTGTCCGTCTGTCGCAATTTATTTTGTCTGAATAATATACTGTATGTAAATAATTGAAAGGTACTCCTATAAATTTCGGTGAGCCAATCACGGATGCATAGTATAAATAAAAGAATTCTAATTGTGGGTGTTGATTTTATAGTGCAAATTAGAAATTCACATTACAGAAATATCACGTAGCATATCTCATGAAATTAGTCAAAAATATTTTTTTTGTTTAATTTCAAAATATTGTTTGAATATCTTTGATAGTAAATAAAATGACGACCTCCGTGGTCGAGTAGTGTGTACATCGGTTCTCATAGGTACCCCACTCCAAGGTCCCGGGTTCGATTCCCGGCCGAGTCGATGTTAGAAAAATTTCATTAGTTTTCTATGTTGTCTTGGGTCTGGCTGCTGATTTTCCATAACACAAGTACTTTAGCCTCTTACATTGGGATCAGAGTAATGTATGTGATGTTGTCCAATATTTATTTATTTATTAAAATATACGAAAATCGAGCATATTTCGAATATCACTGTTTGGAGGATAACTTTAAATAATAGGTATTAGAAATCTTTAAATTACGACTTAAAACGAAAAATATTCTTCAAAAACTAGTCACTGTTGCAGGGAATACAACGGCGCCTTATACATATTTTTTTATAAAGATGTTTGCACTTTACATGGTCGAGTTGTTACAATCGTTTTGAATTGTTCCAAATGCATTTATTACGAGCCTCCATCGCCAGGACGACTGTCTTAAATTATGACGGGCTGGAAAGGGAGGGAGGGGGAGTGAGAGAGTAAAAGCGATAATATATATTGGCAATATTGAGATTGACCAATTCAAAGATCAATCGATAAGCTAATATAATTTATTCAACGAAACTATTTCTGTATGATTATTATTTCTATACATATGTATAATAAAATTGGAGTATCTGTTTGTAATATTAGAATAACCGTATTTTACTAAATGCATATGTATGTATACACGTTACATATACTTAAATAACTTTTTGTCTGTCTGTCTGTTTGGTCCGGCTAATCTTTGGAACGGCTGAGCCGACTTTAATGGGATTTTCACTGGCAGATAGCTGATGTAATAAGGAGTAACTTAGGCTACTTTTATTTTAGAATTATTTATAAAATTATAGTTTAATTCAAACGCGCACGAAGTCGCGTGCACAAAAAAACTTTATATAACAAATGCATGTGACGTAATATGCTCTTCTCGTGATTTAACTTTTAAAAAACGAACTAATTTTCGTTGTAATACATATATATTAAGTTAAAATTATTTATTATAACAAGGATTCTTATTAGTAGTTGCCGCTGCGCGCCGTGGTGGAGGCAATCCATGATCAATGTTTGCACCTGCGTTCTACTGATGAAGATACCGTTACCACGTGACGAAAACTCATGAAATACTTAATTATTTTCATTAATTCTTTTGTAAAATATATAAGTCATGTGGTTTTATGGTGGCGACAGGATAATAAATATCCATTCGATCTTAATCCGTGGTTAAGTGATGACTGAGATATTTTATTTTCTAAATGGAACTATTAATATGAATCAACACTAGGCTTTAAAAAATCAAATGATAGCGGAAACCAAACCTGGTGGTTTGGCTAGGTTAGGTTTGCTGGTGCAAAGCATTACCAAATCTATCGCACCGATGAACGAAAATATATGACCAACATAATAAAACAGACCTTGTATCATAATCATTTGACATATAAGAAATATTCGATAGAAAATTACCAAATAAAATATTATTTAGTGAGCTTATTGACGATTATCTTTTTATATGATATAGGTAGGCGGACGAGCAACTAGGCTACCTGATGGTAAGTGGTCACCATCGCCCATAGGCAATGGCGCTGTAAGAGATATTAATCAGCTCTTGCTGATCACAACACTATGTACTGCTGTTTGGCGGTAGAATAACTGTCGAGTGGATGGTAGCCACCCAGACGGGCTTGCACAAAGCTCGTAAATGTATTTTTTATACATTTTTTCTAAGACAGAGTATTGATTTTAAGTGCATAACAATGATTGATGTATAATTAGTTTTTATGAATAGTATTAGTAATTAAATATAATATTGGTACTAACTTTCGTTTCTGGTCTACCTGGATAGATTACGCACGAACTTGTTAATCATTTTACCGAATTTATAAATTAATATTCAAATATTAAAATAGCAATGCTTAGTATTGTTGTGTTTAAGTTAGAAGGGTATCTGAGCCATTGTTATTACAGGCACAAAGGACATAACATCTTAGTTTCCAAGGACGTTGTAAGGGATAGTTAATATTTCATAAAGTGACAATGTCTATGGGCGGTGGCGACCACTTACCTTCAGATGGCACATTTGCCAGTCTGTCTATCTATTTGAAGTTATAAAAAAGGTGAATAGATATACTTATAATTATAATACAATAACGACGACCTCGCTAGTGGCTTTCTTGTATCAAAAGTCTCATTAGCAACGTGGAGCTGTATAGTTGGCAGTCTACTCTACATTTATTTAAAATTACGCTAACAATCCTCAATCGCAATTACTTTCGCAGCTTATATTATCAATGAAATAATCTAAAATTAATTTTATTTAAAGTTTTCTTATTTATTTATTTTTTATTGCACAGATTTTACAACAATCCAAACATCAAGAACTCATAAGATGATTAATAGATACAATAACTTTGCACGATGACACAATTTTTCACTTTTATCACAGTATTTAGTAAAATTACTAATTATTTAATTTGTTTTTAGAATCGAGTTACAATAGTACTGCAGCAAGAATGTCTGCAGTTATTGAAAATGCGCTCGGTATTTATTGCATCGATCTGAGTAAGCTCCCGTGCTAACTTATACGTCATTGATTCGAGGAATAACATTTTGCTTTAATTTACTTACTTTTTAATTTTTACCAGCTATAACATTAATACAACATTAAAAAAAAGTGTAATTCAATTATGTGAAATATTGCACCTAAAACTTTTTTATTTAACCATAATGAAATTACGAAAAACAATCACTATCGAAGGTATTCTTTGTTAGTATCAGCACAATCCAGGCACAAGGCACAACCCTCACACTGCAATCAAGTAGGAAAAAAGCATGCAATACGATAATTCAATTAAAAAAAAATTGAAATCATATTCGATTTTATTTTAATCACCGCCTAAGTTCACTTATTGTAATAGTTCTTAACTTCGGCAGAAATACTGGTTCCTATTTTAATATTCTTCGCCCATACACTATACATAAACATACGCAGTAAACATCGAGATAGCCAAAATAAACTAAATAAAAAAAGCCTACGATCAAAGTAAAAAATGAGCAAGCAGTTGTACGATCATGTTATTTTATAGTCTGCCCCTGGTATAATAATGATCTTAAATAATTATTACAGAGTACTCAATTGAGTACGCAAAAACAGGAGACTTTCTATCCCTCTTTCTCATAATCTCAGGGTCGATAGCCTGACACAACAAGGAGATCAGGCGCAAGGTTATCTATTGTGAGCAGCTTCCTAACTTCAGACCGTTAATGAGATTGTTTTGTCAAAAACTCGACTGTAGGATCGTTTGTCCTGAAATTTACTAATAAGAAACTAAGAACCTCAGATTCTGAAGCCTTATAAGCTGGTCGATAAATCACTGACGACCTTATACATCAATTTTCAAACCAAAATACAGCTAAACAATACACTATTTTTGTTTTATTTTTTATTTATATTTTATTTTAGGGAAACAAACAATGAGATGACACTTATGGCATAAAAATATACAATATCACATACATCAGCTAAGTTTCCACTGATACTAATTACAATACAATTTTAGTGGAATAATTACTGGCTGTTTCAATAACTGGTATAACCTGGCGCAACTCAAGTTAAA
This sequence comes from Vanessa tameamea, assembly GCF_037043105.1. Classification (NCBI taxonomy): domain Eukaryota; kingdom Metazoa; phylum Arthropoda; class Insecta; order Lepidoptera; family Nymphalidae; genus Vanessa; species Vanessa tameamea. The sequence continues at coordinate 3,270,017 of NC_087315.1, read as the reverse complement.
TGGTCTTCGAAAACCGTGTCATAATTTTGTTAATCTGACTTAAAATGTTTTTAATAACCATTATAATTAACTGCTCTAACATCAAACAAATTACGCATTAACTCGTTAAAGTAATCTTATGTTATTAAGCTTGATCAATTTAATATGCAAGGCATAAAACTGTCGTAAAAGCAACAAGATATCGGCGTTATATAATGACGTTTAAGATCAGTATTCCAAGAAGGAAGCTCAATTAATTGCTTATATAGATGTAGTAAACAGTAAATAGAACATATCTACTTACGCGATAGTTAGAAGAACAAACGCTAAGAGAGTATGTGACGTATTTTCTTATCGTACAGGTTACTTCTTGGTTACTAAAATAGTGAGCTTAGATGGTCCAGTAGTACGAACACGTTAACATTCATCGAAGACTACGGGTTTAAGCCATCAACTATATTTCTGTAGATTTCTGTAGAGTCGATGTAGAAAAAGTTCATTAGTTTTCGTTGTTGTCTTGGGTCTGGGTGTTTGTGGTACCGTCGTTACTTCTGATTTTCTACAACACAAGTGATTTAGCTACTTACATTGAGATCAGAGTAATGTATGTGATGTTATCCAATATTTATTTATTAATTTAAAAAATAGAAGTGCTATATCTTATAACGTTTATTACTACTTTAAATACAAAAAATATAAATCAGAAATATGAATAATTTTTTCCCAAATAACTTATAATTATTTTTTCCAATTTGTAATATGTATAAAAAATAGTTATTATGTGTGTTCCTCAGTAGATAGACACACGCTATGGCGAACGTTTTTGTTGACATTTTTAGACGTACAATTTTGAGTGCATTGCTGAATGTATCTCCTCAGGTTTAGCTATCGTTAACTATATTGGCGTACAAAAATAGGTTTTTTAATTAAACACCGTAAGAGTTCGTCCACTGTGTTCAAAATACATACATATTGTATACAAAGATTTCTCATTTATAGTTCTATATACTTATTAGTAAAAATAGTTATAAAATCCGTTAATTGTTTTAGAGGAAGAAATCGGAGATACAGACAGAAACTGAAAAAAATACTTTGTTTTATATTATTTATAAATAAAAAAGTTACAATAATGATTAATATTACACCACTCACTATTATCAAGGAGTTACCTTGATAATGATGAGTACATATTTTTTGCTATGTACGTTAAACATTTTAAAGATACAAATTAGGTCATACTTAAAAAGGCTGCAAAAAATATATATAAATAAGTTGTATTTAAACGTTAAATATAAATTAACTACGCATTTGCTTATAATTTATTCCTTTTATGTTATTTTTTGAATAATATTTTAAAACATATGGAAATGTAATGATGATGAAAATTATAGAATTAACGGGAATTATTTCATTAATTCTTATTTCTTCAATCATTAAATACTATAAAATTTCGATGACTGAAGCATACATCGCATGCATTAAAATAAATAAATTGAAGAGGGTCCGAAACAGTGCCATAGTGAACTAACGCGCAAAAGGCGGACTGGAATGCTTATGCGTGATCGTGCACGCTTGTTTGCTCGACGACGCGAATAAATCAGTAAGCGTGCATACGTGCGTGTATTCAATTGTATTATTGTTGTCAATGCGTTTCGCCAGATCTAGCCAACCCTTACAAGAAACAATACCAAAAATGGGTATAACATAAATAAACAAACCAGAAAACATTGTAAAAATTTAAAATCAAAATAATATTTATTTAAGTAGGCTCATAAAAGCACTTTTAAATCGTCATTTTAATATGTATTCATGTAAAGCTTTTTTTTATTATTATTAACATTAAGACCTTAGCTATATACAAATAATAATTAAAAATAGTTACTGTAGAATTGAGGCAAGAATGTTAGCAGCATTACCGCAATTTCGATCTTCCCCTCCTGTCATCAGTGGAGGCAACAAGGCAAGGTGTTATGATTTTAATGAGTGTTTTTGTACTACTACTCTGGTCTGAATGCAAACGGGACAAAAACATAACTTGGAATACGAGATGAATTGAATTTGGATCGCTTTAAAGCAAATTCATCTTATTCCACAGCGACGCCGGCTCTTAACATTTTTTCTCTGATATGCGACGGTGCCATTCATGTCAACGGGTGTAGCGTCCCACACTAGGGCCTACCTCCGTTCCCAGGGAACCAATGTCAGTCCATCAAGTCTCTTGTCATCATCACAACAAATTCCACGGGGCTCAAAAAAGAGCAGAAACTTCTATGGTGGCAAAAGTCGTTTTTGTTACGAGAACCGTAGCGAAATGCTTGCCTGAACTCCTTGGACAAGAGGGACCATGTAATCCGTAAGAGTCCAAATCCCACCCACCAGAGATCTTTGCTGTGCACAGCGGTGTTCCTAGTTTAGGTTTCCCAATATTTTTAGTATGCAACCACTCTTCAGTTGATAACACAAGAAGCTTGGCACTGTTCTTGGCACTTGCCAAATTTTGTGTCAAACTAAGAAGTGTGATATGGACCAAAGACGAATCCAAAAGTTTTTGTTTAGTGACTTCCTTAGGGATATCGTCATAAGGGCACTTTACCTTCCAGTTCTCTATCGCCTCTGTGATATTGACTGAATTTGATTTTAAACTTTGTCAATTAATTTAATTTAAAACTTAGAAGATCCGACTAGTAACTCAGTAGTTACTTTTTCCCACCAATTTACATTGTGCCCTATCCGAGGGACGGCTCGCGAGTAAAATGAGAACTCATAACAAATACACGTCCGTTTATTAAATGAGCCACAAAGAACTGAGTAATGAGTACAATATATGTGTTTTATATATTTGCATAGAAGGCACAACATAATTGTGTTAATTAAATTACGTGAAAATCAATGAATAAACGACTTTTATCTTATATAAAGTATTTTATCAAGCTATGTGCCTTATAAATCAATGTTATCTTTAAAAGATTAAAATTAATAAGTGAAAATATTTTATAATAACACGTCTGGTGGAAAATTACGATATAAACAACGGTAACACGCATTTTACACTACTTACTATTATATAATGTATTACGTGAAATTATGTCAAATATCATGAAATTCAATTAAGCTTGTAATTAAATGAAAACTAAATTGGCCACATTCCAGCAGTTAGAACTAATGCCCTTGTAATGCGGTAGAACATAACAATTAACTCATTGTGATATACAACTATAGTACTTATTTAATTTTAAAACACTAAATGTAGAAAAATATGTCACTTAAAGGAAAAAAAATATATAGACAGGCAATTGAGCCACCTGATGGTAATTGGTAACATAACATAACATAATAACATAATCAGCCTGTAAATTTCCCACTGCTGGGCTAAGGCCTCCTCTCCCGTTGAGGAGAAGGTATGGAGCATATTCCACCACGCTGCTCCAATGCGGGTTGGTGGAATACACATGTGGCAGAATTTCGTTGAAATTAGACACATGCAGGTTTCCTCACGATGTTTTCCTTCACCGCCGAGCACGAGATGAATTATAAACACAAATTAAGCACATGAAAATTCAGTGGTGCCTGCCTGGGTTTGAACCCGAAATCATCGGTTAAGATGCACGCGTTCTAACCACTGGGCCATCTCGGCTCTTTTATTGGTAACCATCGCTTCTATATTGGCACGAAGTACTAAACATCCCTTACATCGTTAATGCGTCACCAACCGACTTTTATGCCTTCGACTGTTATGCCCGTCGTGCCTTTAGGTACACTGATGAAACACCAAATACTAAGTATTGCTGTTTGGCGGCAGAATATAATATGATAATCTACCTAGAGGGGCTTGCATATAATTACGATATTGTATTTTTTTAAATAAGCTAAGTTTTAAAAAAAATCTTAACTTATTAAAATGAATTTATCACAGTACCTAGCTTGCTACACATTACATACTGTTAAATTCAGAATAATAAAAATATATTACCAAGTATTATTAATAACCAAAAACTGACACATTTATACGTCAGTACAGTAAAAAAACTTTTTTATTAACTCCCAGCTTCGGCAATATCAACAAACATTACAATTACCACAAATTTTCTCTTATGCAAAGTATAAAAAAAAAGAGATATACTATTTTAATTTTTTTTAAATAAACTATTATTTTAAAAATGTTAAAGAAAGAAATTTATCACAGTGCCTTAATTATATATATATCACAGTAGTTAATTTAGTTCCAAATTGGATTAGGCAAATAATACATATATCAATAAACATTACATTTATTGCAAATTTAAACTTATAATAATCTAACATTGAACATCTTACAATAAAATACTCAAAAAAAAAATGTCACATAATTTTTATACATTATTTATTAATACAATATAGTTACTTAATGTAGCAAACGAGGGTGCAAATATTAAAAGTAATTTCTATTGTATTATGACCAATCTTTGTCATTACTCTAGACTCTAAACAATAAAAAAAGTATCTTGAAAAAATCCTTATTTTAAAATCTTGCCAGAAGACTAAAAATTTCGCCCTACGATAGTTACTTTTATAGTATTATTGTTTGACCAATTACTGCAATTATCACACACACGACAACATAAGCGAAGATCAAGAAACATTTAGAAATATTTATTTTCTCAATAAAAAATTTAAAGTTAAACGTCGATTAATAATAATTATTATTTATATGCCGTATTGTTTGTCGAAAAAAGTTTTTCACGAGGAGCGAATGATTTATAATAAGAGAATTCAAATTAGGAACGAGTGTTTCGTAATAAAGCAATTTTGATGGTTCGCTGCACTAAATTTTTCATTCCAAGAATATTAAAATTGGAAGGAAATATCATTTCTTTATTCCTCCACTGTCGCCTTCGTATTGCTCGTATTCCGTGATAAATATTTTATTTGTTTCTATAAACTATAAAATATTTTATTATCAAAATAAAATTGCGATGGTAGCAAGTGAAGTAGTAAAACGTAAGGTCGCCATATTGACATATCATGATATTTGTTCATTCTTGTATTCTCGTCTAAGCCATACATTGTATGATTATCTTGTATTTATATAATTTGCGTTAATATTTCTTGCAGTGTCAATTTACATGGGTAAATGATAATGACGTTTATGTGTCGTCAAGACATAATAAATCTTACACATCCGTATGGTGTATATAAGATCGGCTTAGATAAAGTAGGACTTTAGAATATAAAAGGTCGTAAATTTAGATGATTGTCGACAAATCTTAGAGAACTATTTCCTCTTGGGCGAAGACGTGAGAAATAACCAGTGTTCTATACAAGCCACATATCTTATTTACAAATGCTCCTACGTTGTATATGTTAAGGTCGTACCGGCCACTCTTCACTCTATTTTAGTGCTGAGGCTAAACGGAACCACCCGGATAACTATTAAATACAAGTTCATCCAGTTTCTGGGTTTCTTCTAAGAGAATATTACTTTTCATGCAATATATAAATTAGTCAAACTTATCTTACTTTTACGTTACGTTACTATCTTTGATGACCTCCGTGGTCTAGTAATGTGTACACCGGTTTTCATAGGTACGTCACTCCGAGGTCCCGGGTTCGATTCCCGGCCGAGTCGATGTAGAAAAAGTTCATTAGTTTTCTATGTTGCCTTGGGTCTGGGTGTTTGCGGTACCGTTGTTACTTCTGATTTTCCATAACACAAGTGCTTTAGCTACTTACATTGGAATCAGAGTAATATATGTGATGTTGTCCAATATTTATTATTATTATTTATTACCTTACACTTTAAAAGTAACGCATGTTTCAAAAAGTAAGTTCATTTCATTTCTCGAATTTAAAAGAAAATAAACATTGCTTATATGTATAATGTAAGTCATTTTTATTTTGTTAGTTAGAAGGTAGTTAGTTATATATGATGACGTAACAATCATTATAATCTGTAACCCAATGTACGCTCTACATAAAGACTGTATAACATAAAATAAAAAACGAGATATATGTTGGAACGTAGCTGATTTCGCTTTACATATATTGTGTATTAAATAACAGACCCAATGAAATTAATAAACATTTAAGAATAATTTAATTACAAAAAATGAAAGTGTTATTAATAATCCCGTGTGAATTGAAAAGTAACGAAACATAAATTTAAATAATGTTATATTAGAACGTATGTGATAGAAAGAGATAGATACAATGAAAGGTCACCAGGAGGGAGCATTACACTTTTACTTTACGTGACGATTTCTGTCAGTTCACTCTACTGTGATGTTTATGGGTAGGGTTACTCGTTCGCCAGAAAATCAAATAAAAAATATGTAACTGTAACCATGTACACCAACCTACCTCTAAAAAACAATGTTTAGGAGTTTCGTCCGACTTGTTAATATCACTAATTTAGTCAGTACGCACCTCTGGTACTGGAGCTGTTCCAAGAGACCAAGTGCTTCACTCAACAAAGGAACAAACACTGACCGATACACCATTAAATCTTTATATTTCCATCGGTCGGCTGTGTAACATAATACGTGCCCGTCTTATATTTTTTACAATTGACGTCTAACAATTGTTATGTATTGTTGTGTGTTATTGTCATTCTAATAAATTAGGTCGTAAATCTAAGTTTTATTGGAAGCGTTAAACTAGCTTATTGATTATAGTAATCTTGAAAAACAAATACCTCCGACCTCAGAATTGGTGTATCAGTTTGAACAATTTTAATTATATTTATATATATATATATAAATTATAAAATTTGAGGAATTCAATATATACATACAATACAAATTAATATTGTTATATATGTATATGTAAATTGTTACTGCACAGAACATGACCGCCTGGAATACATTTCATACAACCACTCATTAACTAACTGAAATACTACGTATTGACCTGATCCGATTTGTAGAGTAAGTGAGTCAGTGATGTGACAGGCAAAAGCAACCAATACTAATGGTTTTACGTAATTTCCAAATGATAGTGAAAGGACCAACGAAAGCAGGAAACAAATATATTTTTTGTAAATGTGCGAGTGAGATGATAGATAGATGATAGATGCAGTATTTAGAGGGGAATCGAAGGGAAATAATTAAATCAAGGCACTCTGGCCTCAGTTCGCATATATATTCCCTCTCGTTTTGTGATAATATGTCTATTTTTGTCAGTCTCGTCTGAATTTCGAAATTGAAATATTTTCTTTTTAGGGTTTCGTTTGGTTATATATCAAGTCCCAACCTATATACTTTGAATGAAATCAGTTGAAATTTTCTACTCACAAAGAGTTCGTGAACCGTTTTATTATATCAAGTATTAAGTACATAAGTTTTGAAATAGTACAGTATAGTTACCTTAGTAAATCTTTATTAGGAACTTTAGCTATTAAACAACGAACTACAAGTTTGTTCTGTTCAAATTTAAATAAATAATTAAACTTTTCTATTTATTCACTTGCTTGTATTTTACTTTTTGTATGTATTAAATTTTCGCTGAAATTTTGTACACAGTTTTAGTAAAACGAAAAATTAATTTAAAAAATATTACAACACAGCACATTTTTGTTTTTTGTTTTTATTTGTTTAAACATTAATAGAGAAAGTAGCTCTAAATTGTGTTTCAATATTTAGTATTGTAGCATTTTTTTTTTATTCTGTACATTTTTTCTGTTCTATTATTAACTTAAAAAAAAAAATGTATATTTTTCTTTTAAATTTCTGATTTGTTTTTTTTTTTTCAATTATACTTTTAATCTTCAACAAGTTCAACTGTGAGTTGTACGACCAACAATACAACGACCCTTAAAGACTTCGGCTTCTACGCCATAAACTCATTTCTTATTTAAGAAACGGTTTCAAATTGATCGAAGATTCAATATATAAGTAAAATTAGTTGCTGATATATTTCAATCAAAGAAATAAATATCAAAAGACATTGTTTTATCGGCGTTCGACTTATTGTCGTAAAATATTCATTTTATTGAAATATTTTATATGTATGCGGGTAAGGAAAAACATTTTTACTGCCCTTTTTTCCTCTACTCTACTGACAACAATAAATGTTGGTAACTTTGTAACATGTGTAATATGTTATGTTATTATAAGTTCAGAACTTATTTGTTTTAATAAAGGAACTGAATTTTTTCATGATATGATCTTTGGATGACGTCAGATAAACTAATAACCGAAGGTATAAAACAAATGCACAATGTAATTCGTGTAATATTAAGTAGTATGTTAGTTTGCTTGGTGGTAGGGCTTTGTGTAAGCCCGTCTCGGTAGGTACCACCCACTCATCAGATATTCTACCGCCAAATAACAGTACTTTGTAATGTTGTGTTCCGGTTAGAAGAGTGAGTGAGCCAGTTTAATCACAGGCACAAGAGACATAACATCTTAGTTCCCAAGGTTGGTGGCGCATAGGTGATGTAAGGAATGGTTAATATTTCTTACAGGGCGGTGGTGACCACTTACCATCAGGTGGCCCATATGCTCGTCCGCCAATCAATGCCATAAAAAAAGTATGTTAGAATAAGTTCAAAACCCATTCTTTCTCTCAGCGGAGAGGGGACATGATAGCATCAGAGTACGTCATGCCGTTTGTCACGGCATATGAGTCAGTCTTAAACCGCCTTAAGGTGGCGTGTCAGTAGGTTTTTACTAGCACATATGGGTAGGATCGTCATAAGCGAACATCAATTCTAGCTAAAATATTACTTACACTTAGTATTATAATGTTCCAGTTTGAATTAACTATAGGTACAAATGTCATAAAATTTTAGTTCCCAAGGTTGATGTGCATTCAAAGTCAAAAATGTTTATTTAATACAGAAATGTTACTCTGTCTTGTTGATTGGTTCTGAAGAACCAGCGACAAAATTCATTGGTGTTTTTTGTCATATTTAAAATAGCTTGAAGGCGATCGTTTCATTCCCAAGGTGTGCAATCAACGAAAAATCATTGGTATTGCGATATCCTTTAGTACGCAAACGCTAGGTAACGACTCTTTTAAATTTTACAATGGAATATTTTTGAACATTTTCTGGAAACCTCTTGTAAAACATTGTATCTACATTGTGGCCCAAAAATGAATTTCTAACCATGTATCATAGGGTAGGTGATGTTACAAATTCTTGGTGTGTTTGTTTTTAGTGTTTTAAGTATGTACGTCATAATATCTGGTAAAATATTTTATTTGTTGACGTTCATATATTAAATTATGAAAAATATATATTGAGATGCGACAGTCATCATTTTAATCTATTACTATCTATATCTTAACGAATCTTTTGAATCCAAGTTATAGACTGCATATAGCACTCTTCTGTAGAACAAAAATCGTGTTCATATCGATTGCATTTATTGCTGACCCTTGCGTAGAGTATCATAGGACTAGGATACTGCGAAAAAACTAAAAAAACACTCGAAATATATTTTTCTACAAAGCTGCAGAACTGAGCTATTATATATATATTTATTATATATTATAATATATGGGGCGGGCATTGGAGCTTAAAATCTATAGTGACGAAGGAATACTGTGGTTTCTAGAACTGTTTATCGTTCGTTCGTTCGTTTTATTTTAACATATCTTACTTTATTAGTAGTGATTTTAATTGTACTTTGGACCAGTTAGTTATTAACACCAATATCATATTTCAGATAGAGAGCAAAATTAAAGAAGTATCATGAGCATACAATACGGATTTGTGTTTATTATTTAAAATATGCAATAGGTCATTTATATAAACGAGAAATAGAAATGGACCAAGAATAGATAATTGAGTGCCTTGAGTACCCCTACAGTAAGTCCGATTACATTAACTAACAGGAGCTCTGAAAAATCTCTTTTCATTTACATCGAACCTCTTAGTCCGATTGGTCAGATACCGAATCAGATGATTGAATGCAGTGTCTCTAATGAAACAATGACGTAGCCAGCGATGTAAGGAATACTTCATATTTTTAGTGCCAATGTCTTCACAGAATAATGACTTACCATCAAGCTGACGAATTAATTAACTTTTTATTTAGTTAAAATTGATATATTTTAAATACACAAAATTATAACGCAAATATTCAAAGCGTGAATGTTTCTTCATAATGTAAAAACTCTGAAAGTATTAATTGGGGTCACATCGACTTATTCCCTTTGAAGACTGATTCATTTGGCGACGTTGTAATTGACCGGCCGACGCTCGCGTCTGTAGTCAACACCAATTCGACTTCATTCATAATGCGAACTGTTACTTTGCTTGGACATTAATTCATTAGATATGAATAATAATGCTAATAACGTATTCATTACTTTTTATACTAACTTGTGCCCGCAATCTCGATATACATATACATAACTGAAAACATAATAGTAACAAAAACAATCAACAAATGGGACGCAAAGGCGGTTTCATCGCTTAGAGACAAACTTTGGTGAAAGATGTTTTGTAAGATAATAGGTAAATACAAATATGAGTCAGGAGATAATAACTATTAAACGTATAGAACATTAGAGATGGCCCAGTGGTTAGAACGCGTGACAGATGACGTAATAAATTATTAAATAATTATTAGGCCAGTCAATGAAGCCCTTGAAGGTCAAGTAATTAGTATCATTATGATTTTTTTATATGTGGTTTCGGACGTTAAAATAATAACAAATTAAAATTTTCAACCCAAACAAAAGTTATAAACAAAAACGCTTTTCACCCTCTCAACCCCCTAGCCTTCACTCCAGAGGGTTGAAAATTTTAATTTGTTGTAATTTTAACGTCCCAAACCACATATCAAAAAATCATAATGATACTAATTACTTGACCTTCACGGGCTTTATTGACTGGCCTATAGATGATTCCAAAAAAGGCTTACATTGTGTATTGTATGTGTTAAATTATTGATGATGATATATGAATTGTTTTTTTACAATTATCAAGATACAAAGTTAGTATTAAGGTAATTGGTGTTTGTGTAAATATTAATTAATACAATATTACGATTACAATAGCTATTATAATGCTTAAATAAATATTTGTGCTTCGTATAATATTTTGTTGTTATATAACCTTAAAATGTAATAAATTAATCAAGAAATAAAAATCTCTCTTTAAATAACAATATAATACATGCATCTTAACCGATGATTGCGAGTTCAAACCCACGAAAGCACAACTGAATTTTCATGTGCTTAATTTGTGTTTATATATCATCTCATGCTCAACGGTGAAGGAAAACATCGTGAAGGAAACCTTCATGTATTTAATTTCAACGAAATTCTGTCACATGTGTATCCACCAACTCACATTGGAGCAGCGTAGTGGAATATGCTACAAACCTTCTCTTCAAAGGGAGAGGAGGCCTTAGCCCAGCAATGGGAAATTTACAGACTGCTAATGTAAAATGTATGTAAAAATTTACTGTCAAAAGATAAACATATTTTAAGGTGCTAAATTGTCATTAATTTTTTTTATTATATTCAGTGGTGATCCTACAAACCATCAATTACGTAACACCAAACATGTAAGATCGTTTACAACTTGGACTTAAATATATTTTACAATTATTTGCATTAGAACTCGTTTTTTTTTATGAAATTACATGTATATGATTCCATAGAAAAATCATATATATATATTTTTTATTTATATAAAAAAACACTTTGCCCGTACAAAACAACGTATCTGCCTTTCTCCGAAAAACATGAAATGGGACATAGATCGAATAGATTATTATGTAACTATTAATGTGAAAGTGATACGGAATAACAATTTCCATCAGAGTAACAACAATCTTTGAAATATTTCTTCATTTGATATTCATTTGACGTAAATTAATGACAGCAGGGGTGGGGTGGGAGGCGGTATCTGGCACTGTCGTTTTATTAGTGACATATTATGTATATTCGAAAAAAATATTTATAATGCCATTAATAAGCTCGACTAAATGTATTACGAATAAATTAATTCAGGATTTTGTCCAAATTTATATATCTATACATATAATAAAATTGGAGTGTCTGTTTGTAATATTAAAATAACCGCGTTTTACTAAATGCATATACCTAAATTACATATACCTAAATAATATTTTTTACAATTTTTGTCTGTCTGTCTTTTTGTTCCGGCTAATCTCTGGAACGGCTGGACCGATTTTGACGGGACTTTCACAGGCAGATAGCTGATGTAATAAGGAGTAACTTAGGCTACTTTTATTTTAGCATTATATGTAAAACAATAATAAAGTCACGCTTTTTTATTAAATTCAAACGCGCACGAAGTCGCGGGCACGGCTAGTTATATTATACATTTAGTCTAGCTTAGAATTGTTCTCATTTAGTAAAACGCGGTTATTTTAATTTTACATACAGACACTCCAATTTTATTATATGTATAGATAAAACGTAATACTAAAAGTTATATTATGTTTTATCATATTATAAATGTCAGACAACTTCTGCCGATGGTCTTGCTTATGTATTTATATAAAGTACAATAAATAATGTTATATCTACTATAAAAAACCTACAATTACTGATTTAGCTTTTATTGACTTCATATTTTTAACGTTTTATCATTATTAAAACTTTATTTGAAGAATCGTATCCGTGGGCACCCATTAGTTTAGTAAGAGGCCATTGTTGACTTTATATACAAAAGAAAGTAATTACTTCGTAATGAGTTTATTCTTAACTTTTAATGAGGCAACCTTCCAAGTGAACCAATTATGTATCCAATGATACTCGGAACCAATATTAATTACTTTCTGCCCTTTTAAGATCATTTTTGTTTTGGGAGTTTTATAATTTATAGAAGAAAACTGACAAACTAAACTTAAAGCCAAAAATGTGGCTGCCACGGGCTCTAGATGTACTATCGAAAGTGTTTAAAATTTGCATAAAACCAATGAGTATATATGTAGAGAATAAATAAAAAACGAATTCCGTTTTAATTTTGTTTTATATAATGTTAGTAATATATTATATTCATTTAGTAAATAGTTTACACTTTAGGCTCACATGACTAATCAGAGAACGGCGACGGAGATAGATATGGCGCAATATGAGAACGTCTCCCCAAAACATACCAAAGGTTCACACCAAAGTTTCGAGTCAAGATAAAGGAAAAATCTTTCAGTCGACTTGCATATTGATTGTCATAAATCTACATCTGGTTCGGATATAAACACTTCCGACCTGTGAAGAACCAGCAAAAGAAACTCAGCAGGATTATGGATAAGGGATAACAATTATGGGTTTCCCTACAATAACAAAATTCATTTTTTTATTTGAAACAGCTTGGAGACTATAGTTTCATTTTCAAAATCTAAAAAATTATAATTTTTATATAACTTTATAAATTGCAAGAATAGCGCTCTTCTGCAGAACAAAATTCTTGTTAAGTTGTTAACCCAAAGTAGAAGGCAATATATATTATAAAGGTCTGTGGAAATAAGTTAAATACACTAGGCGAGTCGTATCCACATCACTCAACAGTCTACTTTTTTTACTGCGAGGGCTGCAGAGCTTAGTCTACTCACCAATCTATTTATACAAAGGCCCTTATGAACCTTAGAATCCATAGCGATACCAAAAAGTTACATTGTTTTTGAGTAAATGCCCAATTAAAAGTACATTCGTTTTTATAGATTTTACTTCGGATAAGTGAATTAATTACATTTTGTCTTTTTACTGTTTAACAGAAAGTAAGTTACTAACACTAAATCATTTTACTTTTTACAGAGAGTATTGTTCATATCGTCATATAAATAAATACACAAAATAACCCTAAGTGACTACTTACAGGTTCTAAAAATTTTATTGAGAAATCAACTTGAACTGACTATCTTAGAAGCGTAATAAAACAAATGTATGTTTTAATTCCTTATTCCCTTTTTATTTGAGATTTAAATGAAACCAATTAACCACAATGATCGGAACAGATTTATGATAAATTTATTATACACACATTTTTAATTATTGTCAATAGATGTTGCTGTTAATTTAAGTAATTCTTGTTGGCTCTGAGAATAAACAAACGAGTTCATATGATTTTTATTTCTTATAAATTTAATTCAAAATCTCCGTAACCAAAGTTATAAGGTAAAACCAATCAATGCTTTCAACTTGTAGTGTAAAATTCTGTTGTTCTTAACAATTACTATTTTGCTCCCAGCTCGTTTGTCTATGACGCCATAAAGTGAGATTTGAATTGAATAATGAGTTCATAGACTAGCTGTCTAACAAAATCTACGGCAGTCGGATTTAAAATGAAATCCCATCCGATCATAACGTCGAATTTACGAATTGAGCCCTAAATCCACACACGCTGGAATATGCCCGTAGTGATTTTAGATTTACCAATCAAATATTCATGTGCAATTCTCATATTTTTATGTCGACTTTCATGATGAGCCGCAAAACGGGGTTATATTTCAAATGTGACAAGCGACATTGATTATAATATTTATACAATTTAAACGATACAGACATCAAATTAGCATAACACTATAAGTCGGTTTCAACATTTTACTGAGATTTGAGATTCGAAGTAAGAATGTACTGTGGATGTAAATTATTACTTAAATGATACAGTATGAGTTATCTTCAATTATTTTAATTCTACATTAGCAATACGGTAATACGGATGATGGTTCAATATAATTAAATACCTAGCTAGTGAATAAATTTATCAAACTGTTAAATCTCCCACCTTCGTTTTTAGTGATAATCTCAATGTTTTGTACAACAATCTATTTAAATTAATTAGAAACAAGTTAAATACCAAATTCAGTTGTAAAACAGTTGATACACAAAACTTTTTCAAATTCAATGATTGGGCGACTATTGTAATTCATGAAGGTAGGCAACGAATGTACGAGCTTCATGATGAAAGGACGTACAATGATAGTGCCACTTTTTCCAATTATGTAAGTAACTATTCAAAATTATTTAGATAAGTATGCTTTTTGGCAAAATCTTTAACTATAAAAAATAAAATTAAGAATGCACATGACCAGATAAAAATAACTTGGGAAATTATTAATACTTCCCGTATACGTAAACAGTGAAAGAGAGGTTGCCTCAGTTGTTGAAAAATTTTTTGCTGACATACCAGTTTTGACAACTAAGTTACTTATTTCTTCTCCAGATGTTGCCGAGTCATTGATCGTATCGAAAGTATCCATAATTGATAATAACCTTTGGAATAAGAAGAAATAACCTCAAAATAAGCAAGTAAATGGATCTAGTTATATCTACTAAATAGACGTTTATTTAGCCGTCTAGATGCACATAGATTAATTTTAAGTTAAGGGCATTTTTGACCAAATAGATTCTAGTTGACGGTTGAAAAATTCAATATTTTGTTATCCATCAAATAAGTACTATCTAATTGTTTATCAGAGGATTGAAAAATCGGCCCTAAATTTAATGAATTATATACGAAATATATGCTGAATATTTATAAATATGTGTACTATAAAATAAAAACAAACTGCAACCTGATCTTGTGTTCTGACCTTTCACAAAAATACAAACACTACTTTTGTTTTTAGCTTATTTCTCTCCATATACACTTTCTCCTATTAAAGATCATCTGCGAAGGATTTCTTGATAATAGGACAACTATTTTGCCTTAACGTTTTATTGAATCCTTATACTTTTCTTCCTATTACTCTGATGTGATATGTTCTTAAAGGGTTTGCAATGAAGTATAAAAAAATAAATGTATAGGTGATACCCTTAGCTGGACTTAACGAAATGTAGCTATTAGTACAGCAACCGCTTTGGCTATGTTCCAAACACCAGACTGTTTAAATAATGTTACGCGACATCACTTTGATGAAACTTGCTTGTTGTTAGATTATTCAAATGTCACCTGCTGTGCTGCAACGTTATACAGATCACGCGGCTTTGCATGTTTATTTACTTGGATAGATGCATGAAAGATGAAACTGTGTTAATGTATAATCAGAGATGCTCTTACCATTAGCACAGATCATATATAATAATAATAATAAATAAAATAAAATAAAAAGCCTTATATTTCTTTCTTAATTATGAAAATTTACAATGAAAACAAAATGAAAACAAAATATTTTTAAGTGTATTCTTATTATCTAATTATTTTAAAAATATAAATAAATATATATATATATAATTTTTTAATCATATAACTAAGAAGAACCCCTCGTCTCGAAGGTGAAGGCCTCCTCCAGAGTTCGCCATTGGTCTCTATCGCAAGCTACATTCATCCAGTGTTTTCCAGCTACTTGCACTATATTGTCAGCCCACCGTGCCACTGGTCTTCTTCTTTTTCTTATACCTATGGGTCCGGACCAGGAAGTCCATCTATTGACAGTAATTCTAGATATATGGATCATATATAGTTAAGTCATATTTCAAAAAGGATTAGGTATCGTAAATTATTTGATATCAGGTCAGGGACAGGAACATAAATTATTAATATCGGTATGTACAGTATTAGAAGAAAAAATGTTTTATCATTTCTGAGCTATCTCGGCGTATAGTATAAATTTGACTTTTTTTTAAAATTACAATTCAAATTTTTGTTGTTCTTTAGTTATTCTAGACCAGATTATAGAGTATATTCTTTTATAAAACCATAATATCAAGAGTCTTGCGAATTACGGATACGTAAATTTTAAGAGTTGATTTATTCAGCTATAAAAATAAAATTATTCATAAGTTCTATGGATAAAGTTTTACTTACATAAGAATTATTAATATCGAGGCCCTAATTGTATACAAATAAATATTAAAAATAGTTGCTGTACAAAGTATGCATGGAATGGTAGCAAGAATGCTGGCAGCATTTTCCCGTTGATTCGCAATTCCTCTGGGCAAAAAATTAACCAGCTCTCCTGTTACTAGTGGAGACAATGAGGCAAGATGTTATACTTTTAATGAAGGTTTTTGCAATTCTAGTCCAAATTTTCTTTTTTCAAAGTTTAACTACATTACCTATTCGATATATTGGTGAAGTGATTTACTCGTAGTTATATAAGCAAAATGAATTGCTAAACTATCAAGTAAAATGCCAACGGCCAAAATATAATAATACCTATTAATTTATTATATCTTCAGAGGCTCAGCATATCCAAGGTAAATATATTATATTACAAAAAATAAAAGACTTCCTTTTGCAGTTTAAAAGCCTGTTCACCACGGTAACGCAAGTGGCCACCTCGGAAATTGAGAATAATTTTAACTATGATATTAAATTCTCATGATCTAATTTCAACCGACAAAGTGAATAACCAATTTTGAGGATATATTTGTGCACAAATATTTTCTTTCTCTAATTCTCATAATCCAATTTAATAGCAAGTCAATTCAAATAACGCGAGATAAAGTTCTTTGTTTGATTAATATAACCCTCGGCTTTTCTGAAGTGCTTCAATTTTCGCCTTTAACCTCATTACCCTACTCGAGGTTCAAACCTGGAACATTGTGATTTGCAGTCGTATAAACTAGCAATTTAGAATTGAGTCAATTTAAGTTTCTCACATATATTTAGTTCATTTTCAATACAGAAATTGACTGCAAATTTTGTTTTTATACAAATGTAAGACGTACAGGCTAACGGACCTTTTGGTAAGTGATCAACAGTGTCCTTAGATATTGGTGCCGAACAAATGTTTACCATTTCTTATATAGCCAATGCGCCATAAGCCTTGGGAACTCAGATCTTGTCTCTTCTTATAGTTACACTGCATTTCACCATTCAAATCGGAACACAGCAATATTAAGTGTTGTTGTATGGTGTTATGTTAAGACCGATGCAAATTTGACCGAGCACGGTAGCCATCTCAATGGAGACTAGCCAATCAGGCAGGACATATTATAGTGCACAAATGTGTGTGCACACAGAGACACAACTTCAAATCCCTACGTGATATCATTCTCATAATCCGACTATATTCTGAAGCATTTTCAACTACCAGACTCTGCGCTGCTATGGAGAAAATTAATGGCCTGGTTCAGGGTTTCCCCCGCGGACATCGCCAGCAGCGGCCTTATTAATGGTTAGAACAGTGTGGCATTTGAAGGACAGTATGTGACGATTTTAAGGTTCTATCCAGGTGGGCTTGCACGAAGCCCTATCACCAAAAGGAATATAACACGTGAGTATTAAATATAATCTAATATGAGATGTAAGGGGGCGCCCCAAGCCAACCTCACCTGCCTGTAGTGCATTCTACCGACCAGCAAACGAGACTCTTGCGCCCGACTGATGGCAGTTTACCAAAAAAAAAAAAATAGTCGTACCACAGGCCGGTGACGGGATGAAACGTTCCAGTCAAACCTGGAGAACCGATTCGCTGCCATGAAAACCACAACAGACGTAAACCAGAACCTCGAAAATGTAGGTAGAATTCTCAAGAAAGAAGGCACGAGATTTTGTAGCATGCAGCGTAAGGGCAGAAAGTCCAAACTTTTGGAAGAGACTTTAGGGCTAATGAAGAAACGACGTGAAAACCCACCTGTCACTTCGTCTGAGAAACGGCAACTAAATCAAGAGATCAGAAAGCGCGTACGACAAAACCTCCGGTGCTCCAATACTCTTACGATTGAAAGAGCTATCGAGCAGAATCGGGGGTCTAAGGTGTTCGTACAATCTCTTGGAAGGAGCCACCTGACGAAGTTGACCACAGCAAGTGGAGAAGTCGTTTCTTCCAAGCCGGCTGTTCTTTCGGAAGTAGAGGACTTCTACGGCATCTCGACCTGATCCCGAAAATGAGTGAATGGAAATGAAATTATCCTAGAACTACATTAACACGCCATTTCACCGAAGACCTACCAGAAGTCAGTATTGGCGAAATCGAGATTGCTCTTAAGCAGCTTAAAAATGGAAAAGCCCCTGGAGAGGACGACGTTACAACAGAGCTATTGAAAGCAGGAGGTAAACCCATACTGAGGGAGATCCAGAAGCTTTATAACTCTGTCCTCTTCGAAGGGAGAACTCCGGAGGCGTGGAGTAGGAGTGTGGTCGTCCTGTTCTTCAAAAAGGGAGACAAGACCCTGCTGAAGAACTATCGACCCATATCCCTAATGAGCCACGTCTATAAGCTGTTTTCAAGAGTGATCACGAACCGTCTTGCGCGAAGATTTGACGAATTCCAAACCTCGGAACAGGCCGGGTTTCAGAGCGGATAAAGCATCATAGACCACATCCACACAGTGCGGCAGATTATACAGAAGTCCCATGAGTATAATCGGCCCCTGTGTCTTGCATTCGTGGACTATAAGAAGGCCTTTGACTCGGTTGAAATCTGGGCTGTTCTGGAGTCCCTGCAGCGTTGCCAAGTTGATTGGCGATACATCCAAGTGATGAGATGTCTCTACAAAGCCGCCACCATGTCCGTCTAATTACAGAATCAGCAAACAAATCCCATACCATTGCATCGAGGAGTGAGACAAGGGGACGTTATTTCCCCCAAATTGTTCACTAATGCAATGGGCCGGCCATATTTGTCGTAGAACCGATAACCGTTGGGGAAAACGTATTCTAGAGTGGAGACCGCGTCTCGGCAAACGTAGTGTAGGACATCCTTAGGCACGGTGGAGTGATGATTTGCGCAAGACGGCTGGCAGGAGCTGGATGCGAGTTGCCGAAGAAAGACCACAGTGGCGTGCATTTGGAGAGGCCTATGTTCAGCAGTGGACGAATGCGGGCTGATGATGATGATGATGATGATTAAATAAATAATAATACTAGTGATCAACCGTAGCTTCACTAGTGTTTTAGGGGTTGGTGGTAGTTCGTCAGATGTTATGTAAAAAAACCTCTATAAAAGCCTATGAAAGCTCCTTTCTTGGTGTTCAAGCTTACTCATCATCAAATATCATCAAATTCAATTCATGTCCAAACATAAAAGGCAAAAAGATACAGACAGACAAAGTTATTTTTCCATTTATATTATTAGTATAGATATAATCATTTTAATTTAACTCAAATTGCTACGTACTATTTCAAAACTACAGCGTTAGTACAATTAGAAAACTCTCGCTTAAATTCAAATGTCGAATATAAATTATTTAAAAAACAACATCATGAAAAAATTCTCGGTCATAATCATTGAAAGGCCTCGTGTTAATTAGTCAAGTACGTTCCTTTTAAACATTTTTTTTTGTTTAATTAAGCAATAAAAATGTTTATGAATCCAAACGAGTTTTCACGCATAAAGCATATTCCGCTGCACTCGCTTTTCATGACATAGGTTGCGTTTTGAAAAAATAATAATAATATCGGGAGCAGTTGGCAAGCGGCTATACGATGGCGACGCTTTTGTTGAGGAGAGGCGAGTGATGAGCGACTGAAGAAAATACAACGTCAAAAGTTATTTTTTAATACTTATTAGTGAAAGAAAACATCGCGACGTTAAGATCATATACTAAAAATCTTAACGAATAAAATCAATACTTTTTAAGAATAATATGAGGAAATATTTCAAGTAGCTACGTCTTATTTCGATTAATCATTTCTTATGTTTTTGCGCATATTGTCTTTTATAATAGTACTTTAACATTTATGCGACTTGTTTATATGAAAACTATAATCACGATAAAATTGTTTATTTTTCATTATTCCTCTCGTTATCGGAATAGACTAGGGTCAATTGTTCATAACATATCTAACAATAATTCCAAGAACATAAAAATAGCCAATCGCTTGTAACTCGTACCAATCATTAAGGCCGTGCAACGAACGGCCACCCCATAAAATATTACAGCGTAAAAACGTTCCCTCATACACATAGCCATTCCGCGATAATTGTTATGGGACATATGAATTTCATTCTGGCTCCTTTTTTTCGAGTTCATGGCTAATATGTACGTGTCTGTTGCCAAGAGATAACGTTAAATGTGATATTATATGACATTATAAAATTCCTTTGATATTTTTGGCAATCTAAATTTCCTTAGACTTCAGCTAGATTTCAATGAATAGATTGTTATTGGCTTAATTTCCGGTATAGTACTATAATTTTATTACTGAAAAAACTCGACTTTAATAGTAATAGTTACACACTATCGATATATAAACCCTTTTGCAAAAAAGTTTAATTTAGTAGAAACAATTGCCTACGTATTAAAAAGTAAAAAAAGGGTTCCAAATTTGAAAATTTCAAAGTTATTTAAAAATATTTTGTTCGATTCGAACATTTGCTCGCAGTTTGTGTTTAGATATTTTATTGTGTTGTAAAAAAACAAAAATGGGGTTTTTGTAATTTTAATGAATTGATGTTGATGTAAAATTACTTAAATTTCTTTTTCGTGACAAATTTTCTACCGTAATATGACAGACAATAGTGACCCTCCTTCAAAAAGGATGTACTCAAAGTTAGGTGTAGGAACGGTTTGGTGTCAGTCGTTCAACTGTTCAGAGGACCTGGACTAGGTTTCAAGAAACCGGTTCTATGAAAAGAAGACCAGGATCAGGAAGAAAACGATGTACTGAGCCCAAAGACGATCGATATAGCCATATATACGATATAGCCAAGCTTTAAGATATCGGAAGTCTAACGTTAAACGTTAACGTAT
Source organism: Vanessa tameamea (assembly GCF_037043105.1). NCBI lineage: Eukaryota > Metazoa > Arthropoda > Insecta > Lepidoptera > Nymphalidae > Vanessa > Vanessa tameamea. The sequence continues at coordinate 3,248,495 of NC_087315.1, read as the reverse complement.
GACTATCAGGAGGAGACTTCTAGAAGTGGACATACACAGTCGAACTCCAGGTAGGGGTCCTAAATTACTCCGTGGGCACCGTATTGCAAGGTCTAAATTTTCTAAAAATTGTGCGTCGTGGGCCAATGTAGAATGGCGCAAGGTTTTATTTTATTAAGGAATTATTTGATGAGGACAGACGTCATAAAGTGCTAAGAAGATCAGGAGAGCGTTATGCAGAGGTATGTTTTGAAGATATTACGCCGTACATTGGGGTCTCTATCATGTTTTAGGCTGGTATAACTTCAGAAGATCGTCCAGAGTTCGTTTTCGTAGAAAATGGCTCTCTAAATGCACAACGCTACATCACGGAACTCCTAATTCCTCATGCACAACCAGCTTTAGCTGTTTATGGATGACAATGCTCGAGCACACCGAGCGGGCGACGTAGACGCTTACTTAAGTGAGGTTGGGATCCGCTGTTTAGATTGGCCAGCACGAAGTCCCGACCTCAATCCTATTGAGAGTCTTTGGGACTTTCTAAAACGACGTGTTAGAGTTTTACACCCAGCCCCCCAGAACATCCGAGAGCTTAAAATTGCTAATTCGGCCGAATTGGAACGTATTACCCAAAAACTCATAAAATACCTCATCCAAAGCATGCCACGAATAATTGCAGCAGTTATTTCAGCAAGAGGAGACCATACTCGATATTTTGTTTTTTTATTGTTTGTAACTTTTAGTAAATAAAGGAGAAAGTCAATTGAAGTAACCTTATTTTTTTGTCAAAATTTGTAATCTCCTAAAAATCTATATAAAACAAATTAACATCGATTTAATTACCAAACAAGAGTGCTTTTACATCTTTAAATAATATTTATTTTATTTTGTTGCATCAATTCCCTTTTACAACTGTTAATACTAAAAGTACTCGAATAAATCAAAAGTGCCTGTTTTTTTTGCAAAGGAGTGTATATATATTTTTTTTTTCATCGTCATCCCCATAATCTGCTTTAATTAAATAATCGTAATGTAGGACGCCCTGTGGCACGGTGGCGCATGACGTACGGAAGATGGCTGGTAGAAGGTAGATGAGAAGGGCTGAAGATCGGTCTAAGTCGTGCCTTGGGAGAGGCCTCTGCCCAGCAGTATAAGCAAACTCAGCAACAATAATACATTAACTGCAATACGATTCTGTAAGTATTCACTACGTATCTCACTCGTGAAATATCGACAACCGACTTACAGTGATTCGCCATTTTGATACGTATATCCTACAAATTTTGTAATAATCATAGTTAATATCACATAACACATTCTGACACTCGTGTTCTGGTGTGAGATTTGAGTTTTCTTGTTATAGAATAGTCTTACTTCTTCGTCTTGAATAGTATTAGTTAATCATAGTGACATCGATTTGAATATATATTGTGATACAACCCACTGACACAAAATGACATTAGATTGTTATTCGTTATCTATTTTATTAAACCCACTCACATAATATAATAACAGCTTAGATCTCTATTTTTATTTTTAAAAAGTTTTATAAATACGACGTAATTTTTATGAATTCCAATATATTATACAGCGTACTGACACATGACAGCATTTTCTCTCTCGTTCACTAAAAGCTAAAATACTTTTATATATTTCATCAGAAAAGACAGACGTTATAACAAAATGGTTTATATTGAAAATAAATTGCAATGTCGTCAAACGTAAAATAAATAGAAAATTTTAAATTATTCAAAAGTATAATATATCATCCAAACTTGAAATAAGCTTCCAAAATCAAAAATCGTACGAATTGAAACTTTTATATTTCTTGGTTTATAAATTATGTATGGTTTACAAAGGCGAATAATATTAATGATCTTGCACAACTGTCAACATGAGAAATATTTGAAATTAACCATGTATGTAACCCTATGATGATGTACGTATATTATTTGATTTCAAGTTATAGTTTTTATTAAAAAACATAAGTTGCAGTTTGTATAGTAAATATCAGCTTATCACAAAAAAAACACTCAAAACTTCGACTTGAAAATAGGAGAAGGTTCTTAATTTGAATGTTTTTTTTTAATGTATCGTTCGTGATATATGTATAAACAGATTTGCAAAACTATTTATTGACAGAAGTACATATATTTCGAAAAGGTCCCATTTAATGTTGGTACAGATCTGATTCGATCAGATCTGATCCGTTGGAACGGATCTTTTCAATAAATGCCAGCAAAACAACTGCGATTGCTGCTATATTTAGGCTAGTGAAGAAGGTAATTAAACTTTTTGTAACATTTTATTTCTCAATTTAAAAAAAAAACACAAATATGACGCATATAATAATTTGCTAAGAAATGACGTATCTTATGGATCTAAAGAAATGGGCCATTTCATCCATAGTACAGTAAGCGAATATAAGAGACTATTGTTAAGAGAATCTGTCACCACAACGTAAGGACGTAAGAGCTATACATCAACCTATGTGATATATGAAACCAAGCTTTTTGCTTGTTAATATTGGAGTCAAGCAGCAAATTCGCTATTAGGGAATTATGATGAGATTAGAATGTACCTGGCAACATGGTAGGACGTGAAGGATCAGTGTTTGGCATCTTCAGAAAGAAGGTCGATTGTGTATTTTCTTGGGTACAACATAATATAAGAAGCAAGTCCGGAAAATGAAAGCAAAATTGAGGTATGCAACGCAAGGAACTTAGATGAAAAGAGATAGCAAATGGACTGAAAGGGAGACACATAAATGTATCCTAAGCATGCAGGATACAGGTTTTAGTATAGTAAAAGTATTTTCAAAAAAAAATGTTCTGTTAATTCGTTGAAAAGCAATGTAAAATAATAAATCTAGTTGGAGGGAGGTAGTAAAAATAGAGTTGAGATTCTCTTGCGTTTTCCTCAGGTCTAGATTTCTTTTCCATACTAAAACAACATATTTTACTTCCTATTTTTTTATTAGAAATTGGAATAAGCTTATTTTTTTTCTCGTTACGCCTTAAAACCAACGGTCGGACGTAGGCTATGACTATTAGATAAATTTTAATCTAAGCGCAGTAATCTTTATATTAACATCAGATTATGAGCAAAATAATATTATGCAACGGATATATTTAGGTTCCGATATCCATTTGACCTAAAACCTCGAAATTGCGTTTCCAATTGATTTCTATAACAAAGCAATCCTGTTACAGATTACTTGATACGATTTGAAGACGAATAGTTTTAAATTAAATTTACTTCTTGCTTGCTTCCGTCTAACATATTAACATGTAACATAACAATTTATATCCAGTGATTGGTATTTAATTGATATAGTAATTTCATCGTATTCCATATATTAAGACACAACAAAAGAAACACAATCACACACACATTAACAGCCTGTAAATTTTCCACTGCTGGGCTAAGGCCTCATCTCCCTTCGAGGAGAATGTTTGGAGCATATTCCACCTCGTTGCTCTAATGGAATGGTGGAATACACATGTGGCAGAATTTAGTTGGAATTAGACACATGCAAGTTTCGTCACGATATTTTCCTTCACCGCCGAGCACGAGATGAATTATAAACACAAATTAAGCACATGAAAATTCAGTGGTGCTTGCCTGGGTTCGAACTCGCAATCATCGGTTAAGATGCACGCGGTCTAACCACTGGGCTATCTCGGCTCCAAATCCCCAAAAAAAAAACATATAATTCTAATCGGTTAAGATATAACTATGTCTGTCTCTCTGTTAACTTCCCAAAATCATAATCAGGATAACAAAATATATCGGTCATTAAGAAAACATTTTTTTTGTTTAAGTGGACGACGAGTAAACGAAATCTTTTATTGTTGCTTTTTTATTGTAATAGGTAGGCGAACGTGCAAATGGGTTACCTGATGTTAAGTGGTCACCACCATCGCCCATTGAAATTGGCCCTGTAAGAGATATTAACCATTCCTTACATCTACAATGCGCCAATCACCATCTAAATTCCCAACTAAGATAATATGCCCCTGTGCCTGTAGTTACACTGGCTCACTCACTGTTCAAACTGGAACACAACAGAAATGGTGGCAGAATACCCGATGAATGGATAATACATACCCAGGCGGGCTGGCACAAAGCCCTACCACCAAGTTATATACATGTACGAACTATTGTAAGTAGCGTTTAGTAAGTTTATAATATAATAATTCCAGTGTAAATATCAATTTACACTGAAGTTATTATGTTTACAAACGTATTTAATAAACAAATTTGTACAACACAAATCCGTCGCATAGTTAACAAAAAGTAGAAATTGTAACTATGTCCGTATGATTGAATGTGCGCCTGACGGCTCACAGTTTTGAATTTAATTAATATTTCATTTCAATTAGAAACGTGTAAACAGGAAACCTCGTAGTTGATTGAAGTATAGTCTGGCGAATGAATTAACAATTATTAAACACAGATTCGACAGGAACAGTTAATGATATTTTAATATTTCTCGGTAATGTTCGTTTAATGATATAATTTTGGAATAATAAATAAATAATTAATCATTCGACTGGAATCATACCGATATCATAGCTGTTATAATATTTGTTGTTTTCATTTATAACCACTTTTATAATATTATAATATTTTAGTTGAAAATTTAATACTCATAAACAGAAGTCATTCAAAAATATTACGGTTTTTTATTTTTTATCAAAATCATAATTTATTTTATTTTGAATAAAAACTACATGTGATTAAAAATTTCAAAATGTTCTAATAGAATTCAAAGCAAAGGTTAGTGCACTTTGTGAATTTAAATAGAAATATATATATTTTTTTGTAGTCTCACGTAAAAAGTAGACGTCTAAGTATATCTACCTAAATCATTTATAAATCTAAACAACAAACCATCGTGTGAAACAAAATCGAAATCAAAACATTATTTATTTATTTTATCTTATTTTACTCATAAAATTAATTTTGAATGGACACCATTCGGTTTCCTTGATATGCTCGGTATTTACTATTTTTGAACCAAATTTCATGCTTAGGTTAATTAAGTACAATTCATCATCATCCCTTATCCCAATTTTATTTGGGGTCGGCGCAGCATGTCTTCTTCCATACTTCTCTGTCTGACGTCATCTCACAAGTAACATTATTTCTAGACATATCGTTTTTCACATATTCCATCCGTCGTTTCATTGGTCGTCCCCTAGCTCTGTATTCATCCACGTCCATGCCCAAGACTTTAATTTTATTAAGTACAATTATATGTATTATTTATACTTATAGTTGCGTAGCGAGAAAAAGTATCCCGCAAACTTTTTAAACGGGTAAAGAGGCATTAGCCTACCAGTGTGATATTTACGGGCTATTAAAGTTACAAAAAGCAGTTATAAATTATTTTAATTACATCAGAAACATTTTACCTACCCTGTAAAGTATGCATGTAAAATAATAAATTTAACCTTAAGATGACTAAACAAAAAGAACGTAGTTTTATTAGACTTGGAACAGCGTCGAACATACGACTATTCAATGGAAGCCCCCAAATGAAATTTGCTCGAGCTTGTAGGGGTGAATGTTTTTATATTATTTCATTTGCTAGTTCGATTCCCTGGTCGATAGCTTCCTGGATACAAGATGATTTTAAATTTCATTAACTGTTACTGAAAAATTGTATCTTTCTAGTTTGACTATAAGTTTTGAAAATGCAGATTAATAATCACTTGGTGGTAGTGATTAGTACAAATTATGTTTGGGTGCCCCATTTGCAAGTCTACCTACGGATTATAAGTAAAAAAAAATATTACCATTTTATTTTAAAAAAATTTTGAGCGTATTTCTGCTATTAGTGGATTGGTGTCAAACACGAGTCTCAAAATTTCGCTCGTGATTTCATCCGTATAGTTTCCTATAACTCCAAGCATGAGTTGAATTGTTTAACACAAGACTTAGCACTTGAACACTCAGCGGTGTTTGGTCAACTATAACTAACTTGAATATTAGATTATAATACATGTTCTAGACGTTCGGGCATCTCAACTAAAAGGGCTTACTGAAACTTATTACTTCTTAAGATTGCTGATCTTCAGATTTCAAACCCTTCTATGGCTTATCATATAATAAATTAACTAACCCACGCAAATGACTTATCAAACTAATATTCTAAAGAAATACTTTTTGTTTATTATGTTTACATCGTTTTTTTGTTAAATAATATTGAAGGCAGCTTAATTTACATTTACGTTATATTAGCAGTCTGTAAATTTCCCACTGCTGGGCTAAGGCCTCCTCTCCCTTTGATGAAGGATTGGAGAACCACGATGCTCTAATGCGGAATAGTGGAATACACATGTGGCAGAATTTCGTTGAATTAGACACATGCAGGTTTCCTCACGATGTTTTTCTTCACCACCGAGCACGAGATGAATAATAAACACAAATTAAGCACATGAAAATTCAGTAGTGCTTGCCTGGGCTTGTGCCCGAAATCATCGGTTCAGATGCACGCGTTCTAACTACTGGGCAATCTCGACTCTAATTTAATTTGCATAATCTGTGAGAAATATTTTTGATACATTGATTTGTTAGGATGCGCTATATTTAAAAGGTACATGAAAACTATTCATGAAAGATTTCGAACCTACAAATAGTCCACAGAGAAATCGGCAATATTGGATATATATCAAAAATATATAAACAAGTAACAGTCCCTGTAAAGATAGAGATCCTGGTTTGCCAGATCGGTTGAAAACTTACACTGCGAGCAATCGTGTTGGCAATGCTCTGCAAGGAATTAGCGTATATGGCCGTAGCCTCTTTCTGTAAGTACGTCATGATCCAGTAGAAGAGAAGGGTTCCACTACATAAAAAAAAACGTTAGCAGCATAGTTAGTAGTGTGGATCGAGATATCACCCTGTATATTATGTTGGAGGCGTGTCGCAGTTGGGTCTCATAAATACATCTAATTTTTTTTTATAATATGGGCATCAGATATAGACGTATTTATCGTACGTGTGAGATATTTTAAAAAAACTATTAAATATATTGTACTGATGTTTGCATAATATACTGAAAAATTGAAAAAATATTGATTCTGTATCACAGGCATCATACAGTTTTCACTATATAATTTCTATATTGCGTTCAAATAAACTATAAATTGCGTTTGAGAACTAATTAACGAATTACAAAAAATATCCTTTATAACAGACTTGACTTTAATATCGTTAAAATCTAACAAAAGAAATACTGTTTATAAATCAGCTTTAGATAATCCCGTTTAAATGGTTCATTGCATAATCCTCTCTCTATTAAAAATAGATAAATATTCTTTTCAGATTCACGCAAAAGCTACCAACTTAATTGGTAACATTCATATTGTATATATCCAATCATACTTGATTACTATGATTTTATTAAAACTCAAAATCAATATTACAATATTCAAGTTAACTCATAAAAGTATTCTTGGATCAACATATTACAATATTGAATTAAATGTAAAACTATATCTAGTTTTGGAAGTAGATTGTATAAGTAAGTGCAATGGTGACTTACTATCGGGTGGGCATTTTGCTGATATTTAATATATTTCGTAATAATCCTAATGTAATAAATATTATAGAAAAGGAACAAAGCCATATATAATTTCATTCTTCACTCGGTGTTAGCTCCAATGAGACCGGTCTATTGGAGTGGATATTTTTCAACACGACATATTTGCCATTTTCTTTGCTACGTTAATGGATTACGTTTACGAAGTGCAATGACTTGGATACATTCAATACGACATTCTGACTTTAAAATATATTTTATTACATATTGGAAATGCACTTCATTTAAAATTAAATGTTACGTTACAGTCACTTATATGAATTGGCTTGATATATATTTTTTTAATTTATTTATTGAAAAAAGTTACACCATCAACTTATAATACGCACTTAAATTTAATATCTGATGTGGATGACATTCAAAGTGATACGTCTTTAAGGGTGTAAATTGAAGTATTGATTGGTAGGAAACTGAAAACTTGCATGTTTTGATTTGAAACGTCAATTAGCGTGTCTTGGGGATTAGACACATTCGTATACCCCGACGGCACAGGGCCTGATGCTCTCGTCGCCTGTATTACCCCGTCTTCCCCGCTACATATTTACTCGTGGGGGCTATTGTACTATAATTATACTTTTTTGCTTGAAATTATTGTGATAATAAGAATTTATTTTATTAACAAAACTCTTTGTTCTTATGTATATTTCATTTTTATGTATTTCTTTTTATTTAATTATAAACAAACATATTTATTTAACAATAAAGCATTTTTGAATCATCAATACACCGTTCCAGAAAGCAGACTCCTGGGAAAAGAAATGAAAAGAACATCACAATACAACAATCGTTGCTTTTTTAAATAAACCAGATTTGCAATAATGTTAGTATTCACAATTATTATTCTTAAAAAACCCTGCGTTGGTACCCGAAAAATATTCAATTCAATAACCACCTTATTCGATGTTTCGTATTATCCGAGTGTTCCGTGACGGTAAGATTTTTTTTACTACTTGTCACAGTGTTAATATTTGAAATTTTAAGATGAATTCATTCTCGAATCATGTCGTATGGAGAGATGAAATGCATTAATCACTCGAGAAATATCTGCTCACAAATTTCGCTTCGATCGCTATTTTTATAATTATACGACTCATGATGCTAAGCCCATTTTAATTAGTTTATAAAATATAATTTCAGACGTACATTTGTAGTTATGTGTCAAATATGCGATAAAATTTCAATGTTACCATTCACATATACAACGTAGAAATAAAACAGCCTACTCATGCTCCGTTCGCTTCCCATAACTTGTTTCATACAGTGCCATACATTTTGTTCAGCAGGCATTGGCTATGTACCTACCTCGGTCCCTTAATGATTGTTCGATATAAGAAATAACTATACAAATTAGTAGTATGAGAAGATATATTTATAATTATAGATTCGGTAGTCGGTAAAGTGTCGACCCTGCTCAACGGGAACGGCGACGTCCTTTCAGCTCACTTACAACCCCGACGCCCCCATGAGGGAAGGCCTGCTTAATCGGCCCTGAACAGGACTTCGTAGTGCGTAAAAGCCCAAGTGGTCAGCGAGGTATCTTTCGAAGACATCTTAAATCTCCCACGTTAAATAAATTAGACATATTTTTTTTTTATTATTAAAATTTTTTACGTATAAAATAAAATCGGAGATGTCGGATACAGTATAAAGTGATAAATAATCGTTTCTACTTCCAGACAATATGAAGAAATTAATATGAAAACATGTTACTATAAGTACATTACACGGCTAGCGTATAATAATTAAAAATTATACTATTAAAGTAGCGTGACCTCCAAAGCCAGTAAAATTTAAATTACTAATAAGTAAAATAATTATTTTATATTGTTACAGAAACGGAAACTTATCCATTATATTAAAAACTTTTCAATAATCAACTGATATATTTTTGAATATATCTTCAACAGACAGTCTCTGTTTTGTTTTCAGATTTAAAAATGGAGTAGCTGTATTTACAAACAAAGGAGTCTGATGCTTGTGTTTACGCTCCGTTGACGTAACGTGTGTTGAAAGCCTTTGAAAGGGCTTCAAAAACTTCACGGCTTTTAATCCGGTAATTTAAATTCGTACATGTACAGTACCTTCAACAATATATTGAGATACATTTAGTTTATTTATTGGAAGTAAACATAAACAAATAAACAAACTGTTAGGTATTCAGAGTTCCCCGTTAACATTGTAACGCTAGAAGCTATAACATGTAGGGTATTAATAATGCACTTTCAACTGTAGAGACAACGTTATCCCTCTTTATAAAGCACCTCACTCAGCCCTCATACAAAAACAATATACAAAGTACTATTAGTATCGTAAATAAAAGTAAAAAAAAATATTGAGAGTTATCGAAATTGTCCTCAACTGTACATGAGTTCAATTCCTCCCCATAAAAAAACACTTGATGCGCATCAAGCGCTGAACAAATACACTATAAGCATAAGCCTCGTTAAGTTCAAAATAGCTAATGAAACCTGCCATATAATATAAATTTGTCTTTTGAACTCTTTAATACGTACATATTTTTATATACTAAGTGAACTAAAGGGGCCTTTAAGTGTTTAATCGAGATTGCATAATTTATACAATAGTGTGTGGTTTAGTGATTTACGAGTAGGTACTAATAAAAGGTTTTTAGTCAATATTCATTAAACTTATTCATTGAATAAGTTTAATTACAATATCACTAAGTATTTCTGTTTGGGATAGAATATGTGACGAATAGGTAGTTCTTACCCAAGTAAGCTTACACAAAGCCACAACAAGTAAATAGTGATTTACTTTTAAATATTTTTTTTAACTTAAATTGTTACGCAGCCTTGTGTTGTAGTCACCTCACCAATGCAAATACCGGATATGGAAGATACACCTTCCGTCTTTCTGCTGACTTCTAATCTGGACGGCTATCAGGGGATCGTCGGACAACTATCTCGTCCGGAGAACAGTGCCAGTTGTGTGCTCCTCATGATCAGCGGATGGGAATAAGATGCTTCTTTGCATTTTACCTATGGAGGCAGTCTTGTTTCTCGCCGGATGATCCAAAAGTGCTTGCCGACTCTGGGTATGGAACTGTTAATTCAGTATTCGACATCGGTGGCAATCCCACGCATTAGGCGTCGTGCCGAACTCCTGGAAGACTGCTTTGGTGTACTCGATCCCCAAAAAAGGCAACCAGTCAGACTCGTCATTTATAGTCCTACAGCCTCCTTGTTCTCCAAGATAATAGAGGCCATTATAAACTGCCAGCTTCTGCAGTACCTAGAGGAGCACTAGCTAATTAGCGACCGCCAATACGGTTTCCTTCAGTGTCACATAGCCAGTGATCTTCTAGATGACCTTACACATAGATGGGTGGAAACAGTTGAGTCCAAAGGGGAGGCATTAGCATCTAGTTTGGCCAAAGCATAGGCAATTTCAAGCTTCCTGGGTTTCCCTGGAAATTATGCAACTGTCATTAGCTTTTTGGCTGATCATAGCATCAAGGTCGTTGTCGATGATACATTGCTGTTGAGATGCTCTGACCTAAATTTCTCGGGAACACGTTGACGAAAACCGGTACAAACTTGTGTCTGAAATCGAATCTTTGTTAGACAAAGTCTTGGACTTGGGCCGGCTAAACCTAGTACAATTCAACCCCAAAAAGATACGAGTTTCCGCTTTAACCACTACAAAACTAGAAAAACTAATTTTGACGTCCAGTTGCTGCATCAATTCATCGAAACTGGTAATTGGATACACCATTCAATAATCGACGCATGTATGTTTTGTGTCGTGTATTTCATACTAGGCTACGATTTCACGATGATTGACGGCGACAACTTTAATTAAAAATAATAACAATAATTACAAAATGCAGTTATCATCAATTCATGCACATGGAATTCAATTGGTAGTATTGAAGTTAAGTAAAATACTTGTTCAACAAGTATTCTAGCCATTATGTGAAATATAAAATGCATGTCCATTACGCTTGCGTTTACGTCATGCTTTTCAGAAACTATAATAAAAATTCTACGCGAACATTTCATTCCTTTTCTATTTATTTGAAAACGGTGTTAAAGTAATCACAGCGGGAACACGTCTCAAAGAATACGAACAATGTATACTGTCACAGAAAAATGGACACTCTTCATGCGGGAACACAATTGGAAAAGGATGATTTTCCCGTGGACCAATTAATTGTTCAATCCACGCGTTGTGCAAAAGGGGCTAAGATTCGAGTACAATTCATGGTTTCAGTTATATATAAAGTTAAAAATTAATAATAATTAAAATAAATTTAACATTTATAAAAATATTATAAATAAAAAAAATACAAGCTTTTCTGTAGAATCTCTCTTTGATAAAAAATATGAGTTGATAATTAAAAGTATTGTGTTATTTTACTTTACTTGTTAGTAGATCTTGCCTAGGAAGGTACTACCTCTTCTACCATCTACCACCAAACCATACTTAATATTGTTGCCTTCTCTCGCTTCGTCGCTTTTACTCCAGGCACAAGGGTAATAATAACCATTATAATACCTTCCATATTATATGGATGAATGGAATTAAATAATATATGGGTGGTGGTTACCACTTACCATGATGTGGGCCATTGGTAATTCTGTCAATCTAGATAAGAAATTTTAACCATTCCTTACATCTCAAATGCGCTACCAGCCTAGGGAAATAAGTTATGTTGATTTTTAATTATACTCCTTTCCGATTATCTCGTTGTAATTACTATCAAATTTAATAACACAATAATTTTAAGTCTTCCACGAATAACCATTATCATTCACGCTGCAGTTTAAACTAGCCCTTTTTTAGGTTTTACAAGTAGTACGAAGCTACTTGAAATCGTTGCCAAGGCCTTGAAGAATTTATAAGATTTTTATGTACATTGTTAGTACTATGTTAGTATATATATATAGTATTTTAATATCGTTTTATCTCGTATCAATAATTGAATTTGATTGTGTTTCTTAGTGAAATATTGTAATAAAAAACTCAAGCTTTACAAGTATTTGAAACATTGAATTGTAGTACAATAATAAAACTCAATAAAAAAATATAATATTGAGTTATTTTTTAGTAAATTTTCTGTTTTATTACATTTTCAAGATTTTTTAATAACATTTCTTAATGTATATGACATTTAAAAATATATTGTAGAGGACTTGGAACTGTGATCATTTTGCTATCTAGTATATAATACTAGTATACTATTTTAAGACAATAAGTATAGAAAAGGATAAACTATTGATGTTATAATGAAAATAGTTTAAAGCTTTTTTTCTGGGTCAACGCCAAGAGAGTGAAATAATGAGATGAAATAAGGTCAGCATCCTGGCAAAAGCTTTTTGAGAGGCCAGACAGTCTCAGTACGAAACGAATTAAATAATTATATTATGGAACAAAATTTACAGTTTTTACCCCCAGTTGAATTATTGGCTGATTCGTTAAATTATTTGAATGTGTAACATGCACTTTAAAGCAAATATTAAAGTTCAGATTGTTTGATTTTAGTTGACCAATATTTACTGTTCAACAAAATGTTGGAAGTGAATTTGAATAGAATGGTTGTCACGGTTCTATGATTCAACATTGGTAACTAAGACAGCGGAACCGGAATAGTTCAGAAAACGCGTGTAAAATATTTGTGATTTAACGGAAAACAAAAATTCATAGTTTGTTATAAAAGCGTTCTAATATAGTTTAACTTAGAAATGTATCCAAAAAAATTATTATATTGATTTAAACTAAAAATAGCAGAAAAACATATTAATCTTTGACCCGAAATAAAATCTATTTAATAGTATGTAATCGGTTAAGTAGAAATAGAAAGAAAAAATTATATGACACTTTATTTTTCACGCTTATAATTCGAATGTAGGGATATTAAATATTACTTTTATCAAAAAATCTGATTGATGATATCGTCCTGACCCACTCCGGCCACGGGAGCCAATCTTAAGGGAGATCATTTACGCAGGACATATTATAGTGCACAAGTATATACGCACACATACGTGCACTCTCTATTCCTGCGCTCTCTCGGGACGGGTCGGCAAATTCGACACGGCCGGAATGAGTTCAGGCTATAGACCAACAGCTTTACGTGCTTTCCCAGTCACGCACACACACACACACACACACACACTCATACACACACACACCCTCTTCCAACTTCCAGACAACTACTTTCTGGCTTACCATGCTGAAAATGTTTCGATAGATAAACCCAACAACTTTGCACACAACCTGGGTTTTGAACCCGCGCTAGATACTGGTGGTCAGGATCTGCGGCCATACATCTAAATTGTGAACATTACGAGAGTAATATTTATATAAGAAATTTATATTATCGTTTAGTTTTCTGTTTGTTTGTAGTTTTTAATTGCGTCAACTCAATAACTCATTTATTTCCATAACCGTTGCAACGTTAAATTTGTTTGAAGAGTTTGTATGTCCTCGTAACAATTTACTAAACTAAACTGCGGCCGAGTTTGTATTAAAAGTGAAAGTTATATACAATCAAAACAAAGGTGTCATGGGACACCGGTAGGAACTAAGTCGTTTTCCGTATATATTATATTAAATGCGGACGTAATTCAATTTAGGAGAAGAATGTTTGAGAATATTTAAACGACAATAAATAAAATGTTATTAAAATCGATTGTGAATTAAAACAATGAAAAAAAAAACATGTCAAAGAGTTGTCTCTTTGAGAGGAGCAGGTCACCTGGAGAGCGCAAAACGCTTTTTCCTTGCGTGACGATTTCTGCCAGTTCACTCTACTGTAAGTCGCGTAAAAGATCTTCGTTCTAAAAATCACTCGAACGTAAAATGTAATTAAATAAACAATGAATTTGTGTACACAGAAAGTTCTTCTTCGACATATTGGCATATCAGACAGTTTTCGTATAGAAATATTTATTAACATCAAGGCAATTGAAGGTAGAATATATCAATTATTTGTTTGTGATGTGCTTTTAGAATTTACATTGATAACGTTCGAATAGAGCTTCATAAATATATAATAATAATTCTGAGAGCCTTGTATGATATCTAATTAATAAAACAGTTGCTTACCGACTAAAATACTATGGACAGCCTAAAACGGAGAGAAAAATGAGATAAATATTTAGCTAGGAATTCTGTATAGAATATAGTATATAGATGAAACTAGTATTTAAACTAGTATTTTCGTAGTTTTTAACAGAATTTCAATTTTCAAATCTATTTTTTATTAATTTGATAAGAGAGCTTATTAAGGTTTATGAAAAGTATTAAGTACAACTGTCATTTAAATAAAATTTATTGCAAAAGAGACTTATTAAAACTGATTTCGAGTTATCTAGGGCAGATAATTACGCCGAATTACGACTAAGAATATCTTATAAAAAAATATCATAAAATATTTAATTACATCAACCCTTACTTTGATCATTATATACCACAATTCGTTGTAAGCTCATTTGATGCTGGTTAGGCCCCCACGTCGGTACTTACGCGAGAAGTCACATCAGTGGTTAAAGGTTAATGAGTTAAAGACAGTTGTTAAAGGTTTTTGAAATTTTGTCACCTGGTATGGCGATGTTTAGTTAAAATTATAATAACAGAGAGAGCTTTGGGATAGAATTTGCCTGCTTGTACAATTTAATTAAAAACTGAAAATATATCTTATAAATAAATGAAAATATTAATAAAAAATTGTTATTTTTGGAATCGGTATTCAAATTATCTAAATAGATTTGCATTTGCTTCGCTTTGTTTATCTCGCATTAGCTAGCACCAATTTCATTGATTTTAGATTGAAAGTCAGCAATGCCTACTATTGATATATAGCGGTTATTTAACGGGACTGGTAAAAGTCCCAGTTCTTATATGCTTAAATGATATAATAGTTACTCTATGATACTATACTTTACATAAAATTCTACCACAATACAACAATTGTAAAAAAAAAAGTAAAAAAAAAATTATATAGTTGTGTTCCGATTTCGGTTTGAAGTGTAACTAAAAGCACGACAGACATTTTCATTCCCTAAATTCACGACGGATTGACGATTTAAGGAATGATTAATACTTCATACGTCGCCAATGTCTATAGATAGCAGTCGCCACTTACCATCAAGTTGCCCTTTGATCTGACTATTTTATATAAAAAAATAACAATTTACAAAGCATCAAATTCCACTATTTAAACCATTTGTTCTTGCAAGTTTATCTTTAAAGAAACAGATATTAGCGGCTTCAAACAATTACCTATGATTAATGACGAGAAGAACTACACCTGCTGCACATTTTATCTGATATTTTTAGAGGAAAATATCATGAAATAAATTGTAACGATAAAATTTACGATTATCATTCCGTATGTATAAATTATTAATTCAGAATTGCCAATCCATAGATGATATAAGCCGAGATGGCCCAGTGGTTAGAACGCGTGCATCTTAACCGATGATTTCGGGTTCAAACCCAGGCAGGCACCACTGAATTTTCATGTGCTTAATTTGTGTTTATAATTCATCTCGTGCTCGGCGGTGAAGGAAAACATCGTGAGGAAACCTGCATGTGTCTAATTTCAACGAAATTCTGTCACATGTGTATTCCACCAACCCGCATTGGAGCAGCGTAGTGGAATATGCTCCATACCTTCTCCTCAAAGGGAGAGAAGGCCATAGCCCAGCAGTGGGAAATTTACAGGCTGTTTATGTTATTATGTATGTAGATGATATAAAACAAAGTCACTTTCTGTTTCTTCGCTATCTATCAGTTTCTTATTCTAAACCGTTTAGCGGATTCTGATACTATTTACATTATTAGAAACAGCGATATACGAGCAAGGTTTGTACATAATTTTTAAATATTTTGTATGAAACGCCAGACCTATGACAGTGTTTTATATAAAAACATGTTTTCGTATGCTTATAAGACTAGCGCTGGCTACCTTTATAAATGTATTTGGCGACCTTAGGAAATACATGAAAACAAAGTAGTAAGAAAATCGCATATCTTACAAATGGCAAACTTTGGCGATAGTATATATGTATTACAAATTATACAAAATTAATGAATCAATTAATTATTCAAAGTCAATATTTATTATTGATTTATTATTAGGTCAATAATTTATACACTAGAATAAAATATTGACTTTAGCAGTTATTAGTAAAATAAATACCAATTTGAATATATAAGCCGGACATTTTGATCTAGATGTTCAATACTAAAATTATTATTAAAAATTCTCTATTATGATATTATGTAAATTAATACATAATTAAACTTTATTAAATATATATACATAAAATAGAACTAAACCAAATTTAAATAATTATAAATAATTCAATTATATGTTCAGTTTTAACCTATAATCAATAAAGCAATAAATTGTTGAATTTTTACATTAAAACAGAGCCTGCACTTAAATCAAGATAGAATTAAAGAGAGTGCAGCTGCTCTTATTTCTGGATCTAACGATAATAAATTCATTTCGTAATAATAAATTGAGCGTTAGTGTTATCTGCAGTAAATACCATCTGTCCAATTTGTCTACAAGTTTTATATCTGTAATAAAAGTTATTTGGGTTTATCTATCCAGAAATTCTTATTAATAACTCTGAATCTATACTAATACTATAAGAGGTAAAATCTGTTTGTATATAGGGGATAATATTTATGCGGAATTAATGAACCAATACTAAAAAAAACGCTGGTAGAAGACTGGTTTCACAGAGTGGCTGTGCGAGGCAGAAAATGTCTTAAAAATCGCGCTGTTTGGATTTTCGGACATCTAAGTGGAGCGGGTAAAACTTGGAATTTTGGCGAGATGTCCGAAGGTGAAATTCAGCGGCCGGGATTAATCCAAGCAATTCCTCGGAACTTTCCCCGTGAAAAATTCGGTAGAAGATTCAGAGTGATCCAACATCTCTACGCAAAGCTAAAGGTTCAAGCAAATCGGAAAGGGCTTGATCGTCGTCAATTCGAGCTGCTCTACATTGGATATCCCGAGCACAGATAAAATAAAAAACACTAGACCGATTTTGATAACGTTGAGTATGAACAAAATATAGATTTCTATAGTTTTTGGAATGTATGACGCTTTAATTTTGCCGAACTTGCATTCAATTTACTCGTCATAGAATATATATAAACACTAATAATGCAAACCGATTAGGCGCATTACGTGTTTATGTGTAAATATCCTGAATAATAGTAATTACTGATGAAGTCGGATTTTAGAACTGCCATAACAATTTTATATAGTTACTCGAATTAAACAGGATTGAATAGTTCGGAATTCTCATTGAAATGCGACGTGGAGTGCAATCTCCGAGTAGCAACTGGTTGAGGTTCCGCGGCTTGATTAACGAGACCTACCGCACCTGATGCGAAATAGCACGGAGTTAGCTCTGCTAATGATTGTGGTTTAATATTTGAATACTTCCTCATATAAAACAATGTCTTGATTTAAAATATGTTGTTTAAAAAAGGAAACCAACGTATTTTTAAACATATACTTCTTTTCACCAGGCACAGTCGCACACATAACATACATAAATAAATATACATAATCAGCCTGTAAATTTCCCACTGCTGGACTAAGGCCTCCTCTCCCGTTGAGGAGAAGGTATGGAGCATATTCCACCACGCTGCTCCAATGCGGATTGGTGGAATACACATGTGGCAGAATTTCGTTGAAATTAGACACATGCAGGTTTCCTCACGATGTTTTCCTTCACCGCCGAGCACGAGATGAATTATAAACAAATTAAGCACATGTAAATTCAGTGGTGCCTGCCTGGGTTTGAACCCGAAAACATCGGTTAAGATGCACGCGTTCTAACCACTGGGCCATCTCGGCTCTTCAGTCGCACACATACAGCCATTTTATAGATTAGTAACTAATTATTATTAATAAATATCAACGAATACAGTGCAGGCAGAAATTATTCAGTTATTATATTTGATTAAATATCTTTATTTAAATATATTTTACACTTATTTAGCTTTCCTTAGTAAAGAAATTGCTTCTCCCACCACTCACACCCAACTTACTAACGTACACGAATTTGGGGAGAGAACTCTTAGGCATATGACTGTGTAGAATTTCAAAATTTAAATTTGTAAAAAAGTTAAAACTGTAAAATAATATCTGGTGTGAAGCTATCTATTTCATCATGTTGTGTGCGCGCATCATATAAATTAACTCCCATTTTGAAGTATGACGCCAAAATACTTCTTCAAATAAAGTTTATTCTAAGTTAGAGTTGTAATATTATGTGCCACAACATCTTTGACATAAGCAGTTCATCCTGGAAAATCAAACCCTACCGATTAACTCTCCATTTCAATAGGAATTATACAATAAATTTTAACTGTATTTCGAATTTATTGTATACACCCGACTTCCTCCTGTCACTGCTAACTAACAAACATTCCCTCGACACAGTTAAGCGATTAGTTGCTCAACAAATCGGAGCGGGAAGTTTCATCAAACCTTTTGGTGAAATCCGCTAAGCAGCAAACTATTTCCATAATCCGAAAGTCTGAAACTTTCATCGTCAATTTACGAGTGGAAGGATTTACGGAATCCGTATATTCACTTAAACCTCGTGAATCGTCTATTGCATGTGATATGAAATAATTTAAAAATAGAACGACTGTCGTTCTATAAAATACTACAATGATAATAGCTGACGTATAATTCTAACTGGTGACTTTAGTCAGAAGGGTTCATTAAATGTCTTATTATGTTAACACTAATCGTACTTATTGAGGGTTTTCCCCTAAACTTGTCTGGATAGACAAATACGTCATCAACATCAACAATTATTTTACCGAATACTTACGTAGTATTGTTTTGTTTCGGTTTTAAATAGAAGTAAATGCAAGCACTAGGGATTTCATGTCTTTGTTCTCATATACAATATTACAGTTCACTCTTGTTACTGTTCCAACGTTTACGGTTTGGGCAGTTTAAATAATAAATAAACAATTAAATATTGGAAAACATCACATACATTACTCTGATCCCAATGTAAGTAGCTAAAGCACTTGTGTTATGGAAAATCAGACGTAACGACGGTACCACAAACACCAAAAAACCCAAGACAACCTAGAAAACTAATGAACTTTTTCTACATCGACTCGGCCGGGAATCGAAGCCGGGACGTCGGAGTAGCGTACTCATGAAAACTGGCGTACACACTACTCGACCACGGAGATCGTCAAAAGTTTGGATTTTATTTTTCTATAAGATATAATTGTAGTGACAAATACTACCTGATAGTAAGCGTTAACTAACCCTCATGAACATTGGCGCTGCAAGATTAATCATTCCTTAATTCACCAATGCTTCGCCGGCTTTGGGGATTAAGAAGTGATGTCCTTTGCGCCTTACACTGGCTCACTTAAACAAGTCGGAACATGATAATACTACTAATGCTGATCAGTGGTAGAAAAGTGATAAGTGGGTGGTACATACCTAGAGTTTTTAAAGACAAACAATTGAATGATCAAATTAGCCATTCTAAAATAAATACCATTGAGTACCGGCTTACTTGTTTTTTTAACGTAGAACCTTAGTATTGCAATTTAAAGTCAGAATATGAATATGAGACGTTATTTATGGCTGAAATGATTTATGTAACAATTTATATAACAAAACCCAATGTTTCTGTGAGATTGCTTTTTTGTAGGTATATTTAACTAACCGTTATTCTGGTAAAATAATATTCGTAAGCAGAGAAAATAATTATATATTTGAAAAGGCAATGAATTAAAATACTTACTTTGTATTTACAATTCAACACGTGCTCGGTTGTGAAGGAAACATCGTGAGGAAGCCTGCACATAATGGATGAGAATCTGCTAAGAGTATCCATCAATCCCCATTTGGGCAGCGTGGTGAAATAAGCTCCAAACCTTTTCCTAATAAGGAAAAGTAAAAGCATTTGCGCAGCATTAGGACGTTAAGATGTTTGTGAAAGAGTATATGAATTTTTGCGAATAGCTAACGGAAAATAATTATTGTTTTCTCTAATTATAAATATTTATTTACACTATTGTTCTATCCAGCGTAGTTTTATAATCATAAATATTTCGAATCTAGATTCAAGCAGCCATACATTATCATTAGAAGCAGCTTAAAGCACCTGAAGCGCTACAAACCCGCAGCAGGTGCGGTGGGTCTCGTTAATTACATCACTGATCGCGGTCGTGGTTACTAATCGCAACTGCACATTGCAATTCGCTAGGTTTTAAGTTTGCCAGGATTTATGGATGGGTTTTCATTTATCATTGTAAAATTTTAATAAATTTTATTCTAATATAAACATAGTCAAGTGTAACACTGTATAATCTTATTACGTTACGTTAATATACTTTATTGTACACCACAAATATACTACGCAGAAATCTTAGGACTAAAAAAAAAGAAAAGAAGGGCGGACTAATGCCAAATTAAGTATCCATTTCTTCGAGACAACCTTAAGTTACAGTTACGCTACGTTACAATAGCAGTGGTATGTTACACTACATTCTACTTATTTAAAATTGGAATAAACGTTCTATTTAAAAAAATATATGAAAGCTGTAACAAAAATGTTGCTGTTGAGAAATTGAAATTAGTTTAAAAACAAAAAATAAAATATTAATTAGAATTATTTCAGGAAATATTTGAAAGCAACATTACAAAAAAAAATATAGTAATTCCTTTCTAATGTATTTAGCCACATGAAAAAAAAAATCTAATGACGAACATATAAAAAATAATTAAAATTATACTCAAATAAGACAAAATGGATATAAACTTACACGTGGCGGAATGTGAAATGCCGGTGGACTAATTTACTTTTAACACCCGGTTTCAATATCGTAACCGTGTGATATTTATAAATAATGTAACCGATATATTTCGAGTGGTCTACGAATATCGAGCCATTTAAGTCGTTTTTGTAAGTCACATACATATGGCTGTATTTATAAGGACACTTAGACGATTTAGAACTATACCATCCGTAAGCAAATTTTTAATCAACAACAACATACAACAACATTAACAGCCTGTAAATGTCCCTCTCCTTTATAGGAGAAGGTTTGGAGCATATTCCACTACACTGCTCCAATGCGGGTTGGTCCATAAACATGTGGCAGAATTTCGTTGAAATTAGACACATGCAGGTTTCCTCACGATGTTTTCCTTCACCGCCGAGCACGAGATGAATTATAAAACACAAATT
Organism: Vanessa tameamea; assembly: GCF_037043105.1. Lineage (NCBI taxonomy): Eukaryota > Metazoa > Arthropoda > Insecta > Lepidoptera > Nymphalidae > Vanessa > Vanessa tameamea. The sequence goes on along the minus strand of NC_087315.1, from coordinate 3,226,673 downwards.
AATCGCATCAAAATTCAGTGGTTCGTGTTAAGATGCACGCGTTCTAACCACAGGGCCAACTCGGGTATTTTTAACTAACTCGATTAAATTTTTAATCGATTCTTGAATATTTGAAATTAAATAATAAAACGAATGTAGCGACACTATAAGCGACAGCAAATCTTTCGATTCTGATGATCAACATCTCCGAAACATGCTGTAATAATAACTAACAAATTTGGTATAAAAACTAATAGAATCTCGACGAGTTGCTTTTAGTAGTGTGTTCTGCGGGTCTTAATCGTATATGTTTAAACTTTTAACATCATATAACGCTTTCATCTCAGACTATCCCATGAAGCGTTCAACCGCTGTGAGAAAATGTCGGGTCTTGTAAAATGGCCTGTCATGGCATGTAAAATGGCAGTCTTGTAATTGGTAAATTCAAAACTCAAAATATTCTTTATATAAGTAGACAGTGTCCAAATGTCAATTGACAAGGTTAATCTTAATATTGAGGTACCACGGGTTCAGAATGTTAATCCTACCGACAAGAACCGATAAGTAAATACTCTTTTTGTAAGACTCTTTTTAAATAAAAAAAGTACTGTAATAACTACATATAATTTATTTGAAAGTCAACGAATATTAACTCTTAAAGTTCTTTCTATGATTTATACAATCCTATGCACAAGTTTTATAATTAGTTATAGACACATAAATAATGTTCTGCGTAATATGGTAGAATAGAATACTTTGAACTAGACGAATGTACTAACTTTGTAAAGTCGAAAGCTTGGTGATACAAATTTAGGCACACGACCAACGGCTTTACGTGCTTTACGAGGCATGGGAGTGTCCGTATCTATATAATGTTTTTGTATATTAGATTGTGAAAGCGTTTTTCGGAATTTCCTTAGTTACATTAGAAACTTTTAATTTAATTTTCTATAGAATAAATATTAAGAATAATAATGCAGAGAGATTAATAAGACATAAATCGTTTTATAAATAAAATCACTTAAAATACATCACATAAGTACTAACATTATATTTATTCAAATCCGACAATTGCACCGCAGTGAAAACACAAATTCGAAGTTGATAGAAAAATCGTCCGTATTCGACTGCATTTCTTCAAATATAATGTTTATTTTTCCGTGGCGTTTTATACCTTTTCTAGATGTTCCGTCCGTGAAAACTCTAGCACCGTTTTCAAATAAATCTGAAAATAAAATTTAATGTTCTCTAAAAATCGTGAAATACAGGTTCAAATTGTGATGAAAATTTATTTTCTCTGTACATCATATAAAATATGATTTGTTTGTTTTAAATGTCTCGTTGGTTTAGTGGCCAAGCATGAACGGCTGTAGTTGTTATGGTCTCGAGTTCGATTTCTTGTTTGGGCAAATAAACATTGTACAATCAATTTTTGTCTTAAAACTTATTACAAGTAACAAAGAGCTGTTATCCTATGAACTCGAAACTCACCACAGAATGCGATTGTGAAATTTCAGGAATTGATAACCGGCATTAACTATGATTAATTTATCATAACGTTCAAAGGATTAACACAAATTAATAGCGAATTATTGTCAATAGTTTTTCAAATTACGGAATGAGGTACGAACTGATTTTTTCTACGAAGTGAAGTCTGAGTTAGAAAATTGTCATTGACTATTTCCTACCCTTGATGTCTATCGTTGATGCTGTATCATTGAACAAAGAAAGTTAAGGAACAGAGAGAGCTGATAATAAGTCTACATAGTTAAAAAAAAGTCGAAAAAACCTTCCCAGTCTAATTTTTACATATTTTATAATAGCGGTCAGTATTTTTTTAAATATTTACTAAATTAGTAAAGAAATAAAAAGAAAATGCTTTTTTATCAATCTTTTAATAAATTCACTTAATACCTCTTTAGAAAGCAAATCTTCTACCGATTGTTTTGCTTTTAATCTCAAGAGGTAATCTCACATAAGTATAGTCCTATTTAGCTAACTCTTCAGAATTCATGCAATATCCATTCAAAATTTGAAATAAAAAGTTTAAAGGGTCTCTCTACGAATACGTATATCAAAACATTGTCAAGGGCAACCTTTAACACATACGTAAAAAGTCTCGCATAAGCGAATAATATCAAATATTCTCATGTGTGCGTAGACTAGTCGACATGACACACACATACAGTAAATTCACGTACGTATACACCTGAATACGCAAAGACAAAGTCATCAAAAAACGCGCCACAACCGATTAATTAAGCGGAAGCAACAGACGAACCGTACATAAAACTCCAACCAGAAATTAATAATTTTTCGCTTTTTATTTATGACTACACACACGAGTACAAATTACCGAATTAAAAACCGTGAAGTGGTTTGAGTTATTTGTAGATGCTTTTAGCGTAGCGAGCACTGACTGAGAATAGGGCATTTATTGAAATACTAACCCTTTGTTTGGACAACAACAGACGGAGCTGTGCGTAATTGAATGACTGAATTCGCTAAGCCCATTTTAAGGATAAAAGGGGCATCCCATTGTGGACTCAAACTAGAAAATTTATTGATTTCTTGCAACGTCATGTTATTATGAAAGGGTTCCTTTTGTTTCATGTGTTAAATATATTTATTTTTGTAGTGAGAGTTGATTAGTATGATTTTTTTTTTGTACATAAATATTATATGTAGTGTTAATATTATTAATTTATGAAACAGTAAAATTACGCATTAAAACCAATTATAGTAAGCAATGACGAAATCAATAGAGTTTCCTATATATTTAATTATTTTATAGCTCATGCTCCTGTAATAAATGACAACGTAAAATATACAAACAAAAAAGAATAACATACATACTTTAGTTTGTTATTTGTTATATATATATGTATATAAAAAGACAATTCAATTTGAATAATTTCAAAAAGTTTAAGGAAGTCGCCGATCGCTACAGATCAACTAATTCACGTGCTCGACAAAAAGGAAAGTTTTATTAGGCAAATAATTAAACAATTACTCAACTACAAAATTAGCGAAACTACAAAATAATGTTTAGATATTGCTTAAATAAAAATTTATAACTGATATCATCAAACTGTTTATTTAACATTAAACAATAACATATAATATAAATTTAATTAAAATCATAATATTATGATTATTAACGATCAACCTGTAGGTTAACATATATATAAGATCTAGGTTCTGCATTTATATAATAATTGTATGAAGAAGTACATTAACTAAAGCACCGTCAAGTCCGCTTCTATTACTTAAGTATAATAATTAATATTGGCTTGGAAACCGTTCCAAATAATTTTAATTAAATCAAAGAAAAAATCAGCTTGTTACACGTTTTAAATTAATACATTATAATAATATATATATAAACATATAATGATAATATATTTAATAAAAATATGACACGAGAAGGCTAGGGAGATTCTCTGTACTCCGGGAACTGTCTAGATTGAAGGCTCGTATATAATATATGTCCGTATCGGGGCTTCACGGTTGCACGCACAAGCGATCCCGTGGCGGGCTTGGTGGCATGGTGGTCGTGGTGTTCGAAGGGACGGGCTATACCGATGTTTTTTTTACCGTACCACATCTAAATGAGTTATTACAGCGTAAAAAATGTATGTCTGAGAAGAGCCGAGATGGCCCAGTGGTTAGAACGCATGCATCTTAACCGATGATTTCGGGTTCAAACCCAGGCAGGCACCACTGAATTTTCATGTGCTTAATTTGTGTTTATAATTCATCTCGTGCTCGGCGGTGAAGGAAAACATCGTGAGGAAACCTGCATGTGTCTAATTTCAACGAAATTCTGCCACATGTGTATTCCACCAACCCGCATTAGAGCAGCGTGGTGGAATATGCTCCATACCTTCTCCTCAACGGGAGAGGAGGCCTTAGCCCAGCAGTGGGAAATTTACAGGCTGATTATGAGAAAACGGCAATACCTAACCTATACCTGTTATTGCGTTGCGGTTTGAAGATTAAGTGAGTTAGCGTTTTTACAAGGACATAACTTCTTATTTCCCAACGTTTGTGGTGCAATGGCCATGTAGGGAATGATTAACATTTAAAATAATAACAACGCCAATGTATATAGTCTACAGGTGGCCAATTTGCCGCCATAAATAAAACACGAGAGTAAATAATAAAAGGTCAGTAAGCCTCTCTGTTGAACAAACAATTGAATCGGTTATGTCGATTTTATTGATTTCTTTGTTATATTTGTATATGGACATCCGAAAGAGTTAAACATATGTATACTTTGAAAATGATAGAGGAGAATTACTGTTGAATCTTTTTAATCAATATTTAAAAATAATTCGGTAAATTATTTTTAGCAATTAAATCAAAATATTAGTAAAAAACAAAGTCGCTTTCTGTGTCCTTCCGTATAATGCGTAAAAACTTCTTTTAAACCTTTCAATTAATTTTGATTTGGCTATCAGGAATAGCAATAAACGAGAAAGGTTTGTATCCATAACATAATAACATACATAATCAGCCTGTAAATTTCCCACTGCTGGGCTAAGGCCTCCTCTCCCGTTGAGGAGAAGGTATGGAGCATATTCCACCACGCTGCTCCAATGCGGGTTGGTGGAATACACATGTGGCAGAATTTCGTTGAAATTAGACACATGCAGGTTTCCTCACGATGTTTTCCTTCACCGCCGAGCACGAGATGAATTATAAACACAATTTAAGCACATGAAAATTCAGTGGTGCCTGCCTGGGTTTGAACCCGAAATCATCGGTTAAGATGCACGCGTTCTAACCACTGGGCCATCTCGGCTCTTATCCATATTTTATCCATATCTTATCCATATTGTATCCATAATTTGTAAACATTTTGTACGAATTGACTGAATATGACAGTATTTTCTACAAAAATAAACTATTTATGTACTATTACGTGGTTAACGTTAGCTTAACTGTAGGATCATTGCCGCCATGTATTAAAAGGTCGTAAATCTTAAATAAGTCATATCTTCAGGTAAAGTTATAAAAACTAATTTTATTTATTACAAATTAGTAAAAAATATAGGTTGCTTGCGAAGACATTTTCTCCAGTTAATTGTGACACCTAATTCAGCTAAATATATGATCTACATTGGGTATTTAATGTAGAAAAAATTGGTAAATCCAAAAGCACACGATTCAGAACGCCCGTTATAATGGAATAAAAATGAGCGAGCCGTACGGTAATCGCATAGAATCCGTAACATCTGACATCTCACCTTGATAATACTCGTAAGCAAGATCAACATTATATCGTCTCGAAAAATGGGTTTTGCCATCTGAACGCCAAGGTAATTCGTAATACTGAAACTACTTAAAATAATTTAAAAATTTACTCAATTAGTGTTTTTTTCTTGCAAGTTACGCTATTTTCATGTTTCACGCTTGTTTGACGGGAAGATATTTTGGAAAATGATGACGATTTATTTAAAAAAAATAAAAACTCCTTTATTTCTCACGAATTCAATAATAATATTTTACAATGTAATGAAATAAATTAAATTTATATTATTAAATTATATTAAAATAAATAAATTTTATTAATTATATTCACTTAATATTATAAAATTGGTTAATTTATTATGTTAATTTATAATTTAGACATAGACAATAATAATATAAAAGATGTTATTAGCATTATTTTTATTTTATGTCAAAAAAGGAACCTTCTCGGGCGAAGGCTCCCCCAGAGATTGTCTCTTCTTGCTTCTGTTACCAGCTATTTTTGTGATGTCGTCTGCCTATCGTGTTTGCAGCCTACGTCTTTTTCTGTAGCTGGCGGGCCCCATCCACATCGTGGTCTGTATAGTCCATCTGCCATCGGTCATTCTCGCTATATGGCCAGCCCATCTCCATTTTAATTTCTATGCGTAGCTTAAGTCTATCTATAACATTTGTCTTCTTGTGGATTATGATGATTTATTTATGAGTTATTAAATAATATCACTTATGGTAATAAATTATAAATATGTCATGTTTTTATTTGTTTCCACCAACTCCGCGTATTTTGTCTTTGGAGTGTTAAAGCGTTTCTCTAGGGATATATGGATAATCAATCTAACGCGTTCCGCTCGACTTTGATTATTTCTTAGAATATTCTAAGTTCTAGAAAATCAAATAATATCAGATCAAGTCGAGTCAAAGTAACTTAAAATGTAATTATAAGTTTCCTAAGTTTTTAGTTGGGCTTAGAACATGACTACAAACACTAAAAGGCTTTAAAAACAGTATTTCTTTTTTTATGGCGTAGGTTTGCGGACGAGCATATAGGCCACCTGATGGTAAATGGTCACCACCGCCCATAGATATTGGCGCTGTAATAAATATTAACCATTCCTTACACCGCCAACGCGTCACCAACCTTGGGAACTAAGATGTTATTTCCCTTGTGCCTGTAGTTACACTGGCTCTCTCAACCTTCAAACCGGAACACAACAATATTGAGTAATGTTGTTTGGCGGTAAAATATCTTATGAGTGGGTGGTACCTACCCAGACGAGCTTGCACAAATCCCTACCATCAAGTCGGTAAACGAACATCATATACAAATAATATCAATAAATTAAACATCTTATTTAAACTGTTTTTCATGTTTAACGATACGATACGAAAAATTTAAGAGAGGAAAAGTAAAAAAAATAAAGAAACCAAATATAAATAAAAAATGGGAATAAAATACTTCTTTCCGAATCACGGCAACTGATAAGCGCAATCCATTAGTGTTACCAAAGGAAACGGCAAATATGTCGCATTCAAAAATACAGGGGTTTCAAGAGTTTCAGAGTTTATCGATACTGTTCAGATATCTTTTGACCTTCCAAAATAGGTCATTTCGATTTTATTTTTCCGAAAGTATATTATAATAGATTATGCCAAGTGCTTAAACTCTTAACCAATGATTGTGGATTCAAGTCAAGGCTAGCACCCTAGAGCTTACCTAGAGAACATTATGTAACATTGGAAACTCGTATGGCCATATAACAATCGCATTGGAGTAGTGATAGCAGAAGAATATGCTTTCTGGATCCATTCGGGCCAACATCACATAGCTGATAAAAAGTATTAAATATGTAAATGTTAATTAAATCGATGTCCGCTTAATATATATCGAGAGTTTTATATGATATATATTCCAACGATTTTCTTTGTATTTTATAATAATGTGCACATGACTCATTACGAGTATTGTCTCTCGAGGCGTCGTTATCTATACTAGTCTATACTAATATTACAAATGCGAAAAAAGCTCTGTCTGTCAGTCTGTATATTGCACGGCTATACCACTGAAGCGAATTACATAAAATTTGGTATGAAACAACCTCACCCCAAGGAGAGACAGGCTCCTACTTAAGCCCTACGACCATCCAGCGATGCCAACGCGCGGTTTTGGCTGAGGGCGAGTAAGATATAATCGACAGAATCAGTATCACACATATAGATAGCTTAAGAACTAGTGCAATTATTATAAGTTTAATGCAAAGGGATGTATTTTTCTTACTTCAATAATTCAGACAAAATAATGTCTTAATACAGAAAATATTTTGTAAATCGTTTTTTACTTTGTATCGTCAGTAACATTAAATGTAAAATCCTTCACTTCACTCTTTAGATTATTTTAAATAACGTCGAATGAACCTTAACGAAATAATCATGATAAATAATGTATACTTTATACGCCTGTAAAAACAATTTAATATTTAGCAGGTCTATAAAATGAATGTTTTTCTGCCGTTAATTTACCTTACAAAGTTTAAAAATTTCTTTTAATCATTAATTAATGGGTGAATTTAGGTCGAACATTATTAGGAGGTTCGTTAAAGAGCTACGGAGCACTTTGATAAAATCTTTATTGCAGATTAGCCGCATTAACTTTAAACTTGGCGAAAGTGAGGATATTCCATTAAGTTAGGGTTGTTATATCCAACTTTTATGAAACAACTAAAGAAGGCAGAATCTTCTACACCTTCTGTGATCGAATATAGTGCAGAAGTAGGATAATAGGAAAATATAGAATAATTACATAATTAAATATATTACATAAATGCTTGCAAAATTTTTAGGGTTGTCTTTAGAAAAATTCTCTGTAACAGCTCGAATGTGTACACGTGTGTACACTCCCTATCATATCCTGCGTATTTGGTTGGTCTCCCATGAGATGTGCCGTCCTGACCAAAATCGGCCGAACGTCATCGCCATCATTATAATTTGATATGAGATGAAATACATATTGATATATTATGAGACGAGGTCAATGACCTGCCAACGCATGTAACGTGAAAGGGTCCGTCCCGGTTTTCTAAAAACTCGAATTAGGTAATCGGATTTCTTGCGAACTTTTTTTTTAATTTTACATAAAATTTTAAATTTCGAAACAGGACAATAGGATTTCTCTCCAATACAAATAATATTTATTTTGTCAACCCTACATGAAACATAATGTAAATATCGATATATTTATTTTCGAAAACTTGAATTTCATAAAGGTACAGCGGATTTGATTGCGTGTGTGTACTTAGAATTTTTAATTATAGGTTAATTAATATTATATTAGGAGCAGATAGATAACACAAGCGTTTTAATGGTACTTATGAGAATACCTTTCACGTTTCTGGTGCGAGTTTTCTGGATCTCAATATATTTAAATATTAATTTAAAAACAAAAAAACATTTAGTTCAAGGCCAACTGTGAATAAAATTGAACTAAAGGAAACGACAAGCTTACAGATTTTTATATTCGTTTCTAATATCTAATTTATGTACATTCAAATAAACTGCAGCCGCTAGGTTATTTTTTTTTTTCTAGTTTACCCTAAATTATCCCATTTGATCATCTCATTGCTCATTTGATCGTAGGAGGAGTTACCATTGCGATCAAGCTATCGTTGCGGTACCTTGGTTGGAATATCATGGAGCATTTCTTTCAGCTCGCCACTAGGCTAGTGCTCACGTAACAGCAGGTATGGAGAGGGGCTGGAAGTCCGAAGAGCGGATGCTACTCTTCCAAACATGAAAGGAAGGCTAGTGGAACATTCTGCTGGTCAAATTACGATCGGATTCAGCCAGCATTGAGGCAATGGCAATGGCAAAATACCGTGATGGTTTTAGTCGGTAGAAGTCCGACATAATCCTCCATCATATCCGAGATGGTGGGTGTCCACGAGGATTTACCCACGGAAAAATATAATGATTAAATATGGTTTATAAAAAAAAGCACAAAAACAAATAAACATAATTTATCATTCATGTCGGCTAAACCTCAAAATAATTATACATGTTAACTAAATGCTTCGTCGGAATGTAATAAATTAAATTGCGTTTTGTTAGCATTAGCATAATTCTACATAGAATGAATGAAACAGTGTTGGAATAAAAGTACAATAACGATAATTCTTTGAAATTTAGTCTAAGTTGCGATCTTAATGCAGTCATTAACAATGAAATATGGCCGCTTTGTTTTGTGTAAAGCGTCGTTATATTAAAATTATAATAATATTATGCATGTCGAATATAAAAGGCATATTTGAGTAAAATTAAAAAGAAAAAAATGTTGGTTATTAATATTAAAATGTATCAGATACAATGTTATTTATGTAAAGCATGCCTTGATCCGTTTAGGTTTATTGGATGTTCAAAATTAAAATGAACCATTTCCAATCTAGTTTGCTATTTGTTCGGGATCAATATTCGCGTTCATTCGCGTGATTCGTTTATAGAATTACATTTATATAGATATACTGTGTTACATGACCCCTTTAAATATTATCTTGTAGCACCCATTAATAATCCTAAGCTACTTAAACGCATTGGGAAAGAGATATGTATATCTTTACTGTCTTTAAAAATATAGCTTATATATACAAATAGAATGATTTGTACAAGAATCTTTGGTTAAAAATAAAAAAACCTTAAGGTTAATTTACCATGTAATCGATTGCAGTTTCCTTACAGTTTATTTGGTGGTAAGACTTTGAGCAGACTCATCCGGATAGGTATAACCCACCCATCATATATTAAACCGCAACACTGCAATATGTTTGGCAATCATTGTGCTCCAGTGAAAGGTAACTGAACCGGTGTAAATAGAGACACAGGGGATATTAACATTTAAGTTCCCAAGGTTATCCTGCAAGGACAACATCACATACATTCCTCTGATCCCAATGTAAGTAGCTAAAGCACTTGCGTTATGAAAAATCGGAAGTAACGACGGTACCACAAACACCCAGACCCAAGCCAACAAAGAAAACTAATGAACTTTTTCTACATCGACTCGGCCGGGATTCGAACCCGGGACCTCGGAGTGGCGTACCCATGAGAACTGGTGTACACACTACTCGACCACGGAGGTCATCAAAAGCATATGGTTTCATCATAAGCAAAAATTTAGCAAATGGTTTCATCCTCATCATCCTGATGAAATGGTTTCTAATTACGAAACATGTAAAGAATATTCTATATAAAATGTCGCTCAGGATTGAGTAATAACACGATCGTACACTTGAAAACATTCTCGGATTTATAGTAAGCCATTATATTATACAATTGTGGGTGTTCTTCGACAATTTAACTAAGAAATAATTTAGCTGGGGTTAATCCTCATTTGATATTTTGTATTGGCTATAAAGGTATTCCTTTCAGTCTATATATTGTGGCTTGTATTCTGTGGCTCTTCCAATCGCTCCTTTATGAGCCATTCCTTGTAGCTAGCATAGCTATAGATATATGCTCAATGTTATCATAAACATTCGATGGAATTAGTCCGATTTAATTCGTAAATGCTCCGTTTTGATTCGAAACAATCAAATGTTCGGATCAATATAGTGAACTAATTACCATGCTTAACAACATCCAACGTAGACTACATTGGATGTTTGTTTTGATGGATTTTAATGTGAATGAAGTATACAGTGGAACAGGAGAAGAATCTGTTTTAATTTATGATTTTACTAAACATATATTTGATGTAAATATTAATCGACACCCGGCTGCAACAGCTAGTAGCAAATAAGTAACAACCCCTGAAAGTGTTCACTCGTCAAATGTTTAAAACTAATCTTTAATTACGCACAATCTGTATCATTTGCCCGCACATATACTCAAAGTCGAATTCAAAAATCTTTATTCAATATAGAAGACGTGTTACACTTGCTTATTGATAGTCAAAAATGTACCACCGGTTCGGAAGTTAACACCTCAGATCTGAGAAGAACCGGCGAACGGAACTCAGCTAGAATATATTTTCGTTATTTAACAGCCTGGAGGCGAAGGTGTGCAATCAACTAAGAAGTCATTAATTTGTTTTGTAATATCCTTTTGCACACAAACGCTCTTTAACGATTCTCTAAAATTTTTCAATAGAATATTTTTGAACGTTTTCTGGGATCATGTTGTAAAACTAAAATAAATATATCTGTAGTATAGATAAATAATAATCAGCGTAGCTTATACATTTTTGAAATTTCAGATACGCATTCAGCGATAAGTTTCCAAGGTGTCCTTATAGAATAGACCCACTGCTAAGAAAATGTTTGAAGTAATGACTCACGTTGTTTTGTGGGTTGAAAGTTGTACTTAATGTATTTTTCACGAAACTAAATTTACCTTTTGAATATTTTATTAGCTCTTATTTGTATTTAAACCAGTACAATTAACCATTAACCAGTATGAAATCCTCATTTCTGCCCACGTCTCCGTTTTAATATATTTTAAAAGGAAACCCAAGCCGTGTCTTTCTCAAGACAGGAAGTCTTTGTCCAGTTGTTATATAAGTACTCGTACTAACTGTGTCAAAATACACTCTACCTCAATTTAGTATGAAAAGGAATAAACTGCAATATTTTTTTTCTAAAAAACGTTCCGTAAATAAACATCATTCCATTTAGAATATTTTAAAAAGGAAACTACTTTTTAGAAGCAACAATTTAACTTTTCAGTATACGGCATGAATTTCCAAGTTTCATTGGAGTGGTCAAGCAAAGGGAGTCGCGCTCGGACGGTCACACAAGTCGAGACTCGGGAAGAAATATTCACAGTCAATTTATCCTCCAATCGAATTGCTATTTCACTTTGGATATTCTTTATTTGTATGGATAGGATTCATTGGTTTCCCAATACATGCTATCCATGATATTTTCGTTTTTATTTAGACAAATTACATCAACATTTTTCAAGTAGGTATAGAGGTATTTATTCACTCGTACGTGCACATGCAAATGCGTGTGTGTGTGTGTGTCTATGTGAAAAAATTTTATTATTATTACACACACATAGATAAAAATTGTTCTGGTCGATCGGAATAAACCATCTTCTGACTAATATCTTGATTATATTATATAACCTATTAAATTTAGTAGTATATTTCGTATATACGAGTATGTATGTATGAAAATACACGTAACTAAATAACATACAAAACCATGTTTACTTTGAAATTATAGAATAGTGGATAGTATTATAATAAATTATATAAACAAAGTCGATTAAATATGCTCTATTTGATCGTGACTTTAAGGGTTCAAAATTACATACGAAAAACGTATTGTTTTATAATAATAATTACATTTTTATGTTTTGCTTTCCCTCGTTTTAATTTTGCCCGTATATGAATACAAAAATCTTAACTTACAAAGTATATACTTCTTTATTAATTGATCTTGAAAATAAAATTTACGAGTATTTTGACTAATACATACGTATAAAAATTTCAAATCAATCGGAGTTATGGGCTAAAGGATGTTAATCCTTAAAAAAAACCTGAGCGTTCCGGCTCAGCAGATATGATCAATCAAATCAAATCAAATCAAAAATCTTTATTCAATATAGAAGTGTTTACACTTGCTTATTGATTGTCAAAAATCTACCACCGATTCGGAATTTAGCACCTCGGACCTGAGAAGAACCGGCGAAAGAAACTCATGAAATACATTGAAATTGATGATTATTAAAATAATTTATAATTAAAGAATCTTAATAGAAGAAATAAATGTATATTTAATCATCGCAATGATATATATAGTATACGCGACAAGCCTAAGGGAGTAGATAAACTGTCAAAGCTTGGAAAGAGTAAAAAAAAAAAATCGTGGTCAACAGTTGTCCACAAAAAAGACACACACTAGAAAAATAGTATGAAGTTTAGAGAGTGTAAAGCGAAGCTGTCACGTCTACCAATATAATAAATTTGATTCGTTTGTTGTCGTTCTTTTATAGTGCGACACTCAATCTTGATATATACATAATAAAAGACAGCACCTTATCATTTGTTGAAAGACATACGATACGAGTCGCTTATACCCCAAGACGTACCAAAAATGTTTCACATAAAAAGAGAGCCTAGACGGGTTAGCCAAAATAAGTCAAATGGATCAAGATATCTCTCTTACCTTTAGAAGGGATTTTTGGTACTCTAAACACGCAAATTTGATTTTGTGCATTTTATTTAATTTAAAGTATAAAAATTGCAAATATATCACATTTTCTTGCAATAACCAAGTCCAATTACAAAAAAAGTCAAATATATTATTTATTATTTTAAAGATTTCTGTGTATCATGTTTTGTGTTGTACAATTGTGTATATTAAAATTAATTTCCATAAATTATTTACATATATATATTAAAACTAGCGGCCCGGTACGTGCTTCGCTACGTACAAAGTGATATAATACAAAAATGAGTTAGAACATCGATTCATTTCTTAAAAAAATATTTTTACTTAATATATATATAATTGCTAGCTATTTAAAAAATTAATTCAAAACGGATACACAACATTTTTGGTTTTTCCATTTTGAGTGTGAATAAACAAACGGCTGGGGGTACCGACTCTGGAACAGGCAACATAAAGTTGGCCGTGTGAAAAATATGATTCTTCCAAATTCACACCACAAACGTGAAGTGTTTGCCCTTGGGCCTTGTTGATGGACATCGCAAATGATAAACGAACAGGATATTGTTGTCGTTTGAACTCGAATGACATATCAGTTTGAATCATAGGGATACGCGGTATCAAACAAACTTCACCTTTAGATTTACCAGTTAAGATCGTAGCTTCGATCAAATTTGGCAATAACTTTTTCACTATCAATCTGGTGCCATTACACAGTTTTGGTGGATTAATATTTCGCAATAATATAATTAAAGATCCAACTTTCAGATTTAAGCAGTGCGGTGGCATACCAGCCGGTTCCAATGAATTTAAAAATTCAACTGGAAAGTTCAATGCCTCATCTTGATTCATAGCACTGTCAATTGATTTATATGTCGTGAATACACCTGGCAGTTTCTTTTGAATTTGAAAATTAATAGCATTGATATGAATGTCATTTGGTGCTAAAATTGCGCGTTCTCTCAACCAATCATGATTTATATAATTCTGAAGAATATTCGGAAAAACACATTCAATCAATTCATCTATTGATTGCACAATAGTACAAAAATTGTTCGGTATAGCGATCAATCCATTGGTCCTGTCGATTTGTATTTTGCCATCACCAATTTCTAACAATTGTTTTGAAAACTCATGGGCAGCTGGATAATTTTGTAGGTTAAAATTTAAAGTAAACGCTACTTTTAAATCGACAAACGTAAATAAATATTTATATGATTTTAGTTTTTAAATAGCTAGCATTTAAGTTAATATATATTTTTAAGAAATGAATCGATGTTCTAACCGATTTTTGTATTATTACTAATGACAGCTCAATCATTTTTAAAATAAGAAATTGTGTTACATGCCGCTATTTAATGCTGTGCCATGGGTTATTTGGAAATAATAAATTGAATTAAAACGTATTACCTATTGAAACTGGTGGATGAGTGTACTCAGTTTTAATTGATGCTTACTTTTAATTTGACAGACAATTCCCCGTCTAAAAAATCTCCATTAACAAAATGACCCGCCATTTATTGAAATCATTTGTTACAAAAAATGTGATAAATGAAGAACCACTCGACCGATTTTGTGCAAACTTCACATAAACCATCTACTAAATATTCTGAACAAACCCAAATTTGGTTTGGATAGATGAGCCCTTTTTTGAGTTATAAAGTGACAACGAAAAATGCCACTTATTTTTAAATATAAGATAAGCTATTTCTAAAAACCAAATTTATTTTCAAAATCGGAATTTCATATACAAATAAAATGTAGAGTACAAGATTGCTCAGTTTCAATTTAATTCCGAATAAAAACGCTTGCGTCCTCAATTAGCACTAACTAAATAATGCATAAACTTCCTACTAGATAAGCTTAAAACAAACACAGTGAATGAAATATGAATATGAAATTCAGAGGACCGATTTGTCTTTGTCACACACGCGGATTGACATTAATGTCATACAAATAGAGATGCTCACCGCTGTTACCATGATATCGATATTACTAGGGTAGCGGTCGTTTTTATTAATACTTATTACGGAGAACCGGATCGCACCTGGAGTGAATATTGATACATTTCAATTGTTTTCTTTTGAAATAAAATCGACGATTAAAAAAAAACATTACAACATTTTAAAATAAGCGTTTAACTTGATTTATGTTGCAGCTATAATTGTCTCGGAGTGGTGCGAATATTAATTTAAAATTGATCTGACGCGTTTTTCCAATATATTACTATGTGTTTAGACGTATACAATTAGTGATTTCATGGTTGATAGCGCACCTTGGGAATGAAACAATAGAGTTCTGGCTATTTCTTTAACCCGCTGAGTTTTCTCCGGTTCTTCTCCGATCAAGGTATTTTCTGGTTGTGTTTAATCTGACAATTATTTTGTTACATCATATAAAATTTTTAATTGCAAAGATGAGTTTGACGGTAAAGTCTGCAAACACTCTTAACTAGATGACCCAAAATTAAATTTCTCAATTTTACCGTCTTATAAAGTTCTTCCAGTTGCAGTGAAGTCTAAAACTAACGGTCGATTAAGATACAGTTGATTAGTGCCCTAGGTTTTAATTATAATTTAATCAACCCGTTGGTCGAATCGCTAGCTCATAAAGCTTAGATAAAGAATCAAATTCTTAGCTGTAATACAAATAGATATTATAAAGTTGCCAATAGTTAAGAATTTTTCTGTATATTACTCACTAGAAGAAGAACATTCAGAACCAATGATCTGATCTCCCTCCGGTTTTTTCTCGTAGAAGGGCTATGGGCAAGCACGTCTGGGTAGGGCCTACATATATCGTAAAACAGCATTACTTAGAATTTTTGTATTCAACTTTGCAGGGTGAGTGAGTCAGAGTATAGGCACAAGGGATATAATATCTTGGTTCCCAAGGTCGGTGGCCCATTGAAGAGACGAAAAGGACCAAAATAATTTGGTTTAATTTAAATTCAACAAAAGTAATGTCTTTATAACAGCACTAATACTTGAACAAATCGCCGACCTTTTCGATTGCTAA
Organism: Vanessa tameamea; assembly: GCF_037043105.1. Taxonomy (NCBI): domain Eukaryota; kingdom Metazoa; phylum Arthropoda; class Insecta; order Lepidoptera; family Nymphalidae; genus Vanessa; species Vanessa tameamea. The sequence goes on along the minus strand of NC_087315.1, from coordinate 3,210,258 downwards.
ATATATTTGTGATCAGTGGGGTATGAAAATGTCGTAAGGTTAAAAGTTAATAGGCCCACTTTACGATCCATTAACAGAATAAACAAAGATATATGCGTATAAGATTGTAATGAATTGCTTGGAAATCTACGAAATGGCGTACCCAGGCGATTTGAGGGGAATGCGCTTTGTGTAATTAATTATGAGAAGCTGGAACAAACACGCGGCCGTTTGTTCAGCAAATTATGTACATAAATTAAACATAATCGCATCCCGCCAGCGTCTAAAATAAAGATGTATTAAAAATATTGTTCTGACAGAGAATATTGAAACTGTAATTAAAAGAAACTTTTTAGTTTCAACATTTCCGTGACGTGATTTTTCTAATTTTGATATAACTGACGCAAAAATGGGTAAATCAAGAAAGTGTAACGCAATCCTTACATCATTAATGCATTGTAAGCTTTGCTTAATAGCTTCATTATAAAAGGAAAAAGTAACAGACAGACATTAAATCCTATAGCTGGATAAAGTATTTCTTTCCACTTAAGAAGTATATGAGCTCATATTTCTATACTCCTGTAGTTCGATTTGGTGAATTAAACTTATTTAAATAGCTTAATTAAATAACAAGATATTTCAATTATTTTTTTATTCATTTAACCAAAATTAAAGTACATTTGGAAAAACATGATAAGCACTGCATCAAAAACAATAACTGGTTTTACTGTGCATTGTGTATAGTAAAAAGAAGCGTTTTAAATAATTTTCAAAGGAGTGATATACCATTTTGTTGTATTTCCCGCTGGAATCAATTAAACATAAAAAACATATTATCTAATCTTCTATTTAAACATGGTATTACATGTTTATTATATTCCAACTGTAAACTTAACATAAACCAGGTCGTCTTGTTCTTCGTTTCTCGTGGTGATTTAAGATTTTTTGAGTGTGTCTGTAAACTATGAATTGCCATTTTTACCTTCCGTATGTTTTACGATTACAGGATTAGTGGTTTAAGATATTAGAAGTAACTAGAAATGTATTCAATTTCCTTCAACTATCTTCTAAGCTATATTTCTTTAAAAAAATCAAAAAACATATTTGCATTTCTTATATGCAGCTAACCAGCAAGTAGAATATATTGTTCCAAATCAAAATTCATCATTAGGTCACCTTATCGTTTATGCGTATTAAATTTAAAATATTCGTCTATTAGAATGCGTAAAAAGTAATCCTTTAAGGCATCACAATTTTTGTCAAATGAGTATTCCACTAAAAAAGGAAATCATGACATCCAATTTAATATGTTAAAAATATTCACCAAAATGTGATATGGAAATCTGGAAGAGGTGTAAGTACCTCCATTTCAGGTTGGTGTTTTGAATTTCGCGGCGCTGTTTAACGCAGCAAGATGTGAGTTGGGCGTATTATGTCAATGCTGAATTAATTCAGTCGAGATATATTATGTTCCTAAATTGAACTCAGGACTGAATTTACTTATTTTATCTTGGAAATTATTACTCTGTTTTGAAGGCCTTTAAAACGATAATTACACTGATTAATACCTATCTAACAACTGGTATACAGAGCTAAGATGAGTGTTTTTAACCATACATAAAGGCGAATTCATTAGCTGGATTCTTTCTGTTATATAATGGAATCAAACTTAGAACACTTCCGAAGAGTTCAATTTATTTGTAATTTTTTACTTTTTCTAGTAAATACTTGGCAATATGAATGACACATACGATCCCAAAATCGTACATATATTTTGAAATTCAACGTGGAAAATTTAACGAGAATAATAGAGATGATACAAGATATATGTCTATATAACACAGTTGTTTGCAAATATATCGTTGTCAGAATAAATTAATCCGAATCCATGTCGCTTGAATCGCTGCGGGAATGATTTAAGTCGCTGTAATCATCACATTCCCTCGTTATTGCCAGTTTATCTCATAATTTATCTAGAATATCTAGTCAATTTATCTTAATTTGATTTCTGTCTTGATAGTCGTTGCTAGTTGTATAGATCGACGTCCCTTGTTTAAGTCCCGGTCAAGCACTTCAATGAAACATGTTTCTATAACGGTTGCAGTTTCTATCAAACATTCGATAACAAATAATCAAATTTCCATTAACGATCCACCGTCTCGATGCAATGAAAGACCGCACCTGTAATTTCAATTTTGTACACTCTGTTAAGTTTTAAAAGAAATCGGTTATGTCTTAACTTTTGACTTGTACGGGAAGATAACTCAGTTATATAAATAAATTAGCGACACGATCAAACGCGTTATCTAAAAAGTTTATCTGACGACTCGCCTGGTATTTTTAGGTTTTCAAGCTCATTAAAATCGTCTGTTCCCTATCAGACAGCAAACAGATTTGCCAGATTTTTGCTGCCAGCCTTCTACATACTAACCTACGTTAGAAATGACATTGCTATATCAGACGTTGTTCACCAAGATACACATGTTATACACCACATTCCATAACATATGTAGTGTTTGAGGTACTTAAATGCTAGGACTGTGTGCACGTACTTTTTATATTTTAGATGTATCTACGTGTATGTAATATAAGCTATGTTTATATTTATCGAGTATTGGAGATACGTGATGATGTTTAATTCTGAACTATGTAATTTCATTTGCAATATTAGTTCACTCATAATTTGTTAAAATGACATATAAATAATAATTCCATATTTCAAATGCACAAAATAAGAAACAATATCGTTGGGTGATGTTAAATATATGGATTAACATAAATTTCACAATCGTTTATAATTGTAAAAATATGACGATTACTTTGCGTAAACACTAAAATATTGCGTTTAATAGCTTTGGCCAAACAAACTGTTTACAAACCCAGTGATTTATAAAGGTACATCATCGGAGCATATCCATAATTCATGTCTGCTAATATTATAGTAGACCCGATAATTCGTGGTTGAAACGGAATAAGCAGATTACTGGCATTGCTGTTAAGTGGTACTTACGTTATTGTTGACTTCTTAAGACATGAGTTTGTATTAACATTATATTATATATGTAATCAATTATTTTAAACTTGAAAATGATAATAATCGAACGAATATAGAAAACTATAAAGACTGGAAAAGGAATATTTTAAATTTAAACTTTTCGATTCGGATAAAAACCTTTTAATTGATTTTACCAAAATATCTGGTGTTTAACTATACAATTACCTATATTTTCTTATGAGTAATTTACCTACATCTCCGAAACTACTGGACTGATTTTGATGAAACTTACACTGTTCCCTAAGTTGATGTGTACCTAACTTAAATAAAAAGAATCATCTCGATACGACTTTTAGTTTTCGAGAAATTCATGGACAAACATAAAAACATACATACAAACATACACTTACGAAATAAAGCATACGTGCTTGGAAGCCTAAATGGTTCATCATACTCAAATATTATTCAATTCTAACTATGTTACATACATGCATGTCGAATTGATTGCATCCTTTTTTTGAAGTCGCTTAAAAATATCTGGCCATATTTGTATATATTTTCCTAGCCAAACCTATAAATCAAAAGTGAAACTCAATTATAAAATAAATATTGATTTGATTTTAATTAGTATTCGAAAAACTAATTTAATACCTATAATTATACATAATTATACACAACTTCATACATTAATCACCATTTGGAGTTTAGATAACAAAGAATTAGAATATTTTCAATTTTAACAACTATAAATCAGTATCAAATTCGAACTAAGCTTTTTATTCCAGAGATACCTACGACGAAAATACGAATATTCACAACCAAAAGATACACATCCCTATTATATGAATTTCGACTTAAGGTATACATTACTTAAAATCAGTTTTTTATTTTATAATTGGAATTTATTGTCGGTCAAAAATAAAGACTATTTTATATTTCAGACACAGGAATTATTACTGTAAAATGTAAATTATAATTATTAAAGAATATTATTTTACGCCCAGCGAAGCGATCGGGATACCTGGTATTTTATTTCAGTTGTTTATTTAAAAAATATTTATTCATTAACCACAATTCATGAATTAATATCAATAGCAATAAGTTCTACTTATACGGTCCCTTAAACACTTCAAACCATATTTGCAATTCTCAATTCAAAATCGATAACAAACGAGTCATCGAATAAAGAATCTAAGTAAACGACATAATCGATTCAGTTTGCTATCTTAATCTGCTATAATCTCCGCTAGGCAACGCTCTCGCTTAGTAGACCTGGCTCAGAGTGAACATTATCTGTAAACTGCCTCTAACATTGTTCCTACAACCCAAACTACACTAGTAACTGCCCCCAACTGTCAATAACGTCACGACATTCTATTGATGTTATGGCGTCAAGCCAAATGATTCGCAAAAACAAATTATTCCAACTAAAAGTATTAAATATATACCTTATATTCTAAGACATAAGAGCTACATGTTACGAAAAACGAACATGGTATATTTTTCTGTAATCGACGCGATAATCGATTTGTTAGTGTTACAAGCGATTTTAATCTTTTTGCCTTTCTGATAAAGATCAAAGTGGTTACGAGGTGTTTTGTATGAAGGTGATTCAAAAAATATAGAACGGTAATAGTTGTTGTAATAGAAAAGGAACAATGGTTGTCTTGGGAAACAGCGGTTAGTAAAAATGCTTGAATAGGAATACGAATATTCTATGACGTTCGATATATTTGTTTTTCAGAATATATTTATCGGGTTTATTATTTTTGTTTGTGTTTCATCTTTCTTTGTTATTCATGATTTATCTTCATTTATCTATACTTATGAAGGAGTTTTATTAACTGAAAAAACTACTAAATTAATATGCATCATACTTATATCAGAAGATCCAAAGCCTTTCAAATATTATATAGAGAAATTTATAATATTATAATTAGGCAAATTTATAAATTGAAAACGATTATTAAAAAAACATTAATTGAATAAGACATATAATTAAATTCAAGATAACATAGATTATAATAAAGTGCGGAGCTAATACTTGTTGACTTACACCCAGGATATGTTATGTAAATTTTATTTTATTTAATTGACATATCTTTGTATGTAATGTGAAATAGTAACTACTCAGTTTCTTGCGGGTTCTTCTCGGTAAAATCGACATTCCGAACCAGTGCTTTATTTTTAATATTATTCTGTAAAATAACGAAACATAAGTGCTACTTAAATAAAATATATTTTGATTTAATTCGATTGAAGTCTATGACGATTGAAGTATATTAAGTATATTATTATTTATTCTTCATCTGTTTATAAATGTAGAAATTTTGATCTCAGGTTCTTATTTAAAATCAGGGTTCTCGCTCATAACATTCCTTACAATTTTTATATTTATATATCTAATAAATTCTTACACATCAAGTTGCATGAAGGCGTCCGATTCTGTCATTTTATTCTCTCTGTGATTTGAGTTAGGGCGATTTCCGTTTTATTGTTAGAAAATAGCTACTTAGTGTCTTGTGACGGTCATTTTTATAAGTTGTAAGAAGATATCTTGTAACGATGGTCAGTTATAACTGGTTTTACTGTAGTCTCCAATTCAACTCCTAAACTTCAAGCTCCTCTGTACTTTTCCAAAATCTTTATTGGTTCCACTTTTATACATTTTATTGTTTTTTAATCCAATTTTCTATACTATCAAATTATTTTTTCTTTCATATTCTTAATATCGTGTTCATATTATCAGTCACTCGTTCTATGAATCGATACAAGCAAATTAGAGTTACGTAATATATTTGTTCTAAATTATCATTGCGCAAAAATGGCAATATTTAATTTTGAATTATAATATTTGCTTTAAAAAAAGAAAGTAAATTATATGTCTCGCTGCTGAGTAGACCCTCTCTTCTTCTGAAGATATATTGTAAAATATTTTAAGTTTACTTGAATACAGGTTACTGAATTGGCATGTGAGAGAATTGTGCACACACGCACGTATCCATAAATAAGAATTATACTCATTTTACGACAGATTTTCTACCAACCATTTTTGATGAATAGTTATTTTATTTTACATCGAAAGAGGTCCTATTTAAATATTTAAAATTCGACTCGTAAAATAATGGATATGGGAAAATAGCTTTGGGAATTGGCATCCATTGGGTATATCATTACTTAATATCTCATATATTGACATCGACATGATATACTATCAAATACCATCGACTTATTATAAGGGTGGTGGGGTGATTCGAATGAATCCGAGAAAGTTTAGGCATAGGACCAACATCAGTACTTACTTTTCGAAGCATAGAAATTTAACATTGCCAACTTAATTACTGCTACTATGAGTTTCTCGTAAGAAATACTTTTATTGTCCTAACCTGGACATTTGAACCATGAGGTATGCGGCATATATATAGGGCAGGGTAAGTGTTCACCGCTGTCCACAGATATTGGCTCAGTAAGAAATATTATCAATTTCTTACATCGCCAATGCGCCACCAACCGAACGCGAATATCTGATGAGTGGGTGCCACTAACCCAGTCTGCCTTGTACAAAGCCCTACCATCAAGTAAATAATGGCTACATATTAGTGATTCCCTAATTTTGATATATAATCTATTGATATATAATTTTTAATCATTCCTATTGCCTGTATCTTTTTGTCCTATTTTTAGTTTTGAATTAAAATTTCCTCATAAATATTAAAAAACCGTCGTTGTTTATATTATAACCTCGTGTTCCGTAGTAAAGGCAGACGGCGTTATTTCCTCATAACTGAACGAGACCAAAGTTTGCCACCAATGTAAAAAAATCAATACGTAGTTCTTAACAAGAGAGGAGATCTTGCTATGAGTGAGATATTTTACAGGTGGTTGTTACTGATTGAATAAAAAGCTTCAGATTCACCATAAACAAAGTCAACTGAAATAAAACAAAACGACAATTCAAATTCAACTCACGATCCATGGATTACACTAACGCGCTAAAAGGAATTAACGATTAAAGTAAACTCGATGAATTTCATAAAACGTGACATTTTAACAATACTCCCCGAGCGTCGAGTCTTGATGTAAATGTTCTCGAGATTAAATCCCCATCGTGTCCCGCTGTGATAACAATAAGGCGAAAACCCGCCGTGCCGACGTCGCGTCTGAGACATTAGGTGCCTTTGAAATTGAAATAAAGCTTTAAGAGAAGCTCAGTTAACGTTGTCATAAGCAAGCTATGCATGGGTTAATTTAAGATAAATCTTGTATTTTTGATTTTCTTTATAAAATCATTTTTAATAACTTTTTATATTAAAACAAAATAAAGTAGATATGAAATTATCGCCTTTTGACTTATTCCAAGAATTGAATCCGTATCTTTAACGAATGACTAATAAAGACGCTGAGATTTATTTTCGTTCTTTCAAGTTTTTCTTTTTTAAATTGTGGTAGATTATAATTATGATAGCAAATAAAATAGTTTTAATATATAATTTTTAAATTTATTCGTTTTATTTGTGTGATGTCAAAGGACCTCTATTAGTTATAGAATTAAAATGATTATCAAATATATATTTGAAATGTCTATGTCGAATTCGTATCATTTGTTCATATAATAGCTATGAAACGTTTGTGTATAATTTACTCATGTGGCAAATGTTATTAATAATAATCAAAGTGCTACATTGTCAATAAAATAATTACTTACAATACTTAAATTAAAAAACAAAACGTTATTAGTGATCTTTGATGGTTTGATGGTGATTTTTTAAAGATATAGTCCACCTATATCCATAGACATTGGTGCTGTAAGAAATATAATACACCTAGCGATGAAAGGCAATTACATCGCTAACGTGGCACCAACCGTGGGAACTAAGATGTTAGGTCCCTTATGCGTGTAGTTACACTTTCTTAGTTAGCGTTCAAACTGAAACACAACAATACTAAGTATTGGTAGTTTAGCTGTAAAATATCCAACCTATCAAGGAGGGCTTGCACAAAACCCGACCTTCTAAAAATTACGAAAATCACCAGTTCGCCGTTCTTTATTTAAATATCATCATGACGTGATTAGTTCTATAATATATTTAAGCAGATAAAGGGTCACGGCAATCGAGACAAATGAAAGCAGTTTTAAAAAAAAGCATGTGAGCAAGTTTCTTCTAGTCCTTTTGAGGTCCTTTTGGTTATCATGTTGCTCCAATGCGTAAGAAACATATTAGGTAAAACACTTTCATCCGACTTATGCTATATGACTGATATTATCAATATGATTTCCTTCTTCATTTGTGTGTTGATTGTCGCTAGTTATTTAAATATATTTTTGTTATTAATTATTATTATATACATATATGTATTATATATGTAGGTATATAGGAATAGTCGGTATGCTGATAGATTATAATCTTAGTAGTTTCACTTGTATATAAACTACAAATCGCAACGCCGTCTGTACTCTAAAGAGAGCAAGGTTTATTTAAAATAATAATAATAATTATAACATTAAAATATAGTAAATCACGAAAAAATTAAACATAACTCAAATGGCGTTTTTATTAAAAGGTTTTAAATGTTTTACAAAAGTATTCAGAAGTCGGTGTAAGTACACGTATAAACCATTGAACGAAACGCTACAAAATCTAGTTAAATAACTGAAGAGAAACGATAACTTTGAAATATGTCCCCGGATAACCTCAAGAAATTCAAAAGTTCGGGGTTAAACTGCTCGCCGACGAACTCTTCCCGAACGAAAGCGGTTGGAGTAACGCCAGCTCTCACCAAAACGGCTTGAATAAAATTGAAAATTTAAAACGCCCTCGACTTAATGATTCTGTCGTGCAATCTTATTAGTGTTATAACTGTACAAAAAGACATAAAAGTTAATTACTTGGCGCTGAACTTTCCGATTTCTGTTTTAAGTGGTAACCGAAATGGAATGATGCAAATTGACTCACCATATTCAGTAAGGGAGTTGAATTCTTTAGCGTCTAAGCGTTATTGAGAGACATTTTTTTTTTATATATAGGAATTAACAATTCAGGGAGATAATAGCCCCAGCGTCCTGGATTCCAAGTCATTGGACAATATTTTGGGCGGTTTGTCTATAGTAAATTTAGTTATATATTTTTCGTTATATAATTAAGTCTTCTGTATATTGAAATTGTTAAGTTTCATTATAAATTTTTAACATTTTCTGTCTGTCACCTAAACTAAACGTAAAACAGTAAGGACTGTAGTACTGTAAGTAGACATTAAATTAACGATAAAACGCAAACAATTTCAATAGTTTTTAATCCCTAAGGTTAGTTACGGTAGTGCACTTAAAATATTTTTGCGCATAGGAATTATTATGGAAATTCCCTTCTAGTCTAGCCAAGAGAGTTAATTTAATTATGTTACAAAGAAAATTTAAATGACTCGAAGAAAATTTACATCACTCAATTGATTTTGAGATAACGTGTCATGGTTAGTTTCTTTTAGAATAACTCTCATGATTTGTGGTAGCAGGCAGGAATCATGACTATTGAAAATATAAATAAATTATTCAATAAAATAACAGCATCATTTTATTACATCAGTGTTATTTTAAAGTGTATTACATCATAAGAAATTTATTTTGTTGATTGTATATACATATATTAACGTACATTATCTGCAATTAAATTGTAACAAATAAAATATCTCGATGCTATTAAAAATAATAATATTTATCACAACATAAACAATAAAGCACCATCGTTAGAAAACGAATACTAAGAATCTATTAGTATAATATTATCTAAGACATGTAAGAAAGTTCATAGTTGTTTGTGTAAACAATATTTTAAATAATATTTTGACCTCCAAGGTTGGCTAGTAGCGAATGCTTATACCCCGCCTTTTATATAATAGACATATTTGTTTTAAAGTAAAGTAAATAGATAAATATTTTACTCTTGGAGATTGAGAACCTGGAATTAACATTCGATGAATGAATTAAATTTAAATTAACTGTCAAATGTAACTGCTAATTTTTCTTCCCATTAGGCATACCACAAAGCTTCCATCTTGGACCGATATTATTCATTAGTTTTATAAACGACTAGTTTCTGCCCATGGTATTGTCGCAGGGCGGTTGTAGGTAGCAAGTATAAAAACGTATTTCGGATACTATACAAGAAAGAAAACAGGCTACTTTTTTATACATAAAACATGACGACGAACCTTTAAAACGCAAGCAAATCTGCAGACGACAACTAATTTTATACGATACTTAAGCTTAAATTAAAACCGTGTGTTTCCTGCGGAGTAAAACTTAATAATTTTATCGTAAGTTAAGGTGAATATGATAGTCAATCGTTATATGACATTAAGACAGCGTTCTATATTGATGGAAAACATTAACAAAAGTATTCCCAATTATTCGTATCGTTGATAAATGCACGCGAAGAATGATAAACGATGATAATAAAGGCTAATGAATAGAAATATTCTTAAGAAAAAATTGTATAAACATAATTTAGTTTAAACAACTTATTTAGTTAATTCCAATTTTCAGAGCGGTGCTTCGGAAAAGTTTTTAATAGTTTTGTGGCAAGTCACGCTTCGTTGCTAATTACTACAACGTCTACTAGGGTTAATTTGTTCCGTCTTTGAACTACGGACCTTGTGAAATATAAGAAAATACTATTTACGTTCCAACCGTGTAGACTCGGATTAAATTGGATGGATATTTGAAGTTGTATTCGCAAACAAGAAAGATCTTTAATTACATTCTGATTGTTTTTCTTCTCATTAAAATATAATCGATGGATCGCTCTTGCTTATTGATATTTAATTAGTGGTGGGGTGTGCAATGGGTAAGTACCAATCACTAACCACAATTATATTCTACTGCCATACTTAGTATTGTTATGTTCCGGATGAAAGGGTAAGTGCGCCTGTGAAACTACAGGCGCAAGGAACATAAGATCTTAGTTCCCAATGTTGGTGGCGCATTATTGATAATATGAGGAATGATTACTGTTTTTATAGCACCGATGTCTACGGGAGGTCGACACCACTTACCATCAGGTGGCCCATTTGCCAGTCTGATTAACTATTTACTTAAAAAAGAACTTTCTGTTTAGTTAGCTTTTAAGGCTCTAGTGTATTTTGAACCCCCGGTTAGGCCAATGAATTTTTTATTTGATTTTTTTTTTACTTTTATAAATTGCAACTATAAACGAATATCAATTAAATAAATTTTTCGTTCATAAACATAATATGTTATATTATATTACTAAATTTATTAAACTTACATTGAACATCATATTGAAATCTATTCACGTTTAATAAAAAAATGGAGTTTCAAATTAAATTACAGTTGTTTTAGTTTAACAATGTGTCGCGTCAGTTATAAGAATCGACAACACAATAATGGCTGCCCCAAAAGTTAAGCGAAGTTTCATCTCCCTACGTGTGTAGTGTGCTTAACTACGAAACGAAAGATAAATATATGAAGCTTAACATAATAAAATTTGACGAAAAGAATTACCTTATGTTTATATATTTTATATATATATATTCGATGAAATCAATTTAAGGCTGGCAATGGGTTACCGATACGTTAATTTATTATATTGCAAGTATTGTAATTTTAGCATTACTCATTACATTTTGTACTTGCTTCTAGTAATAATTACATTTAGTTTTTGGTAATTTAGTGGTAGGGCCGTATGCAAGTCCATCTGGGTAGGTACCAGCTAACACCAATATTTAGTATTGTTGTGTTTTGGTTTAAAGCGCGAGTAGATCGATGTAACTACAGGCACGAAAGACATAATATTATCTTTGTGCCCAAGGTTGGCGGCATATTGGTTTTATGAGAAATGATTAATATTTCTTGCAGAACTAATATCTATGGACACCGGTGATCACTTACAATCAGGGGGCCCATTTTCCAGTCTGCCTGCCAATGAATTAAAAACTTAGAATTATGTAGTTTTGACGTACTTGATTTCGGCCATAGCTGTTTTCTCTCAAGGGACTCACATTTCTTAGTCATAAAACATGTCTGCGTAAGATTACTCTCTATATTCATATTTTAATAAACCCAACGGGTATTGGAATCTAGGACCTCTGGATATGTGACTTTAGTCTAGCCACTGAGTCAACCAGGACAAGCTTCTAGTAATACGATCACTTGTCACAGAAAATTTATTTGTAGCGAGACGAATGAAACAATTCCTATCAATTATATGGGAGACCAAACGCAAAGGAAGCTACCGCAACCCGCTCTCTACTATGCTACGGTCACATAGCCACTTTGTCGTAGCTACAAAGCATTTGTGAAGTATCATTGTGGCAAAAGTAGGTTCCGTATATGGTAACACATGTGTTTGTAACTTCGTTGAGAACTAGCTACCTACATAATTGTTACCAATCACATTTATTAACAATATATTTTTATTAAGCAGTAAAATTCATAAAAACCACAAACACAATTTTTCTTTTTTTTTTTGTGTTCGCTCATACAATATCAGATTTTCATCATTCATTTCTACATACGTTCTCTCTTAAATTTAGTCAAGGACCATTATTTACCAAAAACGATTGAAAATAGTAGTAGTATTTAGTTTGAATTAAGGTAAACAGTAACAAGCAAAAGTTTCCGTTAATTATTTAATATTTAATGGTAATTAAAGTTTTGTTTTTTTTTGTTAATATCTACCTTATCGTAGATTTTGTTGTTAAATCTACAAATGCAAACTACGTGTTAATATTTGGAAGGTATTAACGTGAATAAGCAATACCAATTGAAATAGTATTTTAGTGTAATTCTGTAACAAAACCACGAAGAAAATAAATGTACATTTTATAATAAAGTACTAAGTTAGTCTCATAGTTTCAGCAAAGAAGATTAGAACTAAAACTCGAGAGCTGACTAAGATGATTTTTGGCAAATACATCAATCAACTGAGCAAGCACTTCAAACATAGTTACATAATCTAGTTACTGTATCAAACTAACTTGATAGATTCTAGTAGTCACGTTATACAGCTTCAGTTTTCAACAATTTTGGACTGAAAATCTTTGTAAATATTACTGACTGAGGACTTCGATGGAGAAATGTAGCAGCTCAAAATAAAAATGTCGGCGGTGTTACTCTATCGTGCTTCTGAAAACAATTTAAGCAGTATGGTCTTTCATCTTGAAGGATATCCTTCAAATCATCATCTTTGAGAGTGATGAATTAGAAATATACCCTCTTAATCTTGAGATAAAGTATACTACTTCTCTATTTAATATACTGCACAAAAATGTAAATACATATTTGTGCAGTAGAACACATAATGTCTCCCACAATGTCGCCCTTGTGAACAGAGTTCACTATTGGCTGTTTTTGTCAAAACACATATACGAATATAAATACATTATTAATACTCGACGCGTTAATATCAAGCATCACGATAAGTTGCGCATATTGCTAGACAAAACTCTTCTAATAAAATTAATCGCAGTTTGTATGCGTGGCTTATATGCCAGTTTATGTATTTAGGGCATCAATTATACTTTGAAAATAAAAAGTCATTAATCATGCATAAAAAAACTGATAAAGGAAATGAATAATACGTTTAGTATTTCCATTTCTTTTCTTTTAACTTCAAAAAGGTTTACGGCGTCGCGATAAGAAAGATTTAAATAGTTTTGTCGCAAGTCACGCTGCGATGTTAATTAAGGTCTTCTCTTCTGTAAAAGATAAAGTGTTCCTTATTTGTAAAGTTAAACTTAAGGCGAACAATGACTTATAGGTTTCTTAATGGGGTTTTTTCATTTGTTTCAGGAAGAGATGAATGAATTGAAGAATACATGGTGGTAGGGCTTTGTGCAAGCCCGTCTGGGTAGGTACCACCCACTCATCAGATATTCTACCGCCAAATAACAGTACACTGTATTGTTGTGTTCCGGTTAGAAGGGTGAGCGAGCCAGTGTAATCACAGGGACAAGGGACATAACATCTTAGTTCCCAAGGTTGGTGTCGCATAGGTGATGTAAGGAATGGTTAATATTTCTTACAGCGCCTTTGTCTATGGGCGGTGGTGACCACTTACCATCAGGTGGCCCATATGCTCGTCCGCCAACCAATGCCATAAAAAAAAAAAGAATCGATTATTGCCATATATATTATGTAATGTATAGGCGGACGAACAAAAGGGCACCTGATGTTAAGTGGTCATCATGGCCAAGAGACATTGGCGTGGTAAGAAATATTAACCATTCTTTTCATCACCAATGCACTACCAACCTTGGAAACTAAGATGTTTTGTCCCTCGTGCCGGTGGTTACATTAGGTGACTCACCCCTTAAACCGGAACACAACGTTAATAAGCATTTCTACAGTGGTCACCACGAATCATAGACATTGGCACTTTACTCAATATAATTTGTTAAATAATGATTCAAAAGTGCCTGTAAAAGCCTACTTGAATAAAGTATATTTTGATTTTGATTTTATCATAAAGCAGTTTCACACTGACATATTGCCCCGTTACCTTCCTAAGAACATTAGAATTACAACAGCAGCCGTGCCCGAAAGTTAAGTCGAGTTTTATCTCTGCTACGTGTGTTGCGTGCTCGATAGTTAGATCTGAACAAATAAATGCGGCGGAATCCTAACTTAATAATATAGTTAATTGAATTAGCTTGAATGTATTAAGTTCTTTTTCACACAAAATCTTAGAAAGCTAATATGTATTATAAATTATAAAGTAAAGCGACATCCTGAAAATATCTAAACAGCTCCTTCCCCCTTAAGAGAAGGTTTGTTTGACCATTTTTCTTAAGGAGGTAGGTTATTGAAAAATGCTGCTCTAATGCGTATATCCCCATGTGGCGGATTATCATCCGGTATTAGCAGAATTTATTGTTATATTTTCCTTTCCTTGAACCCAAACCAATCCCAAGATGAAATATAAATAAAATTTTACCACATGGATAATCAGTATTTGTCAATATCCAGTGCCAGAAGCCAGTGATCTATCGCTAGGCTCCGTCCTTTTAATAAGTATTGGACAACATCACATACATTAATCTGATCCCAATGTAAGTAGCTAAAGCACCTGTGTTATGGAAAATCAGAAGTAACGACGGTACCACACCCACCCAGACCCAAGACAAGATAGAAAACTAATGAACTTTTTTTACATCGACTCGGCCGGGAATCGAACCCAGGGCCTCGGAGTGGCGTACCCATGACAACCGGTGTACACACTACTCGACCACGGAGGTCGTCAAACGCGGGAAAGCCGAGGGCGGATACTAGTATACTCCAATTCCCAGGATATTGTTCGGATGTATTGCTATATACCTTGTAGCCGCTTAAAACACAATTCTAATTTCCCCGACCAGTTATAAGCCGCAGACTTAATAGCCGCAGACATGCATCGCTAAATTAACGCACATAACTTGAAACATCCGTCATCCATGCACAAATAGAATGTTCCGTACATAATACTATATCCAATTAATTCGATTGTACATCAAAATACGTGCAACGTTGAAATATAAAAAATATTCATTAATTCTGTATAACACGCAGTATAAAGTATTAAAAAAAAATACAAATAATTTAAATAAGAGAATTCCTAAGGTATATATAGTATGTAGGTATATTTTGTGAAATACATGAATACTCTTGTATAATGAAGAAGTGCGAGCATTATACATGTATGGAATAATACTTAATTTTTAGGTTAGAAAATATATTTATAATTATATCGTCAGCGTGTTGAGGAGGATCGGTTAATTAGTTAAGACGTAACAATCAAACTGTCTTTCGAATTTTTAATATTACTCAGGATAACTATTACGCGAATTTGATGAACTTATTACTAAGAGTGCGTGTAACTTTACTAGAAATACAATAAAATATTATACATAATTGTCATCAATAATAAAAGTTTATAGCTATTATTTTATATAATTTATGTAGGCGGACTGGCAAGGCAACCTGATGGTAAGTGGTCACAACTCCCCATGGACCAATGTCTACCAGTATACAAGTACCGATGCACTGTAAGAAATATTAATCATTTCTCATATCACCAATACGCTACCAATCTTGAGAACAAAACTTAAGTCCCGTGTGCCTATAGTATACTGACTCACTCACTTGTTTAGAATAATATAGAGACAGACAGGCTTGCAAAAAGCCGTGGTTTTCATGACGTGACATGACTCTTGAAAATTTTACCGCGCGCTATTTGTAAGTATTATATAGATAAAATGTACTACTGAGTATTTAACAAGCAACTATCTATTGCAATAGCATAAGCAGCTATGTATTTAATAATAAAATAAAATAACAAGATTTATATGGCATGACATTTGTTATTTTTATATGAAGAATACGTAACGAATAGCATATTTCAAAGTCTTTAAAACTCACTTGAAGTTGCAAGACTTATTAAATTCATAATTCTTAAAAATACCCCGTCTTAACAAACAACAAGATGGAACAAGATGGAACAAGATAACTGGTACATTTTTACCCACAGAATCGGAATTCCGATTCTAAGAAGAAATGCTTACCCTAATTATTTAGCATACCTTGTCATGCCGAGATGGCCCAGTGGTTAGAACGCGTGCATCTTAACCGATGATTTCGGGTTCAAACCCAGGCAGGCACCACTGAATTTCCATGTGCTTAATTTGTGTTTATAATTCATCTCGTGCTCGGCGGTGAAGGAAAACATCGTGAGGAAACCTGCATGTGTCTAATTTCAACGAAATTCTGCCACATGTGTATTCCACCAACCCGCATTGGAGCAGCGTGGTGGAATATGCTCCATACCTTCTCCTCAACGGGAGAGGAGGCCTTAGCCCAGCAGTGGGAAATTTACAGGCTGATTATGTTATGTTATGTACCTTGTCATCGCTCTAAATGGTCATGATTTGTGCAGTAGCTATTTTTAATTTTCTTTTATCAATACTTATTATATCTAAATTCATTGATTATATAAATAAAGTGTAATACTTAAGTAATTCATATTTTTTATATTGATTATTATCTATACTAATCTATACTAATATTATAAAGAGGAAAAGTTTGTTTGTTTGTTTGTAATGAATAGGCTCAAATACTACTGGACCGATTGGAGCTGGACTACTGGAAAAAATCATCTTCTTACTTCTGTTTATTTAAAAAAATATGTTTGTATCTTTATGGGTTATTTTGATTTCCGTTTGTGATACGCAACCCTGTCACAAATCCGAAATCTACGCGGACGAAGTCGCGGGCAGAAGCTAGTTTATTAATAAAGTGATGATATTTCCGATATTTTCTTTAAAATACTAATTGTATTAATTTAAGCGTCGTATTTGGTTGATTTTCGAAGGTTATATGGCAACATCGGTAGCAGTACTGCGGTGTTGTTAATATTCAGCGCATATTTGCATATGAGGCAATATGCAAATATCTATCAATCGACGCCGACGGACCGCCTACGCGTTTAAAATCAGGTACATACGGCAATACAACTTGTGTTTTATCGCACACACACACACATAGATCTGAAATTACATGAGTGATACCATATCACTAATATTTGTTTTACTTACACCACAACTAAATTACCTTACACTAATATATTTAATAATGATAATGAAATATTATTTTTATTATAAGAAAATGGATTATATAATTTAAACACAAAATATTTAAAGGCAAAAAATTGTTTTTATTAAAATTAGCGTTATAAATTTAAATTCTTAAAAACGTAATTTATTTAAGTTATACATTTAATGCAAGCACATATCATATAAAAATTGTTTCAATTTTTTTTTTTTTTATGTAAGAGGTGGCAAACGAGCAGGAGGCTCACCTGAAGGAAAGTGATTACCACCGCCCATGGACATCTGCAACACCAGGGGGCTTGCAGGTGCGTTGCCGGCCTTTCAGGAAGGAGTACGCTCTTTTCTTGAAGGTTCATAAGTCGTATCGGTTCGGAAAAACCGCCGGCGAAAGCTGGTTCCACAGAGTTTCAATGATATCATACATTATATAATACAGTTTTAAAAATAGAGAAATTTGTATCTCATTACTATCTATCAAAATAAATAAAATCGTTATGATGTTCAATTATCATAATGCATTATATTATATTTGAATGTTGTATTGTTAGCAATTAAATTCCTTAAAATAAATAAAAAACAACTAAATATTCTTAGAATACATCGCTAACATTGTTTAGCAGTTATTTGCATGTTGGTCAAAATGCAAATTTTCTATTATGCCATGTCACCGAGCTGCCTCAGCGATCAAGTAGATATTGTGTGAACATACGAAACATTATTGTGAACGTTATCGCAAAGTTATTACTATTTCTTCGTTATTTATTTATAAATTAAAATGCTTAATAATAGAAAATACTGGTCATTTCATATTCCAAAATTTACGATATTTCTGAAGATTCCAAGTGAAATTTACTGAAATGTTTATAGAAAGTGTGCCCGACATGATAAATACAAATTCAGATACACGAAATGATTGAGTTAACTTAATAACGATATAGAATATTATTTAATTCGATTACAAAATTAATTATGTTAAAATAACGTAATTATTCAAAGTGTCGAGGATGAGTCATTGGCAGCGTACGGACACTGTACCACTGTACCACAATTTTATCGGCAAATTTTATATATGATAATATGTAATTACTGTTGGCAGTACTGGCCTTTACAGTATCAGCAGGGCTCTTGGTGGGCCTTGTGCAAGCCCGTCTGGGTAGGTACCAACCACATATCAGATATTCTACCAAACAAACTACTCAGTATTGTCGTGTTCCGGTTTTAAGGTCCATGGCGCATTGGTGATGTTAGGAATGGCTAATATTTCTAACAGTGCCATTGTCTATGGGCGGTGATGACCATAAATAAAATAAATCATAAAAAAGCAGCAAATAATCTCTATGATCTCTCACAGATTAAAGCGATGATACACAGTAAAGCAAATACATGCGGTAAGTTGAGTGATAAGTAGGCGTGTTGTTTACATAGAATATTCTGTATTCAAATTTATTATTTTTTTTTAATTACAAAAATAAATCCAATTTCCATTTCGTAAGTCGAGTCGAGTACCCGTTGATTCTAAATTTGTCAGGTACTTAATGAACTATATGATGAATTATTTACAAATAGCCCATCATACAAATTACTATGTTAACTAAACGTATAACACACAATTTTTAACTACGATACTGTTTCGTTTGAAACGAATCTTTAATATCAGTTTCAGTACCGACGAGGGATATTTCTAAGATGCATTTTTATATAATACATATTTTTATGTCAATGTAGTCACAGAGAAAAATGTCACCTGGGTGCTTTCGAAGTGAACGCTATCACTTGAATACATTGTATAAAAAATCTGCAAAATATTTTTTCACATGTTTATCTTCATTATCAGCCTGTAAATTTCCCACTGCTGGGCTAACGCCTCCTCTCCCTTTGAGGAGAAGTTTAGGAGCATATTCCACCACGCTGCTCCAATACGGGTTGGTGGAATACACATGTGGCAGAATTTCGTTGAAATTAAACACATGCAGGTTTTCTTCACCGTCGAGCACGAGATGAATTATAAACACAAATTAAGCACATGAAAATTCAGTGGTGCTTGCCTTGGTTTGAACCCGAAATCATCGGTTAAAATGCACGCGTTCTAACCACTGGGCCATCTCGGCTCTGTATATCTTCGTGTATGCAAAATTTCATGATGATCGACGTGAAGTTAAGGCATTAAAACATACAAACAAAGAAACTCTCTTTCGCATTTGTAATATTAGTATAAGTGTATATATTATAAGGTTCCTTGAGACACTAGTAACATATGGACGCCTAATAAAATAAAAGTATACAAACGAGTCTTCGGTAATTTTTTTATACGACGGGTCCAGGGTACACAAGCCAGTCAGTTCTTAGGCTCAATCCGGTATTGAACGTAAGAGTCTTTGTATAATCATAAATTTATTGGCATCTGGTCAGAATATAAAAGTACACACATTAATACATGTCGAGTCAAACGAACTTGCAATAACATGAATAATATATTGTATACATATATTAACACGAACATAAACACCATTTAATACATTCAATGGTATATTTTAAAAAGTAAATTGAATCTTAACGTCATAGTGACAAGAACTAATCTTGAATCTTTATATTTCAGAAACCTTATCATAATACTCTTGTAAGTTAATATCATTATCATAAAAAGTAATACGAAGGTCCCTCGGAATTGGTGTGTTTGAAACTTCGGGTAGTCGTTAAAGAACCTATTTTGGAAGGTTGAATATTTCAGTGCGACAGGGTCATGAAATAATATTTTTTAAAATATTTTCAGACTTTCATGGACTCGAACAGCGTCGTTTGTCTAGTGGCTAGCTTATACGGCTACATATACTGTCCCGGATCCTGGGTCAGGTGAAAAAGCTATTACCTTTTTGTCAAGAAATTTTCAATAGCAATGTGGAGTTAGAAAGTTCGCTGTGATATACTTCTGTGTCTCACGTATAGACACGATCATGCGATTTATAGAATTCTTACTCACTAAAACCCCTGCGTTGGCCATTCTCGGCACAGATTAGACAGATATTCATAATCCGAGATGTAGTCAGACCTAACCTAACCAAAAAGAGTTTAGACGAGAGATTACCTTAACATAGATTCTGAGGGTAAGCAGTATACATACTGGCAACTCCCAAACTCCGATTATCTATTGAGAATTTCTTCTCTGAAAAACCAATAATAGCAGATTTTTGGGACGTTCCTGGCTTGGCACTATGTAAATGTGGCCTAAAAAAGTTAAAAAACAAACACATATTAGAAATTGGGTGTTGCCCATTCGAATTCGTCAGATGTAAGGTATAAAAAGGAGCCCATCTCGAGGATGGACTCCATGAGGTTCGAGCTAGCTTCATATCAAATTTTACGAAATTCGGTTGAGACAGACCGAGTTACTTTCGCATCAATAATATTATTATATATTTCATTTTTACTCAATAACAAAGAGCAGGAACGATAAAGTGTGCAAAACTTTTGCATTCACGATGCTAAGTTTTATTGACGCGCAATGAAGTGCGAATAAAACTTGAACGAAATAAAATAGCGTGATCATGATAGCTATGGGTCGGGCCTTTATCTGCAGCTAGCAGGAATATTGAGTCACAACGCGAGTGATAAATGAACTCCAAAATTAAGCCTTCATTAGTAAAACCAATTATAATTATATGCTTAAAACAATTTTCCGAAAACGCAACAGCATTAGACGAAAATTAATTACTTAGTAAGGGAAACCCATTAACAAATTAAATAACTAATGATAACATGTTAAATGTAGCTCATTACGCGTAATGTAATCGAGATCATAGAGTTACGTTGTATTTGTTTAAACATATTTATTAACATACAAAATACGTTTATTAGATAATGCAAAAATGTATTTTTTTATACCATAGGTAATCAGACGGGTAAGCAGGGAATCTGAAGGTCAATATCACCCATAAACAATGTCAATGCGTCACCAATTTTGGTAGCTAAGATGTTATGTTCCTTGTGTCTGTAGTTACACTGACTCACTCACCCTTCAAATCGGAACACAGAAATACTGAGTACACTGCTATTTGGCGGCAGAATATTTATATAAGAATAAGTATCTACCCACACAGACTTGCTCAAAGCCGTACCACCAAGTAACTTAAATGAAATAATACTTTAATAATAAAATTAATGGCAACTAAGAATTTTAAGACTTAAATTTCAATTTAACAGATTAAATAATTTACGGAGCAATAAATTTGGGATTGCACGTTCCAGAAACCGTCGCACAATAGCTTTGGCAGGATACTTCACTCTGCAATTTCGCCCTTTGTTGTCTATGATTGCTTCATCAACCGTAGTAGCTTTAATACTAAGTCGAAATTTGAAACTTGAAATTATAATTTAAGATTGTAAGTGCGACTTAAAATTTCAAGGTTATTTTTTTATGATTGTAACACAATTTTTGTGCACTGTTCAAACGTTTCTGACATTACACTTTTATTTACATGTTCTTATTTTATAATAGTATTTACATGGTTCGATTAAAACAAGCTGCATTGACTCTAGCTTTAGATTTCTAAAATCACTTTGGCAAAGATATCACTTTGCCAAAGACTGTAATAGGTATATATTGAGTTTATTTTACTCTGTGTTAAAAATAATATTTGAAATACTAGCTGTTAATTATTCGCTTCACTAGGCTGAAATTAAAATGTAACAAATTATTTTTCAAATTAAACATAAATAAAATGTTATCCAGTTTCAAGCGTCATAATCGACTTCCATTGAAATTTGACATTGGCGATGATTAAAGTCGTTGGTTCGTATTCGATCGATTGGGTAACGTTCATGGACCTGAAATTCGCATATAGTTATTTACCTTCAAATACCTATTTAATCGAAAAAAGTTATTTTAAAAATAGAATTGCGTAGTCATTTATTTAACTCAATACAACAATATCTTATTACAGATGATGAGAAAATATTTTGTTTTTTATAGACAGTTAGTCAATAAAAAAAAAACTACTAAAGCAATATAGATGTAACATAATTACATTAAGATTCGGTGTGTTTCAGAAAAGGTTTGCAGGTACATTAGCTGAGCCTAGCAGATCGTACCTGCTTTAAATTTAGACTATTAAGGTGACAAGCGTGTTTTTTTTTTCGTAATATAGCCAGACCTGCAGATAAACCACCTGGTGTTAATTGATCACCTTCGCCCATAGACATTGGCGCTGTTAGAAATATTAACCATACCTTAATCCGCCAATGTATCTTGTGCCTGTAAAACCTGAATACAACAATACTAAGAATAGCTGTCTGGCGACAGAATGCCTAATGAGTGGATGGTACCTACTCAGACGGGTTTGCACAAAGCCACCAAGTAAAATTTCATGTTCTTGTAAAATGATATTTATAAATCTTATGTATACGTATAATACGAATACGACGATACGAGCGTAGATTTAAGTCGATGAAGTGGAAGTAGGCTGGTCATGTTTCCAGGTGCCCAACATCGGTATAGTTTGCGTTCTATGGGGTACGCAAAGGGCTGAAAAAATATATATTCCTAGTAATTTTTTCAGTTAGACATTACAAAAAAACAATGTTTCATCATTTATACATACATACCTAGGCAACTGAACTTCACTCGGTTCTAACAATAATTAAAATATTACTCTATTGTCTAAATGTTTCTGTTTTATTAAATACTGTATATTTTTTATTAAATATGTATGAAAAACGATCTTATAAAGAGCCTTGTGTAAAACAAATAGACTGTTCGTAAAAATATTTTTTTTAAAGTAAAATTAAACCTAAATGTATTATAGCTGCCCTTTGTGTTTTGGAGACATAATAATATTTTTGTTTTTGACTATCAGCGTAATATAGAAAGATTTTTAAATATAGTTCGGAAAAATAAGAAAAATACACCGATTTGACTTCTGACGACACAAAGTGCGTAGATGGCTGGCAGATGGCGTGTAAGGTCGCACTAACGGAACGTCACGGCCGGCGCACGTCGACAGGGACAGTTCTCAGTCGTCAAGCGTTGGTTACACACGCATTCCTTCGACCGAACGTTCGCCACCTTTGCTATAAATAATAAGCTATCGGTCTAATGAATAAAGATTTATAATTAATTATTACGACCATTATTGTTTTTGTATTAAATAAATAAATATATTAAATAAATATTGGACAACATCACATACATTACTCTGATCCCAATGTAAGTAGCTAAAGCACTTGTGTTATGGACATCAGAAGTAACGACGGTACCACAAACACCCAGACCCAAGACAACATAGAAAACTAATGAAGTTTTTCTACATCGACTCGGCCGGGAATCGAACCCGGGACCTCGGAGTAGCGTACCCATGAAAACCGGTGTACACACTACTCGACCACGGAGGTCGTCAAATTACTATTATTACTACCTACCCTCATAAGTCGAAAGTATTACTATGTCTGATGCGAAAGATAATTTTTATCTTGGCGATCTTCCGACCTATATTATTTAAAAGTCAATAACAGCCTCTTAATGCCCCACTATTGAGCTAAGGCCTCCTATCCCGCTAAGTAGGTATAGAGCTTACTCCACCACGCTGCTCCAATCCGAGTTGGTGGATACACATGGGACAGAATTTCACTGAAACTAGACACATGCAGGTTACCTAAGCGATGTTTTGCCTTCACCGCCAAGCACGAGAAATATAAACACAAAAAATAAAACACATTTTTTTTGCGCTTACATTGCAATCGCTTGCTGAACCCTACCAGATAGATCAAAATAATGTACTACAATATTGTACACCTTCTAAAAAAAGTCAATCTCTTAGGGATAACCCACAAAAAACATTTTTTACCCTTTACTTTTTACGAGAAATAATGGCTTATTTTCGAAGTGATTTTAAGCAATACAGCATTAATCCTTATATAATTAAGTACATTAAATACATTGTGCATTTAATATAGCCTATATATGGCCCTTTATAGCATGTAATTTAAATGAATATTTTCGAAGATATTACGGATTTAAAACTCTCCCTGCATATCGGTTTGTATTGTCAAATGACTGAAAAACTGTAAACGTTGTAAGACAGTCTGTAGTATATTTCGTATCAGCATTGCACCCATGCGAAGCAGGGGCGGGTCGCTAGTCCATAATAAACGATCTAAATTTTAATTGAGTAAATTGTATTTTTATTTATGTAATATCCAATTCCAATTAGATATTAAATTAAAATTCTGTCCAATATCCAGTATATATATCCAATTCAAATATAAATAATAAATTGAGCAGTAATACCATAATTAAAAAAAAAATACAATATTGTATATATCTTTACTACTAGTTTATTAACAGTTTGTCACAAATCAACGTAACAACATTTAAATTAACCATTATCTAGTGACAATAAAAAGAAAAAAGGAAACTACCAAATTCCAGTTACATTAGAATTCCAATCACAGTTCGTTAAAGTGCCCGTCTGACGAAATGATGAAAACGCTGACGATACATCCTCTGCAAACAGACCTTTTGAACGGACGGCCTAAGTACCACTCGGTCGTTTGGACTGTTTGTATTTGAACAACTTTGTCACATTTGTAATATTTTGATTCAGCGTAACTTCTATTTTTAACTGCATTGCGCTGGATATTGTGGTTATAAATCAAATCGTGCTGACGATTAAGGTGTAGAACTGCATCCGAGTATAATATGGGATGATATTCTGTCTGTCAAAGAACTATTAGCGTACCGTGTACTGATATAAGCTTTAAATAATTTTCCCATATGTCATTCATGCAAAATTGCTCGAAATTATAGTATTCAATGTATTTTTTTAAATGTATTTTTAATATCGTAAATTGGAAGTACGATTTGGTGGATGGAAGTCGTATAATTGATATTTACAATAATTTATTTAATAGACACTCGGTATACAAAAGATATAAAGGATATTTCAGTTGTAATTACTTTCAAAAGGTTTTTATTAATCAGTGACTTGTTCGAGAAAAGTCAAATTGACTCAGCCGTCAAAACGTACGCATCTTAACGGATGATTGTCGGTTCAAAGCCAGATAAGTATCGCTGAATGTTCATATACTTAATCTCTGTTTATAATTAATCTCGTCGTCGGCCTTGACGGAAAATATTATGAGAAAACCTGCAAGTGTCTATTTCGCCACATGCTTATCCACCTACCAGCTTTGGTGCAGCAAGAACCAAAGGGAGAGGAGGCCTTCGTCCAGCGTGAGACATTCATAGCCCGTTACTTTATTGAACGTTTACCAAAACATTAATTACTAACGTCGCCTTTACGATATCCTATGTACAGATTTTTTACTATTCATATACGGTCGTATTTTGTAATTGAACGTGTGGATATAGTTGATTTTTGTAATGGTGGATATGTGTGGATAATCTGAAATGGTGGATATAAAATTGGGAGGGGCCAAACCCACCCCACCGGTGTAATTCGGATACAATTATGGCAGAATTTCTTTATGACATTCTTTCACAAACTAAACGAAACATTCACGAACGAAGCACATAAAACGCAGTGGTTCTTGTTCTGATTTGTACCCGCAATCCGGTTAAGATTCACATATTCTAGCCATTGAACCACCTCTGCAGCTTGTTTTCAGGTTGATACGAAATTATGACGGCATATAATATACTATTGTTCATTATTTATGTTTTTAAAACTATAGATCGAATATTATAAACATTTAAAATTGACTAAAGCTAATGAACTGCGTATTCTTTTAATCAAAACTCGTGATTATTTGATATTAATTACCTTTTAAAATGAAACTTTTTGAACTCATTCCATTAGTTATAAACAAATATAAAATTTGGTATATTTCAATTTGTGTTGCTTAATATTTGTTTCAATTCTAGTATTTTGTGATAGTTCTGCCTTGTTTACTTATTATAGTATTTAAATCAAAATCAATATTTGAATGAACTTAAGTTATGTTTATAAATAGAAAACATTAGTTTTAATTATTATTAATGGTGTTTACCTTCATTTGATTTTATGACGATATTATCAGCTAAAGTCGAGTTTATTTTAGTTTCTACGTCCATGACATTTGTTACAATCAATTTCAATTACGCAGATTGGTATAAAGACAGTTAAAATAATAAGTCGAATTCAAATTTGACATACTGCATGATACCACTCTATTTGTACTAATATTATAAAACGGTATTTTTTTATAAGTTTGTATGTAGGGAATAATCTCAGGGACTTATTAGTCCATTAGTGAAACATTATTCAATTCTAATATATTTTTTTAATTATCCCTGAATGCTAGAGTTATATCATATAAATATATTAATTTATTAATAAATTGCTGGGGTTGGTCGCTAGTAATCTATATCTATCTATATCTATACTCTATACTACTATATAAATCTGTAGTCTATCTGTACACTCAATTTAATTTGTCGAATTTCGTTTTATGGCTCACTGGCATCAGTTTTACCATTTGTGAAATTTTTGTCTGTCTGTCTGTCTGTATGTCCCGCTATAACTCAAGAACGGAATTGTGCATGTGATTGCGCAAATGATAGACTATATACAATGCCGGTAAACCTCATGGTAGCTATAGCAAAAATAAAAATAATTTCAAAATATAGTTTAATTCTGACATGACTTATAAAATTTGAATTCTTAACAAATATTAATATAGTAATGTTCTATAATTTGTTTTTCGACTAAATTGAAATTTATTTATTATTTATTTATTCATTCTTTATTGTACCCAAACTTAAAATTAAAAATTATAATTTTGCTACACAAAGTTGCATGAGGTGCAACAGGCGGTTAGTAGTGAATATTCAATGAATTTATAAATATTTATTTTTTTTTGAAAATCCCAATTCTCATAGTGGGAAGTTAAAAAGCTTTTTTTAAAAATAAATTCGACTCTTATGATGTCGATTGCAGAAAGTACTTTGTATTTATTTGTAAACTGAATAAAGTTCTTTTATAAAAAGAGTCACTATTTGTTTATCCGCAATTCGTGATAAAATATTTTAATAATTGATTCGGCATTACTTTTGTAATTTATTTTATAATTTTAAAACATGCTGAATGTGCGACGTACTCCCTTTTATCGGCAAGGAGCATCGTATTCGTATTTGTAAATATTTTCTTGGATTATTATTTCTATCACCATGTAATTGATAAATTATATTTTGAATAACAGATTTTTCGGTCGAATCGTCAATGTCACTGGCCATGTGGATTATTTATTTGCCCGAAATATTCTAATAACTCACTTCATCATGGTTCGTGATAAACTTAATGTTCTTGGCATCGTCATCCAGTTTCACCAAGTATGTATTTTTATTTTTACGCGATCAGATTATCTTCTTCAAACGCGTTCTGCGCGCGCAAATGAAGTAAATTCTTCCACTGCTCAACGCTTCCTTTTAAATTTTATATTTTGTTGTTTTTGTATTTAGAATTTCAAAATTTCACATGCTATGTGTTTTTATGGAAACCGTGGAGCTGGACTCCGACATTTCGCCTTTGAACTTCCGGGTTTTCAACGTGTAAAATATTGAACCAGTGACAGTTGAGGCGGAGTCAGAGGTCGATTAAGTTTGTCGCGAAAATTCAATTTCTTTTTTAATTTGGTGTTCCTGTTATTAATTTAGTATTTTCACTATTAATTATTATTCCATTATCTTATATGTTCAATAAATATATTCAAAATAAAAAATATATTACTTCTATTTACAATAATAATAATTATTATTATTATAAATAACTATGCGGTCGAATCACTAGTTTTAGCACATAAACGAATTAGGTAGAGAATATCGAATTATTAAAAAAGAGGAGTTACGCTTATAAACTTGTAAATTACATGCATTTAAATATACTTAATACTATGTATAATATTACTTTTAGTAATTGATGTTATATTTTTTAGAGAAAATACTATATTTTAGGAATTGCTGTAGAATTGTAACTAAAAATCGTAGGACGCATATTGTCACACATAACCTTACCAGATATAACCTTTTAGTTTTATTAAATAAAATGAAGGTATTTTTGTTCATTATTATTATTAGAAAGAAAGAAAGAAAGAAAAAACATTTATTGACATACACACATATAAAGAAAAAATACTTTTTTTTTAATTTATCCATTCATAATCGAGCGGTTATTTTATAAATTATTTTTCAAATTTTGAGTTGCGTCCATGTTTTACTAAGAGAGCGACATTAAGTTTCCATTTTAACTGAGAAAACAGTTTTTATTTCTAAAACTTTTATGGTGACATAGCATATGGAGCACCATATATAATACAGACATTTTCACAAGAGGAACAAAGTTTGTAGTTCTTTATAATATTAATGTGAATTTATTATTATTATTATTTATTGTGATATCTTTGTTCTAGTTGCAAGAGGTTAGATAAATTCTGCTATAAATATGATATCTCTGTCACTTTTTATAAGATAAAGAGAATTAGGTTTTACTAGTAGGCATTCAGTTTTAGTCAATTTATCATAATTGTTTGTATAGGAGATTCATTTATAGTCAAACTTTTTAAAACATCTCCAGTAACTTATTTTGCTTCCATATACAAACAAATTTGAATTTAATACAAATTTAAAAAAAAATGTCAATATTACAAAAAATAAATGAATGGGAATCATTCGGCTTCAACCAAATCACTAAAATTATATCTAATATTCAAAAAGAAGATATCAAAATCAAAATAAACTTTATTCAAGTATGCTTTTACAAGCACTTTTGAATCGTCATTTTACAAACTATATTAAATGAAACTACCACCGGTTCGGAATGTAGATTCTACCGATAAGATACCGGCAAGGAACTCAGTAGTTGAAACTAGTAATGTTTGCATAATAAATATAAACGAAGATTTTTTAAATGAAGTTTTATTTTTACGAGTTTACATGAAACCGATAGTTCTACAAGAGGAATATAATATCAATGAATCGATCATATTATTTTCACAATAAAGAACTAAAAATAACTGAGAAATAAATTAGAAGTTATTCGTTATACTTTGAAAAAAAAAACAAATAATGTTTTTATTTTACATATAAATTATAAAACGATCGTGCGGTCAGTGGGGGGTATGGTGGGGTGCGGTGGTGGTGAATAGAAGTATAATATACGGGCAACACTAAGTTCTCAATGTAATGTGATTTCAATACAGAGAGTCCGAGTAATAATGCGATGTAATGCAAAACGATAGCCAAGTCGTCGCCAAGTGCTGACGCGGCGCGATGCGACTCCATCATTTGCAGTCGCCGAGTTATCGGGGCAATGGTCCGTGTGATTGCTCACGCTGATTTTGGCGCACAAGTGATGAAAACTTGGCGTCTCGTATACATATTTAGCGGATTACCATTATCTTAATCCCGTCGATCGTTCTCCATCTATTTCAGCGCTAATCTAATGTACGAATTAAATTAGCAAGTTTATAGCCTGCAAAAATGTTTCACTCTGTGCGTGGCAAGTTTTTAGTTATTTATTTATTACATATTTAATGTTTACATGGTGTGTTATTACAAAGTCCCACAAAAGTTGGTCTGGGTCGACCGCGAGATCAATAATTGAGTTTCATTTGATGTATTACATATAACCAGTTTAATTTGAAATTTTGTTAAAAGTTTAAAAATATAATCAAAATCTCAATACTAAACAAAAAGATAATTACGATTTTGGTTAAGTTACAGGTCATCATTGCATTTGTGCAAGGTTCCTCTCTTATTGCGGAGAAGGATAGAAGCGATCAGGTCGAGATGATGTCTTCGTCAATTCCGCCGAGCGGAATCGGGAATATCAACATCCCTTCAGAAGGAATATCTACTAGAGAGTGGGCAGCGGC
This sequence comes from Vanessa tameamea, assembly GCF_037043105.1. Classification (NCBI taxonomy): domain Eukaryota; kingdom Metazoa; phylum Arthropoda; class Insecta; order Lepidoptera; family Nymphalidae; genus Vanessa; species Vanessa tameamea. The sequence continues at coordinate 3,179,828 of NC_087315.1, read as the reverse complement.
GATTCTCTGAGTTATTAGTAGTACATCTGTGATTCGAGTAAATCAAGTAAAATATGAATTTAAAATTAATTTGAGAATCGCTATTTCTGTTATATTGTACCAGTGACTGACAAAGTCTGGATGCGCTGTCAATCAATGTAGTCACCTCGAGAATTTATTGATGGTTCGTAATGGACTATCAATGCTAGAAAAAGTTGCGTCTTTTTATAATATTACTAGTTTAAAAAATATATATTTTTAAATAATCTTTAAAATATTTTTCGTACTTATAGTATCTAAACTAATTAATGTAAATTAAGATCGATGAGGGTTTAATCACACACCTGAATAAACCTTTTGCGATTTTTGCCTTAATACGATAGCCGATGTAACTTTAGCGCATTTAGAGAAATGTCATCAAGAATATTAAAGAAAAGTCGTGTCTCAAAAAAATTAAATATTTTGTACTTTTTGTGATACAACTTTTGTAAAAGTAATCACTGATAGTCAGTCACAGACCGTCCAGTGAGCTTATAAACTTACGTCAAAAATTTAGGAAAGTTGTTTACTTTCATGGAACCACCTATTTAAAATTGTCGGGAGGTACAAAAATAACCATATAATATTAAATAGGTACTTGAATATTGACCCACCGTCGCTTATCTACCCAAAAATTTTATATGTCTAGTGCAATAACGAATTTCACACATAATATCATCTCGTTACAGTTACGAGTATTTTAAAACGTTATTTTTGGACTACTAATTATTTTCTGTTTCCCATCATTAGACCGTCTGTCAAAACATTGCAAAAAATATTTAGTGCCTAGAGTTTGTTCTAGAGATGAAAATTAAAAAATGCAATACGTACAATTACGTCGAATAGTCTAGTCTTATATTAGCCGATGAAAGAAGTAAGGATTGATACTTTTGATATTGGCATCAGCTTAAAATCAGCATTTTTTTTTTTGCTTCGATATTAATCAAGTCACTTTATATATTTTTTTATGATTTATTGTAAATACAATTACTTGTATTCTTCGTAAAAACTATATTTTGGAAAGTAGCACCGTCTAATTTGACGGATACGTAATATTTTTTTTTTAATTCGTACGCCGAAAATCCACCACAAATTAAAAAATTGTATAATATAATGTTCTTATATATTTTTGTTTTGCAAATACACAAGTTTAGTTTTCATACGAAACCAAAAGTATTCGTGTCTTTTTTATAATAATAATCACAAAAATAAACCATTTATTTACTTTTATGTGAGTATTTAACTACAGTGATCGATAGTTTTCATTAAAGATACTCCTGTATCAATATTCGGTATAATTAAAGTAAATTTGCAAACCAAATTAAGGGTTTCACGAATTAATTCTCTGACGTACCGGACGACCTAACATTCGATATTTTCAGCTACCGTGAACTTGAAAAGGGTTTAGATTTACATGTTATTTGCATTCTATTATGATAAAGAATCGCTCTTAAACTGCCCGCCGGGGCAGGTATCGCTTTGGGGGCAAGTCTTACCGCATAAAGGTTATTAGTAAGTTAAAGGTGCATTTTTTTGTAATTTCACAATATTATTCTATTTTCAAATACTTCATAGATAAGATAATATTTTTATATTTTATTGTTGTCATTTGTAATGTTTTGAAGTCAAATTCACTGGTACAGTTGACCATCATAATGTGTACTCAGCGTTGTTGCTATCGGTGAATGGAGGACTTCGCTTGTAACAAAGCAGATATGAAGCTCTCGAGCAATTATGTCAACAATTAATTGGGTAAGTATTTCGCATTGACTGGTGACTACATGAATGAGCCACTGAGCTATTCTCCTTAGGGATTTTGACGACGGCCACAACTCTGAAAGGAAACCAGTGCTAGACTAAAACACTTATTATGGTGCACAATGTGTGCAAAACCTCAAATGCCCGGATGTTCTAACGAGATGACAATCTGATTGGGATGAGGTCACGGACATGGCCATCGACTCTATGCATTTTTTTATGTAATAGGTAGGCGAACGAGCTAATAGAGTACCTGATGGTAAGTGGTCATCACCGCCCATAAACATTGAAAGAATAATAAAAAATCCTTACGTCACACTAAAACACCATCAACCTTGGGAACTAACATACTTTTGCCCTTATGCTTGTAATTACACTGGCGCACTCACCCTTCAAACCAGACCACAACAATCCAAAGTATTATTGTTAGATGGTAGAATTTCTGCTGAGTGTGTGGTACCTACCTTGGGTTGCACAAGGCCCTACAATCAAGTAAAACTAATGGTATAATCATTTCCTAAAGTAACTTTGCCAAATTCCAAGCTCCATGTTGCTGTTCGTACTGATATTTTTTGACATGAAATGAAACATCAAAGAAAAATATTTTTATAACTAATCCTTTGTAACAGAGAAAACAAGAGCTTCGTTATTATTATATTGGCGTAAATTGATGCCTTTGTTCGATATTATTTAATAGCCAATCATTAGACATTTGAAAATAGGACATTAATGAACAAAGAATATGTTCACACATCCAATTAGTGTCTAGATTCCGCAAAAAATATGAAAATATGGACGAAACGCCGTACAATATTATTTATCAGGATCAAAGATAAAATAATTGTATACATAAAGTTATATGTTTTAATGTATTTGTGATATTGTTTATTTTTTATTGAATATACCAATGAAGATCTACGTATGTGTCACGTCAAACGCAGTCGTACCGAGTTTCTAAGTGCTCACTACTGCGTGACCGGTATTATTCGTAGCCGCGTAGGCTTGATGTAGCAAACGTAGACTGTTCTCATGATTCCGTAGCTTATTACGCGTGTTACTAAGCGCATGTATCGGCAACGTGCTATACATTCATAATACAATTTATTGTGCAGATCATTGCTACGGTATACTTATGTAGATAACCTGATGTAGAATTATTTAAAATCAAAGAAATTATTTCTTTATAATGTTTTATGATACCTTTTGCACAGTTTTACGTTATAGATAAAACACACATCATCTGGATTAGACGTTTCATTTTGGACCTTGAAACAATTTTGATGTAAATAATAATAATACATTATTGTTTTTATAAATTGGTATTTTTTTTCTTCATGTGATGCTTAGGTAAACTCAACCTTTTTAGTTTCTTTTTATTACTCGTTTCTTAGTATGACAAATTATTATAAAAAGCCACTTTATATTGGAATACTGGATAAAAAATACTAAAGAAAATACCGCAGCTTTATTGTTAACAACAATAGCATCGAACAATGACTTTGTAGAGCCATTGTAACTTTTACTTTGTCGGTTATGTGAATTATTTTCACTATAGAATATTTGTAAACTTCCTAGCGACAACATAATCTACTCTGAAACTCTATTAAATAATTTCTTAAAAGTATGATGTAATGTTACTTACTCGGTGGCAGGGCTTTGCGCTAGCCCATCTAAGTAGGTACCACCCACTTATCAGATATTCTACCGCCAAACAGCAGTACCCAGTATTACTGTGTTCCAGTTTGAAGGGTGTGTGAGCCAGTGTAACTACAGGCACAAGGGACATAACATCTTAGTTCCCAAGGTTGGTGGCGCATTGGCGATGTAAGAAATAGTGAATATTTCTTATAGCGCCATGTTTATGGGCGGTCCGTGTGCCTACAGTTACACTGGATATCTCTCGATAAAGTTGATGAGCTTGTGGTACCCACCCAGATAAGCTTACCACCGAATAATAACGCCATAAATCAAACAAATGATATTTATCATCATCATCATCAACTCGTTTTAATACACTACTGGACACGGGGCTATTTATCTTTCTATTAAATTGTAATAACATGACTTTTAATTTAAAAAAAAAAACTTTGATTAATATTACTTTCAACATTCCTTTTTCGAATCGGTTTTCATTAATATTTCATTTGTTTTCTAAGATATAATTCATATTAGTTTTTTCGTGCGTGACTAGAATTCATTATTCTTGTTATGCTACAAATATTTATGTAATATTCTTCGGTACGTTCCCTGTAGTATTCATGCGATTTTATTCTATTAATCTTAGACGTACAAAAAGTTTTGATGAAAAAGTGGTAATGAAATTCATATTACACGACGAATTTCCGGTGTTCTCTTGGACGGAATACAAGAGGTAGACCGAAGATAATATGGACATAATATATGTGAATGAAAATATAAATATAAAGATGTTAGTATGTAAGACAATGAAGGACAAGAGACGGAGATGAATAAATAAATACATACGAATGATTAATGTTTACTTAAAAACATAATATTTAAATATAACGATATATTTAACTTTAAACGTTTGAACTTATCAATTAGAAATATGATGTTGGATACTAATGTGAAAGCATGCTAAGTACCAAACTAACACTTAATCAGAGCGATATTAGAGTAATAGTTAATTCCATACAAAAAAATATTTACAATATTTAAATAAACGTATCTAAGCGAACATAAAACGTAATACCCTATAGCAAAATACCTTTTGTTACTTTATAAAGTCGGGTCATAACCCTATTTATAACATAAACAATAGCTGTAATCAACAAATATTAACATAGACTTTATACAGTATGATCTAAAATATATTAACTGATAAAAACACATGGTCTAATCTAATAGGGGACCACTAAATACGCAGGACATATTGTAGTACATAGATATGTTAAAAAACACTGATGCACTCATAATTCTGTTACTGTCATAATCCATTGTTTGTTAAATCGAAACGACCGAAAAGAGGGCACGAGTTAGGGCACCGGACCATCGGCTTTACACAGTTTCCGAAGCAAGGGAGTGTCCACACTTCCAACTCCAAGACCGGTACTGAGAATTAGTTGACAGAAAAACCCTATACATATCTACCCATATATATATGTCCGCATTGGCGACGTAAGGTATATATGGTTGTATACATTAGTCTTATATAACCTTGTCTTCCAATCACATATAATTTTAAAATATTACTATATCTTACTTGTAAAAATCATGCCGTTTTTTATAGTGACAATTATATATATGCTATGATATAATAAAAATTTTGAGGAATCCTATCAAATGCCAGAAAAATTTCCAATTGCGTAAATGCCAGGTAAATTTTAATGTCCAAAAACTTTTGTTTGCAACAATATTATTAGAATAATTTCGCTATTCATTATTTTCGTATAACTTTATCAATTTAAGCCGCGCACGCTAACCGAACTGGAGGCACGTTATTTTCGACTGAGTCGACAAATAATGATATCAAATTGCCTAAATTAAGCAAATATTTGAAAAATAAACAGATATATAAAATATTAAAAACTACATTGTAATTACTTAGATTAGCGCGTACATATGGACTGACAAACGAGCGGGGTTTTCGATTTTTAATATACGTTAATAAAGGTTAGTTAATGCTCAGCACACAATGGGCAATTTTTCTTAATTTTTTTTTGCTAACAATTAAACAATACGACTCCTAACCTATACAATATCTTTAAAATCAGTAGAAGCCAGAATGACATAAAAATGAACTGTACAACCAAATATGTATCCGATTTGATGTTATTTGAAAAGGTAATTAAACATCTTAGTTACAAAAACGTATAAATTTCAATGAAAATCTTAACAACGTTATAACTATCTAAACAAGAAACATTAACACACTGACCGATTATCCTTCTTGGATATTTCGGTGGAGGCAACGATCAATATTTTACAGACAACCTCTAAGTAGATAATATCACATATTAAAAATAATAGGACGAAAAAACCTCTTGATTAGTTAAGGTAACACGCAAAGCTTGTTGGCGGGGCTTGGGCAACCCAGGCGAGTAAGCCAGTATAACTGCACATATGGTTCATGACATCTTAGTTTTTAAGGTCGATAGTGCATTGGTGACGTATCACCAAGAGATAATAATTATTTCTCGTAAGAAATATCTTGCAATACCAATACCAGTGGGCAGTGCGAGCAATTACAATTAAAACGAGATACGGTATAATGACGATTTCTTATTCGATAATTAAAGAGATTATGTATTAGATAATATAATTCGCAAATGGGTTGAGAAGTTAAATCACTAATAAACTTTAATTATCTCTGATTTATCAATCATAAATAATAATATATTTATAAAAAATAATAAATGTAATAAATAAAATTATTTTTCAAAGACCAGCTTTGTTCCTGTAATATCTTACAATCCTGAAGCCGTTGAGAGTAACTTTTTATAACGATATTAATACCATTATCCGAAAGACTTCTTATTAAATCGACAGACTATAGAAAATACCTTTGACAAAGGAAAGATAGACTATCTTCATTGAAGTTATTAAATTAGTTATATACAATAAACATATCTGAGCCCCAGTAATACTCCACTATACAACTTTAATATTGATATTAAACAAAATAAACTCTTAGATAAGATGAATTTTAATTATTAATCGTGTATAGGTATTACCTGAACTTGTTTATTAACTTTGTTCCTTTTAATTTTTACAAGTGAACCATATATATGGGGATATAAACGACTCGTATACCATGACGGGTAACTTCACAGAGTAAAGTAAGAGCCTATTAATATCCCACTGTTGGGCTAAACCTCCTCTGTAAATGTTTGGAGCTAATTCCACCGCGCTGTTATAATGCGGGTTGGTCGATACGCATTTGGCCAAATTTCATTAAAATAAGACCCATGCAGGTTTCCTCGCGAGGGTTTGCTTCACTGACGAGCACGCATTGAATTATAAATACAAATTAAGCACATTGACAATCAGTGGTACCTGGGTTTGAACCCGCCGTAATCGGTTAAGTAGACTAATGGTAGGATGCTCTCTTATGCCATCATGCCATTTACCCACCGCCGTTCTCGCCGTCTTATCTAATCTATGAATCGGAATCTCGTATGACGATTTATTTTATTAACGTCAATTTAACATTCATTTTATTAAACTACATATTAAGTTATTGATATTCTTTAAATAATACAATTCCTTCAATAATTCTCGTTTTTTATTTTTCACATATACTCTCTGATACATCATCAAAAATATTACTCGTCTAACTATTGATCAAGTTTGTATGCGGTGTGATGAATTGAATTACCTTTATGCTTTGCTTATTCTATGATCTGAAGCCTAAAATATATATTCGATCAACTAATAAATGCTAGTATAGGTCAATCTATACTATGAATACATGATCAAGATCCAAGAGTTTCCAATAGACAAAATGATGTTCCTCATTAATCGACGTCCACGTGAATGAGTGCCCCGCCATTTCCTGTCATAAATCAGCACAATGATAGAAATCAACTATCATCTGGTCTACTTCTGTATAGTTTTGTATATAAACCCTCTCATCGACCTTTCCGAACCATGGATGAGGGTATATCCCCGAGGAAGATAATATATTGTATAATTATTTGAAATTGAAATTAATTTCAACAACTTTATCGTGTTTATGGAAATTCAAGTTAAAAGCGAGTTTTGCTTTTAGGACGGTCGGACAAACGCGGTCTTTCGATGTTAAAACTGTTAAAACCTTTAAGTCTTTAAAGCTTCCACGTAAACGTAGGCAATGTTTTATCGATAAAATAGAACATTAATTAGACCACCGATTTAAGAAAATCCCTAATGAAATAGGTATTTAACATCAGCAATTATTTAAGCGAATCCGAATATTTTCTAATATACTTAATTTTCAGATATTTATATATCGCGGTGTCCTTATTAGTTTTTTTTTCGAAGGACCTCAGAAATAAAAAATAATGAAACTTCGAAAAATTAGCTCTTTAATCAAAATTAACCTTTACAATAATTAGAAATAATCGAATCGTACGATAATTACAAAATATTTGTTGCCGTCATTCGTGGCTACTAAGTTAGCGGTGTGGGTCAGTTGTCCTCATTGGCTGAGCTGTCGTTATCACGTCACTCACAACGAATCAGAAGCCGGCCTGATGACGTTACATGGTAGTTGTATCTTACCTGGTGATGGTACTCGCAGTACAGTCTCGGTACAAAGAGCAGGGTATACCGCTTCCTGTATAAGTGCAAAAGTGAAGATATTTTGTATTATTATATTATACATAAATACGAGATGGCCAAGTGATTAGAACATGTGCATCTTAGCCGATGATTTCGAGTTCAAACCCAGACAAGCACCACTGAATTTTCATGTGCTTAATTAGTGTTTATAATTCTTCTCGTGCTCGGCGGTGAAGGAAAACGTCGTGAGGAAACATGCATGTGTCTAATTTCAACGAAATTCTGCCACATGTGTATTCCACCAACCCGCATTGGAGCAGCGTGGTGGAATATGCTCCGAGCCTTCTCCTCAAAGGGAGAGGAGGCCTTACCCAGCAGTGGGAAATTTACAGGCTGTTAATGATGAAAAAACAAATACAAAATATCTTCACGATCGCAATTGGCTAATTAGAAGTATAAACAGGAATACGATCACATCATGTGTGTAACTTGTAATTGTGATTATTTTATATAAATATATTCCACGTTAACATTTTACCTCAATGATGGCTACATTTGTTACTGTTGGATTATAATTAAGGTTCGTTTCGACTCAGAGATAACTAGAAAAGGGTCGATGGGATACAGCGATATAATGTAGATTTGTTACTTAAAATAACAAAAGTTAGACTCGTTAATAAAATGTTGGCTTAATTAATTATATAATATACTGCTTATAATTATACTCAGTGTTCATTAGTTTTATAATTTCAATTTTATTTTTTTTTGTTTTTTATCGCTTTCCTGGAATCAAACCATATTTATAGAACAGCGACCCAATCCGGCTTCGCTGGCTTTGGCTTTTATTAATAAAGAAAAATATATTATAAAATAAATATAATTTATAATATATAGGATATAGAAGTAGCGTATCTAGCTTTCAACCAGTGTTTTTTCTTCTATTCAATTAGGTCATTAATTCCGGAGTTTAGTCCAAGAAACGAATTTTACCTGTTATTATAAACAGGTAAAATTTGTAATTAGTATTTAATATAGATGTTCTACGTACATTGCATCTTAAATGTAGCTTATAGCAGTCAAGGCTTCAATATTATAATTAATATATTTTTAGATTCAAAGTATCGTACTGATAGGTGTATGCCGTGGATGAAAATCCATCACATACCAAAATTTTATTTATTTTGAAAGATGCTTAAGTTTTAAAATTATTATAGTATTTTTATTCCATGTTTGCAATAGTGATTCTTTTTTTTTTTATAAACTTATATCCAAAAACGAGACGCGCTTCATTTGTCCAAAAAAAAACGGGTTTGCGGAAAAAATCAACAGTTACTCCATTTCACTGGATTCAATGGTGGCCTTTCAATAAATACAGAGTTAAAAATAACAAATAAAACTGGCTCACGCATAGGAAGTAAATATAAGGCGAAAAAAATATAGTTACCTACTTCCTAGGTTTTTAGTTCCTTTGTATATAGGTTATAAAATTGTCGAACAAATGTATTCATGTCGATAGCAAGTCGCGTTTACGTATTTACGCGTTATGAGAAACATACCTTACATTTCCAAATAAACAACAAAAATGGAAACCATTATTTTTTATTTGGTTTACTCAAACGAGATTATATAAGCTTTACTAGAATAGTAGTTTTGAAGATGAAGCATATTTAACCATTAATACTTGGAAAAGAAAACTAGGTATGGGTAGTATCTCCCGCTCATCAAATATTCTACCGCCAAACAGCAATACTCAGTATTCTTGTGTTTCAGCCTGAATACTGAGTGAACCAGTGTAACTCTGTAGTTAGTAGTCCCTTGTGCCTGTGCTGATGTTAAGTATAAACGGTTAATAAAACGGCATTTTATGCTTCAAATAACGACCAACAGTCGCCATTCTAACCGCAGTAATTATAGCTTGCAATAAAATTTCGTTATAAACTTTAGCTAAATACGATGTTATTATAGCCTTATGCTTCATACGTTACTTGATTCTGTTATTTATTAAAATCTTATAGTATTTGCCACTTCATATGTTTTGAATTGTCTAAAGTTAGTTTATAGCACATTTATTTATTATATATTTATTCACTGTATTACATAACATAAACATAAACATAATCAGCCTGTAAATTTCCCACTGCTGGGCTAAGGCCTCCTCTCCCGTTGAGGAGAAGGTATGGAGCATATTCCACCACGCTGCTCCAATGCGGGTTGGTGGAATACACATGTGGCAGAATTTCGTTGAAATTAGACACATGCAGGTTTCCTCACGATGTTCTCCTTTACCGCCGAGCACGAGATGAATTATAAACAAATTAAGCACATGTAAATTCAGTGGTGCCTGCCTGGGTTTGAACCCGAAATCACCGGTTAAGATGCACGCGTTCTAACCACTGGGCCATCTCGGCTCATTTATTCACTGTATTGCACAGCACAAATTTAATTATAGTATACAAAAAACTGTCTTAATGCTAGAAGTATTCTCTATCAGTCAACCTTAGACGGCGCAAGGAACTTTTCCAGGTGTGCAAAATAAATTTAAATTGATTTTATTATAAAAATAATTTACTATGGTATTTAGGTAATACGGTATAACGCTTACTAGTAATTAATTATTCCCTTTTTCTTTTAAGAGCATATAGAACAAACTTTTCTTACTTTCGTAGTCAATTTATGTTTGTACCTATTCTCCTGATTAATAATGAAATTGGCCTTGAAAAAAATATTTAAATTTACCGACTTATACAGAAAAAATATCTGTTTAAATATTAAAATTTGATCAGTTTGCTCTGTCTGCTCGTATTGGTTCTCCAGTAAGTCGGACAGTATTTGTTAAAGCCACTCCACTGGTAGCCCAAGCACAACCATGTTGACCATAATGATCTGCGAAAAAGTCAAGATACAAGTACAATTGATGATCAGAGAATTCTTCCTGTAGAAAACATTATATTAGATGAAGGTGATCCTTAAACTTTGTGACAGTTCAAAATTTATCATCAACCCCTTAACAAAAGTCAAAGTCAAAGTCAAAAATCTTTATTCAATATAGAAGTGTATACACTTGCTTATTGATTGTCAAAAATCTACCACCGGTTCGGAATTTAGCACCTCGGACCTGAGAAGAACCGGCGAAAGAAACTCAGCGGGATATATTACCTCCATTCTATCTCATTTTACTATTACGTTATTAATTTACCGCGTTAATATCCTCTCCCAATAGTAAGAGGACAAAAATATAACCAGACACCGATTCCATCAGACGGAGCCCTAACCTAAACATTCTACTGACGACTGGCACTGAATAACAAAATATCTAAAAGTTATACACATACAAAACGGACACAGCTGTCTTATAAAAAATGCAGCCAACGCTGATTTGACACGTAACAATAGGTCTGTTGACGTAGCTGAGAAAACAAAACACAATATAATATAATATCACATTTTCGTCGATTCCACGAGGTTTGGTGTCTAGGTTTAAATATACACAATAAATACATCAAAATGAAATACAAAGTACAATAGTCAATAAACTTTATAGACCATAGCTGGAGTGTAAACTTTAATTGGTTCGATTTTTAAACGTCTTATAAATGGAGCTGCAAGGAGGCTTATAATTAAAATAATGGGAGAATTCACGAGGCCAAACGGTAAATATCGACTGCGCGCTATTTCACTCTTAAACACGTTAAATATAATTTATTGCGGCTCACTATGAAACTGCTGAAGTTTTTAATATAATACAAACGTATATTGGAAATTGTAAGCGAATTTCTAGTGAATTACTGAGATGGTAGGTCGTGATATCGTAAAAATATTGTTTTTTTATTTAAATAAAAACAAAAACAGCTTTACTTTGATCACTTGAACTGAAAAAAAAAATTAAACAAAACGAAATCCTCTATCTGAAACTGGCTATAAATAAGATTTCAGACCTGAATACCAAAACAGTAACTTCGAGTAAATAAATAACGTCTTAGAAATCTGGATAACACAGACTTGGTCTCAAGACAATAAAACAAGTCTTGGCTTACATTAAAATTTAAAAGGAAACAAAAATTTCTTTAAAGACTTGTTTCTTTATCCCCGGGGACGGCATTTTTTGTTAAACAATATTATTATTGCGTAAGTGTTGTTAGTCGGTCGTTAGGTCGTCTGTCTTCCTAAAACGACCGCAAAGTACCAGAGTACAAACTCTGTTTAATTTTTTATTGTAAAGGTAAATTATTATAATTTGTTCTGTATAATATGGTCGAAAACATTTAAATGTTATACCTACTTTATGGTATTGATCCACCATATATACTCGTTTAATATTACCGTCTCATAATAAACTTTTTTAAATTCGTGTTTAAGTTGATTATTAACTGAACTATATAACTTTCTATTGCTTAACTTTAATAATATTTTAAAACATTTCAGAATTAACATTGACATTTTCAGTTTTGAAACATTTTTTTTTTCTGTAAAATAGTTCGATAATAAAAGATAAATATTACGGAACACCTGTATTTGTGTCAACATTTTTCGCCCAGAAATTGTGTTTTTTTTTTTTGCACCAATACATAATATTGTTATTGTAAGTCAGATTCATTGCACATAAAAAGGCAAATATAATTAATAATAAAAACAGAATTATTTATTAAAATATATAAGTATCATTAAAACTCCCTACTCCTTGAATATTTCTTAGGGATTCAACTTCAGGACTTAAAACTAGTGATTTCCGATTGCCGAGAATATGACGTTACACACACACCACTGGGAGTACTATATACATTAGAAGTCTGTCCTCGGAAAATTTCATTATGGTAGAATATAGCTTGCTCTCTCTTTTTAATATGCCTTACTCTCCTTTAAACAAAGTCTAACATCAGACCTACGTCAACTTCATAATGATTCAAGCAGAAGTCGCAGCTAGTCCAAAATATATAACGATTTCGATAGATAATAACACTAGTTATATTCTTGCTATGTAAAGTATTTATTGTTCACGTTTATAAAAATAATTGTCACCCCACAGTCAGTCAGAGAACGCTTTGTGACGAGACGTCCTAGCGCATCGTTATTATGGTCCATCGTTTGTAGTCAGAATATGTAACTCAATAATATATATATATATTTATCACAATCATTGCTACATACTTGATTCAGACTTATCTTAATAAAGGAGGCAGTCGGGTAAATATGTTTCTTGTAACTACAGGCACAGGGGACATAACATCTCAGTTCCCAAGGTTGGTGGCCAATTGGCGCTGTAAGAAATGGTTAATATTTCTCACAGTGTCAATGTCTATAGGCGTTGGTGACCACTTAACATCGGTTGCCACATATGCCCGGCCGCCTACCTATTACTTCAAAAAATATATTATTGAAACTTATATAATCTGTATAGGTATTAGTTTCAATAATATTCTGCAAAATCGTGTACATATAATAGACAGAGACAGAGAGAGAAGGAAAGAGAGGGGAAGGTCGTTTGGAGAAGTTATAACGCTTTTTTCTTACGTGACGACTTCTGTCAGTTCACTCTAATGTAAGCCGCGTAAAAGAACTTCGTTCCAAAATGAATAACCTCTAACAATTTACCGATAAGAGATTCGTTATTTACCATTTAAACATCGCCAAATAGTAGTAAATATGATTTACTATCGAAACAAACGTCTATGTCTCAATAGTAAAGTAACATTTAATAGAAAGTAATCCAATGCTGAATAATCACCAATTTAATGAATAAGATTATCCATTTAGTTATTAGATGAAAAAATCAGAAGTAATCAGTCAGGTATAAATTCGCAGAGTTCTTCTTGGTTCGGTGATCTACGTGTTCAGTCCCCTGAGCGATATCTTCTTAATATTATAATATATTTAAAATCAGGACTTTTCTCATTCAAGTCACGTTCTAAGTAGATGAAGGTTTGGTTTGTATTCAATATGAGCATTTAAGAAAAAAGTTTGCACTCATTCGTTTATAAAAATGACTAGTTTTGAAAATGGAATTTGAGATACGCCCATACGAATTTGCGTGCGTGAACAGTTTCTACTGTCTATTTGTTAATGTTTAAAGATGTAAGACAACTACCACAGATATAATTCACTTGCCTGTTATTAAAATGTATCTTCATAATAAAAAATTGTATCAATCTTTGCTTAAAACTTTGTTTAAAGTATTTTACATACCCTATTAAAACATTTTTTGGTGATATAGGTAGGCGGGAGCGTAAATGGGCCACTTGATCGTAATATTAACCATTCCTTACGTCACTAATGCGCCAACCATGGTAGCTAAGATGTTATGTCCTTTGTGCTTTTTATACTGGCTCACTCACCCTTAAAACCAGAACACAACAATATTAAGTATTGCTGTTTGGAGGTAGAATTTATGACGAGTGGGTTCACCTACCCAGATGGGCTTGGATAAAATCCAACCACCAAGTAATTTAAAACATAAAAACGTAATCAAATATTTAATCTGAATAATGGACATAGAACAAGTTTTGCTCGTGAATATTATACGGAGTATGAATAGGAAAGCCGTATGAAATGCGACTTTTTAAATAGAAACGAAATAAATAACGTAAAACATTCGTTACGTGAAAACGTTTAAAATCTACATATTGCTTGCATAAACTGGATTAAGTAAAAAATTACGGCTTAGTATAATCGAGATGTATGGGAGCCGAGGTGGTCCAATGGTTAGAACGCGTGCATCTTAACCGATGATTGAGAGTTCAAACCCATGTGCTGATTCTGACAGTTGAATTTTTATGTGCTTCGAATTAAGTTTGTTTAAAATTTCATCTTATTCTCGGCGATGAAAGAAAATATTGTGAGGAAACCTGCATGTGTGTAATTTCATTGAAATTGTGGCACATGTGTATTGCTTTACTTTAAATAAGGCTCGAGATTAACCTATGTATGGGTTTCATCAATCGAGCTGAATTTTCTGTTGATAAGATGAACATTTGGATTTACACAAAACCTTTATTTTTAAGATGATTTAAATTTTACGGGTGCTTAAAGTTATGCATGCTGTGCTACGCAATTCCTCCCGGAGAAAATTAAAAAAACATATGATTTGTTGCCCTATAAACCTTCATAATGCACAATCTGAGACAAAAATAATTATTTAAATTGTCATAGTTTTTATTAAGGCTACGAACCGTGAATTTTAACCAATGATAGCTATAATCCGGTGATTTTGATATAAAACCAGTGATTTTCTTTTAAAGCACCAAGAAGGAAGACATTCTAACACGTGTGTGCGTGTGTGTAAAGCGACGAAATAAACTACAAACCTATTTCTCAAGAGAAGAGGAGGCTAATATGAAGTGATGTAGGTAAATGTCTCGCTGTTGATTAAAACAGATAGTACCCACGATTACTAGTTGTTTCTAAAACCAGCTAATTAAACAATCTCTCAATCTGTATAATTTTGGCTAATAGCTAAGCAAGTTTAAATAGCTATTTATAAGATGATACAAATAGTTTATTTAAGAAGTATTTTGTTTATGAAGTATCGTTAATTATAGCCCATTGACGCTAAATGTTTATTATGGACTTTAGAGCCTCGGTTGATGATCTGAATAAAATATTTTATTTAACAATAACGTACGACCCTTATTCCAGTAACATGCGAGGTTGTAGCCCTCATACGGTCAAGAGACTCATTACACTTAAACTCGAAACAAAAGAAAACCCGAGGGAAACCGAACAAGGTTTAAAACAGCGTAAACGTTAGAAGGGGCCGGAGAGTGGGAATCTGAAAGTGGTGGAAAATTCGAAATAAACCCGTCGTATAATCCGGCCGAGGCTCAAAGGTCGCAGGCACAATGCATTATGCAGGAGGCTTTTCGACGCCCGCTTGCCTCTGTACTCGTTACACCGTGTGTGGTCTAACCTAAAAAAAAAAAGATTTTTTTTTAAATTAATTTCTTTATATACAGGTTTTTTATTCAACATGAATTAAATTAAGACAATATCTATATATAGATTCCCACTCTCCGGCCCCTTCTAACGTTTACGCTGTTTTAAACCTTGTTCGGTTTCTAGATATATATATATGTAATAGATAATTAAAGTATAATGATTCCCATTTTATGCTATTCATTATAATACTAATATGAAATACTAGTTCTGGGTTTAATAACAGACTTAATCAACGTCGTTTAACTTAGGTTTAAAAAACTTAAATGCTCTAAAATAACTTGTCATGAATTGATTAAATGATGGTAACTTTTCAGTCATTTCCCACGCTTTTCTTTAACGTCGAATAGAATATGAACATGTTCATTTTCATCGACTTTTCCTATCTGTACGTAAATTAAAAGAATTACGATATATTTTATTTTTCCCAGCATTTATTTTAACTTGCAATGTAAGTATGTACGGGGTGAAATCTTGCAACTTAATTTAAAAGCAGATATCTTTATTTCATTCCTACAATATGGGTATCAAGGAAAGGACTTACTTAGAATACGATTGCAAGTTTAATCCATACTTCCATACTAATATTATAAATGCGAAAGTAGCTCTGTCTGTCTGTCTGTCTCGCATTCACGTCAAAACTACTGGACCGATTTAAATGAAATTTGGTACACAAATAGTCTAGAGCCTGATAAAGGACATAGGTTTTTTATTTGGAAAATGTGCTGTAAAGGGTTGAAAAGGGGGATGAAAGGTTGTAAGTTATTGAAAGTATTGTCATTTTTAGAACTAGAAGCATAAAACTTATATTTTAGTCTGTATACTTATAAACTAACATATCATGACACCCACTAAGGAGCGAATTTTGGAAATTCTACCCCAAAAGGGGTGAAATAGGGGTTGAATGTTTGTAAGGAAGTCCGTAATTTTTTTAAGTTAGAAACATGAAATTTTATTTTTGGGATACTGATTATAAATGAAAA
This sequence comes from Vanessa tameamea, assembly GCF_037043105.1. Classification (NCBI taxonomy): domain Eukaryota; kingdom Metazoa; phylum Arthropoda; class Insecta; order Lepidoptera; family Nymphalidae; genus Vanessa; species Vanessa tameamea. Next base: position 3,162,921 of record NC_087315.1, on the reverse strand, counting down.
GATACGTACATAAGTATATGCGTTTATGTATATTTTACCCTTTAGTCGGTGAAATAAGGCTTTGAAAATTGTATGGAAGTCCGTTATTTTTTAAGTTAAATTTTTATTTTTGGATTACTGATTAGAAATGAGTAGATATGTATTTAAGCGTTTCTGGATATTCTACCCCTAAGGGTTGAAATAGGGGTTGAAATTTCATATAAAGGTTAGTCTTGGATTCCGACATTTTTTAAGTTAGAATATTGGCGCGCCAATAATGTTACTGAGTAATTTAAGAGTCTGCTTCGTCATGACAATTAATAAAGCAAAATGACAAATCTTTAAAATGGCCGGAGAAGACTTTTTCGCATGGACAGTTTTAAATAGCCTGGCAGTGAGCAGTCTGGTGCAACTAGCCCACGAAAGTTGTGCCACAAATGTGGTATTGTTGTGTACAAAGACGTCTTAAATTAACGTAATATTTTAAATTATTCTGTAGATAATATAATCTCCACGCGAGCAAAGCCGCTGTCAACAGATAGTAGCAGTAGTCTTGGCTTAGAACTGTTCACATAACTACTACATACTTTAATTGACATATTAATTTAACTACTGTTGTCAGTAGTTATATATATAAACAGTATTACTAAATAGTAAAACAATTCACAGTGTTCGAAAGCGCCTGGGCCGTTAATTTTCTCTCTGACTTTGAAGACATAATATTGAGCAATATCTTACAAATTAAAGCAATGTAACCTTTATCTGACCTTGATGTATAAAAATCGAATTATACAACAAACATTATTACTAAGATTGTATTATACAATATTAGTTTGACTTTCAAAACGCTCGTCGCTTAAATCTGGGTCACAGAATTTTGATCTAATGGTATTGCATGTAACTATTGTAAGTGCTCTCAACTTGAGTGAAATTGAATTAAATACTACAAAATTGTACGTCAGCCGACTTCGCGTTTGAAATAATTGACAATATAAAATATTAAAAAACTGAAATTATATTATTTACGTTGTAAATATATTTCCAATCACTTATTGGTTTTTAAATAAAACACTACTAAACTTTATCAATGGTTGATAAAATTTATTTTCTTAATAATTCATATAATTTATTTCTATTTAATAAAGTTTTAAGAATTATTAATTATGATTATTCACTCAAGTTAAAATATTTATCGGCCTGTATTAGTATGACCAACAATCATGCTTCCAACAAATTGTTTTCTTCGACTTCTCGGAAGCAAGCACATAATCAAAATACTTCCACACAGATTTTAGTTGGGTGATAAAATTTACAGAGTTCACTGAATTGTCTAAAAATAGCAATATATACGATAACAGGCGAGCAGGGCACGCCTTTTTAAATGAATATTAAATAACATTTTTATTTATTTGGTCATTGATAATAAAATTCAATATTATTATTTTAAATTCTGGATAATTATTTCTAAACCACTTTTCTTAGTCATCGTGATAACAATATGAGATATACAAAATATTTTATATGCTAAGATCTGTCTATCCGTATATAAGCTATTATCCATTATCGATTTGTACGTCAGCTCGCAATACACAAAAACTAAACGTCAAACGCACGTACCTTTTACCTAATTAGATAATATTACACCTACAATTTCGCCCAAAAAGATAATATTATAGTACGTAAAGTATTATATTATTAGAGATTACATAGAGATTCTCTCATATTTATTCTGGTTTTAGCTAGCGTTATTTTTTTAGAATCTTGTAATTTCCTTTGACTGTTTTATAAATATATTAAGCTAGAACTACTTGTACACGCAATTTAAGTTTGCCTCTCAGAAATTAGTAAAGAGTGCGTTGTCATATCTTTTAAAAATATAATCATATCTTTACATTTTGCTGATTTACAAGTGCAATTGTCTCGAAGAATTTTACTTCAAGCCGGTCAACTTATTTTGCGCGTAGTATACTTGTAAATTTAATCAATTTTTATATCTGATAAAATTAATTTCTAAGTCTAAATAACCACTTTCAATAGGATAGGGTATTAAAGGGAAAGTCACACCAGAAAAAAATCGATTTATGCGAACTAAAATCTAGTGTGGTGTCAAAGAAATAATATTTCCTTTATTCCTTGAGCCAGGCACGTGTTGAGGCTCACGGCTGACGCGACCAATCCCTACGTCGTGATGTAATAAATGTCATCAGAATTCCACCTAGGATCAACTAAATCCTATTGTTATTTTCAATCCGACTTATATATTTATTACTTTTTTATAACACGAAACTACGGAACACTAATATTATATTTATTTATAAATCCTAATTGAATGTACTTGGTTTTACAGTTTATTTATGTAATAGGAATGTAGACGGGCAAATGGGCCACCTGAGGGTAAGTGGTGACCATTACACATAGCCATAGCGCTGGAAGAAATATTTGTTATTTCTTTTATGACACCAATGCGCCCACCAACCTTGGAAGTTAAGATGTTTTGTTCCTTGTGCCTGCCAGAACATAACAATAAGTACTGTTTTGCGATAGAATTTAGAATGCCAGAAGGCATTGCACAAAGACCCACCACTAAGTCAGTGATGTGAATTTAAATTGTACTCTTACCTATGTAATTTTCAAAAGCAGTTCAAATCTTATAAGGGTTTTTCTATAAAATACACAATTCAGCAAATATGTAAACAACATAATATATTATATCAATCATCATCATCATGATCATCCTGTGTATACATATTCCACTGCTGGACGTAGGCCTCCCCCAAAGTATTAATATACTATAAGCAAATAGAAAATCATACCATGCCAAATTAAACAGCTTTTATCTGAAAAGTACTTTACAAAAGAATTTCAAAAATTATTGAAATTGTAAAAAAATAAATATATCTTAAGAATTTTCTGGCAGTGACAAAGCATCGTGTAAAAATGACGTCCTCCGGGCATTTTCGGTTAAAAAATAATCTCATAATTGAACAGCAAATTTATACAACAATATCACGATTTCAGAGAATACAAAATTTTTTTTTTCATCTTAACAGAATATTTTATTCAATTATATTTATTATTTGATATACATATACATGCATGTGTGAATGTTCGATTAGAAATATGTCATTCCAAGCAACTATATACGAGGATTACGTGTTATGTTATTATATTTATTATTTATGAGGCAGCGTCTGACTGACACTATATACAAACTTTGCTTTGTTGTGTTGGATCTTCGTTTAATTATCTCCAAAGTACTTCTTGGATATGACTCATGTCGACGAAATTCAAAGATTCTTGTACAATCTGACACAGTCTGTCTCTGGGTACAGAACCTTGAACCTGTACTGTACCTTCTTAAGTGATATGTTAAGATGTAACGCACTGCTTAGGCTTTAATATTTTATATCAGGGTATAATGCTGTTTAGGCTAATAGGCTGAAACAGAAAATATAAGTACTTTATATCCGGTACGCTATTTAATTGTGTAGTCGAGACAGAATGTTAGAATATACTTACTTAATGGCAAGGTATTGTCCAATCCTGTTTGAAAAGGTACCACATTACATATTCCAACATCAAACAGTAATCAAAATCAAAATATATTTTATTCAAGTAGACTTTTACAAGCAATGTTTAAATCGTCATTTAACAAATTATATGAGCATAAGTGAAGCTACCACCGGTTCGGAATGCAGATTCTACCGACAAGAACCGGCAAGAAACTTAGTAGTTACTCTTTTCAAACATTTCACAAAAATACAAAGTCATGTTAGTTAAATACAATTATATATGTATGTAATATATCCTGCCTGGAATTCAACAAGTATTAGCAACACGCTTTTTGTCATCCTTATAATCTTGTATTGATTAATATGCCTTCTTTACAAATGTATTTTTTACAAATGATTTGAATTTATGAAACGGCAAAGATAAAAATGTCTGTGGAATTTTATTATAGAAAACTAGTACTAGTAATACTTAATATGTTTCGGCTTAAAGGGTGAATGAATGCACTGGTTATTTACCAAATACCAATTTAAAAAAAATAAAAAATATATATATATATAATTTAGAATCATAACAGCTTTCTTCGCAATAAATATCTTAAAATAAAGGAGTATATTTTTAATAATACATAATCACGTTCTTACCTAGTACGTAACGGGATACCAAAGAAGAAAAGCATTATAAATATGTTTACGTCATACTTAATCGTAACGCATCACATCCGACGCGTGTCAGTTAAATGTTCCTCTCAGGTGAGATAAACTTAAGTCCGGAAAATTAATTGGTCACGTTTACCTCATCAAAATAAAGCCTAGACATATTCATTTAAAATTGAAAACAATTTTTGAATACACTTCTTTTTAACCGCTGGATTATACATACATACATATATATATATATTTATATTATAGCTGTTTCCAAGGGATTTCATTTAATATTAAAATTTTATCATATACGTAATATTTTATTAAATAAAATAGTAAAATGAAAATTATTTAATAAACTGTATAAAGTAGTGTTAATTTGGCTTTTCTATTCACAGTACAAGGTAATACATTTTTTCTTCCACCATAAACGAGAATACTGGTAGGTATTGCTGCGATAAATACGAGTTTAATGTGGGCTAGAGTACTTGAAGTAATTGAATATCGGTCTAATAAAATCGAACCATGTACGTACGTGATCGCTATTAACGAAATTATAAGCAACAAGTTGTTAATCAGTCCGTTAAATCTAGCAAACATTTAATAATCTTTTTTTGTCGCTCATACGGTCATTATCTTCTCAAAATAATTCTCTGCCATTTTGTTTAACTAATTTAAATAATAACTCTTCTATTAAATTAACATAATGTCTATAACATTTGCTGAAAAACGAGCTGAGATTCGTTATAACCGTCACAATAAAATCATCATTTCGGACACTGGTCCAGAATGATGCTAGCTTTACATTTATTACAATCTTGTAAAATGACGAAAGGAGCAAGAAATCTCTCAAGAAGCTCTTGCAAGATCTTACAACCTCTTGCAGGTTGCCAAGATTTTACCGCCAACTCGATCTTGTACATCTTACACTGATTAAGATTACTTTGAGAGCTTCTACCTCTTCAATTTCTTCATCTTTTCTTCTTTAAAGATCAATTGAAATGCAATCGAATCGATGATAAAATTTTTAAAGAACACAGCTAACCAACTATCACTAACCAACACAGGATTCACGTAAAGTGACATCAAGTAACGTGTTCTCTTAAGCTGAGGCGACCTGACAGAAGTTCAGTAGCGAGGCCAACAGCTTTACGTATTTTCCGAGGCATGGGAGTTTTAATACTACCAACTTTCAAACTCCGCGCTGCTAATGAAAATTATACAGACAAAAGCCGATATTTTGTTATTAGCTTCAACTTGGTTTAGACCCAGCACCTAGAATACTAGAATAACGGGGCAATTAAAAGCCAATTAAACAGGTTTATTAATTATAATTAAGTGAAATAAGATATATAAAACAAAATTTCACTTGGATTTAGGGCTTTGTGCAAGCCCGTTTGCATAGATACCACCCACTTATAAGATATTTTACCGCCAAACAGTAGGTTATGAAGCAAAGTGTGACTTCATACTAACATTGGATAATTGAAGCAGTGTATCACTTTTGATAAAAAAACCAAAGCGAACCAGACTGAGCGAAATCGTTCAGAATAAATTATCTCTGTTCATATATATATCAAGTTCTGTGGTTTTACCTTTCACATTAATTGAGAAAGCTTTATTATTTAGACGTATACCGTGTAGCCATATTTTTGATTTATCCTCATTTCATAATTATGAGAGTTTCTTTTTGGAACTTTTGTAGAAATATCAATAATGGTAGACTAGTACTGTTACCGTTGTTTGTTATTGTTATTAATAAAAAGACAAATTTAAATAATTTAATTTACTTTAATTAACCTCGACGGAACACTTAAAATAACTTACATATCTACCCTTTTAACAATCGTTTTAACAAGTATTTACGTGTTTATTCTCCAGTACATCTTCTATAGCTTATTCAATGTCATCTGCTATCGAATAAAATCTTTATTTATCATTTAAATTAGCTTTTGCTTTCTCAACAAACTCTTTAACTTCAGGATCTGCTTCGATAATATTTTTAGCTTCAGGCGAATCGATTTCCGGAGCTTCACCGTGGAACGTTTCTTCAGTATATATTCGATTGCTCTTTCTCATGGTTCCGTGCCACTGCAAAGTAAATGATATCAATGTATTTTAACAAATTGCAAAATTTTTTGTTTAATATCTGGGTGTATTAGATGACCTATCCTTTTTTAACGTGTTATATTTTTGTTAAATTATGTATATCGTCATGGAGTTTAGTTTAAGGTTAAGTAAACCTTAAATAATCGTCTAAATCTGGCAGTGATTAGATTATATTTGCGCGATTAGTCTGTGTTACGTCATGAATTATCAAACAGATGTTTTCTTATCAATAGATTTAAAATATTTATACTTATCGTAATAATTTATTCAAATTTTCACAAGACTTGATAAGCCATTTCAGGTAATTATGATATTATATTTGTTAATAATGTCATAAAATAGTGTTATTCATGTGTGTTACAAATTTACCTTATCCCAAAGAGACATATTGAAGCCAAAATTGCAATGGAAGAACTCGTGATGCTTATCATGGAATTCAGCTTCTGGCTGCCACGGCTGCCACCACTGAGTTTTGAAGTTGATACCGGAGTGGTCAATGATACCATGGTAGTAGTTATACATAGCGATAGTGAAGAAGGACACTGGAAATATAATGAATAGTCTTGAAATTATATATATAAATATAATTAAATTAGTTTATGGCATCGATAGTTGGATGGCCAAATAGACCTTGGTACCGTATGAAATTTTAAACATTTCCTACATAGCCATACCATCGAATATTTGTGAATTATCAAGTTATTGTAATAGTAAATTTATTTGGTGGTAGGGCTTCGTTCGAGCCCGTCAGGGTATGTATCACCTATTCATCAGATATTATACCGCCACATAATACTTAGTATTTTTGTGTTCCAGTGTAACTACAGGCACAAGGGACATAGCGTCTTAATTCCCAAGTTTGATGGCGCATTGGTGTGATGCAAGGATTTTATTATTCATACAGCGCCAAAGACTATGAGCGGAGGTGACCACTTACCATTTTCTCGTCCTATTACATATTACATAAAAAAAAAAAATCGGACAAGATTGTAAAGTGACCAAAAATAGTTGAATTTATTTCTAAACTTATTAATTAGATCAGTTACGGATATTTAACTGTTCCATGTATGAAATAATATACTTACGCCAATGGACAGGTATGGTAAAAAGTGGCAAGCACATAGTGAGTTGGACGTGCATAATCTCAACGGGATGAATAGCTGTTACTGAGAAGGCAGTCGGTTGCTTATACTTGTGATGTAGTTTGTGGAAATTCTTGTACAGCCATGGCGTGTGATACAAACGATGCAGGATATACGTGGTGTAGTCCTGGAATACAAGTTTTTTTTTTTTTTATTTCAAGTTTTTCTTTTTACCATAGTAGCTTTTATATTTTGATATCTATATATTGAATTATTAACATAATATATATTCTAAATAGTTAAATAGGTAAATTAGAATGCGTTATAAGTCTTGTTTCCGAAAATAGCTTCATTTATAAAGTTTATGAATTTAAAATATCAATAATGTATTCATTTTTCAAAAATCTATTTTTTTTTTTTTTAATAATATAACAACAACTCAATTCATGTTTTTTTTTTATTATTAATACATCTATTAATGTGTAAATTGCCATATGATTCGAATATTAATTTCATATTTGCACTTTTTTGAAGTCGTCTCAGTTATTAATAAGATAAATTAATTCGAAGACTTTTAGGTAAAGCCTGATACTGACGACCATCCCCAAAATTGATTATACTAGTATTGTCTCAAATTAAACAGTTTATTGATACACTAAGCGGATGGTATTGATGAACGCGCTTATGTCACTCAAAAGCAGAGACAGCATATCGTTTTTCTACAGGGAAACTACGTTTTTAGAGCCATAACCCAACTATGCGACAGGTGGCACGCTGAGAACTGCACGCGATTTTTACTAGCGTTTTTGATAGTCTATAAAACGCGGCGTCAAAGAACTACATAGAAAAGAACCACGCGCGCGACAGCACGTTGCAGTTCCGCCTGACAAGCCGCACTAATAACTTACGACATTTAATGTAAAAGGTAAAAAAAAATGTTAAACGAACCTTGTAAATGAAAAGTATTGGAAACTGGAGGAAGAACCACAACCAGCCAAACTCATCAAACTGGTAATACACGGTCGATGGGTTTCCGTTGTAAATGTAGCAAGCGAGAAACGCTGAGAATGATCCCGTTATGACAAGAGAAAGTGTGCCAACCATGATCTCGTGTCGCTCAAGTTCTGGAGACAACCATTTGGTTGGCTGAATCTTCCACTCATGTGCCAAATGCCTTCTTCGCACGTAGAAATACCACTGAAACAATATGTATATATATTATATTACAATGTATAGTTATATTTCTACGAGTGCTAGAGATTGCTGCAAACCAGCTTGGAGCTGGTTCGTATGATAGAACAGATGAATTATTTAAATCACATAGATGTACGAGTAGATGAGCCAATTTATACCACTTACTATCTAAGATTTTTTTTAAATTATATTTAAATATTTTTTTATTAAGTGACTTATGATCTTACATGACTAAGATCAGAAAAGACAGATTTTAATTTTCGCATTGTACATTCGGAATCAAAGATTTTATCACCGAATGTACACGAACGACAATCACTAAATGAATGCAATATGTCTTTTGACAGTACAGAATATTCTTCAAAAGTTAATAATCGGCGACATTTTATTTAACCCAAATATGGCAAATCCTTATTAAATATAGCAGATAATTGCTAATACAGTGCAATGCATATTTCAAATGGACAAAGAATAATTTTATTACATTTTCAACAATATGTAAGGTTAATTAGCCAAGATTATATATTATGATGTATTCATTTAATACTATGTAAAATATACACTAATAAGTTTCAAATTCATAAGTTATAACTGGCCATAGTCACATAATTACTTTAATTATGTAACTATGGCAACGGGGGAATAAACTAGAAGGCACTTGACATTATTGTTGAATGTAATTGTTAACAATAAAATATTTAAAAAATAATATAATCGACTTTAATTGGAGAAATAAACTTAGATCCTTTTAAATATTTATGACATCATCATGACTCATAGAGTTCGTATGTTCGCACAGAATGTTTTTATTTTATTATCAAGAACAATGAACTATAATAGTCTTATTAGTATATATTATGTACGTGTGAAAAAGATAATAACATATTTTGTTAGTCTATATCTATATAATATGTATTTTCAAATTGGAGATTTTATATCTTTATACGGTCTTATCTACTATATAACCTTTGCTGGGCGTAAAATATTTAGTTTTATCGAGTTTATTTATGTATTTGTAAGAAAGCTGTATTAGCGATATTAGGCATGAAAAGTAGCATTTGTCCTTCCTTGGTTTTTAAGCTTATTTCATATCGAATTTCTTCAAATTCTGTTTAGTAATTGGGCTGTGCAAGAGTAACACACAGAGTTATAGATTAACTCCCAAATCTTAAAGAATAAATTACTCATTTTTTTGCTCGAGCTGTCTCGCGCTGTATTCAATTACCATCCATTTGAACGATGAAAGTGCAGTTTGGAGTGGCACAGAATATTCTCAATTCATTTTCTAACAATTCTCATGTAATTGCTCTACCTTAACATTGATCTCTGGTCAAAATAGAATAGGACCACATACAAAAAAAATTGAAGGCTAAATCCTGCACTTCACATATCTGATTTTCACGGTCAAACCATTGAACCGAGTTTAATGACATTTGATATGAATCATATCAAACTTAAGTCCCAAATCCTTCCTTTGTGTCCTTCACACAGGCTATAGATTAAAGGCGTCTAACGCCTAACACCTGACTATCAACTCCGATAACGTAAGCGAAGCCGAGGGAGACCACTAGTATTTTATAATACAGTTTTTTTTTTACTTTTGTGGGAAGAATTTAATCAATAATGATAATAATAAGTGATCAATCTCCATCAGATTTAAAATAAATTATTATCTATGATAAAATTAAAACAACTTACGTGTAAAAATCCACCTATTCCGAAATACGCGCCGAACGACACGCAGTGGGCGGCTATGAAAATAAATGCGAAATTTTCCATCTTTAAATTTTCTGATGTGAATAGTTTGTAAATTTCGTCTGTTGTCATGTTACGGACGGTCTGGGTTTGTCCAGTCGCCTGTTTTAACGCTGTGACTAATATAACCACCCATTCTCCTGCAAATTAATACAATATTATTATTGATGAGACTATTCATGTCCAAGGTCTCGAGCTAAGAGCAGACTGTAAGAAAAGTAAAAAATTCATAAACTTTGCCATGAATTACTGGCATGTACTTTTAATGTATTTGGTTTTTTTTATAGACATAGTGGATTTTATCACAAGTGCTTAAATTTGATTATTTTATATGAGGTTTATACCTTTAATAAAGTTATTATTATTATTATATTTGTTTTGTTTTCTTCCATTCTGTCATTTCATTCAACTGAATTTCTTTAATTTTATAGTATTTTTTTAACATACCACAACAATATAGCCTAACTTTTGAACTGGGGTAAGTCGTGTGTAAGTCGTGGTCCTTTCTTTACAAGCACAAATAAAAAATAAATTAATAATTTCAAAAAGACACACCTTCAGGAGTCATAAACTGGCGCCTACCTAGCTAAAAGATTGAGCTTAGCTATTGAGAGAGGTATTGATGATTTTCTTTACTGGTATTTCATGTGTACGATTCTCGGTAGGAACGGTTAGTTTGTAAGTTATTTTGATTTGATGTTTAGCAGCGAAAAGGATACTGGTGTGCTAACGTATAGGAGTATTGGTGAACTCTTCCTATCAGATGACAAATTAGGTAACCTATCTATTATAAAATATTATAGAAATAGAGAAATAATTCAAAAATCAAAAATTTAAATCCAGAATATTCTTTATAAGATTTTAAATTAACATGGTTATTTTTATTACTAGCAGTATTTAAAACGGGATATTTACCATGTTTTTTATTTTTATTTGGTGGAGCTCGATATTTCGACATTATCTACGAATGTCTTGTTCAGAATATTCTTTATTCAAGTACGCCAATGAAAGCAATTGAATCGTCATGATACAGTGTTGAATTAAACGTAATGCTACCGACAAGAAACTCAGTCGTTACTTATTTCCACCATTTTAATTACAGATTATGTCAGTAAATTAGAATTACATTTTTATATTATCATACCTACGAATCAAAAAATACTAAGTCCGCGCTTAAATATAATCCTTTATTGAGGAATATAATTTATCAATGTTTTATTGATAAATAATATTCCTCATAATAATATAATTTTTTTAATATACGAATTAAAAAATAAATGTGTTTGTTAATTAAAACATTGACAAAAACATCTCATGACCTACTAATCTTATTTAAATAATTATTATAATGATAGATAACCTGTTTATTGAGGTAGAATAATGGTTATACGACTTAAAGGATCGCGCAAATTAGCCACCTGATCAGTATGACTGTAAGTAGTTACTACTGCCCCTCAGATTTTGTCGCCGTATGAAATTTAAATCAATTTTTACATAACTAATACGCCTACAACCTTGAGAACTAAGATCTTATGTCCCTTGTGACTCTAGTTATACTGACTCGTGTGACATAGTATATACCCAGACAGGCTTGCACAAAGCCATACCACCAAGTACACAACCAGCAAATAGTAGACACAAACGTCAATAAGGATCATGTAAACTACAAATTAAAGTAGACAAACAGAAAAACAGAAACGGGTCACTATTTGTATGAAATAGAATATTGATATCAATTTGCAAAAAAATATGTTTAATCTAATCTCATTAGTAATTAATAGGTAGTATCATCTTATACGTCACTGTTACTACCCGAGCGACCTGTAGATAACCTTTAAAAACGGTATTACAATGTTTAAAATTAATTACAAAATAAAAATTACTAACTGGTTTTGATACTGCCAGATAAGTTTATTTTATATTTTATACCTTACAGCATTTAAGGTAAAGCTACATTACAAACTGTTTTCAATTTAGAAAAAAAAATTACATCTTATCAGTTTAAAACTAGAAAATATTATCTCAGAGAAAATTATATCACAGTTTGTGATTACTTCATTGGTCTAGACATGACCTTATACAACAAGGTCCTAGATTTTAACCCTATATAAATCAATAATAATCAATAATAAATACTTAGACTGTAGAAATAGTAGCCAGGCTATCTGGGAGTTGACAGTCTTTGTGCCTTGAAAGATACGAAAGGGGAGAAATTTGGAGAAGGATCATGGATTTTTAGTTCTTTAGGCACAGCAGTGTTATGTTGCTACTGCTGTTGTGTTCCTGCTACTGAGATTACATATTTGTATTAGCAATCAAGCTAAGATGTTATATCTCTTGAAACTGAAAATACGCACTCGCACTTCAAACTATAAATGAACAATACGATGTGTTGGAAGTATCACTAATAAATTGGTAGTACCTACCGCAAATTATAGGCATCAGTGTACTTACGGTATTTGAAATGTATTTTTTGTACGGCTTTTCTCGCTGTGAATAGTATGGAGTAACATACAAAAGAAATACTAATATCGTATATAATTTATTTAATGACTAACCAGAGATTGACCACTCTACGTGTAGCCCAGACATAGCACCTTGTAATTTTTTCCTGTTTTGCTAATTTGAAAAATGACTTACGGGGCTGGAGATTTGCAGATGACAACGAAATGAAAGCTGCCGGTCGATCGTAATTTTGAAGAGAAAGGTACAGAATATTTTTGGGTACGTTAAAGGTATTGTATGCGAGATGTGAGAAATGCATTTGACTTAAATGAGATTATATTGCAAATTAAAAAATAGAAACAATATATTTTCTTTCATTAAGTACCTTAGGCCGCAGAATTATCAGCCGTCGCTCGTAAATTATAGTAAATATACTATAACTGAAATTCTGCTTCTGATATAAGGTCATCTGACTTTATAGTGAACACTGAAAATTTATATTAGATATCTGCTAAAATTACAATTCCATATAACAATATCACAAAATTGACTGCTTAGACTAGCTAGAATATTTTACGTAGTCAATTAATTTTTATTTAGAATCAAAGCCGTTACGAAAATAAAGAAAACCGAGAATCAGTAATCAAATATTATAAGCAAGAAATGAAAGATGAATGAAAATAATAATCAGGTAGATACACTTGCATATATCTTATATAATCTTACGAAACACACACGGAAAGACAGCTGGACTAGGAGATGAACAAGCACAACTTTTAAAATCATGGATTTACTACGCAACCTCAATACAACGTTTACTGGAAATGGAGTTAGAGACTAACTCGCAAATTTTTGTCAGATCTGTCAATATTTTAATTAAAGATATCATACATAGATCTGGGTGCGAAATTTTTAATCGGTTATGGTAAGCAAATGATATAATTAATTGAATTAATCATTTGACCTTGCCGTAGTAAAAGATTACATTGATTCGTATCGTCATTTTACTTATTTTTATCATTAAATTACAAATTTTATAATATATTTATAAAACAGTACATTTCCATTTCGAAAAATCCGTTGAAAACTTTTCCTGCTTTGTTTATTGTTAAAGTGATTTCACAATATTTAGTCGATTTCTCTACAAGATAATAGTTGATAATGATGTTATCTATGGTGATTATACTGAACGTGGATGCATAAGAGATGCAATGAAGAAGATAGCCAATATAGAGTGTCCACAATTGTGTGCGCAAGCAAAGCATTAGAGAGTGGAGCAAAGCAATCGAGAGTGCGCTTATTTCTTCACTCTAATAATCCTGTGAAAAGCAATTCAACAAGATCAAAGAGACTCCATTTACAGGAGCAATGACATCATACAAGCCATAGGAATTTATCATAGAAAAACTGAACATAGACTGAACATAGACTGAGATTTGCAGCATCCTTTGCAATTTGCTAGACTAATTATACTGTTAATTTTATAACAATTATCAATGCTAAAAGAGGATAACGACAAAGATGTGTAAATTATATTCGTACAAAAGTCTACTTAAACAAAGTTTATTTTTAATAAATATATCATATATACTACTTCGATTTATTTTTCTATTATAAATATCTCCTTGTTAGATAATTTTCTATAAAATTATTACATGATTCTAACAATACTGATATAATATTCAATCAACGCCAGTACATTTAAGATAATTGGTAACGTCACGATAAGCAAATTCTTATTAAGAATATAATTACGTAAGATATATTCAAATATTTAATTTGATAAGATTATTGTAAAAAATGCTATATTTTCATTAAACTTATTAACAAAATGATTTATGTTATAATAATATTAATAGTGAGTATTACTTTGGAGGATACAAACACTTTCGTATTGCCATTTTAAATAATTAACTAAACTGAACGAATGATAAATTTACAAAGAAGAATCACCAAAGAAACTTGAAATATTGCAGAAACGGATAAAAGATAAACATATTATTTACAACATTTTTTCTATTTATCTTGCAGGTATATCAATTGATACTAATTCCAAGCCTGATTATCCGTATAATTTGTTTCGTATAACGAAACTTGTAAGTTAATGTATTTACTATAAGCTTATTAAGTAACAAATATATGTATATAGGCATTACTGGCAATATTAATGCCAGTAATATGCTCGTCTAATATAACCTTTTGCTATTAGCTTTACTGAAATTATAACAGAAGATCATAATTTACGTGACATGATCACGTAAATTATGATCATCAATGTAGATCTTTTCTGATAGAATAAACTTGAAACCGACTGCAAAAATTAATTTATCAATTTTACTTCTCAATGTTGGTGGTACATTCCCGATGACAGGAATGGTTAAAGTTTCTTACTTTACATCAAGTAGTGCATTTACGAGACGACCTACGCATTTGATATTAAAAAGTTAAAATTACATTACTTGAGAAATTTAAGAATCTGTATCATTTCATAAATGTAATCCTTTTAGAATCTAAATAAATTATATCGTACTTACCTCTGAGTGTAGCGCCGAATGTAAAAACAGCAAGCGTTGCTATAAATGTGCTTATGAATTCTGGTAATCTTTCAAAGAATTTCTCCAAAGGTTCGGAATATTTTTCTATCCATCTTACACCATCTATAAGGGGATCCCAATATTTTGACTTTTGTTCCTCGTCCACCTTTTCGTTTTCTTTGGTTCCATTGCTGAGCGACCTTTGTCGCACTTTGTTAGTCATCTTTATATCGATAAGAGAAATAATTATATTTATTTCTTATCGATACGTTTGTACTTAAAATAATAATGATGATGCTTCAAAGTTATAAAATCGACAAATTTTGATATCACAAACCGAAATCGATATATTTCTTTAAATCTATAGGTAAAAGTTAGTCCTTAAGCAATGCTCGTTCGAAATGAAAATCTACAAGAATGAATCTATACAAATCGATTTACACATTGCGGTTAAAAATAAACACGCAATAAAAATGTGTAATTTATACAACAAAAGACAAATTTAGCATAAACAACCCAATATGACACTAGATGGAAACACGTAAAATTTCAAAAGGTACCTTATTTACTTAGATCAGCCTTCATTTAATAACACTTTTTATACGCCCGTCTTGTTTCGCAAAATGATCATTTACAAATGATCGGAGTCTAGATTTTTTTTCCCTACAAAAAATAATTATGATAACAAAACATTTTTACGTATTGATTAATAAAAAGTAGTGATTATTTCGTTGTCTTATCAAATACATTGTGATGAAGTGAATTATAATGATCATGTAGTTAATTACATTCGATACTTTTGGGTATTTCATATTTGATATTTCTAGTTTCCTTTAAACAGTTATATTTGGAACATCAATTAATTATGACGTTATATTAAAAAAGCCTTTATGTTCTAATCGTCAAATTGATGACAAAAAGATTGCATTGAAGGACGGCGTCTGCTTCATTGACTTTTCGAAATATGTCTTTGGTTGTGCATTCTGGATTTCTCAATTGGTCTGGATGATATTCGGCCGTTTTGTTTATATCAGATCATTTTTCTTTTAGTTCTCCAAGTTTAAATTGTAATCCAGAATCTCAGTGGATATCATTTGTGTCCGCTTCCCCAGTGTCTTCAACGTTTCTTTACGTGAGATATTGCAACTACTAGATGGGATACGCCATCGCTTGTGGCCTATTTGATGATTATTTTGTCGTCTCCTTCTCGTCCCTCATATACTTATGAAGTTTTAAACAGAGACTCAGATCGCAATATCGCTGTATGGATTTAGACGTAGGGACTTTATTGCTTAACTGGATAAGTATATACTGAGGTACATAAAGTTCACTAAGACAGTACATCCCTTGGGCATAAGTCTCTGAATAAACTTTGGTTACACCATAGTTTCAGGATGACTTTACCGATAGTACTTTTTTTTTAACTTTTTTCATAATTTGTAGAATTTTGTTACTATGACAAATATTAAAAAAGTAAATAAAATTATTATTTCAGCTGGACGAAGTCGGGTCGGGTAGGTTGATAATGTCGATACTTAGTAAGAACCCGTATTAGAGATATAGATAACGAATTAAGCGTCTTGGGCGATGTGTTTTTATCTACCTTTCTTCCGTCTTTCACAAATTAAATGACTTAGCAATTTTTCGATTAATATTTATGCTTTCTTACTTTATTGATAATAATATTTTTACTTTCGTTCATTATGAATGTTATGAAATATTTAAACTATCATGTCTTAATCGAATATTTAATATGAAGGTATGCATAACATGCTAATATTATGAAGAGGTAAGCATTGATTTTTAGTTTGTTGGGTTTTTCCGGTTTGACGCAAAAACTACTAATCCGAATGATACAAAACTTCCCAATTATTTTAGTTTATTTTCCAGAACTGACTTGCATATTCGCTCCTTTCGTATAAATGGTATTTCGTATAATTTACTTGAGCAGAACATCCTCCTCGTTATTTATCTCTTCTCATTGAGTGAAAGTTGCTTTTTACATGTATCGCCTTCATCACTTGATAGGACTTTTAAAGCAAACTTTTTCTTTCATCGTAGATTCTAGAAGTCAATCAATGACAATTTCCTCCTCAATACGTAACTTCATAGTCTTGTTGTTTTAATTCGCCTTCAGACAATGGAAGGGCAGAACAGCTTGAAGTGGTATCCTTTTTTATTAAATATTTAGGCGGTCGTGCAAATGGGCCACGTAATGCTAAGTGGACATCACCGCCCATAGACATTGGCCCTCTATGAAATATTAACCAAATACAAAGCATCTCAGTTCTCAAGTTTGTTGAGGTATTACAAACTTAGTAACTGAAATGCTATAACCAATGCGCCTTTCACTCACCCTTAAGATTTGAACACTACATTATAAGTATTGTTTTATTGTGGAAGCTAATACATGTTGACTTCCAGGCAGGATGTATTATATACATATATAATTGTATTTAACTAACCTGACTTTCTGTTTTTAAATGTTGAAAAAAGAGTAACTACTGAATTTGTTGCCAGTTCTTCTGAATAAAGGATGAATGGTTTGTAACTAACCGGGCGGGCTTGCACAAGCCCTACCACCCCATAATCCTTAGTATATCCACGGCTGATATCCAATCTAGTAGCATGATAAGTTTCTCAACCATGTTTCTTAATCGAACTGCTAAAGAATCCTTTCAGTATTTGAGTTCCCCGTTCACGTATATATTCTTGTGTATCTGTACTGGTTACATATGTACCTTTAATAGAAGAATGAATAAGACTTTTAAGAATTCACCAATAACCTAGATCAATGACCGGATTTAGGAGACACAGGGCTCCCGATTCCTACGAATAAATACATTTAATAATTATTAATTCTATGTATTTGTGTTTTACTATATCTATAATTTATCTTGTTAAAGGATTTTTTCTTGTTGTTTTATACAGAACTAGCTGTTACCCGCGGCTTCGCTCGCGTTGAATATGAATATATTTACAAATTAACTTAAAATATTACGTAAATTGAAGACCTCTTTGTATACCACATTGGTGTGTATTTCAGCCCTTAGGGTAGTATATCCAGAAACGCTTAAATGCGAATCAACACATTTTTAATCGGTAGCCAAAAAATAAAATTTTATGCTTCTAACTTTAAAAATGACGGACTTCCAGGCTAACCTGTATACGAAATGTCAACCCCTTAGGCATAAAATATCCAGAAACGCTTAAATACGTATCTACTCATTTTTAATCAGTATCCCAAAAAAAGTTTAATGTTATTGATTTAATAAAATGACGGACTTCCATAAAAACGTTCATCCCTTATTTCACCCCCTCAGAGGTAGAATATCAAGAAACGCTTAAATACGTATCTACTCATTTTTAATCAATAGCCCATAAAAAAGGTTTCGTGCTTCTAACTTAAAAAATGACGGATTTCAATACAAACTTTCAACCCTTATTTCACCCCGTAGGGGTAGAATATGCAGAAACACTTCAATAAGTATCTACTTATTTTTAATAAGTATCCCAAAAAGAAAGTATCATGTTTCTATTTTAAAAAAATGACGGACTTCTATACAAATTTTTACCCTTTTCTCACCCCCGTAGGGGTAGAAAATGCAGAATCACTTAGATATGTGTCTACTCCTTTTTAATCAGTATCCCAAAAATAAAGTTTCATGTTTCTAACTTAAAAAATTACGTACTTTCATACAAACGTTCAACCCCTATTCACCCTTTAGGGGTAGAATTTCCAAAATTCAGGTATCATGATATGTTAGTATATAAGTTTTGATGACCTCCGTAGTTGAGTAGGATGTACACCGGTTTTCATGGGTACGCCACTCCGAGGTCCCGGGTTCGATTCCCGGCCGAGTCGATGTAGAAAAAGTTCATTCATTTTCTATATTGTCTCGGGTCTGGGTGTATGTGGTACCGTCGTTACTTCTGATTTTCCATAACACAAGTGCTTTAGCTACTTACATTGGGATCAGAGTAATGTATGTAATGTTGTCCAATATTTATTTATTTATATTTGTTCTTCTTAGAATTTGGAAGTATACAGACTAAAATATAAGTTTTCTGCTTCTAGTCCTAAAAATGATGCCTATGTCCTTTTTCAGGTTCTAGACTATTTGTGTACCAAATTTCATTTAAATCGGTCCAGTAGTTTTGACGTGAAAGGGAGACAGAAAGACAGACAGAGTTACTTTCGCATTTATAATATTAGTATGGATTTAATTCGTTACAACGTGCCTTCAGATCTATAAATCCAGCTCTGTCTAGAACTCATCTTCGCTTAACGAAACTATACACTAATTACCTATTTTAATTACTATTTAGACACTGAGTATTCCATTTATTCTAGACTTTTAATAGCGTTGATTTGTTTTTATACATATATTTAATTCCAGATTTAAATGATACTAATAGCAATAAATAATTATGAGCGATAAATTACGTATTCAAATAAAAACTTAAGGATAACAGTAGTGTAATTTAATATTTTACAAGAATCAATGTTACACTATCTTATCGGCCGGATAGATTTAAATCTATAGTCACTTGCTGATTTATTTAATTGATGAAATGAATCAAATAATAATTGATAAATATATATCACAGTTATTTTAAATGTATTAAAAAATAAACCTAAATAATTATATTATGAAATTCTGGAATTGTTCATTGTATGCAGACGAAGAATTTCTTACATATATTGTGGTTCAAAATTTGCAAAGATCGGCAAGTTCCACCCAACTTTTTAAGTTAAAATTTACACAAACATCAGCTTTGGTAACAAATTAATGCAATCCATAATATAAATGATAAGGCCGCAAAATAAACTATTGATAAAGAAGCTACGCCTCGAAAGTCAGCGTCTACAAGTGTCACAAGGGATTACACACAAAAAAGTTAATAAGTAGCAAAGGCTAGACAACGTTGCCTTGGGGAGGGGGAGCTCGATACGGCTGGGAGTGCCTTTGAACAGCGAAGCTGGTAAGTACGTTGCCTTATCCATATCGGTAAATCTCGGTACAAATTTCGGGGGCGAAGAAATGAAATGCCAAAGACGATATTGAATTAAGTAGTGTGTTTATATTTCAAGTTCATCCTTATAAGAAAACGATTGGTATTGTTATTTTTGGAGTAGTCGTGACCGAGTAGATAAAAAACATAAATCTAAAAAATAAGTTTAGCCGTTCAGTCCATTGGTCGGTAGGGATTTGTGCAAGCCCGTCTGGGTAGGTACCACCCACTCATCAGATATTCTACCGCCATATAGCAGTACTCTGTATTGTTGTGTTCCGGTTAGAAGGGTGAGTGAGCCAGTGTAATCACAGGCACCAGGGACATAACATCTTAGTCCCCAAGGTTGGTGGCGCATAGGTGATGTAAGGAATGGTTAATATTTCTTACAGCGCCTTTGGCTATGGGCGGTGGTGCCCATATACCATCAGGTGGCACATATGCTCGTCCGCCAATCAATGCCAGTAAAAAGAAGTCAGTGGACTTGCTTCTCCGTTTATTAAGATAAAATAACAAAAATAAAACAAATAATCCCCCTTGGCTCAAATCACGCAAGTCTATATAGTAACCTAATTAGAGATTACATAGTTCGTGCGCAATAAAAATATTAACAATTTTATATATTTTTTGTGTTATTGCCTATTTTATGAAAAACAAACTAATTAAGAGGCTAAAGCATTTATTAACAAGTGCACGTAACAGTACGTGTACGTCATACGTGTAATTGATAAGTATATCATAAGTATCATAAGTAGTCAATCTGGCTCGCCTGTATTGCTTTTAATTTTTTCAAATTATTCACAAACAAGAGACATTTTAATTTTAATTTTCGTAATATTTATAATTCTGATGTATTTAAACAGACCTTGGTCTTTATAACTGTCTTTGACAAAAACGAATCATATGCTTAGCTGGTAAAAGAAACAATTTCATTTATGATGATGTTCTTCTCGATTTCTGTTACGGCAGCAATTGTAAAGCAAGACCAGCTCTGCACAGGATATAGGACCTATTATTGTGCACAGGAATATTCGCAAATACAAGTGTACGCTCATATTCCCTTACTCTCATAATCTGATTCGACGCCAAATCGAACACGACCGAAAAAGTTTAGGTTGAGGACCAACAGTTTCGAGCGTAGTTAACACTACAGTATCTGTTTTTCCTCAGTCGGGTATTCATGTCGTTGTTGCAAAAAATAATTTGAGCATTCTTAGCTTACGTTTGCCTCATTTAATACAACTCTATATAATCAAATCTTAGCGAAGTGTGAATTCTATTTTCTTCTGATACAGAACAAACAACGGATATAAAAAAAAAATTAAAGAATAACCGTGTGTACAGAATCATCAAGAAAGGCAATTATTACCTTTTTGTTATAGTTGGTGACGAACTGTTAAAGACACGAAGTCTGTTACTGCAATTAGATATCTTAAAGTCCATATACGAAATTTTGGTATTTCAACACGTCTCATTACCGATAAAGGTACAATATTTACAAGCAGCGTTTTAAAGAATTAACAAAATGTTATGGTGTCCAACACATAGTAAATCAAATCAAATCAAAATATACTTTAATCAAGTAGGCTTTTACAATTTTGAATCGTCATTTAACAAACTATTTAAAGTAACGCTACCACCTGTTCCGAATGTAGATTCTACCGAGAAGAACCGGCAAGAAACTAGTTACTCTTTTTCAACATCTAAAAATACAGTCATGTTAGTTAAATACAATTATATATGTATGTTATGTCTCCTGCCTGGAAGTCAACAAGCATTAACTCCACCCTTTTTTATCATCAATATAATCTTGTATCGAATAATATGCCTTCTTTACCAATGTATTTTTTACAAATGACTTGAATCTATGAAACGGCAAAGTTAAAAATGTCTGCGGAATTTTATTATAGAAGCGGATACCTTGCCCCAAGAATGATTTATTGACATTGCGGAGTCGAAAGCTTGGCGTTCTAAGCTTATCCTTACTTCATGTGCACATACAATGATTATCACTGATTTTATCAAAGTGATTAATGCTACTGTGAATATACATAATATTGTTGTAAATATATTGTAACGCAACAGTGAGTATTCATATCATATCAATATCAGTTATTTGTCTAACTTTTCTAACCGCGTATGCTGCGGAGCTGAGTCTTCCTGTCAGGGACGATAAATGAGGACTCCACTGAAGTCTGGAATCCAATGCTATTCCCAAAAAAACCGTAGTATCGGCTACATCAAGACGGCCGCCATTTAAGAATATATTATAATTTTGCTTTCTAACATTGGGTAGGGGTAAAATCAATAATCAGTAAATCAATCGTGTATCTGTGATAATGCACCGTTCACTTCGTCATAGTCAGTTTTTTTTTTTTCCTGTCTACCTTAAAAATTAGTGAAGTATCGTCAGCAAACAACACTATATCACAAATACCTTTAACATAGAAAGGAAGATCATTTATATGTATACTAGAAATAGAAAGGGACCCAAAATTGATCCTTGTGGAACACCCATTTTTAACGTAGATCCAGAAGACTTTATGACATTAATGAAAACCTGCTGGACTCTTTGACTTAAATATGAAGCAATGAGTAGCAACTCCTAGAGCGAATGGTCAGGTGGAGAGGTTTAATAGAACCATTTTAAATGCTTTTTCCATTTTGGATCATGATAAAGATGAAAGGTCTTGGAATGACAACATCTTAAACGTTCAGTTAGGACTAAATACAAAGACACATAAAACCTACAGTCCCAAAAAAATAGTTGTAAAGTATCAGGGCTCATATCTTATAAAATAATAAATAAAATTCCCAACGAAATATATGTTATTGAGGATACTCCGTTATCGCATAAAAGTAACCATCACTACAAAGCCATAATTACAGTAGACAAAATACAGCCTTGGTTAAATTTTTCTAGAGGTTTTGAAAGTAGTTGCGAAAAAAATTACTGTGACGTGATAATTGTAATATAATAATAATAGTTCATGTCTAATACTAGTACAGACCAGAAAGGAAATTTTATTGTATCAAAATTGTTTAAAAATATATAAAAATTTAAATAAATAAATGAGAACAGAATAAAGTAATATTCTGCGTAGTTTACACATTATGACTATAACATTATGTCAAGTTTAATATATGAAAGCATTTGTAACAAATAGCTAAGTAAATGCCAATAATTTGAATAAATATATGTAGATTAAATAGGAAAGAAAACGGATAAAATAAAAAACAATTTTTTTTTTAGAATATGATATTTGTTTGAATAGATCAAAATTTTTATGAAATTGTAAATTTGTACCTAGGAGTGAAGGGACTCGCTCTAAACAGTGAGGCCGACCTGTAAGCCTATACATTATTTTATATAAAATATTTTTAATAATCATTTAAGGTTGTATAGCTTTTAGCTATTGAGTTATATTCAATCATAGAATTATATAAATGTGATGAATACTTTTTGGTTTGACATTTTTATAATAATTCAGTAGAAGAAGAATATTTTTGAATTTGACATGGGAATTGTTAATCTGGGTTGAAAAGCGGAAGATAATGGATGATTGTAACAAAAACTGGAAAAATAATTATTGTAAACTATATTAAATATTGTTAATTATTTGACGTTCCTATTTACTTGAAGCTGGGTCTTCACAAGTTTCTGGTACACTTTCTGGTATAAACTTTACTGTTTTTACATACAACTACAACTGTGATATCGAAATCACATAAGGTTTTATCAGATATTATTTGCTATATTTTCATACTTATATTAATTATATGAATACATTTTTTTCAATGCCTCCTTATACGTAAACTATGGTTCTATATTTGTAAATTATTTATCCGAATAATTAATTAAATCAATACATCTCATAATACTTTTCCTGCTATTTTTTAGTAATCATTAATAATAGGTACTGCTTAGTAGTGAGTTCTTAAATAGAAGCCTATAATAAAGTCAAAAATTATAAAGTGGTTGACACTGTTTTGTAACATTTGTTTAGCTTAACAAATTTATAATAAATTTAAAATAAAAGTAATAGAATAATTTTGATTTTCCGGGCTAATAATATAATAATTACAAATATTGTGATCAATGCAAGTGCTGCCATCTGCACAACGTTGTTTGAAGCACTAAATGCATCCATTGCGGACCAGTGATTGTTTTAGTTCAATATTTTTTACACAGATGGCGTTTATTGATGCCAAATTTTCCTTTATTACTTCTTTATTCAAATCTAAATATATTTCTTTATATTTATCGGTCACATAAATTATTTAAATAATTTTGAGAAAAATATAAATTACTGTTTAATAATATCTATCAATGTGACCGCCATCTGTTGAAATATTATGGAAAGCTAGTTTTTATTCCATACATACTAGTACAGCTTATTAAAAACAGATGTCACTTTATTATTTTTTTCTTCTTATTACAGCGAAGATGCACTTTGACATAAGGCAGACTTCAGAGTTAATAATATAGCCTACATATACGTCACACGTCCATTCACCGATCGCTCTTAAGGATTTTGTCCAAAATATCTATTAATAATAATTAATTAATATATATAAGTAATATAGGTTTATAGCCAGTATCCTTTTAATAAATAATATATTAAGCTAAATAATAAACCTCAACTGTATAATAAAAACACCTCCATATATATCCATATTTTAAATGTGATAATAACTCATCAGTCTGCGTCTTTTATGATATGGTAGGCGGACGAGCAAATGAACCGCCTGATGGTAAGTGGTCACTACCGCCCATAAACATTAGCGCTGTAAGAAATATGAACCATTCCTTGGGAGCTGAGATGTTATGTCCCTTGTTTCTGTAATATCATTGGCTCACTCACCCTTCAAACCGGAACACAACAATAATAAGTACTGCTGCTGTGCGTGCGTGTATAATATATGATGAATTGGGTGGTACCTACCCAGACGGGCTTGCACTAAAGCCTACCAAGTAAAATCTGTCTGTTAATATCTGAAACAATATTCGTGATTTGTGTTGCTCGAATCACTGTAGCGATATGAATAGTATTCCAACTATTAATTTATCTCCAAACCTCAGTTTTGCATCACAAAGGAAGGCAGGATGAGCAAATGCGATTAGTGATCCCGTTGAGATACGAGCCGCTGGCGATTTCCGCATAGATAGGGATGTATGTATAATTTTAGATTTACTATACTCGTATATTTCAACTAGCTCAGCCTGCGGCTTTATTCGCTCGAAATTTATGTAACTTTACCTGAGGTTTTTTTTTTACATTAACAGCCTGTAAATTTCCCAATGCTGGGCTAAGGCCTCCTCTCCCTTTGAGGAGAAGGTTTGGAGCATATTCCACCACGTTACTCCAATGCGGGTTGGTGGAATACACATGTGGCGGAATTTCGTTGAAATTAGACACATGCAGGTTTCACGAAGATATAAGATCAGCACGAGATAAATTATAACCACAAATTAAGCACATGGAAATTCAGTGGTGCTAGCCTGGGTTTGAACCCGAAATCATTGGTTAAGATGCAAGCGTTCTAACCACTGGGCCATCTCGGCCCAGCCGAGACGACTTTACCTGAGTATATCACACAAACCGTCATCCCTCACTTTACCATCTTCAAATTTTACTACTATAATATTATAGTCTAGAGATAGGCGGGTAAATAGTCCACCACACAGTGGTTAATGATCACCACCGCCCATTATAGCCAATGAACTAAGATTTTATGCCCCTTATGCCTGAAGTCGAACATTGGCTCACTCACGCTTAAAACCGGAACACAACAATGCTAAGTATTGCTATTTGACGGTAGAATATGTGATGTTTATTTATTATCGATAAAACATAATCAGAAGGACATCACTATCGAACAATGAATTCCACTTGACGCACCGCCCTCCGAATTACTGAACGCTTTTCTATTAAGCCGCAAAGCACCGGTCTACCCCAGCGTAGATTTATCGTGAGTTATTATTACGTGAAATTGATATTCTCATTGTATTTGAAAATCGAGGATTTCCTGTATTTATTTTATTTATTTGTACTTGCATAAAAATAATACAGAAAATATTCTCAGAACTAATTATTGTTTAGTCATTATAATTAATAAATAAAGGGCCATTATTTATACATATATATTTTGTGGATAAAAAAAAATCGTTTGAAGACTAGCTACGCGATATACAAGTACATAACCCATTTCCTACAGTAAAGTTGAAATTTTCAATAATCCTTTGCTATCGGATACTTACTTTATAAATTATAACTCCTCTCTTTTAGCGTCGGGGGTTAAAAATCTACTATGACTGTGTGTCAAATTAAGAAGTGTCTGTATAGACTAAGAAGTTTTATCAGTCAAGCAAGCTTATCATTATGTAAACGTGACTTTACAACGAACCATTAAAGAACCACCGACCATATTTATTTATTTATGAACTAAGATTTTATGCCCCTTATGCCTGAAGTTGAACATTGGCTCAATCACGCTTAAAACCGGAACACAACAATGCTAAGTATTGCTATTTGACGGTAGAATATGTGATGTTTATTTATTATCGATAAAACTTAATCAGAAGGACATCACTATCGAACAATGAATTCCACTTGACGCACCGCCCTCCGAATTACTGAACGCTTTTCTATTAAGCCGCATAATTAATCATACAATTAAGATATTATGACCCTTGTCCTTGTCTGATGAAGTCGTCCTGACCGATTCCAGCCACGGTGCCATTAAACTAGACCAGTAAACTACGCAGGACATATTATTAGTGCAAAATTGTGCTCGCAAACACAGATGCACTCTCTGTTCTCACCGGATCTGACGGAACGGCCAATCCGAAATGGCGTTAAAGAGTTCAGGCGCAGGACCAACGATTTCGCGTGCTTGTATACACTTCCAACTTCTAGATCTCGCATTGTTACTGTGACTTTTTCGTAGAAAGACCCAAACATTTTTATCGTCCAACCTAGATAGAGCATTTGCCTGTCGACCTTTATATATATATATATATCAAAAAAGACAAAAACACGATTCAATAAAAAATAACACAAGATACTAAATATATTCATAATTATTATTATATTTAATAACTTTCATGTGATCTCATAAAAAAAAATGTTAATTTATCAGCCTATATGTTAACATTTTTAATTCCAATTTCAGTGTGACTCGAAATCTTAGATCTAAAAACCTAATTGCATTTACCTCATAGTGATCAACATATCATTTCAATAAGGGCTTACAGGAGAGATTAATCATACGCTCTTGGTGGTCTTTTGTATGTAGAATTATGGTTCGTCCCCATGAGTTATAGCGGTAACAAATTTAATGCCAGCCATACAATGGACCATTGATTTGGCAATTGACTAATGGTGCTGTAACACGCTAGGTCGATATCGCAATAGTTTATGGTATATTTCTGTGTCAGTTTGTTTGTCTATTGTTTCGTGGTATCGTTAAAAATCATGATTAATTTAATTTATTCCGTTAGAAATTTTCAATAGTTTCTAAACGAAAATATTCGACATCAAGTTCAGAGAGAAATATTTTTTCCAACTCAGAATAAATAATAAATATATTATGCATACATATACAGTAACATTAAAAATCGACAAATTATTTTGACACTCGAATACTCTTATAGAAAGGTATACTCGCCACTCTAATAGTAATAAAATATCTTTCGTAGTTAAGCTTTGAGACCAGTGGTCACATCCACTCAAGAGTTATTAGCTGTGCATGTTATCCTGTTCCAAGAGGCAATCAGGGTGTTGTTTCTGGTGCTACCAACCAGTCGCTGCCAATGAATAATTTTATCAAACAATTATGATCGTGTACAATATAAAATTCCAAAGCTTTAATCAACAAATTCCCATCGCTTTCAAATATCTGTAGGCGGTGGTCACCAAACATATAGACAATACATATTTCTGCAAATATATTTTACATAAAAACAATTCAATTAAAGTAATATATTTCGCTCAGAATTTTTCTATTCAATACATATTTAACATTTTATATAACCTAACATTGAATTGGTATGATGTGTATTCATAACAAAGCTATCGAAATAACAAAATCATTATTTATGATGGTTACGTGAATAGCGTAAACCTTGGCAATCAGTTACATCGAACTTGCTTCATCATTACGCTATTATTGAGTTTTACACTCGAAAATAATAACTCCAGTAATATTTTGAGCCTGCGGGGTAACCACACGGGGGTTCGAGTAGGACCAAAGATTGGGTATCTAACAGATGTGTAAATCGGTATAATGTCTACTAAGTTACTAACTATTATTTCTTCTATTCCAATCAAATAGTCAGTAATTATAACATATGAGGTCAGCGTTATGCGTTACCGTCTTATTCCAGATGAGTTAATAGCACTTCTGGGCGAAGTCATATTCTTCTATGAATTAATTGTTTGCAGATTCTTTCAAAACGTTGAATGATTGGTATTTGGTGAATATGGCAGAAGTTCATTGTATGTGTCCGCAGGATGTGTAATGTTGAAAACTCAATCTTTGTTTAATAACCATTCATGTTGTCGTATTGCATTTCTTTGCTAATGTCGGTTTTAAATATTTAACAAAAACAAATGTTTTATAGAATGTAGTATTTATATATAATACGTATAATTATGTTTTCTCCCCATAAGGAGTAGCTTCTGCTTATGGTGCTACCACCGTTCCCTGAATTGTTAGGAAATATTCATCCAACTGATGTAGGTTTCCTGGTGATGTTCACCCCTGAAAAAAGATTAGGTACCTGAGAGCGTATTGGTTCTAGGATAGGTCTAGATTTGGTCCACGACCTTGGGTTACAATTAGCAGCCTGTTAATTTCTCACTGCTGGGCTAAGGCCTTCTCTCCCTTTGAGGAGAAGGTTTGGAGCATATTCCACCACGCTGCTTCTCTCTCTTCCAATGCGGGTTGGTGGAAACGACCTTGGGTTAAGTTTTTAGTATTATAATTACTAGACTATTATTACTCATATAACATCAATACCATTTTATTTCTAAAATTCAGCAACTAAATAATTTGTCGCATCTAAGTTTTATCATCACACATTATTGTAGCTTAAGGGTATAGAGGGTGCCTCTTAAACCTCTACAGGGGGTCACTAATCCCACTGAGTCATGAAATTGATACAAAATTTGGTTTCGATCAAGAGGCGTATTAAATTTTTGAAGTTTTTGTTATTTAAATTAACCCTATGAATCTTGTCTTTTGTGAATTTATATTGGTAAAACTATTGAAGTACTCTCATTACTTTTTTACATGATCCATATAAGAATGTAATTCATATTTTATCCTGTTATAATTAGACCGGTAGAGAATAACAAGAGTAATATATACTAAATAAATATATTGATGATGACCTGAACGATTGCAGACAAAGCGGCCATTCTCAAAGGAGACTTACCATCTTTTAGGATACAATATATAATAAGAGTTTCCCAGTGTAATCTCTACTCACTCATTCTCATACTCCGATGAGATGGGTGACACGGTAAGAGTTCAGGTGACTTAACTCCACACACTTCTTACATTCTAAGTGTCTGCTCCGGGCTGTCAAAAATTTAATTTCTTTTAATAAGCCCGACCTCGAAATTAAACCAAGAATCTCGGTATAAGTAGCTTTGCGTAGTCATTAAACCAATAAGGCAGTTAATATACGTACATATGTATATATATTTTAATTTCAATAATAGAATTTAGTAACTAGGCAGATCTTATTTATATTATGTAAATGGTGTATATGGTGTTAATGTTATGTAAAAAAATAAAATAGTAAATAATTACATGTTTTCATACGTAAATGAACAAAATACTAACTGAAATTTAATGCAATGTTAAGAATGATGATATGAATCATATATATCATAGGTTAGAACTGTCAAAACTAGAACTATGATGTTATTATAAGTGTACTTACTGGCATTTGTTTTTTCGTATCGATATTTCTTCGTAAACTTATATTCAAACAAACTAAACTCGTTTGAGTTCTATGTCGTCTCATTGATCAAGCGTCTTTAAAATATATTTGTTTACAATTTAATTTATTTTCGTTTAATACTTTTTATAAAAAAATCTATATATTAAACTATAAAACGATAAAGATGCAGACATGTTACATTGCTGGTATTTATTGCAATGATACGAGATTATCTGTAAAAAAAATATTTATAGATTTTGTGGTCTAAGGCTCGGATCTGCACTTGTTTCATCAATGTATTATACATATGTATTATATGTTATGCATATTACTGTTTTTTGTATGAAGGAAGTGATAGTCAAGCGGTTGCTTTCAATCTCGAGGTAAAGAAATTAAAAAGCTAACTTTTCCCTAAAGTAGCCGGCGCTGGCTACAACGCATCTCGGTTTATGGCGCAATAAAGTACAATTCGCTCTAGCCACCTATTGCTATCGCAACAAATTGCACGTGATATATCTCCCGCCATTACTACGGTGGCCATAATTGGCTGGACACACTGATGGACTAAGTATATTTTGTTTATAATGATATGGGTTTGGATACTTGGATGTTTGTCACTCATGCACGCAAAAACATCTCTCATAATTGCCTTGATAGTCTAGTGGCTTATATGCATTAAAAACCCAAACAAAAAATAAATATTATTAAAAAGATAATCTTAAAAGAGCAATTCAATTTGGCGAATGTATTTCAAGTTCAAAGTAGATCATATTTTTATATTGAGCAAGAGCAACTTTTAAATATAAATTTACAGAAACTAGTAATATGACGTCAGAAGCGTTCACTAATACACATTCATACATAAACAGACAAACATTAACAATCTTTATTCAGTTTGTAAACAACATAATAGATCTCGAGTTAAAAAATGAGAAAACTGCCTAAATCTTAAGGTTCCCATTATCATCGTAATGTTATTTAAAAAAATTAACAGCTGCTTACTAAAATTTAGGATTTCATTTGAAGAGCATTCATAAGCACGGAATCCTCAGCGAAATTCAAAACCATAGTCACCCTCGCTATTACTATACGCCCGTCCACCATCTAGATTTTATCGCTCCTTCGAACCATTAAACCGGCCATAATGAAGTTTCCCCACGATAATACACTAGAGCATTACACAATGATTTACAAGGGTCGCAATAAAAAGAATTTAAGGGATGACCCGCGTAAAAATGGTTCGGTGTGTCATAAAAAAGAATGATGTTACCGCAGCCGGAATCAACTGCTGGGTTTTAGATCTGATGTAACATATTGTTGCTATGATGGATATTGTTCCGTCTGTCTAGGATGACTCGTCAAAATATGTTACGTGTAACTACTTTTTCTTATGATTTACTTTAACTATATAAATCTAGTCTGTGTAAGAATATTTGCATCGATAAACTATATGCATAATAATTTATGCAATTTTCATCTCATTGGTAATGTGATACTGCATGCAGAGGTCCAATGAACTGAAATGAAATGAACAATTTTATGTACATAATATATTATAGATAAGTTTGATTAATCAGATATCAAGTCTAGTTATTATTTCATTAATGAAAAAGTGAAAGGGTTCATAACTCATAAAAAAATGAAGTCTGATTGTATAGTATTTGACAATCTATACTTATAATAAATCTGTAGAGAGGTCAACTCTGTACATGAAATATATTTCCAAAATAATTATCAGTGATTAGGGATCGATACTGATGGCAAAAATGCAATCAGTAAAATTTTTGTCTGTCTGTCTGTATAACCGTTATAGAAACAAAAACTACTCGACGGATTTTAACGAAACTTGGTACAATTATTTTTCATACTCCTGAGCTGGTTAAAGTAGTTATAGTAGTACTTTTCATCACGCTACAATCAATAGGAGCAGAGCAGAGAAGGGAAATTTTGGGAAAACGGGAGAAGTTACTCCATTTTTTAAGCTTCCGTTGCGTGTACAACCTTGATGGTTAAAGCTACACAGAAATCATGTATGACGTAAATGTTCTCCTTAAAATTATATAAAAAATATCCCACGACAGCATATGTCTATGTTTTATGGTTGACTCATAATAACACGTGTAACTCCCGATAGCTTAGCAGTTCGAAGTTTTCTGATTATATGTGTTTACTCCTACGTTTATAACACTCTCAGTCATCCCTAATTAAAAAAGTTAACAGTATTAACTATTCCATAAAAAAGAATCATAGAAAACGGGATAGAAACACTAAAGTTATACATGAAATACGCTAATAATAAGCCATCGCACGTGAATACTGAATCATGCTATAAGGATTATTTTTGTATAAGGTCGCGAACGCACAGGCAGGCGGCTTGCTTGGCGCTTAGAGGCTAGCGAGTCACCTAGCGAGTAGCTTCGTAAAACGACCATTCTCGAACGTTCGCCATTCGGTCGCCGCCATCGAGCTTCATACAATTTTTGCCTGTTGATGCGAATAGACGTTCAGAGCGTTCGACCTTATTGACAGACAATACATAATTGATATTAACAAACCGTGCTTATCAGCGCGACTTTTAGTCTTTGATAATTTATTTTTAGATTTCTTTTGTTGTTATTTTATAAAATAGGTATTAGTTATTTTGGTAGTGTTTAAATATTTGTTCAAATTACAAATCCATACTAATATTATAAATGCGAAAGTAACTCTGTCTGTCTGTCGGTCTGTCTCGCTTTCACGCCAAAACTACTGGACCGATTTAAATGAAATTTAGTACAAAAATAGTCTAGAACCTGAGAAAGGACACAGGCTACTTTTTATTTGGAAAATAGTGCTGTAAAGGGTTGAAACGGGGGATGAAAGGTTGTAAGTTGTTGAAAGTGTATTGTCATTCTTAGAACTAGAAGCATAAAACTTATATATTAGGCTGTACACTTATAAACTAATATATCATGACACCCACTAAGGAGCGAATTTTGGAAATTCTATCCCTAAATGGGTGATATAGGGGTTGAACGTTAGTATGGAAGTTCTTAATTTTTTAAGTTAGGGTTATGAAACTTTATTTTTGGGATACTGATTGAAAAGGAGTAGTTATTTTAGTGTTTCTGCATATTCTACCACTACGGGGGTGAAATAAGGTTTGAAAGCTTGTATAGAATTCCGTCATTTTTTTAAGATAGAAACATGAAACTTTATTTTTGGGATACTGATAAAAAATGATTAGATACGTATTTAAGCGTTTCTAGATAATCTACCACTAAGGGGGTGAAATAAGTGTTGAAAATTTTTATGGAGTTCATCATTTTTTAAGCTAAAAATATGAAACTTTATTTTTGGGATACTGATTAAAAATGATTAAATACGTATTTAAGTGTTATTAGATATTCTACCTCTAAGGGGTTTAATAGAGGTTAACATTTCTTATATAGGTTAGTCTAGGAGTCCGAAATTTTTGAAGCTAGAAGCATGAAACTTTATTTATGGGCTACTGATTATAAATGAGTATATACATACGTATTTAAGCGTTTCTTGATATTCTACCTCTGAGGGGGTGAAATAAAGGATGAAAGTTTTTATGGAAGTCCGTCATTTTTTAAATTAAAACATGAAACTTTTTTTTGGGATACTGATTAAAAATGAGTAGATACGTATTTAAGCGTTTCTGGATATTTTACGCCTAAGGGAAGAAATACGGGTTGACATTTTGTATACAGGTTAGTCTGGAAGTCCGTCATTTTGAAGTTAGCTCGAAATTTATTTTTGAGCTATCGATTAAAAATGAGTTGATTCGCATTTAAGCGTTTTTGGATATTTTACGCCTAAGGAGAGAAATTGGGTTGACATTTCGTGTATAGGATAGTCTGGAAGGCCATTTTTTAAGTAAGAAGCAAGAAACTTTATTTTTGTGCCACTGATTAATGAGTTGATACGAGCATTTCTGGATATTCTACCTTAAGGGCTAAAATAGACACATAATAAATAGGTCATACATTAACGTAATATTTTAAGTTAATTTGTAAATATATTAATATTCTACGCGAGCAAAGCCGCGGGTAACAGCTAGTGTAAAATAAAAGCTTGAGTTTGTGAGTCAAAATGTTTATTAAGCCTACAGACATGTAGGGAAGCAAACCACTTGCTCACTAATTGTCAAAAAAATCTTATAGTTTCGGAAAATAAAATTATTAAACATTATTCTTATTTGAAATCTGTTATAAAGTACTATTGAAAGGATTTTTATTATACTTCTGACTTTATTGTAGAACGTGACGTTCTTCTTAATGTCGCATTTCGGACATTTTATTACTTTCCAGGCATTTGCAACATTGATGGTGTGTGTTATTTATATCATGAATTTAGTAGGATTCCCAAATTATTCTCACAGTAATATACGTTCTTCTGGTTTTTTTATATCATATAAATAGTGTACTTTGCTAATAATAATATTCAACTATTCGCTCATATATATATATATATAAAACAAATGCATAGTTATTTATAAGTAATTATTGAAAAATAGTTACCAATATAATATATTTGAAGACCTAGAAATAGAACACTTATAATAATACAATTTTCAATGTATCTACATTGGAAATGGTATTATTAAAAGTAAAATCACCCACTCATCATATATTTTACCGCCAAACAGCAATACTTTTGGTTCCGATTAAACAAAGGACATATAATCTTTGTTTCCGAGGTTGATGGCACATTGGTGATGTGAGGAATGATTAATATGTCTTACAGTACCAACGTCACGAGCAGTGGTGACCCCTTACCATTAGCTGGCCCATTTGACAATCCGCTTGCCTATGTCATATAGAATAAAAATAGAAGTTCAATCAAAATAACCCAGTAACAGTATTGCAAAGACAACAAAAAAAACCATTATCTTTAAAAATATAAACAATCTTATAGATAATCAATTAAGAATTAAATCACAGTAACCAAAACTCACTGAATGGCTTTCGTAATACATTAACCGAAACCGCAATAATTCGATTCCAAATGATTTTCGTTCATAATAACAAATTGAAACCGTCCGTTTGTGGTGAGGTATGAGCAATTAAGGCGGACGATCGTAAATTGGCGCGTATCTGATTCAGTACATGGAAGAGGCGTTGCGAGCCGCCGGCGGAGATGTTGGTGGCACAACGAGATTACATTTGATAACTTTTATAAATATGCTAGTAATACATACATAGTATATTTACATTGTTCCTCGCACAATCGAGTTAAATTCTCGTTCTACAGTGTGTTTAAGTTGCGTTATAATATTCTATAGCTGTTTAACACAAAAGTAATAGAGATACATTACATCATTGTTAGTTATACTAAAAGTTTTGGATGTATAAGAGTTTCTTCGTGTTTTTGATTCTTATCTATCTAAGATATTTTTTTTTAATCGTAATAAAATAGTAATTTTATTTTGTGAAGCGGGATATTTTGAGTGCTATTTTCATATACTTTTAACTTAATTAGTATGCTGAAAATGATATCCACTAGTGTGATGATGTATGATGTGCGTGTTTTGACATGTATTCATTTCTTTTAACACGCCTTGTTGTTTTATTAGTATTTTATTATAGATAATTAGACTAGTGTGTGTGAGTGTTCGAATGTAAAAAATAAATTCATTTATTTAATATCCTCAGGGCTCAGTGTATCTAAAGTATGAAATAACTCAAATACATCCAACACATGTGGACGTTTTGCATGACGACGCGTCTCACCCCTTAAGTGTCGGTCTGACGTGCTGAGGAATATATTAGCGTTACTTTGTAAAAACAGTACAAAATAACTTCTATCCCCTTTTTCCATCGACCGTAAGAAAAGGACGAGAAGAATATTATGCACCTGTCTTTTATAAATTTCGAAGTGATTTCGCATGTCGATCACTATCATGCAACTTACGAGCATTATTATTAAGAAAATATTTGATAATATTATAAAGACATATAGTATTGATATTATTAAATAAAATACTACAAATACACAAAACACAATAAACCTTATTGTTATACACATAAAGATCGAAATATAAAAAGCACTGCGAATACTTACAATCTTTATAAAGAAAATCAAAGTGAGTGATAATTTTAGTGTAATGTGCTCTGTTCAAATAAAAATCGAACATCTATAAATATAAACTTCCATATACCAAAGGAGTGTTTATTACCATAATCATTTAACCAGACCAATTCATCATTGGTCCGGAAGTGCAATAACCATAACCATGTAAGGATGTAATCGTTGGCTCATAGTTCATTACTGCCCCAGAGGCGATGCTGGTTCCTATAATTTAGCTTGTCAGAACGTAGCAGACTGTTTTGAAAGCGTCGACAACAGTACAAGGGCGATCACATACGAAAACACTATTTGTATCGACAAAGTTCTAACGATATTGCTGAGGATTGCGATCAAATCGCCCCTAATTCGACCGCTTGATCTTTAGAATTGCAGTCATATAATATATGGATATATAATATACATCAGCAGACTAGACAACTAGTTTAGCCAGCTATTCAATTAGGGACGTGCGTTTAATTAAATGGCTAGGGTATTAATTGAAAAGCTAATTAAGATAGTTGGCTATGACGTTTACCTTTAGCTTAACAATACCAAAAAACTAAATTAATGAAATATCCACCTTTTGAACTAAATGCGTATAGTAGAAAACGCAACATAGTTTATACTGATTTAAAAATTATTAAGAGCTTTTTTTTTGACATTTCTTCTGCTCACCAAAAACAAAGGTATCGAATTAAAAGCAACAATTTATCGTTACGCTTGAACGGGGCCTAATCCGAGCTTACGCTACCAGTCGGCGTCACGATCGCCGGATTTATGGAAGCGGTGCAGATATCACTTATTATTTATGTCTCTGTTTACCATTTTTGCAGCAAATTGTATTTATTGATCGCGACTGTAATAAATTCAATACTAGAATTTTAATAGCAACTTGAATTCTTAATATATATAACTTATGTTATGTCAATCGTGTTAGTATTGAAACGAAAAATGGTAAGAAATAGGACCTATCAAATTTTTGACAAATATGTTTTACTAGCTGCTAAGTTACTCCTTATTACATCAGACATCTGCCAGTGAAAGTCTCGTCAAAATCGGTCTAGCAGATTCAGCGATTAGCCGGAACAAACAGACAGACAGGCAGACAGACCAGAATTGAAAAAAATGTTATTTTGGTATATGTATCGTGTATACATACATATGCATTTAGTAGAAAGCGGTTATTTTAATATTACAAACAGACACTCCTATTTTATTATATGTATATAGGTAGTTAAGCTCCCTTCCTTCATCACACAGTGAATCAGGAATATAACATTTGAAGGCATAAATATTATCTATATTCTAGTGTAGATGTACTTAGGTATTTAATAAATTATGCAAGGAAAAAATTCAATAAAAACATTTTGAATTTCTAAAAAATTAAAATAGATGTTTTAAATAAACCCTTTTTATACCGTCTCATAAATGTTGACAGGTACGTATAGTCTCATAAATAGTTTCATGAGCTATTTAGTTTTCTGATATTGAATCGAATTAAATTTATTCTCTTTGCTTTACGAATACATGTAATAACACAGGAGATAGTCAGTAGCGTCGTCTAATACACTAAATCATGGCATGCAGCTGTTTTATAAAAGCGGTGTTGGAACAATGCGAGTTAGATCCAACGTCTCGATATGAGGAAATATTCAAAATTCAATAACACTCGCACGACCCCAGTCGTAGGGTTGACTAATGTTTTTCATAAAATGCATTCCAATTTCAAAATTTAGAATGAAATAAAGTCACCGTTAGAGGTGATAGGGAATTTCTCATGTTATGTTGTTAAAAATATAAGTTGTAATCGGCCTCTGGACATCAATACTATATATTTAGGTATGTGTTTCGTGGGGTGAGGCCGTTTAGAATTAAAGGACTTAGATCGCATGATTGGTGACGCATTGATGGTAATTTTTTCTGTTTCAATTCTTAATTATTCGCTAAAGATTGATGTGGCCCATTAATTCGTCTAAAATTACAAGTAAGCCTTACTAACTGCATTGCATTATGCTTTACACAAAAAGGTTTTCATTTTGGTTTGATGTATGAAACTGACTTTGTACATTATTTACGAAGATTCCATTAAATATTTGCGGCTCCCAAAATATGATATTAAATTAAATTCAAAAGAAAGCCACGAAATTTGTAGAAGCTATCATAAGTTGACAGACACAAAGACGTAAATAATTATTTATTTATTGTTAATATACAACTCAAATGTGGCAACCCTTAGTCAGTAGCGATGTATGATAGTGTGGGTCACGGCGTGCAGGTGATTTACTGTGAAACAGATTATCTGAATGTATACTCGTATACACTGTGTATGACGATACTGCAATTTTGCGAGAAATAAAACGGTTATTAGAAGGTTTTAGCGAATTCAAAAAAAAAAAGTTATCTATACGTATATAACAGTACGTTACAAAGACCATGTACTTAGACACATGCTTAGGATGCTGGTTGTTAGATATTGTTTTTTAAATTCACTATACGAAGGGAAACCCGTATATCTAAATAGAGGTCATAAATTCATTTTCATTAAATTGCTCTTCTGCGCGTTTATCGAAATATCTAAATCTTGATTATCGTAATTGTTAACCCAAACAGAACCGGTTTGTTTTATCGGATTTAATCGCCCAATGGTGATCCAGTACATATCAAATAACCCTGATATTATCAATGCTTTGTACAAAATATACCTTTCTTAATACTTATTTCAATTAAAAGCATAAAGTCAAGGTATTCCTAAAAGTATTGTTTTAATCCATTAGGCTGAAAAGCATTTTATTATAACAAATTAATTGTGCTACGTGATTTAGACGTGTTTTGAAATGATAATTTAGATTTTCTATAGGTTTGAGAAGTCCTCAAATATCTCATTAAAATAAACTTGAAACAAGAGAACACCGTCTGGGTGCCCATTTACAAATAATCTTATTGTGTTCTATTAAGAGGTGAGAGTAACTTGGATCGTGACTTCACGGATGTCATCAGATCGGCATAATTGCATTATGATATTAAAGTGGTAATATGTATGTAATGACCATTAATAATATCTTAAAACACGGTTATAAGATTTGTATATAGTTAAAAAATCATGAATTTTATTTTAATGAATGATTTTATGTGCATAGTACGAGGTAACCTCATTTTCTGCTTTCTACTTTTATAATAAATAATAATTTGTGGTTATGCTTTGTGCTCGATTACGGCTCGTCTGGGTAAGTACCACTTACTCACCATATATTCTAGCCAAACAGCAGTGCAGCAATGTTCCGGTTTGAAAGATGAGTGAACCAGTGAATTACATACACGAGGGACATTACATATGAATTGTCAAGGGTTAGGCGCATAGTGGGGAATAATGACCAATGTCTATGGGCAGGCGTGACCACTTACCATCACGTAGAACATTTGCCAGTCCGCCTACCTATATGTCTTAAAAATATAAGATCATTAGTTTTTTCAAGAGTTGTAAAAATGATAAAACAACGGCCTTAAATTATTTTTAAAAGAAGCGTCAATAAAAATATTTTATATTTTACCATGCTTGTCTGAAGTGTTAAAATTGATGTCCCATTATTTGTCTTATGATTGTGGGCGTGTCTTGTCGTGTCCGTGTACGTATAAATTGATGGGAACATAATAATAATTTAAAGAACTCTCCTCCTACTGGGGTCGTTAGTGGAATATTTGCATTGTTAAGTCCAAGGACCTCATTAGTAGAGGGCGGAGCAGAAGACCTAGAAGAAATATTTAAATGACGATTCCGAAATTTGTGAGGATGCTTCAGGATTTTCGGTACCTAAACAATATTTTATACCTGATAATTGTGTAACATTTATTATAATATATAATAGTCTTAGACTTATCAGATAAATTTATTATGTAATGTAGTTGAAATGTAGATTATTTACATATGTATATATTCAATAATGTCGTTTTATTTTTGATATACTCTTTAGAAAGAACTACAGAATTGCTATTCGTTTTGGAATCTCTACTGTAACAAATACATTTTTTTTATATACATTTTCTTTTCATTGTTTCTATATTAATCGTTGAGAAACATAGTAAACATATCGAATCGTCCATGAAGGTATTTTAGGTGTATAATGTTAATTCTTATCTATTGGATAAAGGCTTTAAATAATTCTATATAACTAACATTATCTAAAACGGGATATTTACCATGTTTTTTATTTTTATTTGGTGGAGCTCGATATTTCGACATTATCTACGAATGTCTTGTTCACGAGACTGACGTTTGCGGGTAGATGTTGACGGCATTAGAAGTGTCCATATCGGACTACCTCCTTTCTCGTACGTTTGCTGCGTAAACACTGGTTACCAAAAAAAAAAAAAAATTCTATATAATTCCTTACTTTATTTCTTTAGGACTGTATATATCATATCTAAAGGACATCAGTAATTTTTAACCATGAAAGTATTAAATTGTTTCGTATATATTTTCTATGAGATTAAAATTAAGTTTGTGAAACAATATTATCTTTTTTGATTATAATAAAATTCATTGTTATAATAGCACAGTCCATTGCAAAGGTTGATATGATTTTTAAATTTATCAGTACATATCCTTACGCAAAATAACAAAAATGTATACCTAATTTAAACTTCTTGAACTATGTAATTTTGTTAAGTATATGTTTTTCTACATCGTAAAGTATACTTTGTATGCGAACGCTGTAATTTGGTACAATGATTACTTTTCTATTATATATACTGCTTATTATTTACAATGTAGTTGCGGTAATAACTATACTCGCAGCGTGTATATTATACATATTTAAGGCAAAGTTATCTAAGATTATGTAGACAGATAATCTTTTATAATATATTTTTCTCTCTATTCAAATCTCATAGCATAATTATCGAAAAATAATAAAAATGTATGTCAAAAGATGTTAAAATAAAAAGTATTTCTTTGACAAACCTTCTTAAAAAAGTAATCATATTGACATGGTTTACTGATGATGGTCCTAATAATGTTAATTAATCACTCATAGGTGAAATAATTTAAAATGTTAATTTAAATTTCCCAAAAAATTATCATACCTGTCTCTTTTCAAAGAAATTATTCATATTATATATTTCTAAAGAATAGCATTTAAATCTTCAATAGTGTTAGGCTCCAACGACTTTCAATTGTGATGTGCTTATGTTCAAGTATTAGACTTAAACACGGCTTTGCCATCGGTATAAAAGTGGTATTTCCCTTAACGAGGCGCCCTGGAGAGCGGACAGGGCGTGGCGCTCCGCCCATCCGGCTCGAAGGACCGTACTCTAATTGTCAACTACCCTCAAATAATACAATGTGACGCTGTTTTTGAAATGTCAATGAAAAACACTTTAATGCTCATGTGTGCTTGAATTACTACTATTAGTGATTTTTATTTTATTTATTTTGAAATGTTTTTCTACGTGTATTCAACTGAATATTTAGTATTTGTTTGTGTTGTTGTAAATCGTAATCGTAAATGCAATCGGCTTGGTGGAATCATGAATGTTGATTTCGATTTGATTTATTGAGAGATTTTTATTTATTATTAACTTTTATGATAAAATCATATTATATAATATATTATTTCCGACACACTTTGTCACAGGCTTGTGATAAAGGTTGTGTTATAGTATTTGCAGATTGTAAGCAAGTATTTTAATAATGAGATATAATTGGAATACTATGACCCATTTCTAATAAATTTCATTACAGTTTTACTGTTACTAAATATTATAAATTAAATAACTTATTAGCTATTAATTTTATAGGTTGACAAAGCCATGCTAAAGCTGGCGAAGATTTCATGCAAACGAACGTAAATAATATGTGCCCTCATTCCGATTTGCTTCAAGACGCAATAAATTGTATTTTACATATGAATATAATAG
Source organism: Vanessa tameamea (assembly GCF_037043105.1). Lineage (NCBI taxonomy): Eukaryota > Metazoa > Arthropoda > Insecta > Lepidoptera > Nymphalidae > Vanessa > Vanessa tameamea. Next base: position 3,120,710 of record NC_087315.1, on the reverse strand, counting down.
CAGAGGACTTAAATAATCGTCCAAACTGAATAAAGTAGCTCTAAATAATAAAAAGCTGGCTCTCAGCCGGGATGAGGCAAGAATGTTCCAAGTCTTCGTTTAATGGTTTCGTTGCTACTACAGTTTTAAATTATTTGAGAAGTTGAGTGAAAATGTTCTTGCGAAATATTTTGTCTATATTATTAGAACTTTTATCTCTTTTTACGTATTTACTAATTTGATGTGAAGTAATAATAAACAAGACATATTTTGAAATAATTAAAGACGTAGATGTTTTTTCTTCATTGGATCTGTCTTTATTTAAATATAATTTAAGATTCTGACTTTATATTAAACTGGTGGTAGGAACTTATGTACTCATCACCATCATCGCTTCGTTTGAGTAATCCAATGTTATTACTCACAATTAGATCCAAGGGAGATACCACAATATATCTGAATTCTTTGGTCAGAGGTGCTTAACATCATTTGATAAATAATATATAAACTCAGTATTTTATCCATGGTCGATATAAATAATACTTACATGGCCGCGACATGGAAGATATTATTACATGAGGTTAATCAAAAAGCAATTTTGTGCCCAATACAAATTTCTGATATAAGTTCGTCGTAACAAAATTTCTATATTAATCTATATTACTTTTGTTATTTGAATTTTTAATTAATATCTGTTTACTAATGTGAAGAAAACGTATTTCTAATGTGATAGTTTATAAGAATAGTGTTTTCATTATTCCGTTTGTTCGAAGCAAATAGTAGGAGCCAAGTTTTTCATAACGCAGCCAGCACCCTAACAGTGTAATGGGTAAGTCACTGCCAAAATAAATGTTGCTTAATACGCCGAAACTTTTGAAATATGCTCAGCTTAAATGTGCTGTTGAAAGCGTAATAATTCTCCGCTTTATGCACCAAGTTCTAGAACTTTTTGTTTGTTCGTTGTGTATCTTTTTTATTGCTCAATATTTCTGTGTCTTTGTACACAAATTTTAATATGAGCGTGTTGAATATTTGTGTGTCAAGTATTGTGAAGTCGTTTAAATTTAAAAGCATGATTATTATTTTCTTCTGACCTTATTATATCGGTATAAAATAAAAAACTTAAATATAAATATTATGTCTATGCTTCCTCATATTTTTTATTAGCACTTGTTTGTGTATAATGTTAATTATTTATATTATTCATTAATTACATTGAGCATTTATTTTATGTTAATATTATCAAACAAAAATATATCAACACCGCCTCAAGAAGTAAGTCATCAGAGAAATTTTTTTTCTAACATTGTTATGTGATCTCATTTGAATATTTTTGTAGATATGAGTGTTGCGAGAGTGTGATACATTGATTCAGCACTATGACCAGCATAAACTTAAAAAACTTTCCTTAAACAATTCAAATGAAAAGTGCAAAAATGACATTCTCGTTATTAAAATAAACGTTTATTAATTTATTAAGTAAAAATTACTAAGTATCAAAATAAACCACTTACACGTACAAACGATTCCAGCAAACATCTTTCCAATACAGCATTATACGTAACGATAGAACGGCCGAAGCGTTATCAGCTATGCCATTCAGCTCAATATGGAAATAGTCTGAAACGAGAGGTATGTTATGCGCTATTCACTATCTAACGACCACTTTAAGAGCTGGTGATTGCATCTGTATAGCTCTATTGCTTTAGTAATGTTCAGGCTTGTAAGAATAGGGTCTTAACTATAGTGGAGAAGAAAAGTGCCTTCCAATTCAAACTACATCACAACTTGGAAATAAAAGTGACATAACTCGGAAAGATAAGAATTCGTTTGTTTTTTGGTGGATCGCGTCAGTTCATATGATGACCAGACCTTAAAATGAAATATAGCATCGTTACAGCTGAACAATGATGCGTACGACTTCTTTTGACTTTTTCAAATATATATTATTTGATTAAGTTAATTAATATTACTAAGGTAAATTATTGTTAGGAATACCATACGATATAGTTGATATGGATTTGTCCTTACAAAATACAAAATAACATATCATTGAATAACATGCCGTCACGTGACACAAAAAAAAATGACATTTGACATTTCTTTCCTTTATAGATATTTGCATTGTGCGACCACATTTAAATACACTCATTGGATGCTTTTTATATTGTTATTATTATTGCTAGTCATTATATTTAACTAATTATAGAAATGTTAATAGGAAACATCTTCCTTTAGGACAAGAATATTAGGAGATAACTCATATGTACTATATGATATAAGATAGATGTATAACATACTATAACATTGATATCTACAATTTCAGAATATCGTAACGAACATTATTTACTTTGGACCAAAAATTTACTAACTGGATGCAGTAGTGTCAGCAGTACTTTAGTCTTTTGTCCAACGGTCCAAAGCACTCTTCATAAGTTTTATATTATTCTCCAATACGTTATTATGAAATAATAATTTCATTAAATTTAGAATACGATACAAGTTTATTAATTACATAAAAAATAGCTTCTTAACGCTTCATTATAATTTGACTATTTTCCACGTCAGTTATTTTTTTTAATCCATTAATCAGGATGTTTTCTAGTATAATATATTTAACTATTAATTATTATTAACTTTCATGTTCCAAACAGACAGCAGGTCTTATCACGAAAGGACGATTTATATACAGAGGAAGGTATAAATCAACGCCGGCGCAAGCCCTCGTAAATCCAATAATATTATCCTGTATGTTGCTAGCGATAATTCCGACGGTGACCGTGGGGTGTTTAAGATTAGCGATTTATAAGGGTTTATTGGAGATAGTTTATCTATAGATTCCCTTATTATCTTATACCTATTGCCTTTAATAGATAATTCCAATATTATCAAAGGTATATTAAAAATATATTTAGGATGATTTAGCTCAAGAGACAACAAGATATTTAGATGTGTTGCTATTTTTGAGTGCTTTTTAAATTATTTCTTACCATTAGTTATACTGTGATATACATAAATTACCGTTTTTAATCAAAATTACAATCAAGCTACCAAAAATCTAATTTTATTTACCTCATGCTGTTCAACATCTTCTTTCAATAAGGACTCATAGAAGGCATTAATCATACGCCCCTGGTGGTCTTTAGAGGCATGACCCACACATTGCTCTGTTGAAAATAAAAATATGGAACTATTTTAATTGATAACTACGGCTCCCTGTTGACATAACAGGTTCATTATTTTCATATAATCAGTAGTATTTTATGAAATCCTTAAATATATCTTAATCAATGTGATTTGATTCAAATTAAATATGATTCATTTCTTCATTTATTTTCATTTCATATTTGCTCATATTACCATTGAGGATTTAAAATGTTTATTGTAATTGAGACCACTTTAAAACGTTCATTACGTTATTATCTCAAACTATATTATGCCAAATAAACTACAAGTAGTTGGCAGTTTTGCTTTAAAAATTATTGCTATTATTTTGTTTAAAAGGTATATAGCGACTTGTAATTAAGGTACTTTTTATATACTATTAATATTAATTTAAAGAATAATATCTATGCTCACTATACAGATCCTAATATATCACAAATAGTTTCAACCGTAGATTTTACTGAACCGATTAAATCAGCTGAAACTGTAGCATATATTTCACGCACGCGCAGATCAGATGTTGAATTCCTATTAACTAACGCAGACGTTAATTAGAACCAGAATGTTCCAAGTCTATCGTCCAGGAACGTAATAAATCTAAGGTACTTGAAGAATGTTACGACGTAGAAGACTCCACCGAAACTTGGTCTTTGTGAATTTATGTCTCAAGATTCTGTGATTAAGATTTGCAAGTCCAGTTTTAACAAGACTTAATTAACGATTTTGATGTCATTTCGTTGATTAAAAATATGGGACGTTAATAATTCTTAGACATGATATTAATAACTTTGTTAGTAATATTCAAGACGATCACTTTTTTAATGAGATTGGTAGGTGGATAAGCAAATGGACCACATGGGGTTAGTGGTCATCACCGCTCGCACACAATGATGCTGTTAAAATATTAGCAAATCCTTTCATCACCAATGCGCCACCGACCTTGGGAACTAAGATGTTATGTCCCTTGTGTGTAATTACACAGGCTCAACGATCAAACCGTAACACAAAAATACTGAGTACTACTGTTTGGCGGTAATATATCTGATAAGTGGGTGTTATCTACTTGAAAGGGCTAGCACAAAACTCTACCATCAAGTGAAAAGATTCCATATTGGTAACAAACCACCAGCTTAGTAATAGAAGATTTGATACAGTAAAATACAAATATATTTAATTGTATACGAAAACACAAAAAATAGTCGTACAGAGAAATGGTGCAAAAGTCGACCTTATTGCAAAAACATTTGTCACATCCAAGAAACCTTTAGTTTATAAAGGACATAACATAAAAATGTATTCGACAGCAGCAAACGAATAAAAAATCATATGAACATGCAAATAAAAACAATCTCATCAGAAGGCGCTTAAAGAATTTTATTGTATAAATATCGTTTTATATTACGTTTTACATAATATTAAGGTAGTTTTATTAGTAAAAATCGACGCGGTTAGTATTTTCCTTTCAAATAAAACAAAGCATATCCTCTCGAAGTTTAATACAGTAATATATAGTTTTTGTACCACAAACAAAGCGCATTCATCCGATACGAAAGACATTATCATATTTAATGCCTTACTCGTTATTTATGCCATGTTGCAGCGTAAATTGCACTGTAACGCCTCGAGATCTCAATATGGATGGCTTTGATAGTGGAAATACTGAGGATACGACGTGCGGGTTGCCATGCAAATTGGTACATCTTCTGCTTGAAGACAAATTACACTAATTTGTATCTAATATTAGTTTAAATTTGCTGTTTAATAATTATACCCCTTTTTGTTGATATTCTGGAACAGTTGTTCGGCAGAGTTTTTCAGGTATTATTTATGTAAATTGGTAACAATAATATATCCTAAAGATTTTCAATTGTTGTACATTTAAAAACTTTTAAATATTCCAATTAAAGCCAACATAATATATTTGCTAACTAAGATGTATGTAAAATTATTGAAAGATAATCGTAGAACTGAACAAAATAGTTGAACATGTAATAATATTTGTATTATAAATATTTAAATATAAAACAAAACAACTAAATAGGCGTTTCGCAGCTTCAATAAATTGCTCTTACTTGGCTGTAGGCGTTTTAATTGCGGTTGGAGATGCGCTAACATCAACAGTGGGCTTGTGATTCATTGCTTGTGTACATGCACACAAGCTTTATAATAATACTAAATGTATAGCACGACTTTGCTCGCTTATAACATTCAAGTGCCACCCGCATGAAAGTTTCCATAATATTTTAACGTGATTCCAATTTATATTTGTAACATTAATAATAAGCACAGAACAGTCTGGGTAAATATTACAAAAAAATATATAGTTGTGATCCGATTTATAATATATGTTCGGTAATGAAATTATAATAATTCCTTTGGCTTGAATTTCCGGTATCTGAAATGATTCATATAAAGCTTTTAATATCTACAAGCGAAGGTCATCATAAAGTGGCCCATTTAATCCTATGTCTTCCTATATTTAATAAAAAATATAAATGGTTGAAAAATTTTAGACAAAGTAAACAATCGAGTTAGTTAACTGAAATGACTACGCTTAAAATCCAGGATGGTAGTTTTTTGTCGTTAACATAAGAGACAGAATGTTTAATTGAAATAGCACCATTATATTTAGGTGATAATGATGAAAATCACGATGAGATTTACTATCATCTGATCTATACTAATATTATAAATGCGAAAGTATCTCTGCTCTTTCAGGGCCAAACCTCTAAGCCGAATTTGATAAATGGTATGAAGCAAGATTAAACTCCAAGGAACGACATAAAATACTTTTTATGTCTAAAACCTGAAACCAACCCCTAAAATATAAGCGAAACGACTAAAACTAGTGATTTATAATACAATGTACAGTACAACAAACCTTTGACAGTTTTAAGTGACACGACAGTTTTTATAAACGCAAATACAATGAAATTTTATATTGTTTTCAAGATTAAGTAAGAGATAGTTAATAAAACAATAAACGTCCAAATTGATTTACCTAATAGTATAAATTTACTTAATAAACAATCTATAAGATATTTTATTCGTGTTAGTGATCATCAGCATCAACTTTACCATGTAAATTCGAATGAGATCATCTCATAACACGATTGTAGCTGAGGCTCGTATCGTAAATCTTACATCGTGGTAATTCAGAATTAATAAAGATCAATTTGAATAACAATGACCACGAACGGTGACGTACATATATCAAGATTAAGATCTTGATCGTTCGCGCTATTTGTATTTAAATTCTATGAATTAGTGTGACAGGAGTGTAGGTAATAGGTTTGTTAATGTCAGATGTATAGAGGTCTTGTGTAACTCTCTTCAAGGTTTTATTGATAAAGATATATTTGAACTTGTATTTTCATGCAATTTCGTTTTTGGTATTGTCCAATACTTCAATTCATGTTTAAATTCGTTAGCTATTAAATGGTCGATCTGAGGTTTATAGCTTGAGTTTCGTTCGATTTAAATGATTGCAGTTTTTGAAATAGCATGTCAATGATGAAATCTAAAAATGTACATATTTTTATTTTTATATTAATGTTTTACTTAGGGATTAGTATTTCAGCTACTCAACTAAGAATCTCACGTTTGTTAATAGCATTTGGAAAATTCGTACCGAAAAATTCTTAAGGAGCGTAAATAAAGGAAATAGTAAATTTTTTTATGACGTCATTGAAACTTCAATAAGGCCTATTTGACTATTATGTATGTATATATATTATAGAAAATAGTCGAAAATTAAAAAAAATAATCTCTAACCAATGCCTACAGTGATAAGAGGTATAATTTATTCTATTTATTACATCCGATTTCAAATATTAGTTGATGACTATCTCGACTCGAATCTGGTATTTTAAAAACATCGATAAATATTGTACTGCGTGGGCAAGATCACCTATACAAGATTTTATAACATGACTTATACAATCAATGAAATTTACACCTAATGTTGTTACTATAGAGTTTAATATCAAATGGTTTTTCTTTATTGCAAGTTGGAACGTCACTATTGTTTCTCGATTTGCCCAGAACATTACTTTTTATTGTATGGTAGTCGTTTTGATGCGATTTCTTTGTTTGGCTGTTATATAAATTGCTCTTATGTTATCTGTTACAGCCGCAATATCGATATTATATTTTATGATCTTGTAGCCGCGACCTGGCTTGCATCGAGGCTATGTTGATATAGTTTTATGATCATTCCCTGAAAACCCTATCATTTCTCATGTTAAAAATCCCGAGCACCATGGTGACCAAGAGTATACAATTTTTTTTCAACATTTATAGCGTTAATTATTTATTTTATTGACATAACAATGACCGAGGACTGACAAATGGGCCACCTGATTGTAAGTGGTCACCACTACTCATAGATATTGGTACCGCAAGAAATATTAAATATTCCTCATATCATCAATGTGCCACCAACCTTGGGAACTAAGATATTATGTCCATTGTACCTGGTAGTAGTAGTAGGTACACTGGCTCACTCACCCTTCAATTCGGAACACAATTATACTAAGTATTAGTGTTTGACGGGAGAATAAAATATTATGTAGTTGGTGACGCCTACCCTACAGATAGGCTTGCACAAAGCCCTACTAAGTGCAAATCTAAAATATTTTTGAATTTTTGTGCGTTTTAAAATAATTTTAAAACTAGTACCGTAAAAAAATCCACTGAGATGCTGTCTTGACATCCGTTAAACTAGAAAAAATCGAGAACAATGTTCTAAAGGCGAAAAAAACTGTTACAGCATTCCTTGACTCCTACGCAAATTATTAAGTGTTTATCATCTTCGAAATTGTTAATGGTTGAATTCAGCATGTTCAATAATATATGTTACGAAATTAATATTATCACTAATAATAAAGGGCGCGACTATTGACTTTAATTGTTTGGTAAATGTTTTTTTTATTATTCCTTCTTACTATATTTGTATGTCATTTGAAAACCTTATGTTTTATTCATCATTTGAAAACATTATGTATGAGTCTGTGATTCAACACAAATGGGCTTCACCACTGCCTGTAAATTTCATTGATGTCTTTGCCAAGGGAAGACATGGTCGTGTTCAACCTTTAACCTGTAAAAAGGTACTCGGGTTCTTCAGGGGAACTATTTATGTAGGAGTCTTAACTACTACACTATAATACAGACTACAGACTGTAAAGTCTGCGACGAAAATGTTCGGCAAGAATCGGAAAAACTAAGTGATCGTCCAATTTAAAGCATTCCATCTCTCAAGCTGCTCTTTATTTCGTGGCGCGCTGAAGCTCTCCTCAGTAGGAGAAATAGTAACCTCTCCACAATCTTCGCTAGTGTGTCCGACGATGTAAGGTCATCTCGGCGAGCCGAGGGCTGTCTTAAAGGGAGGCCCACACCTCATGAGTCAACCTATTATGAAAATTGCAATCAAAGTCAAAGTCAAAAATCTTTATTCAATATAGAAGAGTTTACACTTGCTTATTGATAGTCAAAAATCTACCACCGGTTCGGAATTTAACACCTCGGACCTGAGAAGAACCGGCGAAAGAAACTCAGCGGGATATATATATATTTTTTTTCATTTTGCATGTACAATAATAATTATATTTTAGCTATTTGAAACAGCCTGGAGGCGATCATTTCATTCCCAAGGTGTGCAGTCAACTAAAAAGTCATTAGTTTTGTAATATCCTTTCGCACACAAACGCTCTTTAAATATTCTTTTGAATTTTATAATTGAATAATTTTGAACGTTTTCTGGGATCCTGTTGTAAAAACGTAAATTCTTAGCGGAATATAATTAAACCTTTATCGTAAGGTATTTTAGTAATATTTTATATATATCATGGACTACGTGATAAATATCAGATATTGGAAACTACCAAAACCTAGTATAGCAAATAAAATTAACTTTTATTAGTATAACATAATATGAATGACTTATTTATTGATAAATGGTTTGCTTCAAGCAGTAACGCTCATGTTCCTAACAGCTTTCGATATAAAGTCAAAGTCGCCGTGAAGTGATTGTTACGTCAATCTCTGCTCCTGTTTCATATTCTTGAATACACAGAACCAAGTAACATGGATATGGTGTCACATTTTTCATATACAAAACGTACCTTAAAAATGTACACCAAAATTATATTACGACTAAAAAATAAAAAATAAATGAAAATCTAGCAACACATAAGCTCGGAAGTGGCATACTAACGAAGAGAACTGTTTTCTATTTTTTATAATTTCAGATTTACTCTGATGACGTCAGGTCACTAGCCACGATACTTATATTATAAAATAATATTTTAATTTCTTCTTCCAGGATTATTCTCTCACGTTAGAAGTAATCCTTGCTTTCACCACGTATCATAGCAGGTTGGTGATAATCACCGAGATTCGTTGAGAGACGTTCTTAGCAGAGTTCCTTCACCGCGTTACACAAATTGAATACAAATAACTTTGTAAATGAAAATCGGTATGATCTTTATCTGTTTCAACTAAATTAAACCCGTAAACATACATAATTTTACTATATTTAATACCTACTACGTGACAAGGATATAATTACAATGCAAATGTAATTTTCATTATCGTAAAAGCAAATATGTGCTTTATATAGTCGGAATAATGCATAAAATTGCCCAACCGGTTATGGTAATTAGAGAAAGCTTCACTGCGTATCAGATGATGTATTGTTAGTAATTATTGGTTGTAAACTTTGAATTGACGCGTTATGATCGTCAGTATTAAATCAAGCCTGAGAGTAGAAAGAGATGAAACAGTAGAAAGAGCGCATGAGTGATGGATATTACCCGAAAGTCACCGATAAACATCAAGCAGTCCTATTCTGTAATAATTCACTTCGTATCTGAATCGTTAAATATTAAAAACTAATTTAGGGTTATACGCTATTTTGTATTCGTTAAATGTTATCATTATAAAATGTGCCAATATCGCATATGACCTTCTGATCGTATTTTGTGGTGAGTTACAAAGTTGTCTAATGCGTGCTTGTGTGATTAACCTAGTAACAAAATCGTCATAGTTAAATGTATTCATAAATAAATGTATGCTCCTTATTAATTACCTTTTATTTTAAAAACAAAACAAATGGTGAGTAGAGTTTTTGTGGCATCTGACAGGCAAATGGACCACCTGATGGTAAGTGGTCACCACTGTCCATAGACATTAGTGCCGTACGAAATTGTAACCATTTCTAAGAGAACCAATGCGCCACCAACCTTGAGAACTGAGATGTTACATCTCTTCTGCCTGTAGTTACACTGGGTCACTCACCCTTCAAACCGGAATACAACATTACTGAGTGTTGCTGCTTGGCTGTAGAATATTTGATGAGTGTGGTACCCTAATGTGGTACCCTGATGAGCTTACCAAGTATATAATTAACTGGAACATAGAACTGAAAGTGTTTATGAAGTGTAAATTCTACCATTATTATGATTATAAGTAATTGTATACGTAGGTACATATATATACGAAGCACTGATACTAATACCGCTTTATAATAATATAGTACTAAAAGCGTGTCAAAAAAAACAAAACATTAATTTTTTAAATTTCGAATTATGTATTCATCCGAACATATCTTACGAATAGATGGGATTGTACGTTTGGATGAATTATTCGCAATTAAATTTTATTTATCGACGACCCGTCTAAATTGGACACGACGCGCCTCAATTGATATGGGAATGGTTTTTTTTTTTATTTATGACTCCATTGTTTTCCGTAATTACTTCGAGTTATGACTATGGTTTTGTTTTTACGTTAACATAAGTCTAGATCAAGATAATTGTTCTAGAAACTAGAATGATTACTGCGTTGAAAAAAAGTATATTGAGTTCAATTTAATTACAGTGCTGTTGTGCTTAAATATAGTGCTTATATACCAATTTGCGTGTTTTTAAGATAAGAAATGACGATTTTCCATATAAACTTTCATTGGGGTATTCAACCCTGTTAGGGGATGAATTTTGAGAAATCCTCTCTTAGTGCTCACCCACTTTCTATGAGGATATAAAATGTTAATAAGTATATTACCTGTAGCAGATCAATCAATAAACCCCTATTAAAATGACAAATAATTTATTTATCAACACAATTAAAAAACGGAAATCACAAGTATAGAAACCTAATATTTGCACTGACCATCACTTTAATTCGGAACACAGAAATATAGAGTATTGATGTTTGGTGCAATGCTTGATGAGTGCTTGTTACCACCACAGACACAGTGTTTACAAACCTATCTAATGCGATGAAATAATAATGAATCCCATCATTATATTTTTCTATGCGGAAAATTCCTTTTTTTTTACGAGGAGGAAATGCATTTACGCATGCCGCCCGGTCGGGGGACCGGGACGGGTATGTGGGACTCAACCGGGATCTAGTGCCCCGTGCCAGGGCACGCTAGTGCTAATGCCCTGTCCTACCCACTAAAACCATCCTCGGTTTTCCACCATACCGCCGAGTGGTGAGGCCTCGGGATCGCCAGGGGCATGCAAACGCGACCCCAAAACCCCGGTTTTCATGGAAAGCGCGCCTAGTGCGCGGACGTATCAGGAGCAGCCCCGCGGCATCCCTCCCGCCAGTCTTAGCCATGGCCGACGAGCAAACTCAAGCCGGCCCTCGTTGTCCAGGGTACACCACGAGGAGGTGACTGACATTTACCCCACCTCTGCCCTCTCCTATGCTAATATGAGATTTAACACTTGCCAAAAATTAACTTATTTAGCTTTCATTAATTAGTTTTTCCAGAATAAAAAAGAATTATCGTTTCTATTTGATCGTGCTTTTTACATCATTTTTATCCTCTATTTTTTAGTGTCTCCAAATGCAAATATGTCAAATGTCTTAGAGTGTCCAATCGTACCGTTCATTGATGTTGAGGCAATTTTTATTTTTATATTGTAGATATATTATTTCTAAATGTAATCTCATAATATTCTCTTTACTTGTAATTTACATAAATATACAAACGTATAAAAAGAAAGCCATTATTGTAATATATTTATTGACTATTGGCACAATCATTCGAATTGTATTTCAGAGTCTCACGATTTTACCAAAGGGCGTCATGAATAACATTATTCAGTTACGAGTATTGAATGATAGAAGGCGTCAGTTATCAATATGTATTTATTTTATGAAAATCAAAGGCAACATGATGGAATCTCTATGCACACCGGCTGATCACTATTTATATTAAGATAAGTTGAATAAATATAATGTTTCATTGATTTAGTCATGGATTGATTGCTTTGATTATTTATTTGAAGGTGAAACTGGGTATCTGCTTTTATAAAATATATTGTACTAGTACATCGCTCACTGAGTTCAAACTTCCTTCATACCAAATTTCAGTCTATTCGGTTCAGAGCTTTGACCTTGAAAGATCAACAGACAGACCGACAGAGTTACAGTCGAATTTAATATTAATTTAGATAATATTCATTTTGATTGATTTTATCAGAAAAAAATATTTCGGCGTGTATAGACTATTTCATTTTAGATTAAAAAAAAAATACTTAGTAATATTTAATTTACACGAAATCGTAACTGTAATATGTACAACAATGTTAGCTTTATGAGTAGACATTAAGATAGATTATACTGAGAAATGAAATGTACTTAGAAGATGGATAAAAACTTTTCCAATTTGATTGTCCAAACCGAACCAGGCTACTGACACTTGTCTCAAATAAACTTAGGCTGCAACCGCAAGCAGTTTGTCGATAAATCAAGTCAAATCACCATTGCTTAAGCGTTCATTGTGTTCATTTTGATTTATACCTCGGTACTTTCACTGCAATTGTGCTTAGTAAGGATCTACTTTACGAGATCACATTTCTTGTTGTTTACGAGTTGAAAATTGGCAGATAATACGAGGCAATAGCGCGGTAGGAAACTGTTTAAATTTCTCTCTTTCGTAAAAGCAACGCTAGCTTGCTACTCGATAATGGCACTAGTTAAGAGTTAATTAAATTAATTCTCTTCTTTTTAACGCACTAAATAGTAGATTCCCCTCATAGGATACATACATTTTTACCAAAGAGTACAGGCCGAAACGTCACAGAATTTACACAGTGCTTGATTTATGTTATTCAGCTGGTGCTTGGCGTAAAGGATAATATTATGTGGCATGCAAATGTTGGGTGGTATCCTGCCACATGTGTTTACCTGATATATAGCAGCTGAATGTGGAATAGGTAACCTGCTCCTTAAAATAAGATGAGGCTTTATCTAAACGGTTGGGGACAAAAAGGGGACTCGAAAGATCGTCAGTAGCCGAAGTGTGGAAGTTGGAAGTGTGTAAGCTCCCATGCCTTGGAAGACACGTAAAACCGCCATGCGCTTGAACTCTTTCGAGTTGTGTCGGATATGTCATCACATTGAATTATGAGAGTGTGTGTTTTACACACACTTTTACACCATAACATGTCTTGCGTAGTGGACTAGTTTCCGTTGAGATTGGCTGTCGTGGCTGAAATTGGTCAAGAGGACATCATTGACGAGACTGCTCACGTTCAAGTTCCTGTAAATATAGAATGATACTTAAATAATTAAGGCGCAAATTCGGCCTCACATGGAGTACTGCTCTCACCTCTGGGCGGGTGTTCCCCAGTACCAGCTCCTTCCATTTGACCGTATCCAACGTAGAGCGGCTCAAATTATCGACGATCAAGCCCTTTCCGATCTGCTTGATCCTTTGGCTTTGCGTAGAGATGTTGGATCGCTCTGCATCTTCTACAGAATTTTCTACGGGGAATGTTCCGAGGAATTGATCGAATTATTCCGGGCTGCTGAATTTCACCTTCGGACATCTCGTCAAAATTCCAAATATCACCCGCACCACCACACCACCACCACACCACAGATGTCCAAAAATCCACAACAGCGCGATTTTTAAGACATTTTCTGCCTCGCACAACCACTCTGTGGAACCAGCTTTCGCCGGCGGTTTTTCCGAACCGATCAAAAGAGCGTACTGCTCCTCAAAATTGTTCTTTATCAAAATAATAATGTCATTACATTTTCCTTCATTTTTTACACAAAAAAGCAGAATTTTTTTTTGTTTTACTAGATACAATAAATTATAAGGAACAATTGCCACTATAAATAACTTATTGTTCCAATTCACATATCACAATATATTATGTGATAAAATTATATGTACTTATAATAAAAATAAATTACCATTTATTTCAAATTATTGAAGAGTATTTTTTTTACAAATTATCCACTATCGACACTAACCATGTTTGTCATTGTATTTGTCATTTACTTGTGGTGCAGGTTTTAGTTGAATTCCTCATCGAATACTTGTGAATATTGTATCACTTACTCTGCATGTGCTCACGAACAAACAGTTGTATATAACAATATAATCATCATACGCATTATTATTAAGTAATTTTCGTCCATATCAAAAATTTCACAGAGTAATTCTATAAATTCCTCAACATTGAATAGTAATTCCGAGTCACAACATTTAAGCAATAACATATTATTATAAATTAATTTATAAGTGTATAGATAAAACCAATCAATAATTTATAACCGGATTACGTTGAAAGAGGTGTGTATATTTTTGTATATATATTTAATACCAATAATCGTTGGTGTTTCCATCTATAAATTAATAGCTCAAAGCTCTTATCGGATCATAAATTTACTTATATTTAAGGGTCTTAAAGACGTCTACTATTTTATTTATCTTAATAACGTCTTCGAGGTTATCTGAGTTACAAAACTGGATTGAATTATTATTTTTCTCTGTAAATCTTTCGATGTAGTCGATGTATTATAGTTTATTAGTGGATGTATCTGGCTGCAGATCCGGTGAAATCGATTTCTTGGTCGAATCGATAATTCTTTTTGGAATTTTCTATTCAACAATACTCTGACTTTAGAGATTGTATTACACTACATTACATTGGAAAACGCTTTCAGGCCAACCTGACTAATTTCGTTCGCTTTAGAATGTTTTCCCCATTGGACTATCAGAGTAAGAGAAGATGGAAGGCACCAGCGTTTGCGCAACGCAACGCATATTGTATTTCTAGTTCAAGTGACTAGTCTTAGAGATTGGTCACTGTTACGAAAATTCAGTCAGATTATTATTTATAAGTGAAGAAGTCATCTACTCGTACCTAAACAATTTGAAATGTAAAGTAAAGTCTCTTCACCCTTGCCTTATTGCGTGTTTTTGGATATATTACTGTTTTAAAATCTCTTCTAACATATGCAGGTTTTCTTAAAGTTTCATCTATGGATGAATGTGACCAGCTTTACTGGCCATTTGGAACATTCTTCCGCTAAAAAAGCAATAATTTGTAATCAGTAATTTGCTGTGCTGTGCTTTGTAGGTTGAGCCAAATTACAAATAAAAGAGACCTAATATCTTTGATCCCATAATTAAGAATGCATCGGCCACTAATGGGTGAAGACCCATTTCCTTGTCTGTCTTCCTAAATTAATAATAATAATAAAATAAAATATTTTACTCAAACACGTCTCCATTTATAATTTGAACAAATATGAGCATGTACAACTTATTAGTGGTGACATTAGCACTGCATGATATCATGTCTTTCCTTCTACACACGTCAAATGCCGCCAACAATGACAAATATGAGCTACCTAATACTATATGTGCCTGCCATAGCTCTGACTCATATTTAAATCGAAACTGAATATACAAATACCTTAAGGTAGACTAAATAGGTACATCGAATCATCACCTCGTAAGCCAAGTTAATCTACTATTAACCTGGCTTACGAATTTTTGATAAGAGGTGAAAAAGTCTTATAAAAATTCTAACGAAAAAACTCTACGTGTAAAGTTCATTCAAATTAAGAATTGTTTTTATATCTGTCTGATTATAAAATATTGAATTTGTCATGAATATTATCAGATTATAATTAATAACAAATAATCGTATTGGCCTATATCGCAGATGATTAAGTATAATCTAGACTCTGGTTTTTCCTAAAATTTAATTCGACGAATAACAATGATTAAGTGATTTCTTCGTTGATAGATTTATTGCGTTCTTTATTGTATCCATAAATTATAGTTTAAAATCGTATAATTTTATAAAGCAACTAGGTATACGACCTGACCTATAATATAGGTTGACATATATTTATTATTTTTTTATGTACAATATTCAATGACGTGCCTAGGGCTAAGGCTGATTCGTATGCCGTGCTAGTAAACAGTTAAACGCTCTCCTATTCCGTTAAGCCCATTCTCCGCCTGGCTCTCCCTTGTGTGCGTATCATATTATTATAATAAAAAATGAAATTATATGTATTATACGTAATTATATTACTACATTTAGTACCCATTAAACCAAAGAATCTATACACGTGTGATGATACATGGACGATTTCGGCCTAGGCACCAATTTTAAAAGGAGCTTAGCCAGCAGTGGTAGCCATAATAAAATGGACGAAATTGCGTAAAAACTTTTTTAAATCAAGGTACGCACGTACGAATCTTTTTTGCTCCATCAACCTTGGGAACTATGATGTTATGTCCCTTGTGTCTGTAGTTACACTGACTCACTCACCTTTCAAACTGGAACACAACAATACTGAGTACTATTGTTTGGCGGTAGAATATCTGATGAGGTGGTGGTACCTACCCAGACGGCCTTGTACAAAGACCAACCACCAAGTAAACCACCTGATAGTAAATGGTCACCATGGCCCATAGAACAATACTTAGGTAATATTGCTGCTTGGCGGCAAAATATCTGACCAGTGGGTGGTACCTACCCAGACCGACTTGCTCAAGGCTTTTATTTTTTAGGCTTATATATGTAATGTAATTTCTTGTAATATCTAAAATTGCTGATCCAAATCGTTAATTATAAGCGGCAATTTTAATTAAAAGAAAATTCCCTTAAGAAATGTAGTTCCCTAGGTTGGTGGCGCATAGGTGATGTAAGGAATGATTATGAATTTGATTAAAAATTGAAAAATTAATGAATATAAGTTAGTCCGCCAACCAATGCCATAAAAAAAAGATAAGATATAACAAAATTGAATTTATCGCGATATCATTATTCATTCATACAGTTTATTGTATATATATATTTATATATAAATAAAAGATTAAAAACATATTTTTATGTTTAGTCCGATTAACTGTCTCATATATCTAATACAGCACACTTGGTCATTTAAATTACTTATTCAAGGTTTAAAGTCATTTAGAGACACGAAATTGGTTCTTTGCCTCGAAAAGCATAGAAAGCTGCTGGTCCTGCGCTTGATCTCATATTGTGTCGCGTTGCCATTCCTTTGGACGAAAAGACACGAATAACAATATTGCGTGACATTCGAACTCATGACGAAATTAAATTGAAAATGAAAGTTGAAAGTTGACAAAATATAAAAGTGAATTTGGAATCCGAATCTTTTGTTAACAACTAAGCATATTAATGCAATGAGCCTCGGTTCACGTACTCAGACGCTTACCAAAAACGTTAATTTTTTCAACAAGCAGATGTAATAGCGTATAGTCTTGAGAGTTTGAGTGATAGCAGCTTTTATGTGGGTTAATTTAAAATATCATATCTATAAACAGGCGGCGTAACTAGGTAGCGTAGTAATTTAAATGCTAACTTGTTAATGGAAAATATTAACTCCTGTATTTAGCCTGCATTTTAGAAAATTATTCAGTGCCAAGAAGTTGACGTTATAGTTATAGTTTGCTTACATTTTTTTAATTAATTCAATTATCTATTTACTGGGACTACTTTGGAGTTTATGGCGAAGATTCTATGATTAGCAACTCGTTTTAAATTTCCAGACTTTTGGGTAAATTAAGACTTAGCCATAAGGATAACGTGTCCTTCCAATTTGTATGTTTATATTTATATGATATTGTTCTAACGAAAATCTTTTAAACATAGATTACGAAATAGTTAGTGGACTGTCACTGATTATAAAAGATGTAAACATACAGGTCGTAATAATTGTATATATTTTGAATAAAGGCAGGTTTTTTAAAGGATAACATGGACACAATTGATAACTTGATCAGTGACTTTGTGTAAAATTATAAACTTTTACCTTCCAGAATATTATTTTTAATATTATCACTGAGAGAACAGCAGTTTCATCTGCTTAGGTAAAATATACCATATAGAATAACCATGACTTAAGATTTATGATGATAATACCACATGATCAAGATCATACATCGTTGTATATGTTATTCCACTGATTCGCTCACCTTTTCAATCAGAACACAGATAACAGTATCGATGCTGACATGGCAGAAGCTGATGATAACTAACAAGGTATATTAAAAATTGTATAAGGAAGTCATAACCATTATATGACGTAACCATTTCCAAAAAGGCGAACAGCACACGTACATTTATAAAACATCAGCTTATATTATATTAAAAATTATATTAAATTAAAAGAATATTAATATAAAAACCGGATAATAGATATATAAACAAGTTATGGTACAAACTGTTAACTAGACTTCTAGAGGAGCAACTCACGAGAGCTAGCAATAAATCTAACAATCCACATGATAGATCCGACAGTGTATATTAACATAATAAAATCGTAATGGACGACGCGTAATAACCGACGTGCAACACTGAGGAAATCGTTATTAGATCCTCTAAAGAACAGCGAGTGGAGAGGACTTGCTAATTAATTTAAAAAAAAATCTATAATACTTTTAATTGAAACTGAAGCTTAAAAAGTTGTTCTAAAAGTACAGGCTCGTGCACCTTGGGGAAAATTTTACTAACAAATAGTTATAATACGATCCCGATTATATTCCGATCCAACTTTATCCGAACCGCAAACGGATCGTTGTATTAGTAGAATAGGAAAACGGCTGAGGGGCAACGAGTACGTTCGATTAAATTGCCATAAAGAGACAATTTGTTAGTAGGAGTGTTGCCCTTTTTAAGACATCTTTCGACAGTATCATATTTCAAAATGTACACTTTTGTTAAATTTGGGTTCGGATTGTAATTCAACCGAGAAGAACAACCGCAACTCAGTGATTACTTATTTCGATCTATTAAGTTGTATAATGTTTATTAAATTTAAACAATCTACATAAAAACCTATAAAATACCAAGTCTACGCTTATTTATCAATTATTTATTGGTGATTTTATATAATTTAAATTAAATAGTTAATTGGCAAAGCTAAAAATATCTGTTTTTTATTTAAAAACACGACTGATTTGTCCCAAGGAGTGTTTATCATTTGTTTCTGTGATTTCGTTGAACTGAATTGATACATCATTGTCTATGAAAACTACATCAATTATAATATCTATTCAAAATTAAGTTTTAGATGATTGAAATATAACAAGACCAAATTTTTTTTTAGATATGTTGAGTAGAATTTATACATAGATATAAGAATAAAATTAAAAGAGACATGTACTATATTTCATAACGTTCATATGTTTATAGTATTCGGTTATCGATGTAAACATAACAACACTAATTACACGCGTAATTCCTTAAGAAACTAGTTTCATTGAACGTAAAGATTAATTACAGGCTATGCTTATTAAAGGCAATAAATCCTACGATATAATACGACAGAACTGACAACGTGTATTAGCATTGTAAAATTGTAATGGAGTTATAATCTGCGCGCTAGTAATAATGCAGAGGAAAATATTATTAGATACTTTGCGAAAGGCTAGCGAAAGTCATTGAGCTGGTACGTGAATTTGTAGGTTCTTATAAGACGATGATTATATTATAAATTTTGTAATGACCAAATGAATAATATACGAATTGGTAGAAGATTTAAAATAATATACAGTTATTTTCTGGTTGGGTAGCGAATCTCAATAACCGACGCAACTACCGACACAATTACACGATTTGCCGACGGTAAAGCTTTGTATAGGTCCGTTATTCTGCATACGATTCCCTTTTTCTAACACCAAACGGAATACTTTGTGCTCATAAATGTGCTCCGTCGGTCCTTCGAGCCGTTAAGAGTAAGTGTGGCTCCAAGCACAAAGAAAGAATTAATATGACAGTTTAAGTATATATGAGCCAAAACGAACTCATAGAATTATATAAAAGAAAAAACTAACCATCCTTTCAACGTTCATGCACCACAGCTTAGCAGGTGAATATATCAAACATAATAGAATGCCCGAAACCAGAACTAGCCGATCAAAAATTACAAGTCACAAGTCACAAGCTTTGAGGATATCGTTTCCTAACATAAGGATTTAACTCTAATGTTACTTTTATTTTTACGTTTAATACGTGCAAATGTCTTAGTAAGTGTAACTTTAAACCATCTAACTTAAATATAATATAAAATTATATTGCTATTTACTTCTGGTCGATGTAATTGCAAATTGTGAAGACGTGACAGATATTTTAGGAGCGCGACCGGGCATTCGTACCTAGGACCTCGATCCTACAATTTGAAACCTTATAAGCTAGCCCTGAGCCCCAATAACATTCCTTCTATCTATTAAGTAATTATTTTTAATGATGATAATAAATTTTGAGGTCAAAGGAAAACAAAAATGTGACATAAAACTTAAATATCTAATATTGTTAACGTGCTAAAAGAATTTCACGATTCAATGAAATTAAAATAAATTGGACTTTTTTTAATATCTTCTCTACAGCCGTCTGTGTCCGGACTCGCACGGTGGCCGCTAAACTGTGATTTATTACGAATATTCATTTCAACGGGTCGCTGTCAGATCGCACGATTGCAGCGCGATTTATGTCGTGCGACGCGTCGCTGTGACGACATGTGAATGTTGTGAGATTATTATACACATTTACCATGTATTTACTTCTTGCATAAGTCACGTGCTAATTGTTTAAATGACAATTTTAAATCGGACATACTTGAATCATTCAATTATTATGAATTCTAACTGTAACTCTAACAAGTCTCTCACCGTTGCCACCAAGACGTACTCAATTGATAGCAGTTTTATTGATAACAGTTTATTTCAAATTAACGTCACTCTTTCACTTGGTGGTAGGACTTTGTGCAAACCCGTCTGGGTAGGTACCCACTCATCAGATATTCTACCGCCAAACAACAGTAATCAGTATTGTTATGTTCCGGTTTGAAGGGTGAGTGAATATTTCTTACATTGTCAATGGGCAGTGGTGACCACTTACCATCAAGTGGCCCATATGCTCGTCCGCCAACCTATAGGTAAAAAAAGTGAAGCAGGAACGGCGCTGAGTAATTTGTTTTTAACATAAAACGATAAAAACAATTTTTTAAATTCAACCTAAATTTCGCTTCGCAATATCTCTATTTACGAGCGGATGCATAAATATTACACTAAATCATATAATAATCGGGTTCGGAACGATTCAATAATTTACTAAAATGACATTCCTATCATTCATTCTGACGAATGGAACGACTGAATCAGCCACCCACAGAGCACTATATCGTTCGAATTTAGAAGTCACACCATTCTTTAATTTTATAGTGTTTCCCGGATACTTTAATCATTAATAATAGCTACTTTTGTAGGTTAACGGCTACGTAAAAAATATAAAATTTAAATATTATGATATTACAAACTCGTAATATTATTTTTATCGTAAGTGTATTTAAATATTAATGTCGGAGAAATTAGAGTATATTAAGTTATTACGTGACGCATTTAGATAACGTTCTGAACAATTTTATTATTTCAAATGCGTCTGTCTAAGTTTGGCACATAAAACTATAAGCCAAATCTTAAATGTTATCTTTGAATGTGTAAATTGTGGCTTAATAGCGGACACCGTTTTTATCTGTCATTGCACCTGTTAATGTCCCACTTCTGGGCAAATGCTCGTGATCTCAAGGAAATATCGGAGGCTTATATAACGCTGTGTGTGTTAATTAATTTATATGTAGAAAATTCAGACGATACGTTCAGCTTTCCTCAATATACATATTATTTTCCTTCACCGCTGTGCGTACGAAGATTTATAAAAACTAATAAAGTTCATGAATTTCAGTAAAAAAATCCGACAAGCAGTTGGATTTTAAACTGGGAATGTTCGATTAATATTCACATATTTTATTCACTGGCCATTTACATACGCTAATTATATAAAAAAGAATGCATATTTTTTTAAATTTAATTTTTTATGTTAGCGTACATGGTAAAAAAACAGGCTTAGGATCTGATGGTTCAGCCCAATCTCTATTACATATAGTATCAAATTATCAATTTATCATGGTGACCAATGACTTATCCATTGAGTCATATTAGCTTATTTACACTTTCTGGAACAGTAAACGCCTGTAGACGTCATAACAATAACTTAGTTAATGTATTTATACTGTCCCTTGAAGTATTAATACACTGTTGTTAATCATCATTTTTAAACTTTCTGATAGGCACCATTTTATGCTTCACCACCTTCGAAATGTGGATTCAATGGGGAAGAATGGTCAATAAACTCATCTCAATTTCGCAACCACCATTGAAGCTGGACAGTTAAGTGACAAGTGTAATTACATCATAGCGGGCGTCGATTAAGAACGTCATCAGTAAAAGCAGGACAGATAAATCAGCTATATGATACATGATCACGACCACACACGACGCTGACAACAGGGGGCAATTTGTGGTAATTTTCTTTTACCAACATTTCATCATGAAATAGAAAGGAAGTAAAAAATATATTGCATTTGATGTTGATATAATATATGATATTTGGATTGCAATCGTAGTTTCAATCTCTTAAGAACTATCAGAACAATCATTTAATTGTCATTTCGTTTCTACCGAGAAGTAAACACAGTAATAATTAATTTGTGTTTATAATTCGTCTCGTGCTCGGCGGTGAAGGAAAACATTGTGAGGAAACCTGCATGTGTGCATGCAATTTCAAAGAAATTCTGCCACATGTGCATTCCACCAAGCCGCATTGGAGCAGCGTGGTGGAATATGCTCCAAACCTTCTCCTCAAAGGGAGGAGGCCTTAGCCCAGCAGTGGGAAATTTACAGGCTGCTAATGTGTTATTAATTAGTAAAAATAGTTTTCTGTAAATGTCTCGTAGGTGTATAAATGTCTCCACTGTAATATAATGTAACTATTCATAACCGATTAAACTCAGATTAAAGTAACACTTGTTTCTTGTATTATCCTTGTCATTTTGTATTTGACAATCAATAATCGATTCAAACGACAATAGTTGTCATGTAATAGTACTTCGATTGATTATCTTTGGTATTTGATGATCCGCTATTTGTATTGAATGTAATTAGTGTATTGTAACATTCTAAAGCATAGTAAACTTAACATTTGGAATAATAAATCTTCTGGCATCTTGCAACAAACCTAACAAAACAATTCATCTATCTAATCCGTTCTTACATTGCAATCTATCGCGGCCAATAAGTGTTAGGAATAAACACACGTTGAGCAATAATGTCTGAGATTTAATATAGGTATATTTTATAACAAATTTAATGTACTCCTTTTGTTGACCATATAATATGTACTACATAACAAATACAATGTATGCTAATTATAAATATCAGCACAATGTATATAAGTATCAAAATTATAAATATATTTAATAAAAATCTTTATCGCACTATAAAAATGAACAATAAGTTTGAATAAAGAACATGTCAATTTTCGAATACGTCCATTTATTAATAAATATTAAAATATAGTATAAACATTATTTGTTTCGTTATAATTGCTCTTTAATGTAATAAATTTGTCTCACGATAGTCTTGTCAACAATGAAGACAGAGCCTTACAAGCGACGCGAAGTAATTCCCCACGGCCAATATTTCATGGCCGGCTGTAATACGAATAATCAACGATCGACAAGTTACATAAATAACAGCTTGTAAGCTGGCGAAAGTTAGATACTGAATAGCGGTTTGCCTGCTATATGTTAAGAGTTGTTTAAAACACATTTTGTTTATGGGAGAAATTGTTTATATCGGGTACTTGGTGTTAAGTTATTTATTTGCTAGAAGCAGTTTCCACTTACATGTTTATACTGTTAACGGCTATTTCATTGAGTCACATTAACGATAAATTTTATATTGTTTGTTTTTAGTCGACTACAAAAACTTTCAACGTATATTTAGTTTTTTTATTTATAATAAATGTTAAGCAATGTACCTCCTACTCGATGTATCTGTAGCTAATTCATCTTAACCGCAGATAGCGGATACAAACCCGGAAAAACATCACTGAGTTTTAATGTAATTTTTGTTTATAATACATTTATTCTTCAGTTTTTAATGTAATAATAATTTTGCCACAGCCCGCGTTGATGCAGCGTGATGCAATAACCTCCAAACTTTTTCTTAAAGAACAGAAGAGGCTTTTGCCCAACATTGGAATAATAACTGGGTGTGACTTTCTTCGGTTTAATTTAGGTACAAGTAATGAGTATATCATTACAATGAGACCATGGTTACTAATTCTTTATTGAAAAACCTATAAAATTCTCAACTCTCCCAATTCCCTAAACTGAAAATTATTATTAGAACAATTATTAAAAGTACGTTTACAATATTATTGAATTACAATATTTACAATTTCAGGTCAAATAATATTATAGTAGCTCTTCGCTCTACGTTTACGATATACCATTTCTGACACACAGATCGTTTCCAATAAATTGGTATATTATGACACAAGAAGTTTAGTTAAAGTGCTAGTAACAGTTCGCTCGGTTAATTATATGTGTTACTATATAATCATCGGAAACCGCAATGTTCCTGGTATTACAACACGTGTTCAAGCTACGAACATCTCATTAAAACGTCGTTAACCCATCATTTTAATTTCCACTGTAATTTATTCTTTACCTCGACTGGTTTAAGTACAATGGTTATTTTAATGACATATTAATTCCTAATGCTGAACTATCTTGATTTTGTGAAAAAGTATTCGCGAACATGCCTTGGATTATGTTCTGTGCAAATTGATTTTTCTATGTCTTTTCAAAATTTATACAATATTTCGTATTATAAATATATACCACCCACTCATCAGATATTCTACCGCCAAACAGCATTACTCTGTATTGTTATGTTCCGGTTTGAAGGGTGAGTGAGCCAGTGTAATAACAGGCACAAGGGACATAACATCTTAGTTCTCAAAGTTGGTGGCGCATTGGCGATGTAAGGAATGGTTAATATTTTTTGTAGCGCCATTGTCTAGGGACGGTGGTGACCACTTACCATCAGGTGGCCCATATGCTCGTCCACCAACCTAGAGATATAAAAATATTTAATGCAAAACATCTTTAATCTGTACTGATCAGCGTGGAGGCATTTTTGTAATGCCTACCTAAATAAACTACTACACAAATTGATACGAGACTTATACCACAAGATGCACCTCGTTTTGGAGAAGGTTTATTAAACCTATATTATGATTGTATTAAGATCTGTGTCCAATATGACGAGCATAACGTATCATAGAAAACTAACAAAAGTAACAAACTCATTCTTTAACTAGTTGAGGTCGTGGTGTGTTATAAATTTATGGTTCAGAACATTTTTATGTTCCTTTTCACTTTAAAAATAATTTAATCAACATAATGGATCTTTGTTTAAACGTATTACTTTTCCCTGCTCTTGAAACCTAATACGTAATGGGTACTTTAGTTTAATCAATTTGAAATCTAGTAGTTGCTAGGCCAGCAAACTTTGTGAGGGAATCGACATGTTATTTCATTTCTTTACTTTTACTTCGAATGTGATGCATTACATAATATTAAAAAGTATGCCATTATAAAAAGATGACGGCAACTTTAATATCCGTCATAAATACGAATCATTCAATAACACAATATCGTAATAAATAACTTTATTATTTATATCATAACATACACAGTTCGCCGTAATACGTTTAGTCTGGTAATCACTCAAATGAGGTCGAAATTTATATAGACATCTATATTGTCAATAATCTAATCTAATGTACATTTTATTGGCGGTAATTGCTGTGAAATCGTTATTGCTCTGAAAAGTTGTTATTCCCTACGTAGTTTGTCATAACATCGGAACAAGGAACAACATAGAAATGGCTTAAGTTATTCCGTGTCTTGACTAATAGTTTAGATGTTAATGTGAGTTTGTTGATTTGTTACGCTTTTACATCTTAACTATTTAACCGATCATCATGAAACTTTGCATACTCAGGGGCACAGAAAAAGAAATGGCTACGTCTCTCCCTCCACGCGGGTAAAAACGCCTATTATATTTATGCAGAAATTGGTAAAATTCAATTAGTATTCATTAATGTTATGGATCCATTCTGAGTCTCTTTCGTTATCATCATCGAGCCTCTTATTGTTTAGTCGTCTCCTACTGTTTCTTCTAACTGTATGTATATATATATATCTAGCTGTGTACGTATGTATGTGACGGAACTCTGTTCAAAGTGTTGGACCGATTTCGATACAAAAAAAAAATGTATTTGAGTGGCCCAGTGGTTAGAACGCGTGCACCTTAACCGATGATTTCGGGTTCAAACCCAGGCAGCCACTACTGAATTTTCATGTGCTTAATTTGTGTTTATAATTCATCTCGTGCTCGGCGGTGAAGGAAAACATCGTGAGGAAACCTGCATGTGTCTAATTTCAACGAAATTCTGCCACATGTGTATTCCGCCAACCCGCATTGGAGCAGCGTGGTGGAATATGCTCCAAACCTTCTCCTCAAAGGGAGAGGAGGCCTTAGCCCAGCAGTGGGAAATTTACAGGCTGCTAATGCTAATGCTAATGAGTGGGAAGGGAAGCTTGTATTTACAAACCTACATAATATGTATATATCATAGATCTCAATGCCAATTTTATACTTTTAGTATTGCCAGTATCACCCCCCCCCCAACGTACTCGGATCAGAATAATATGACCATTATTAAAGAGAGCTTTCCTTCCTGAATTAAAATAAGTAAATATTATTAGATAATAATAGACATGTGAGAATACCACTTCCGATCAAGCGTTTATTCCGTGATAATAATGTACTATTGTGTCTCTCTAATGGGTGTTGATTATAAGGGAGGCTTGTCCCGGGACCACGGGGTAATGACGGTAAATTATAGTGAGTTTGCTTTGTAGCATTTAATGACGCATTTGAACCACTTATAAATAACACAGCTGACGAAATTACAGCGAGTGCCGCCTACGAGGAATAAACAATTGTGTTCGCGTGTTTTTATGAAATAAACGTTCTGAGCGTGATGCTCTGATGCGTAATATTGTCAAGCAGATTGCAAATCGTGATAATATTAAACTGTAACGTTAAATATATGTGTATGAGTAAAAATCCAGAGCTTCAATGTTTGACCTTGAGTACGAGCATAATGTACCAAAACGTGTTCTTTATTTATTTGAAGCTTGAAGCTAAAAAATATCGTAGATATTTGTTGACTTTGAAGCTGGATATATATTTTCATTGTACAATATATACAGTACATTGTACTCTTTTATTAAATTGTTAAAAAATAGTCACTTCTTATACGTTTGTGGGGTAATCTCGTTAGAATCTACATTTCGAACCAATGTTCGCTTTACGTTTAATATAAGAAGGTAAAGAGCTTACAAGCACCTATTTAAATAAAATTATTTTGATTAAGATTTCTGGCGTCTAATAACGATTTCAATAATCGTCATCATATTTCTCATCACCGTCATCACATTACACACTTTTTTTTTTATTATTAAATTACAACATCCACGCTCACGGCTCACAGTTGCCCGTGCCTTTTTTTACATTTTATTTTGCCGTTATTTTATATTTTTACTTAACATCAGCAGATCTTCGCTGGACTTCGAGCTTGTCGTCTTCTTGGAAGACGTGGCCCACACTGACACATTTTTTTTTTCAATTTAAATTAATATATAAATAATCCATAATAAATAATATATGATAATGTATAAAAATATTGTATATAGTAGTTGTTTTTTTTTTTTTTATTCTTTTTACTGCAATTACTGCTCCGTGCTCGATCAGAGAGAGCACAGCCTCGGCGACTCCGATGTCGCGTTTATGTATACATTATTCACATTAGACATTTCATACATTTAACTAATTTGTTTAAAACTTTGAAGCCACGAATCGATGACGTCACCCAAAAAAAAAGGAAAAACGAAACGGTGTTTCATCAATAGTATTTAATAAACATAGAAAGATATAATCCTAAAAATTTATAATAATACACAACGGATACGTTCACATTAGATCTTAATAAAGTTGATATATGATAAGTTACATAAACGGCTATATTAATCAGCTTCAAGTCATGAATAATTCATACATTATTTAGAAGCTGTATAGGATAAAAGTGATCTATCAACGTACTTCTTATCTTTGTCGATTAGTCTTTATAACCAGCTATCGAAATGCATCAAGGTTTGTGTAATATAAATTTGATTTGAAGATCTTATTGAATCATCAATAATATGTTGCATTGGACCATGACGGACGGTATTTAAAGAGTTATTCAAGTTGATTATTTTTATATTAACTGTTATTTCATAATTTAATCATTATTTTTTTTATATATTTTATTTACTTATTGATCTTGTGTTTGTTTGAATATGATTGATTACAGTTGAATTAAAGATTAGCTGTGATTTGAAAAGTTAGGCAATGTTACTCCAGCAATTTTTTTTGTATATAATAATAATAGTTTACATCGTTGAACTGGTAATATCTCCAAAATATATATAACGTGACGCGGTTACTTTGGTTGTTGGTTTGGATAATTAATGAATCGAGTAGTTGGCAATAATGATGGATGGCTGATTTACTTTTAAGAGCGGGTCACCCCGAATGGAGTTGTAAGTGTCATGGCAACGCGAGCCGTTATGTTTTGACAAGCGACTCGAATGCGATGGTTGCGTGCAAACCCATTTGCTCTTAATCGAGATTAATTATTATAATCCTTTGATATTTTTGTAGTGTACGATTATTGAATCTATTAATACAGTGATTAGACGATATTAAATACGTTTTATTTTGTAAATATCTCCATTTCACGCCCACATAGTCTTCCAAATGTCTGATCAATCTCCGAACCCAACTGTACGGCATTCTGCTCCTCCAACATATACAATATTGCTCTTTGTATGGCTTTTTAATACAATGCTAATCTATATGAAAATCTACTTGTTATTGTTTTATTTCCAAGGTAAGCTTATGACTAATATACGATACATTGGTACAAGATTGGAAATGGGTTAAGATCGACCGATCGAATTTCACTTCGGTCCAGTTCGAGTCAAAAGCACTTTTTATGGCATGTGTAGGCTACCGGGCAAATGGGCCAACTGATGGTAAGTAGTCACCACTGACCCTGGGGGCATTGGTGCCGTATTTTTTTTTACCATTCCTTATCCTTGGCTCTTCGGTCATCGTCAGTGGGCCAACGACCTTGAGAACTAATATGTTAGTTCCCTTGTGCCTGTAGTTACACTGGCTCGCTCATCTTCAAACTGGATTACAACAATATTAGGTATTGCTGCTTGACGGTAGAATGTATAATCGTGGTTGGTACCTACACATAGTAGATTGCCCGGAGAACAAAACTTTAATAAAGTGCTCGAATCAACCGAAAATCACCGTTACCAATTTTACTCTTATTTTCAATCATTTTACAACATTTACTTAACATTAAAACAAGTTATATGTTAAAAATATTAATAAAACATACAATGAAAAATTAGCTTAACTTATTACCAATAGAAGCAGTTTGTATGTTATTAATTTAGTATTTTTATACATTAACAAGGACACAACGCTCGATTATGTAATACCCACATCTTTTATGATATAATAATTATATACACATTATTTATATTTAACATAAGGCTGAACATTTATATATAAGGAGAATAAGCTGTTACGATGTCATTAGTTTATTTGCCATCCAGGTGGCCTTTTAGCAGATGTCTGTTTATACTATAAAATAAAATAAATAATTTCTTTGAATATTTAAAAATAGAACAAAAACCTTGTCAAGAAACACCCCGTAAGTATTATTTTAGTAATTGCCTAAATAAATTCATATCGAACAGTTGCAAATAATATAAAACGCGTCACAATTATTCGATTCTATCGAGCATCGATCAAAGTTTAATCTGAATTAATTAACGTGTCCCAATAATCGCCCGGCATCTGTCAAACGTGTTTTCATTCAGTCATTGATTACGATAATCGATGTAAATCAAAATTTAATACCATATTATCAGCTTAGAATGATTTCAAGACAGTTATTACGATACAGACGTTATTGATCAGGCGATAACGTACTAATGTTCTATTTTAGTTAAACATAGAATTTATTCGTATAATAACTATTGAAAATAAACAGTTGTTTTCATTTAAATATACAGCGCTTTATGATCAGATTACGCAATAGTTTCATTTGCAATATGTATTGTTTTAAATCAGGGATGAATCGATACGCCTTTTTGTCGATACGATACCGATACCGATACACTTATCGAATTTAAATAAAATAAAATAAATGTAAGTAGACAGGTTGATTGATTATTTTTATTTAAAAAAAAAAATTAAAATAAAACGTTACAGACTTGGAATGTGAATATTGGTGATTAAGCTCAGTAATTAAGGTTCATTAATAAGAGTTAGTAACTAAAAAAACATTATTCAAGTTTTTGTTTGAAAAACAAAGTATTATCTCGTTTGCCGATATATCCGAAAACCTGCTGTATCGCCGATCTATCGGTATCGGTATCGGTATCGGATACATCCCTATTTTAAATACAATCGATAAATATCTAAGACTACATTACCCCTTATAACATATATAATTAAATAATTGCTGTCGCACTTTAAAAATATTGATACGTTGAATAAAAATAAAAACAGAGATCATTATTATTAAATATCTTAAAATAAATGTAAAAGTAATTTGAAGTTTATTTTTCAGTGGGACGAAAATGACCTCTCGGCCTCATATACATAAGGGTTAAATAAGCGTAAAAACGTTCCAGAGCACGTTAATAGTTCTTCATTGTTAACGTCTTGTTGTTGACATGTAATTACGATAAATAATTTGATGTATGTTACTTATTGACGAATTACACTAAGCTGATTTTAAAATTAAAACATAATTAAATTAATTTTAAATATCAAAATAAAATAAAACGTGTATTTTTTCTCGTATTTCAGTTTACATTCGACTTTATCCATCATAACGTTATAATTATAATAACATCGATCAATCAAAACATTTACTCAATTAGTTTAATTACACGATAAAAAATCCAAGTGTATTGTAATATACACTTAATATCAAATAGTTTAAAGCATAATTTCATTTGAATTGTATAATAATTATACTGTTTTATACTTTTCAAGGTATAATAGCACTGGATAAAAATGTATATGTATGTTATTTAAGACTAATGACAGACGAAAAAATACGCGATGCTAATCTAAAGATATCGATCTCGGTACCTGTAATTACAAGATTAATTATACTTGCATACAGCAAAACTGAGTACTGTTTGATTATAGAATAACTTACACAGTCCTTGACATTAGTAAACTGAATTATTTGTATCCAAATCTAAACAACATTACTATTTAAATATATAGATATTGAAATAACAAACGATCAAATTTAATGGTTGTTAAAACATTTTTTAATAAAATTTTAATAAAATCTAATTTGAATAATATGTTTTTTTTTAATACGTATCTTAATAAGTTATATAAGTAGTTAAATATCGAACGAGATCCAGTAATGATAAAATTTATGCATTTTTGTCAATTCCGATAGATAGTAACAAGCCTCACCGATGATTTTATTCTTAATAACAAATTGATATTTGTTTAGAGTATTTTCTGATGGTTGCAGATGGTCACCGATGTTGATACGGCTCGCTTAGTATATTTACAGTAGTTACTTTCACAGTATAATGTCTTTCACGGTATTGTGCTGCAGAAAAGAGCTATTCTCAAAATATATAACCTAGCGAGTACAGAATTATTGAGGCATAAATTTAAAGAAGTTCCGTATTGTTATGTATGTATGACAAAATCTTAACGCTTTTGTAAGAAAATGTGATACTCATATCATTGGTATAAGGGACAAACACAAACTTGTTACTCCTGTTACTCGACTGCATAGAGTTAGTAACTCTTTTGTGGGGCATAAAAGAGTTACTAGAGTACACTGAAGGTTCTACAACAGGATCCCAGAAAGCGTTCAAAATGGCTCTGTTGTCAAATTCCAAAACAAAAGTTAAAGAACGCTTGTGAGTGAAAGGTTATTGTACAATTAGTGAGTTCATGGTCGATAGCACACCTTGGGAATGAAACGATCGCCTCCTGGCTATTTCTTTTTTAAATTATTACAAATTGACAAAAACAAAAATACCAGCTGAGTTTCTTTCGCCGGTTCTTCTCAGGTCAGAGTATTTTCGTTTACAAACCGGGGGTACTGTTTAATTTGCCAATCATAAGTAAGTGTATTGCTTCGATATTGAATAAAGGAATTTAATTTGATTTGTGCAAGCCGTTCTGGGTAGGTACAGTCGTGTTGCGGTTTGACGTGAGTAAGCCAGTGTAACTACAAGGGATATAAGTTCCCAAGGTTGGTGGCGCATTGGCGATATCCCTATAGACATCCCTGTCTATGGGCACTGACTAGCACTTACCATCAGGTATTTTCCTATCCGCTTACATATGCCATAAAAAATGTGTTAAAGTAGACAACGCAATTTTACTTAAAAAATGGCCGCAGTTTGTTCAAAAAATGTCAGTCTGATACGCAAGACCTGCTGTCATATTTTAAAGTACGCACATAAAAAATAACAGACAAGCTTCGGTAGCCAAGTAACGACACAATAAATAAACTTCATGTCGCCTGACTTGGCCCCTGGGATCAATTTGTCAACGTCACGACGTTCCTCCTTGTGATAAAATTTTAATTTGAGTTATTAATGTCATCGTCTTAATTACTTACAAATTCTGATGTAAGATTGTCATCTATGTATAATGTATAAAAGTATTAATGTAACGATAGTATTCATCGCGAAGGGAAAACTGTACCCGTTTTAAAGCATATTGTCCACATTGATTTGGCAGAGTGAAGTTAATATGGAAACGTAATGCAGAGTGGAATTTTAAATATTTGTGTGAGACATATCTCCACGTAGTGTAGAACAAAGTCGTTTCCTACTGTCTGTACCCTTAGATCTTTTTAAATACGCAACGGATTTTAATGCAGTTTTATTCTATCAATAGAGTGTTTTATTATTATATTTGTTCTACAATCTAAACGCTGTACATACCCTTATTGTATCAGTGTAAAGTCGGGATGGTTAAGTTATAAATACAAAAAATAAATCATTAACCCTTTTTCGCCAATGATTTCAATAATTTTCACATAGGTATTTTGTTGTTTATTAAAGAAAGCTAAAATTTTTTTTTTTTTAACGGGGCGAAAACGATCCCTTCGGCAGATATGGGGTAATTGTTAACGATCATACTGCCAATGTCAAACAAATAATTATAATTTTGTATGACATGACACATAATAAAGCTAAATATAATTTCTTTTAGTTATAGAATGCTTACTATTAATTTATTTTTATTAGCAATAAATTACGTTCGAATTTCGAACACTTGGCGACCACTGGAAGTTATAATATCTACATTATATAATATTTATGTAAAAACAACCTACAAATTTAATTAAAATAATGTTATAACAATTATTACTTAAGGGTAAAGATTAAATTATTATAAAGTGTGATATATTTTAAACATAATGTTATATCGAGGGTATCAACTCCGTTCGTAATACATAAAGAGACTTTTTCAAGTAACAAAATGCAAGCTCTCATATCCGACAAGCGTATGAATAAATCATAGCACGCCGTGATAAAGTGGCCGTGTTTATCGGAACGGTCATTTATCACTCGGGACCAGGATCGCTTGACCTCCCACGTTATTACATTTCCTTTTGCAACATAGATCACTTATAATGGTTTATTTCCATAGTAGCGATAAATTCTTCCTTCTCAGCTGTTTCGGTTAAAATCAGTGCTTATAATGTAAGTCGCTTAATGCGTTATTAAATTTAAACATGAAGACCAGATTAAAATCTATTATACGGTCGACATCGATTGTCAATCGGTTATTACCCGCATCGAATATTTATCTTATCATAACAGATACGTAAATTAGTTTTAATTATTAGTCTGAACAGAATTCGATTTTCAAATTTAGTAGGCCTTTGATTGTGTGCAACACGATACTTTGGTCAGGAAGCTACGTCATTATGGAATTAGGGACACTGCACTCAGTCTTCTGATTTCGTATCTGAGCAATCGGATTCAGAGGGTTGATGTAAATGGAAAGAGATCTCCCGGGTCTCCAGTTATTGTGGGGGTCCCTCAAGTATCAATTCTTGGACCATTTCTCTTCCTTGTTTATATAAATGACCTGCCACATCTCCTAGGTGATAAACTCGAGATAGTATTGTTTGCTGATGATACTTCTTTAATTTTTAAAATAAAAAGACGTCTTTCAATATATGATGATGTGAACAATGCTCTCTCTGAAATAGTAAATTGGTTTAGTGTTAATAATTTAATGTTAAATAGTAAAAAGACAAAATGTATTAAATTCACTACTCCCAATGTAAGATGTGTCAAAATGAGAGTACTTTTAAACGGGGAAGCATTAGATGTTTTAGAATCAGAACAGAACAGAGTTCCTTGGTATGACAATAGACTCTATGCTCCCATGGGGCCCCCATATAAATAAATTGGCGAATAGACTCAGCTCTGCAGCCTATGCGGTAAAAAAAATTAGACTTTTGACTGATGTGGATACGGCTCGCCTTGTGTATTTCAGTTATTTCCACAGTATAATGTCGTATGGCATCCTACTCTGGGGTAATGCAGCTGACATTAATACCATTTTTGTACAGCAGAAGAGGGCTATTCGTGCAATTTATAACCTGGGCCCAAAAGATTCGTTAAGAGGTAAATTTAAAGAAATTAAAATGATGACTGTCGCTTTTCAATTTGTTTTTGATAATGTTATGTATGTATGCAAAAACATAAATGATTTTCCCAGAGCGTTTGTGTGCTAAAGGATATTACAACACTAATGACTTTTTACAGATTGGGAATGAAATGATCGCCTCCAGGCTGTTTCAAATAACTAAAATATAACTATTATTGTACATGTGTGATGATTTTTATTTATGTTATTCTGATTAAGAGATGTTAACACTTTTGCATGGCGGTTGGCTGGTTGAAAAAGCAGTCAATCACGATCGAGCTCAGCTAAACTATTGGATGATCGCGCACATTTTGATGTGACAGAAGGAAGTTGGAAAAAAAGAAGAAGGGTGACTGGTGTCAGACTGGGGACTCAACGGGGTTATCTTGAAATGAATTGTGCCGATTAAACCTATTGTGTTAAAATAAAAGTATTTACAACTAATTGAACTGAGTTTGGATTTACGAAATATGCAAAATGGAAAAAAAAAAAACCCGCTGAGTTTCTTTCGCCGGTTCTTTTCAGGTCCGAGGTATTAAATTCCGAACCAGTGGTAGATTTTTGACTATCAATAAGCAATTGTAAACACTTCTATATTGAATAAAGATTTTTGACTTTGACTTTGACTTTTGAGTAAATCATAAATTTTTTCAACGAATAATTTTTTTAATTGAAATCAAAAAAGTTGACTCCTTGAACCGAAATATATCAACAGTGATGTGTTTACACTGAGGAATGGATAAAAAAATGATTAACGTTTCTATTGAAGTATCATGCTTAAATCTGAATACATTGTAACCACATTTAAAACAATAAGCATAAGGTTTAATTTACTTTGTTGGAATTTTATTTCTTTGTCATCTGTCAATACTTTTTGCGGGACACAGATATTGATTAAAAAAAATTGCATCAGTCGTATTTTGCTAACGGCAGCTCTACATTGCTGTTCCGTAACACTTATTTAGAATTAATACAATTCAAATACACCAATGTATTTATAAATTTGAAACATTTTAAAAAATGTTTCTTTATCTTCATTAATTAAATAATATGTGACTTATAAAATATTTATGATAAAAATGATTGATGTATTTAAGTTTTGAATTCAATTAGTGTTAATAGGCTGTGTCCTGATTATTATTTTTGAAGTTGTTTGATCAACAAGTTTAACTACTTGGACACGACTTTACTTGCAAAATTGTTTGATTTTGGACTATAATGTTTATCTATCACTTAGATGTTTATTAAGATTCTAAATTGAAATGTGTCATTGTGATACTAGATATTATTTTTGGCAGCATAGATTTATAATAGATAGATAAATAACTGAAAGACATTGTCGAAAAAAAAAGCAAAGTTATGAATTTAAAAAAAAATGTTATGTGATGTCTTTAAAATAATATGCATAACATAATAGTTATACATCTATATTATTTAACAGGATTACTTTCAATATAAAACTGGCTTTCTCACTTTAATCTCAACAACTTTTATCAGTGCTTTTATGGGATGGTACATTTCTGCACAACACAATTCATTTGTTTTGACACATATAAATTTCAGGCTTTCGAGATATCATATTTGATTCTTTTAATAATTAATATGTGTTGATGTTCAGGGATGATATATTAATTTAATTGTTATTTATTAACATACCTATTAATGTTATTATTTAATTAGTACAAAGGGTAATTACTGATATTATTGTCGGTGATTCTCAGTAGAATCTACATCATCGACGTACATCGATAGTTTTATATTTTATATAATCCAGCAAAACGTTTAGGAATGATTTATAGGCGAATGGAAAATCAACAAACGTGACGCTGCTAGAGTAAGAGATATTACTATTGAAATATTTGCTATAGTTAAGTATGTTTTCAATAACATAAATTTATTAGAAACTTGACATTTGTACGTTATGTTTAATTTGAAAAGGAATAAATCAATATTTTATGATGTACACTTTCCTCAGTCTAATTAGAAATATTTTATTACCCAACGATAACTTAGTAGCTTGTAAAAGAGTTTATTTCAGTATATTTAATTTATATGTGTTGTGGATTTATTTATTTATACCGTCATTAACATAGCGTTTATACTACATCATTGAATAGAGAGAGAGAGAGGCGAGACTTTCTATGATGCAATATGGATGTTGGAAATATTTTAATAAAGCTCTTTTCGCTTGTGTCGGGTTTGCCACCCCATTGCGTTATGAAAGTAAAGGAACACCAAATGCACCAGAGCTTGCACTACATGTCCTGCGCAGATGGCTAGTTTCCCTGGAGGCCGCCAAGGTCGCAATCCATCACAAGGAAATCATTTCGTCAGTGGAAAAGAAGAAAAGCTCAAGTGCCGGAATGGCACTATTGGAAAACGATGTTTACTTACATAACTTTAAATCTCATTTTCCAAAACATTTCTTCCTCATATGAAAATAACAGTAACAGAACAAAATATCGAATTAAATTCTAACCCGTGATGGCATTTTTGTCAAGTCTTCTCCATCAGGGAAGAGGAGGTTTTGCCCAACCGTATATTTACCGTATATTTACGAGCTAATAAAAACTTATTGCTTAATAGCTTTTGATTAAAAATATAGCGGCCAGAATATAATAATATTATATTAAACCTACATAATTCTAAAACTACTGAATAGATATAAATTAAACAGCAATACTTGCTATTGTTGTTTACTGGTTTGAAGGGTGAATGCCGGTGCAGCAACAGGTGCAAGGGCCACCAACCTTTAGAACTGAAACTTTATATACATTTTAGTTCCCAAGGTTGGTGGCGCATTGGTGATGTAAGGAATGGTGAATATTTCTTACAGCACCAATGTCTATGGGTAGTGGTGACCATTTGCCATCGTCTGCCAAGTCTCATAATGTGTCAATGTATTTTTAACAAAAAAAATGGCTGCAATTTCACCATAGCAAATATTGTCCAGCTCCTTTAAAAGTTTTCATGCGATCTGTCAACGTATGTTCTGACAGAGAATATTTTCAACTTGGTATCGATAATAGGGAGGAGAAATAACGTATAAACGCTTCAATAAATTCCATAGACATGACCTTGTCACCGTTTGATCAATACATACGAATAATAAATTTTTAAATGTCAGATTATTTCGAAATATCTGATATTAATTTAATGTGTCTGAGTACTGAGTAGCCATCGAAATAGTTTTGGTGCACCAAAACCAATACAACCTTTATTTTTATTCTTGTTTGTCTGTCTATTTGTTTCTGTTTCGAACAAAACGATTCAAATTATGGATGTAAGCATTATTATAAGCTACCGTTTAGTATTAATAGTTAATTAGTATCTATATTTATGACAAAGGTATGTTACGGACAGGCGGCCGCACCTGGTGGTAAGTGGTCACCACTGTCCATAGACAATGTCGCTGTAATAAATATTAACTATTACGTACATTCCTCAATGCACCACCAACCTTGGGAACTAACGGTATGTCCCTTGTAAATTTTAGGCGTATTGTAGTTAGTGTAGGCACTAAACTATTATAAGGATATTGTCTGTTACGCTTTGACGTCTTAACTACTCGACCGATCATCATGAGTTTTATATAAACGCTGTACAAAACTACGTATGATACTCACACCTGATCCTCTACCCTCTCTAGAGAAACTACGGACGTCTATTGATATCCTTATTACAAAATCGCTGGGCACAACTAGTTTAAACGCATAGACAATGTATTCATTGGTTACATTACAACGCTATTCGTTCATTAATAACAAATTCAACAATTAATACACCTATATGTTGTGAGTATAGTTTGTCATATGTACGTATGGCAAACAAAAGCCGGTGCGGTAATTACTCAACACCGGCGGCGCGATACCGATGGACTTTGATAAAACGGCCAACCTACTTGTTTAACACGATTTATTACCTGCGAGCCGCGAGCAGAGCTTCTACGTCCGTTACAAAGATCGCGAATTTTGGACAGGATATTGTATTATGATAATATTATAAATAGATTTTAATCAAAGAGAGATCAGGACTTGTAGCTAGGATGTATGTATATATTTAATTATTCATCGACATATCTCTTGCACTTGCTTGAAATTTAATTTGAATGTATTTTTTAAGTGACTTCAAATTTAATACCATATTTAGATCCTGAATATCCAATTCCAAATAATTATTATTTTTTATGTGATAGGCAGACGGGCAAATGAGCCACCTGATAGTAAGTGGTCACCACCGCCCATACAAATATTAACCATTCCATACATCACTCCAATTCGCGTGCACAAAGCCCTACGACCAAGTAAATTAAAAATGTTATATGTACTATTAAATGTATTCAATTTGTTTTATAACAACAACATATCATTTTGTATGTATTACTACTTACATAATAGTACTCTGCTTTATATTCTGTACGTAAAACAATAAGTGAAATCACGATGAAACATATCGTAATCACAATGATTTATATGCAAAGATAACAATCGCTAGTGTAATTACAGACGTCTGGGATATGCCCAATGGTTAGCGGCGCATTGGCCAAACAATGGCGAACGTTACCATCGCTTATATATCTGGCTGTCTTCGTGAAAAAAACACTAATATACCTAACTTAATATTATATAATACTAGCTAATTCTGTGGCTCTACCAGTGCGATATTTATAAAACACAAACTTCCAACCCCAGTTTCACTCCCTTAGGAGTGGAATTTCGTAAAAATTCTTAGCGGATGCCTACACCCTATAAGGAACCTACCTGCCAAATTTCAAATTTGTAGGTGTTATATTTTCTGAGATTTCGTGGTTAATCAATGGGTGGTATTTCGCTTTTACGTAGATTATCATAACTCAGGGATGGGGTTTTGGAGGAAGATCAAACAGTATCTTTGAAGTATTAGTGTAATAGCGATAGCCATATAATGTAGTGGCTATCTTATCTTGAGTAAAAAGATGAGATGTCAGCACCAAGAGTAACATTCTGCATTCTACAAATGAAATAATCTTTTAGACTATCTGCAGCAGCCTCAGTATTTGAACAGGTCAACGTTGAATACAGCCAAGAAGCTGGTGTCAATACTGAAGAGCGCTCAACACCAATATTAAAATTTCACCCCTCTTTCGAATAAATGTAAGTTTTGCTCCATTTCCTTTTAAAAATGCTAAAAAAAATTTGATCTTTTTCTTGAACTTTATTGATAAATGTATAAATAAATATATTGTGTATGAAGATAAAACTGGCGTGTATCAAAGCAATATGTCTTACGTTCTCAAATATGTCAACCTTTGACCTATTGACCTACGTGTGCGATGTGAAAACATTTTCATATCACCGATATATTTATATGTTTTATGGTTGGTTATGTTTGACTATGATTTTGTTTTTTTTCTGAATACTTTGACAACCAATTTTCGACTGTTTAAGCTGATTGTAAGTCACATTCAAAGAAGTTTTGACAAAATCATGTATCACGTAAATCATATGTTTTGGATTAACACTGATCTTACTATCTCTGTCTATATTCTCTCTAGGAGGTCCACTGGATACAGACGTGGGAATTAAGAGAAGAAGGCATGCCTCTCGAGGCATGGATGTGCAATACTGTCATTTTCCAAAATCAAAGCTACATCAGAGTATTTTTGGATAACAACGAAACAATAACTCTTTTAGCCTGATCTGGGATTTGAACTTGGCACTTTAAGATCTGCAGCTGAACTAGCTCATCACAGTGTGACCAATATTTAGTTAGTTCAGTTGCTTATATAATATGTAAGTAAGATAATAATTGATCATTTTAAAAAGTAAAAAATAAATATAGCTACTTTTGAAAATATTTATCAACAATAAACGTTATAAAGAAAGCAATTTAAGTACTATTAACAATGATGTTTGTTTAGTAATAAAACTTGATCTAATACTTTTTATACAGAAAGAACTAATTGTTTCTTGTCTTCACTATCGTCGAATCAGTTCTGCTTCACGCCTGGTTGCCCAATGCCACCTTGGCAGAAAATCAAAAAAAAAATTGACTGCGTAACCGGGCGTGTTTGAATTTATTTCTTTATTGTAATAAATCACGTTTACAGAACAAAATAGAAATATATATTGAAACAACAAACAGACGAACAGTTTTTGTAGAAAAGTGATGTACAAATTGGTACGAGTACAACCGAAGTATAGGCTAAGTATTATCTAAGAAATGATCAGTGTCAAAAAACTGCTATCACCTAATCAGGCAGTTCTGCAATGTATATTTCATTTTTTAATTATAAAATATACATTCAATTAAAAACGAACAGCGTTTAATAAGTATGTTGTTTATAGTAGTTTTAAAAAATATTTAGAAAATATTGCACTTTGTAATTTAGAATGAAGTAAGTTACTTAGAAAATAATCACAGTCATCCACCCACCCTTTTACTAATAATTCTTAATAAAGGAACTAGGTGTGTATTTTCTTCCGTATGTATATTTCATTTGATATTATTGAATGATGTCTCCTTGTCAATTCTTTTTAAATATAATACATTTTCCAAACATAAACTATACTGTGTTTAATTTAGATAGCAAGCCGCTCAAATGACTTACCACATCCAATGTTAATTCTCAAAGATTTTTCTCACATCGTGCCCTAACAGCGATGATCTATCAAGTTGTCTGCAGAAGATTAATGCGTGCGGATGATTGACGATTTGCGTTACGTCGCTCTAATGGTCAATGTGCGCCATTATTTGAACAAACATCGTACCTCCTTGCCAAATATGTGATTGCGTATACAATGTTGGATGTATTCGTACCAATATTTGGGCCAACATTGTTTAAATCTTGTCTGTAGTTGATTAATGTGGAAAAATATATTTAGTCTTGCAATCTGTGTTATTAGTAACGTCATTGTGTATCTGTGGAAATTGTCAGTAAAATGTATATTCAGAATTCGAATTTGTATTATTTGACATCTACCGAGGAGATCTACGTTTAGCTTTTACTAAGAAATTTTTTTTGTTGGAAGAGTAGATTTTTTATTTTATCCATCATTCACGAAAATGCTCAAGGTGGTGAGGATCCAACTCATCAGCAAATTAAATTATTTCTCAAGGTTTATTCTCACACAAGGGGACGGCGGTAAGTATTTTCCAAAATCTCTTTATGCAGATGACGTCCAAGTGAAATAAATGGGCTAAAGATAACTTAATACTGATTAAGAAATATTTTCTATAGGATCTTGGACTGAAGGACGAGTAGCAATTATCTTTCAAGGTGGTAGAAGATAATATCATCTTTCATGGGATAAAAAGTTTACAACTTTCCCAAAGACACTGACTCTGTATGCATAACCACTTCTCACCTTAGATATTATAATTCTCATTAAATACATCTATACAAAGTATTACTACTGGGCGGTAGATAAATTCTTTGAAACCCACTCAGATCAAGCCATACCACAACCAATGTGTTATTATTCATATGCTGAAGAGGTATAAGTGACCTAACCTTGCTCGATTGGGAGTTACCGAAAATATTCCGCGCGAAAACCATTCATTCTATGTCCCTTGTAATAACCGAGTAAAGTGAACGACCGTATGGTCGTTCCGCATAAAGTCTCGTATAGCACAGATTTATATTGTGACGGATAGGTTGCATCACATTTTTTTAGAGAATAAGTGAAATTCTTTGTCTGATGTTTGTAGATTAATAGATATATTATTAAGCTTTCCCGATAACAACGACCGAGGCAAAAGGAATTTCTCATACATTACACACCATACCTTAACATTAACAGCCTGTAAATTTTCCACTGCTGGGCTAAGGCCTCTTCTCTCTTTGAGGACATTTGGAGCATATTCCACCAAGCTGCCCACTGCGGGTTGGTGGATATCCATACCTTAATTTATTACTTTTAAATTAATTAACAATACAAACTAAGCAACTTATTACAGTAGTTGCATCATTTATACCTATAGTACTGGTTCCTAGGCTCTAGAACAGCAACTAATAGATACTAATAAATCATCTTCTTCATTTACTTCGTTTTAGAATAACAGATGATTCTCCATCAATTTATCATTGCCTGAAATGTTAACAAAATAAAATTATTATGTTATTAAATATAATTCATAAAACGTTCTTTGTTGAAATACATTTAATTGAACTTATTAAAATATCTTCATGACGACAAAATAATAGGTCAATAATACGAAACCACAGTCCGCAAAATGTATGATAATTATTGAATAATTTTGGACCTCGTGAGATTCTCATCTTAATCGTATAATATTACTTCAAATAACGCAATTAACTGCGTTAAGTTGAAACTATTGCGTGACGTTTAACACAGCGTAACGTGATGCTAAACTTAAATTACTGTCTGAGTAAAGTATGAGTAATAATATTTTAAAGACAATTTATAGCTAAGATTTGATATTCTATTAATTGGCTATTTTTTTTATTTTAACGTGCATTATTTATTTATTTAATTAAATAGGAATTTATTTAGAGAAATATATTGGTGAAAAAACTCGTTACTCGGTTCTTCTTGGTAAACTCTACATCTCTAGATAGAGAACAGGTAGCTAATGTTAAGCTATCAGCCATAATATATGGCTGATAGCTTAACATTTTATTGAATATTGTGACGAATCATGATTGTTTTATGATCCCTCCTGAAAAAAGAATATTTTAATTTTGTTACCTTTGTTTGTTTGTATCAACTTCCAGTTATTTACTTGCTTTAGAAGAGACAAGAAAATAAAGAAGAGAAAGATAAATAGCTATAAAATGCAAATGCAAATGTAATGTACGTAAGCAACTTAGACGTTGTCTGATTAAGTTGACACGCTTATACTTGAAATCGGAATACCTACAGTACAAAGTATTGACGTATGGCGATTGAATTGCGAGTGTCTGCACAAATCCGCACCACTGGGGAAGCTTTTAAATTTATTTATAATTCTTAATTATTCCGCATGGAGTTGACCAATATTTTTGTTAAAATCTTCGGGCCTCTGACTATTGTCAACAGTAACCCAAAAACAACACAGAGACTTTTATATATTATTTACGTTTAGAAATATTTGCTTTAACATATTTAATTGAATGTACAAATTGTAAGTGAACACGAAAAATACATTATTAAATAGTTGACCGAGTTAGGTTTTTATTCGAAAAGCTCCAGCTTGACA
Source organism: Vanessa tameamea (assembly GCF_037043105.1). Classification (NCBI taxonomy): domain Eukaryota; kingdom Metazoa; phylum Arthropoda; class Insecta; order Lepidoptera; family Nymphalidae; genus Vanessa; species Vanessa tameamea. Next base: position 3,076,315 of record NC_087315.1, on the reverse strand, counting down.
AGTTGTTCAAATGGCATTGCCCGTCACCGTGTCGCTACACGGCTGTTAATCACAAGACTAACGAAGATTAGGACCTAAATTGGAAGTGCTATGATTCTGATACCCTCGAATGATGAATAAAAAAATAATATCTGAATTAACTTGTATGTGTATGTGGGGCTAATGGCTAGGTTTATCAGCCAAGAGCGGAATACAGCAAGGGAGGGGCAACGGGTTTCAAAACGATCCCGTTGCCTCTCTGAATAGATATCGAGGACGACCATTGCAGAGATTTTGTTGGTTCTCCAAAGGTATTTACTCCGCGGCTATCTATCAAGGATTTAGATCCCGAGGACTCGAATTCAAAGCCCGAGTTGAGCCTATTTAACCCAATTAAAATGTAGTACTTCCACTTTTTTATCCTATTTACAAATTAAAGTCTAGTGCATATATAAACATAAATTTTACTAAATATATTAAATGTAAAGCTATTCGTGAGATCGGTATTTTGTCAAAATTAGATAAAATTTAAAAGTTTGGATCAAAGTCAAAAATCTTTATTCAATATAGAAGTTGCTATAATTTTTTTTTTTTTTTTCATTTTGATATTTGTTAATCCATCACACAAAAACGGCTAGACAGAATGAATACAATTCAGAATAGAAATAGCTTATGTCTCAACTCAATATGAAGACTACATTGGACAAATGGGCGAAGTTGGGCTGAAGAATTATTATTATGACGTACTGAAAAAAAAACACGAAATAAATAAAATAATCTATTCCTTATCTTTTCTGATGTCATTTAGCTAAATCACTGTTCTTTGAAATTGCCCTGTAAATAAATGGAATACGACATGACACGCGTCTCCGTGTCGAGCGTTGTGGCGAGCGCTTTGGTACATTTTATGAATACAAATCGCTTGCGGTCGCTAGAATTAGCGACAACATAGCTTATGTAAAATCTAGATTATGCAGGCTATTTATTTCTATAAAAATGTTTTGATATGTGTCATTAAAATAATAACAAAATTACATGAATCATGTGGATATTTTTTCTTATTACTTCTGTTTTTAATACAAACTTAATATGTTTATCTTATGTACGAAATTACATATGCTGCAAAATATCAACGAGTATCTGTGAATATTTTCATACTAGTTTGAGTACTTGAATAAATAAACTTACACATTATGTTTAAATAATTATTAAATTTGACGTAATGGATTTAAATATAGAATGAAAACGTCTTAAATGTTGATGGCTTTTTGTACAGCTCGAAAACAATTCTGACAAACAATGTGACATGGTATAGATCAAAGATGTTTTCCACTCACTTGCCAACCCTATGTCGACCCATTCACGCCATGATAATAGTAGGCGACGAAAGGTTGTCGCTCCGACGTCCGCGGCCTGTCACGGCCGACGCTGACAGCATGTCACTGGCCGGGTAATTAGCTAATTGTTGCCACTAGCAATTTCACCATTTCCATTGCCATTGAACCTTATTTCAATAATACTAAAGTCGGATTTAGCTTGTTAATTCACAAATGCAATTTGCCAACCATAATTGCAGCCTCATTACCCGATCGTTCATTTGATTGTATACGCAATTTTATATTCTATTACGTTAGGATTGATCTGATATTTGCTTGCATTGTAGTTAATAATACATTTATAATTTGGAACATAGCACAATGACCTAGGGCTTAGATTCGATTGTCGTGTCATTCGATATTTTGACATGTCAAACAATGTCAGCGTGTCATTAAGGTCGCTATCGTTCCACGTGTTAATCTGACATCCCGTTGATTGACATTGCAACTATCGTATGGATTAATGGATGTTTTTATATGCTTCGTTCGTTGCGCATACATTTCAGTTCAAACGTTATAGTCACAATATATGAGAAAAAAAAGATTCGTAAATCTTTTTGTTTTTAAAGAGTTAAATTCGCATTTAATTTTTCCGCTTACTTTATGAATGTGCTGAAGAAAATTTGGTAGATCCACGTAAGAAATCACATTAAGCAAAAGTATACCCCATATTTGTCGAGTTGTTACTCATGGTACTATGATGTATTTTAAAGACATTTATCGAGAAGATTGACCTATGATTTTATTTCTGAGTGTCTAATATCCAACATCAGCGACCAATTATAAGTAAGTGGACCAACTTATTCGTCTCTTGTCATTCGCAACTAAACCGAACTGAGTACGAGCGTAAAACAATTTTATGAGTTAACGATTCACGAAATTGAACTACACAAAAACCACACATAACTAGCCATCAAACCGTTATTTCCGTTTTTCTTCTGTTATTCATTTTTGAATAATAATGAAACGAGCGATAATATATCGAGCGATTTCGTTCGTATCCGTTAGATCTATTTAGTATCACATGGTTATCTCCATCGTTATTACAAACACAAAATTATAATGGTCTAAAATACTGGTTTATTTTAGAAGGCTTAGTAAAAACTTGTCTCATAGAAATTGTTATTTTTTATTTTTTTATTTAATAGAAGAAGCCAGTCGAACACTTGAATTACTTGATATGAATTTCTCGATTAATAGTCACGATCAGTATTGACATTGACCATGTAAAAATAAATACTAGGAAATAATTTCTTTTACCGTATTTAAAACGTATCTTATTCCTTTAATTAAACATAATTAGCCAATGGAACAACTTATAAAAAACCACAATCACACACACTATTGGATATTTATAATTCTTTAGAAAATTCATAGCTGCCATTGGTCATTCTTTGCATGTGATGTTTTATCATTCATGACGATGATCAGATTATTGGCAAAGATTATAAAGATATAATTTACCTGGTATGTAGTATCTGTATGGTAAAGTATTTAATTATGATCATTATAGACACACTAAAAGTCCACGCGAATAAAATCTTAGGTCAATTATCTGAATAAATGACTTCGAAATACATCATAATAATTTAACTGATGTATATAAGATGGCATTACCTCGAGAGTAGCATGTACACGTAAAATAACTCACGTCTAAATGTCGGTATTTAGTGAATTACGACTGTATATAAATTTGCTAAATTGTTCTTCATTACTCATCCGGACTATGTTTCCATTGAGAATCGATGCTCATATTATTCTTATTTCAACATAGTTAATAAATGATGATATATTAATAACGCAATGTTATGTTATAACATTATTTATGGTTATACTCATGAAATAGATAAATTTGATACTTTAAATGAAATGTCTGATCCGTTTACCTCGTGATCTGTCGCGTGTTTGGATGCCTTCGACGACTTCGTGTTGTGAAGATATGAGCTCGAACAATAGATTAGACGCTGCTTGATGCCGACTTGTTCGTCTGGTTATGTTGTATGGCACTACTAACATTCTCTAGTACCTACCACATTTATTAGTCTTCACAGGATTAACTTTTTCGAAGCATAATGTAATATTCTAATAATCTTCCTAGGCTACAAATAGTTTTATCTTCGTTATTTATGTACGTAATATTATTCGTATATCTTTACATCTCACGGTGGCCAAATTTCGCATCTATGATGTATTGTTCAACATTGTCCTTTATAATGGGCTTCGTTAAATAAATCAATTCTATTATTGACAAGTCAACTTTTGACAAGTTTACACGTTAAGCTTTCTTCTTTTCCTTTATGTCAAATTACAATCTGTCACTTTTATTTTCGGACCTCCCATAACTTTTACCGGTAGCCATGTTCAAACATCAGACGACACTAAGGAAGAACGAAGAAAAACGTAGTTCCATAGAATTGTTTGTGAACTATCGTCCAATTAAAGCAATTGGTAAGTATGATCCTGCTATATATTATAATTATTCTGCGCAATATAAATAAATAAATACAAATAATAAAACATTTAAGGATTATATCGATAATTTAATTATGCAATTTAATTTATATTCATTAAACAGATGACATTATAATTTTTTCCAAGAGTTTTTAGAATGTTAGTAAGATGTAAATCAACTTGTCCGACTAGCTTATTTATACTTTAATGTATGACATAAAGTTATATAATGTAATAGTGCAAAATTTTACGTTCAACTCGTACTCAGAGACACGTGAATGCCGCACGTCGCCTAATTGACACGTTTGTCACTCACGTAGGGACGTATCATCATTATCGATACTTTGAATATTTTGTAGTTTTACAGGCAGTCGAAGTGTCAGATTTCAGTGTTATTGTTAGTTCAGAATTTCTATGCAGAATATTTTGGACAAAAGAAGTTTCACTTCTGTTATAAGTATATATTGTTTTTCACCTGCTTTAATTTTTTTATGAATTTACTTTGATTTAACGTTTAAATAAAATTCTAATATTTTTGTTTAAATAAGCTATACCCTAAATAGAACGACAATGATAATTAGACCACGTTTTTCAATTTCATTGGAATCTTAATGCTGGATTTTACATAACTGTGTTGTTTCAAACAAGGAATTATGTTCTTTTTAAACAAGATTTTTTACATGATTACGTAATTTTTAGTGTTAATATTTACAACATGAAAACTATTTTGCAATATTTGCCGTCTTAAACCATTCTGGCTGTAGTGGTTTTTATTAACTCACACTATACTAGACTGGGGTATACAATATTCCCTTACTCTGACTACCTAATGCTACCTTACATATTATATCAGAAGCAAGACCAACCGTTTAATATAATGTATGAGGCAAGAGAGAGCCGCTACTGTGTTTTTTTCCCTAATTATCACTTCATGATACGAACTCAACTTTTAAGTATACCTTCTTCATATTTTCGGTAATTTTTTTTTACAATAAATTATCCTGAATTATTTGAACAAATTGGTAATCGGTATAAACATAGTCTACGTGAAACTGCTATCTTCAGAACAACTGGTTTAGAAGAGGAAACGTCTTTAAACTCAGTGTTTTTATTATTATTTTTGTTATTATTATAGATAACATTTTTAAGCGACTAACACAGAATACTTTAACACAAATTTCCATATTAAAAGAGGCCTGGATATTCAGTTTTTATCGATGTTTTTAAATAAATATTATTCCCATCTCTAGTCATCACCGCTTGACAGCGGAAGCCAAAGACGGAAGCAATGGCTCAAGACAGACTGTGATTAACATTACTCTGACACGATTTCCTTGAAAATAAATATTAATTATATTACTGCCATAATTGATTTATTGCTTATTCAATAAATAAATAGTTATCTCTTGCAGCTTCGTCTATGTAGAATGAGTTAGATCATGAGTTGACATTTAGTATAGCTCAGTCTATGCCAGTTTGTGGTGGTGTGGGTAATATAGATTTTAATAAATTTCGATTTGAGCAGGTGTATAGCGCTGTTAAATATAATCTTAGTACGAAGAGAGCCAGTATGATTGCAGATACACAAAATAACTAACAATTCAAATCCCATTGGATGATAAATTAAAGATTAATGTGGCGTCGTAAGTAACTGACTAGAAGTGCGATAAATAAAGTTTTCTGATCGCCTGTCAGTCTTAGACCTTTACGTGGCAGCGCCCTTGCTCCATCTGTCATCGTCACGGCGACACTTATGTCCCGCCCAAGCGTATTTTTGTCCGGCCACAACTTTATTGTTGTTAATCTTTCCTTTTGCATATACGAGAGTAATTTGAACGGATACATTTATTTTTAAGTATTTACTTCAGAATCTCTATTCGATTCTTTTAGTTCAATTATACAATTGACAACATGATTTATTTTGAGAGTCCACTAACTTGGTGATCAGATATTGCTGTAAATTCTAAAGTCGCTAAACATATTTGATAATAATATATATTTTTTTAAAAATCAAAACTTTCTGACTTGTCATTCTTCAACAAGATATTGGCAATTAACTATAATTGCCAATATCTTGTTGATAGCTGTTGATTAAATGTAGTTCATAATCTGTATCGGAATATATAGGAAACAGTTGATACGAGTCCACTTCCGTAGCATAAAACGCTTGCGTTGCGTTTACCATCTCATTGGACTACGATGTTAAGAGCATCTGATTTGCGTACCCACTTGTACAATTTCATATCTCCTTTATCATTGGCTAATCTCCGTTAAGAATTATAACTTAAATTATCATTAGAAAGTAAAGAATCCTAATCATTTACAGATAATACAAACAGCGACGTTATATTTTCAATAATGACGTAATTTTCCTTGGCAGCGCCGCAGTAAAATTACTGAAACCTTGAAATATAATTATCATCACCAGTAGCCGTGTAAATTTAAAGCTAAAAAACTAATCGTCATTTAATTTTCCTCATTTCTCAAACTGATATAATCTTATTTGTCATGAATCACTTATTGCTAAATGACTCTATTTTTTTATCTTTATAATTGATCTTCTGGAAATAATTTTTAAACGACAGACGTCTTGAGTACATTTTTTTTTAGTATTCTTATTGTATCTCCACAGGCGTACTATTCGTGCCATTGTTGTGTTGTAGCAGCTTCACAACCTACATTTTTGGAAAGCAAATTGTTGACAAAAATGTTTTCATTGGCTCGAAATTTGTCTTTTTTGTCTTCGTTTTCTTCTTCGTGGGATTCTGGATTCCTTAGCTGGTCTGAATAACATTCAGCCAATGTGGTCATAATCGGGTCGTCTCTACTAAGGATGACCATTTTTAGTTAATTCAGAATCTCTTTGGTAGTAGACATTTCTGTCATCATCACCAAGGTTTTCAAGACGTCTTCGTTATCGTCGGTATAAAATACAAAGTTTTCATGTGTGACGCGATATTGCAATCCATTATTGAAAAGCTTAAGAGTGACTTCTTTAAATTTTAATAAGTACATAATTGTAAAATCGGTGTGATGATTAATAATAAAATATTGAATATAAGTTTATCAGACGGTAGAAATCAATTTTCGAGAGCAGATTTATTATGATTCCCTAGGTCAATTTATAGATTCTCATAAGGCAAGTCAAGTTTTTCCTTTGCCTAGCTTTTGTCTAAGATATGTACGAATATATTTCTTGTCGATCGTCTCTCATTGATGTTGAATTCTCATTTTATAAAAAAGGAGTATTTATTTATTTTCAGTATTTTCGGGGTTCATATTGGTACTTGTGTTTATTTATAGCATAACTTTTAAATGCCTGTACAGATTTGAATGTACGATGTATCGATATAATTCTTACATCGTTCCAAGTGACACTGGCTATAAATTTTATACTTTTTAGTTCGCTTAATGGTAAAGCAGGTGTTTTTAATTAAACGATTATTTCAATATTTTCAAGCACTACATCAAGCACCATTAATAATTTACTAGCAAAAAATATTTTACCGTAATGATAATAATAATTAACATGTCCAATCTACGCCATCGATTGATATGCAAATGTTAGAGAATAGTTTGCATAATTACGATCAGCAATCATCAGATTAATTTAAATATAATTTAATAAATATGTAATATTAAATACATAGATTTGTAATAACAAATTAATTCGTATCAACGTATCAAAAAAATCATTAATCGAGCAGAAACACTTAATTACGTGTATCCTCTGAAATACTTGAAAAACAATTTCTTTTTTATCATTACTTGATACTTTAAAATACATACTAAACCAAAAATTAATTGAAAGATGCAGTCTTGCATACATATTTGAGAACTTATGAGTCTGGGGAAAGGTATTGAAATTAATCACAAATGCCTTTTGTCTTTGTTTCAGTAATAACTGCAGCAGATAGGCTTATCTCATAAGCGTAGTGGAAGAAGTTAATCTTTTTATTGTACTCTGAGTCCAGAGTATTGACGCTGCAAACCGCTTATCTTTTACTAGAGCTACTGGATCTAAATCCCATATTTGTAGGTAGCCATAATTTTGTCATAAATTAACCGTGTATAAATTATTAACTTTCACAATTATATTGTTAATTTTGTGAACAGCGACAAACTTTGTACGAACACGAGTAAACAAAAACATGTATTCCCAAGTCTCCGTCGCCGCAGTGAATTCATCTCATCTTTGGTATGGTGTTTGTTGTTTATTGCCCGTTTATACTTTTAATTTTTCCAATTAATTAATTAAATAACGTATTCAATAAATATGTAATAAATCATTTAATTATATTTAATCATCACACCTATATATTAATTTATTTCGCAAAAGAAGAAAAAACTAGTCGCGAGTCTACAGTCTGAATTCGGGCCGGGTGTTAACTTTAAAATTACATTACCTTACATTACATTAGCAGCCTGTAAATTTCCTACTGATGGGCTAAGGCCTCCTCTCCCTTTGAGGAGAAGGTTTGGAGCATATTCCACAACGCTGCTCCAATGCGGATTGGTGGAATACACATGTGACAGAATTTCGTTGAAATTAGACACATGCATATGTTCCTCGCGATGTTTTCCTTCACCGCCGAGCACGAGTGAATTATAAAAACAAATTAGGCACATGAAAATCAGTGGTGCCTGCCTGGGTTTGAACCCGAAATCATCGGTTACTTTAAAATTGATTAACTTGAAATGGCGATTTAAAAGTGCTCGAAATAATGGACTTTAATAAAATATATCGTATTTCGATTGTGATTCAGCTGAAATGCTAATGATTTGTGTTACAACAATCCGCCTTGTTTTTTATCAATATTTTAATAAATCATTTAGTTAATCGTTATCAAAGCTTAACATTATATCAATAAATTAATATCTGAGATTTAACATGAAACTTATAAGATTGAATTAGATAAAAGTAGATGTTATCGCGGAAATAAGTCCGCACCCATTGATCACAATCGCATTTTAATCAAAACATTTATCATTATAAGAACATAATCAATTATTTGCCATTAATTAATAACTATAACGCAATTTCAATACTTCCATAATGCTCAGGTGGCGTTAAGTCATACGGACTTAATTTGTATCATGCAATTATATGGGTACAAGTTAAACAAATATATGTAGACATTTATATATAAAAGACGGACTTAACGCCACCTCAGCACTCTCTGCCGATGTCTATGTTAAACAGATATTCCCGTTAGCGACAAATGCTTAAAAATATATCGTACAATTACAAGAATTATATAAATTTCTTGTTCTTTTTTTTTAATAAATGTTTTATTAATAAAAAAAAATATTTATTGATACCGGCGTAATTACTTCAACAATTACCTGTTTTGTATCGGAACATTGCATTACGATCGCTGAACGATATTATGGTGAAATATAGATAGGCTCTTAATATAATACTAATTATATATATTAAAAAAACCAATTTAAATTACATTATATATCGATTCGATCTAGAAATGTCGATATCGATGATAACATTTAAAAAAAAATAATTCATGAACATCAATCAGCTTTAAACAGCGATAGATCTTGATGTATCGACAATAAGATTCTTTATAATTGCAAAGACTAAAATGAATCGGTACTTAAGCATTAATGCTGTCGCAGCAAAAAATGCGTCAATAGACGGTAGGTTATATTTTATTTTTTATTTATTTATTCGACATTTTTCACTAACATTGCGTAAAGTTTTCAATGAATTAGTTCTCACTGTGTGTGTTTTTTTTATAATATATTTCTCTGTTGGTAGGTTAAGGAAACTAAACGAGTTATTTTTTGTTTTGTGTAATGTTGTAATAACAATTACATTAGTAAATATTAAAAAATAATCACACTAAACAATAACGATTTAAATTAAAAGTACACGAACGTTTAATAAAATATTAAAATGTAGCTGAACGAGTACAATATAAATTTCAATTAGCAAGTTGGTGAAAGACATCTGTGTCGGATGATAAATGATTCGGATGCTTCTCAGTCATCACCCCGCTCCATCACTCATCGGGGCTTCGTCTGTGTTCTGGAACAAAGTGAAGAGATATTCATTTATTAATAAAGCTGATACATTTTACTTTTAATTAACTATACATTTTGAATAATTTCGTTTAATCAATAACCTTTTTATATGGTTTTAGTCGCCTTCTTAAGTTGTAAAATCGAATAAGCTGTATAATTAGATTTGAAATATTTGGACTAAATATTTATGATTTTTTTGGGATATTCTTACTATGATATGGACAATTATTATCAGATTGATCACCTTATTAGATCACGTAAGTGGTCACGTGTCATAGATATAACCGCTGTTAGAAATATCAACAATTCCTTAAATCGCCAATGCGCCACTAACTTTGGGTACAAAGATGTTATGTCGCCTTTGCCTGTATTTAAACTGGCCCTTCAGATTGCAACACAATAATACTAAGTATTGGTCTTGGATATAATATTTGATTTCTTATAATAAATTTTGTATAAAAAGCAGTAGGTTGTAAATAAATACCGCTGTTCCGACGCAGCAGCATCAGCAGGTTAGACCAGCGTTGACTAAATATTTACATCTGACTAAATACATGCAGCTCTCAGAATATTATTGAGAATTGACCACAAGATGAATTATAAACATAAATCGAGCTGAAGTCATAGACACATATTGTGAATTAAAATAAAACAAAAAAAATTAAGTCAATGTGGGCCACGTCATTCGAGAAGAACGGCGAGCTCCAACCCCAGCGAAGATCTGCTGATGTTTAGTCAATAATAAAATTGTAAGCCGCCACAAACAAATAAAAACATGAAGAAAAAAAAGCACCGGCAACTGTGTAAATAAATAAAATAATAATAATAATAGCATTGGCTATACCGCAATCTTCAATAACAAAATGTAACCACTAATCTTGCCATGCTATTGACAATAAAGACAAAAATATTCTAAATGTACTGTTTAATGTTGTTTCAATTCCAAGCAGACAATGCAATAGAATGATATTACGCTTTTAATGTGCTGTCGTGAATGATAAATCTATTCGATCGTTGTTAATCACAGCATCAGATGTGAAAGATGGGCTGTTTCCTTGGGCTCATAGTTGATAAACAAATATTGGACTAGATTGATATATTATAGTATTTCACTTGTAATCATAATAATATATATCAGTCCGATTGAATATATAATAGACTTATAATAATATATTATTTAAAAAAAATGTTTAATTAGCTATAATATTTATGTTAAATATACTTTAAAATAATTAAATTCGAGCAAAATAACAAAAACAAATGGTCACTAAAACAAGCTGTCGTTAGAAACAAAATAGATGTGGAATTTTGAAAATTGAAGGAATGCTAAATAAAAGTCATCTGCTAACTTTGTATATGAAATGATTAATTGAAATATTCATTGATTTCATTCACCTTAACATTAAATATCATTAATCATTAAAACAGAACCATGACCTATAACCGTCTCGATCCGTATAATTACACGTTACATAACATCGAAGTAAGATTCATACTCTGTAACCGAATATTAAAACCGTCAATCAAACTAATTTCTCGTGTCGGAGTCGTTGACGTATCGCGTCGGCATCGTCACGTCACGGATGATGAATGGCGGAGTCGTTAATCACTGCGGTGCTGGGTCATCATTCACCGTCAGGGTGATTGGGGTGTATTGCCACAGACGATCATAGATCAGTTTGACCGTTTGTTTTATTAGCTGACATTAATGGTTTTGAAAATGTTTGTTTTTTAACTGACTGAATTTAATACTAAGTAAAGTTCCGAGAGTTTATAATTGAAGGCTGTTGCTTCGTGTTCCTGTATGGCGGTATACATAGCAGTTATTACATTTACCAATAAATACATTTCATGTTTGATAAGAAATAAGAAATTCTCATAAATAATAAAAAAGCGTGGGTCACCGTAGTGAAGATTAACTGCGTTTGATTGTTACTTGAATATAAATATTGTGTAAACTCATTAATAAGGAATAAGGTAACGGTAAGTTTCCCCTTTCTTTTCAAAGCCTTTCAACCAGCTCATATTTGTTAATACTTTGTATGCAGAAGTAATTTAATAATAATAAAACCAAATAATATCAATCACGTTTATGTGGTAATTAGGAAAGTTCGGCCATTTAGTTGCGTGACGAACAAATATTTTTTCACGATTTTATCATTAGTGAGGTAATAATTATATTTTATTAATGTGCTAATATAAATTTTAAGAATGCTGATGTTATCGCATCTGTGACAAGTTTGAGAAAGGGCCGCGCGAAGTGAATTGTGTTCGTCGGAATGGCTCATTTTAATTCTTGTGTTAATATAACAAATTATTCGCAGGTGGCGCCCTCGTGTGTCTAGCTGAGATATAAAGAAGATTTATAATGTAAAACGTTTTCATTTTCATAAGAATTGTAGGTATCATTTTAACAGTTGAGAATTTAATGAGGTTTTCCTTTCTTCTACTTTCATGAAATAATATTTTATTATAATTATAAGTTTTTTTTTTTAAATTTATAATGACTGTTTAACTTTTATTAAAATAAATAACAATATTCTAAGCAAGGACATTTTTTATGGCATACGTTGGCGGGCGAGCTTATGGGCCACCTGATGGTAAGTGGTTACCACCACAGACAATGGCGCTGTAAGAAATATTAACCATTCCTTACATCGCCAATGCGCCACCAACCTTGGGAACTAAGATGTTATGTCCCTTGTGCCTGTAGTTACACTGGCTCACCTTTCAAACCGGAACACAATAATAATAAGTATCTATTGATTTTTTGCGGTAGATGAACATGGTAGGCTTTAACGTTATTTCTATCTTTATCAATTGTCACTGGTGTAACATTTAACATACTAAATAATACAATTCGTATACGCAATACTAGTTGTCGCCCCGTAGCTTCGCTCGCGTTTTAGAGATTTGTCATCAGGTATAGGACATAAAAAGCCTGTCTTTCCTTGGAGTTAAAATTTGCTTCGTATCAATTCTCATTAAAGTCGGTTCCGTGGTAAAGATATAAATATTATAATGTAAGTACGTTGCGTTTATAGTAAATAAGCCATCGGATTACTCAAACACATTATTGACATTTTAATTCGATATTTTGATTGATATAAAATACGAAATAAATATGTCATAAATCAATAGCTAATTCAATATTAGTATGAACTAACATGGAATTGATAACGTCGGTAAATATTGGTGTGGTGATTGATTTGAGTTTACCTTTACCAGTTATTTGAACTATCGTCCGATTAGCCGCCGTTCGCTGTGGTCTAAATGCCGTTTCGGTTTAAAGATTTTTTTTTCTCATAATAAAACAGTTCACAAAAATTGACAAAAAAATATTAATTAATCTATAGATATATATAAAAGCGAAATACCTACGAACTTGAAATTTGGCAAGCGGGTTCCTTTTAGGGTGTAGACATACGCTAAGAACGGATTTTACGAAACTCCAACCCTAAGGGGGTAAAACGGGAGTTTGTGTTTCACAAACTTCGCGCGGGTAAAGCCGCAGGTTCAGCTAGTAATAAAACAAAAAAATAAATTTGAGATGAATTTAGTAAATTCCAAATTTAATATTAACACACGCTTTATGTAAGTAACTATAAGTCGATTTTTTATATTTATTAAAAACTTTGCGTCTTATATGTCCTCTCATAATTAAATGACAATACGATAAAATTAATAACAGTTCAATTGTTATAATAAATATTATTTGGTCACTAAGCTTCCGATTTCGAGCAAATTCTGATTTACTTTGATTAATCTGAAATTAAATAGTAATATATATAATTTGTTATATTGTATATAATGTCATAATTTTTTTCATTTATTTACTGTATTGCTAACTCAAATTAAATGTTAAACTCAACTAAAATTACATAATAGAGATCTTAAAGTCATTAATTTACTTTTAAATAGTTATAACCTTATTTTATTTGTTGTTGTTTTAGTTGTTTAAAACTAAATAAAAAAGAGAATTTTAAATTTAAATATGTATATTTTATTAATAAATTCTAAGTACGTCTTTTAATTATTGATATATATTAAATTAATTTTTATCACGAATAAATATGATTACATTAATATTTAAAAAAAAAACATTTGCCGCTTATTCTTTAGATGAAAATTAATACCTTATTTTGTTAATACGTCCCCCTACAGTGGCAAGTGTGTACAGTCGCTCCCGCACTCAAATATCAAATAATTCAAATATTTGGGCAGACCTCATCCATCACTTACCGATGATTGATAGAGCTGTTTCCTTAACCGCCCGAAAACAAAACGCTATAACAGTTCCCTTGTACAAACAAAATCAAACTTTAAATTACATTTATATAAAATTCAATTTCGCTTATCCGTTAAATTGTCGACCGAGTTCACGTATTGTTGGAGTAAATTGATTTATATTGGCAATGATATAAGGTTTAAATTTGCTCGTAAATATAATTAGAGTGGTTGGCCCTAATAACCATCGGTTCACTGTTTGTACAATTGTAAGTTTACTCGAATGACATTATCATTTGTGTTTCACTTAGCCATAATTTATTGATGTGGCTGTCGAGGATTAGATATCTGTTATTGATGAGTTTAATGCGAGTTTTGTTAATCGAATTTTATGCTACTGGTAATGTCAAGGCGTATTGGTGGTCGAGTGAATGCAATTAAATACCTCGTATCTTGTTGTAAAAGCTTTTCGTAAATCTATATAGTTATATTAAAACGTAAGTGAGTTTGTTTGATATTTTTTGTACTAATACTTTGCCTGAGGCAATCATGATCTGTGATAAGTTTTAGATAAAGATACATTAGATTGATTTATGTTATTGTTTGCATATATATGTATGTTTCTAATTCAAAAAGCTGTGCGGTTTTCGCAGAGTACATTAAAGCTGAATCAATTTTCATTTGGTTTGTGCATCTCGACATCATAAATTTTGACATTTTTTTTTAATGTAAATATGAATAAATAAATATTGGACAACATCACATACATTACTCTGACCCCAATGTAAGTAGCTAAAGCACTTGTGTTATGGAAAATCAGAAGTAACGACGGTACCACAAACACCCAGACCCAAGACAACATAGAAAACTAATGAAATTTTTCTACATCGACTCGGCCGGGAATCGAACCCGGGACCTCGGAGTGGCGTACCCATGAAAACCGGTGTACACACTACTCGACCACGGAGGTCGTCGAACATTATATCACAGATAAAACACAAATTAAAAACAAAATAAGAAAATGTAACTTATGTGTAACCTCACCTATATCATTCTAAATTCGTACTTTCACAGAAATAAAATGTCTCAAAAAAATACAGTCGACAATTTAAACAGCCATCATCAAATATTGTGTTGCTACCCGTACATTAAAATATAAAACACACCAAATCACTAAACTCAATCGTCATTATAGAAAAATTCAACACTCGCATACAATTCATCTGAGAAATAACTTTAAATAAAGAAAAAAAAAAACAAAATTGCTTTTTATCGTGGCCAAACAAAAATAATTTTGACTGAGACAGAGTTCTAACTGTAACACTTTTGAAATATAAATATTTCCAGGCCACAATTTAACGCTTCAATTTACTTACTTTAAGCGATAAGAAATACAGTAGACATTGGAACTAAAACACGAAAGGCGATTGTGTTTTGACAGCTCACGACTAACTTTATAACAAGCGTTTTGTTATGTAATGTTTGCTGTTTGCGATAGAATTATATAAATTTGTGAGAAAAAATAACTCTGAAGAGCCAAGATGGTGCGTAGTAGAGCTTCATGTAATCCTATCGGAGTAAATACCACCCATTCATCACATAATCGACTGCCAAACAGTATTTGTTTCGGCTTGAAGGATGAGTGAGATAGTGGGTACACTACATACATCCTTTAATCTGCAGTTATACAGACACAAGGGACATTTTTTTTATCCTATACGTGGCAGACGACTCACCTGATGGAAAGTGACTACCACCGCCCATGGACATCTGCAACAACGGTGAACTTGCAATTACGTCGGCATTTAAGAAATGAGTACGCTCTTTTCTTAAAGGTTCCCAAGACGGATCGGTTCGGAAAAACCGCCGGCGACAGCTGGTTCCACAGAGCGGTTGTGCGAGGCAGGAAAGATATAACATCTTAGTTGCCAAGGTTGGAGTGGCAATGTAAGGAGTGGTCAATATTTCTGCCAGTGCCTAACAGCCTATATCAATGGGCGGCTAGCAGACGTATATTTATAGATATATAAAATTTCATATTTAAATGTATGATGGGACCGTTGCTCTTACACGCCAGAAAAAATGTAATTTTTTGAATGAACGTTTAGCTTAATCTCTTTTAGATTGATCGGTGTACATTTTTTCTATGATATAGGTCGGCGGACGATTAAATGGGCCTGATGATCTAAGTGGTCACTATCGCCTATAGACAATGACTCTGTAAGATATATTAAACATTCATTTCATCGCCAATGCGCCACCAATCTTAGTAACTAAGATGTTATGACCCTTGTGCCTATAGTTACTGGCTCACTCACCCTTCAAACCGGAACAAAACAGTACTGACTACTGCTGTTTGGCGATAGAATATCTGATGAGTGGCGGGCTTGCACAGAGTCCTGTCAAGTTTCATACTTTTTTGGAAATTTAATACATATTTCAAAATAAAATATTTCATTATCGAATAACATTATATTTTAAATTTAAATCTTTTAGTCTATATACATATATTTATACAATTATATTCATTATTATGTCTTAGTAGTTTCCGGCCGCGGCTTCGCCCACTTGCGAGAGGAGGGGAAGGGGGTGCAGCTACTAAAGATTATATATATAGAATATATATAGCTGCCAAATTTCATTCAGATCAATTCAGCCGTTCAACAAAAGACTATCCAAACTTTCGCATTTGTATCATTAATAAGAACTGAGGTAAATTCAAAATGTTCGTATTGTGTACAATAACTAAATCATTTAAATAGCTTATTCAAAGCTAAATGAATTTGAACTAAATCTTATAACTTAATTTTTATTTTATTCCTTGATTAATAAGACCAATTTATATGGGAAATTTAAAGCAACATTAAAATCACGTATAAATCAATACCATAGATTCTTTTTTATACCATAAATTTATTAGTAAAAATCTTTTATATAAATCTCTATCTCATATTGCATTCATATCACAGATCCACCTTTGTCGCCTTCAATCGTGACAGACAAACAGACATGAGCGCTGCTTCCTGAGCTTTCAAAGAGCGGAATTGTGTAAACATCACTCTTGAACGAGGCTGAACGTCGGTTTCATCGTGACATGCAAACTATTTCGAATGTTATCACGATGGCTATAGAATTCAATTTCAGATACATCGAAGATAACAGGTTTCAAAGCAATAGTACGAAGAATGTGTAAGTAATTTAGACTTTGTTGTTTTAGAAATAGAGTTTATTTTAGATTGCGAATGTATGTAGGGTTGTACAAACACTTTGTAGTATTCAAGTAATGGATTGGCCGATTGCCGTAAAGTGCGGGTGGTCACTTTACGGTGTCCCTTTAAGGTGTAATGCACAAAAGGCATTATAAATAAAAAAGTGTGGTCATTTTATAAATGTGACATTGTGTGAAAGACCACCTGTGGCATTTGATAAATTATGAGGTAAGAAAAAATGTCTGTTTCATAAGTTCAACCCGCTTTTGTTTCATTAACACGGACGTATTAAGTCAATGGATGTACAAGACTTGCAATTTAATATTACAACATTATATTGTATCAAAGTATGTGGTGTAATTTTACGAAAACCTCCAAAATTATGAGCTTACATTACAACGTTTTTGTGTAACAAAGATCTGCCGCGGTCTTTTATTGTAAAATTTCCAATTTTATTGTACAATAGTTGCGTAAAAAATCGTAGACATAGCCAACTTTGGAACCACGCTGGTTATATTATGACATTATCTTAAGGAAATTATATTAAACACATGCTTTGTTTATGTTCACCAAATCTTAATCTTATGATTGATGACCTCATTATACTTTATGACAGCGCTATAGTCCTCAGTATTAAGTATTTATATCTAAAGGCATAGTATTTAATCAAATCAGTTCTCAACGCAATGACTATTCAATTCAGAAACCCATATCAAATTCGCAACAATCGTCTCAACGCATTCGTAACCGTGAAATGTGTGTTTGTCATTAGAGTCTTCACGGCTTTTAGTCCATTTATTTCCTTTCTAAATCACAAGCATTGTCAATTTACCACGGCTGTCTATACTACTCACACAACGTCCGATTACCCCGCGTCACAGTATTAATAATTCAAATGTAAAATAATGACAATATAACCAGTATATTTAACTTTACGTTTGAGACGCTATTACTCTGTGTGGCATAATACGGGGTGTGCGTCGTAGTGAGCGTCATTGTCGTCAACTTGATGAATCGATATAACGCGTATTGTGAGGCTCCCCAGCTGTCGTCTGTCACAGATAGCTGACACTTGGACCCGTTTTTTTGACACGTTCCTTTGTGATCGCTCATTGTAGCATAGAGCGAAATGAGTTGATATCGATCGCTCAATATTATACCGTAGTGAAGAGGGTTCCCAGTATGAATTGGGCTCATAAATAAATAAGCGGTGTCGTGGCGTGTTTGGTTTTTTTTTCTGCGGTGATGTACGCGTTTCTTTTGTTGCGATTCTGGGGTTCGACGCGGTAGTTCGCTCGCTGAAGGGAAATTTATGACTCTAAATAAATATTGTCGGCAGATAAATTGGTTTTATCGGATGATGAAAGTGGGTAAATATTTTTTTAGCTGACGTTCGTTGCAGTTTGTTGTATAAAATTCTTGTTTGCCCAATTAAGCGATGCATTGTTGTTATATTTGCGCTCCATTTATTGGTACCTTGAAATAACATACACGTCTGATTTAAATGATAAACTTTTTTTAATTTCATTTATAATTGATTGTTGTGACGTTTGCATTTTTTATTAATAAATGTGATTAAAAGTCTGTCAGCTCAACGATCTATTGCAGTCTTTAATCAAATTATTATCTGTGTTTTGCCAAAAATAAGTCTAATCTGGTCGTGTCTTGTGATAAATTTTCAATGGCTTATTCGCGTTTCGAAATTTAAGCCAATGCTAATTCATTACATAATCGCTGTGACTGTGCTTATTGCGATGACTACTAACAGCGGTAATTTTATTGAAACATTATATTTAAGATATTTAACATTTAAACATCATATGAACCATTTTAAAAACGCTTTCATTTTAGATTCTAAAATTACAAGCAAAATGCACTACCAAGCAACGCCGCGGGTCGTAAAGGGGGCTATAATTTTGAATTATCGCTCAGCACGACGGGTCGGAGTAATGAAACAGCCTCTATATCACAATTCTGAGCGTGCCTCGACGGTAAATGGCAGCTATGAATTAGCTCGTTTTGCAAATTTTTATACGACTTCGTTTCATAAACACGGTTTTGACAGATTAAATTAAACTAACTTTTATATCTGATAGGACTTAATACATTTCACAGAAAAGAACCAAAGCCTGATACTTGACGTTGGGTCTAAGAATTTCGCACCATTTATGTTTTTAATGAGATTTCAGGATTAAAATTTAAAATTCAGAAAAATAACAAATTCTAAATTATGATCATTTTAATTTTTGTATTCTACGCACATGTGGAACAATATGAAAATTTGACACATATATTTTGAGCTGATAATTGAGATATTTATTCAGCAGTACACCATTTTAGTCATTATGGCCCGTCATATAAAGAAGAAAATACTATACAGGTGTATCGTGTTACTGACGCCAAATTGAAATATACAGGCGCCATATTCATTACAGTCGGGTGTAACTCAAACTTATGGTACCTTTTACGAGTTTAAGAGCACTCTCCGGTACAAGCGGTAATGTTACTTACATTTCGTGAAAAACATGGAATGGTGATGTTGAGTAATAAACGTCGTAACTGCCTACTACTGCCGCCACGAAGGATACACATTAATGATAAGGTTTTCCTACTAGCGGTTGCTTTAGAATATTTTTTTTCATATTTTTCGACCATTTATTTATATTTATGGTCAAGATCTTGTTACACTGTTATTAAAAATGACTGCCTCGTTGTTCGTGTAATGACTACAAATCCTAACTCCCTGATTGAGATTATCGGGTTATACCGATAATTAATAGAAATTTTCAGGGATAGACCAGATTTTGGAGTATCACACTCTCGCGTTGGAAAGCATAGAAAGGTTAAGCCCTTGGACCGCACTTGATAGATTTGTCATAACATCTAATTTTGAGAGTGAGGGATTACAAATACAATCTAGTCTGCATATCCTCCTATCTTTACACTTAGTCATCTAACACACACTAAGATCATAATTTAAAGTGGAGGGACGCGTCTTCGTAAGTAATAGATCTGTTTCTAGATAATATTACGACAAAGATAAATAGATCATGCTCATCATGCATTGCAATGCCTATTTAAATTTTACCTAATGTCACCAATTTCAATATATGTCTCGAACTTTATTTATTTCTATTTAAAATCTAGGCTGACAAATAGATCACCTGATGATAAGTGGTCACCACTACCTAAGGAATTTGGAACTATAAGAAATATAAACCATTCCGTTACAACTTCAACGCGCCACTTTGGGAACTAAGATGTTACATTGTCCCAGTGTAACTATTGGCGCAAGGGACCTACTTTTTATGATATAGTTAGTAGTTACCATCACCCATAGACGCGCCAATGTCAATGGTGGTGACCACTTAGCGTCCGCTTACCTATATACTAAAACACTATAGTTGTAAAATTTGGGAATAACCTTCGGAACTAATTCAATTCCTGTAAATGTTTTCACTGGCAGAAAGCTTCATAAAGTCGCCTATCTATAACATGAAAAAAAAAAACCAAAAGCAAGCAATATATAATCTATACACCTATTAGAAAAATTCATAGAATCATCTGCATCATTGTATATATATATATATATCTATATATTTAATTTTCTAATAATAATGAAGTTATATTAAGAAAATGATCTGTGTGCCACGTGGAAAAGTCACATTTGTGACTTTAACCTCACGTTTCGTTACGTCATATACATACACAGTAATTATTTCTTGCAACTTGACTCTGTACCCATCTCTGTATTTATATTGAAAATTCTGCTATTATCGCGCCCAATCAAACAAAGCATTCAGCTTTATAATACGTTATATATTATAAATAATAAATGTGAATTGTACACCAATTTAAAATAGTGGTTATCTACACTAATATTAAGAGATAAGATTTGTTTGTTTGTATGTAACAGGTAATCTCAGAAACACTGATAGAAAGCTACATTATTCATTTGTATGTTTTAGGGTATAAATTATATCATATAATTGTCTTTATTAATACATATCAGTCAATTATATTATCCATTATACCTAAAAAGTAATATTTTTTATTAATTAAATCACATTATTACATAACTATTGATAAAATTAAGTGCTTAAATATATATACAAATATGAATTAAAAATAGTTACTGTATAAAACTTGACCGCGTGGAGTGAATAAATTTTAAGAATTTTTTAATAACAAAAGTATTTCTTTAACTTTAAAAATACTAATTTCAATCACCTAAAGATAACATAAAGATTACAATATGAATGTTTCATATCAAAAATAAAGCGATAAATTCATGTTTATATGTAAACAATAAATCGGTGACAAATATATTATACGACTATATAAAACAATAAATATAACAATAAGTATTATTCTATGGACACGATAAAGGTGTGTTTTCACTGAATTTCCAACTAAAGATAATGCTATTTACCAATAATATATGTAATTTTGTTTTCCTTTTTACTCTACACTACTTTTCTGACACAAAAATCTTCCAATTATATCTTTTATTTTATTAACAAAATAAATGAAGTAACAGTTAGTAAGAAGATTTGTCTATTCAAATATGGGTAGATAAAAAATTGGCAAAAATTCTCAAGTTTCCAAGTTATCTCATGCTGTTTTCCTTCACAAAATTAATTCACTGTTTGCCTGGATTTGAAGACTGTGCTGAGCTATCTTGGCTCATTAAAATTGGTGTAATGATTGGGATTTTCTATGGGACACTATATAATACATACTGCCTGTGATGGGTGATTCGTATACATTATGATGGATAATCATTTTATATAAAAAAAATAATAGGCTCTTTTGGTACATTTGGATGATTATCAATAAATTTGTGATTGCTTGTATAAAATATTTCTTTCAAAGATGAACTACTATGTAGTTTTTCTCGCACCAAACATAAATGCATTCTATCGCTAAGTCCGATTTGTATTCTGAGTGATCCCTTTTATTTTTTATTTTATATTTTTTGCAATTCGAATCGATGTGCATGTGGGATTCGCTGATGCTTCTGAAATAGACTTTAGAAAACAAGTGATACCAACTCTTCACACAGAGTTGGTATTGCTTCGCATCAGCAGACGTCACAGGATTGATCCAGTGTGACCAGAGGTTTGGGAGCGTAACATCATACGATCCCATTTTAGAGCCTCAAATTTGCTGATCCAATATATATGGGCGATGCTGACAGACGTAGTTGGCACCACTGACAGACAAAGTTGGTATCGCTTCGCATCAGCTGACGTCACACGATGGCTTTTGCATGCTACCGCAATGCCCCGAAAAGTATATGATCTAGTGTAGCTAGGACTCTTAAGGCGTAACTTGAGGTTTCGCCATTAGATCTTAAGGCGTAACTTCTTAAGATCTGATGGCGAAACCTCAAATCTGCCAATCCAATATATATGGGTGACGCAGATATTCATCACTGAATTGACAATCTGCTTTTTTGAAAAATAATCATTATAAACCATATAAGAATCTAATTTTATTTTTATCATGGACGAAAGTGTTTCCTCGCCTGCGGTGAATATATTATCATGTCTTAGCCTGTAATCATAATTACGAACAAGATAATCAAACCTACCTCGTTACCAATTTACGAATGATTAATTTTTAGTAATAAAACGATAAAGTACTTATTATGAAGTTCACTGTAGCCTTTATTTCAAACACGTGAAATGACATCCAAGAAACAGCTCAAGAATACACATGACATTTGTCATAGGTTATTTCGTGATACAATACAATAGAGGAATGACTCGGCAAATAGCGTAATGCCTTTCAAACGAAATCTACGCAAACAATAACTTCAAACCGATTTAAGAGAATTTATGGACACACGTTTCCAAGATCCTTGCGCTGCGTGAAAGTTTTGCCAAGTTTTATCAAGAATTAATCACAGCAATAACAACTCTATGACATTATAATAAGGTTTATTTAGCTGAAAATATAACGTAGCAATACAAAAACATGATGGACGACTAGACACATCGTCTATTATACTCTAATGTTCCAATATATTATCTCTGAAAAGAGGTCCCGCGTGATAAATTGGCCAGACATTGGCATTTTTTATGTCATGCGCTTGAATTACACACAAAAAGCGCCAGGTGATATTTTCTTTTGCCAAAATTGTGTTAATTTATAATTTTTATTGTTAAGTCAGGTTTGTCGCGTTAAATTTTGATCAGCGCGAAATGTGTAAGGTTCTTGTTAAATTTTTTTTACAACTAATCGATATTTATGTTCAATTTTAATGGAATTTATTTTTTTGTTCGAGTCGTTTTTGTATCGTCGTCGAATAGATTCGTCAATGTAATATTATTGATAAATGGTGTTTTTGTTAAAAATCTAACACTTGTCGAGGATATGTTTTGTTTTTTAAGCAAAACAAAAAACGTGTTAAGTAATTTAAATTATTTTGAATAAAAAATATTATTGTAAAAAGATTGACAGTACATAAGCAAAATTCACATCGGTTGACTATATAAATTAAAAATTGAAATAAATACAATTTTATTTATTTCATTAAAAAATCAGAACTACATATTTTATTTAAATGAAAATGAAATACTCATTTCATCCCAGGTAAAGCCGATCAAATTTTCATCGATTTATAAGAGTGACAGAAATGAGAGTGCGTCTATGTGTCTGTGCGCATATATTCATGCAAAATAATATCTCTTGCACAGACTCATAAAAGCAAGAATTAGTGCAATCACGTAAACTAGAATAATTTTCGTCATGATGTAATCAATGTACCGTTCAGTAAAAACACGCTGTATACGAAGACAAAACAATATCGTTTATTTTGAAACGAGATTACAAAATAAAACGGAGCATCGTAGCTTGTATCTCGTAGGCTGTAGTCGTAGCGCTGAAATATGAGCCATGTATTATTCAGGGATATTGCCGTATAAATCATTCGGGGGAATAATTCACAGATATGCGAAGCGAAGTTGTCTCGATACGAAGTTTGAATGGTTTTCATTTCAATTTGCGTTAGTTTTATTTGTTTCTTGTTGGGGTTCGTTTTTAATTTGTTATTGTTTGTGACGTCAAATACTTGTAAACGCGTAGCCGTAGCTGTGACTTCAAATATATGTTTAAGTATTGGGTGTTACTTCTTCGTCTATCTCATCAAAATTGCATTATTTTCTAAGGTTTTAAGCAACATTTTAAGCAAGTATTGAATTCCCACTAAGTTTAATTTTATAAAAATATTTCAGTTGAATTTCCATGACATCGAGATGCAAACAGAAAATGGTTCTTAAAATTGTGCTAGATTAGTTTTAATAATAGTAATTTTAATTTTTTTTATTATATAATACTAATATAAATTTAAATAAATATATCTCGGACGTCTGTTTGTAGCGACTTGCAAGATATCTCTTAAAAATCTCAATAAATCACGATAAGATTTTTTTAGGCTCATTTTTTAATTATATGTATGAATTTTACATAAACTTCTTCGTTGATATTTGGATGAATCTAGAATTCGTTTATGAACAACCATAATTATACATAACATCTCATAATCAAGTATTAGATATACCTTTGATTGGGTTACACGAATATCAAGGGTCTAGGTATTTTGAAGTTTTGTGTCAGCCAATCTGGTTCGGTACTATCATATTCTAGGTCTAAATATAATTACTTAGTATTGTTGTGTTCAAGCTTTAAGGGTAAGTAAACCAGTATACCAAAGGCACAGGGGACATACCATCTTAATCACCTAGGATGTTGTTGTTTTGGCGATGTAAGATATGATTAATGTTACTCACAGAGCCAAAGTCTATGGCCGTTGGTGACCACTCACTATCAGCTGCCAGACTGCCTATCTATTCGAATTGAATCGTATTACTTGTCTTTCGTCAAGGCCTAGTCATGAAATTGATTTTTTTTCGCTGTGAAATTGATTTATGAGTTTCACGAAGTATACCTGCTTATAAAGTATAGTTTTAACTTCTTGTATATAAAATATAATATTTAGCTTAAATTCCATTAAACTAAAATTATTCTAACATTTATTTATTCAAATCCTCAATAACTTACAAGCCGACTCAACCTTTACAAAGTGATTTAAGCGTTAACATTTTATGCGATGCGTCTGATTTATGATACCCATTCGAATCGTCCCACTAAAACATGTCATTGATGTAAATTATGTGTCTTCTTAAACTAGTGGGTTGTTAATCTTGTTTTCGATGTCTTATTAATGTTCGCTATTTGATATAAATGTATAAATAATGCTAATTTGTATAATTATTCCATAATTTATATATGAACTACTATTATTAAGTAACTATTTTTAACTTACAAAATTTCCTTTATTAACAAATTAATTATTCTTTAATATTACTGTAGCATGAGTAGATATTATATACTCGTATTATATACGGCAATTTATCTTTACTACTTTTTTACTTACTAATTTGTGTATTTTTTTAGCGTTTTATATTTTGCATTTCAATGAAAAATATACTCCAGGGTCTAGGCGTGTACAGAAATAACAAAGGACTAGAAAAATTAGAAGTGTCATCGTCGCTAAATAAACATGGCTACGTTGAAAAAACACTTCTCCCGCTGTGCATAATATTTTAAACTCCCCTCGCTAGTACAAAATGGCTGTCGGCACTCGGTATTATTTTTTCTACGTATTATGGTGCAAGTTTTAGAGTTCGTCTTTATTAAATATATACGTATGAAATTGCAAATTATTCTATAAACATTTATGCATTTGCATCCTGATTTATGATATTAAATTTTTATTACTTTATATATTTAACTATTTAGCATAATACTATAATCAGTTACAGGATTTGCCACGAATACATTGAAATGTTCATCAAGTTTTTGAACAAACATTTGTTGACAAACTTGTCGTTGACAAACTTTTGTCAACGATTCACATGGTCAGGGCTTTCAAACCAGATAAAATGGGCGGAACAGCTAATATACTATATATATCCAAAACCTTATTATTATTGTTACAAAAATTATATAAAAATATTCGTTTAATAATGTAGAATAAAAAATAAATTAAACAGTCATATAATATCGCTTCTTCTCATCCCTCGGACCTTCAATCTGTAATAAATTCTTGAGGAGTTCCTAACACTTGGCGGAGCAGACAAAATAATTTATGTTCCTAGTTTACGGGGCACTTTCGCGAACAAATGGCTGCAGTGAGGTGATTGACATCTATGTTATGGTACCATCTCTGTATAGTATCAGATTAATTGCTTTTAGAATAATATTTATAATGCACTTTATAAGTCTTTAATTTGTTTTTATTTGAGCAATGTAGTAAAAACTTTTTCTCAAAAGTAGAGTAGAAATTTACAGGCTAATTATTTTGTTTTTACTTTTATAAGAATTACTATATTTTTCTGTATTAAAATTACATATACATTCTCACTCCTGGTACGCAATCACGCGAGAAGGCCTGAACGGATCTGAGTAAAATTTGTCAGAGACATATTATAGCATGGAATAAAGCTTAGGTTAATCTTTCTAACTTAAACGTAACACATACAATCATTATTTATCATTAATTGTATTTATAAATAAAATAAACTATATTCATATATATATTAAATTAATCAAATTTCTAATGGAACGCTAAATATATTTAATAACGTATTATTCTTTTAATAAATCTAAAAAGAACAATTTAAAATGCCAAAATAGAAAGTTAAATTTCTCTAAACTTTATGTTAGAACCGAAGTTTTATTCCTAAAGTACAGAAAGTCGTGGCAAAAAGTTGAAGGCGAAGATTACAGTGGCTTGGAAGGCGACGGCTCATTAGCCAGATGTTATCATGTAACGAATGTACGCTAATGGTCGAAGCTTCTATACAGGAGACAATACTGGTTAATGGTTAGCGGGAAATCTTTTAAACGCTGCGGATAAGCGTGAAGTTGCACGTATTATTTTTTAGAGCTTCGCTAAAGAAATTCAAGAAATACATAAAAAGATACATTCATTTATTTCAAACGATGACTTTCATAACGCTTAAAGTATGGAACTTTATTCACTATATCTTTTTAGTATATTAATAAAAAAATATAAGGGATTTTTCTTACTACCATTTCAGGCAAGTAAAAATAAATACATTTTATTAATATCTAAGTTTAATGGACTGAACAAACCAAGCTACAAATCAAATCGTGGGCTCAGATGTCAATCCTTTTGATAACGTTTCCTTGATGTCAAGTTTGAAATTTTCAGTCGCTTCAGGAAACGGTCAGTTCCGGCGAACAAGGGACCTTTGATTCATTAGCCATCATCAAATATTCAGGAACACCGCATCCACCCTCCGACGGCAATTATTAACGTCGTGTCTCGACACGGCCATGGTCGAGTTACGAGCCACTAGATTTATTGTTATTACCGCACATTTCCTCCGGGTAACGTTTTAATTACACAGATCGACGATAAAGCATCCTGGGGGCGCACTTTTCTTCATTAGAAGACAGATCGCCAGCATCTACGCTGAAAGATTTATATCCCCGCCATTAATGGTCTTCCGATAGTTCCATTGTTCTTTGAAAAAATACTCACATATGATCATATTTTAGAGCAATGATTTCGTCCCTAGATGTCCTCAAGAACCATTCATGATGAACTATATTAAGTAAGTAAAACTCTGTAGTAAGTTGATGATATAAAAGCTCATAAATCACTCCTGCCTCATAAGCCAAAAGGGACCCTTAACGGTTTCCATATACCTAATACAAAAAGGAAACCGCCAATCGGAAAACTTACCTACTTTTCGATGAAACACCATAAAATCATTTTCTTTGAGTTCTCACCGGATAGTAACTTCGATATCGGTATTGAGAAAGTAATTGACGTCAAACCGCTTATCATTTTTCATTATTATTTACCAAGCGATAAACAACCTTAACCATACTAATTTAGCATGATCGCATAAACAATATGGGATTCTTCATATCCATTCAAAGTTGTTACTCAACGCATCATCAATTATAAGTATTAACATACTCATTTCCATTTCAATGATATTGTTTTTTGTTCACATCTCAAAACAGTTAGCGTGGAATGGAATATTGAATAGTGTTTACAATAAGTCCGATATTAGCTTGAGTAGTATTTGAACTTACGTCGGATCATGTGACATGGGGTCGTCTGCTGGCCATTTGTCACAGAGGCCATTTGTACTTGTCGAATCACGGCCATTAGATGCGAGTGTGTGACCGCGTCGGCCGTTTCGTGTTCCTATATAGCTGTTTCATAACGTGATCAAGTCACAGACTAACAAAGTTCTGTACTATAGAAGTTGGAAATAACAAGCTGGTCTGTTTGCGATACGACAAAAACTTATACAATGACACGAATTTCCAAAGCGTCTCATACAACGAACGTGCATCAAGGGACCAATGCTCTTGT
The DNA here is from genome assembly GCF_037043105.1 of Vanessa tameamea. NCBI lineage: Eukaryota > Metazoa > Arthropoda > Insecta > Lepidoptera > Nymphalidae > Vanessa > Vanessa tameamea. The sequence goes on along the minus strand of NC_087315.1, from coordinate 3,047,603 downwards.
CAATATCGAGCTGTATGAGAGGAGCTGTCCTGTCGATTTATCTTACTTTGCGGCTATTGTTACAGGCGATCGAGGTTACGGTTGATTTATAAGCAGTTTGGCTAATTACGAACAAGAACGCACCATTAATTTCCTTTGATTCAACCTAATGTCTTCAGCTGACATTCGAGCGAACAAAGTATCGTATGAGTCAGTTTTAAAGTCGTTTAAAAGCAAACTTGTATATTGAAGTCCAGTAATAAATATATTCGCATAAAAGTAAAGTTTATCTCTGTTCCCTTTGAAGTACGGTCCGAGAAAACAAACAAAGCAATAAAGAAGGCCTTTATCGGAGCTACGAGTCGACACGCGAGCTAATTTACAACACAGCCGTGGGTTTTATCTTCATTAACCCATCGATTCACAATTAAGACGCGGAATAAATCTCCGGTAATGCGCTCCCCGTCCGCGCCGCGCGCCGGTAGATTCTACTTCAAACAGATGTTATGTATAAATAAAGCCGCACAGAGGCAACCACTCGATATATTCCTGTCCGCGGCAAACTTTACAGATCTATCAGCGCTCGCTAGTTGACGACAACTGAATCGAATTGTCACGGAAATTTCATCCTTAAAAACAATTGATTTAGAAAGTGTCTTCCTGGTATTACACTGGATAGCATACAAATTGATTATTTATCCTAAAGGACGGCGTATATAAATATGGGTGATAATGGCATCAAGGTAGCTATTACATATGCCATTGTTAATGAGGCATCCTCGCAAGCCTCATCTTATTTCCAGCGTAACGAGTCGATGCTCACATTCGATTATCTGGCCGCGGTATCCGAAGCATTGCACTTGATGTATCGTCGGCGACTGCGCGGGATTGTCGGCCATCGCTTGATTTAGTACGACCATTTCTTCCTGGCACTTCGTCGGGATGGATACTCATCTGTCGCTAGTGTGACGAATCACTGCAATCGGAAAGCGTAGAGGCCCTCTAATGAATTGTCCCAAATAATTGGGATAGTATTTTATATCGGCATCATTTGTTCCGTGATCGGTGCATTTATTATTCGGCGTTGATTTGTACGATGTCTTAACCTCCCAGAACGTGCATTAGTCTTCCTAATAAGATTAACGAGGGCCTTAAATCGTTGCTCACCTGCGAGAGATTTTGTACAGATACCGAAAGCGTCAAGTAAAACTCGATCTATCTTAAACTGGACCACCAGTAACAAGACAGATATAATTTATTAGGTGCTATGAGATTAAATGGTGATTTATAAACTCCATTTGTGTCGCTCTTTAAATATTTCTTCTGTTTTTGGTAGCAGTTTTATTTACTAATTTATTTTTGGTTGTTATAACTAAGATAAACTTATTATAATTTTGTATTTATGATTAAATAATAATATATAACTAATTTTTTTAATAACATGCTTTTAAGTTTTATAATTTTGTATTGTATAAGAAAACGAGTTTGATTTAAGCTGTTGCCCACAAGAATAAATACTGAAACGTACCAAAATAATTCACATTAACATATAATGGATAAACAAAATAGGTTAATTTTGGCACAGACGTTTATCAATCTTAATGTTCTTTTTTTAAATGTTTTGGTATTCTTAACGATCAGATAAAATCTCTCAATGCCCCATTCGATAGCCCGGTTTGTTTACGAGATGAACGCAACGTGTCCTCGCGAAGGAATGGCAAGATAAGTTTGACTTTGATGCATACTTTAGACCTGACAGACATGTCGTCATGCTAAAGCTCTGTTCACACGGAAAACTTAATATTGTTAAACAAATTTATATTAGCCTTGAGAAGATTTATATCAATATTATTAACGATCTAAGTTAACGACCATTCAAGTGGATGTAAACTTTGTAATTAGTTATGATATATCCCATTTTTGATTAAGGTCCGCAGACTAGGCAGTTTATCATCTGATGGTAAATAATGATCGCTTACATCGTCAATTTGCTACCAATTTTGGGAGCCAAGATTATATGTCTCATGTGTTTGTAGTTACACTGGCTCACTCACCCTTTAAACTATAACACAACAATATTACGTATTGCTGTTTAGCGATAGAAATTTTGATGCTCTCATTAAAATTTCTGTCGCTAAACAGTGGTACCTCTATACTGAGAACACGCCTTTGTGTGATAATATTTTAAACAGTATCATTACAGGAATAAAGGTACTAACATAGTAGCGGCATAATGGTTAACACTTTTAGTACTTATGTCTATTAGGGACAGTTTCTTACCACGAGGTCCACTCAATCGTCTGCCCTTTTAGCTATCAATAGAAAAATCAAAAATATTTGCGTGCATTATAATTCCTTCAGCAATTCATATACAGGTGTAAATTTTTTATACGACATTATATTTGAATTAAATAAAAAAAAAATTGTTAAACGCACCTTTACGAAACCCCGAAAGTTATCCTTTAAAGACGCTGAAGTCTATAATGCCGATGATAAAACAGACTTGATATTCGCCACTGTCACTGCGAGCTCACGATGCCCTATAAATACCTTGGTTTACGAGATCGACACACGGTGTCCTCGCAAAGGAGCCGATTCGATAAGATTGACATTGATTCATGCTTCATAGTTGACATATGCGTCCAGTCATTTCTCTAAAGCATAGGGCTCATTTCACTGGTAGTTTTTAATGTTCTAAAGTATCTTAGGATCGATTTCTTATATTTTGTATCCTATTTGATGAACTTAACTATTTCACCAGATAACCGATTCTTCTATACGTCTTTGGTTAAAAAAATATATTTTTCATTTTTGTTTTATTTTTCTCTAACATGTACGTACATTTGTATTTCACCTTATTTTTTTTTATTCCTTCAAATTACATCTGTAATTGCGAATGTCATTTTATAATCAATTTAAACGATCGATGAATCAAATAATTTTAATTAGTTTAATTATATCTATAATTATTGACCCGTCGTACAAAATGAAAGTCAATTGCGCAATTATTAAATTGTTTAGCCAATATACGTAAGACTAAGTAAGTATGACTAGAATAAATGCTTTTAATTATGTAGGCTTAGAATTATTTTTACCATAACTTCCGCATACAGAACGAGTAGGTCAAGTTGTTAACATACTACAAAATTAGTAACTCATATTTCGAAAAAAAAAAAAAAATTCTCATATTAGATATATAATACTAGTCGTCGCACGTGGCTTCGCTCGCGTTTTAGAGGTGAGTCGTCGGGTATTAGGTATAAAAAAGTAGCCTATGTCCTTCTTTGGACTTCTAGCTTATTTCATAGCAAATTTTATTAAAATTCTGGTCAGTGGAGTAGCCGTGAAAGAGCAACAGACAGATAGACATACATTCAGAATTACTTTCGCATTTAAAATATTAATATATCTTAGTTAAACAATAATTTTAAATTAAAAAGTAGATAATCATAATCAGCCTGTAAATTTCCCACTGCTGGGCTAAGGCCTCCTCTCCCGTTGAGAAGAAGGTATGGAGCATATTCCACCACACTGCTCCAATGCGGGTTGGTGGAATACACATGTGGCAGGCTTTCGTTGAAATTAGACACATACAGGTTTCCTCACGAAATTAAAAAGTAATATCTCACAATTTTAATAATTACAATGCTTTTAACGTTATATATGAATGTGTAATGTTCTTATCGCGTTGTATATTTTCAAAACTATTAACAAAATCTACTTCATATTTATTGTTGTGAAACTACAACCTTAGTGTTCAATTTGACATAAATAATGTAACATTACACTGATAACTCATTGTTGAATGCGTATTCTTTCCATAACATAATTGGTGGTAGGGCTTTGTGCAAAGCCCGTCTGGGTAGGTACCACCCACTCATCAGATATTGTTCTGCTAAACAACAGTACTCAGAATTGTTGTGTTCCAGTTTGAAGGGTGAGTGAGCCAGTGTGACTACAGGCATATGGGACATAACATCTTAGTTCCCAAGGTTGGTGGCGCATTGGTTAATATTATTTACAGCGCCATTGTATAGGCGGTGGTGACCACTTACCATCAGGTGGCCCGTATGCTCGTCCACCAACCTATACCATAAAAAAGACCTTGAAGAATTACTATTTCATTGATTGAAAATTTGTAGCAACATAAATACATATTCTGAACCAACCCTTAGAACGGTCTGTCTGTCGGCATGTCAGTCTGTACATAACTAGTTATGTGTCTCAAAATGGCAGTAGCATTTTATGTTTCAAACTTCAAGATAATCGGATAGAGCTGTCAGTGATGGACGAGCATTTTCGTTTATTACGAGACGACGCATTGTGCGACTAGTTTGCAAGGAATTTAAACAAACTATTCCAAGTAATTTTTTAGAAAGCTGTCTAGTTAAATACAAAACTTTTTGAGTTACAATTAAAATTAAGTAATTGGTGAATATTTGTTTGCTTCTTTGACGGAAATTGCGCCGTTTTTTTTTTTTAAAATATAGAATAATTATTTTTACTCCTCTACTAATGATGTCTTCTAATGACATCATATATTATAACAGTACTAGATTTTTTTTTTTTAAATATAATGTACAAAGATCTGCTGCTACTAAGATGAAAAGAGTTTTATTCAAATCAGTGTAAATGTTTTTCAAGGAGGTACTGTTAATTAAGGTATTATTCCATGCTTACATAGACAATTAGTTTGTATAGGCCTTTTTAATGATTTGAAGCATGAATGAGCTAAACTAATTACCTGCATAAGCATCTTTACTTTAACGGTTGGTTGCGCACGCAATATATTCATAAAGCGAATATCTTTGAGACATTAAAACCTATCTCTTCCCATCATACCAATACTATAAATATGAAGGTTTTAACGTTTTCATGTTCGTCACTTGAGCACACAAAAATTACTGGACGGATTTAGACAGAATTTTGATCCAAATGATTGCATGATTATTTACTTGATTCCAGTCATTATATACATACCTATGATAATGCAAATGACCCGAGAAATCTGATTTTTGGATAGGTTATAGGGAGGGCTTAGAAAAGCTTAACTTGAAATTGTCGACCTAGATTTCCTATGTGCTTTCGATGCCATCTTGAAAAAGGGATTGAATTTTGTTTTTTTTTTTGCGATAACTCGGCTGTGTGTCGTGATACGAGAATTATAATAAAATACTTTTTTGTTGCTTTACCTACGTTCTATGTCCTATAAATTTTGAGCTACAGTTGATGGTTATTGAGATATCGAGAGCGAAACTTTCGAGAGCGAAATTTTTCGGTCTGTTTTTATCTATAATGACTGGACTAGAATAGACATATTGACTTGTCATAAAGGGTAAAGTCATAATTTCCTACCTTTCATCTCACCTACTATTGAAACCCCCGAAAGGGCTTAGTTTAAAATAAAAGAACATACATACATTCCTTTTGCTTTTGGCAACTCTACAATATTATCTTTGCTAGATAATATTGTAGAGTTAAATTTTGTTCAATAAAATAAGATGTTATATTACTAGTATATTATATAATTTAATTATTTCTATTATGTAGTTCGAATCGTATGACGTCCTTTCATTCGGATGCTTAGAAACATCGCATGATCGGTCACGTCGTTAAGAATTAAGCTTATTAGTTACGAGGGCTTCCAGTCGAAAATTGTATATTTTGTTATCGATTTAATCATTTAAATTATGAATCTCAATTTTTTAAATTCAAAGTTACAATGTTATAAAAATACTACAAAATAATTTTAATATATTTGATTATTTCTGTGTTTTGAGTTATTTGATAATAATTTTCATAGTGTGTACATTAAAAAAATCAATTAAGCTTAAAAAATATATTGTAAATAAATTTAATTATTATATAACTTCAAATATTTTAACTCATTAAAGTGGAGGGAATTATCGATACCTTATGTGGGACAACACTAAACACCTTGAACAGGCTTTGGTAATTAAAGCTGATACATGGCGGATAAACTTCGATTATCTTTATTAAAAATGCATGCTTCATTTGCTATATTAATGAGACAAGATCGCTTATTAAATATGAAATTATGACGGGACTGCACGCGGAGAGATTTTGAAATACGACTGACGTAAGCTGTTATAACACTTATTAAATTTATTTAACTTTGTAAGTCAAAATCTTCATTTGATCTTTACATATAAACGCGAAATACAACTCACTGATTAATCACGAAATCTAAGAAACTATAACACATACTAACTTGAAATTTGGCAGGTAGGTTTCTTAAAGGGTGTAGGTCGGATTTTACTAAAACTCTATCCCTAAGGGGTCAAATGGGAGTTGGAAGATTGTATAGAATAAAATTATGAAAACACTTATTTTTTGTTGTTAAATTATTCCTTATTTGCATAACGTTTATTTATATTGAACAACATGTGTATTTACAAATTAAAATAAAAAAAAAAAACTACCGTGTAAATCAAGACTGCGCGGAATGGCGGCAAGAATGCTAGCAGCATTTTCCCGTTGAATCGCAATTCAGATTCCTTGGCCTGTCACCAGTGGAGGTAATGAGACAGTGTGTATTATGTTACTCGTATATGTTTAAAATTACACTTGTATTTTAAAAGGCCCGAAAGTCATTGGTTTATCTTCAATTTCTTTAACCATTTCTAATTGTGACTAATATGTTATGGGTATTTTCGTGTAACTGATTAAAATATCCGTATATCTCTTAGCCGCATATATTTCTTACTAGTATTCGGCCGCAGCTTTGCTCGCGTGTGAGGAGGGGTGGCCGTTGGTTATAGGTATACAAAGTAACCTATATTCCAAATTCATTAATTTCGATTCAGTAGTTTAACCTTGAAAGCGTAACACACAGACAGTTAAAGTTACTTTCGCATTTCTAATATAGATTAATTAAAAAATCATTTCCTCATTCATAAAGTTGACTGAGAAAACTTGCTAATTTAGCAAAGGGATCAACACTTAAAGATATATTTTTGCTGTATAATGTAATTTTCTTTTCACTAATTTTATATTGTAACTCGGTTTGCAAGTGTTATCTTAATTAAACAAGAAATATATATATTGTTTTTCAGCTCAGTAAAAACATAAGAGATTGTGGTTAGGAGAAAGACTCTCTCAAGACTTAGCCTTAGGCTCATGTTATTAAGAGTAATTGAAAAATAATGTACATGATGATGCTCCTTCACTTCACCATTTTACTAGGTAATAATTCAAAAAAAGGAAGGAGGTTCTGAATTTGGATCCGATGGGATTAGTTTAGGCGCAGGACTGACGGATTCACGTGCTTTCCGAGGCACGGGAGCGTACACACTTTCAACTGCCAGACTGTAACAGCCTGGAGTTTTACAGGCAACTTTTGTACAGATAATTCCGATAAACCCAACAAAGTTAATTTTGTCGGCTCGACCTGGGATTGGAACTCGGGAAACTTGTGGCCTTATATCTAGCTATTAGACCAAGGAGGTACACTATAATATGTATACTATGGCCCCTGGGGTAGAAATCGATCAGGAAGGCATCGTCGTCGTACACGCAATATTCAGTTTTAGCGAACCTACGTACAATATAAGATATAATATATTATACATTTAACTAGACAAAAGATCTAATTAATTTATACTTAATGAGGCAGTTAGACTTGCTAACCAACTCGAAAGTATAGAACTGTCATTTTGTATAATCAAAATATAACATTTGCTTATTGACGTTAATATTATATGAAAAGCTATCACGTAACTTCGATCGATCACGCCCACGGAACATAACTACCATAAATCATTCATCAATACTCGGACCCGACGTGCAAACGTCAAAATAATGAACGCCCTTGCTTCCGTTTACAATTTCATCATAAAACAGTCTGAAAGTCTTTAAACATAGAGGCTGTAATTACGTAAACAGACATATTGACGTACGTCTGAAAGGTAATCATAAGCTAAAATTTATCACGAAGTGAATCATTCATGCGTTAAGACAGCTGACAGTGCGGCACATATATTATATTGATCGACAGCCTGACGTTACTTGTCACGGGGATAATGTTGTTGCCACACTTGTACCAACTGTTTATTCAAAAAAATACCTTATCTCAATTCATCAAAACATAAAATAGCTCAAAGCTAATATCGCGCCTAATGGCCTTCTAGACTTGCACCCCTGTAAATCTAACGAAAAGAACAAAGTCCCAGATATTAAAGCTTATGCTAAATCCGTCCCTATTACACTTGCATTTGATTCAGAATACAATGAAGCTGATGGCCTTTGAAGAATTATAGGAATCATGGAGTACGACAGAGCATCAAATGACAACGTCACTTGAAAATTAGACTCTATACTTTCGAAATAACATTAAAAATTGAATGCATAAATAATAATGACATAAGACGTTGACGAAACGAGAATTGGGAGCGCGGTAGCGAGACGTGTCGCGGCGTGTCATCGGAACGCAATGAAGATTTATGAACAGACCTGTACTATGTATGTACAGTCAAAGCCACATATTTCGTGCTTCTGATAGTTTTGATCAACTGAACATTTCAAATGTAGTCATTGTGATATTGTGATAAATTATTCTACTTGATGGCGCGGTTTTCAGCTTTTTCACGCGCCACGTGTATAATGACGATTGGGATTTGAAGACAAATTGTATGACGAATCACTTTAGAGACATAATATATTTAAATAGCTATATTTTAAAATTCATTTCCCAGTCTTGGAGTATGTGATTCATTTATTTCTTAAACAACTTTCGTTCGATCATTGGTATTATTTTTATTTAAAATTTATTAACAAAAATTATAGTCTCATAATAATTACAACAAGATTAAACATAATTATAAAAATATATCAATTGTAACGGTTTTATTATGTCTGACTTGAAGACAACCGTTTCAATTCATGCACTAAATTGTCGTTTTATAATAATATAATTAAAAAAGTAAATTCTATGTCATTCTTTGATATTTTTTATATTACAACATTATATGTAAAATTGTATTAGTCAAACGTAAAAATCATTACTATGAAATGACACAGGTTATCATACAAAAGTAAATGAATTTGAAATTAAAAAAAAATATCGGTTGTGAGAATTTATTGTGCCTAATTGTTTTTTTAAAAACTACTTATAATTTGATTTGAGAATAGTGTATTAAATATTTTAATTGCAGATTAAAAATATCAAGTTTGAAAATCATTTTAAATCACAAATAATACTATTCAACCAACTGTAGCAATTTAAAATTCAATTGAAAAAGACTTAAAGATCAACAAGCTCAATAGTTAGTCTTGTATTTCTTAATCATATAAAATCAAATCATACACTTAATAACATTGAAAATATCTTTGAATTTTCATATAAAAATAATAAAACACAAAAAACCTTTTACAAATCCTGTCAAACACAGCCCTTAAAGTGAATTTAAATTTAAGACAACTTGATATTTGCGTATACAAGAGTGAAGAGCTAAACTCGGTACGAGTGGTGTCTCATTACGTATTAACGCCTCGGGTTGCACTTTGAATTGGAAACCGGTTCGCCCTCACGGCGCGCGGCGTACACCGCAATAACGCTACGCCTGTGTAGCTTTTGTGTCAACTACATAGATGTTTAGATTATTGTCGTGCATAAGCTTTGGACTCGGCAGGATTGTTTCTCTTTCGCATATAAATGTAGTCATGAATATTTTTTTATTCGAAAAAATTTAATAAATAACTTTGCCGATACGAATGCAATTAATTAATTTATTTTAAATTTTTGTTTTGTGTTTTTAAGAGGAATTGCACACGATCTGTCATCAATTGATGTATAGATTTAAATTATTTTATAAAACGTAGGGCATAGTTTGTTTTTTATTAAAAATTATATTTTTATTGTTGTTTTATAAATAAATAAAAAATAAAATAAACGATTTATTAATGACACATATCGTCATGTTTAAGAGTTATCAATAAGAGTATCAGAAACAATTATTTAATTATTATCTTCAATTTAGTTCCGTGTACATTAATACATACAAAAAAATTACTACTACATTAAATAATATAAAGAATAAAGAGTTCATCATAGATCATTATTTTAAAAGCTATAAATTATCACAACAATAAAATAAATTCTAATATCAAAACCAACAGAAGTTATACAAATATACTAATCCGCCTACCGACCTTCATTAAAGCCGTCATCGTTCAAAAGGAAAATTGATTTACGACACTGCATTACGCCATTACTTTATGACGCGAGAACGCTCAGAAATAAAATACTAACAAACATATAACCGGCATCCACGACTATTATACCCACACAAATTTTCAAATAAAACCACCGAAATTACCAATGACCTTATTATAATGTTGTAAAGTTCAAAATTGAATAGAATATCTAAATGCAACGGTAGAGGGATGCGGTCACGGACCGTCATAAAGCGAATAAAATACGGGACAGAAAGAATAAACGCTCGTATAAGCGCTGTAATGTCTGTCAACATAAAATATTGTATCCTGCGAGGTTGGGAGCTACAGTTCAAATTGTTCTGCCTCTATTGCAGCATTAATCTTTGTCGCGTGAAATGGGAGACGTGGAAATTGCAGTTCTTTGAATGTTCTTTTGAAGGTTGTCGTTATATAAGCATTTTCGATGTATTTTCATTGGCATCAAACTAGAACTTTAACATTTTAAATTTGTTACTGCTTATTCCTTTTTATGGTGATATTTAGATGTTAGATTCTAGTTAAACGTAATGCTTGAACCTAGGACTTGCATATCTCAATGCGACTTACCGTTGTATAACGGCTAGGTACATTATCTTTGTTTATTTTTATGAAAATTTAAAATTGTCAAATTCCGATCGTTTTTCGAAATTATTTCATTCGAGACTCACTCGAGATAATTTAAACATTATCATCATAATTGTTTTAAATTTAATGTCCATTGTTTATTCGTAGCAATATGTTCGGTACAATTTACAATACAATGTCAAATACTTGTACAATTGACATTATTTATTTCCAAAGTTTAACAGCAGTAAAGCTATGTGACAAAAGATTAAAAACATTAAAATAAAATATATATTATATTAATGGTTTCCACCCACGCGTGAGGGAAAGGGTGTCCAAGTGTTAGAGATAAAATACCCTATGTGTAACTCCAGACAATCAATCTACTTCTGTGTCAAATTTCATTCAAATCCGTTCAGCCGTTTTAACGTGATTGAATGTCAAACATACATCCAAACTTTTGCATTTATAACGCTATTAAAATACTATAAGTTATAATATTCCTGTTCCTTATGAATACTTCACACACATATATAATTTTAATTAAAATTATATTTACGATATAATAGATCAAACCTACAAACGAACAAAGACGCGATAAATGTTTTAACAGTTCTTGACATGAATTTTACTCGTGAGTTAGACGTGAGTTTTATTTACAAACACCTTGTTCAAATCAGCTTACAAAATATTTTGTTACAAACACAAATACGACTACAATTGTATGTTTTAACAATTAGAAAAACCCTTTGAAATATTTTTAATTACGTTAACTAAAAATGTATTTAAACAAAACATTAAAATAAACTCTAAATGACCCTGACAAAATGAGAACTGGTGAACGCGGAAACAAGACGTAACAGTATTACAATTATGTCACCCTTATTACACTTTCAAAAGTGTTCTTTTTATTTAATTTGATATCTATTTATTTACCTTATTCTATAAAAGAAACGTTAATCAAGAAACAGCGGAGATATCGAGTACTCACTAAAAATCAGCTGTTTTGAAAACCTAACTTTTTGACGACCTCCGTGGTCGAGAAGTGTGTACACCGGTTTTCATGGGTACGCCGCTCCGAGGTCCCGGGTTCGATTCCCGGCCGAGTCGATGTAGAAAAAGTTCATTAGTTTTCTATGTTGTCTTGGGTCTGGGTGTTTGTGGTACCGTCGTTACTTCAGATTTTCCATAACACAAGTGCTTTAGCTACTTACATTGGGATCAGAGTAATGTATGTGATGTTGTCCAATATTTATTTATTATATTTATAACTTTTAAGTAGATTAAAGCTACGTGTTACCTACTACGTACAATTATTTTTAACACAGAAGCTTTATAGTATGTTGTCGATATGTGATCAGTTATATTAGTACAGACTAAAATGTATATTATAGATACAAAGTTCTCAATGTTGAGAAATGTAATGGAATAAAATTAAGACATCTTATAATGAGAATGTCTGTCAGAAATTGAACACAAGTAGGGCTATTCTGTAACAAGAAACTCGAATCTCACCGCATAAAACGAGTGTGATATATAAGAATGTGACATTGACTATAATAATTTCTCCATCCTACGTGACATTGGCGAAATAATCTGTGCCCTGTCGGCACAACTAAAAGCCATTAAACTATGAATTGAACAGTATTGACTATAATAATGACTGTGAGTCGGCTGTCAACATTTCACAAGTGGGATACGAAGTGAATTCTTACAGAATCACATTGCAGGCGAACCGTTCACTATATAACCGTATATTTTTAAATACAATGTAAGGCTAGTAACATGCGAGTTACAATTCAGTATTGAATAAATAAATACTTTACTAAAATAATTAATAATAAGCCTCATTACTATTGTCTCGCGGAATTCTGCGAAACAATGTAACGCTTAATTATAATTGTTCGATAGCAAATGTCACGATGTGTAAACTCACTCGCACATTGTAGACTAATATAATCGAAGAGCTTAAAAGTTGCATGGAATACTTTAAAACATTATTAAACGAAATTAAAATCTGAGTGTTCTTTTAAATGTTTAATACTTCTGCCGTGCTCATTGTATTTTTATATTACATCTCGGATTTTGTAACAAAGAAGACGGTGAGAAGAGGCCACCATACTTTTTTTATTGTGTTTAAAATATTTCATATTTAGTCGCCATGCATATTATTATATGATATCCATAGTTTTTAAAATTTGTGTTTGGGATGTGGTGACTATTTATTTATCACCAGCCAGTCAATTTTTTAAACTTATCATTAATAGACTTTTATGCGTTTCTTTATTCAAATGTGTTATTTCGTTACCATTATTAAGAATAGTATTCGTTTCATAATATAATTATTGAAAAACCTCCTTATTCAACGCTCTTCATTGCTCTTTACAACGTTTCAATACGTACTGCTGTTTATTTTTAACACATACCTACATACTGAATGCTTAACTGTCAACGGACCGCTACCATGTCAATTCGGTGACAGGCGATAACTCTAGCTGACATTTCTTTTCAAGTCTTCTATGCCCCTGACATGACATGCCACTTGATAAACTTTTGCCGATTGAAACTAGACGGAACTAACTCACACTATAGCAAATTAATTTTAATTGATAAAGATGTTTTTATTGAATATTTTTTTTTAATAAATAAGGTCGTTTATGTGCGCGCTTTTTTACACATTTTAATTAAGGTTTTATTTGTGAGAAAAAATACTAAATGCAGTAATTATCTTTGTTTGCAAATTGTATAGGCTAAATTGTTGCTTAATTTATTTCGAGTATTTTAGAAGAGAACGTTTAAAGTGTTATTATATTGAAATTATTCATTGTAAACAATTCAATACGGCGTTCACTATTAAATAAGCTCACTTAAAATTTACGGTAATTAGTGTTTCTTAAAATGTCAAAATTATGACAAATTAATGAAAAATTCTCTATATATTTCAATTATTTTTGAGCATTTCTGAAACGGTACCAAGAGCCGAGATGGCCTAGTGGTTAAAACCCGTGTATCTTAACCACCACCACATGCATCACTGAAGGAAAACATCATGAGGAAACCTGCATGTGTATTCCACCAACCCGTATTGGAGCAGCGTGGTGGAATATGCTCCGAACCTTCTCCTCACAGGGAGAGGAGGCCTTAGACCAGCAGTGGGAAATTTACAGGTTTTAATGTAATGTTATGTCAAAAATGTTGAAATTCTGAAATTAACTTTGACATACTGATGATCAACTTGGTCAACTCAATTGTTAAAGGCAACGTTATGTTGACATGCTATTTCGATGAATGTCCATATATTGTGGTTATTATAGTTCAGTTTTGTTTTGTGCAAGACCGTCTGTTATAGTAATAATACTTAATTATTTCTAAGTCTGATACTGTTGAAGCTTCTCAAATTTACTCCTTCCTTAAAGGCCGGCGACGCATCCGCATCCAGCAGTAGAATAATACAGGCTGATCATGATGATGATGATGATGATGATGTTAGGAGGGGAAACTAGTGTTTAATAAATGTAGCCATTACAGTATTTTTGTACCATAACATGCAGGTCTATCCGTGGATCGTCTGTAAAAAACTGAGGTTCCACGTGGTTTATCGGTGGAACCGTATTTAGTTTCACTATCACAAAATCAAATATTGGTATGTCGATATATATTTAATATTTAAAATATTGTAAAGTTGAGTCATGTACGTAATGACATCAACTAGATTATATCTTTAGTAATTATAAACATGATATAATCTATGCATTTCATGCCAAGGTAACATAGAATAAAGAATTTTTCAAACATATATATATATAATATATAACCAATTATATTTGAACACTAAATTCAATTATAAATGTTGTATAATTACATATAAATTTAGGTGTATGTCAGCTACATAAAGGCCATTTAATTTTTATTGTTTTAGGTGGACCACGTGACAAGCATGTACAAATTTTAAAGGATTTAGGATTGAACTGATACTTAATGCTTAACAGAAGAGTGCAGAAAGAAAACATCGAAAGGTGAATTTTATTTGACATATGCTTGGTATGTCATATCAAAATCAGCCCTTTGTGTATCCACTAACATATATTGAAACAGTTTAGGAAAATAAGCTCCAAATCTTCTTACGAAAACGAGCATTTACAGACCGTATCTAATTCAATTCAATCCTTAGTTCAATGGCTTATAGTTGTGCCGACAGGGCACAGGTTATAGACCGTATCTATACTTTACATATTACCTAGTTGACATCACATTGACAGGTTATATACTTTTTGCAGTTTCAGAGGTAAAGGTATTAAAATCGTCTGCCTAAATTAAATAAAAAAAATTAAAAAAAAACTATAGTTTATTTACAGCTATCGCTTAAAACTTGTACCACATTCGAAGTAGCCTTGTAATTTGTCCCCTATCGATTCCGTAGCTATTGTCACATATCATTAACTTTCATGTAATTTTTTGTGTCAATTCAGGGTTATTCCCTGTACGAACTATTGTTCGGATAATTTCATTTATGGTAACATTGTTTTATAATTTTTATTTCAAGTTATTATTTTCCTTAATATCCCTTTGATGATTGCTTTACCATCTGTTTTATTGTGGTTTAATTTTTTAAGACGCGAATGACGCTAATTGACTTTATACTTCTGCAATGACTCAATGTGCTCGATTTTTGTTTAAATCATCTCGAGCTTGGAAAGAAAAACGTTGTAAGAAAACCTGCATGCAATCCGTAGTAGAAGTACTTCCTTATCAAGTTGTTTTAATAACGATATATATTTATATCATATATATTTTCATTATCATATATATTATATCATATAATATCATATATATTTTCAAATCAATTTATTCTTAAATCTTTCAATTTTTTATTGATATTATAATTTGTTGCTAGGATAATTACTGTCGAAAATACTTCTGAAGGTTGCTGTTATTGTAAATAAGTTTCAATTTTTATCTTAATTTTAATCAAAACATTTTTGACGTGTGGTTGTTGAAGTGTGAATAAGGTTAGTTATAAATAGTTATAATTAAATTATTTTTAAAATGAGTTTTGTTGTTTATCAGATTAAGAAAATATATATGTATGAAATTGTAAGTAGTTTTTTTTTAAATTTTAGATACGGTTTAATTTATAACTTATTTCTGGTTACTTATTTTCGTTAGATTTTTCTTATCCGATTTACTTAACATTGCCAGACAAATTGCTAGTTTCTATGGCCAACATTAGGTTATGTGTCATCGTAAAAATTCTACCTAGACATGTTGTAAACTGCCAAAAAAGTGTAAACGGACCTTTAAATTTACAATAAAACGCATACATAACAAAGTGACTAAAATTTAACATATTTTTTCTCTTTAGTTCATAATGTTTCGACTGTTCACAACCTAGCTAGATTGAATATATACTATACGCTTCATAACATTTATATATTCAAAATTAAACAGGAGTCGCGGTAGCCTTCTGAAAAAAAAATCAATTTATAACACAATATTGTATACCAAGAAACTTCATAAGCCATAAATGAAGTTTGACTCGAAATTGTGTTTCATTCGACAACCCTATTGTATAGTAACAAGCGACACCTAACAATAGCCGACTTTAATATTCTACAGCGAAACGCATTTATCACAAATCTCCATCATTCACCGATTCCATCACGCATTGTTGAACATCCTGTCCACTAGTTGATTCGGTATAAAAGGCCGCTCACTTCATTTGAGGGTTACAATACGCTCACACAGGTTTTAAATAACCCTAATATGACTATAAAAGGTTGAACCGTTCTGCATTTAAAATATCAAACATAACACTATTATATTATTCATGGAACATACTAATATTCAGGTAGAAATCAATTTACATATCAACAGAAACACGATTCGACAATAGTTCGATGAAGGGTGGGATAACCCTCTAATTCGCCGTGCGGGTCTATAATGCCCCGCATGCATAATTTATACTCTGATATGTTAATTTACTTCACCTTATGTTTATGCTAATCTTAATTGGTTATTTCGTTGCACAGATTACACTGACGTATCTCATCAATCGTTGGTGCTCATCTGTCAATGGTTATCACATCGTGAGAGATTGAATATATTTCCTCGCTGGCAGAATTATTATAATAAACATTATTATCTGAATTAATAATGTGAATAATTATTTCGTCTTTGAACATTTTAATGAGTGGATTCAGAGCTCAGCAAATGAAATTATCGCTTGTAATGTACTCGTTTTTATGGATGATCCTTAAGAATATGAAAACAAGATTTAATTTAGCAGTTTGAAGGTACTATTTTTATTATTATTTTCTTAAACTTGATTGAAATATGACATGGACTTTACTTATTACAATAATATTATGATCTTTGAAAATATCAATTTGAATGAAAAAAATTAAATAAAGTGTTTTAAATGCTTTTTATATTTTATTATAAATATATGTATGAAACAAAAATGTTAATGTTTAATCTCAATTCAATCTTAATTAGATGAATAAAAATGTTATCGTAATAACTTAATTATTTTTTTACTTCAGTGAACAAGTAACTCACATCTATAGTTCCGGCGTCTCTTACTAGATGGCGTTAGTTGTATCGAATTCTGAACGTTGTACGAAACAATAAAGTTCGAACTATGTCAAAGTCGTGCCAAGTTATCTAATTGTTAACTTGTTAATTTTATAGCCTTTATGATCGATTGTCATAATATTGAGCCAATAATAAAATAATATATAAATCAAAACACGCAACGTAATAAAAATAATATTATTAATACGATAGTGAAAGACCTCAATTTTTAAAATATATTTGCTCTTAAAATGCTTCATTTAATAAACTTCTTTTTAATGATACAAAATAAAACAAATAAAATTGTTAAAAAAATATGACTTTATATTTCAAACACCAATATTTTATTACTAATAATTAATATTTTTTCAATACCACTTTTTTCGTCGATAAAATATTAATCGTTAATAAAATAAGGTCGAAAATTAAAATCTTAAAAAAAAACAGTAATGTTTTTATTATTAATTGTAATTCAGACTCTGTTTTAAACTACTCTATCACCTGTCTCTCAGCTTTTTCGTGCGACCAATTATGTTTTTGACAGTTGAATTTCCAACATGACATGGGCCTAATCAAAATAGCATTTATTAAAAACAACATTAACAAAACTGACAGCTCACGGCTTTGTTATTAATGACAGCCAGTCTCGCATGTACCTACTTCGTCTTTTTATGGTTTTTCAATGAAATAAAATTGTTGTGTTAGACTTTTTCTGTTCGCTTCACGTGGGCGGTAGCTGAGCTAGTATTCGCGTGATTGCAGTCTCGTTTTATCACGCTACGTTTCTGTTGATTGACGGCACTAATGTGTATGTTAGATGTACATTAATCAATCAATCGTATCGGCTTACTGCTCCGTGCCAGAATTAAAATGAATCAAGAGTTATGTGTAATTTACTTTATGTGAGCTCTTATGGCACTTTCTCGGTGTTATTTATGATTTATCGATGTGAAAGTTATATTTAATTTTACATTTATCATTTTAATGCATCAATAAAAATTGATAGATGTAAATTATGTTCGTCGTTAAAATGTTGTAGAAAAATAAATTAAAAACTGTGTAATTTTCATAAAGATATTGTATTTGAATTTTTCATTTAATATTAAACATAGATATTATTATTATTATACACAAATCATTTGGCTGTACATAATCTTTATATAATCCCTACATCACCAGCGTAGATACAAAGTCCGTCGGAAAGATAACTTAAATTATTATCTATTTAAGATTGCACTATTCACTAAATTTGTCATGGCGGGTCACGCCTTACAACATCGATTAGTCTATCATGATATCACAGAAGAAAATTGGACATTACAAACATTAACAATGTCAGTCATAATCCTCACTACACTAGATTACTGATGCACTGCAGCGGCTCCGAGCCTCTGACCATACATGGCATAAGGTGAATAGAAGGGCCCCAAAGCTGGATTAAAGGCACCGTACGGTGATGTGCCAAGGCTTGCAGGTAGAGCTTTTGAATATGGGTGGTATCTGCTCGCAGACAGAGGGCTCAGAGGTGCCGACGGATATGCGCTGCGAAGGCCAGCAGTTGTGAATAAAGGATTTAATGGATTCAAAAGCGACGCCTGTGAAACTGCAGACGAAGTTGGCGTTGATCCGTCCGTTGTGTGACTTCTTAAATGTTGCAGGAGTTCTTCTGAATTTCCAAAACGTTTTCCACAGTAGGAGTCCCCTACGATCCAGTTACAAACATAGGGGCGGCTCAGCTGCGGGTAAGGAATATTACCGGCGGCTCCTTGTTGCGATAAAGCCATAGCCATAGCTAAATTGTACTTTTGATGTTCACATTGCGTACAACCAGCAGGACAAGCACCGTTGCTCATTAAAAGGTGATGATTATTGACTGAGAATTGGCAGCCGGTGCAATATGGGTCTTTGCATACTGGAACCAATGTTTCTCCGCCCGCCGGTGTTTTAACTCTAGCATATCCAAGATAAGGGTTTGGTGAAGATCCTGGGAAGCCAGCTGCTGCTGCCAGCATAGCAGCATGGTGAGCGCTCAATGGCGCTCCAGCATAAGGTGGTCGAAATGCAGGATTTGCGTGTTGTTCCATTCCAGGTGGGCAGCAAAGACCAGCAAGTGGATTAAATCCAGATAATCCGGGTATATTTTTAAATGCTCCTAGATGATCTTTTCCGTGTCCTAAAACTTCTAATCCGGAACGAATAATAGGACTGGTACCAGACGATGCAGCAGGAGAAGACTTGTGCTCATTAGAAGGACTGCTCTTTCCAATTTCTGTTGTTGGTGGAGTTGATTTTCTTCCTGGCGTACTTTTTCCGGATTTTTTGTCTTCCGAACTGTCAGAACTTGCTTTTGATGGTGGACGCGATTCCTCGGGTTTTTTCGTAACGACATTAGTTTCATATGGTTTGAAAGCTAAATGTTTGCTTTCTGGCGTTGAACGTGGTTTATCCTGTTTACTCGCACTAGGTGAAGAACGACTAATTGCATCACTGTTAACACTATTCACTGATTTTTTTTTGTCAAGCGGCGGCAAGAGCGGCTTGGTCGGCAATGTGTCTGCACCGATCTGGCTACAGGTTTGCGCTAAAAGCGCGAGAGGGCTTTTCTTCGAGTCCAACTGTAACAAAAGAAACAATAAATTAATATTTATAAAGAAATAATACATTGTTAAAATAAATTATTATTTTATTTTTTTTATTAAAAAAATAATAATTAAATACTTACAGAGGATGGAAGCGGTGTTAAATAATCTGGTTGCAGATACTGATTAGGATTAGTAGTCATCATAGCTCCGTCTTCAAGTACCACCATTTGGAGATTAACTTAAACGATTTATTATTTACGATCACTTGTACACTTTACGTAAGTCACTGTCGGCTCTGTAACACAACTACTCTATGATACGGTCGCGCGAAATGTTTGGAACGAATGCGTGCGTCCGTGGCGGCGTTCGAGGTGACTGTGAGACACGAGACCCCACCAGCACACGACGTTCCATTACCTCCCGCCTGCCCCGCGAGACAAGGATAGCAATATCTCAAGTCTTTGTTAGACAAGCAACGCTATATCTCTCCGCTGCAGCACACAGTCATAAAAAATAAAGCGGAAACGACACATAGCTGCATTGCGGTAGGGGAAAAAGGAAAGGCGGCATGGCGGGCAGCCGGGTGCGGATTGAGACGTGCGATGGCGTTGGTGGCGAGCCACCCATGACGGCGTCGCTTTGAGCCGCCGCGGCTCTACCTGCCCGCTCCGCTACACTCCACAGCTTTTTTGTTCCACGCCACTTTTATTACGCTTTCGACAACGCTCCTCTCGCCGGCGCTTTGCTGCTGACACATTCGAAACTACTTACTCTTTTACAGTCGCCTTTGTTCTGGGATGTGCTCGGTTCAAAGGGGAAAATTGATCCGTTCTATGGCATTTCCACGTAACCGTTTGATGTGTCAACGCATGTTTTACGACCAAGTCTGGGCTTTATCTTTCGATATTTCACTTTATTGACAGTACAAAGTCCATAACGTTAATGTTAATCCGACACTAAAACCTGTCAAACACGGCTCTGTTCAAACGGGACCCGCGTTGCGATCAAATTAAATATGTCAATTTGGGAACCCATATCAACAGCTGCGAGCGACGTCGGGCCCTTTAGAAATATTGCTTATTGTGTCCAAACAAAGATACTAAGTATAACGTATGGGCGGACGACAGAAGTCGTAAATAACCCGGCGGGTTGTAATATATTTGACAGTGCGCGGACATGCGAAACAAAAAACATGTTTATTGCGATACGGGGCCTCGCGGGCCGGAGTTCTTCTATAAATTAGAGACGTGGGCATTTTAGTGTTTGTTTAGGAGCGCATAGGCGTCAGGCTGTTTATTGTTAGTCTAGTTTGTGACTAAATCATGGTATACGTGCGTCGACTGCGACGTTATCACTTGTTGGCTGCGGAATTGAAATGTTTTGCCAACAGTGAATTCAGTTAGGCGTCGCGCTTGTTTTATTCAAGTGTCGTATATCGTTTCTCATAAAAATAAAGTCGTTTATAGAAACGTTTTCTTGCATTTAACGCTTGCTCATTTTTCTATTTTTATTTTCAATTGTTGTCTTGTAACTTTGCTTTTCACGTAGGTTGTTAGTACGTTTTGTGATCTTAGGGATTATTACTAATGCGTATATTTTAAATCAACTAATCTTTTTCAATACCTTTTAAGTCTACTTTAGGATCTATTTTCTGATTGGAGTTAGCATTTATAAATAAGACGTTTTTAAGCTACTTACGAAGTTCTAGGGATATTTTAAATAATGATTTAAGAAAACCAAATCCGATGAACTCATTTAAAAATAAGATACTGTCGTATTATGTTTAACAAATATATTATAGTTAATATAAAAATATAAATGAAAGTTTATGTATAGTGAATTATATATTTAGACTCAATTATTTGATAAGGGGATTTAAAAAAATCCGTTAAATGGCGTACCAATGACCTGAACTAATGGGATCTTATCTCCATAGATAGGCTTATCTTAATGGATTTATGGGGTTGGTGGTAATCGACGATTAGATTTATATGCTTTATTCATATGCGTTAGTTCGAATTTATTATACAAGAAAAATCTAATTATACACAGTGATAGATACTTATTAATTGTATCATTTACTTATTATTTTTACGAGTCAAAATATAATAATAATTACTACCAGTAACCTACGTACTTAAAACTCGGGTAATATTTTTATATATAAAAATTAAATATACATAACCCTTACTTTCGTTACTGTTTTAATGAATACTGTAAAATCTATAATTAGATTTAGATTTTATTTTTTGGAACTTAAAAACAAGAACATTTTTTTTTATTTAAGTTATTGATTTATTCTGTGTGGCTCCCAATAAAATTTTTACTTTTTATATAGGTATGTATCTATTTATATTCTGTAATGTTATTCGTCTAATGTAATATTTGTATTGTAAAGAACAAACGTGTTAACAGTGTAATTGGCAGTATTGTAATTTATTATAAACAATAAAAACTTAAAGCATAATTTTTTCATATGCTGTCAACACTAGTGGTATCCCGTCGTTTCAAGAGGATTAAATTTAAATTGTACATATGTACTTCTTTTTCAAAGTTTGCCATATTGGTCAACGTTTACGTTACAGCTTTTGTTCGTTACAGCTTTTAGTCGTTATTTTATTTATTTTATTGTAATAAAGGAGCTAACTTAAAATAATTATTCAAATCAAACAACGATATCTTGGTATTAACGGGTTTAACTACGCAAACTCTCAAGCTCTCAATAAAATATAAACTTTCAACTTAGTCTCTCGGCTCATAATTATTTTCGCTTTAAAAATCGCTCTAAGTCAACGATGTCGAAAGAAGTAAAACGAATTATACGCCATTAGCAATTTGTGCACGTGTAAACATATTTCATTATAAATTAACAAGCAAAAAATTGAGCAAAAAGTGCCGAAAGAACTCCTAAATCAGAGAATCAAATCTTCGTAACATTTTCTTGTTGCTTTCGGTTAGAATTAACGAATTTTAAATTATCTTAAATACTTTTGCAAGTAAAAGGCTTTTTCTACCATGTTGCTTCAGTTTTGGTTGGAACAACATAATCGGCGATCTTGTCTTTTTATAACTAATAAATAAATAATTATTCAAATTACGTATCATAAGATTTATAAAAAGTATTCGTTTGAGGTATGGGTTGATTTCTAGTTCTTATTTAAAATACCTGAAATTAAGTTCTTTTTTTTTTGTTATTCATGATGATTAAAATCCAATGCCCTCAGACTTTAAAGTGACTAATTGGTACTATCATTAAAAGCTGTGAGGAAGTATTCATGTTTTAAAAATAAATTATGAGGCAGACATGACATGTTGCTTAAATTAATTTTTCCTTTATAATATAATGTTGTGCAAAGAACTTTAATGTCGACCGAATATTTCATTCAATAAATAAAAATGTATATAATTTATATAAATATTTCAAATTGAAGCATTTGTTTGTTTGAAAGACTCAATCACTAGTAGCAGCGCAATATAAAATATTTTTTTTCATTTCATAGCCCATATATTGAGAAAGATTATAATGTTTATTTTGCGAAGAAAAACTTAATGATCACGTCATTAAGTTTTTCTTCGTAAATAAAACAAGACGGAGCTAGTTATAAATATAAATTAAAAATCTCAAGCTATATAATAAGTTACTATTACACATTCGCTCAATCTTTAGATAATTTCCAAAAAAAAAAACTTCATTTCACGCTTAGCCTGAAGATAGATTAAGTCTAAGCAAATATTTCTAAAAAACTCTCCTTGTAATCATCTTGTCTTTGTCCGTAGTTATCGAATGTCTGGCGCCGGTTTAAGGGATGGATGATTAGTACCGTCGACACCCGACAAACGCGCCAATGACGAACGGATGCGGCGAGATCAAAGAAGTCGGCACCGACAGTTCTAAGCCAAACTGGGCGTAGAAACTATAACTTATCACAACTACAAGTCGAAGCTTTGTTTGTTTGTTTGTTTAGGTTAACTAACTGGATTTAAATTGCAGGGAATTTGAAACACACGATTTATATATCAAAATTTAATATAATATATTCTATAGGTATATACAGCACAATAGAGGTATAAATAAAGACAAAAAACTTGGCTTTTTAATTTGACATTTTGAACGCTTAATTCAAAGTGTGATGTAATACATGACTTTATTTCGCCGATTTTTTATAAAGCGCTACATTAAAATTTACACACGTGTTATGTTCAAATGGTTTATTGTTGCTGTCAATTGTCAAAGTTTCATATACAGAATGTTTAGAGGCGTTTGCTTTGATCTTACCGCATCCGATCTCAAACTTACGTGGTATCAACAATAGTGATCACTGATCACAAGACTGTTCTAATAGTTCAAGATAAATTTACACTAGCACCTCGAAAATTTAAAACCATATAATATCATATCACCTTTTTTAAATATATGTTCTTCTGAAATCTTTTGTCACTCTGGTTGTTCGTGGTTATCCAAAGAATCAATTAATTTGTTATTCAAGAAGATTTTTAATTGAAAATTTACAAACATATATGTTCTGTTGTAGAAAGGTTACGCGACTTTCGCGAGCACACGTCGCTTAATATATTCGTGACACGTTTCGGAAGGAAAGAGGTCACTATTTACCAACTAAATTTAAATTTTCATTATGTTATAAATTAATAATTAGTCAACCTTAAACATAAGAACAAACACCCTATGTAAACTGTATCAATTTACAGTATACATTTTATTGGGAACAGTTTAATCGTATTCCTGTCTGATACTATCATTATTTGAAAAACTTAAGCAGACGGAGTCAAATGACGACAGTACGCTGTGAAAGCTTGTCTGATTATCACTCACCATATATTCGTTCGAAACAAGACAATGCTTTTCGTTGTATTATTCTGGGTAAGGTAAGGTTATATTGGGTAAGGGATCTCGTATTAAAGAATATATTATTCATTTTAATAATAAATGTACGCAACACGGAAGATAAGAACTCACATCTTGATGAGATTTATTGGACATAGACAAATACATTCGATAAACGTTTTCAAGCGTTTTCTATCGTTGTTATGGCGTCATATTGAAAGCTTTTGCAATTGCAATTTTGTAGTTTTTGTAACATATGTAGACTATGTCTTAGTCTACCTCCGTAATCAGACTTAAGGATTTAGTCAACCTTGTTATTCTTGACGCAGTTAACCTTTTAGCCAAGAACAAGTATTCTGATTGTCGTAATCTTCAGGTAAAATTTGATAAACTATGAGTTAATTGACTTGATTTTTCTAAGAATTATTAGAACAACTCTTTTTAATCACAAACACGTTTGACTCGAAAGTGAGTTAAATCGTAAAGATTTTATTGCCAAAAATTAAATAGACCTCCCAAAGTACAGAGATAATAAAATTCTTGCGTGCCCTAATTGTAATATTTATTGCACAGTAAATCTTATCGTTAAGCTGCAAGAGATAAAGCAATACGAACGAAATCTTTAGACCTTTCTTATCTGTGCAATAAAATTTCAACCTTTGTCTATCGTATTGTATTTTCGACAAATTATCTCTAGATGATAAAGGTTAAATGTATTGTACAGGGCAAAGGGCTCGGCTTAAGGAATTCAAAAGAAGTAATATACAATGAGAAAGCTTAGAAATACTTATGACGAATTGTGATATTATTTGGAAGCCTGGTAAAAAAATAATTATTGTTTAATTTATATTTTTATCATAAGTTTCAAAACTTTGGTCATATGACTAACTGATATCGGTCGGTCTTGATCTTCAAGATTCTAATTCCATATCGGGCCATTAAAATCTATAGTTAAATATGATCTATTTAATCAGCTGCATTTGGACCGAGGAGCTGAAAATAACCGTCATTTAATTATTATTTTTTTGTATTATGTAATAGACGAACGGGCAAATAAACCACCTGCTGATGAGTGATCATCACTGTCCATAGACATTGGCGCTGAAAGAAATATTAACCATTCCTTACAACGTCAATGTGCTAACGACCTCGGGAACTAAGACGTAAGCCTTGTGTCTTGCACTAGCTTACTTACGCGTCGTTGCTATTTACCTGTAGAATAGCTGATGAGTGGGTGGTACCAAACGAGACGACCTTAGTAGACCTACCAACAAGTAGACCATCATGTAATTTTACAATTCTCTCTTATTGGTTCCTTGAGATATTGTTACTGAAAGAAATTGGAATTTCCAAGAAAATATTAAGTAACATTTGATAGAATCTTCGAGAATAATAACCATCTTGTTAAGCCTTAATATTCGTTGACGAGAAAAATTGTAACGCGTAAAAACCAGAACGTAGAGCAAGCAATAAATAAGAAGTGAACTGAAATAAATATTCCCTGTGTTTTATCAGTATTTATGGTCGCAATAAACGGGCGAGCTTTGTGAAATGCCGCCGTTGTAAATAATTTCACTGTGTAGCATGGGCCTTGTAACACTTGTTCGTTGAGCCGCTAAATGTTCTGTGATATATGAGTGGTTCTTGCTTTTATTTATAGTTAAGACAGCGGTGGTTCGCAACTTGATTGATTTTTTAACACTGCATTAATCCCTTTAGTAGTTAGATTTATTTAATTATTTATTGACAGATAATCTTGACCTTCGCTTCGGTCGCATATTGAATTGCACATGCTTATTAATAAGATCTATTAATTTATGCAATGCTCTGTATTTAGCCTCGTAACCCGCGAAGAATTTTGCGTTATCAATTGCAATAGATATTTACAGTTTGTAATACAAATAGAATGTAATCTTCAGTTCTTTAACGATAGAATATAAAAAGATGCTAAATATCTACGGCAAGTAAATATTAGTTTAAGAAATGGTAACATTAATATCCTTTCGGCGTTTACACACTTTCCGCTCTCTTATCTAATGGCTCCACACTGTGTCGGTAAAATTCAAAAGTAAAGGAAACAATGCTTAATGACTGCTTTAATGAGACAATTGTGTCATCCTGCTCTGTTAGTCATCTTTGTGCGATTCAGAAGGTGGCGCTTCATGAATGAGTTTTGTTGGGAATCCATTATTTATTGTACTTTTGAGTGCGTGGTCTTTTTTATTTTTTTTAATTTATATTTTAAGGTAAATGAAAATTTCCAATTTCTAATTTTTTGTCTTTATTGTTGTATTCGCTGTTCGTTTGCAAATTTTTTAAGGTGTACCTAGCGGTACTGAAATCAAACTATTTTTATTAAAAAAAAACAGTTAACACACTTTAATATAAGCGTGTATAGTAAATAAAATTATTGTTATATAAATTAATTTTAAAAATATGGCAGAATCTTTAAAAATACTACATTATTAATTATGTTTGGTAAAATACTTATTAGGCGCAGTACCTAGAGATTTGAAGCACATTGGAAGAGGCCTATACCCAACTGGGGTAGAGGCAATCAGGACTGCAATTGGTTGAATTCTGATTATGATGATAAAATACTTATTAAAAAATATGTGATGGATTTTCTTGCAATCGAAAACCTTACGACGAGGTGGAAATACGTATTATTGTTACCTTAAAAAGCAGTTGACGGATTTAAGAAGTAATTACTTCTTTTGTTTTCCAATAATTTTTTTTCCATATTTTAGTAACAGCATAAAAAAATATACATTTAATAAAAAATCACTGAATTAAAATAAAATAAGTCATTTAAAGTTAAATAAGGTTACCAAGAAAACATAAGCTTACCATAACGTACAAAAAATGGGCAGTCATAGAAATTACAAATTATCTTTTTATTTTTATATCTTTTGTATTTAAAACGTGATGTAATACGTCGGTTGAATGAACAAACATGCAATTCTAATAGCAATAAAAACAGAAGCACGAAAGCGCAAAGCTTATAAACATGTAAACGAAGCATCACACACAGCGAACAGCAAATAATCATTTAACACATTCCGAGAAACAGCAAAACATTTTACTATCACATCATAAAATACACGCCTTTATTACTGACGTGATAAGAACTGTTTTCGAAACGCAAATATTTTGGTTATGTTCGGTTAAGTGTGTCTGTAAGGGTGACGATATTCATAATAAACACTGATGTGAGCACACATGTTTATAAAAATATCTTTATCTTAGTTCTAGAAACCCTTCCAAGTCTAGTTTTATTATTAAAGATCTTAAGGCGCAGTGTTTGAGGGTATATATTATTTTATATTTGTTATTCATAATGAAGTCCTCAAAATGTATTAATTTGATACCTTTTCGAAATAAGAATAAGATTTTGTATTTTCAGTTACATTATTGCAATGTACGTATATTAGTAAAACTAATACTAACGCTACAAATAATAATAATAATGTCAGTTTAGTAGTTTGTTTATTCATGATAAAGACCTTACAAACAAAATTAAATAACAACCTTAAAGTGTTTTTTTTTCAATGTCCTTAGATGTTATTATAAAGGAAATCGAAATAAATGTTATTTAAATACAAACCTCGTAACAAAAGAGCCGAAATCCTTGTTAAAATATCACAGAATTAAATAAATAATTCAGAATAAGCGACGCAACTACAAATTTGGTAAATTCAAGCCACATTACCATTATAATATGAATAATCCTATACAATTTGTGATTTCGTTTGAACACACATCCAACCAATAAATACAATTACTTCTAAATCGAACATACCTTTTATAAAGGTTCATTCATAACATTTTCTAACTCAACGATTACTTAAAGAATCTACTGGAGCGTGAAACAGGCTTACCCTTAAATAAAAACTCTTATTCCAAGCCATATTATATTACATCCCAACGCATACGGTATAAATAAATGGTGGCCCACCATAAAGATAACGATAAACAAAATTCAGCTTTGCATCTTCCCCTTTTTTATTGGCAGGGGGCAATTTGAGAGGATGTTTTCTGCCATATTCACCAAAATAATTTAACACATCATCAACGCTATTATTATCATCAATGGCTCTTAACACGTCGTTATAAAGATCAGTTTTGTCTGTATTATGAATGTGTTTATAGTAAATGTATTTGGCGTGGACGTAATTTATATTCCACTGATGGGTTACTGTGAGTTTACGAAATTGTTAAAGTCAGATAATAGGGTGATATTTACATTGGGGTTGGCTTACGTGCTGAGTGTGAGCTGACAGACGTTATGACTGACTAATCATAATGAATGGGGGTTTAAAATAACTAGTTTAAAGATTATCTTTAAAATATTGGTGTGACAAATGCGTTAATTAGAAAAATGTATTGTCTTATCTATTCGTTTAAAATACTTTTAAACAAAAACTACAATAGTTGTTGAAGGAATTTTACTGAACGAGAGAATTTTCGAAGCACATCAACGATAGTTATTATAGCCGTGATGAACTCTTATGCTGTTTCATAGGTAAGGAGCTTAGGGTCTGGTTCTTTTTAGAGAGAAAAATAGTTTATAGGATCACAATCATTTAATACGACAATAGTTTATAATATCATTAGCACCAGCGAGTCAGTTCTAATAATCGTTTATCAGTCATCTACTTAATACTATCCTTACTTTTTAAAGAATGTAGTGATCAGCTATTAAAATATTATGCACAAGCACTTCAATCTTTATGGTACTGGTATAAGTCGTGTTATAAATTCAATCAGGTGGGATTTAAATAAAGTTGAACATGAAAAGTTAAAATTTTAAGCTAACA
This sequence comes from Vanessa tameamea, assembly GCF_037043105.1. Classification (NCBI taxonomy): domain Eukaryota; kingdom Metazoa; phylum Arthropoda; class Insecta; order Lepidoptera; family Nymphalidae; genus Vanessa; species Vanessa tameamea. The sequence continues at coordinate 3,018,027 of NC_087315.1, read as the reverse complement.
ATACAAGTTACTATAAGACTACAGCAAATATTTTCTTAGTGAAGGGAAAAGGATGTATCATTTCTCATACGGAAGAAGGTAACGACGGTTCACACATGAAACCTAATTCCTTGTTTGTCTTTCATAAAAAATACTCTTATCTCGCCAAACAGGCGTAGACGCAGTATTACGACCAAACAAACATTCAAATACCACGAAGCAAAACAAATACGTTAATCACATTGCAGCAATTAAATATTCTTATCTAAATAAGTAAAAATCAAATTTATTTAGTGACAGCATATTTGATGTTAAATAATTCATAAATATTTTCTGTTTCTTGTCAAGAGGTTGAAATTTATAGCTGTGTGAATCCATTACCGGTGACAAAGACTTCATATCTCACTAAAGTTTTAACGATGATATATCCGTTAGATGTACATTGAAGTTTCATTAAATACAAATTTAAACATTCATGAAGCGGAGCCATCAATCTCAACTAAATTAACGAATGACGTTGCTGATATTAATAATGTTTGAGAAGGAGTTAAAAATGGTTGTAAAAGACGTTTTGGCAGAAAGATATACGACAGCTCAACATATCAAGGCCTGGCAAATAGGAATAAGCTAGAGTAATTATAATTTGTGAAGCGAGTAATTATTCTGCTGCGGTAACTTTGAGATCTGAATTGAAGCTGGTATCATTATATCTGTCATTTTTATATTCTCGTTGGAATATATTGATTTGTATGATTAAAATCTCTTAAGATGAATGCAAACAAACTCGCTTATTTTCCGTATTAAAATACAAAAAAGGTCAAATATAAATCCATTCCCCTTGAAGATGTGAGTCAAAGTGAAATTACCGGAGCTTTTGGAGCCGTGTGTATGAAAAATTCATTCGTAACAAAACAAAGAGGGAGACGTAGAATAATAATTTGAATAAATATCAAGGAGAGTCCCGTTCGGGTGACGTGACAAAAGCGAACTCAGCCACGCGTGTTTATGCGTTGTGATGTTGTAATTTGCCAGGAACATTTGGCGAGGAGAGCGTAATGCGAGACGACGGCTTCACATACGCAAAAATGTTATTAAGTTTTTAAGGACACGTCGTGTAAGACGCGAGACATGTGACATGTTTTTTTTTCTTTTATGAAATTATTACCCTCCCAGCGGAGATTAACTTTCAGACGCAAGTCAGGAGTAATTCCATCTAAGACGCGGGGATAACGCATTGTTTTCCTTTCTTTAAGGACCTCGGCTTGATTGCCATTCTATTCACATGTCGTTTTTCATGGAAAGATTGGAGTTCGCATCGTATTCTGTTTATGACCCACACATCCCCTATTCTCAGAAGGTCCATACAAAAGGGTGCTAAGTGTTCTCGCAAACACAAAAATAATAACAAAATCCTCGTGTATTTTGACAACATAATACTCGATGGACACAAAAGCCATCACGTCACGAGCAATCGGTTTCACTTCCCCGCCGCCCTTTGAAGAGGGTTTTAAACAGGTTTCGCAAATAATTTATTAAAAAGTTTTTTGTCCCTGCTACGGCAGTTGGTTTACCGTGTGCTACCGTTTGACGGGATCCGCGATGAAAGATTTCTTGCAGATTATAATTGACAAGATCTTTGTTGCCTGTGACAATGGAATTAAGTATAAATTGAGTTCTTTGTGTGGGTCGGAAGATTAGCAGGAGCGGTGAAGAGTATATTATTCCACGGGTATATAATTCTCGAACTAGAAATTGAGTATGGAACGAAGGGAAACGTTGACAATGTAGGATTTCTGTTAAATTTAATTCAATATGTCGCTTAGTCAAGATTAAAGATATAATGCAGTTAAGAACTCGTTTCTTTAAAGCCTTGTTACTAAGAATTAGGACAAAATTTTATATCCAGAAACTTTGTATGGTTAATGATTAACGCAAATCTCTTAAGACATGCTTTGAATAAGACAGGCAACGTACCATCTTGAGTTTCATAAGTCTTCTGTTATTGGCTATATTTGACATAATAATAATTATTATTAAAAGCTTCCTCAAAATCGTGATTTTTTTTTAACTTAAAATTCTGAAATCAAATAGAGATAAAATTATACGAAAACATTTAAAATAAATAAAATATCACAAGTCCATTTAAATCGACAATAATATCCGATTCGATAAGATAAAGGACATTGAAATTCAAAAGAAGTAGAACGTAAAGCCTTAGACATAATTGACGATTTCTTTGAACATTGTTGACATTTGTATTGATGTCATCACATTTTATAATCGCGAGTGTTGGACATGTCAACGTGGGTAGATTAACTATTCACGACTTGACATTTCACCTGAATTATACTAGCAGTGACAATGAAATCAATCTAGCAGAAGCGCCCACCCATGATGTTAAGCGTTTCCATCCAACACTTCGAAGAAAAATCGTCAAGCTGAAATATGCATGTTCAATCAAGATTCCGTAGCTTCCAACGTTCAAAGGCATGTAGTTTTTTTGCACCTATTAAACAAACACGAATGGAATCTTTCCAGAAATCATTTGTAAGTTATTGCAATACACTGTCGTGTAATTAAATAAGTCATCGATTTATGTCTAATTTATTCCATTTGCAATTTAATAAGGCGATTGGAATCGTTTCTGCTTAACAGTTATAACTGATTATATTCATAACATGACGTCTAACAATGTTTAACCTAATGGATTATTTCGCTCGAAAACTACAATAAAGTAACATAAATTACGATTTATATGGAACTTTTAGTTGGCATTGGTATACGTTGAGTAAAAACGAAAGGTACCATAAAAATTTCTGAACAGTTCCGAGACTTCTGTGAAAGTTTTAATATTTTTTTTTTCTGCCGAACCCGAGGGACGGTGCGGAATATAAATTCGCGTTGCACGACCAACATGCATACCAATTGTGGGTCCGCGTGACATGCACAATGTATGGAGGCGATGAATGCAGGCAAAAACCTGGTGGCAAGTACGTGCTACCGTCTGAAGCCTTGTTTCCGACTCAAACGCTAAATGGACTTATGGTAGCATTGTATGCGATGAGATTGGGCACGACATTTTAATGTTTGATGAGATGATTTTTTATTCGATCATGATGTAGTTTACACATATACATATATGTTACCAACTTGTACAATATAATATATCTTTATATTTTAAGTAATACTTTTTAATATTGTAAAATTTAACAAGGTAAGTAAAAGATGCCACTGTACACTAAAGTCTAATTTAATCAAAATTAAAATATACAAACTGTACTCGGTTATCTATTATTAAATTGAATTAAACTATTTGTATTAGCAATATTTGTGAAAGAATTTTACAAGTAACAAAAAAACAATCAAGGAAAAACGTACGAACGTAATCATTTGGAAATTTGTTATTCAAAAGATAGTGAAAATGTTTTATTTAAATAAATATGACAGATAAACACGAGGACTTAAATTATGATTCCTTTATTTATAATACTTATAAGATCTTTTAATTACATTTATGACATAATATAAATAAATAAATTGTAGTCATTTTAAAGCAGAGTAAAATTACGATGTGATTATTTTTTAAATATCGTAGTAGATAAGTGACTTCCTGTTAATAAATATCACGCGTAAGGCAAAGGCTTGCGCAAATAAAAGCCATTAAATTAATAATTGAATTATTATATTCATTATTACTTTACGCAAACATTTAATGTCAGCTTGATGGTGAAACTTTCTTTAATAATAAAATATAAATAACTTTTTAATAGCTCCTAGTGAAATAACAGCTTAAGTATGATTTTAAAAAACGTAATTACGTATTTATTTGCATAAATTGAGTGGACACATATACATATATCCATATTCTCACTAAATATTATATTTCGTAAGGTTATTTATTATACCACGTATAAGGGTGATAATTTAAAACGACGCTTTGTGTCATTATTTTTGTATGCACTAGATTTGACGTGTTATAAATCTTGATTATAGTAGTCTGTTTCAAATATTTTGTGATATTAGTTCATGTAATTATAGCGTATATTAATTATTCGAATCAGACTCGTAGTTAGATTAGCGCGTTCAACCATACAAATCTAACTTGTCTATACTAATATTATAAAGAGAAAAAAATATTTGTTTGTTTGATATAGGTTAATCTCCAGAACTAAACACTCAATTATATATATATATATATATATATATATATATATATATATTTTTTTTTATATTATTAGAAAGTTACATTATTCCTGAGTCCTATACGGTATAAATTATATTTATAGCGAAAAATTACCCGAGCAAAGCTTGTTCGGTACGCTCGTTATAATATAAATATAGATAAAACATTAATTTTATTATTTCCTGCTTCTTGTTAAATTTATTGTTATTTAACATTCCAGATACAGAATAATTATTCGTAAATATATAATCTAGTTGCATTATGGTAATTAATACCTTTTGAAGATTTAAAGACAACTTATTGTCTCCCATCAACAAAGGCTATTCAGGGCCGTTTAAGGGCAGACAAAGGTCCGATCCGGGATAAGCATCGTATCCCGATCTTCAAATGTCGGGGAACGTATTTGAGATTGATTCACACGGGACGTTTTTTTTAATAAATATTTTTATAGTGATAGAATTATTTTTATCTAAATGGTTTCAGTAAAACCACAGAATTATATAGTAAACTTAATATTATATTTTTAATTTTGTTGTTTTAGTTCGATTAAAAATTAATAAACGGTACCAAATATTTTTTTGTTGATCGTTTATTGCTTGATATTTTGGGATAATTATCAGATGTTCGTATAACTTTAAGTACGTTGTCTTAATGAATGTACTGAAACCAAAGATCGATCATACTAAGCTACCTCAATAAAATTTTATTATACTTTTAATTAATACAAATATTATTAATTTACTATTCAAAATCACTACGTGTGTCCAAAAAGTTTCAAGATTGACGTTGATCGACAACAGGCAAGCAGACATGGTAATAGCTGCTTACCATATAATAAGTTGCTTTAGCATCGTATCAACGAAATTCAATGCAACCGATTTGAAATTCACATCCGATGACATCGCGAACAAAAATAGACTACACGATTTGATGAGTCTTGATACTTAAACAAAAAAATATATTCATAATCATTTAATTAATATAAAATTAAATATATATAATTTTATCTTTTACTAAACGCATCACCCGATGGTCATAAATATCGGTACTCAAATAGTGTCAAGGTTAAGCGTAATCCCTTTAAACCGCAGCAAGAAAATATACTTTTGAAATGTGTCATATATATTGAAACGTTTACTACAGCGTATACAAAATACGTTTCGAGATTGACATTGATGAACAACTAGTTGGCAGACGTGGACTGTTTACCATATAATAAGTCGTGTAGCGTCGTTTAACAAAATTCCATGCATCGGATTTGAAATTCACAATCGATGACATCGAATCCTTACTTTTGACTTTAATTGATGGCTTTTCATACTTGATGAGATGTTGTCTTCAGATCTATCTTTTGTTCGTCCTCTCGTATGACATGGTAAAGTTTATAAAGACATAAATTATATTCATTTAAATTTGACTTCTTTTGAACTGATTGCAATCTTAGCAAGTGGGAGCCAAGTGGCTATTAGATTACGTGATAAATAGGGCAGGAGCCCTCTGTTGCCCTATTTAGGGAATTAGGGTTAATAAATCACTGGGTCGCTTACTCTAATATCCTAATATAGAGATCGGTGCCCTATTTATTGGTGGGATTTTTCTTGGATAACGATTATAGTACGCATTTAGTATACATATATAAACTTTAGTACGGAGTTTGTTATAAAAAGTAATAAAATAATGAACTAAGGCATACTATACAAATATTTTTATATTTAAATACTGTCTAAAAATATTATTTTTTTCATCAATAACATACGGTTCGACTTCTATAATATATATAATTGTTTTAGAAAAATCAATCAAGTCATACGTGACGTTACTTATTTGGATTTTTATCGGAATATTTATTTATCAAAAATAATAATAATTCTAAAACTTTATATAAGAACTTATTAATAGAAGTTGTGTTAAAAGCTTATTAGACATCAATTTCATCCCCTCACTCATATCCGGTATGGTCTAGTGGCTAGGATACCTGGCTCTCACCCAGGAGGCTCGGGTTCGATTCCCGGTACCGGAATGTACATTTTTACTTAATTTTATTTTATTCTTATATGTTTTTTATACACAATATATTAAAAATAATATATATTATTATAAAACAGTAACATTGAATACAAAATGGGCTGATTTTGATAAATAATGTGATTGCTCTTTACGTTAATAATAGTCCACAAAAATGATTGTAACAATATTTTAATAAACTGCTTACAAAGGAAACTGACAATCGCAAGAATCTCGTCGAAGCATTTTTTGAGACAGTAACAATAACTAGCAAACTATGCTTAAAAAATGCCAGAAAAGTTTTTATTATACCATATTAGTCGGACAGTCGAATGGGCCATCCGATGGTAAGTCAGCAGGGCCCATAGAAATTTTAACCTATCTTTACATCTCCAATACGACACTAACCTTGGAAACTAAGTTCTTATGTCCCTCGCGTTATACTGGCTCACTCACCTTGAAGACCTCGAACTCATACTTTTCTGCATAATACAAACGAATTATCAAAGATACTATGATTCTCATAAGCTTCGTGTAAGCTCGTTAGATATTCTGCTTTATTTTGCTGTTTTCGTATTTAAATGCAAAGTTAGCCAGTTTAGTTACAGTTATCGAACTTAACGTGTTAAGACTTTGAAGTTTTATGAGGATTAGAATATTGTTATTATAATTCCAAGTGTATTTCGGTAACATTGATCGCTTACCTAATTAAATTACCCAATAGCTAGTTTCTCTTTCAAAAAACATAATAATTTATTTATTTATGTGATAAGAACCAGTTTACATAAATCTGTTTTTGGCTTATTTCAACATCTCAAAATAATTTACCAATTAGTTCTTTAAATAACATTTCAATTACGCTAAGATAAAATACATAAAAGTAATAAGATTAGATACATATTTATTTGTTTAACAAAACTTTTAAGCTGTAGCGACAATAAGCGTTCGTTAATATTAAAATTATAAATTAAAAATAATGCCATGAGCTTATACTATTCGCTATGACGACAATATTTATATAAAAATATACGTCAATATATCTAGTCGTAGGCATATTTTCATATTACATCAAAGAAGTGTGTAACAAATTTGATTCCAGTTCAATTGTTTTCATTACCGCTTTGCTTTTATTGTTATGATAAATCTCATTCACACATCTAACTTAATTGAATCTTTATTTATTACCTGTAACACGCACGTGTTTAATTAAAACGAAAATTGTATGCATTTATTACTATCTATTTAGAAACTAGCTATAAAGACGTCAGTCGTCTGTATTTCTCACTTCTTGTATTAATATGTTTTTAAGACCTTGAATTTTTTTCTCCTATGTTTTTTTAAGCTCAGCTTATTATAGAATCATTTGTATATTCTCAAGCTGAATATAAATTACGGGTTCTTATCTATAAATACCAAAATAATAACCATTCTATTATAACTTCAAAGTCTATTCCAAAACATCGTGACATTAGGTCATGACTACAGGGCATAAAATAATCAGTCCTCGCCTTTGAAACTGCATTTCAATCTCAGACAGACAGACATAATCATTCTCTGTTATAAATCGCAATGTCTCATTACCATATTCGAATTTATCAATCCCTAAATGCTTTGAACTATTTTGATCTTTGTGTCGCTACTAGATAAGATTTATTTCACAATGAAAAATAAGATGCACAGACAGGATTTAAATTTTGAATTTGCATTCGCGAGTCTGTATCGCCTAACGATTGACAGATATCAATACGGAATCTACTTGTTGTATGAGTTGAATTCAAATATGTCCGATCAGATAGATTTACATTTTAAGCAAATTCAAATGCAACCTTCAGTTCAAGAAGTTTAATATTTATTTATTTTTAAAATTATATGTCAGGTAGCTATTAATTAAAGACATAAGCGTGATTTAAAACACTTTGCTAAGCGGATTATGAAAATTTATAGCAAATTTTATACTTAATTTACTTTTTTTATACTTATTTATCTATATTAATATTATAAATGCAAAAGTGACGCTGTCTTTCTGTCTGTCTGTACGTCTGTCTGTGTGTTGCTATTTCACAGCGAAATCACGGAACCTAAATTTGGTATGAAGTAAGCTTGTATTACAAGGAGAAACATAAGTTTTTATACCTAACACCTGACGATTAAACCCTAAAACGCGAGCGCAGCCACGGCCGACAACTAGTTTGTGATATATTAAATCCTTCTCGAACCTCAAAATTTGTTGTATCCGTAAAAATGTAAATTTATACAAACTATTAATTTTCAATGCATTCAAAATTATTACGACAATCACAAATGAAATTATATAAATTAAATGTTTAGCAATAAGTAATTAATTTCGTTTATACAAATCATGATCGCAATTTAATCAAATCATGTTGTTACGACCTGTCGAGTTGACAAGGTGTTAAATAGAAATCAATGCAAATCAGAACCGTAACAAACAAGCGTCAAAAGTAATTTCAATCAATACAACAGCCAAATAAATGAACATTTCTATAAGTAAAATATTTTGTATTGTGACCGTTACAATAGACAGTAGTCAATAAGATCATGTCGGGTATTAATATTATATGAGCCATGTGTTGATATAAGATTAGATGTGGTGCGTCAGTTGTCAAGTCCGACTCAGATTTACGACTAAGCGTTCTATTCACCGCCTGTCCGTTATATGAGGTCTCTTTCAGATGAGTAATGTATGGGAATGGATTAGGTTACTGCATCGAATAATCTGTTCTTATAACGGGATACTTACGTTATTAATGATTATTATGTTGATATTATAGATAGAAAAATATCACTTTTATAGATAAGTAAAACGAACTTTACTCTAATTAATAGTGACATTTGATAGATCAACTAGGTTTCCAAACATAGACGAACCATACGAAACCTAAAACTATAACAATAAGACAAATAGTATTTAAAGCTGTTTCTTAACGTTAATCCATAAGAAATCCCGACATTTATCATGCAACCTTTTACAAACGAGATAACGACGGACGTTAACAGCTCACCAAATAGCAAAAATAAAAGACTAATTGAAACAGGAAACAAGAAAAAGAAAACACTTTTAAAATCGTCTTTGTGAACAGACCCTCTATTATCTAATCCCTCGCATGTTTACGAAGCGGTCAAATTTCATATCTAGCGGTGCCTTTGAGTTCGTCCTGTATTATTTTCATTATGTTCAGAAAGTTTGGAAACCGTGTTATTGTTATTCTATCTTTGAGGTGTGGCAGGCCTTTTTTGTTTGCTCTCCGACGTAATTTATTTGGGACCTTCTTGTTTTGCCCGGCGTTACGTATTATCCTCTCCGGCTGTCAAGTTGTGCCGCCTGCGATGAATAAAATTGAAGACGCATAACGAAATCTTAAGAGTCATGAGTCAGATGTGCCTTTATTTTAAATAATTTGAAATTAATGTCGTTTACATGATAATATCAAGCTATTAAATAGACGTATTCATGACCAGCTTGACGTTAAATGGTCAGATCGCCATGGGGACTATGGTATTACACATCTATTAAGCTTTTCATTCTACTAGCCTGTGGTTATGTTTGCAGTCTTAATTAATCTTGAATTACACTTTCTCTTATACATTCAAGGTGAGAACGAAAAGTCTAAAGCAGTTGCTATTTGAGGACAGCTTGCAAGGTGCTCATATAAAGACGGTTCTACACTTTAGACCCTACTACCAGTATCGATTCAGTATGCAATAGATTGAGAGTAAAACCGTATAAAATATTAAAAGAAATCTTGATCCTCAACCGTGATTTACTGACCACAACTAGAAACATTAATTTGACTGATTTATGTTTTCCGTTACATACGTTTATTCATTGATTGATTAATGATACAGCTGTGGCGAACACAGCTTTATAAGGAATTAATGTCACTTTGAACGCTATTTATGTTGATACTTTAATGGGTTGTACATGAAAATTACAAATGTTAATCATTCTGTCTTTAAACGTCCTATTAAAAGTGACTGCCACTAAAAAATATAAAAGTTAAAAATTAATCAATAACCGTTTTCAATGCCACACATATTGTATTCATGTTATGCATAAGCAATTATTTAATACTTAAAAGTATTATTTTTACGTCGAAAAACAATATTTTTTCTTTGATTTATAAATTCCTTGAAAGGTCTAATTTCATTTCCTGATTATTATTTTGTTTCCTTATTATTTAATTTGTGGCCATTATTTCAATATATCTTACCATTTTAGTAAACCGTTAAAACTTTTTAAAATATAACTATCAACTCCATGTATTTTTTATTCTTTAATGTCTGACTCGGCAGCTACCGGTTTTTAGCTTCTGATTGACGGCTGTCGGCTCCGCTTACAACCCTACAAAGATATCGATTCCTACATTGAAACACTTAATCCCAGTGTATAAGGGTTATTTTTCCTTGATCAGATTACAAGATCGGTCTTTGATGTCGGCATTCACTGCGGCGCCGGTCGACATAGCTAGAACTTGAGTATCATCCACTTATTCATTACGAGTTTCTATTCAGTTTTAATCATAATCAGGACTTGAAAGATGTACACTCGGGACCATTTCTAGTATCAAAATCGATTGTCGGTTATCAAATATCGAAGCGTTAATGAAATTTGAAAATTAATTTTGACACCACTTCACCTATATAGACGATACTTTATCGCTCCTTCATTTTAAATAAATTTAAAGAAACAGAAATTTAAACATTGCTAAAATGCTAGTCCAATGTCAATATTTACATTTTCAGATAAGTCCTTTCTTTAAGCACATTAGCAATGATCGTACAAAGATTGAGAGCATCGCAATTTACTTGTATCATTCCTTCGAATCAAAACATTTAGTAAGTAGATACCTATATTTTTGTAATTATTCGCACATTTCTTAATGAGGTACTTGGCATTTTCTAATTCCAATTGTGTAGTAAAGTGCTATTGTGTGTTTCTAATCTTGGTATACAACACAACTGCTCACAGAAATTTCAAATAAATCATCTCTGTGAGTGGATGATAAACAAAAGAGATTGCTCAAGCGCCTCAAGGTTTTGACTGGTGGAATTTATTAACAAAATTATTCAAAGACAATGAGGAATATTTAGAAGCGGCGAAGATAAATGATCAGCTCTATTGTGGAGATAAACACGCGGTAATATTGGGGAGCGGAAAAATTAACGCTCATATTTTATTTGTGTCGGACTACGAGATATGATGTTATTATTTTATATGCAGAATCGTTAGAAGGGTGCGTACGTAACCATATACGCGTGGAAATTAAATGATCGTCAAGACGCCTTAGATAGTCTTAAAAGAAAATCTAAAACATTAGATCAAGAAGTTTTCACCGTCCCTTTAAAATCTATCCATTAATTTTAGCATTTATTGTCAGATATACAGACAAGTGTTTACCTTATAGTGTTGATTGCTGTTCCATTTTGATTTAGTGTATTTACAGACATAATAGGCATAACCTCTTAGCACAAATGGTTGGCAATGCATGGACAATGTAAGTAATGATTTATACTTTTTACAGTGCCACCTTGAATTCGTAGAGATAACTACTTCATTTGATCTGAGTCATTTGGTTATATGGCATATGCCACCAAAATACGAATTTAAAAAAGGTCCACATACACGTAGGAAGAAAAAACAATTGCTGATGTTATTATCGTTAATAATTTCATTTTTAAAAACAAAGGTGTGGCGGATGTATGTAGATATTTAATAAAAATAAAACAATTTTATTTGAATCTACGTAACTCAAATAAAATTACGCTATTTTAAGCGACATTATAATACCTTATAATTACGATCTTACTAGTTTAGTTTCAGAAATAAGTTAAATATATTATTAACTTTGAAATTTACTACAAACATTATATTTAAGATGTCGCTTAGGTACTATTATTGTTGCTGATAAATTATAGTTTAACGAATAAATTATTACCATGTAATTTACTGTTACAATTTACAATGTTAAACATTATACAGGTTATATATTTAATCCAAGTAATTCCTTTCAATAAGGATTGACTTCAGAATTTATAGAATAGTGTTCAATTTGTTAAAAATTTGCAATTTGATCGTACTATTCGTAAATGTCTACGTTTAAATTAATAAAGAAATAAAATTAGAACACTTCCTTAATATTTCAAGAAGAGCACTCCCAACTCAGAAAAGATTTTGAATTCAGAACATAAATTGGAACCTTTAAGCTTTAATCATGCTCAAATAAATCAGCGGCGTAATACTGTATGATCTCTATAAATATGAAAACCGTCGACTTCAAAAAACATATCTAATATTCACTGATAAATATCGTAAATATAGCCAAACTTTTGAATAATAATGAAAGACAAATGCTCAAGATCTTTCAATTCGAATTCAGTACAGCTTGTTGGGACGTGGTAATCCTCGAAGAGCACGTAAAACGATTGGTCCTGCGTTCGACCTCTGTCCAGTCATATTCAATGGCCATTGGATTCTCATTCTACTGGATTATGAGATTCATTACGTAGATGTATCGTAGAATCACTTGTATTTGCGCATACCCTCGCGCACTAAAATATCTCCTGCGTAGACTGACTTATTTCTTTTAAAAAGCCACTGTGACCAAAATCAGTCAATACGTCATCATCATCATTGTCGTTTATTATATTTTATTGTATTCGAAAATAAATTAAGATGATTTCAATTAAAAGAGGCACGTGTAAATACTTTTTAATTTTCATCTTTTAAATTCGAACAATTTTATTGAGGTATAATGGATATTTGGGCATACTCCATTACTCAATCAATGGTGATATAATAAACGGATGTAATAAACTGTTGGTGTATTACGAAAACCACATTAAACCATACAATGCTGTTCAATAAATTATATACAAAGCCTTCCTTTCTTTTATCTTGTATATCAAACTCTATTGTACTAGCCTTAGAACAAGGATTTCACTTAAATGAATAGTCAGTACACGTATTATATTCGTAACCTTCTTCATTTTATGTTTCCCTGTATTTATTTGATGGTAAGACTTTGTGCAAATCCGTCTGGGTAGGTACCGCTCACTACCAACATACATAACCTACTACAATACCTAAATAACCTAACCGCCTAACCTAACTACAGACATCTTAGTGTACAAGATTGGTTGCGCATTGGTGATGTAAATGTTGGTTAGTATATCTTACACTACTACTATTTTTGGTGACCACTTAAAATCAAGTGAATGATTTGCCAGGTTGCCTACCTAATATAAATGACAAAATAAAAATATATACATTATATACAACTAAAAATAAATTTTCAGATTACCGAAGAACACACGACCTTAGTAAGTTAGTAACGTCGAATCTCGATGTCACTTCCAAAATTGCACTCTCATTGCTACCGATGGTTCATACTTTTACATCATGATAATAGATAGGTAGCCTGCCTTAGTAGAATTTATTGTTTAGGATTTATAGCCACAATATCAAATTTACATGATAAAGTTATATTTAACTCAGTGTTTATTATTAAGATTATTTTTCCCCATACAAATTTAATCAGCTAACAATATTACAAGTATAATAGTGTTCTTTATTATGGTTACGCTTTTTATTCTCCTTGTTTTATATCATTCTGTTTCTTTCTATTAAATTATTTCTGATATTTCAGTAATATACCTGTATAATAGATTACTGGTCTTATAAAAGTAAATAACTTATTCCTATCGAAAAGACTTTCAGCGTTTTAAACAAAAAATAACAATATTTATCACATCCCGAAAAATGTCCATCACCAAAGAATTTCATGGCGACTAGGAATTTAAAGATATCATGGCTGTCATTACTTTACATGTTAATCTTAACTGAAGATTTAAAATTAAATTCAGCTATAGCACTAATACGATTTCACGTACCAAAGTATTTATAATCAATCTCATATACATCGGTGAGGACATTGTGAACAAACCTGCATGTGTTGAATGAGATTCTGTATATCAAAAAAGCTACATCAGAATATTTCATTGGAATATAACAAAAATTTAAGCAACGGTCTGTAAATGTTCTAATGTCATCAATTAATCTGATCTTTAATACAAAAAAATTGAAAAAAATGTTTCGGTTAATAAATTACTTTAGGGTAAACTAGAATATTTCAATTTTAATGCATTTATTGAACTTAAATCCAGTTTATTTTGTATTTGATTAATAATCATATATTAATATTTGATAAGCTTTTTAGCATCCTTTTCCCAAGTTAAAATTCGTTACAACTAATGGGATCTATTAATCGTCGCTAATTATTCATAAGTAACATCATTCGGTGTCTTTGATAAGTCAAATGCTACATAAATTACCATTGACCTCGTGTGACATTGTATACTTACGTCACTGGCTTCTTTTAGTATATAGTTTTTTAATTTCATAGATAAGTTTTAAAAATGTAATAATTTAATATCACCGATTCTTATTATATTTAAATAAACCTTTCTAAAAATCAATAAACATAATATTATTATGTTTATATTTTTTATAATATTTCTTTTGTTTTAGAGTTACTTCAGGGAAAGAAGTATATTAAGTAGGACATACCAACACATAGAAAAGTCATTCTCTTCTCTTTTAAGTCGATTTATTAATTTAAGTGAGAGTCATTTATAAATATTTACTGTCATTTAAATTTGTTTCATTGAAAAAATGTTTCGAATGACATATATGCATTAAATTATAAATCGAAATAAAATAGAATGGTATTACTTTTAGCATCTGTCAATTTGCAATGGACTTTCACGATTTCGCGTAGATAAGGAATCATCCGATCTTTAGTTTGCCTATGAGCTGCCATGGTAATGATCCACGATATCGTTAAGCGAATGCTTGTAATTATACCAACTCACTCACCTTTCAAATCGACACACCAATAAAAAGTTATTGGGTTTATCTGTCGAGAAATTCCGAATAAGAAACCGGGGCTTGAATGATTGCAGTACATTCTGTCCCATGCAACGAAAATACGCACGTTATGTCCGTATTCCGGCGTGTCGGGATATGAAAGTATATATAATTGCACACACATTTTCCCCTTATAATAGTTAATATAGTATTTGCACAGTTGGCTACTTTTCGAATATGTTTGTCGTATACTTGGTCAAGACAACATTATCGTAATTTCAATAATGGTTCTTGCTACTGTAGTAGTAGGTGAAAAGTAACTAATTGCCATCAGGTGGTCCAATTGCTTGTCTATGATTTAAAAAAAGATATAATTTGTCTAAAATATTGTTATAGTGCCAAATAATTTTTATACGTGACTAATTTTAGTAATTAAGAACAAACTTGTTATTTTAAAATTCAAATTCATTTGTATAATTCATGGGAATTAGTATAATTATTTTATTTATAATTTCTTGTTTGACATTTGTTGATTCAAATTCGAAATGAACATTTCATGTGCTAATTTCAAATTTATAAAATGTATTTAATATTTTTTCTGTCCTATTAATGTTAAAAACAATATTTATTGATCCTAAATTTACGTTAATTTATTGCAATATCCATGCAAACATAGTAAGGCTTGAGTTTGCATTAAAACTAGAAATTTTAATAAAAATGTAAATTAATCTTCATAAACGTCTGAAGAATTCTTATTTATTCCAAAACGATTGGCCATTATCGAAATATAATATTAACGTACGATTTATTCGATTTGTACGATGCAAAAAATTAAAATGCAGTCGTAAATAAGCATTTGCAAGTCTGAGCTGTCAATTTATCTCCTAAACGACGCGAGATATAACTAGTTTCAGCGATTAACAGTGTTGAAGAAAAAAATGTACCTCGTTATATGGAGCCCGCATCAAAACTGTCCTCTTAATTGACAGCTGACAGGTGCGCCGGACGTTTTAAGTGTAAAATAAAATTAATTATACAATCAATCAGACGACATGTCAGGGTCGTAAAGGTGTTGCTTTTCGCACGGCCAAATGCCAATCAACCTTAAAACGCCCAAACGGCCAATGTTTCACCATTTGGGACGTTTGTATCATTATTCATTTCGCGATTTTCATCTCTAATAATTTAACATTTAAGTCGATTATTGTCGGAGATTTTCAATCGTTATAAGGCGGGACTGACGTCATTGTTGTCGGTAATTTAACAGGCCGATTTGCCACACTTTAATCGAGCAGTCAATATTCGATGTGAACTGGCTGAGTTTAAATCAAGTCTCATAAAGAGAAATCTTTATGTGAGCCTGTCATTTCACGCACATTTATCGTTAATTCGCACATAGTCATGTTTATGTTCATTTGTGGATGCGTTAACACCATAAATGATTTTTCGTAATCGTCTTCTTTGTGAGGCTCGTCAGCCATATTATTTAATGCTGTATAAAGTTTCATTAAACCTTTTACTTTAACATTATTACGGGTCCCGTTGTGTTATTTGAGTCATTGCTTTTTATTTTATTGGTGCTCATTTTCTTCTACATGTCAAAAAGTTGTTTATCGTATTTTGAATGTAACTACATTTTGAATTTGCAAAAAATGTAAGTAAAATCGTATTTATTCCATATTTGGATAACGTCATTACATCCAGTAATAGATTTGTTTCTAGTCTATGTAAAATTTTAAAAATAAACTTTTTTTTAATATCATAATTATTGTGCACAAATTTAGGCGAAAAACATGAAACATTGCCACTTAAAATGGAGAGATTCGAAACTGTAATTTACACGTGTATTTACTTGCTCTTAAGGGAAAGGGCCTGAAATTAAACAACGACCTTAACGATCAAGAACAAAACAAATGAAACATACACATCTATAACACTAATATGAGATGAACATAACTTTATATTATTCATGCATCCTTAATAACCATAAATATTAAATTTGCATAATATTATGATGGTAATCTTACCTTTCGCTACCGGCATTTATATTCGTATTAGCTACGACTAGGCGTCGATTATGTTATAAAATAATTTAGAAAAACAAGGAGCAGAATCATTTTTATTATATTCTTAATTTATAAAAGGGGTTCAATTTTTTGCTTCAGCTAAGCTGACTTTAGGCTATGTTTTTTTTTTTATAAAACATTCGCATTTGATGGAAATACTGCTTTTTAATCTTGGAAACCCAGTCAGGATACCAGTCTTCAATTAAAATGTAAGCAATCCTTCTCTTCGACCATAAGTAAACATTCTTTAAGAATCCAGGATATTTCACGTAATTTGTACGTCTGTGTAAACTATTGGCAGAAGTTTAATATTTGTCATTCATCATTGCGTTTTGCTTGTGTTGCGTACCAGAAAAGAAGGATTCAGATCGAACAGAACTATTACTAACAGTTATGAAGCTATAAGGTATGCCGAAAACTATGTCATTCTGATACCAGAAAGATTATTTTAAGCTTGAAGGTATTATAAAATTGAACTCAATTAACCTTTAACAATAATCACTTAAAAGATTCGAAAAAATGTTTACAGAAAATTAATTTTTAAAATTCACTATTAATGGTTTTCAATAAATATAAAAATAAATGGTTTTCTGTTGTCACATATGACCTCAAGTCTGATAGAGGTCTACAGTCTACAATTCACGAAATTCCGTCTGAATACCAAAGTACATAGCCTGTGTACAGCCTTCCCATACAAATTAATAAATTCATAAATATTTTAATGTGCAGGCAGTTTTTGGGCCAATATTAGTGTAAATCAAAGAAAAAATAAATAAATAATTTTATTTTCTATTCCTAAATTTCTTAGAAAAACGTCATATTTTTATTACTATTTTACAATTAAGCAGTTCTTAAAAAGAAAATAATTCAGATAAGGTAACTTACAAATGTTTTTCAAGATCGTAATACATGTAATACTCATTTGTTTCCTATAAGTGAGAGTTGCAAAGCCGTTTCTTACGATATGATATGGTTGATCCATTATTCAAGCACGATGCCGCTTTCTTGTGACTACATTCGTATCTTTCGATCTGAATCAATTTACACTAATCAAAGTCCTTACACAGTGGAAGCTGGAGGTACCACTTTTTTGACGTCCCGTTGCGATTGAAAATGATTACTGTATACCGGTGATTTGTAGAAATACACGTTATTTTTCTACAACAAGTTTATCAAGTGATCGCAACTTGTAACATAGTTCTTTTAGATCTTTTAATAAATAATACTGTAATTATATAAATCACACAATTCTGTATTATTAACTTGTATACAATTAAATTAATTTTATGATTATCTTGGAGCTGTTCCGAAATTCGACAATAACGCCTTACAACCTAATTCCGGTTAATCTTTGACGTTTCAGAGGAACAAAATACTTCGTATTAGTAAGCGTAAATTATAAAAAAATAATTAAGGAATCATACTATCCGCTATAAATATTTACTAAAACGACAACGGATGAAGTATTTAAAATATTATTTTTACGGTCTTAGTTATATTAAAGTTTTTAATATTCGTTGTTAGAACTCTGTGCAAGTTTGTCTCTATTGATACTACCCACACATTAATTATTCAAAAGGGTTTCAACTTTGACAGTATAAGGTAAAGCTAATATTTCTTACAGAGTTAATTTAGTCGATGACAACAACTTAGTATCAGAGAGCCAATTTCTTCTTAAATATTTTTATGATAATATAAAACAAAAAAAAATCTTCATTAAACAATTTCAATTTTAATATATTTCCTACAAGAAATGCTATCTTGCCCATCTCGGGGTCCACGTGTGCATCGTTCTAATCATACTTATTTAGCTTATAACGTCAGCACTGATGTTAACTTAATAAATTCCTATACTCCTTATAAGTGGCATCTATAAATTCACTCAGTAATTGCCCACCTATGAACAAACAAAGAATGTAAATGACTACAAATTAACTTTTAAATACGCCAATAATGCTACTCGTTGCAAAAACGCACGTTAATTAACTGAATTGCGTTATTTGTATTGTAATTAGTATTTCATAGGCTATCTATTCATGAAATAAATTCGTTTCGTTTTATTTATTGTGTCATAAAGTTAAGTAGATTGGAAATGTCTCATCCTGAAATATATGATTATTGTGCATTTCAAATTGCTAATTTGACAAAATTCATGATGTCCCATTATTAATGGATAGGAGGTATTATATTTGAGTAATTAAAAGTTATTTTAAACACTTCACTTCACTTCACAATGTTGAAAGAAAGATCATTTATATAAACCAATAGCAAAATAGGACCTATAATTAGTCCTTGTGAAACACCCGTTTTTAGTAGCGATCCATATAACTTTATTCTATGTATGAATCAATCGTTTGCTCTTTAAATTAAAAAAGTTTTTCCGTTGTTTGTTGCACACAATCAAAACTATTGTAAAACAATATAGAGTACGCCAATAGTATTTTATCTTGTAAATTAGTTGCAAAATATTATTTTCAAATATTTTACTTGTACTAGTATCGAATTCTAGACTTAGTAGTTAGAAGTACTGGGATTGCCGGTTTTCCCTTTGGTAAGTTGTTAACATTTTATTAACTGGTCTATAGATGAGATATACAAATGATACCATAAATATTCTACTAATCAGTAATGGTTTTTTCGTCATGAGGTAAAGGCTTAAACCTTTATTCTACTTCATTGCGCCTCAATGTATACGTGTATCAAAATTTCATTCGACGCAACCTTATCGTCAAGAAAATTAGGCACCTGAAAATTAAGGGTTGATCCGCTTCATCTATCATCTGTGACAATTTGTCTATAGATATTTTAGGCTATCTAAAACATAATGTGTCTGAAACGCTACTAATTCCATCCGTATAATAATATAATTCATAAGTTTTTCAAGATCTAATCGATTTTTTAAAACAGTTAGTTGAAGCAATTAACTTAAAGAAATATATTTACTAGTGCATTATTCAACGTCATTGTAATAAACTTTTATTAGCTGCTTTTACTACCATGATATTTTCAACACAAATTGCACCTTGACATTATTGCGAAAAATTCTCAGATCAGACAGCAAAATGGATATGGTATCTATTAAATATTAATAAATCTATATGAAGTGTTAAAAAAATATATCATATCTTCTTATGCGAAAGCCGATTTTTGTCACTGTGTTTATGGGACGCTGCACATAAAAGATTATGGTCTCATTTTGAAGAGCTTCCGCCGTAGATGTGTAAAAAATTAAAGAGGATTCTTGATTGCAATTTATAATAATAAATTGTTGCGACTTAACAATGAATTTTAGAAGGGGGGAAAAGTTACTGAGAGAGCGGCGCTATGGTTGTATAAAAAAAACAAATTTAAAACGTGCGAACATAGGTCGTCAGTTTACAATGAAATTAAATGAAACAAACCTGTCATAGGCTTCGAAATTTGTAAAAAATCTGAATAAACGCGAAGTTTCGCGTGCGACCCACTAGTTATTGATAAAACACATAAGTTTTGTTCACCAATTTATATCATACTTGTCGATCAATATTTTTTAATTTGAAGTTTATAAGTACATGGGTCAAGACAATCTGATACAAGATTTTATAAATAATATTAAGAATTTTTCAATTAGGGTTAATGATGTGTCACTTCCATCGTATCTTGAACTATGATGAAACAAATAAGACTAATTAATTTGATGAATAAATAGCCTATGATATACTAATTACAGCACAAATAAGGCAATTCAGTTGATTGACTTTATTAGAAATAACTAATTGTTTTTGCACTATCGATATAGACAAAACGAGACCAGTTAGTCACCTGAATTCAATGAATGATACCCAAGAATCCAGTACTACATAATTATATACTTTTATATTATGAAAAAAATATGTACAGGTTTAATAAAAACTTGTTCAAGTGTTTATTATAGTTAAGTCTTGGTAAAATTTATTGAGTAATTATTTTTTTGTTTGAGATATGAGAAAAGGACGATTCATTGACAATTATTGATACATGTATAGATAATCTGAAAACCTATTTGATATACCAAAAGTTAATTCAAGTAAGTAAGTATAAACAAATTAATACATGTTTTGTCGGATGTTTTTTTCCTATTGTAAACAAAATTTAAAAATCATTACCTGAATAAAAACATAAAATAATAGCATGTTAAAGTGAATTCCATCTGATACCCACAGCGTACAAATTAATCTATCAAGGCGGCTAATCCGACCGGCGTTGGGGCTGTCAAGCCGCTTGTCAACCTACCTGTCAAGCGGGCTGTCAGGCGAGCTGTCAAAATTATGACGCATGACTGCGCCTACCGCGGCGGCAATGTTCCTTTTTTGCTTGCTGAATATAATGTGAAACTGAGTTTAATGACTTGTTACATTATTCTTTGAGCCTATTTTTATTTATGCCAACGTAATTAAAATCATTTTTTGTCTTAATATTTTATAGGGTGAGTAATATAACTACTTTAAAAGTCCCAGTTCTGGACTTGACTTTCTCTCCCATTATGGATAAGGATTCGAAGAGCAATCAACTGCGCTGCTCTATTACGATTAGTGTAAGATATTTAGTTTATTCAAAGATAAAGATCAAGCTCTTGAACGTCACTTAATTATCTAAGCTTGTTAATTAATAAAACAGGATTTGAGACTTACTTAAACATAAACATAATTGAAGTTCTTATATTCATATTATTTTTTTAAACCCTTGATTTAATAACGATCTTTGTAACGAGCAATTTCAATTGAACAGCAACGTTATAAACTAAACCTTTTTTTTTATGTTTCCCTCCAAAATTAACCGCAATGGCCAATTATAAATGCACTTTTAAAAGTCTGTGAGCCCTTGACAGTTCAAAAAAAATATTTTTTTTAATTCAAAAATTAGACTGTGACAGACACAAGACATATGTGTAAAATATGTACCGACCTAAAATCAATGAAAAAAAATAGAAATCTAAAAGAAACCTTTTTAGGTATTATTTTATTTATAATTTTATATGTAATGAAATATTGCTATTTAAAACACTACACTTATGTATTTAAATATGTAGATATAGACTTGCGATATATATACATATTTTATTAAACTAGCGCAATAATCAAGTATTAATTAAGCATTCATTAAATAAAATGTACTTTCATTTCCCACTCAAACGTTATCATCATAACATTTTTATTCACGTCCGTAGTCGTGTCCGTGATGGATTAAGCTTTTATTATCTCGCCACGTCACGTCACACGATATAATGTGACATAATCCGCGCGCCCGCAATGTGTCAAGTGGACTGTCACGCGAGCTGTCAACTGTCTGCGTGACAAACGCGCCGTTACGCGAACTAGATTAACCATTGATCCTAATAAGAAAATAAGGCCTTAATTTAAATTTAATTAGATTGAAATAAATCGAGGTTGCTCAGACGATAGACTGAGATTTTAGGCATAGGTTTTGGGCAGGTGCAAATGAAGTTTAGGTAGATTTGCATCCGACACAATCACGATATTCCATAAAAATTAAATTTGAGCATTAAATGTTCTAATCATTGGAACTCTAAATAACAATATAAATATTTACAAAACTATCAATATTAATCAATGATTTATTTGAATGAAATGTTCCAATGCATTTTGTTAACATATATTAATTATTATCGACTCTTGTAACCTTGTTATTGTCTGTCTTGAAAGTTGTATTCATTAGTTAATTTTAATATGTCACGGCATGTAAAATGACGTGAACTTTTTTTGTTTGTTATAGTTCTGAATAAATTGGTGTCAATGTTAATGAATACATCTTTGTAATGCCCTCATGCATAGAGCATTACCTTATGAAAATATTGCAATGTTTAAAAATGTTTTGTTAAGTAAATTGTGTTGCCAGCTGCTTATTTTAATTATTTGTTTTTATTTACACTATAATCTATTACTTATCATTTTAGTAATCAATTTTAACCTTTAACAATAATTTTAAGCAAAGAATAATGGACGAAGCATTTTTATATATTGAGTAATCGTAGTTGCATGATCTTGATTTAAAACACGTTTTGTATTTTTATGAGATAAAGCTAGTGATATCATTTTTAGAAAGAAAGTCTAGAACTTTGCTATTGGAAAGTTTGCTATAACATTCTTTTAGCTATATTTGAAAGTTTACTAATGCACCACAAACCTTCAGCACTAAGAAGTTGTATCCCTTAGGTCTGCCTGATATGGCTCACTTCACCCTTCAAATTGAATCAGAATACTAATTAATCCCTCATAGCAGTATATAAGTGGTGAGTGGTACCTCCCCAAGCTAGCTTACAGAAAGCTATGAAACTTAATTATTTTTTATCAAAAGATGTTTCAAGTTACAATAAAACAATTATCAAGATTATATTATTTTTATGAGCTGTAATTAATATAAAATACATCAAATTTATTTTATATAAAAGAAAATTATGTTGAACGACCTTGAGTATTAATAAGTTTTTTGATGTTTAGATAACTTTTTGTTTTATTCAGAATAACCAATTTAACTGTCTGAGTTCAAACTTTTTGTACTGACAATGTCAGAAGAACTGTCATAGCCAAGTTAGATGTTTTCATGGTAACACTCCAAAGTGTAATAAATATTTAAAAAAGTAAATGAATGGTGTTCGTGTTTCTTAATAAGAGTAACAGTATTTAAATGCCCTACTGCTGGGCCTTATCTTTTATTGAGGAGAATATTCCACCACATTGAGTAATGGCAATCAGACATACGAGGAAGACACTTGAAATAAATTTGCAAATGTAAAGAACTGCTTCAGTAATTAAAAATTAATTCAACAATTTTTTTTGTAACGTACATAACTGTAGGTACCGATGCTGGGTTTTTAATTCCGAAAAATGTATTCAACTTTGTAATTCTATAACGATTATACAAGATGATTACAAGAACATCTATACATATTATAAAAAAGATTTCCATACGGCTTTCACCAACAATCAGTCCGACAGACAAACAGACGCGACTGAAAGACGTCACTAGTTTTCTTACGAATCTTAAGAAACAAATACTAACTTTTTCTTTTTTATTTATACGATGCGTAAGTTGTTCTTATAAATTAATTAATTCCCCGCCACGATAACAACTTTTTTTAATTAATTAACTTTTCTTAGAAATTCATTGCGATTATTAACACTTAACCGTTAATTACTTCGTTGATGTAAGGTCATTGAGGTTTTTATAATTCGGTCACTTTATTATGACAAAATGTATTTTCTACAAACGACATACTAATATAGTTATTATCAGCCTATCGCAGTCTACTGCTGGATGAAATAAGTGCCTATTTCTTGGTTCCATTGGTCCACCTGATCAGATGACGCTGCTTCATACTCAAGAACTTATCCGCAATGGACATCGCTTCTGTGATATTTAAGACTAATTCAGTTTGGCGGTAGAATAAATGATGAGTGGTCCCTGCCCAGACGGTATCGCACAAAGCTGTACCACCAAGTAAACAACTTCAAATATGCTATAGCTCGCTGTGAGCTCTGGGATAGTCCCGCAATTATTGTCCACGTTTAGTTGCCTCTGTCATGTTATCTCATGATAGGCAAGGCGTATTGCTTGCAGACTAAAATCCTTCCAATATATTGTGTCAGCTGATATGGCATCATATTACCTTCGAACTGTTGCTATATCAAGACTTATAGCAGTGGTTGATAATTTAACTAGTATAATGACGTTATAAGAAATGTTAAGGTGATTCATTCACTGTAAATAACTCCGAGTCTTTACATTCATTAGAATTTTTATATTAATTGAAATACATTGTTAGTGATAAAAAATATCGTTTAATAAGCAAGTTTAATTTAATAGAACGTATGAGAAGTAAAATTATGATATCACTTAGTATGTAATGCTACAATGTAAGGATACGTTTTATAACGCATATAAACTTAATGAATATTCATACATATATATCACTTGGTAATTATGATAAAACTATATGTACCTATGGAACGTGTTTTTCTTATATTAAATGCATTCGAATTTTAAAAACTGATCAATATTTATACACTTGGTAATTTAAATTTTATCGTGGTATTTTATTATGCGCTGTTAACTGACATCATATTAAGGTTTGTTTTAAAGGAATATATTAACATAATACATAATTACGAGTCTCAAGAACACGTTGCAAATGGGTTAACGTTAAATACATATTGATAGCGAATAGTTTAGTTGATGTATTACTTTTTAATAGATAAAGAATTCCTGTTATTCGTTTTATTTGTTTAAATACATATCATACCTTTTATAAGTATATAAAAATCGTTTCTAGGAAATTGAAACAGTATAGTTGATTTTTATCCATATGTTAAATTATTTTGTGAACTTTAGCCTTTTAACTGCACTACTAAGAGTTTATCATTAATATATCTTTATTTAGAATACAATACTATTACACTTAACTTCTAATATCTACTTTAATTTTACTTTCAAAATTCCCATAACAGTTACGTCGATCTAGTGAATTTCACAGATTAATCAAGCTCTCGACCAATTATCGTCAATTTGCTGTCAAATATTGTTTATTTGGATTCTTATGGTTGGAATAGAGTATAGATAGGTAAACTAGCATATCACGAGATATTAAATGATAACGACTTTCCGTATATAGCGTTAGTTATAAAAATATGATTCATTCAATACTCCGCACACATTTAAAAATGGGAACTCAGATATCATGTTCCTTGTACTCCACTCACTCACTCTTCAAATTAGAACATTGATACTGAAACTACCTAGACGAGCTTAGACAGAGACATACAATGTAATGCTTATGCAATAATCTTGCGTTACGAAAAAAATAAATTTATTTTATTGATACTATGCATGCTAAAAACGAAGGATATATATACAGGGTTATTGGTAATTCGACGTATTCCCGTTAGGAGGTGATAGGGCTGACTATTTGCGATAATTTTAACCCCCATATGCATAATGCAAAAGTGAACCATTTTTGAGTTATCGCGTTTTTTAGATTTTTTCAAAATAAGTCAAAATTGCAACTTCATAAATTTCATTTTAAAAAAAGTTTCGATTAAAATCTACTTTTTTCTGCTGATTTAAAGAAACGATTAAACACTGGATATTTTTCAATATTTAAACAATAATTGTCTGTTCAAATTTAAAAATACGAGACGGAAAATAAAAACTTATGAAACTTGTTCTGCAGATTATTTTAAAAACATATTCGTTTACTTAGCTTTCCGAAAATGTATAAAAACTAGGAATTTATTTTAAAGCAACCAAAATAAAATAATCAGAAAGGACGTTGGTGGAAATTCGTATTCGAACATGACCGAATTCGGACTAAAAGGTAGCTTTTTAAAATTCCCACAAAATTGATTTAAAATAATAACCAATGTAAAAAACCCTTACTTATTTACTTAACTTACAAATTTAAAATGAAATTTAGATACCTACGTGAACAGTTCAGTAGCTAAGTTACAATTAAGATATTTTGTATTATCATTTTAATCCTGAGGATTACCAATAAATAAATAAATATTGGACAACATCACATACATTACTCTGACCCCAATGTAAGTAGCTAAAGCACTTGTGTTATGGAAAATTAGAAATAACGACGGTACCACAAACACCCAGACCCAAGACAACATAGAAAACTAATGAACTTTTTCTACATCGACTCGGCCGGGAATCGAACCCGAGACCTCGGAGTGGCGTACCCATGAAAACTGGTGTACACACTACTCGACCACGGAGGTCGTCGTAATAACCAATAACCCTGTATATTTTTGTTAATCATATACCCATATGCAAAGTAATGCAAGCGTGTATAATTACGACAGCTGCATCTATAAATAGTATAAAAATGTCGCTCATTTGTTTCTGTCTGTATCTCCGCTTTCTTCTAAATTACTCAACGGTTTTTAATACTGTTTTCACTAATAGAAAGAGCAATAAACGAAAATATTTGGTACAAAACGCCCGTACTATGACTATGACGGTGTTTCCAAAAAAACTGTTTTCGTACGATTACATTGTTAAAATTCTGACAAAACCTTTGGAGATACATAAAAGTCTTTTAAAGTAGCCTCATCACAACATTTTTTTAAATATTACAGAATAATAAAAAAGTCATTTGCTCCGATTAATCAGTAATTCTTATAATTACAAATATATACTTATCTTGTGTGTTTAATATAGATATCAATTAGTTTTTCACTATATGATTCGAATGAAAACTTTTTAGATATCACCTGTTCTAAACGAGGTTCAACCGAAAATCGTTCGCTGCGAAACGTGTGGTCGGATTTATGTTTAACTTTTCAATTACGACTCAAACAAATTTTGATATTGTTCATATTTTCATTTATGAAATACTTATATAAACTAATAAAGAAATTTTAATCTATTTATGAAAAGAAAATAAAAGACACGGGGCGATTTGCTAATATAAAATATAATAGGTACAAGTGCTAACGAAAACTAGCGGCCCGTCTCGACTTCACAAGGGTAAAATAGATCGCAGCGCCACCTATCGAGTCCAATCGAAACTAACCACTCAAACACAAAAAAAACATCAGAATCGTCCAGCCTCACTTATGTAATGTTATGTCCTTTGATATACTGGATCACTCACCCGAAAACCGGAACCCAAAATTTTCAAGTATTGCTGTTAGGTGGTATAATATGTGATAAATGGGTGGTAGAAACCCAGAGAAGCTTGCGCAAAGCCTTACCACCGAGTGAGATTAATATATATAAAGGTAAACTTGTATACGCTTAGCATGTAAGTTTTCTTTGTTTTGCATCGCTAAGTAACACGTTACTTAACATTAGTGTACACTTCAAAAGTACGTCCATATATTTATGTGTGCATGACTCATTAAAGACCACACAGCTTATATTTACGACAGACACTTTTGCATAATAATTTATTTTAGCTTCTAATATAAAATACCGCTAGCATTACCACAATTTCCTCTTCATATTTAAATATGATAAAAACTTATGCAGCCGTTGCAATTTATCTTAAGAATAAAACAATTTAAAGTGCATATATTATGTTTATTTTATTTTTTTGTGAGATGACGTCCGACAGAGAAGCATGGAAGAAGAAGACATGCTGCGCCGACCCCAAGTAAAATTGGGATAAGGGCAGGAGGATTTGTCGTTCCGACTTTGCACGTGAACGTATGTCGACCAGTATTCTACCCGTGACACATGAGACAAACATACAAAGGAACGTTTATTTATATTTATTAGGAAGGATTAAAATTGAAGCCATTTTTTTAATAAAATATTCGAATCGTAATTCAAATCTTACTTGAAATTATTTTTGTTACCATTAATAATTTCTTCTCCCTCTGATGTAGACCAACCACAATATTGAGTGATCTATGTGCGATTGTCAATCCGATTAATTTTGCGTAAGTCCGCAAAAAATATACATCTTATTTCGTTGCAAAATGTGTTTATTGCAAAACAGTTAAATGTAATATAAATTTAATAAAAAAAGAACATTTTTAGTAGCAAAAATAAAGTACCAAAAGCGTGTCTTTATGCTTTCATAGCCGTATTTTTGCTGATATTGATGAGCTCGTCATTATGGGTTGTTCTCAAAAATAATATGTTGGTATTTTCCAAAACAGTAGTACCATAAATCTTGTTACTAACTATAAACTGATCTCTTCTTATTGCTATAACAAGCTTTTGTTCATTCTTAGTCTCATCAGTATGCAATTTCAAGGCTAAATTTCTTAAAACTGGAGACTGGAAACTTATAATTTGGTTCGCCATCATTTGTTCAAATAAAACTCTCAAATCGTCCATAGTGGGCATAGTATCAATTATATGAAAGTGTATTGATTAAATTTGTATAACAAATTACAGTCTTATATGAAGTAAGATCATAATTTTCCAATTCTTCATCCTCTGTCGTCTAGCTATCCTGGAACCTCAGTACCGTTCTGTGACGTGACTCGCTGTCAGCCGCATGAGTGATGGCGTGCCGCGTCGACGTTAGCACCTGATTTATTACTTCCGAGACTCCCCCCTTTCCCCACCTGTACCCGATGAGTACGAATAGCAAGAAATCATATTTCAAATGCAGCTTGTGTAATAACGAGTTGCGTTTTGTTCCTATATGGTTTTCTGTTTTGGTTTTTCCTGTAAAATATTGTGATTTTGTTCTATATAATAAAGATCTCGGACGTTATGGATTCTGCGTATCGTTTGGTCATAGACCAAAAACCAAAATGCAACAAGTTTGTTTCAACATCATAATAAATTTAAGGTAGGCACCAAAGTTGTGGCAGGGTAGAATGGAGCTAGCGTAATCCGTGGGGGGAATAAAAGTCAAATAAAGATTTTTTCTCTTATTCGCACCTATCAATACTATAGTGAATTCAAGCACCACAACCACCTGTATGCTGGGAATCAACTCAACAGTAACGTTTGGGCGTTTTTCACCATTCTCCTCAGAAGAATCAATTCAAAATAGGTAGTAATTTAATAAATGTGTTTTAACATGATGATTTAAAAGTATAAGATCATATTTTAATGAAATATAGTATTATTTTAATCACAACACTACACTTTCCAAGAGAAGAGAAATAATCTTTATGTCCTTGGGGCGGATCACTAATATCAATATTTTACGAAAATCATTCACATATGAAAAAAATTAATTAACCTGTAAATACCATCGGAGATTAAACCATGTCAATTGTTAAACGTTATAGCAATAACAAAGTTCCGTCGTAAATGTCGGACAGCGGCAATCTACCACAGCATATATCATTCTGTTTTATGAATTGTAAATTTTGCGTTATATAGTCTTTAGTGAGCCATATTTCATGTTGTATTAATGCCTCAGCAGTGGTAGGGTTGATACAAATGTGATGTTTGTTGAATTTATAATTTTCAAATGAGTTTCTTGGTACCGTATGGTACCAAGTTCCATTAGGTGGTTTTGATCGTTCGTCCATTCACGTTTATGAATCCATTACACCTATTGTTGAAATCAAATTTTATTTATATCATAGTACCTCTCAACGCTATTCATAGAAATGAAACATCAACTGAATTCGGACCGCTAAGCGTTGTCAAGTCGCAAGCTCAATCCAATATATTCCATGGAATAAAAATATTAACGGATTCCAGTTAAGAGCTAAATGTCGGGGTTGTTAGATTAGCACCACTGAAATTTCATAATATGCATAAATTAATAGAATAAATAAAATTGCGTAGCAACAAAAAAAAGACCCGCTGATTTTGAATTCATATTTTTCTTCGCCGTTAGTCTAATGAGTCGATTATAAAGCTGTAGATCTCAATGTCTTGCTTTAAATTCAGGCCAAACTGGTCCAAAACCACATAAAGACGTCTGGCGCCTTACAGTACAGACCTACATTTCAACGAATAATAATCTATTGATACGACGTTTTAAATCCATGTTACTGAAAAATAAACATTTTAACAGTAAGTGATTTTTTTGAAGAAATAAAAAAATATATAATTATCCTTTTAATCATTTTAAATCACGATGTTATTATTTAATACTTATTGATTACTTACTTTATTTAAAGTGCAATAATAAAATGTAATGAAAGTTTCCAAAAATATTAATCATATTATCTGAAAATGATAATTTACATACATTAATTTAATAAAATATCTAATTTAAATATTATTAATGTATTATTTAAAAAAAGTATTTAAGAATTTTAACGATCATTCAATGACAAAAAATAATTAATGATCCGTGTACATGAACATCATTAATTAATTAAAAGAAATACTTATCATAATTACGTAAAAAAAAATCGAAAATACAAAACCGATCCGTTCCGGTTCTGATTGCTTATGGTTTCAGAATGGACATATATGCGATGTTTAGTCGTGTCACAAACAAACACTTTAAGTAACAGTCAAAACTTAATACTTTTTTTATATGTTTTCAGAAAAAAAAACCACAATATACTATTGTGAAATTTTGTATCATTATCTATCTTTGATAATTAAGTTACTGTTTCCATTTAAATTATTTAAAAGAGCGGTTAGAAAGCGTGCATCTTAACCGATAATTGCGAGTTCAAGGGCAGGCAAGCATCATTGAATTTCCGCGTGCTTAATTTATGTTTATAATTCATCCCGTGCCTTGGCGGTGTAGAAAATCATCGTGCATGTGTCTAATTTCGATGAAATTCTTCCACCAAACTGCATTGGAGAAGCGTGATGGAATTAGCACACATATTAAAAGGAGAGAAGGCCGTGGGCCACTTACAGACTGCTTACTGATAGAATATAAAAACAATAAAAAAACTGATATATATGATTTTTCCTTATATATAACTGAACATATTATTTTAAATATACTTGTAGAATTTGAAAAGTTCCACCATAATACAAAATGTTTTATTAAAGGCGCAAGTAGATCATGTTGATGAGTGGTAAGTTTTGCCGAGTATGTAATATAATATTAATAAATATAATATAAAATATAATAGTACATTCGGATAGACTATGTAAATTTATATATGATATTTGTTTAAATATCTCAGTGTTATTTAAAATAAAAACAAACTGGCCAAATGCGAGTCGGACATTATCTAAAAAAACGGATAAAAAAAACACGCTTGTTATATAGGAACCCGCTTAGATATTTATTTTATTACGTTTTTTAGTATTTTTTGTTACAGCGGCAACAGAAATACATCATCAGTGGAAATTTCAACTGTCTCAATATCACGGTTCATGAGGTACAGCCTGGTGACAGACGGATAGACAGAGGGGCGGAGAGCGGAGTCTTAGCAATAGCGTTTTATCCTTTTCGTACTGAATCCTAATAATTTTATGAAATACTACAATACAATCTCAATAATTGTACAAGAAGAAGTCGAAGTTTGAATGGTTGATGATGTGTCAAATGCGCCAATTGTGTTACACGTGTTATAATGCACAAATATGTGCGCAAAATCCCACTTCATACTTCTAAAAGGTGACAAATCCAATGCAACCCGAAAGAGTTCACGCACAAGATCAACGACTGTACGTATACATGCTTGTCGAAGTTATCTTTCAAATCATAAGCTTTGACTGAGAATTCAACAGAAGTATTCAACATTTTTTATTGGCCTGAGGCCCAGGGTTTGAACCCAGAAACTCAGTCTGCTTTTTTATATAAGTCAACCATCAATTCAATAACATTAATTGTACAAAAATAATCAATTATTCCGTACATTTTTTACACGTTTATTTCTATCACTCGGTTACAGAACGCGGCTTTGCTCGTGATGAAGGAATAGGTTGCAGGTGTTTGAGGTAAAAAGTAACGTATGTGCAAATCTAGACTAAAATCTCTGTTCCAATTTGTGCATTTCATCCGTCCAGCCGCTCTGGCGTGATTGATGAACAAACATCCATCCAAACTTTCTCATTTACAATATCAGTAATAATAATAAAAACTTTCTATCAGCTAATCTATATTTAACCGAAAAAATCTTTTAAAAACAACCTTTTGTTGAATTAATGTAAAATATGTTGTATCTATAATCTATGCTAATATTATAAATACGAAAGTAACTCTGTCTGTCTGTCTGCTGCTGCAAACCACTGAACCGAATTTGATGCAATTTGATAGAACTCAATGAAAGACATAGGCTACTTTTTATGTGACGAACAACAAATGTGAGCAAATCCACGGGACAACTATTCGTTTATAATGGAACAAATCTTTATAAGTTTTATTTGTAATGGAACCCTTTTTACATGGGAAAAACCTTCTCATAGTTTATTAATATAGATTTATTTTCCGTGGTATTATACGTGGTATAATTTTGTGCAAGTTCGTCTGGGTAAGTATCTCTTTGTCATATATCCTCATAAGAATAATACTTACTATTCCAGTTTTAATAGTTCAGGCTAGTCTGCCTATTTGAAGTTAATAACAAAGACCTGAGATAATATAACATTTATATAAATATTTATCCGGAATATATATATGTACATATTATATTTAGATAAACGTCATATGTAGTGAACGTTTTAAATGTAATAAATTATTAATTTCAAATCCAGTAACAAAAATAATTATGTTCAATTATTTAATTTGATAAAGAAAATAGCACTATAGTATTTTTGTCATTTTAAAATAAAACATATGAGATTTTTGTAAAACATTGCAAATAGCTTAAAAAGTCTGTCCTACAGAAAAATGCGCCAAGCGTGTAATGAATTCCTTAGCCAGGACTTAGAAATCAAACCCTATTTTGTTTTGTATTATTAACAATATTATCCGATAGTTAAAATTCATTTCTACGTCAAAAGTCTTTTTAAAAAGTCTAGGTATAATTTATCGATAGTGTGTAATAACCACATCGTAATCAATTTTTGCACATAAAATTTATCGTCTTTAAGTATATGCACACAATGTATATAAATGAATATTTATACACTATTTCCTGTGATTATGTATGCGTAGACTTTTATGTTGTTTTTAATTCATTGACTAATCTATTTTAATTAGAATTTTAATTAATAACTATTATATTATAATATTAGAAAAAATAATACTTGGATTGGATTATCATAAAAATCTAAACCAAACAACTTACTAGTTTTAAAAATATTTAGATCACATGCAATATTTTGGTTTTATAAAACCTTATAATATGGCAACTCTTGTCAAATAATTTGTTAAAAAATCATAATAAATAAGGCATATTATTCTATACAAGATTATATAGATGATAAAAAATCCTGGAGATAATATTCGTTGATTTTCAGACAGAATATATATATATATCATTTTATTTAACTAACATAATGTATTAGAAATGTTGGAACAGAGTAATATTGAGTTTCTTGTCGGTTTGACTCGGTAAAGAGGTGGTAGCTTTACTTTTGATATAGTTCTGTAAAACGACGATTCAAAAGTGCTTTCAAGATTACTTGAATAAAATATATTTCGATTTAGATTCATTTTATTCTGAGGATCTAAAGAATAATTAAGTAAATAAATATCGAAAGCCAATATAATACCTACCAATAACATATGTATATATACCTGAGATAGAGCACGACTAACTTCACGTGTTTTATTTATTGTTACGAATATATTTTCATCTCGTTGCAAGCGGCGACATCTTCAGTAGCCCGCAAGTGTCCATTGGAATTGCTACAAACACAATTGGAGCTATCAACCTAGAACAACAAGCATATTTACCACTGCTAAACTAAAGTCTCCTCTAATCCTTAAAGGTATTTTATTTTTTACTAAATTGTATTTCAAAGCATATTCGTTCTGCTGCTTCAATTCGAATTGGCAGAACATTATCCGACACATCCAGGTATCCTCACGATGTTTTATGTCACAAATTAATTACATTAATGAAACTCAATGCTTCTTAACTTCTCTATATAATTTAATTATCAAAGGTTTCAAGTATATTGTATGTAATATTTATACGGTTTATAAATTCGTCAAAAATATATTAATATTAATGATATATAAAATTATATTACTTTACTTTACACATTATTTACATATTTAGTTACTATATTCATGACATGCATATATTTCAACTAAAAATAATTCAATATTTAAAATATATTACACTACACTATAAAGGCAAAAGTCACAATATAAATTATTAATGAATTGAACTAATATATCATAACTATTTATTTAAATAGAATAATAAAATTAATATATTGATGAAATTTCTCTTTTCAGTTTAAAATTTAAAATTTTAATCAAGAAAATATGTTTTATAATTACTATAATTACATAAGTTATTGATGGGGTTGCCCTCACAAAATGATTCTTAATAATTAATCACACGACGAAGACATTAGCATCACACTTAATACTACAATCCAAATGACTGTAGAAGCACGATGATTGATTCAGAACCGAACGCGAGACGGATGTTATTAATATTGTTTATACATGATGGATTGACCCTCCCGCTCTGAGTAACTCGTACATCATTCTTTATAATCGATATTCGGTCATACCGAACAGCGAGGATTAGAAAAGTTCTGTAAGAGATCACGACTTCAACAAACAAACAAAAAACATCATAAATCTTATTGATAAATCGATTTTTGATAACAACATCTCCCACCGATGTTTCAATCTCGACGCAAAACTCGCTTCGACGATAAACAGTAATGATGTCGATTAAATTAACCACACTCGCGACGTGAGACTTTTTAATATGATATATCGGAACATTAAAACTCAGTGGTATAAAGAAACAGAATTATGATGTTCGTATTCTAGCAATAAAATGATAATATATTATTAGCAGCCCTATGCGGCGCGGTCATAAACAACTTTTGTGAGGAAGGCAGCTCTCTGGCCGATTCATAAATTTCGTGGCGCGCCGTTTAGTTTTATGTACGATAATATCTATTCGCACACACACAAACGAACGAACGACACCAGTGAAAATATAGAGGCATTTAGTAAAAACAATGGCACTCGTGTCGAAAAGTTAGATGTACCTATTAAACTATAAAAATAATTTGTATTTTTCTCACAGGTTAAAATACGTCGTTTCATGTACATTTTATTCATTTACTCGAAATGAAAGTTGCGAAGATTGAATCTCTGAGTGCGTCAGTAAACAATCCATTAACGGCTGTAGAAGAAGAAGATACGGCGAGCAGGCACCTTGTACAGCACCTATTAACATAATCAGACATATTCGCCGAAGTAATGTATGGAAAGAAGTTTAATGAAACGTCCCCGATAGCAAGCTCGGCGAGTCATGAAATAACTATCATTAAACCCGACACGATACGGACGATAATCATCGGCTACGAGCAAAAAGCTATAGCGTCGGTTGTGATGTAAATTGCATATGCTATAAATCAAGAACTTAATCACCGTGCCACAGCTCGGGACGTAATAATGAGATTACTTGAAAAAATTACACACGACACAAAGCTAAAAAAACTTACATACGTAACAGTAGATATGATGGGAACAGTGACAGGAAACATTGTAGATCATAGCGCTAACAATTGACAGCGTATCTGCTAACTGTTAGTTATTGGCTATAAAAGAAGATCTTATGCTTTACAGCGCGATAACAGTGCACGGAGGAGGCTGAGATATAGAAATAAATTGATATCGTAATGACAAGTCGAGCGGCGATGTAAAAAGCGATAATGCGATCCGATTTCGAATAGAATTGGAAGTTATAGTCGAGACTAAAAGTAGAAACGATGACGATAACTCACAACATACAATAAAGATCGCTATTGATCTCGCAGAAAACGAATCGACTCGTAACAGAGAACAAAACACGCTACCGCCGAATGTCGCATAAATCTTTATTATTGCAGCAACAAGCTTATACCGAGTCGTTTCAGGTACTCGAACCGGATCTGGCTCGGTATAAACTCACGACTCCAAAGCATTTTTTCGCTCAATGAAATATGCTACATCGCCCCCGGCCCGGAGGAAGGAAACTCATAAATAAATAATAATACTACCATTTATATTACCAAAGGGTTTCGCCCGACGTGTCTATTATCATCTGAATTGTTTAAATATGATAATGTATCAAAATAACAGGCAGTTCGTTCGCGGCCGCGACTTCTGTTCCGCTATTATCATAAAGATTCACTTAATAGACTGTTTCGAAATTATTATAGTACTCTGACACTGTTTTATCGTCGACGAAGATTATCGTGTCGACTTTTTGCTCGTATATTTAATTTTAGAGTAGGAGCGGAAATTTCTTAACACAAATTATAGCTCCTAAGCACCACCGTAAAATTACTTAACCTTTTTTTATATAAGTATTATATTAACACCTCGATTTTATAATTAGATAAAAAGTAGTTTTATCTAGTAATGAGAAGTAATTAAAGATCGCCTGTCACGATAACGTTCATTTTAGCGGGTGAGATTATTTTTATGTCTGTTGTAACATAATATATTTATTATACATGAAGATTGAAATCAAAGTCGGTCCGTTTTAAAGTCAGACCGACGCTTCGCTTAGGCATATAAAGGGTAATAAAGTACCCCTAATAAACCCCGAAACGCATCGAGTCGCTTCGCAATAACCGTATGTAGACTAAACAAATGATTTTCTCGATAATAAAAACTTGACAATAAAAGCGCTCACGAAATGTCGGTCATTAAGTGTATTTACGCAGCGAAACGGATATAGGGGCCGTAAAAATGTGGAAAGGCTTATTGAGATGTTGGCAGCCATCGTTGCGTCGAGACGCGTCTCAATCGGAGTTCGCGGTACGAAAGACTCGATGCGGGATGCGACCGATTTTATCTTACGACTATCTGATCAGATTGTCCGATGCAACTATAGGAAACATACTTTTGTACAAAAAGTCGAGTATGTTGTACTTTTGCAGCTTCAAGTACAGATATGGTGAATTAAACCTAATAGTCTTCAAAAAACTCTATTTGTTAATTTATTTTGGTCCTTAAGAAAGATATATTATAATACATTCACTTAACTTATACATATTTAAAGGAACATATGTTGTTGACTGAACTGAAAATTTAGAAAATACTACTTTAGTCAAAATTATGTCCAAAAATTGAACTATTAATTATGCAACACACCCACGTGTATCCATACCTGTAAATGGTAATCGAATAAGATTACTATTCACTTTAAATATTACCAATGAATTAAATTTTAACAATGAAGGCAAACAATACTCGCTAGAGTTATCAAGATCGCATAAATATCTGAGTCCTTTGTGTTCCGAGTTTTATGACCATTGCCAAGGAAAAACGTTTTGGTAAATACGTGAATGTACCCACTCATATAAAGATCTGCCTAAATAAGTAAGTATCGACTAAGTCTGTGCAACCGGCGTTAAGTTTATTCACGTCTGACAATATTTCACTGTTAAATTTCTGCTTGGCTTGGAATTAGCTCTGCTCTGCTACTAGTAGCACAATTCATCTCGATTAATGATTGTCAGAGCTAAAACATCTCCGTGTTCGATTGGAGCAAGACATTCGAATCTCAAATTGTTAGATTTTATTAAAGTTATTTGCTCTTACCCGTAATCCAATGTAATGGCAATTAGACAAAGATGGAGACAGATCAGATTCACAGCTGACGTGCACTCCGAGTTACGAGAGGATATAATCTCAAACTTACAAATTCTGCTGCTGCTACCAGAAATTCTTTGACAATTCCAATATATTTTGTTGGTGATCCAGGATATGACAGTTACCTAATGGCACTGATATGAAAACAGTACTTTGTAGACAAATGATTTGTCTCTTTATTTTGTATATCGAGAGTAAATTATTTCACTCATTGACTTTAATTAATTCGCCTCACTAACACATAGAGTGAGGGAGAGGAAAGAGTTTGCCAGATATATTTTGGGTATTTTTTGCTTTATATGTGTGCTCGACGGAATATTTCAAAAAGTTAGTATAATTATGTTGCATTGCATCATTTTAACGACAATATTGTGTATCAATAATAACATTGATTATTTTGAAAGAAACATTGGCAAAAATCGTATAAACACGAGAATTAACGAAAAAGTTGTATAAACTTCTACAATTCATCCTTCCTGGGGCAAGGTGTTCGCTTCGTTAAACTTTTTCAATTATTAAAGTATTCAACTTTACAGTTTTGTTAAATATCATTAATAAATACTACGTTACTAAAATAAAGATTATATGTATAAATGATAAAAAAAAGCTTGGAAATAACTGTCATTGATTTTTATGCAGGATATTATATAATAATTTTATATTATTTAACATACATATACGTTATTTAATTGGTGGGAAAGAGTTAATATATATGTACCGAGTTATTTGCCGGATTTTTTTTTTTGGTAGAATCTCCATTCCGCATCGACGGTATCTTTGCTTTCAATCTTGTAACACAAAGATTCAAAAGCTAATATTCCAGTCAAAATAAAAATTTCAATTAGTAATAATTCTCAAAAAGCTGAAAAACTAATATCAAAAATTCCTACTGATCCGATGTCTGCTTAACAAAAATGTTCTTCTTAAAAAAAGGTTTATCGTCAAAAATATCGGTTTTTTGTATTGTTCTCGTAAACGTTGAGTATTAACTTTAAAAATGCTTAGGTAGAAATGATAGACCATGTAAATATGTGAAAAATATTCAAATGCTTCTATATAATCTAATTCTAAGAACCAGCTTACCCGACTGTCCTTGAATATTTATTTACCAAAAGTGCGATCGGTAGGCATTTTTGATATTTCATTTATAGTCATATACTTAGGGCTTGAAACAATTGACAGCTCTTTGCGAATTATTGTAAGCTTATCACTATTTTAATGTATATTTTGACTGGACCATTAATCTCAATAAAGCATATAATTTAGATTGTCATGTTTAAACTTATTCCGATGGATGGATTGTGTGAGAGACGAAAGGGCTGAAAATAATGTTACTAGTGAGATGACGTCAGACAGAGAAGTATGGAAGAAGAACACACTGTACCGACCCCAAAAAAAAATTGGGATAAGGACGATGATATTTTAAACTTATTTTAACACATCGATAGATAGATTGTATATGTACAAATAAGGAATAATAATAATTGGTTTGTTGCGTACTTGATAATAGCTAAAACACAATAGGATATGAGACTAATAAAGAAAACGAATATTTTATTAGTTCATTGTTAGACAACAACGTTTTTTGTTGTAACACAATTCCAAACCATTGGATGAGAAACTGTTATTTCATTCATAATTTATCAATAACAGCCTTTGTATTTAAATGTCTAGATTTTTAGGGTTCCGTGACATATTACACAACATGCATTATTGTATTAAAACTAGTCGCCCGCGGCTTCGCTCGCGTTTTAGGGGTCGGTTGTCATGTGTTAGGCAAAAAAAGTAGTCCATGTCCTTCCTTGGAGTTCAAGTTTGCTGCATACCAAATTTCGTCAAATTCAGTTCATTGGTTTGGCAGTGAAAGAGCGACAGACAGATAGAGTTACTTTCAGACTTATAATATTGGTATAAGTATAGATTAAGAATCATTTACAATGTTATTTGATTTAGATAATAATTTGTATATCTGTAAACTGTATGTCTGTTTATTTCAAATGCATATATTTAAATATACACTTTAATCAAAGATTAGAAATATAATCGGACCATTATTAATAATTCGCATTTAAAAATGTATAAACACTAAATTTTTTTTTCTTATCACAAGCAAGCAACTTCCTTACTATGGAACACAACTTTTTTTATTTGTGCTGTTGAGGTCATTCCTTATAAGATACTTTACAATAACAGTTTAATTCGGTCGTAAAAGAAATCTACCATAAATGACCGTATATCAATTTAATTGTAAATATTTCAGTAGTTCCTCTTTTATATAAAGTACAATTATATTAAAGAAATTTGCATTTATTTATGATGGTGTGTTGTGAAATGAAGTTGCTAAATAACTTTTTATCATTATTTTTTTATTTTATTATATCATAATATCACATTAATTATAAATCATAATGACAGTGTGTAATAATCAATGTTAATTATATTCAGAAAAAAATCACTGCAGTCAAACATTGCATCAACAGGCTGAAGGCTATGTTTTATTACATTATATTTATGTTTATTTCGTACATTTATTTCTACTGTTAAAGTGAAGTAAACCTTAATTAATTTTCTTTTATTCATCAATACGGCGTTTTTTTTAAATATAGTACGGAACCCTTCTCCGCTAAATCCAATTCGCCCATATATTTTCAATATACGAGCAAGACCATTAAATTCTTTTTCTTAACAATATATTACACAAAACGCGAAATCATGACAATTATTATTTTATATTATCGATTATATAATAGTATATTAATGGAATACTTTTGAATGTTGACTCCCCAAGTGGAAACTTTTTTTATGTCATAGGTATATCTGATAAATGGAGCCCTTGATAGATGGTGGTCACCACTGTACATATACATTGGTACTGTAATCATTTATCATTATCACCATTGCCACCAATATTCGGAGCTGAGTTATTATGTCTGTTTGTCTGTAGATACACTGACTTACTCACCCTTCAAATCGGAAGACAACTCTACTACGTCTTGTTTGCCGGAAGAATATCTATCTCTCAGTTGGGATCTCAAAACTTAATTTTGAGAATTATTCCGAGTGTTAGACCAAGTTAAGTAAAACATATTTATTACCACTTACTATAAAATTTAATTCCATACATAAATTAACCACCTTAGTCGATAAGAAATCTTTTGATAGCAAAACGGTCACCTAGAAATGTAAGCTTAAATTATGTGTCTCTTGTTTAACCCTTGTAACTGTTAGATTATCGAGTGTGGTCATAAATAAATCGAGATGGTCGTGTGATTTCGAAGCAACAATACTATAGTTAGTAAGTTCTAGTTGTTAGGACGCGTGGGCGGGGCCCGGAACTCATCAATCACGCACTGTGGCTCTTTCAACCTGCCGACGTGTAGGGCCGCTACGTTTAAACACATAAATTATTCCTGTTTTTGTCCGACTGTCTACTGTAGACAAAATTTGTTAGCGACAGTGTTAATTAATTACACATTTAATTTTTTTATAATTTATTATTGAAAATGTTGAGATTAGATTCCTTGTGATTTATTTTAAAATATATTTTTGTTTAAGGCGTTTTATGTTAATATAGAAACGATTTGATCTACGTTAATAATATAAAAAGTTAATAATTAGAACAAATTATAGCTTATTGAGGAAAGTTATTTCATGTTTGTCTCGTTGATTTAGTGGCTAGCTTGTAAGGCTCCAGATCGTCAAGTCCTTAGTACAAAACCCATTTAATAAAAAGTTAACGCTCCCAACTCAAAGAAAAGACGTAAAACCATTGGATCTGCACCTGATTTACTTTCAGTGGTGTGTGTGCATAGCGGTTTTGTGACACATTCGTGGACTATAACTTGTGCAATAGGCTCATCTCCCCAGAAAGCAGCTTCGCTCAAAGCGGTCTAAAGGATATTATGATCATTATTATAATAATTAATATACTACGATCCTAATATCAAGCCAACTCTGCAAATAGGTGAATATTCATAGTACTCAAATATATTATGTTAATATTAGAGATGGGCCGAATGTGGATTGAACCGAATACGAAATTCGGCTGAACTTCGGTTCAGTTCGTAGAACGCTGTGAAGTCCAAGTAAACCTTAAATTACAATGTAATATAAATTAAATTATCTTCTTCTCCGTTTCCGAAAATTACTTCGCCATAATCAATAACAGATTACCTGTTTGAGTTTGTATGGAGAAGCGAAATATTTCGGCCGAATGTCGAAGTTCGATTCGAGCTGTCTAAATTCAAACGAATCTAAGTTAAACCGAATGCAAAACGATTTCCGGTCCATTCCTAGTTAATATACGTATCCATAGTTCACAATCATCCCAAGTATACACATTTCGAGAAATAATTTTATAATGTAATTTCTCACAAGCATACTTAACCGTTTCGACGTTTACTTTAATATTATATTTGCAATTTATATATAAAAATATGGCCTTTTAAATTTAAAAGCAGTTGAGCCACTTATGTCTCATTTCACTCGTAATTATATTTTATAATAACATACGACAAATATGTCCGTAACAGCTATATTGACAGCGTTTCATGGTGCTTTATAAATGTTGTGGATTTTTTTTTTTTTTTTCATATTACATTACTCTCGTTGCAATTACGAGGAGCTTGAAATATAAATAATTCATAATTGCTTTAATTTAAATTAATATTACTACTGCGGAATTGCAATTTATGTTCAGGTGATAATATCGTTAGCGCGGGTGTGGTTTCCAGTTCTTTTTTTAATATCCTAGGTACTCTAGACGGAGCAGCGAGCAATCAAGCTTGAAGTTCGGCTCATTACTTTAACCAATCATATTTGGACTGGTCATGTTCGTTCGTTCTTTATGGTCACATCAAGAGTACCTCTTATAACCAGCAATTCTTTTCGACATTACTGATCTGTGTACAGTCGATTTATATTTAACGAAAAATTTTGGGCAGACGACGAAGGAGTTCATGAAAGACAACTAGAAATAAAGTTTCTTAACTACGCCTGTCTTGTTATTATTATTATTCCAATATTTAGAAGAGGAGAAGACAAGGTTTGTAATGGAATTGGTAGGCGGACGGAGAAATTCGTAGAATGACAGAGACATAGAAATTTAAACAATCGAACTCTTACAACATCAATGCAACTTATGTCCCTTGTACCCATAGTTACACTGGCTCACTCACTCTTCAAACCAAAATACAACAATAGTAAGTATTGCTGCTTGTCAATAGAACGGTAGAACGGGCTTATACAAAGCCGTACCATCGATTGAATATATGAGGATTGCACCAGGATGTTTTGACACAGGCAGTTCTTATAACATTTATCTACTAAGAAATAATTTAATAACAATCCAGATCGAGGCCATTTTACAAGCTTGTAACTTAGGCTTGTATGTAACTGGAATCCATTTT
Source organism: Vanessa tameamea (assembly GCF_037043105.1). Lineage (NCBI taxonomy): Eukaryota > Metazoa > Arthropoda > Insecta > Lepidoptera > Nymphalidae > Vanessa > Vanessa tameamea. Next base: position 2,974,388 of record NC_087315.1, on the reverse strand, counting down.
TTACATACAATAACATTGAATATGTTGTTGAGTCAATTGAACACGTGAACAGAGACAGTTATTTCTCTTGATGACACATTAATTTCCCTGATTAAAGTCATTTTAATAAATCCTTAATACTCGAGTGAATAAAATTGTTTTAAGTGTCGGAACTCTTGTTTATATATTATTATTATTATTAACACAACAAGTAACCGTAGGTAAAACCTTTGCAAGAATAAAAATAATATTTATACAACATATAAATCGTGCATGTGAACATTATTAAACACTTGTATGTCCTAATATTTGTACGTACGTGTTTTATTTATATATTTACAAATATAAATTATCTTAGTCGACCCCGCACAACCCTGGTTACTTAATCATAGGGAGTTGACGTTGGCTTGACAGTTTCATACGGATGGCGTCAAGTCTTGAAAAATTACCCTCGGCGCTATTTATTTAGAAATCGATTTTATGTCAAAATGAAACGAGATTAGCCACCGGAACGTAACGAAACAGCTTATTATTTCGACGTAATATAATTACACTAGCTGTGACCGCCCGCTTCGCTGGACATTAAAAACAAATATTGTTGGATATGATAATTAATACAAAATTAATGATTAAAATGTTTGCTATTATATATGTATAGTCTTTAATTTGCGCAATCACATGTTCTTACTATATATCAATTTTTATAAAGATCAGTTCAACCGTTCTTCAGTTATAGCGGGACATACAGACAGACGAAAATTTCAAAAATGGTAAAACGGTGCGTCCTAAAACACAAAGCATAACATAAAACAGTAAGTCATAAAACGATTATTTATGTCGAAATTCGACAAAAAAATTTAGTGCACAGACAGACTGCAGATTTATATAGTAGTATAGATAGATATAGATAGATGTCACGTCTGATTTAAATCTAATTATATTTAATGATATCATCAATAATTAATACCTGAAAATTTTATATTATAACAGATAATTATTTTTATTAATATCACAATATTTCAGTATAAAGGTCGAGTCTTAAACTCTTTATGATGATTTTAATTTAATGACAAAACACATCAAAAATATATTTAATAGTTCCGTTAAAATTTTGATCTCCTTTGCAGCTTGTATATTACTTATTTTATTGTAATATACACTACTGGTATATTTATTAATAAAATTTTAAGCATATATTAAATATAATTTAAACATATATCAAATAGTAGAAATAATAAAACACAGTCCAGTATATATTTTGCCGATATTTTAAGTGAAAGTTTCACAATAAAACATTATATGATTTGCTGTTTCTCTCGGTAAATTAAGCAGCTGATTTAGTAGACGTATCCGAAAGCGACACGATCCCCTGGGAGACCAGAAATATAGCACTTGCTTGGGAAGTTCGACTTTAGTTTCAATACAAGGAAAACGGCGTAGATATATTTTTAATACATAATTCACTTGTTCCACTTACATATTGATAATAGAATATCAATATTTATTATTAAAAAAATACTTTTTAGGTTTTGGAAATCTCAGAATGGATCCTTCTTATGTTCGTTGTAAACCAGACATCATGTCAACGAGAAAATCTTCATCTTTATAATAAATATATATATCTTTATAGTATGTAATAAAATCACACTATGAAATCGTTATAACATAAATTATTTTTATATTATTTATTTATAAATAAAATCATCTTATTAGAGAAACTCATTTTAGGAATATCTATAAAACAAACACTAATATTATGCAAAAGTGGTTTTTTAATTAATAATTTATTTGGTCGGCAATCTTTGAAATAATATTTTTTATCTTAAATATTCGAGATCTTTTAATGATAAAACAGATTATTCTAGGTCATTAATGCACTTAAGATAAATAATCAATTTGAAATAAGATTTAAAATTCCGACGTATAATTACATTGAACATATATATTCAACTCGCTAAAATATTAACTTATTCGGTAGAATTTTACGATTGTATATTTTTTGGAAACAACATTTCCGTTATCTTGTCCAAAAGTACATAAAACCTTAACAAAAACGTCGGTCGAAGTCACTAAATACAAAACCAAAAACATTTTAAACAAATTAAAAACACAATATGACTCATTTAAAATTGAGCCGAAATACCAAGTTTGTTCAATGTCAGTAAAAGCCACCAAGATCCTATCCCACTCGTCGAGAAGGTATAATGTATTTTTATTTATTTTAATGGCGCTTTGTAAGATGTCAGATATAATGAATATATTACCGGTAGCAGCAGAATATTCTTTTGAAAAGGTAATTATTTAAAGGTACGATCGGTCGGTATTCTGATAAACAGCGCGATAACAATACATCTCCGACAACGTTCACGCATTCTCTATCCCCATCCATTACTGTTTCATCTTCAATAACAAGTTTCGCTGTACCAGCCTTAACAAAAATATCGTATGTTAAACATAAGACTTTATTATTATTGTCTTTAAGTTTATTATTGAGTAATATATCGCTACGTCTGCGGGAGCGCTAACTCTTTCATCTATCATAATCGTTCATGCTGAAAACAATCAAGATTGATTTTTCATTTAAGCAACAATATACTCTGCGGCTTTGAAGTCAGGGCTTAAATTCAAGTGGCCAGCAATATCTTTGTCGGTTGATAGCTAACCACCGACGGAGGCGAATGTAGGCGGCGGCGTAACGAAGGGACCCACGGAAAATGACAAATGACATCTGCCTACCGCCTGTCAAATAACGGACAGATAATAAATGACCCCGATTGTTTATCATCAAATATCTCATATATCATTATCGTGTACTCAGCGCTTTAGGCGGAGGGCGCTTTGACTTGGTGGTATGATTAATATTGTTTAGTTAATTTTGAGCTTGTAATATAAATAGTTCGGGGAAATTTGGTGGTGTCATCACGATCCGGTCATTTTGATAATGCATTGCTTTCATGAAAGATACACAATACATCAGACAATTAAATACATTTGTTATTATTAAAAATAATTATTATTTTTTGTTAAAACAAAACAATAGGAATATTGTTTAATATTTCAGGAAGTCTATTTTGAATTACATGATACAAGTTTTCAAACAGAAACTAAAAGTCATGTTTCATACTTTACACCGATGCAAAGAGACTTTGAATATAAATCTTGTCCCCCTTCGCATAAGTCACACATGCCAGCCTGTGTTTACTAACTTGCTTTCCAACATGACAACACACGCTTTGAGTGCAACATTATCTGTACAGTTCATTCATTCGATAATAGCCTCTATAACTATACGATTGTAGCTTATAATTGTAGAAAAATAGTCTCACTAATTTTAAATGACAATAGGGCTCGTGCTTCGGCTGTCAGTCTTATTCCCACTGATCGTGAGGTGACTAATTCAGGAACTGACCTGACTCTATGTCATACATTGTTGGTATACCAATAATGTTTAGAGTGTTTGCGCAATCTTACTTGTCACTTATTGTATAACAATTTAACGGAGAATTATATTTTCGTCATTCGTTGTGCAAATATTTAAAAATCGTTTTAGTTCATAAATATTTTGTAAACTAATGAAACTGTTTCATTTATGATTCTCTCAGTACCTCAAAGCTTAGTTGGAAGAGATCTCTTATTGGGATAAATCCGCCGTTGTACGCATTTTTTTTTGTTTTTAAATAGTTCAATAAAGAGATTTATAACAACAGTTGTATATCAGAAATTTTAATTTATCAGTCATCAACCAAAATCTTAAAGCGCTTGCAAGGTTTTCAAACATCATGAACATTCCGAAGTACTTCTGATGGACCATTTTTCACGCAGCGCCAGTTAGCGATATGTCAAAACCAGTGTTCTCGTAAATTTTCCGTCACCGCACTAGTTGTGTTAAACAGAAGAATACAAGTTTCAAGCGAGTGAAAATATTCTGTTAATTTTGTCTTTATTGTTTTTAATGCATTTTTTATATAATTCGTTTAATAACATTTATAATATTTATGAGACGTTGGAAACATGATGAATCTTGAGAAATTTGTGACTATTTTTAATAGTTAAATTGAGTACTTATAATTCAAATATTGAAATTATTATCATCGTTTATCAAAGACAATATTCTTATAGATCATTATTTAATTAATTATAATCATTTAAAGATTTACAATACTAACGTAAGTTTAAAGTCAAAATCAAATATTGTACACCAGTAAACACGCAGCTTAGTCACGTTTAAGAAAGATGCACAAGAGACGGGCTAATCTATATCAGCGATCAAAGTAAATAAGTTTATTGAGAAGCAGACAAATAAAATAAATAACATATTAGATACGCTTGGACCATACCCTTAATTTTCAGACCGGTACAGTAAGCTTGATAAATGAGTGTCGGAATTTCAAAGGGGCACAATGGAGACCTGACCTGAGACAGATCGTTAATCAAAAAACATCAATCGCGTCAAGGTTACAGCACCTAAGCAAACTATGAAACGAGCTTTGGTATAAGAAATAAAGATGTATACCCTCTTGAGTTATGGTTTTTTAATCTAAGTTCTTAAATGAGATTATTACGACTTTGGGATGGTGATTTTTACAAGCTTATGCCATTTACGGATATATTTTGTACTGATACTTTGTTAAACTAAAAAAAACTAGGTGTAAAAATTGTTATTATGTAAAATCGAAAATGTTACATTCTTTGATAGATTTCAGTTACTTGTAATAAAGAAAGTATATATGATGACCACATGAATGTGTTTCTGACGTTTCTTTAGAACTGTTTAAGAGGATCAATTCCAGCGTGCTTTATTTTTGTTTACTGAACTTAAACCTTAAAATATTAGACTTATTCGACAAATATCATCTCGAAATTAGTTAATTTGAACGAAATCTAATGTAATTATAGTTTTTTTCGAAATCATTTATTCTATTCGTGAAAACTTTAAACCTCACATATGTAAGTAAGAATTTACTGACATATGTGAGATTTAAAGAACAGATACGTCTTTAATAATTATTTTAAGCAATTAATTACTCTACATCATAATATTTATTAAAATTCTTAATACTATAAACCTTCCTTAAATGAAATTGCTATATACAATATATTACCATCATTATCAGATTTAACTCCACGTTATGACAAATGGTCGATCAATGTCAGCTCCTAATAGGATTACTTCCCCTAATACTTAGGGCTGAGGCTGTACACACGACAATGGAGGTTTCGTAGAAGAATGATGGAGTTTTAAATTAAGTACGATGTGTGGGGCTACATTTGATGTAATTCATATTATATAAATCAAGACAAATCACCGTAGGTATATGATATTACCCTTAACATAAGGAAACTTAAAATCTTATCTATGAAATTTATAAATCCCAAGCTAACACTAAAATTTTCACATAAATCATAATTATATTAATAACAAAAGCTATTATTGATAACATATATTTCTGATATGATAAAAAGCATTGATATCAAAATTATTTATTGATGATGATTGATTCAATATAAACAATTCTCAATACTAATCTAAATTATACTGTAAAAAAAAAACGAATATGATCGTGGTAACTAATTCTAGATTATGAACACGACAAACAAATTCAAGGAGATCATTGCCCTCGGGATGTTGATAAATTATAAAGTAAAAAATGATGAATCGATGGAGCAATTCAGATCTCTAGATAAACTATTTCTCTATCAAAGTAATATCAAGAATATACTTGATATTGACTGTTAGATTGACAACTTAAAGTTATTATGGTCGCTTACTTGAAAATATTTAAATTCCCAAACCAGTGCAATAAATTTAACTTATAATGTAAACCTCATTTTGTTTTAAAAGTTTTATAAGGAGCTTTGATTATTTATCACCCCAGGGTTTCCTAGAACGTAACATGGAGCAGGATGCGGGACGAATAAAGGCGAACCGGATACGAAAATCGCTTCATCGACAAATTTATGCAGTTGTAAAAGCAGATTTATTCGTGAGGAGGCGATGTGTGATGCCGTATTACATACGGACGTTGAAGATCGTGAGCATAGAAAATATAATACAAGTACAGAGTAACATAATATTTTATAGAAGAGAAAATTACATATGATGAATTGAGTTATAATAAACTTTATATCCTGTAGAGAAAGCAATAGGTTCTATTTTTTTTATATATTGTTGGTGGCAAACGAGCAGGAAGCTCAATTGATGGAAAGTGACTACCACCGCCCATGGACATCTGCAACACCAGGGGACTTGCAGGTGCGTTGCTGACCTTTAAGGAAGAAAACTCCAAGTCGTATCGGTTCGGAAAAACCGCTGGTTGTTGGCCTAGATTGTGCCAAATCGGTTCTGACTAGAAAATTACTTACTCATACTCATTTCTCAGAAAGGACAAGAACTAGCCGCTGTAGTACCTGGCCTTTATTTCTTTAATGTAGAGTCTGATTGTCCTCCTATGGGATCATCATAGTGATACAATACAATTCTTTAAATTGTCTGAAATGGACGAAATTTTGATGATGTTCGATATTAAAAGTTTGATATTAGATGCTCCAATGTGCCGCTTAGATTTTAAGAAAATTCTGATAATATAGCTAATCAGAATTTTCTCTTCCTTATAACAATACAGTATCGTTCTTGAATTGTGTCTTCTCTTCATCTTTGGCGGTGAAGATAGATATCATGAGTAAAATTTTTATGTCGGTTAAAATCTACTAATAAAACAGAGCAACGCAATGGAACAACTGCGAATTAAGAGCTATTACTCTTTTTTCCGCACACCCGTCTTTAAATTGAATAATCAGTGTGTCCCAAAGCGATTTCCGAGCCTAATAACGCGTGGAGATCTTTATGTTACACAGAAAAAAATATGATCGAGAAAAATGACATCAAAGAAACGTTGTAATGTTTGTGAAATGCTCATAAATTTATGGTATAATTCATTTTCCCGGCGGCGCATCAAAGTGTAGGATGTTTACTGTAACCGTAATATCTAATTAAAATTACGACCACCTTTCAACTAAATTTATGTGTTTATATTCGACCATAATTCTATATGTTTTAATATTATAATTGCTTAAAAATTTAGTTTTATGAGTTATGTGATCTTTTTGTGGGTTCAAATGTTATCGTGAATTATTTTATCACTTGTAAGAAACAACAAGATTGTCAATTATTTTTGAAATGGAACATCTGAAAAATTCTCATAGATTATTTTAAAAACTAAATATGTTTTGAATACATTGTCAAGCCAACGTTTTTAATATAATCAAGTAAATATCCGATCAAGTTAAAAACAGGAGTATTTTGTATATTAAGACCTCCTTGTCTTCCCCCTTTACATCCCCTCGGTGATAGATTTTCGGAAATTCAATTTAAAGTAATTGCATTCACAGTACAAAGAACGTCCATGTCAAGCTACATCTTCCTTAAGTATCATGATGAAGAAAGAGAGAGATAGAGAAGATAAAATTGGTATGAAGTCGATATCTTTATTTTTCTCAAAAAATGCGAGGCAATTTTTTTTTTTTATTTTAAGACCAATACCCTAGAAACTTGAAACAACGTCTTTTGTATAGTTAGGCGGATAGGAAATAGATCACCTGATGGTAAGTCATCACAACCAATCACAACCAGCCCTAAACATTAGCGCTATAAGAAATATTAAGAAATCCTTAACGCTGATACACCACCAACCTTGGAAACTATGATGTTATGTCCTCTGTGCCTGTCGTTACACTGCTTCACCCTTCAAACTGAAACTCAACAATACTGAGTTTTGCAGCTTGGCTAAGTATTCGTGATGATGGGTGGTAGTCAACCAGCTTGAACAAAGCCCACCAAGAACACGATGACGTTTGAAAATAGAACACACATCGACTTTGTAAAGCGAAAACGTCTTTAACTCTAAAAGTTTCACGAATCTTTTTTTTTTCTTTTTTTTTATCATTAATTTTAAAGAAGATTTTTTCTTTAAGAAAATGCCACCCTCATAGTGCTTGCAAAACATTCAACTTAATACATGCTTAATTACATATATTTTCAAGAAGACCACCCACTTATTTGTATAAAACCTGCGCTGGTTTTGAAGTAGAATCAGCGAGGACACTATTACATGCACCCACGTCCACGCAATAATTGACTGCTTAGTCACAGGCTTTTTACGCTTGTAAAAAATATATTCTATCAGCCTCGTTCCGAGCACACTCCATTATTACATGGTACGTGTCTTCTATGATGTTACATATACTGCAATTAGGCGTAGGTGTGTTCACGAATCTTATAAAAATTTATATTCCCAGACAAAGTCATCAAAAGATTTTAGTTCAATGTAACGTATGAATGCTGAACAATTAAAATTTACATATAAATGACTGGTGTAATTTTATTAATTGTATCGCGTTGTACCCTCACCGTTTATTATACAGCTGACGCGCGTATTCTTAATTATTTTATTTTCCTTTGTCACAGCTGAGATGTATCATTGTTTGTTTTTCGTATAGTTTGGTAACAAAATATTACTTACTGTAACGTTTTAACAACTTTCGTTATTTTAATGATTTTCATTTATGATAAAACTAGCTGTTAATCGCGGCGTTGCTCGCGTAAAATATGAATATATCTACAAATTAACTTAAAATATTACGTTAATCTTAATAAGAGGTCTTACACCTCTTTGCCTACAACATTGGTGTGTTGTGTTCAGCCTTTAGGGTAGAATATTCCGAAACGCTTAAATACATATCTACTCCTTTTAATCAGTAGCTCAAAAATAAAGTTACCAGCTTCTAACTTCAAAAATGACGGACTTCCAGACTAACCTGTGTACGAAATGTCAACCTCTTAGAGGTAGAATATCTAGAAACACTTAAATACGTATTTAATCATTTTTTATTAATATCCCAAATATAAAGTTTCATGTTTCTATCTTAAAAAATGACGGACTTCTATACAAACTTTCAAACCTTTTTTCACCCCCGTAGGGGTAGAATTTTCAATACCCGCGTCTTATTGGGTGTCATGATATGTTAGTTTATAAGTGTACAGCCTAAAGTATAAGTTTTATGTTTCTAGTTCTAACAATGATACTTTCAACAACTAAAAAATAAAAACAAATAAAAACTAGCCTATGTCCTTTCTCAGGCTCTAGACTATTTGTGTACCAAATTTCATTGAAATCGGTCCAGTAGTTTTGGCGTGAAAGCGAGACAGACAGACAGAGTTACTTTCGCATTTATAATATTATATAGTATGGATTACATAACACATTAATATACAGGATACATAATATAATAATTTAATTAACGAATACTAGTAGTCTTATGAGTTTATTTTTATGCATGGTGGCTAACTGGCTTTAACTGCAATATACAAAGTTGTATTTATCAATACGACAATCGACGTTTTTAATATAAAGAAATTCGTTGGGTTTCTGTTTTTAAAAATCTGAATAATGAATGGTAATTTTAGTAAATAAATCAAACAGTTTACGTTACAGTTTACAATGAAGCCCGTCCAAAACTGCCTAAAAAATTATACTATTCGATAAAAATATAACTTAGTACTTATCCAAAAATATATACTTTTGCTAAATAAGTATATTATTCAATTGAACATATGATAGACTTCAGATATTAATTTACTTATTATTAGATCGATATATCAACTATAGCCCCGAAGTTTGGAAATTGAATGTGCTACGCCTGACCTCTTTACCTGACTTCTTTTCGACCGTATCTGATTGCCGTTCCATTCATTACGAGTGGATATGCACCTGTGATGACATGTACCTTTGTCTACCATGACATCGCTCGTCTATTTGACTAATATCCTTAACTCTTCAGTAAAACTATATTGTATATTGTCCACACAAACAAACCGACAGTATGTCTGTCACATTTATGCCTATCAGAGATGGTTTGAACTCTATTCTCTCACATCTCGATTGCAATAACTTAAGCTCTCTGTATGAATTATAAAATGACATAAAATATAGCCTTCGAACGAATGAATATATTTTATATTCTTGGTTGTACACGCTAAAGAGTGTAGGTAATGACCCAGCCTGTCATTACCTTAGCTGTATAATTTGCAATCTGCGGACATAATAAGAGCCTGCCGCTCGTTTATTTATTCGTAAGCTGCGCCAATAATCAACCTCTTTTATTTCGAAATGTTGATTTTTTATTGATTGTATGATAAAGCAGTTTGTAATAAACGTAATGGTTCTTTTAGAACTGGAAATGATTTCAACTAATAGACATGAATTATTTATGTCGTGGTAATGACGCAATTTAATTTTAATATTGTTTTTATTTTTTGTCGTGCCGTTATGATACCGTCTATGCGCCAACCGATTTGATAATTATGTAATTTTTTTTTAAATTGGTCAAATAAATTAGTGTGATAACTAATTAATTAACATAATTATTAAGGTAATTTATGTATCGGTAAATCATTGGGTATTTCAGAATTGAAAACTTCTTAGTGAAACATTTTTTAATTCATCACTTTTTAGTTATTGACCGAATTCAAAAAAATATATATTACGATGTTCTTGTTGATTGGCATTTTATTGAATAGGATATACCTTGATAAAGGTAAAATATTAGATATAAATCCTACCCCATGGGAAACAAAAATCCGAGTCTATTCATCGTTACATCTTTAATTGACTATTAACGGCGCTGTCTCATTCAACAAGACCTTCCGATATTTATTAAATAACATAGCTTTTATTATTAATATTATAAAATAAAATTCAAAATAACTACGAGCATATTTAGATATAAATTGTTTACGCCGAACCAGTGGAGAAAATGGTAAATTAAACTAGAGAAGCGCTTTCCACTGTTCACCACTAATATTCTAGAGTATATTATATACGCAATAGCGAATATATAGACAGCGTGATTCCGAAAAGTGACAATTTTAATCAGCGCCATCTATCGCTAGAGAAAGTAACATACGCAATTATACATAAATGGAATCTAAAAGATAATATATAACTTGACTACATATACAATAAATTTATAACTTTAAAATATCATTTCAGGGTCCAGTTTGATTCCAAGCAAACCTTTTTTGATTTAGTTCAACCAAAGATCTTCAAGCCATTTCTTTACAAATACATTATGAAAACTTTATAAAATATCTCAATTTCCAAAGCTATTCCGTATAATTTAAAAACAAAGCTATAAATGTTTATGAGGTATGACATACGTGTGTAATTACTGACCTTCAAACACGATCGGTGATAAATCCGTATAATAGACATGTTTGTTGTATAAAGGTCTCAATAAAATCAAACGATAAATTCTGTATTGAATGATATAATTAATATCATTTATGTTTTTCTTGAAATGTATTTATAATTATTACTTGATAACGTCGAAAGAAAAGAAGGTTATGATTTTAGTAATCTCATTATATATTTTATTTTGTTATATGAAATGTCTTTAGCTTGTCTGAGGCGTATAATTTAACAGAAATAAACGAAAAGTTTCCTATCAAATGATATATTTATTTATGACAAGTATTCCTGGTTTTTCGTATTCGAGTTTTAGGTTTTTGACCTTGGGAAAGATTACTTATGTAGCTTTACATTTCATAGTAAATAGTTTAGAGAGTAATTTGATTAATTAGTAAGAAATAAAAAAAAAAAGCTTATAAAAAATACCATCAAAATGATATCGTTTTGTTAATTCAAATTGTACAACGTTGATAAAAGGTAGCTTATTAGAAACATAAGTTCCAGCATCTTTTATTTATTATTATTATTAATATTATAAATATGAATTCTAAAGCAATTCTGTTACGCTTTCGCGGTCAAACCACTGAAACAAATTTATGAAATTTGTTATGAAGGAAGCTTGAACACCAAAGAGGACATAACCAAGTTTTTAATACCAAAAATCTATGAAAAACACGCGAGTAAAGCTGTGGGCAAACACTACATGTAAATAGAATATGAACGACGTTTCAGTACTCGATCAATTAAAATAAAAAGGAATAAAAAATTATACCACAAAAATTTCATTACTCTGTACATGTTAAGACTTTGTGTACATATGATAGGTCTTTGTAAGGAGTTGCCTCAGACATTTAACAAACAATTATTTGTAAAGTGTCTATGCAACAAAGTCACATACAAAGAATATTATAAATAATGTTTTCTCTATATGTCTCGTCTACTCTATGGTTATGTCTTGCTAGATTTAATCGATTCAACGCTGAACGGTGTTAAATAGATTACAATGAAATATGGCGCTCAATGACAAACTTCGCTAACGGATAATAATGTAATCGAATCGTGCTGTGAATTTAAAGTTTTGTTAGACAACTTATACATAAATTGTTATCTTGATTGTTATTGGAGTTAATAAATGAGTTTATAAGTTGTAAGTTTTGTATCTTTTGATAATATATAGATGGAATTTTAATATATTTGTTTTTATAAGGATAAGATCATTAATTTTAATGTCATTTTTATATCAATGCGTACCTTGTTATAACTGAACTGGAAAACCGAAGGCCACTTAATAGGAGTATATCATTGAATTTTGTATTGGCAATGGTAATTACAAATAATTATATCAAATCTTATACAAATTATAGGACTGCGGTGGTAGCCTTTGTTGCACTGGTCACCACTTAATTAACTGCTAAGAATACACGGTCTTATAAACCCTGAATAGCGAATGCTTTGCACTGATTCCTCTCATGTCTTCTCTGCATCAGTCTTTATTGGTTTGACATTCGAAACAAGATACAGTATTGTTTAACTAAACACCTTATAAATTAAATTTCTATCTGGAATCGAATGAAGGCTTGAAGAGTGAAAGAGTCAGTGTAACTGTAGGAGCGAGAGATAACATATGATAGCGCATCGGTGATATCAGGAATGAATAATACTTATTAAAGTACCAATTTCTATCGGCAGTGGTTACTGCTTATATTATTCAGGTAGCTCGTTTTTCCAATGACATAAAAAGCCGTCAAAGTCTGTTTCGTCTGACGGGCTATTTGATATTGACTACATAATGACCCTTCTTTCGGTGCCAATGTCTATATGTGATTAGACCATTTGCTAATCTGTAATCTGTTTGGCAATCTGTCTGAAAAACGGTATTATCCTAATTAACTTTGTTGTAAATCAATCCTGAGCAGCTCGTATAATTTTTTAGTAAAGACGGGTTGTAAGACGTCATAAAATACACAATCTGAATATTTATCACGACAGTATTCGTCAGCCTTGACGAGACATTTCTGTCGGTGCTCGAATCAGATAATTTCAAGACGGAAATGTCAATAACGTCATAAAGCGAGTAATTAGCGGAGACCGAGCCGTTTTAAAATATTACCAACACGAATTTAACGTTAATCGGTGTCGTTAAATACATGAACAACATTTCCTTTGTGAGGTTTGGTGGCATTGTAAGCGGGTTGCTTGAAGTATCACAAAATATATATAATGAATATAAGAACTATAATACATACTTTATGTATATACAAAGATAAATTTAAATTAAAATGTTTCGTATTCTAAATTCGAATTTTTGTTTATTTATATTCTATTATACGCTACGAAAAAATTAGAACTGAAAATCCTTTGAACTAATTAAAATTAAGTGCGGTTTAATGGCTAATTCCTAAATCAAATTCAAAGGCTTAAAATCTAAAGAGATACCTTAAATAGAATTCAACGGTACAGTAATAAACTTACATACAGATACACAAATATTTTAATAATAAACACAGATATAAATTAAGAATTAAATATACATTTTTATTACAGATTGTCCAAAACATTATTAACTTACTATGGCCGATGTCAATTTGTGTTGTTTTGTATAAATTTTTCTTATCAATATAATTTAAAATATCGGCATTGATTGTATCCTTTCTTGATTTGCTTAACTACATCAAATTAATTACAAACACAAATAATAACCTCACAAAATTAGCGATAGCAACCTAATTTTAAATTAAAATCAAGTTGAAACGTCGACTAGAATATAGCCGGCCTTCAAATTTGCAATAAGATATACGAATGAGCAAAATAAAATGAAGCGTTGGTGGCTACAGAGTTAAGCTACATAGTAACTAACATCGTGATGGCATATTGTGGCAGACTTTATTAATTTATATTAAATAAATAAATAAAAAATAATTATCGTCCCATTCCAGGAACCTTTTCATTTAAAGTAAAGCAAATCTGAATTTAAATTTGGAATGTATTATTATGTAGTTATTTTAACGACATCGACCGCTAACACTGGCGCCGTATCTTTATGATTTATATGGCTATACAGACCTCATTTATTCGCTTACGACGTATGTCTTACAACTTCGACAGACATCAAATTATCTCAAATATATAAGCTTTGAACTGATTTCTGTAATGTCTATCAATCTGTATTTTATACTAAGCTTGTTTAGTTCTAACTTGCATTTTAATGATTTCGTTTTTTTCTGCGTCATTGTTAAGAAAAAACAAGTAAAAAGCAATGATTTATTTATTTCATATGTTAAAAATTGCATAATTTCAGCTCAGTAGTGAAAGCGTTTCAAAATACAGTGTCAGAATTTGACTCACACATATTACCATATGTACCAATTTAAATTAAAAGGAAACGTACACTCTTAAAATAAATTATGTGCTACAAGTTTTATACATACTCGTATCAATGGTAAGTCTGTATTTTAGTTAAATATTCGAACTCATAAATTGCTAATATAAGGTAAATATAAAGTACTTAACCTTCACTTACTTAGAAATCGAGTATATTCAGCTCTTTATTTATCCTTAGAATATTTTAACGACGAAGGATAATAATATGTAATTTTTCATGACATTTACTTACCAAATTCTTGAATATTATATTATATTTTTTAATACGTATAGTCAGAATATACATATGGCACTTTGATGTAAACAAAATGTTGTATTTTATTGATAGTTTGATTTGTATGTTATGTTAATTTACAATTAATTGAGATAAATTAATAGATAAAGTAAAAAGTACTATCACTTTGACGTAAACTATTATTTTTTATATTTGAAGTATAGTGGCCTAAAAACCGTCAGTCTACCCAAAGTATTATAATTAGTTATAAACTATTTATAACGATTCTACATATAGTACTTAAAGTAATAGACAATTTATTTTATTAACATTCATACATGCTAAGTAATGTTATAAAAAACTTATTCACGGAAAGGTTGTGCGTGTTTTATTTCAATTTAAAATGTATTATAAATATGTAATGCCTTACAAGAAACAGCGATCGTTATC
Source organism: Vanessa tameamea (assembly GCF_037043105.1). Classification (NCBI taxonomy): domain Eukaryota; kingdom Metazoa; phylum Arthropoda; class Insecta; order Lepidoptera; family Nymphalidae; genus Vanessa; species Vanessa tameamea. The sequence goes on along the minus strand of NC_087315.1, from coordinate 2,959,118 downwards.
CTTATCTGTCTGGCTACTAATAATACTCAATAGGTCTGTCTGTAAATCTAGAAACAATATTTGAAATGTAAGGATAAAATTTTTGGTCAATACAAAGTTGATGAATTCATATGTTAATGTCAAAAGACTTAACATATTATACTAATCAAAAGTTGAAAATAGACAAAGTGAAGGCAAGAATACTAGAAGCATTGTCCCGTTGAATAAAAATACTTGTACTAAAACTGAAAGAGCCCACTTGTTGCCATTCAAAATAGTCGGGAATGGTGGTTAAATCATTTTGGATATTCTAGTATGTCTATTGCAAATGCCGTAGTTTTTAAATTCAATGATTTTATTACATAAAATGGCTTGATAGATTTGGTGGCAAATCGATCTAGATAAATAAAATTTGCCAGGCACCGACTATGTTAGAAAAAAATCATGATATTATGGAGATATGACAAGCGGTGGTTTGTGATATCGGTTCTAGCTATAATAATAGCTAGTTAGCTATTTATAATGCTTATTCATTTTACCAGTCATTAGTCGTTAAAAATAATTGCACTGTAACCAAACAATGGAATAACAAAGCATAAAAACGAACTTTAACTTCGCGTTTCTATGCAAGTTCTTTTGGGTAGGGTAACACCCACACATAATCGATTCAATCGCTAAACAGTACTACAAATTATTTATGTGTAACAGTTTAATAAATTACTTTACTTTGAATATTATTAAAAAAAAAAAAAACAAATGAAACAGAAAAGAACGCGTTTTCTAAATTCAAATACATATTTTTTTAAATACCATAATCTTAAACGTGATATGATACGTATTCCAGTATCATAATTCGCCCGTTCTTGTCTGAAATCGTGATCAGCGTTTATTTATGACACTTCTTAAACTATCATTGGCAGACGTTTACGGCCAGGCTGTCAGCAATGACGGAGCGCTTGAGGCGCTAGTGCAGATAGTTCTGATTGATGCATTGGTGGGTTGGCTCCAACGACATCTACAGGTTGAATGGATTTAATCTCGCCGGCAACCCGCTGCAATTTATTGTAACAATATATAATATATATTGCATAATTTTTAAATAACATAGGATAGCAAGGAAATACGAAATATAGTAGGTATTATAAAAGCAATCATAATAATAAACAATTCCTTGTATAATGCCCGCCTTTGTTACTTAAATTATACAGCAGTACTTTGTATAAAAATTATATTGCCGTATATTTTAAATTACCTACTCGTCGTAATACAGACATTATGGGGATTGATTACAGACTACTGATGTTCCGTAATAAGGTGAGCTTTGTGATTAAGCTTTTATCTTTCAAATAATTTCATTTTAGACATTCAAGTCTAGGTATTGTATTATTTATTAATATTGCCTAATTGCTATTAATTTTTAATTTTAGCTCGCAGGCTGAGGCATGATGAAAAACGACGAGAGTTTTTTTATCTCAAAATAATTTATTACTATGACTATTATCCGTGCTATCCGAGGTACCTACAGTTACTAAGCTGTGCGCTACGAGGACATAAATTACCAAGACTATTTTTTAACCCGGTAATCAAACCATGACAAAACAATATTAGGTATATCATAATATAATTGGTTCGAATTTGTCTACGCATCTAAATGAGAATTCAGCCTCTCGAACCGTATCTATGAACATCACAGCCGCTTTGATGTGCCCTTTTAGAACTGCATCAATACTCGTGTAAGGGCAATGTCGTGTGTAAGACACATGTCCCCCATTTATTATTCTCACTTAGTATTCTTATCGATGTAAACGATCATATATTATTATTAGAATTAATTAACGTTAGAATATTTATTTAGTTTTATATTAAAACGAGGAGCAAAGTCGGTCTGAATGCATTAAAATACGCCGCCCTTTTATCACGACAAGCGGCTAATTACAAATGAAAATCGCTTCCTAACCCGTCACACGATATCCACACGTCGTAACTCGTCCCCTCGTATCCCATCCCGACATGTAACATGTCATTTAATCGACTATGAAAAATGAACCATAATGTTGGGCATTTAGGTTCATATTCAATTGAAATATAAGATCAGATGTGTTAGCTTATCTGAACATGTTTCTATAATCTATGCGTTCGAGATAACTTAATTACAGAGCCGCTAGTGGTATCGTGAAATAAATTTTTAATTGATCCCTTCATGCCTTTATCTCTGCTCGGAGTTGACAAATGTGCCGTGTTGTTCCTTATTTCTTGTGTAATTTAGATAAAAATAACTGGTTATATCGATGTCGATACATCGCTACCTGAACCCGCACTAATGATGCAGTGTTACCGTTTTTGTAGATTTATGGGATACCGTGAAATATACCGAAGATAAGTATTTTTCTAATTCTTACCTGGTTTCGATACAGCTTAGACGGATAATGCGATGTGACGTCATTATAGAACTAATTTTGTCATAATTTTAATTGTTGCTTTTGTGTTTTAACAAAGTTATTTTTTGTTTCGCTTGCTGGTACGGCTTTGTGTAAGCCCGTATCAGTAGCAACTTCGCGTATACCCACTCATCAAAAATTCTACTATCAAACACAATACTTACTATTGTTGTATGACGGTTTGATGGATGATCAATGTAACTCCAAGCCCAACGGAAACAAAATCTTAGTTTCCATGGTTGTTGGATTGCCGATGTTGAACATAAAGTAAAGTAGAAGACGACGGAGTAAAACTTGCAATACTTGCACGTCGATGCATAAATAATTTCAGAAGACACAGCAGCATATCATCGTTGTCATAATAAAATGTGCTTAATCGCGTTAATACGTTCCACCTTTAGAGAGAACCAATAAATTTGACATTTGTATCACCTACTTAAAATAAGCCAACATTATAAGTAAAGCAATAATAAGCATATTTTATTGTCCTGACATTCCGATTTTAGCATTATCTATTTATTAAAAGTGAAAGCATTGTAGTCAGCAATTATAGACCTTAAGTTCTACGTTTTTAAAGATTATATTCGATTGGAAACATTAGTATTGTTGAAACACTTTAAAAATTATATTGATAGAATTCGCGTTATTGACATGTCGTCAAACGAACGTAAACACATGTTATAATGACTATCTGCGGCGTTCCTCTAGTTGATATCTGATAAGGCTCGTTGCTTAAAACTACAGCTCAGAGCAATAGCAATAAGTAAGAGTACAGAAGTTTATAATGCCCAAACTTCCCGGGCAGTAAAGTCGTCGGGTTCTGCTCTTAAAATGAGATCATAATAGTAAAATAATATATTATATAGTTTTGTGTCGTTGCACAAACTTGTGCATTATAAAATGACCCCAGAGGTTTGTTCTCTACATTAAGAATGGTTACTGTGTCCAATATCGGCTAGGTATACTAATAATAAACACTAGTTCAGGGGTTTTCCATTCGTTTTACGAAACTCTAAAAAATTATGTTATCAAGATTTAATTAATTAATAAAATAACATAATTATAAACAATTGTAACCCTACGGCTAAACATCAGACACATCGCGCTAGAACTTGTCATTAATATCCATAATAAAATCATTAATTATAAACGACTTTATTAAGTTGATAAATATGCAAAATATACAATAAATTAAGGCAAGTTATATTTAAATAAAATGCACAAAAAGCAGTTAATCTTCTTTAATCATGATAACAATCTAATAAACTGACAAGGAAAGGATTTTTATAACATATAACGCAATCAATCAAAGTCATCAGAGCGACCGTAAAAGTCGTTTAAATCATTAGCGATACTATTACGCTTTGAAAACTGTTACGTAAATCATTGTGTGAATAATGGTCGCGCAAAAAGAGCAATTAGTGTTGCGCCAGTGTCGATAGTTTGGCGGATGTCGATAACATTCCGCACGGCACGACGTGACTGCACACCATAATGCAGCTATATTATTCCGTGACATAGCTAGGGGAATTTCGACTTAATTTCTAAAATAATAAGGACGCAAGTGTCGTAAAATTTGTTTTGTAGGTGATCAGAGACGTGAGCTCGATTAAAAAATGTGATTTGTGGTTGCCACTCAGCGCGTGTTTTATTTTGCGAGGCGTGTACGTGACGGGCAGACGGGAGCGTTAAAAAAGACGCCGACAGAAAGTGGTAGAACGGTTCGTATGATTTAGAAGAGAGAATTTTGCGCAATTAAAAAACTTTTTTATTTGATCTTTATAAATTCCTATTTCAAAATATACTTTTTCAATTTAATATTTAATATAAGTGATTGTGTGTGTCTTAAGATGCAAATGGTCACAGATTATATTATTAGAACTAACTACCGTATCACTAAGACGTAACACCGTCTTCTCAATTCAGTATTACTATACCACATAACATTTATAAGTTAAACAGAAAATAAATAAAACAAGAAAGAATTACCACATTTGAGAATAACAAACACTCATTCCTTGATACAATATTATTAAGATCTAAATGAAATTTGAACAGGAAATGAAAGTTTGTCAGGTGAGTTACAATCAATTACATGAGAATAAACAATCTAAAGGTGAACGTTTAATCTATTTCTGCCCTAATGTTCGGCGAACGTAACAAAAACAAGACGATTAGCATCAAAGAGTCAGTTGTTTGGCGCGCGTGATTGTCAGTCGACATGCGTCTAGGCCCATCATTCACACCTGTCAGTCAGGAGACGAGGCAGCGGGTAGTGGAACGATTTGTATGGCGAGTAAATCACTTTTGAAGTAATTTATGTGCGAGTACTAGGGATGGGCGATTATACTATCGATGATTTTATTACTATATTTTTATTAGTTCAACCTCGAATTAAACCCAGAAACATAAGTTTAAAGTGAAATGGACAACAGATATTGCGGCACAACAGATATTGTTCCTTAAAACATAATTTTATTTTTAACGACAACTATTGTATTTTTTTTAATACTCCGAATATTAAAATCGATAAATATAATTTTTACTATGTTACTTCACTTGATATATCAAATATCAAAAGTTTTTTTTTTGTCAAATCTCGTATCCGCACAAAAAGCTAATACAGGTAATCAGTAATCAACCCTCTATTTATCATTACGTGTCAGTGTGACGTGATGCGATGAAAGCTGACCATTTTGACGTGTCACGCAGGGTGCTAATTATATACGAAATTGGAAAAATAATATTGCGTTTTATATATTTGAACTAGTACATTAAAACTTCTTCAAAGAATATATTTTGAAGTGGTTAATCAATATAAAAATATATAGGTATATTGTAATTGCTAAAATAACAATTTATTCATTATATTGTGTCGCATATTACCTATAGGTTTTCATAAACGTAATTGAAATGATATTCTTTAAAAACAAATATTAGCTATTTAAACAATATATTTCTGAGCAAATGAAAGCCATTAAGCCTCAATGAATTTTGTTCATAATTTGATTTACTAAAAACATCGAATCACGAACGTCGATAGGCAGCGTCCGAGCCGCTGTCATCCCTCATGTCAAACAGTGTGTTGTTTGACAATTCGTGTCCGCACAAAAAGCGCCGGGCCGCAGTAATCAGCCGACTACTTATCATAGCGTGTCACTGTGACGTGACGCGATGACAGCTGACCGCTTTGATGTGTCAAACGGGACACGCTAATGACTGAATCCGAAACTGGATGGATTTGAATAAAATTTGAATTGTTTGTGTAACTTTATGAACGTATACAATTATTTTATCTGTAGTAATAAGCTTATGCATAATGATGGATCATGGATTTATAAATCAAGGCCCACCTTGGGAATGACACGATCGCCTCTTGGCTATTTTTTTGTTTTATTAAAAACAGTATCATTAAAAATAAACCACTGAGATTCTTTGGGTTGAACTTTTTTTACTTTAGATTATCAATAAATAATTCTAATGCTTTTAATAATAAATAAATTCTAGATTGATTTGTTATATCCATTTGATTCGTATACTTTGACATCATTGGATCAATTTATTGGAGAGGTTTTTGTACTATTATCTTTATTGTTACTAGCTAAATGCGCCATCATTTGGAAAGTAACATACCAACTCTCATACTTTAGAGCCAATAGTTTTCGCCCGCCTGTTAGGATGGTCGTAGGTTTTGGGTATAAAAAGTAGTCCTATAGCCTATGTCCTTCTTTGGGGTTCAAGCTTCCTTTATGCCAAATTCCATCTTTGGTTTTGTGGTTTAGCCGCGAAAACAAACAGACAGGGTTACTGACGCCCGCATAGTATTAGTATCGATATACACTGACAGGGTACTGTTGATAGCACACAGCAGAGTCTCTGCTTAACATAATATTTATTTTTCAATTTAGTTTAAATGTCCTTATATGCTTTAGCATCAAAGAAGTTTTACTTCAACCACGCGTAACCGATACTCGAGATTTTTTTTGTTATAGCAAAAACAGTTTGGGGGGCAGTTTGAAACCTCAAAAACACTACGGCTATAATACGACATCCGTCTGTCTGATTTTGCTAATATAGATTAGGAAAAAATATGCTGTTCCGCACGATAAGCAGCAGCAGTGTGATCCCGCAAGTATGTCGTATTACACTAGTGAAATGTTGACAATCGACTATATATAATATTATACGCAATTTTGATACGTGTATACCATAAAAATTATAATTATTCTAGTCAATATCGAATATCACAGTCTCATATTTAATGGCCGTGTTCTGTGGTGAGATTCGAGTATTTCTTACAGAATACCTCCCCAGCTCAGCGGTCAGGACTGTAGCGTGATGCGATAAACCTATAAATTAAATTACCTTTAAAAAATTAAGTGTCTGGAAATTCCAAAGATCAAAAAATACTTTGTAGTTTTTTTTTTTTTTAAATATTGGTATGTGGAAACGAAAGCAAATAAGCTTAAATGACGATAGTTGTTTCAATACTTGTAAATCAGCAATTTCAATTCGGCGCCACTTTTATGAATATGCGCTGTTTGAATAATGTTCTCGTTCACTTAATTCGCAGAATTTAAATGTCTTATGATAATTTAGGTGCGATTATTTAATTTATGATAAAGTTCGCACAAATTATAAAAAACTTATATCAAAATTTTAGCTTCAATTTATTTTGTAGTGGTTTTCCATTCTTGTTTTTTTTTTTATTGTGCATTTAAATAACTATGTTAATGTAATAGCATTTCCTGTTTAAAAAATAAATAATTTATTTCTTACAGCATGAATTGAGAAACATTCACATTTATAAAAAGAAAAAAAAATATACAAGATAGAGTTCCTATGTAATTTTCTGTACCCCTATCAATATGTATTATATTACATAACATTACATTAACAGCCTGTAAATTTACCACTACTGAGCTAAGGCCACCTCTCCCTTCGAGGAGAAGGTTTGGAGCATATTCCACCACGCCGCTCCAATGCGGGTTGCTGGATAATGGTCAATATGTATACAAAATTTAATATTGATCAATGGTGGGTCACTTTTCCATACATAATTTTAGTTAGGATTAACTGATAGTATTATTAAATTAAAGTCTCGAACTTTCGAATGACCTTTTGATGTCATTCGTCGTTCTCTAAATGTAATTTAAGCCGTAATACATCGCTTCTTCAAAGACGAATGTTAAAACATTTCTAAACACTTCTAAAAAAGGAACGTCGAAATTTACGAGTCGCGGCAAATCTTTATTCTTTTGTGGGGGCAATAAAATTAAAATGCGCTTGCGTCGGAGCGCGAAGTCCATATGCAGTAAAGCAAACGGGACGCAATGGCGCGATGATTCCATTATTTTTTTTCAAGATTTTAGGGTTTCGTTGGTACTTTATAAGACTTAAAATAAATATACCTAAACTTTTTTTTAAATCGCGTATTGTACATATAAATTAATCACTCGCTGCCACAGGAGACAATGATATTATTAATTTCTTCCTGATTGATAATTTGAATTTCGAACACGTGATCAACATTGAAATTTTATGTTATATAAAGTTCTAGTCTAAAACCATTTTGTTTCAAGTAAATTACACAATGCTCAATTCAATATTTACTAACGGAAATTATATAACTATTGTTATTAATGAAAAAATAAGTTAATGTTTATTCGTTCGAGTAATATAATCATTTTAAAATTGACTGTAAACATAAATAAACTCCACGGAACCTCGTGAACCTGGAGCGATTAAATGCTATGGCACTTTTTTATTTCACTATTGTACTTTGATTTATGCGTCGTCACGTATATCGGATGGACGGGGGGTCCGTCTGTGCGTTTGAAGTTAAAAAACATGACGGCTGCCATATTAAGCGAAGATATCATAACTACATACAAATTGCATCATATAAATTCAATATCGTGTAACAAGCGAGTTACAGCGCTTTATTATTAGTATTTCTATTCAATTTGTTTTTTCCAGTAGTATATATAAAACTAGTTGTGGCCCTCGGCTTCGCTCGCGTTTTAGGGGGTTAAAAAATGCTGTTAGCCTGTCTTTCCTTGAGGTTCAAATTTGCTACATACCAAATTTCAGCTCACTGGTTCGGCCATTATAGAGCAACGGACAGACAGACTTACTTTCGCATTCATTTAATATAGATAACTTTGTTTTGACCCAATCTAGGGATTATTAATTAAATAATTATAATCATCCATATCATATAATCATATTATGTAATTTAAAATTGAAATTATATTTTATTCTAAATTTAAAAATAACGCCCAATCTATCCAGGTAATCACCATTCATAATTACGTCTGTCTAAAACGTTAATTACAAGTTTAAAAATAATTAATTTCGAGAGCGTGTTAAAATCGTCCATTACCCGCCCTTGTAATGTCAAGAAAGACAGTGAAATTAATACAACGTTATAATTAAAACTAACTATTGTTGAACAATGAACAATTTTAGCTGTCAAGATTGAGAGATAAACGAAAACTCGCAAGAATCGACTAATTATAGTCGCCTTTTAATTCAGAATAACAATTAAAAATATTATACGTATTACAAAAATTAACCGCTCATTGTCGATATGTCACAATTACATACAAATTATATACTTATTGCAATGTATTAAGAATCAATTTCGCTTAGATACATATTTAATTCAATAGGTTATATTTATTTGTAAAGATATGTTTGATTAATTATTATAAAGTTAATTATATTTTTTGTTTTTACTGTAATGGGGGTTGTAATGTTGTTGAGTTATTTATGATGCCATTAACTGGACTGATTAATGGCGTGTTACATAATAGGTTATATTAATTAAAGTTATGATCATATTAATGATATCTATATGTTTATCTATATCTTTCTGTTTATCTTTTTTCATCGTGAGTCGATTTATTATTGTTATGCTTAATTAAGATTTACAAGCGTTATTAAATTGTTAGACTTATTTATATATCAGTCACGATAAAATGTTATTCTTTATATATATTTTTTGTATTGTATATAACTAAGATTATTTAATTAAGATTTTTAATTGATAAGCGATGTGAGTAAAAAGTTTCCGGTATATAAGAATATGTTATGAGATGATCCAAAGGTGAAAATTGCGGGCTCATAACTACTGTACATAATGTAATAAATTATGAATAAATTAAAAATATGACTCCGTAAGCTAGATTTTAGAGCCGAGATGGCCCAGTGGTTAGAACGCGTGCATCTTAACCGATGATTTCGGGTTCAAACCCAGGCAGGCACCACTGAATTTACATGTGCTTAATTTGTTTATAATTCATCTCGTGCTCGGCGGTGAAGGAAAACATCGTGAGGAAACCTGCATGTGTCTAATTTCAACGAAATTCTGCCACATGTGTATTCCACCAAGCCGCATTGGAGCAGCGTGGTGGAATATGCTCCATACCTTCTCCTCAACGGGAGAGGAGGCCTTAGCCCAGCAGTGGGAAATTTACAGGCTGATTTTTTTTTTTTATGTAGGCTAGATTTGCTTCAAAACCGCCGTGACCGAAATCAATCAGAAAGTTATCATCACTAACATTAAGATTGCAAGTTATTACCAATAGCTTATTACAATTCTACCGCCAAACAGCAGTACTCAGTATTGTGGTGCTCCGGTTTAAAGGGTAAGTGAGCACCGGCAACATAACATCTTACTTCCCAAGGTTGGTGTTGCATTACCGATGTAAGGAATTGTTAATATTTCTTACATCGCCATTGACTATGAGCGCTGGTGACCTATTCATAGCAATACACAGATTAATAAAAATCCATCAAATATATTATATGCAAAAACTCTCGAACCTAAACTAATGCAACACGACAAAACATATTTCCATCTCTTTCTCGTGAATGTTGTTAATAAGGATAGCAAGTGTCTTTGTTCTGTAATGTTAAATCAGATTAGACGGCGTGTACAAATAAAATCAGTATTAATATTACGAAAAATTATGTTTTTGACCTCATTATGTCATTATGATTGACAGCTTCGTTACAGTCAATGATTTTTTACGAATTCCATTTGTAATTACGCATATTCGCGTACCTATCTGACCTTGTTTAATTATTAGTGCGTGCGTTACTGTATTTGTTATTTTGAATTAAGATCATTAGTGCCTCCTCAAACAGGAGAGAAGCCCTTAGCCCGGTAGTGGCACATTTACAGACTGTAACTTTTATCATTATAGTCAAGAGAATTATTGTCTCTAAGTCAAAAGTCAAAAATCTTTATTCAATGTAGAAGTGATTACACTTGCTTATTGATAGTCAAATCTACCACCGGTTCGGAAATTAACACCTCGGATCTGAGAAGAACCGGCGAAAGAAACTTAGCGGGATATTTTTTTTTTTTTTCATTTAATAAAATTAAAATAATAAACACATTTTCGTTATTCGAAACAGCCTGGAGGCGATCATCTCATTCCCAAGGTGTGCAATCAACTAAAAAGTAATTAGTGTTATAATATCCTTCAGCACACAAACGCTCTTTAACGATTGTTTTAAATTTTATCTCTACAAGTACTTTTGACTATATTTGTATTTTTTGTCAAAATCTATATTCGCATAATCGAAGATAGATTTTGAAGCTAATTTTTCGGAGGTTATAAGCATTTTTTAGCATTAGCATTAGAACCCTGTAAATTTCCGACTGCTGGGCTAAAGGCCTCCTCTCCCTTTGAGGAGAAGGTTTGGAGCATATTCCACCACGCTGCTCCAATGCGGGTTGGCGGAATACACATGTGGCAGAATTTCGTTGAAATTAGACACATGCAGGTTTCCTCACGATGTTTTTCTTCACCGCCGAGCACGAGATGAATTTTAAACACAAATTAAACACATGAAAATACAGTGGTGCCTGCCTGGGTTTGAACCCGAAATCATCGGTTAAGATGCACGCGTTCTAACCACTGGGCCATCTCGGCTCTCTCTCTCGGCTAAAAGCATTTAGGACAATAAAAATCGGTTATTAAAAAAAAGTTAAGTCTGTTCTTCGCAAGTCCTATCTTATTTAATAAGAAATTAGCTTTATACCAATGTTTTTTTTTATTGGATCACAGTTCCCCCTACACACAAACAAGCAAACATTTTTGAGAAATGCTGTCTAAACTATTTTCGTAGTAAGACCACGTAAGGACTAAGTAAAAACTGTATACCATAGCTTCTCCAAGTTTCCGTCACAAGTAACATTAATTACAAGTAATTCAAATGTACCTGTTACATACGAGTACGTTTAAGAAAAACAAAGATTTATTATAACCTATACTAATATTATGAGTGCTAAAGTAACTCTTTCGGTTACGCTTCCTCGGCTAAACCACGGAACTGTTTTTGACGAAATTTGATATGAAGCAAGATAAAAACCCCGATATACAGACATTTTAATACCTAAAAACTAAGAAGAACAAATACTTAATCGAAGCCGCGGACGAAAACTAGTATTGTATATACGTGTGTTAACTGTAAAGTATAATTTCACGTATATAAAATATAAATATAAACATTGGACAACATCACATACATTACTCTGATCCCAATGTAAGTAGCTAAAGCACTTGTGTTATGGAAAATCAGAAGTAACGACGGTACCACATACTCAAGACAACATAGAAAACTAATTAACTTTTTCAACATCGACTCGGCCGGGAATCGAACCCGGGACCTCGGATAGGCGTACCCATGAATACCGGTGTACACGCTACTCGACCACGGAGGTCGTCGATATACATATACAACTATAGATAATAATTATCGGCAATAAAAATAATAAATACATTGAGATTGTAATTTTCTTAACAGGCGAAGCAATCAAGACGTGATTTGTTGTCTTCACAGTTCCTACTTCCCTGCTAACATTTTAACTGTGAATGTGTTCGTTTGTTGATTTATATTTCAGTCACATAACAATACTTTGACGTGACTTATGTTACTAAAAACCTCCTTAAGGTTTCGTCCTAGCAGTAGAATATAAGTTATTGTTGCTTTGTCTTACTTTGGTTTTCTTTACTCGTCTATATAACAGGACTAATAGAAATAGCGTTTTTGGTGATACATCAAACCCGCTGGATAATACATACCCAGGTGAGCTTGCTTGCAGTAGAGTATAAATTCCGTAAATATAGAATTAAGTACACATTATAACAGCAGTAACATTCTGTAAGAACTCACTTTGTATTTCACTCGTGAAATGATGAAAACAGACAGACGATGTTGCGCTATGTTGATGCATGTATCCTTTAAATGTTCTAATTTCTGACCGATCGCGTTCTACGATGATTTTTGATATTGTCTTTACAGAATACTCGTATTTCTATTGTAACGAGGTCATTTTAAAAAGTCAAGACGAGCATTCGTTAGGTAAGTTAATTATATGCATCGTAATTTTATTATATAACAGTTAATACATAGTCTAGATATAAAGTAAAGTCTACATAATTTTATAGTATTCATAAAAATGTCTAAAAAAATTTATGTAAGAATTTTATAGTTACGGCAAATTAAAGAGAATGTCTCGACCGAACGTCCTCTAGCTTTATTTGCACAGCGATTAAATTCTTAAAAAGCAATAAATGTGTAATAACGCTCAATAAAAATACGATTTTATATATATATACCATTTAAAATATATTTTTATTATACAATCTTTTTAAATTATAATTTTACGGTTCGGATATGTATATTCTAAATGTGTTCGGTTTTTATTGATTATGAAATTTGTATTATTATTATTAAATGAAATAAATTATAGTATTTAATTGCGCAATTTTAGAATTTACTTATACAAGATAATATATTAAGCTTGTTATGTCATATTTTTTTTGTATATATTTAATTCAGCGGTAATTATATAATGGAAGTTACATGGTGATTAGCCGTGACAAGATATAATTTGATACAACAGACTTTTTATTTAAATAAATAATCAGAGACACTCTGAGCTCTCTATAAATAAAAATGAAGTTTATATAAATTTTATTTGTTGTTTCATTCTAAGGAAATAATATTTCACGACGCAATATATACCTCGGAATGGAATTTAATAGAATCACTTTGTGGTAGGATCTGTGCAAGTTCGTCTCGTACCGCCAGACCCACCACCAGCACTACCGTCATTAGTGCCACTCATTTATCATATATTCTACCACCAAACAGCAGCACTAAGTATTGTTGGGTTGTAGTTTTAAGAGTGAGTCAGTGTAACTACGGGTAATAGTTCCCAAGCTTGGTGGTTCATTGGCGTTGTAAAGAGGTAATATTTCTTCTGTGTATGCCGTCGCCACTCAACCGTCGGGGCGCCACGATAGCATATCTAAGCAAGTCCGCGATGCCTCTCGAAGAGACGCAGTGGGTACCGTTAGTATTTTAGTGGATATTCTGGTGTGCTGAGGTACACTAGGCGTTCTCACCACAAGCGAATCCCACGTACATTAGAGCGTATTTCCAGCGAGATAAAAAAGGCACTTACCCTCGGTGTGCCCATTTGCCAGTCTGCCTTTAAAAAAGAACAAAAATTAAAAACATCAAGATCTGTCAAACTAATTTCGAGAAATCAATGTTAATACATTTAAATAAAAAGATGCGCGTTTACCTATGTAAACAATGTCTCCTGTAATGTCTCCTTCTATTCTGAAGTTATTTAAATGCACACTTTTAAATAAATCGAACAGCTTAGAAGGGCGTGACGTTAGACAGATTGTCACGTAACAGTGACACGTCAGTGATTCAGACAGCTGTCACGCTCGCTAGATCCGTGGTCGAGTCGCTCTATTAATTATTCGTACATTTTATGACATTGGAAATACGTTGGAATAATTCAAAACGTTATTTATTTCATAAAAATATTTTTATGTTCTATAAATTAATTATTATTTTTTAGCACATATTAAATGCTTGTCCGTAAATCAAAATTGTGACCTCCAGACTAGACATATACAGCGTTTATCTTAATTTGTCACAATAATTTTATAATTTCGTCGTAATTACGGACACTCGGAAAGAGAAATGTCGACAGACCAATTTAAGATTAATGAAAGGTAATAAAATACTCATATTCACGGTTATTATGTATACAGCTTGGCTTAAATATTGATAAATTTAACGTATATGTATTATGTGAATTGTGCAATTGTTTGTGATCACTGGTCGTTTGCCATTAATATAAATATGTAGGATAAGTTGTATATTTGGAAGTATAGTTTCAAAGCTTATTGTTTCATTTGTTTGGGCTAGTTGGTATAGTATTGTAACGGAATGCCGTCAATCATTCACTTTTTCTGCTGATTACAATTTGACCAACAAAGTTTTTTTTTTTAAATGAAAATATAATACAAGGCCTCAGATCATAAAGTTTCGAGTCTAATATTTTTGAGTTTTGTCAGTCAGAGAAAATAGTATCAGCTGAGAGTCTGGCAGTTTGACAGTGACACTCTCGTTCAAGGTACGAGCCCTGCACAGCAAAGCCGCTGATCTAGCGCCTGGACTCTTTCACATTCGTATTTATCATCTCGTCGTATTATAAAACGTGTGCGCTTATATGCTTAATCTTCTTTATATTTATTTTCATTTTGCTCAATAAAAAATGATTATCATTTGACAAACTGAAAATAGAAAATATATTACTTAACTCGCCGCGGGTAAGAAAATACGGTAAGTATGTATTAATGTAATAAAATACTTTGGTACTTTTATTCCAAACCAATCATGAAACTAAATTCATAACACTAATTTAATACAGCTTCATATTCAGTATCAATCAGTCCTCAAGGGACTGATACAGTCTTATACATATATACTGAATACAGTCAAACATCAGACTTATAGAACAAAGATATACTGTAAATAACAAAAAATAATACTGACTAGTAATTTCACAGTGAATTGACGTAAAAACAGACAAATGGCAATAAACAGTGATTATGATAATTCAAGGATAGCATCGTGTAACATTTTCTTGATTATTGACTTCATTACAAACTTACTGCAAGGAATTGTTTTAATATACAGTTATAGAGCTATGAGTCTCACTTCGTGTCTCTGTTGTGGCTTGATAAAATCTGCTCATAGAGTGACACTATTTCGATGGATATATACTTTACATGTATAATTATTATGTATCGCTTTACTTATCAACATGCCACCTGTTGGCAAGTCACCACAGCCTTTAGATTTTGGCCCATATTAATCATTCCTAACATCACCTGTGCGCCAACCTAGGTAAGTAAGATGTTATGTCTCTTGTGCCTGTAGTTACACTGCCGCACTCACCTTTCAAACTGAAACACATGTAACGCCACGCTATATACTAAGCCGAGCCGAGTCGAGCCAAGCCAAGCGAAGCCAAAGATATGCCACGACAGTTAGTGCTGCAACTAACCACCAAGCCCGCCTGTGACCATTAGTGAAATCACATCCGATTATCCAGTGAGAGGAATTGAATACCGGAACGATTCTTTTCGAAACGTCATTCGCTAGTTTAGGCAAGAGACTGTTGCCGATGGCAACCGAAGTAACAGAAAGAAAGAAGGGATATACCAAGGGGTCGAAGAAAAATACTATAGTTATAAAAATATAAGAGATTAATATAATATTAAAAAATATATGTAACATACTAGTTGTTATTGCCTTCTTGATGAATAGTCGGTACCTACATAGACGGATCTACACACACTCCACCACCAATTAACGATGGTCGTATAACATCCGGAATGTATTTCTCATAAATAAACAAGATAAGACATTGAACATGTTTTCCTTTCATATGGCGATAATTTGCTTATTAGTTTTAACCAAAATAAGCAGGTGGATAAGGTAAGTAAGTTGTATCCGAAGGTTGCGTGTTTACATACACGAATACAAGTACGATACGACCTTTCACATCACGATACATTTGTTTTATTTATTTCTCAAAAAATCACTTATGATAATATACAGTACCTACGTAGCAACAAAGTCACTTACCGCTGTCTGTCCCTATGTATGCTTAGATTAGAAAATTACACAACGGATTTTGATGTGGTTTTTTTAATAGATAGATTGATTCAAGAGGAAGATTTATATGTATAATACATGCACAATATAGTAGAGAAACACCGATCATTTTAGAGGTTTCTGAAGTTATGCCGTAAATAAACACGTTTTTTGCGCTTACATTGCAAACGCTGGCTGAACTCTATGAGATAGATCAAAATAATGTTCTACCGTTTTGTACACCTTAAAAAGGTCTTCAAGTAATTCCGTGATGGTATATGTCTATCACTTAGGGATAACCCACAATAAGCATTTTTTATCCTTTAGTTTTTACGGGAAATAATGGCTTATTTTTAATCCTTATCCAATTAATTACATATCCTTAAATACATTGTGCATTTAATATAGATCAATATGGCCCTTTACAGCATGTAATTTAAATGAATATTTGCGAAGATATTACAGATTTAAATCACAGGGACATAGCGGTTTGTATTGTCTAATGACTGAAAAACTGTGAACGTTGTAAGACATTCTGTAGTATATTTGGTACCAGTATTGCACACGTGTAAAGCCGGGGCGAGTCGTAACATGTAATATATAATTAAGCAAAGTACATAATCAATCAAACATTTTTGTTTATAACAGCAGTTACCGCGCGCTACGAACAATTGAATAACCAATCTAAGTACGTATCCGCGTAGATTGATGATATTCTTATAATACTGATACGTTCAATAGTTTTCACGTGATTGAGACAAAAAGTATGGTGACAGAATTTTCGCTGATATATGCAGATGATCTGCATACTTATACTTATAAACTTCTGTCACCTCTATATTTACTAACTTGATTGGATAGAAATCTCCAAATTCATTTATTTTACAAATGAGGCATACTTTGCCCAACAGTTTCCACTGGTTTCCGTTTAAAATATATTACAAAATAAACTTTTCGAGGTTGAATCTCATTATTTTAAGTGATTCTTCGACCAAGGTGCTCCAATAATGAGACCGTGACGAACAGAACGATTCCGCGATCAATTTGATCTTGATTACAATATCTTTATCAAGAATAATGAAACGATAACTATTATTGATGTGACTATTGTTTTTGACACATGAGAATTGACAGTAGCCAAAGTTCAATTGGCTATTGTCAAGGTTAATAGAGACAGCGGACGGACAAACGGATGTACATATGAGTCCTAATTGACATTCATTTGGGAATATTTTTGTTATAAATGATATAATTGTCTATTATTTTTTACCTGTTTATAATGAAGCCAAAAGGGGCGTGTATGATTGCAACATATCTCAACTATCAATTATAGCTTTACAAATGAATTATAGAAAGGTTATAGTGATGTAATGTAATGCCTTGTGAAGTCAGACTAAATTTTGAGTAACAATTCATTTAAAAATAATCCAAAAAAATCAATACAAGTATTCGCAAATAATATTTGCGAAATTGCTTTGTTTTACGTTCCTCAATAACCTACCCTAGTAAATTGACGTTTTTCAAAAATGTAGGAACATTCTGATAATGTCCCACCGTTAGCTAAAGCCTCCTATCCTATATATCGTGTAAGTTTGGCGCTTAGTCCACTGGTACACTCAGGCTGTTTTTCTTCACCGAGTACGAGCTAAATTGTAAACACAAGCTAAGTACACAAATTAAGAACAAAAGTTCAGCGATGCTTGCCCGGGCTTGAACCCGCAATCTTCGGTGAAGATTCACGTGTTCCAACCTTTGGGCCATCACTGCTCTTTATACTTTGCTTAACATTATCGCTATCATAGGAAAATCTGCATTAAGCGAGTGAACAGTTTGAGTATCTAATTCCAGGAAATGGCTATGTTGACTTTTTAACAACTTTAGACAAGAATCTTATAAAAGCCTTACTCTTTGAAGTTACGCAGGTCATGAGGTCTTAAAGGTTGGATCTTGGGCCAAGTTGTTGGAGCCAATAGTTGGTGTGAATACCATTCATATTTCGAATAATACGATTCTTCTGTCTCTCTCTCCAGTCTTGTTGAATTAACCACATCATTGTTGGAAATTAAAAGTTCACTAGTATTTACGCACTATACGCCTACTTGTGTACATAAATCTCCTGCGCATATCGGTTCAGGGCAACGTTAATCAGTATCGTTAAAATGTTTTTTTTTTTTTTTTATTAAATAAATTTTGCTTATGAAATAATTACGAAGGATTTATCACAAGGAACAAAATTATTAATTCTTACTTACAATAGTAAAAATATGTATTAACATTTATCGATGTAGAGTATATTTATCATATGTTATTACCAAACCGATTTTGCGTGTAATGTCAGACATATCGTTAATATTTTTAATTTAAAAACTATATAAATACTTTTATGAACAACAACTCCAAATATTGAAATGACATATGTATATATACACACATTATGTATTAGGTTTGTCTGTATAATTATGATTAAAATGTGTAGTATTTTTTATCTAAAATAATTAAATGCGTTTCCTCTGAATTTCATCTATCACTCAACAACTCTAGTCCTCTCAAAAACAGTTTTACTGGACGAAATCGCTATTTAAGCGATAATACCGGCTTTTTCATTACTTTTCATTCGTGCACAATAAAACGTACTTATTCTGTTTTCATGCCGAAAAACCTTTTTAAATAACTTTCAACTTTGAAGTATCAAATTATTAATAAACAAAAAGACTGCTATTGCATGTTAACGATAAAAATATCGAACTAAATTACATTCTGTCATCTTAATAACGTATTTAATTCGAATATAAATGTATGGAACTCTAATTCAGTTCTCCAAAGCAACGTCGAAAAGCAGACGGTAGCTATTTATCGCGCCATCGCGAGCCGGCGATGACGTCGGCCTTCCCGTGGAACGTGACTGGATAGAAGGTTTAAATGGATATGGCATAATATTAAATTAATATACTTATAGACAGAAAACATCGTGAGAAAACTTGTATGTATCTAATTTCACTGAAAGTCTGCCACACGTGTAACCATCAACATGCATTGGATTGTCGTTGAATAAGCGCCAAAATCTCCGGCTCAAGAGGGAGAAGACGCCTTAATCCCAGCAGTAGGTGAATTACAAGCTGTTACTTTACATACTTAAAAACAAACGATATGAAGGTTTTAATAAATAATATCTAATTTAACAAAGGATCCGTGAGAATATCTATTGAAATTTGTCACTTTAATTTATTCCTCGTTAAAGGTAGATCAAACCTTATCTAGTAATTATTGATTACAAAAACATTAGACTACCTAATACCAATATCTGTTGCCACTGTTTGAAATCAACCGACTGTTTTCGTTTACGTAACGATTTGAATAAAATGCATAATTGTACAATTATAATTTGAGTACGATCATCAATAATTTAGTAGGTTTCATACAAACTTAAAAAATATCAAAACGTTGTGCTCTAATAATAAATACTGTTAATAATACCACATCCACTTCCACCACGATAACTTAACACATCCTGCGCATGTCACATAAATCAAGATGAAGGCGATAACAGACCACCACTCATAAAGGCAACAACGAGAACGGTTTTACGATTCATAATTGTACTTTATTAAATAACAGCCTGCATTTTAATGGTAGAATTCTAAGCAATAAAGCCTTCGTATAGAGTAAGCGGAACAGAGAGATTTATTGATTTAAATCAGTTAACATAGTTTCTATTTGTGATTTATTGATTCAATAAACTGATTCATTGGTACGTGGAGCGACTTCTGTTGTGTGCGATCTCGTTCTAAAATAGTTCGGTTAGCCGTGGGAAGGTGAAAATATAAAATGTTTTAAGATTCTAATTAGATACTATGGAATCAAACGTAATTAATCTTTGTAGCGGTTATTATTGATAAATTAGGTACTATGAACAGAATAACGATAAACATACATTATACTTTGTAATATATTTATTAATGTCTATATACAATGTAACGCAATTGCTATCCGCCATATTAGATTATAATGACGTCATAACGGTAAAAAATAATATGATGCTTCTTTACAAATTTAATAAGCTTTTAGTCCTGACTTTACAAGAATGAAATAAGTGTTTTACTGCAGTTTTTTTTTTTAAGTAATAGGTAGGCGGGCCGGCAAATGGGCCAACTGAGGTTAAGTGGTCACCACCGCCCATAGACCTTGGCGTTGTTATAAATATTAACCAATCCTTACTTCGCCAATGCGCCAATGCGCCACTAACCTTGGGAACGATGAAGATGTGATGTCCCTTGTGCCTGTAGTTACACTGGCTCACTCACCCTTCAAACGGAAACCTATCATAATATCTGAAGGGTGGCTGGTTCCTAACCACAGACGGGGTTGCACAAAGCCCTACCACCAAGTATATGTTTTAATAAATGAGCAATAAGTGAATAATATTATATAGTAATATAGTATGGTGGCAAACAATATGTCTACACTCCTTTTCACCCTGTATTTATTGAAATATGTTAATATTTAAAACAACTGATCCTAATTGCAAAGTGTGGACGGATTTTTTATGTACGGGAAATGTTTTAGATTAAAATAATTTTATTTATTTCTATTTTGATATTAATTTTTACTATGTGCCAAATAAATTTATCGTTTTTATATACCGACGGAAACATCTAGGATTTTTCTTGATAATTTAGGAAGCGTTTTACGTGAAACTGTTCGGACTATAAATCTCTAATAACATTGACATAGTAAGCTATAATATATTTAACAGCATTCTAGCTGTAAGCCTGCTATATAGCGTATATCTATAATGAAACTATAATTTATTCCTCTCTCTTCTTTCTAAACTCATAAGAATATCGATTGTTATACATGAATGATTCACTCACTAATAAATGAATTCATAAATTGACAGTCTATCATTTAGATTCCTGGGGCAATATTAAAACAGTTTTAGAATATCAGACAATGTTGATATTATTATTAAATAACATATTTTAGCTTACGTTACTCATGCAACCAGGTTCTCCTCAATAAATTTATCTATCTCCGAAACTGAACCGAACGGAAGGTATTATGGGGCACAAGTATGTGCTTGATCACAGATATACTCTCCGTTCCATCAATCTGTCTCCCGACCGACTTGAGACAGCTCAGATTTAAGATTTAAGAAGCAGCTAATCGGAGTTAATGAAAGAAACCATTTTCATTTCAATTTGACCCACGATTTGGTCCAATGTTAACAGAATTTGCAAACTTATGAGCTAGTCGAGGCAGTTACCATACAATGTTGCAAATGTAGCGCCGCAGTTGGTTAAATATTGCCAAGAATAATTAATTCACTAAGTCAATACTCTGTGCTCGTGCAGACAAGCAAGAAATTCACAATTTATGGAACGTGTCAATGATAACATTTTTTCCTTGTACATAATAGCCGTAATAAAAACTATCAGTTTAACTTGTTGTTTTCATACGTATGCTTGTAAAGAAGTTTGTGTAATATCGATGTGCCTCATTATTATTAGTAATTTTGCAATGAACATAATACTTTTGAGTATAACTTGAGAATTCCGAATACATTTTGAAGTTTTAAAATGTATTCTTCTTACAGATTTTTTTACTCATTGGAAACTCTGACGAAGGTACCCAAACCCCTAGCGAGGGACCACGATATATGTGATTCTTACCCACTAAAATCACTGCCGATTAGTGTCGAAGACAGCCATGTCTTTGACATGACATGACATGATAGAGCAGTAGCACTTATTTTAGGGTATCCTAGAGCTCGAACTGGAAAACTGGTAATAAGGCAAATGTTAATTTAGCGAATCATCGGTAATATTTTCGAGACTATTTTATTGAGGCACACGTGCCATTAAAAAGTATTGTTAAAGCACACTGCGATTGTTACCTTAAATATTCAATACAGGTCGTATCAATTCGATTGTATATGTGTCTATGGTGCCTTCAAGAAAATGAAAGACTGGATCTTTGCCTTTTTGTTCGATTGAATATATATCTCATATCTTAATCTTTACTCGTGGTAGCGTGTTCTTATGAGTATTGAATTGAATGAAGAATTAAGTTTTTATTTGATCAGATTAAAAATTCCTAATCAAAAAGAACACTATAGAGCATCTATACAGATTTCAAAATGAATATCAGATAAATTATTAGTACCAGACAAATTGCACGGAACTCTTCAACATTCGATAACATCATTCCGACCACGGTTATTAAAAGCCATTAATATTTCCATTTGTAAAAGTCATAAAAGGAAAAATGAATAAATAAAATATTAGCATTCATTACATATACTCGTGTACCAGTGATTTGGATCAATTAACTCTTTATATAGTTAACGTCGGATACAAATCTAACGTGGTCAATAAATATGAAACATTATTGCGTTTTACTCAACCAAGTTGATTGCAAAATTTTCTACGCCTCGTTAGTTTTCTTTATTACTCGTATCTTAAACAAACTTTTGCATTTCATGGTTATATTGCTTTTTAGTTTTTATTATTAGTAATCTTCATATTTAAATACGTTTTGCATGCAATCTTATAAATTGCTTTTGTAGTTCTGTACCCGGCTTAAATGGGTAGCCGATGTAATCTCAGAGGTACATAACATCTTAGTTCCCAAGGTTGCCAGTCGTCTTATTTGTTTCAAATTAATCGATCGGGGATTGTAAATATTTAAGAAACATTAGAAGAACTAACTAACCATTAAATAATCAGTTTAATAAAAAACGGTCTAGCAGTCCGACTTCAACGTGTGTTAAGACATTTCAAAATTATTATACCTTCCAAACACGATAAATTATTTCGTAGAAATATTAAACATACATACTCATTACGAGTTACTGTTTTAATATATGTAAAATAATATCATACATATGTATATTTCTATCGTGTTTTGAAGTTAATTAATTTATGCTGTAATTTATATTAACATATATAATATATAAAGACCATTTTGCACATAATTTTATGTCATATATCATTATATTAATCTACACGTTATTCCATAAACGTAAACAGAATAAAAGAAATATTCAATTAGTTTTATACATTGTGCCCATATCATAGGAGGCCATTGGGATATCTTTTATTCGAATTGTCTAAAGTTACAATAACAACTGATAGTTATAAACTATAACAGTTAAATTTAGATAATTATAGTAAATAAAAAGTTGTTTAAATGACCTCTAAATTAAAACCACACTCAATTTCATAGGTACTATTTTTAAGTAGAGGATAAGTATTTATTGTATTTATTTTGTATGTAATTTAACATTTGTTGTTATAATAAGATGCCTGCCTCGTAGGTCTCACCACAAATCTATGTCCGGTCAATAAAAAGTTATTGAGTACAGTTGAAATTTTTTTTCAGTTTCAGTCAGATAACTCGGATTCTGAAAGTTGGAAGTTTGTGCACGCCTCGGTAAACCCGTTGATCCTGCTCTTTAACTCTTTCCAGTCATATCTGATTTGCCTTCCCATCTCATTATGAGAGTGAGTGCGCGAGTACTTTTTGTCATTAATTATAATCACATATTATAACAATTTGAATACTTATTATCATTATTAGTGTATTAATTAAAATGATCTCATTGTTTAATAGCAATTTCTTCAAGGCGACCGATAACTATTGTTATTAAGCTAATGCAAAATTTAATCTGATCGGTAAAACGTCTGCTATTTCTTGACATAATAATCAATCTTACAGTCTTCACTTAAATTATGCTCAAAACAATGAAATAGTTATAATATAATTGCTATTTTTTCGGTCCGCAAAGTGTGTTCGTAGTCATTCATTTTTTAAGTCTTTAAAAGACCTACCACATGTTATAATGTGTAATTGTTTATATAAACTTCATATTTTTTAAATATCAACATCACTGTTAAAGGTTTAACACCGCTACGTTCTAAGAACATTCAATAAACAACTTTATCTCATACCGACAAGATACAAATTCTGAAAACGTAAGGTGTGACTTCATAAATACATCTCCAGAGGCTCATAACTTTGGGTAGCGTGTTGTGCGGTATTATTTTTAAATTATTTATGGTGTAATGAAATAATTCACGTATGCTAATGCCGCGACGAATGCCGTCTTATCACGATATATTGGATGTGCGTTAATTACTAACTCGCTATTTTTGCCGTCGGATCCGAAAAGGTTATAATTCATAATAAATTGAAAAATTTAATGACTCTGTTACACCTGCTATTATATTTTTCGAAAGTGTTGGATCACGTTAGTCAATTTATATAATATAATTTACAAAAAAGTTTAAATCAATGCTTCCAAAATATAATAGGCGAGACTATTTAGGTAAAAAATTTACCGTAGGTACTAAGTGTCAATGGTATTTTATTTAGATTACTCTGATAGAAGCTCTTTATATCTGAATGCATGGGACGACAGCACTTTAAAATTAAATGGGCAAATAGTGTATCCATTTAATGAAGTAATAAATAAACGATTCAACGCCAGACCAGGATGATTAACGCAAGTGACGTCTAGCAACCGCTGCACGTTCTCAATATAAATACGCTGTCAAAATTGAACATTTTACAATTGGCTTTACAAAAGCTCGAACAAAAGACCCACCAATCATCCGCAAGTAAAACCATCAAGTGTGGGAGGCAGCGACAGTGGAACAAACGGGCCGATAAATCAGACTCGCTCGCCTGCAGGTGTTGCGCCACTACAGACCTTGTTGAAATATTGGTGCAAAGAATATTATATTTAATTAACAGACGCAGAACAATATTTATTAAAAAAAAATATATCAATAAATCATAGGATGATATTTACTACTACCACTACTACTAATGGTTTTATATTCGACTAACTTTAAAAATCCAGTAACACAACGTGGGCAAGTCGATATTAGTAGATAAATATCTACGTAGTTTAAAACAACGCTTCCCGCCGTCTGTACGCATAGAACTTTTAAACCATGCAACGGATTTTAATGTGGTTTTCATCAATAAATAAAGTGAATTTAGAGAACATTTTATAAGACATGCATATTATAGTAGGAAGAAAAGAAAACTGATAATTTGAACTTTCCTAGCCGGAAAACCGGATAGTTTTGCGGCTAATTATATAATAAGGTTGCAGATTCCGAAGTTAAAATGAGTTAAAATAAGTTGGGCCAATATTGGCCATCAATTTTTTATGACAAATAATCCCAACATCAACCAGGAATGAGAAATCTGAGAGTGTAACACTCTCATTCCTCACCCATCCTCATGTATCCTAGCTTGATTTTTCTCCTTTCGTGAAAGATTTCCATCCCAAAGGCCAATGCTGTAAAGAGTGCACATATATTTGCTCACTCACTTCTGCACAAAAATGTCTATTGCGTTGGTGTATAGTAATTTTAATTAACCAACGTGCCCAATAATTTCGTTAAACCTAACCAGCTACAGGTAATTTTATCGGTATCTATTCATGTTTCTGTATCAGAGACAGTCTTACATTCATAGTGAAACTTAATTCGTTTAGCAAATCTGCGCGTGCATATCATATTCTGTGGTGAATTATTACAACCATCTTGTATTGCGGATTAATTGAAACGTCTTGTGTTAGGCGAGCCGATTTTATATTTTAATTATTTATTGAATTTATATTTTCACGATTTATCACCCTGTCAATTATCCATTGATTACAATGACTCATTTGAATTTAAAATATGAAAAATTATAAACGTATAATTTTATTACAAAGTCTATTGAATTAATGGCATAGCATAATAAATTATAAGAACTTGCCTCATAAGTCATGCTTTATATAACACGATACAACGTAAGCTGTTGTTTTTCTGATTGTAATTTAATTCCTATGAACAGATATCTATGCAAATATATTATCAATGGCTAGTTTTTCTTCGAAGTAACCACTTATTCATTAACCGAGCATTTAAAAACAACTTGGTGGAATAAATTAGTAACAATTTGAACGAATTTGTTGAAATTGTACATTGATGTGTAATGCCTCCTTTGTATAAAAATTTCGCTAAATCCTTTCTAGTTTATAAAATGATAATTTCTTGTAAATCTTGATACTTTTTCTTATAGTATAATTTTTATTGATGGTTCAGAATAAATAATCAAACTAAACCCTAAAGAACCAATGTTAGTCGAACTTAAACCATTTACTGGATTTACGAAGTCTTTTTGGAAAGTCTAACTACACATGACACATGTAAGACCTTAAATAAATGTGCCCAATTAATTGGTAATTCATTTATAATATGTTAACAGATAACAGATAGGAGAAAAGAAGATATAGGATTGACATAGTTTTGTAGACAAAACTTCTTATTATTTATAATACTATATTGTTAATTTTTCAAATTTAAATTACACCCATTAACATGATATACGTCCAACTGATTTGTGAACGGTAATTATTATCACCCACTTAAATATCGTTAATAAAATCCACTTCGATATTATGTCGCATATTAATCAAACCATCACATGCAGATTTGAACTTTAATCCAAAACAATAACGATTAGACTCGTATGAATAATCCTATCAAATGTCGGCAATCGTTGGCACTAACAGTCATAACAGTAAATTATGTTAGAAACATAACCTACTGTGTTTAATAACGAAGCGGTTCTCAACCTTCGGCACGTATTTATGTTTAGGGGCAAATAAACTCAGTTGTAAAGTAGTGTTTATGACTGAAATATGACCTTATTATTGATATACTGATAGGTGGATGTAAAAAAGTTGATTTCACTTTGGCGTACTTTTTATTGCAATTACGTTCGATACCTAAATGGCGGTACCAGTGAATTTGTGGTTTTACTAATTGTTGTTTTATTGTTCTTAATAGTCTTCTATAAGTCCAAGTTGCGTACAGATAAAATAAAACTTCTATATTCAAAACAAATAAATTTTTTTTTTTTTTTGGAACCAGAAGTGATGTATGATATAAGAACGCATAGAAGACTAATATACAAAATAATAATACTTTTCATTTATCAAGAAGATAAAGAAATACTTATTATTGTTTATGCTGATGAATTCTGATAGATTTTATGAATACAAACTTTGCAAGATATTATTATGTCGTTGGAGGTATATATGTATGTGCACAAGCACAGTAGAATTTTTTAATTTCTCATTCTTTCATTCTAATGGGACACAATCCAACACAACCGTTCGGAGTTCGGATGCAACTCCAACGGTTTCAAAGCCACTATTAGGTGTACCAACTCCCACACTCCAGGCTGCTATTGAGATTGTCTTGGCAGACAATATCAATACCTCAGAATCCTCAGATATACAGTTATTAGACCAATGACCAATGGAAGCAGTTGGTATAAAATTCTACTATTTTCCTTTAAACCTACCAGAAGAATGAATGAATAGTTTCGCAATTGCGTACTGGGTTTTTTTCTTATAGAGCCACTGCCTATGGCCGGTAGCGACCACGTGCCTTCAGGTGACCCATTTGCCAATTTATATGGCATATAAAAATAGTTACCACACAAAGACATATAACACGAAAAATATTACACAAAAATGAATATCATACTTTTATAACACATTACAATATTCAACATGATGTTATTTCCCGTAACGCGAGTTATAAATAAAACAATTTATACTGTTATAATAATGTTACAAAGCGGATAACACCAACCGTATTATTTATGTTCGGCTGTTATATGAATGATGAATTACTGAGGGCTCGGTAATGAGCACCGCACTATGTATAACATATCAAGGTATATTAAACTCAATTACTCATGCAATAAAGGTGATTGTTGTTGCAAATAATACTTTTGCTTTCAAAGCCATCAGCGGTACAACAATTTTGAACGTTTTTATAAAGCCGTGGGCGTGCACAGGTAATTAATAATTTATGAAATATTCATTTTATTGTATGTGAAGAAAGAATTGTTAATTAGTCTTGTTTTTCTAATGCGTAATGAATATTGATTTTCAGAATAAATATTGCCCACGCAATGTGTATGTAAAATTATATTAGCAATAAATAACAGCTTATAGTTTTAAATAGTGATGTTTGCATTTATTCAAACGTCATTATCGTTGAGGGGTTCAGTACAATATTAAAATACTACTGTTACTTTGACAATAATTTATAATGCCAAAATAGTTCAGTACCGTTCTCTGTTTATCAATATTTTTTTATTTTTAATGGTATTTTGACAAGTTTAAATGCTACGAATAAAAATTAACAGTGGTAGAAAATGACTTTGTTTTGCATTATATTTATAGATATCGGTTTAAACGTCCTCAGTGATAAAATGAAGAGTCATACGGTGTCGTTATATTTGCGAGGAGGTTTACAATATTAAGTTCTTCGGTAAAAACCAAAAACGTACTAAATGCCTATTTTATATTACCAGTATTAGGACTCTGTGCAAGCTCGTCTGGGTATATACCACCCATTATTCAATCGCAAAGCAAGAATACTTTAGCAAGAGACAACACGCAAAGAATGGTTAAAGTTTCTTACGGCACCGATATCTATGGGCGGTGGTGACTACTTGCCATCGGGTAACCATGTTGCCACCCGCCTATGACATAAATAAAAATGACTTTATACTAATATTGTTAATAATAAAATCAAAATATCCTTTATTCAAGAAGGCTTTTACAAGCCCTTTTGAATCGTCATTTTACAGAACTGTATTAAAAGTAAAGCTACCTAAGTAAAGTAATTATGAGACGACCTTCCTTGTCATTTAAACAATTTATTTTAATTTACATAAATAACCATAATATAATGTCGTCCTCACTTTTAGTGTGCGTTTTTCGGTTAATTGCAGAGAAAAATAAGATTATTTCAGTAATTCCTTGAATACATTGATATAATATTTTTAAAAAAAGTAAAATCCTTGTAACAATTTTAAATATATTGCATTATTAACTCCTTCTGTCAACTCTTAATTTTGATTAAAATTTATTTTTTTGAATGCACCATAGAAGTTAAATAGGTATTTTAACGTTTGTACGTAATCGTTTAGATTTAAGATACCGACTGTAAGCCGTTCTGTTCACTAGACCGTTTCGAGAATACATCAATCAATTTCTAATTTTCCAGTCATTCTTATTTATTACAAACGAATGTCAAATTGATAGCTATTTTTAAAATAATAGACACGAACAAATGTTAAACAAAACATTAAAAAACTTAACAGGTTTTTTTAATCGCCGGACGTATGCGTGCCGTATTCTATGAATCGACAATCAAATTGATTCATCCATAAACATCGAATCAATCGAAATCGAGACATTATAATCGATATTTTAAATTATCGATTTTTACGCTATCGAATAACGAGGCTGTCGGGACAATGGCTTTGGTAGTTTGGGTAATTTATTTTACGATTGAATTTTTTTATGCGTTTATCTTATTTATGGGTAATAATTTAATATTTAAATGAGTTTTCGATATCGTAGTATTTTTTTCTAGGTGTGTCTGAATGTCAGAATATTGGTAATATTTTTATTGTGATTTAAACCATTTAGCCTTGAAAGATTCAAACGTATTATGCATTAATTTAAACAAATGTGCTTTTCTTCAGAAAACTCGCTGCAACGGCAATAAAGCCCGAATTTTCGTACAGGATTATCAGCTGGTATACACTGGGTTACCATCAGGTCAAACGTTGTAGCGGTAGTGCATTCTGAAGGGCTTCTAGATGCGGGTAAAAGCTGATTGAGGATGTCATTAGTGAGGCCGAGAAGGAATCCTTTTGGGAACAGTTTGTAGTGGTACTACGCGCTATATAGACTACCGAACTGATAGTTGTTGGGAGGGACTGAAACGCCCATGAGGGTAATGCAACGGTTTGGGGTATGGTCATCGAAATGCAGAAGGGGCAAATATTCTAAAAACTTAATTGTGTCTGATCTGGCCATCGCGAACGCGTTTTTTTAAAAGAATGCTCAGCATCATATCACGGATAATAGCAGGTACCATTCAACTCAAATTGACTATTTGCTAACCAGAACTGGTCATATCGGCCGACCGATTTGAATAGACTTCCTAGCAGAGGCCTAACCAGTGGCGTTTTAGTTATATCAGCCCTGTATAAAAAGGCAGTGTTCAGGATTGTGGTAGTTATAGAGGAATCAAGATCATGTTTCACACCATCAAGCTCTTAAAACGCGTGATTGACCTATGGCTCCGCCGAGAGTGTACTGTCTGTAGGTGTCAGTATGGATTCCAGCCGGGATCTGGCACCATCAATGCCATTTTTAACCTTATTTATACCCTTAGAACATTGGTCGAGTTTACAGGGACACTGTAGTAGTCCACCAGGGCTTCGTACACCTCTTAGTAATAGATGTTGTCTCGGCATGCATTCAGGACCAGCCTCTGTGGTCGATGAAGGGTACGCTTGAGAACGGCGATCTCCAACTAAGTGGGAGAAGTATACCTTGGTTTTCGTGCCTGGAAGCATCGGTCACGACGTTCAAGCCCGTATAAACGCTGCTTAGGTCAAATGGTGGGAAGTCATAGGTGTGGTATGTAACCGCAAAATACCGTTCAAGCTCAAGAAACAGGAACACAAGAACATTATCCGACCGCTCCTTCTATACGGAGATGAGTGCTGGCCTGGATGTACCTCGATGCTATCTCGGCACGCTCAGAAGCTTCACGTCATGGAGTTGGAAATGCTGAGGCGGATGTACGTCGTAACGTGGGCTGACCGCATACGTAACTTGTTCATCTGAGGTAGTCTCGTGGTCAATGACGTAGCGGACATACTCCAAGAGTCTGAGGATATGACTATATCACGCAACGACCTATGGACAATGTCGGAAGAAAATGCCTCGTGTTTGTACCTGGAATTAGGCCTCCCGGGCGCCCAAGGAAGCCATGTCTGGATGACGCAAAACAGTGGAATAGGCTTAGTCGGAAGGCAAACCATGGCAATATCTGTGATTAATAAATGCTAGACAGAAGAAGAAGAAGCTAACTGTCCCACTTCTGCTCGTAACTGTCTCTCTCCTCTTCAGGTCTTTGATTTCAGTATCGCTGCTCTTCAGACTCGGCAGGCGTTCAATCTATACAATGAAGCCAATTTTACGATGTTTCCCTTGACTATCAATCACGAGGGGAATAATAACCACAAATTTAATCACAATGAATCTATTATTAACTTGCTTGGATTTGAACTTAATTTCTGGTATTAAGTTCCCCTACTGCCAAGTAACAAGCGAACAAACGATACAAATATTCGTTGCTTAATTCAAATTATGTTTTTGTTAAGTTTGCAGTTCAAATATTTTCGCCCAGAGGAGCGGAATTGCGATTCATCTATCGTTAGCATCCTTGCCACTATTTCACGAGTTCATTATTTGTACTATTACTATTTTTTTATTTTTATTATGCTTTATAGATCATTCTTAACAAAATAAACTAATTTGAAAGTCCGCCTGGGTAGGTACATCAGATATTCTATCAGAAACACTTAATTTTGTTGAATTTTGTGTCAAGGGAAAAAACTAAAAAGGCATCAGTTTATATCTACAGGCACCAAAGACATAACATCTTAGTTCTCAAGCTTGACGTCTTATTGACTATATAAGGAAAGAACCGCGTACTAAATACGTATATAAAAAAGCTTCAGCGTTTTCGGCGGCGAGATATAATAATTATAATTGTTTACATCATTAAAAATGAAACTTTTTTAAATTCAAATTGAACGTCAACAAAATAATCTACACAGGAAACGAGACAAGGCAATGTAACTGTCTTTTTCTCGTTATTTCGATATCAGATCTCCAAATGGATTTAATTTAATATTTCTCGTATATTAATTTTATATTTATTCTTTATATTTAAGCCGAAATAATTTTGTTAAATGCGAATGATATGTTAATTTCATTTTATATTTAAACGTTATATTTGCATTTATGATAAATCGTGTCATTAGCGTTTTATTTATCATATAAATTACTTAAATAATTCAATGACAAAGTATATTAATATGCATTTAAGATCGCTCATATATTTTTGTTATTATGACTGCATCATTGGTCTAGTGGATAAATTGCCAATTATTCGCAATCTTCGGACCTGCGCATTTATTCCGCAGATCCCGATTTATTGAGATTCAAATCTCAGGTCATGTTTGCAGACATACTTGCGTGTGCCTGAAATTGGTTAGGACGACATCATCAGTGCACAAGCGAGTGCTCACACACAGTGCACTCTGTACTGACCTCCTCCTCACTCACTCCTCGAGACCTGCAGTCTTATGTCTAGCTAGTATATCAACGAGGCTGCTTACAATATAATATGTCCTGCCAAGTTGGCAAGTCGCCTGTGGTAGTTGCTGTGACCGAAATTAGTCAATGTGCATCATCATTGAATTTCATATGTAAAAACGAGTGACCGTCCTAATTAATTTACCTCATTCACCTGTTACTATGTAAAATTAGACGGTATAATAAATATTTATGGAAGGTTTTAATCTAGACATGTGCACTGTGCCTTATCGCCAGTAAATACATAAAAGAACCCTCAAGACCTTCCATTCAAGTACAGGATAATCGTTAGCCCGCATCGTAAATCCGAGTAAGTAGGTGGCGGAATACATTACTGGATGTTATCATGCTCATATTTCATCTTCATAACACAAGATAAACATTTTTAATTCGAAATTTAAATGTCATAATAAATTATGTTTCGAGTCGACGATTCGACCCACGTGATACTTATCTGTGGCGCGGTCTTTGTTTTTGATGTACAAACTAAAATTAAATTACTCATGTGAAAATTTTATTATATCTTATCTGGTAATTAGAATTAATTCTATAATTTGCATGAAATTTACCTAAAAGATTTGTTTAATTAATTATATATGGTTTAAATACATTTAAAGTAATTCTAATATTTAAAATGTGGGTATATTTATTTATTCGTAATATATTTTATATATTTTTATTGCAGCTGTCTTCTGATTAAAATAACAATTATACAGTATTCATATATTAGGCGGACATACGGCGACAGGAGATCTTATACCTAAATCAAATGAATGAGAATTACCTTTAGTAAAAGTATAACATCTCATCTTATCGCCTACTTCTCAGATGATAGAAATCGAGCTGATCGATTCAACGGGGAAATGCTGCTCGCATTCATACAACCATTCCGCGTGGTCATGATTTGTACTTTTTTAAATCGTTGCTTGTAAATAATTAATATAAATAATTCTTATATAAATAAATATGTAATTGATTCTAATTAACATTTATTTGTAATATAAGTGTGTTGTTGTGTATTAAATTTGTATTAATATATATATATATATATATATATATATTATGGTATTGGTTGGTGGACGAGCATATGGGCCACCTGATGGTAAGTGGTAACCACCGCCCAGAGACAAGAGGCGCTGTAAGAAATATTAAACATTCCTTACATCACCTATGCTCCACCAAACTTGGGAACTAAGAAGTTATGTCCCTTGTGCCTGCGATTACACTGGCTCACTCACCCTTCTAACCGGTACACAACAATACAGAGTACTGTTATTTGGCGGTAGAATATCTGATGATTGGGTGGTACCTACCCTGACGGGCTTGCACAAAGCCCTACCAACAAGTAAAAATAAATACGTTAATAATAAAAATAAAATATAGTCGTCATGCGACTGACCTATAGAGAGATTGCATGACATAAAACTCGAAACTCACCGCACAGTATGAGCGTGTAATGACATAACGTGATATGCGACACCGACTGTAATAATTACGAAATTTATAGGATACACGTATCAAAATGGCGTATCAACGTCAGTCGCTTGTCAAAAAATCAGGAGTGAGATACGAAGTGAATTCTTATAGAATCGCATGATTGCACTCCGTACTGACATTGAGGAGAACGGGTGTCGCATGCACATTTAAAAAGTGACTACGATAATTTATTAAACCAAAAATTACATGTTTTGTAAACGGTACAAAGCGATTACAGCAACGTCTGTCCGTTATTTTTATACCTTTTGCAACAGGGGGTTCCAATTAAATAGCAAGATTTTCTACCAAAATCAGATAAGCGTACTCACTGGTCAAAATCATATTCAAACCAGTCTATAAATATAACGCATTTAGAACAAAATGCTTGCAATGCAAATTATGTGTATACGTACAAGAATTTATTGAACTGTAATAGAATTTGTATGGACAGCGTGAGACGTGTAATTATTATATTAATTTATTAATAGATAATTTTGTATTAATTCATACAAACTTATAGCGAAGACTTTTGCAAGTCTGTTTGGGTGGTCTGTGACCAAACACCAACTTTTCAGCCAATGGTATTACTTTGAATTACTATTTTCCGGCTTACCGTTACCATGATTATTATATTTAATTACTACGTTACTTTATTAAATAAATAAATAATTTATGAGCTATTAATTTTTTACAAAATGATAAGAATCAAAACCATACTGTTCTTTATTCAAGTACGCTCATAAAAATACTTTTGAATCGTCACTGAGCTGAATTAAAAAAAAGAGGTTCGGAAAGTAGACTCTATCGAGAAGAACCGGAGGAAGTAAGAAACTCAGTAGTCATTCCGACATTTTGATCACAATAATATTACATTAATTCAGCTTAAAATTAGTTCAAATTAATTATTACACTATATTTTACTTCAAAGGTGATATTTTAATTCAATCAAAATATGTACATTGAAGGTTAAAAAAGAAAATGTTTTAATAAAAATAATTTGTTGTCAGATTGATGTGACGTTACAAGGTAAATACTTTTATTTTATTTACATCTAGCTATCAAGCCTTGAAATACTGAAATAATTCATTAATCAAAAAATTTTTTAATATGTTTCGTACGTCAACTATTATACTCATACGATGGTGATACTAAGTCAAAAAC
Organism: Vanessa tameamea; assembly: GCF_037043105.1. Taxonomy (NCBI): domain Eukaryota; kingdom Metazoa; phylum Arthropoda; class Insecta; order Lepidoptera; family Nymphalidae; genus Vanessa; species Vanessa tameamea. Next base: position 2,923,805 of record NC_087315.1, on the reverse strand, counting down.
CATCACGGTATTATAATCATCTTTTTTCTTTTTTTTTATATAGTAGAGGTGGCAAACGAGCAAGAGGCTCACCTAATGGAAAGTGACTACCACCGCCCATGGACATCTGCCAACACCGGGGGCTTGCAGGTGCGTTGCCGGCCTTTCAGGAATACTGTTCATACTGTTCATCTGTTTCAACTAAATTGGAGTACTGGGAGCAACAACAACGACAATATTACAACAAAAAATATATTACATTTCAAAATGATCTTGGCAAATGTTCTACTACTTACAGGTAGTCTCACCATGCACTATTACATTACACAATATGTATTAAAAATATAAATTAAACATAATCAATGTTCAGATATACAAAGCTGGGCTAAGACCTCCTCTCCCTTTTTAAAAAGGTTTTAAGCTTATTCCACAACGCTGCTCCAATGCGGGTTGGTGATACACTATATTTTATATTCCTTCATCACGGAGCACAGATGAATTATGAACACTAATAAAGCAAATGAAAATTTAGTGACACTTGCCAGGGTTTGAACCCACAATCATCGGTTAAGATGCACGGTTTCTAACCACTGGGTCGTCTCGAATCACATGTAACGAATATTTTTATACAATAAAAATGAGTGCTGTCTGTCAATAAAATTGTCGTTTCTACTTCCAATTTCGACCAGATATGATAAATTTCGTAGATATGTCAAATTGAAAAAAATATAAGAGAAGTGTAAAATATACAGTGTTTTAGCACATTACGAGTTGACAAATGGTTTGGGTCGATTCAAATATACCAATTGATTCTACAGATCTCGAGGTCCTAAGTTCAAACTCCGGTTTGGACCGACAGAAAGTTACTGGGTTTTGGGGACAGAAGTTGCCAGTGTAAACACTCCCGTGGCACACTAAACTCAATGCGGTCGTGTCTGATTTGCTGTACGATCGATGTCCGATGAGAATAAGGCAAAACGGTCTACATGTTAATTAAATACATAAAAATTGTCCAATGTTTCGCTGTCTGTTTATTATAACCATTTAATCGAACTATGAGTAATATAGTATGGTTTAAAAATATATCATACTCGTAATATCTTATGATATATTATATATAAAATTAAGTTATATAAACGTGTGCACAATAAATTATTTAATAAAAATACACTTAATTCTATAATTGCATTTGATTTATTATCTTGGACTTTTTATTATTACGTTGAAATTTTAAATTATTTTGAAACATGTATTTTTTGCAGCGTAACCTCGCCTTGTAATTGCACCAGCATTTTAATAAAGTGTCCGACTTAATGATTACTTCAATGACCATTAATATTTATAAACTAAATTATACCTATTTAATATAACAGCTCAGAATTTTTACAATAAAATAATTGAGGGATAAAAATCAAATATTTAAAAAAAAATATTTTTTTTTTTTAATATATAATTGTATGTTTTTCTCAGTGTGATTTATGAGATTCGTCAATTCGTAACTATTATAAAGATCCACTGTGCTCCTCGTGGCTGCATTACAAGATAAGCCAGATGATACCAAATAATGGTTTTATTTTATAAATAATAACATATTTATTTTTTATTTATTCATACAAGGAACAACCTTCGACATATTCACAAAATAAACAAGAAAAGACATTTACGAACGTCATTAATATGTACATACAGTATGGGCTAGAATCAAAAGTGTAGTAAATTGCGTAAAGGCTTTCGGATGAGCGTTATAATCCTGGATAGATCAGGCGGATAGAGTAATAAAACAACTCGAAATTCTGTGCATCGACGGTGCCACTGGGCCTGTATAGGCTATTCTGTAACAAGAAACTCGAATGACATCGCAGAACACGATTGTGAAATGTCAGAACGTGATATGTGACATTGAATATAATAATTATAAAATTTTAGGATACAGGTTTCAAAAAAGCGTATCACTATAAATCAGTTGACAACATTTCACGAATGAGATACGAAGTGAATTCTTACAGTATCGCATTGCAGTACTCGTTCTTCGTTTCGGTTTGTCCAGACAAAATGAAATAGAAAAAAGAGATTTTACTTGTTTTGCTTTTAGTAGATACTGTTATTATCAATGTAACTTGATGGACGAAAAATAATAAATATTGCTTTTTTTTTGCTTGTTCTTCAGCATAAGATTCAAACCGAGAGTGACGGATATAGGAATTAGGAATGTATAAGGTTATAAAATTATTCTAAAAGTAATCCATACCACAATAGATGCTATCTCTCATTTTCATTACACTATAAATCATAAGGACCTATTAAAAAATAATAACAACGTCAACCCATATCATAATAAATAACAACCAACTAAATTGAAAAGGTCATGATATCTTAGATAAAACCAAACATAATTTGAACACAAATTATGAAACCCGACCAATTTAAAAGGTACGTAAAACATAAAATCGTATAAAGAACTAAAGACCAACACTACGCGCCGTCGTAAAACTAGGTAACTGCCATTTACTAAAATTAATAACCCATATCAGGAATATAAAATCTAAATGAGCGGGAAATAAAGCGATAACTGCTAAATTACAACCGACCTGAGCTATAAAATCTACGACGGCCCTACGTACCTTCGTAAAGAAACTCGATATAAATATAGTTTTATATAAATTGAAATAAAAACCTCGGTATTACGAATCGGAATTTGAAATACATACATAACATTATATATTTCATTTACTGTATTATCTATGAATGTCGGGGTTCTTTAGTATCTTATCATAAAACTATATTAAAAAAAAGTTACGTCCAAAAATTTAATTTCCAAAACTTAAGATTCCGGAACCAGAACTAGTACGGAGCCATCTCAACTCCAATTGTGTGTGTCATATCCACCAAACGTCGATCAAACCAGCTCCACCACTGGATGATTGACGTCAGGCAGGTGGTCACGTGTAAAATATATCAAATACTTTCTGTGTAGCTTACACGCTGCACTTATTCCAAACAATTAAATAAAGGCAACACTGGTGATTAAATCTTAATTCCCGCAAAGCAAAGCTGACCCATATCAGTTTGCCTGAAATGTTTACGTTTCTATAATATTTGCTGTTTATTTATATTTACATAAGAGACAGAATGCTGGTAGGCGTATCAAAAGCTTCGTCAGAATAAACACTCTGTCACGATTTAATTGGCGGAGCACCTTGACCACGTTCTCGAACTATGTCGTTAAGTATCCTATTGAAATTATTTACGAAGATTTTTTGTTAAAATTATTAATGCCTCTGAAGAAAAATGTGTTAAATGTTGATAATTTTATCAAAGTATTTTGATATGCCATGAAACAAATCAGACATTGATCGCAGAACATTACCAAATTTATTTGAAGAAACTATTAAACCTGTTTTCATGGTTATGGCGAATTATTCTTTATAAATTTGGTAATAGTGCCTAGATTTACAAAAACAAACATTGCGTATATGTAAGTAAATTAATTCCATCATCATCAGCCTATGTTTGTCCACTGCTGAATCTGAGTCTCCCGATAGGACAATGGCCATCAGGGAGCACTTTACTCATATTTTCTAAATTGTAACAGTTTTTTTTTTCTTATTTAATTTTGGGACTTTTGTCCTAAACAGGCACGTCAGTCCCGTTGTTCCTTCTTCCTTTTGTTTAAATATCATTTAATATTAATAGCCATAAAATAGAATTCCAGGAGCGTCCTAGCAGATTCTGATAAAGGATCTGATAGAATACTCTGAACAAATCCAACATCGAACAAACATGCTTTTAAATTAGTTAAGTGTAACTCTCTCTGATTCTGAGTCTTGCCACATCCCATCAATAGGTGATATAGATCTTCAAAACTTCTAAATTGTAACAGTTAAAATAATAATTTGTTTAGTTTACATTTTTTATATAAATTACCATAGACATACAAAAAAAACAAATACCAACAAATATTTTTATTTCATTAATACTGAGAACATTTACATCAAAAGTAATCTAACCAAAACGTTGATCGTTAGCACTTGATACAGACCTTATTTGAATAATTTCATGTCAAAACATGCTAAGTGTTTCCTCCGTAAGCCGACATTTCAAACCCACAGTACCGTACCAATAAAATTTAATAAGCAAGTTAAGTAATGCTTAAAACCTAAACTGATAACATTATACGGACGGTGATTTGTATTGCGAACACACGTAAATACAGCGAAATTAGGATAATTAAGAGTTTATTAATTGCTTCCTATTAATTTGTTAATATATTTCATTAATATAGTATATTTGTTTGTTATCGAATTATATGTCAATGTGATTTTAATATATTATTTATACTTCAATCCATAGTCCAAAGATTTAATTAGGCTAACTATGAACACAGAATATGGACAAACACCTAATGATGTATGAGTCCCAATTAACCACACAAAACCTCAGTGGTTCAGAACTGTATAAAGTCCTGAACTTTTGGTTAATCTTGGTGTTCTATCCATACACAGTCTCCTATTTATACATTATATTCCTATTTTAAAATCAAGATTAGGATTTTTTTTTTATAACCACACTAATTTATGTGTGAAAACCGATGTTTATATTTCTTATAAAATCCAGTATATAATTACGCATTTGATTATAGGATATTTAATCAATATGTCACTAGACAGGCAAATATTTTCCAAAAAAATTAAAATACAAATTGCCCTTCGTAAATTACTCGCAAATGGCTACTAATAATCCAATCAGTTAGTCGTGTCCAATAAACGATTAATACGGACTTAATGTAACCGAAGGTGTGGTATGTCAACGATTTCACGACGAGCCACCGATCGTCTTTTAAGGTTTAACTGCTGTCACGATAGTTGTTGTTAGGGACTGAGTATCTGCCAATAGTTCGTGTTATTTTATTCATTATTTTTGTTTAGGCTCATATTTATTATTCTCATATCACTTAGAGGCAGCCGGCCTCGATTAAACAAATTCTAAAATTTGTCAGTAAAAGATATTGGGGATTTTTATCAAGCAACTTCCAGTAGCCGCTTAGAATTAAGAATACGTTAGTATTAAACTTTCGTATTTTTCGATCTGTCTGGCCTAGTTAGAATATCGTCCCATTAATGTATGGAGATATTTACCGCTTTAAATATAGTAAAAACACCTTATAATTGAGAAGTTTTATCTTGACAAACATGCTCGAACTGCCAATCTCTTATTGAATACAGACAAATGTTATAAAATAATGTTTATGATAAAAATATTATCCACTATAATTAGAATGGCACATACCAAGTTATTCTTGAAAAAAAACATATTTATTATCTGTTTCGACATTCTAGTACCCACTTTAATTCATTTGGTAATTCTGTTTTTGCCGCAATTATGGCATACCGTTACCCTTGGAATGACTTTAGTTCGTCTAATATGGATTTTTATGTCTTACATATCCGATAGATCTAGTCGAGTATGTGAAAGCAAAGGATATTATTTTAAGCGATATCGATTCTTATGTTGTACTAATAAGGAATACAATCGTTTGATGGAATAAATTTTGTTTCTTTCGATCGCGATAAGAATATACCAATAAAGATTCTTGGCAAGTCGCTTTGTAAATACGGAGAAATGCTGTATCTTGCACACTTTCTAATCGTTATCGATCGACTTTTAATAAGACGACTAATTTAATACGGATGACGGAGAAATGCTGCCCTGTGAACATTTAATTTTATAAGCCCCTACTTGTTTTAATTAAAGATCTATACATGTAGATAATATTATGGTCATGTCTATAAGTTTGTAGGTTTGTTTTGTTAATCAGCCGAAATTTGTATCGTTATATGACATTTTATATCGCAATTTTAGGCAAATTTAGATTTAACTCATGGAATTTAAATAACTACCTGTCAGTTAATAGGCATTTGTATGATGTTTCTTCGGTTTTTTATGATGATTTATCTTATAATTGTTTAAGCATGTTTAAATTTCATAACTTAAAAACTAAGACGGCGTTGATGATTTTAACATTCCATAAACGTGTCTGCTGGACAACAGAAGAAATATATTATCCTATTAAGGCTTTGATCTTATTACAAAACTCTGTTTCAACGTATGTGGCTTATAAACAAATGAAACCCTGAACATTCAGTTGTGTCTTCTTAAACATTTTGGTGTTCTATTCAACGTCATTTGTTTTATCGGAAATGATAATATAATTATATATTAAAAAATAAAAAATAACACTATATTCAGTAATTAATGTATCCATTATCGTGGCTTAAATAATAAGATAATTAAAAATTTAACGTTTTAATGCAAATATAACGTTCATTACAGTTTATATTTATGTAATTCAAAATGCAATAACATATTAAAATATGTAATAAGCAACGAACGATAAATAAATATATCTTGTTGATTACATAAAATATTACATTCATATCCATAACAAACATAACGATACAGCTGTATAAAGGCCATTAATATTGAATTAACATATTCCACTATACAGGCTGTTAAGCAACGCAATTTGCACACATTTTAGTTGCAAATAATATTTTATGGCGCTCCGCGTTTAATTGCGAATGAATTATGAAAATTTACCGGCGCCATTTCGATGTCACTGCTTTGTAATACGGTGCAAGTTGTAAGAGGTATTGTGAACGTATTCGAAATTTAAAATAAATATCTAACCGATCGTACCATAAAGTAATATTAGCCAAGATCTACTAGTAGTGCACAAAATAGCTGAGCTAGTAACAAATCGCGTCGCAAACGTTAACCTGAGGTTGGTTTATTTGTGTAATATTCTTTCTTTGATTGGAATAAAGTATAATTTAACTATAATCTATAGGTTATCTTAATATCAGTCGAGCTATTCTGTCAGAAGAAAATCGAAAGTCAACGCGGAACACGTTTGTGTTATATCTGCAAGGAATATGTGAAATAGTCTATTATAAATAAAATATTTATAGGCACCAACACTTTACGAGCGATATATTCGAAGAGCTTATAGAAAAACAAAAATAATTTCAGTATTCCTTTTTTTATTTGTGAATTTACAGAATTTAAGATTTTATCTATGAAATCTATTTCATAACAAACTAAATATAAGTTACATATAATCACTAGATTATAGAAAAAAGAGGAAATATGTTTTATTTTATAACACGCTACCTCTTATCTCTTAGTTACAACTCTTTATATGTATTTATAATAATATAACTCTTTCTGTTATTAACATAGAGCATAATTTCGAATGAAATTCGAATGTCTAACTAAATGTGTCAAAAGTGACAGTTGTTCCGTTCGTTTCAATCTGTCAAATTAAGGTCTTTATGGCTCGTTTATGCGTTAATTTCGCCTCGAATAATCCTATAGCAATATAACAGCAGCGTGTGATATAATTAGGAACTAATAATGTACAATTATTTTTATCTGTACATAAAATCAATTAATTGACTTGAACTGAAATCAATAGATAAAAAATATTTCACTTGCTTATATACACTTGCAGATAAAAAATAATCGATCCTAGTTATAATGGAACTCGTTTTTTTTAAATAGCAACTCGTTGGTCAATTAAAAGTTACAATCAACGCAAACCTTTACGCGGTGAGCCGATATTTATTGATTCAGCGGTAAAACGTGTCGAGAATGTCAATTGCCGGCCCCTACTATAAATAGATTTATTTGACATATTTATAGACCACGTTTCAATCGGCAATTAATAAGCCACTATATTTGTGTTGATAAATAATATAGCAATAATCATATATATAAAAAATACAAAGACCATTCGGGGCTTATAAAAATCTGTCAGTGACTAATTTGTTTTCCAAACAATAAAGTAACTTCAATCGCGATTTAAAACATACATTTTATCGTAACATCAAATCGTATTTGCATACAATGTCCCCTCTATCCGTTACTGATTCTACGTAAAGATCACTGTACTATAGAAAAACCTTTTAACACTGACTTCAATTGTACGTATTGTACATTGCGCGTTAAGCATACAAATAATTGTAGCTATGTTTATTTATAAAGGCAGTGTATTTTAAGCAAGTTATTGTTGTTTATAGTGGATATTTTCGTATTATTATATTATGGATGTAGCGTAATAAAGCAGGAAACAGACGTAAGGCGATTACATCTTGAAATAAATGAAGTGTCAGAAATATTCTTGGATATTATCAGATTCAATTAAGTTTATCCTTTGATTGAGCCATTGGATTTCTTATCTAAAGATTGTTTGCTTATCAAAACGGCTTAAATAAATAAATACGATTTTATCTTATTTCACTAGTTGCCAGGTTCTATGTAAGCTGTGTCTAGCTAGTTAAAATTTACTGCAAAGCCATTTTATTGCGTTCTTTCTAAAAAAGTATCTCAGTTAATGTATTTTACAACGATATGATATCGTTGATAGTAACAATTTAGATAAAAAAACATTTTTTGAGATTAAAATGGACAAATAGAACATTTGAAATACGTACAGACATAGATTATAAAAAAAGAGTATTTAATACATAATATTAATTCTGATAAAAGAGAATATTTAAAGTAAAAAAAAATTTGATCTTCTGTATAATGAAGTGAATTATAAAGATGGCCAGCGTCAAGGCAAATAGGTTAATGATAAATTTATTATGACAGTTATTATTTGTATATTTATAATAATGGAAATATTATGTTAATATAAGACATTGATTTGCGATTATTTCAAGTATTACGTCAATGAGATTGATACCTATCGTATGTGAAGCTGGACACACGACTTTTTCGACTGCAATTTAGACCAAGGATTTCCATGTCATTTGGGATAGAAGAATGAAAGAAGTATTCAACTATAGATCAAATTCACCACAAACTGTCTTACCTGGTGAGAGAGTTTTTGTAACAACAACTGATCATATCCCGTCAATAACAATATTTAATATTTTTGAAGGTTTGACCCCTACATCCTGAGTGGGACAGTGTCTACCGACACGATGGATCTAAAATCCTTGTTCCCTAGGTTGATGATGCTTTGATTTATATAAATAATTGTTAATATGTCTTACAGTGCCACCGATGGACTAGTGGTGACTACTCGTCAGGTGGCCAATTTAGCCGTCCTGAACGAGATTAAGTGTAACGAAATAGTTCTAGGGTCGTATCATAATTTAATACGCAAGGCGAGGAAAGTCCATTTGGAAATATTATAATCGCTTTACCGACTTAAATGTTATACTCAGTCATTCACGAAACTCTTTAATTATAATTATCTTCAATATAAAAAATGACCTTGTCTTGTCTTACATATTTAATTAACGTATATAATAAATAACGCGGCGCTCTTATCCGACAATCATTGAGAAATAACCATTTTCCTATGAAATTAATAGCATCAATTACAATTTTTATTATTAAACGTATAGCGATGATAAATCGCATAACGTTAATTACTTAAACATTTTCATATATATATCAATTGCTACAATTATTTATGACGTCAACTCGCAGATTAGAATCTTCAGATTAGATTTATGAAAGGTGAATTTTTCCTTGAATTATAAGTATATAAATGATAGCCTTTAATTCATTTGATTGCCTTGTTGGTCTAGAGGATAGATTATTCGGTCTCGCTTAGCGAAGATGACGAAGGTGTCGCCTCAGTTCTATCTCAGCCCCGTAACCCGGGACTTAAAAGATAGAATGAGACCCTTAGGCCATGGACAGCCTCGTGCTGCTGTATTCACGAGGAGTGTGGGGCGAGATCACCTTCGCCCCCTGAAAGCTCCGCCGAGAAAAGATCGGAGCATACGGAAAAAAAGTACTGAGTCTTATGCTTAAGAAATTATACCATACTTTTTAAACAGCTTCTCTAGATTGGCTACATTAACTGAAATATGTTCGAAGAACGTCCTAATTTAATTTAATAATCGATAAAATTTTATATAATTGGTTATCATGTCAGTCATTTCCAATCGTTTTGATTAACGGATGTATGATACGAGATTTATATTAAACCAATCAAAATTATTGTTATGGATGGATAAACATTATAGTTATTGATTAGGTGAAAATAAAACCAAGGAAATAAATTATAACCGTTTCAACATACTTAAGAAAAATGCAAATACATGGATTATAATAACGAGAAACACCCTGTAGATATTTTGATGTATTTTTTAGAAATTGTTAAATTGTAAAACAAAATTCAAAGGAATCTGTCTTACTATTTAAAACTTGCCGCGAATCTGTGGTAGAAGTTAATATGAGTTAGTCCATTTTACGAATATCTGAAACCATTCTTACTCATGCCCCTTGATCTAACGATTTAAAAATTAATACTTTGTTTATCCAATATTATATTTTGTTTTATTCATAATAATTATTAATATCTTTGCTTAACATATTTGGGTATTTTTTGAATAATCTTTTGTCCTGAGATATCAGTTTACAGTATGATTAGATTTTTGAATACGTCATATTAGAATAAAATGGATCAGCCTTATGGTCACTATCTAGATTTATAATCTAGATAACACTTAGCATAATAGCAGTAACATCAGTGATCGAATACTCAGGGTGAAGTTGGGGATGGCGGAGATTTCACTGATGATGATTGTGGGGATGACAATGTAAAATTTGGGATTGGTTCATTAATTTTTACTGAATGTTTATGTAAATTGCCTAGTTCAGCTTCAAAAAGAACATCGTTGATAGCTTTTTTTGCATACAGACGTTGCAAAGGATCAAGTTTTTCCAATATATCAGCCCATTCCAAAACTATATGATTGGATATTTTCTTCGGTTGGCAAGATTCGTTGCATAGCTTCGGTAAGCTTGGACTTGGAACATCTATCAATTGTCCTCGACTAGTCCTCTTTTTTATTCTAGAAGATGTTGTTTCTGGAATAATTACTGATGAAAATGACGTTCCAACTTGGGAAATTTCATGCAATCGTTGGCTTTTTTCATCATCAGGATCGTCTTCATTCTGAAATTAATAACTCATTTAAAATTGCATAGATCAATAAAAAGGAAACACTGAAAATATAGATTTTTACAAAATCGGTTTGGTAAATTCTAAATATATGGAGAAAAACCATGCTCTATTCTCTTACAGCATCTCGTCGTTTTGTAAACCTTCAAAAAGTTTTTGAAGATTAGATGATATGGTATTTGAAATATCGGTACTTTTCCACTCAGTTAAGAATCAATCTTAAAGTATACATCACCTGATGGGCCGAAGATTGTCGTTGTTCCAATTTCCTTAAAAAGTTAAGATATGGAAAGTACCATATTTTTGGTCTATATACATCGCCTTCTTTAACTCCTGGTTGTTGCGATGCGATTATTTTCCTCAGCTCTCTTCGATAATTAGATCTTATACTATTAATTTTCTTTTTAACATCCTGAATAGTTGCGATCGGTTTAGTTTTCTTCAATATTGGCACCAACTTAGCCAAAGCCTTGTTCCTATCAAATAGAAACAGCTATCTACAGTACTGATAAAAATGACTATTGTATTAATGGCATTAATCATAACATGACAAAACATGTACCTGAAAGGATAATGTATCGATATGTACAAAAGATATAAGAAGGTCAAAATTTAATAATTTTCCATTTAAATCATGTTTCACACTTATTAAAATTGAATGTTAAGCTTTTTTCTCAAATAAAAGATAAATTCAACTACATACAACTGAATTTATACGTTCTGTGTAAAAATCAACGAATGCGAACTTCATGATGTTAATTAACTTAACTGCGTTACTGCTGCTTCAAAATATGGATTTATATTTTTTTAATTAAAAAATTAGCGTGATCTAACTATAAATTCAGGAATTGAAAGAATATACGATTTTTTTATTAGCAGCAGATGATCCGAGCAGGGCACGGATACTGACTGATGGTAAGACGTCACCTCTTCCCATACACAGCATTAAGAAAATTGTAAACAACTCCTTACATCATGAATCAGTCAATCGTGGATTCTAAATACAAGTATTATATCTGTATTTACCGATGCACACGTCCTTTAAAATGGGATGCAGTATTCCCGATTCAAAGTATTGATTTTTGGTGATAGTGTGTAGACACACCATGAGTTGATATTGTACAGTGTGTTTATTTACTTTCCTTTTGGAATATTTTGTATTTATTTTATAGTAACATACAATATTCATATGAATAATGTAATATGCATATGTCTGGCCTCAATAAAATCGATCCAATGTTTTCAGCGTGATGCATACAAAGATAATGTTCCCACGGTCAATTTTCTACAAATATACATATTTTATGTACAGGCACGGCCGAGTGTGTTTATGTAAATAAAGTTCATACCTTCTGTATTTATTTGTGTAGTGGGGGTTTTTCGTATCCCACAACACTGGAAGGGTTTCAAACGTCAATATAAAATCTTTTTCTGGCTCAAGCGAATTACAATCATCTTCTTGGTCTATTGTAATTAGTTCATCTTGCTCCAGTGGATTAATTTCCTCTTCTAGTTCCGGTGTATCATAATCTACTTCTTGTTTCAGCGAATAGGATATGAGTGGGGGTGGGGTGTTTACGCTCACGGGGCGGGATGCGAGGGACGTTACGCTTTCGTCCATCGCCTGCGCTCGCCGCGCGCTGACTGACGGATATTTGAACGAACGCCAGGGAGCCGCTTCACGCACACGAATGATTGATGGTGTATAATTGACATTACCCGCATCACTCACACAAGCTCTCAAACATTGATTGATGCTGCATGATAGTGATGTAGCAATTATTTTTATTTACTTCAATCGATTTCATTGACTCATCAATCTGTGTTTGATTTGGTGCGTATTTCACAATTTAAATGTTAAAAAATATTCAAAGTGGAATATAAAATATTATTTATATGTAATATTAAAATTGTAAAATTATTTAAGACAATTGAGTGAAGTATCACTCGCAAATTACTAAAATTTTATTTCCAAATGTGTTATATTACAAGCTTTTAAATACTATAATAAGAACATTAAAAACATTTTTAGTAGTCTTCCTTCAATTCCATGAATACTTAAAATATATAAACGCCAATAAATCGATTTAAAAAAACATAAAATAAACTAAGTGATATTAAAATCCATTTATAATGGTGGTCAAGGAAATAAATAACTACTGACATTTATATATAATAAAAAGTAATTACTTATCATTAATTATTAATCAGCGACTATTCTAATCAGTCGAATATTAATTTGTTGGAGTCTGTTCAATAAATGGAACAAAAACAAATATATCATGTCCTAAAGAATCATCAGAAACAAGAAATATAAAAACGAACTAAATTAAACGATTGAGATGTTAAGTTACGAGTAAGAAAATATTGAAGTTACACATTTTATCTACATTTGGTGACATGATTAATTAAATCATAATTTAATTGCATAATTTTGTATTCAGAACATACATTGTCGAAATAAATTAATTATTTAAGTCCAAATAAATCTATGTTCAAGGTTTTTTTCAAAGTTAATTGTGTCCGTTTCTATTTTAATTATACTAAATTAATGTATTTATCTTCATTTTGATATTATTTTGTTTAAGTTTAAGTAAGTATTGTTTGGTTTTGGACATAAGATCTAGATGTAAAGATACATATACATATCTCATGTACGGCGATAGAATACACCATCGTGAGAAATCACGTGATAAATACATACTATCATACTTATTACATACAAGTCGTATTAGAACAGTGTGGTGGAATAAGCTAAAAACTTTATTTTCAAGAGGAAAAGAGGTTTACTTTACTTTACCATTTGAAATTAATTGATAGAGTAAAAGAGGTTTACTTTACTTTACCATTTTAAATTAATTGATAGAGGAAAAGAGGTTTACTTTACTTTACCATTCGAAATTAATTGATAATTGTTTATTATTCATTACATGTATGTAAATTGTACACGTCAAATCTAACGTATTACAAAGAATATTTATTATTTGTTGTTTTATAATAGAATGTATAATTTAACAGTTTAAAATTACATCTTCGTGATTATGTGCCTTAAATCTAACTGTCGGTACACGTCGTTTCTAATAATAATAAAAATCAGACAATAACATGTAACATCCTGAAGACTTTGGAAGCATCGTTATAAAATCGTACAAAACATAGCAAAAACTTCAACTACATCGCATGCTTAGTCAATACGTAAATAATTTACAAACATCAATTAAAATTAGCTGTTCGTTACTATAAGTTAGTATTATGCCAATGATTAATTGATTTAAAAGTACTACATACACATAAAAATGTACTAAACGTGTTCCGCTTGTAATAATGTTGTAAGTTTATATTTTATCTATACCTACCAATTAATTATGGCCTTTTTGGAATGCTTCACTGAAAAATCTACTAAACCAACATACATAAAACTATATACCATAGGATGCACCGCGTTTGGGAAAAGGTACGTGAGCACAAAAATAAATTCATTGTTATTATTATAAATTGAATAATTATCTTAACTTTCTAGAAGGTACATAAGATAATGTCCCTTTTTACATGGATAATGGTAAGTGGTTATCTTAAATAAATACGTGGTACCACGGTAGAATACCTGTAATTGCATTGGCTCACTAACCTTTTAAATCGGAATAAAATACTAATCATTGATCTCTTCAATATAGAATAAATAATGGGTGGCACTTAATTTTTTTGTACATAAATAGTTACGAGTTTCGAAATTTTTGCAATAATATTATTATATATGTATTCAATTTATTGAATGCAGAAAAAGACACGGGCGCGTTTAGTGTACCACAATACACTCGCGTGCAACGAAAATCGTGTAAACATGTTTGACCGGCGATTAATGGGCCGGCATCGTTTCGCACGCAACTATAATTAATGAGTGATTTGTGTTAAATGGTGTATCAATAAAATTGGCCTGATGTTTAAATCACTCAACTCGTTTGACAGCCGAATAAAAAATTAACGATTTATTTGAATTTTATTTATTTAATGTCCGACCTCTGAGAGTCGATAAATAAGTATAATAAATTGAGAATATTTTAACTCTACTTAGTTAAGATAAAGATTTTTATGGTTTTCGTTTAAAATGTTTATTTTTAATCAGTTCAGGATGAGTTAAGCTGCTTATAATATTTTTAATAAAGTCAAATTAATTTCAATTTTTAATTATAGAAAAAAATTATAAAGTGCATATAATTATTGTATTTCAGCCTCTTATTATTAATTGAAGCGCTTTATAATCTTTACATGATCCAGCGCTTTTATGCTATAAAACATTCATAAAACAAAAGATGAATATAAAAAGGTATTAGAAAAAAAATAATGGCGATAAATTTAAAAAGCCGATAAGCGGTAATTCAATGACGTCCCATAAACCTCCCACGCCCGTAACGCGACACCATCATGCCCGCTATAAAACCATATTTAAGCCGATGCTTGTATCAACGATTTATCGATGTGTAAATCATTTTAATTGGTAACTGCGGACATTTTTTAGTGTACATAATTGGCAGCTCGGCCGTTTTTCACTTGCAACCGTCTGAATGGATTTTTCTGGAGAACGTACACATATAAAAGCCAATTTAAGAATTTATATTACCATTGCTAATAGTATTAAGCAAAAACAGTGCTAAGATACATAAATAATCAAATTACAGAAATGAGAAGCATAATTATTTCCAATTTTTTTCGATCAGATGATTCCCGACGTTCATGAAAGTCTAGCAAGTTTCATACATTATTTTGTTTTACTTGATGTTTTAAATACGTTTTACTGGAGCTTATGTAAGGAATTTTTGTTCCGTACGTTAAATTAATATGGTATAGTTTTTATTAACAAATTTTACTTTAAATGTGTACGTACATCGGACAATTTTTCGAAGCAAATGAAAAATTTATTCGACAAACGGTATTTACAATAACGCTGGCAAAGCTATCCGTTTTATTGTCGAACGTCATACGTCTGTATTTATGTCTGAATTGTATGGTTATATTTTTGATTTTGATGATATAGGTATACTATTTAAATATAATTTGCAATAACAAAAACTTCAAGAAAAAACATAATATAGAAGATCGTTTGAAATTAATATCTATAGGTAACATTATAATAAATAAATTTATTGTTTAAAGAAGGAAAAAAATAAAACATCTTTAACAACAAAAAAGCGCACCATCGATCACTCCAACTAAAAACAACTTATCATGCGTCCGACAAAAAACAGAATTCCATTACATGAGCGCATTAACAAACAAATGTTCACACTTAACCTTTCTTTCGTGTCCATGATATACATCGTTGGAATACGCCTCATTATTACTCGTGAGCAAACTTACCGACACGTACATTTCAACCCGTAACCGTACACCACAGAGTTCACAATACCCCGACTCAGGCCCGTCTATCGCTGTCGTGTCTTTAACACAGGGAGGTATCTCAGGTGTCGTGGAAAACTTAATTTATGTTAAACTCGTCCGCACCGCGATTATTCAAGTGGTCGGCGATGGTAGATAAGCAAGATTAATCGAGTGCGGCCCTGGATAAAAAATGCGGGGACAAGCGACTCGTGTGGTACTGTCCCCCGAAATAAAAGACTTGGGGCTTCCTCTTTGTGGATTTAGTGTGGCGTCAAAAATACTCGAATAAATTCGTGCGGTTAGAATTTAATCTACACAGTTTTATCTTTTAACGCGATTAATAATTTTATTTTAAATGTCGCGTGATTTATAAAGGAGATATATTTGGACGTGTAATCTGTTTACATGGCTGCTACGTAGCTATTTTTATTGTACGTTGACAACCTAAGTATGGAGTCTGTTAGTGTAGTGGATATCGCATATCCGTTTTAATCACGAGTTAATTTTCTTTTTGTAGAGCAGATAGATAGGACACGTATAATTAAGAACCGATTTAAAGTAACTATTCAATTTTAATTTTCCGTTTATTAAGCTTCTAATTATCATTATAATAATTACTTTACTCGCCTAACTTTTAACTTAAATTAATTGTATTTTTTTTTATTTTGCTTTGTTTAAATTATTGACTTAAATTATGTTAGCTTCTCCTTTGTTATCTTAGGTCAAAAGTTTGACATACATAACGCGCAATTTATTATAGCTGAATAATTAGTACAATTTTGTGATAATATTAGTTCTTTTGTTTTCTTAACATATTCTCTCTTCACAGGTTTTATTTTACTTTATATTACACAAAATCAAATTAAGGCTGCCTCTACAAACATATACTCTGTAACCACAAAGGCGCTGCAAAGTCGCGGAGGTCAGCAGAAAGCGCCCTTTGAACTGCTAATCTGAACCAACGTCAAGTTAAACGCTGCATAAATCTACGAAGTAGGAATATAGAAATGAGTAGAGTATTTATTTGATTTAAACTATTAATTACACCGTGTATATACACATATCTTATAGGTCGCAGGTCTAATAGGGAACTTAGGTTTCCAGATTCTAGATTCAAACCTCGATTCAGGCATAAATCATATTATAAATTCAATCAATCAATACTAAATTATTATTGGCAGATTTTCTTATCGAGCATACACCAAGAGATGTAATGACGTTTTCAGATTCGGAGGCTTGTTGTTAAAAGTTTTCCTTCAATTCTCGTGTTTATGCAATGATTCTTGCTGATTCCATCTAGAATATTTGTATCTATTTTTTTAATAAATAAAAGCATAACAGACATAAAAATTTTATAATTTTAATTTAGTTTATTATTTAATATTTAAAAAAATGCACACTTTTCAATAAAATCAGGAATGTTACATGTAGAAATGTTGCACGCAAATTCGACATTCATATTCTGCTCTCATCACGCCAACAGAAGTTTCTCATCGATAAAATATCCCACTCCAACTGAAAAGATATTATTAATGTTATTGTATTATTGCTGTATTCAAACAAGAGTTATTTTATAATTTTACACGTAAAGTGACTTCACGCCCACCTCTGTTCTGATTCATTCGTATTCCAAGATCGAGTGAGTTACGAGAACCGCCGACAGCGATGTTAACACGTTTCAAACATCCACCATTAACAATATTCTGATTAATATAATTATAACTTTATCGTTTTATAGGGACCGATTGTTCCTTTCATTTGCTTGACATTTTTTAAATATAATTATTAATTTTAAAACTTCTACATCTCTTTGATTACCAATTTAAAGGATTATTTTATGCCATCAACGTAGGCAGACTGGCAAATAGGCTACCTATGATCAGTGATCACTACTGCTCATAGATATGGTACTTTAGGTAATTTTAATAATTCCTTATATGATCGAACGCGTCACCACCCTTGAGAACTATGATGTTATTTCCCTTGTGCTTTTAATTACACAGCCTCACTTACTCTTGAAACCGTAACACAGCAATACTTAATATGTATTACTGTTTAGCGGTAGAATATGATGTGTGGGTTGTACCTAACGAGATAGGCTTGACAAACTCTACCACCAAGCAGTCACTGTTGGCAAAATTAAAGTTACATAAAAATATTTAAACACTTAATTGGTCACACTTGATGACGCATGATATTCGTGAAAACGATAAGTTAAAACTGTATTTAAATTACGTTAAAAAAAATTTCAAGAACGAGTGCATTTAAAACGATGATTACAGTTCAAACCCAAGAAAACCACTACTGTAATGCTATGCTAAATTTGTGTTTGTAATTCATCACGTGTTCGGCGGTGAAGGGCCTTGAGGAACCTACCCATATCGGCATGTATGTAAATTCAACAGTATGTGTATCCACCAACCTGCATTGGAGCAACGAGATGGACCTAAGTTAAGGAAGATTCAAGCCTTCTCCCCAAATTAAGATGAGCTCAGCAGTATAACGTTTACTTTTAATAAGTAGTCCCGTTCCTTTAACGTTTAGTGGAAGTAATTATATGAGTATTATAGATGTATCCAATCGGCGAAAATATCGATGAATATACACAAAACAAAATAAAATTTGTTTGATAACTTTCTTTTCTTAAGTTGGTAAAAAATATATTAAAATTCAAATAAAATGAATACATACGAATAGTACATATATATATTTAGATTAATGAAATAAATCAAACGGAATAAGCCTTTGAATTAAATATTATCATTATATAATAAAAATGTATATAATTATATAAATATACATAGATTATATATATCGTGCAACAATATAGAATTTCAGACATATAAGAGAAATAGCAATTACTTATATTTTACCATTCTTACAAATAGAAAATGTGTGTCGGCAAGTCATACACAATTGACACCTCATTACAACGTATGTTCAAGTGAAATTCTTTCAAAAGCCCATTATGATTATAGGAAAATCAAACATAGCATGACGTTGTTAATGTAGTCAAATTGAAACCACTATTGTTATATGAATAGATCAAACAGAACAGCACGAGAATTCCTGGGAGGTTAATAATTATAATTGATTTGGCAAATTTTCACAACAGCGTCATAGAATTTGTTTTGATAGAAGTGGCATCGACATACTGGTAGGTGGTTCTGTGTGTAAGATGCCCATTTGAAGTCAATCATCAAAATGCCTGTCTTTCTCATATAAATATAAATAAACCATAAATATCAGCTTGTAAATCGCCTACTTTCGTTTTAAGGAGAACCCTTGAAGCTTATATACAGAACGTTGATCTTCTCTTCCAGTTCGTTCGTTCGTTTTGTTCTTCCAGCATTGCGATTCTGTAAGATATCACAGTTTTTATCTCACTCGTCAAATATTTTGATACCTGTATCCTATAAATTTTATAAACATTATTCTCAAACAGCATTTCAAATTGTGACTTTTCACGCTAACTTTTTCTCTGTCAGTTTTATCAGATGGAATACTTCTACAGATCTACCATATTGTGTAATTCATATGACAAATACTAGACAACATATAATTCTTGTAAATATATTATAAAGTGAATGATTTTAACACTGACATCAAATTAAATTATCTATCTATCATACATATTTCTGTAGTCGACTAGGAAACATAAATGCTTGATGTGATTTCTACGTCATTAGCTGTTCATGGTGATATTAGACATCGGGTATATACGAAACAATTTGATCACGAAACACAAACGTAACAATTGAATGATTAATGTTTAAGTGGTCCTAATGAAATGAACATATGACGTGTTGATATTTCGAATTGGCATAAAATAAAATCTATTTTTCAGTATGTGACAGCTTGTTATGTTAACAATAAAATCAATGGAAAAATTTGCTAGTAACAAACAAATGTTTGACGAATTTCAATAATTAATGTTGCGTTATAACATGATATACATACGTATGTCTGAATGTACCTAATGTCATTTATCTCATATGAAAGTTTCGATGGGAGTGCCATTCACTAGAGTACGCAATTTCATTCTATGTCTATACAAGCTTTTGAGTAATCCGTTCGTCCTGAGTTTATTTCTGATCTATTGTGGATGTTCTCAAAAATCTCAAAAATACATTTATTAGTATTATTCCGAGTAAAACAATTGATATAACATACATAAACATAATCAGCCTGTAAATTTCCCACTGCTGGGCTAAGGCCTCCTCTCCCGTTGAGGAGAAGGTATGGAGCATATTCCACCACGCTGCTCCAATGCGGGTTGGTGGAATACACATGTGGCAGAATTTCGTTGAAATTAGACACATGCAGGTTTCCTCACGATGTTTTCCTTCACCGCCGAGCACGAGATGAATTATAAACACAAATTAAGCACATGAAAATTCAGTGGTGCCTGCCTGGGTTTGAACCCGAAATCATCGGTTAAGATGCACGCGTTCTAACCACTGGGCCATCTCGGTACAACACAATTGATATAGCTGATAGTATTAACCTTACCCAGTGGGAGGGTTTCGTACAGGTCCGTCTGGATGGGTACCACCTACTTATTATTTTACTCTTTTTCTAGAAGATACCTGGCCCAAATCATAATTAGTTAAATATTAGAATTAGTCGTCTGCTCTCCTCTAGTAAAGCAAGTAAGACAAATGTGATTGTCCATTCTCGTATCAATATATTTTTCAAATATAATAATTGTCTAAAGATATTAACCCATATTTATGTGTATGTTAAATTCGCCATTATCTCAAAGTATAGTACATCTATTTGTACTAGAAAAGTTGTGATCAGAATATAATTTAAATAATTATTGTTGTCAAACATTACCAATAGAATATTGATATATGGTATCCTAACATTAATCCTTGACATCAAAATTTATACCAAAAATATTTAGCGAAAAAATATTGAAATCATACGACCACGATAACAAACAAAATACACGCTATTTTCTTAAAGTACGCATGTCTATTTGTAATGTTATTATGACCTTCGTTTATTTGAAAATTTATTCTAGGTAATTGACATCGACATTTGTGGTTATTTTTATCTGTGTCTATTTTTGATTTTTCTACGAAAATATTTTCTATTATGCTACTGCTCCACCTGCGTTATAGCACGTGTAACTGTATTAATAATACTACAAGAAGACGTTGCCGACTTTTAAGACTTTTATATGCTTAAAGCCAATCAATGAAAATAGACAAAGAGAGTGTGGTTTGAGTTATATATAGATATATACATATACATATAACTCAAACCGCTCAAGAATATTTAATAAGCCGTAGATCGTTATATAGTTGGCGCTTTATTGACACATATAAATAATGAGTATATTAAATTACGCACTATTCCCTGTTAGCTACAGTCTACACGCAATTTACCAATGTAGCAGCTTCTACCCCCATTATGCGCAGTTAGCCCACTATGCAATGTACAAATTACTTGTGACATAGTAATATGTTAGCCGTAGGCTTAAAGTATAATTTTTAATACGATAATTATGGCTCAACTAGACACGCAACGCAGATGTAACAGTAGCACTAGAAGATCACGTTATATGTGACGTTAGCTTGTAAATTTATCCAGCAAACATTTTTTTTTATTGATTTTACTATAAATAGTCGTCGAGGCTTGCCTTGTAAATAGTGTCGATAATTTAATATCTATGTTATTTGATTAAATGTTTATACAATACACTGACATCAAATGTTGGAATTCTTATTTAACGGTGATTGATATTCTATTGGCTTAGTGGTAGTTTGTATAACTGTAGGTCACGAGATTTTAGCCCAGACGTTGGAAAGAAATTGTGCTCCCTCTATCCAGGTGTGTCGGATTGCCGTCAAATAAGTGATGATAAAGAAAGTGCACCTGTGCTGATACATTCCTACATTAGAGTTATACATACATCACATCGATGTTATTAAAAATAGGGTTTAACATTTAGAAATTTTCAGTACATGTTAGTAATTTACAGATATTATTACTTTGGGAGGGTAAAAGGTTTCCAGGTACCATTCAAAAAGTTTATTTCGTCCTCCTCGTAGAATATTTAGTCGCTTAAAAATAGAATATTAATCTTTTTTCAACGTGTGAAAGAATCCTAAACGTTTCTTGAGGTCCGTGAAGTATGAAAATAACTCTTTAACTCCGTCAAGTGTTCCTGCAAACATCGTGTTTAGGCATATTAATAAATTATCGAGCCAGCGTTGTTTGTTCACATATTTTAGTGTACTTGCGCTAATAAGAGAAGAAACTTGACGCTAAGTTGTAGGCAAACACAGTGAGAGGTGCTTTGCTTGTCGTGTTATGAAGTGTGATTCCAGGTCCATAATATTCACTTACGAGAAATTCCTGCAAAATTTTGTGTGTAATCATGAGATCAATTTATTTCTACTACTTTTTATTTTAAAATTGTATGGATTTGATAATGACTTGACTGCATTTCGTCTTAAATGACGCAACTGATCCGATGATGAAAATCGTAGTATT
Source organism: Vanessa tameamea (assembly GCF_037043105.1). Lineage (NCBI taxonomy): Eukaryota > Metazoa > Arthropoda > Insecta > Lepidoptera > Nymphalidae > Vanessa > Vanessa tameamea. The sequence continues at coordinate 2,900,956 of NC_087315.1, read as the reverse complement.
TCCAAAACATGTTAGAGTATTAGGATAATCAAGGAATAGAAAATCGTATTATATAAGAATATTTTTAATAATAATTTAAAAATAATGAAATTAGTTATGTTATACAAAAAAATATGATTTTCAATTGGAGAGCCTAAATTGTATTAATGGTAAAATAATTAGCTGCAGTCAAAATTCAAACAAGGAATACAGTAAATTAACATGTGATATAAAAAAAACAAAAACGGGTAGCTGATGTGCTTTTTCCGTAGAATTACAGAAATGATTAGACCATTCGTGATTAAACATTTGCATTGCTTTACCCAACGTCAACCGTCCACGATTTAGCGTAAACACGTTAAAATGGCGGTCCTTATATAATGTTCCCAGAAGGTCTATAAGTCAATATTTTATATTTGAACTGCATGTTTTCTTGGACAAACTTGCTAGTATCGTTTCGTCACGGCAAAAGTGAAGGGTCGTTTCGTGTCGACTTGATAATATGCAAGGGATGACAAAGGTGCCGCTTTCAAAATAATTAGTAGTTACTAATACATGGGGTGAAAATATTCTAAGATAATTCTCATTCATCAGATTTTTTTAGAAATTAGTATGTCTAGAACTCAACCTTTAAAGCGAACTTTTCTCTTGAATTTACTTTAATATACCTTCGCTTTTCTAACACTTAGTCCTGTCAAAATATTGAGCAAGAAAATTTTAATACTGATAGATTATATTAAAATTCAACGTAATACATTATTATTTACCAACTAATATAATAATAGACAGTTATTTACAACAAAGAAAAACCTAACACATTTCACATCATATGATTGCAATATCCACTCACACAAACCCCTCAGCCATAAAGTCAAACAACGCCGCAACCTGACCCGACCCGTCCCCAAGTAAATTGGAGTTCTTCAGCTGTTTACTCGCAACGTGACGAGAACGACGCGGCACGATAATATTTTGAACAATATCAAAGTCAAGCAAATTTTGGTTTCAATTAAATTTCATTAAAACAAAAATCAATTATACTTTTTAAGGATATCATTTTACTATAATGATTTTGCTTGAAAATATTTAATAATGGAATAATCATGGATGCAAATGGATAAATATTTATTTCACTGTCTATTACTATATTTTTTTTAAGTTTACAATAATCCGATGGTGACAAAGTTCTATAATACAGCCTGTTTTCATTCAAACTATTGAGTAGACACTACGAAGCCAGTGTCGTTGTTGTTGAGTACCTTCAGTTCTCTGGAATTTTGAATAAATATTTTTGTTCAGCGTTTATATCAATTATTTATCAATTTGATAATTAATTATTATACATAAATGCATTTTTATACACAGAAGTAACTTGCCAATCGATGTATAATTATTATTAGAAATTTCCATTTTCGTATCGTCTCCGTTCCTTCTAAACATACCCTAACACGTATCTGAGGCATTCGAGGTGTAATATTAGCGTTGAATCTGATTGCATCCCACTATTATTTCTGATAGAACCTAGTTCGTGTCAAGGATGTTTGACTTTGGCTTAGTTACGTAGAGTCTGCTATCTTAGTAATACTCCATGTCAGGAACGGCGCACTACGGTTTAAGCCACTTAAGCTTTATAATACAAATTTAGTACACCTGTTTATATTATGAAATAATGAAATGTAAATGGAATTAGCTTGCGTGATCGAGGTTGTGAAATAATTGAGTCATTATAATATTTTACAAAACTAGGATGATCAATTGAATGTTAACGAATTTGTAAGTAAATATGAACCTCAAACAATTGGTACCAGAAACCCCAAGTACTTATCACTCATCTTACTTGACTGCAAATAAGGACTGCGTTAGTTATTTGATTCTATAATAGGATTCTAACAGCCAGCAGCGGCACCAGGAAAGCACCCAAACTGCCTCGCATTATTTAGCAAGGGTTCCTAAGATAGGGTGCCAAAATACCTACAAAATTTCTGCCATGTAATTAAGTATCACTATTGTATATACCACTTCTGCGCTTAAAAGTTGAAAAAATGATTAGTATCTTTTCGGCGCGATACATGTGGTTTTTTATGGCATAGTTTGCTAACGGGCTCATCTGATGGAATGTGACTACCATCGCATTGTATTTAAAGAAGACAGCTTTTTCCATAGACATTGAGCATCTCACTGCTTCAATGCATTTCCAACTGTCAGATATTTCCGAGACTTGTCTGTAATTACATTACATAACACAACACTACAGGGAATAAATGTTAAGTGATTTTTAAATCGATTAAAGACCCATGCATTGTTAGTTTATGTTAAATATTTAGTATTAGTTTTAATCACTGTTGTTCAGTCGTAGGATGATTGATGGCTTGCTTCCCGTATTTTTATTTAAAACACTTGGAAGTCTCTTATATTTTCCTTCCTATTTTAATTGAAAGCTGATGGTATGAATAATTAGGCTCAAAATCAATCAATCAACAATCTTTTTTTTTGGCATAGCATATATATAGCATGAGCATTCTGTTGGTGCCTTAAATAAATAAATAAGATTTTGGACAGGCCTATCGTATTTCACCACATTGTAAACGATTGAAGTTCGATACTGTTTCAGTTTTTACAACGCAAGGTCCGAAAACGAGCCCGCAGGGTATCATAATAAAGAAACATGGAATTGTTCCCATAACGATTAAACTTGTCCTCTCGACGTTTATATTCGGACATCGTAAAAAAAAGCGCCTTTATTATTCTTTTGAGCACTCGGGACTGATGATTGTGGTAAGTTATTTTCATTCGAAAAATTTTCACAATAGTTATATTTTTTTCAATTTGTTCGAAACGTTCAATGTATTTTTATTAAAATATTTTTATTTCGATAACCTCTTATAAAAATTATGTGTATTATGACCACATTGATGTTTATGGACTGTTTATGACTAATATATTTTTTAGGTTAAAATGATGTGGCCAAATTATAGAACATTGTATTTTGTTATAATCTACTTTAATAAAATTGTAATTAAAATGTTATCGTTACAGAGTAAAATGTTATAATCATTATAATTTTATGTCTGTTTTCGTATACTTTTATGTTGAATGCTTTTATGAAATTGGTAACAACAACGTTGTTCATAAATATTCTGTATATTTTTTTATTTAAAAATCCAATATTCGAAACAATTTTCAAACAAACAGCGCTGCTACCAAAAACAATGCAATTTCGCCTCAGGTGTCAGTTTTTAATAAAGACCCAATCAGTCGGCCGCCGGATGCTCCGCCATGTCCCCTTCCGACCGGAAATGGAGCCCGTGTTTGCGGCGCCCTCTGTCGACGCCGGAAACGCTGCAAGGAACGACGCGAATGAAAATTCTTTTGAAATGAATGGTATTAAATTTTTTTTTATTCTTTGATTATGTGTTAAGTTATAAATATTTTATTATAACATGTCTTGGCACTTTGAGTTCCATTAGAGCCACCAAATACTATATATTTATATATTACGCCTAGTTTAATATGATAATAATATACATTATAGAATTTCACATATCACAAAGCTTATGTACCATAGATTCGTACTTGTTTGTTTTCTAAGATACTGCGGTCTAATAGACGTTTCTTAAGACGTTAATCATGGATGATTATCACAGATTCATATCTAAATCTTATGTTTGGTGTTTATTTTTGAACGTTTTATACTCCGGATATTAACGATGATTTGATAATGAGTAAATCAGATACGACGGAAAATATTTTCCATATTATTTATATATTCGTACATATGTACGAATGATTCTTAATTTGAAATTTGAAATTAAGACAACGTTGAACGTCTAATTCTAATTATTTTGACTATAATAAATCTTTTTATTTATGTATTATTTTCTACAACAAAATTGTAAGTGATATGTACAAGCAGGTATCTTTGTAAGTATATATACGTGCTACCCGTTCCCTTGTTATATGTTATACTATTAAAAATTTTCATGTTATTTAATGTGCCCGAATTTTATTGCCAGGCAGAATAACAATCGGATTTTTTTTATTATAAATTTATTCGTACATTATTAATGGAAGAAGAAACGCAGTTTACAACCCAGTCGTAAATTATTAATCGGAGTGATTCAGGCGATTACTTTTTACTACTAATACAAAACAAAACAACACTTTCACCCAAAATAATTATTGTTTCGTAAGTTATCGAATGAACGTACGAATGATAAAAACAAAGTGCAAATTTAAATGCGAACAAAGATCTGGTGATCCGTTCATTAGCAATTTTGCAATGCGATAACAATATAACGAACGAGTTGTTCAGTCTTAAGACATGCACTGATTGACTGTATTTAATGGCTATATAATATAAAATTTATAAAATACTTATTAATATTTTTCATTATTCTTATTTGCACGGAATGTTCAACGATTAAACCGCAATTTTTGTTTTTTAAGAAATACTTCTACACGCGACGTAGGAGAAAAATGTAATTGTCCTTATATTACAAAATTCTGGAGAATATTATTAAAAAGTAAACTTTGTACTAAAATAACTTTGTCTCACATAAAATCATCATAAGTTTTTTTTATAGTATAGGTTGACTGGCAAATTGGCCAGATGCTGGTAAGTGATCACCACAGCTGTAAGAAATATAAACCATTCGTTACGTAGCCAATGCGCCACCAACCGACCACCACGATGTTATGGGTCCGTAGTTAAGCTGACTCACTATTCTTTAAACGGTTGCTTTTTGGGGGTAGAATATCTGGCTGAGTGGCCGAGTGGCTAGCACTGAATAAAATATATTCAAAATAAATAATTTAAAATAATAAGATATATAACGGCTTATTAAAAAAAGGTAGGTAGCTAACAGTAAATACTTCCCTTGTAAATATTGTGAGGATACCTGCACGTGTCAAATAAAGGTCGACGTATTTTAATAGAAAAGAATATATATATATTAGCAGAAGTATCGTTAAATAAGCTGGAAATAATTTGGAAACAAACCTTAAAATTGATATTTTAAGTAGAAATATTTTTCAATGGGGGACTCGCGTTTAGTCGATCTATTTTAATGTATGTATCAGGATTGAATCGAAATTTTATGTGCAACAACAATTAGGTCCTTATCAGAATATTTTATAATAAATTATTTATAAAATGATATAAGAAAATAAACTATATACAAATATTTAAAATTGTCATGTTTCATAAGATTTTTATTTCCAAATATCAAGAAATTTACTAATATGTTATCAATCATTACGTAATACTATGGCATTGTATATGTATACTTTAAAGTCTGAATTCTATTCTGCACATTTATATTGACAAATATATTATGTTGTATTCAACAACGAAGCTTCCACAGAAAAAGCCCAATATTTTTTTACTGGTTCAACCCAAAGTTTTAACTTAACCCATATATAACATATAAGTCATATCATTATATATACTGATCAAGTAAAAACCAAAAGACATATCTAGCTCAATAAAATTCAAATATATTAAAACAACTCGAGCAAATCGATAAAATATCAATTCGAGAATCAGTAAGTCCGCGATACGATCGTAAAGTTTTATGATGCATTAAATGGAAATACATATTTCTTGATAAAACTGTACACGGCTTTAATCGTATGTCGTAACACATTAATAATCATATCGTATTGGCGAGTTTCCATAACATTCATTTTTTATCACGTTAACTGTGTTAGTAATCTAAATGTGATGTCGGCCTTATTTTACTAAATGTATGCTCTGTCGTTATGCGAAATGTACCTATTATTCTGAATTGCCTTGGTATTCAATTTTAGTTTAAGGAATGAGAATTAGTCACGTTAAGGCCTTATATATATACAAATACAATTTTAAAATAGTGACTAGAAATCATGACCGCGTGGAACGGTGGCAAGAATGCTAGCAGCATTTCCCCGCTGAATTACAATTCCGATCCTCTGGGCAAAAAATGAATCAGCCCTCCTGCCACCAGTGGAGTCAATAAGGCGAGGTGTTTGTTATAATTATATTTCAATAAAGGTTTTTGCCCGAGGGACTAAGACATAATTTGGAATAAGAGACGAATAGCAGATTAGTCTAAGAAATCAATATAATATTCACAATTTTAAATAATTTTGATATAAAAATTTTAAAAAAATCATGCTTCCTTCGCTTTTGCTTAAATAAATCGGAATAAGTACATGTAAACTTCTTAGAATAAAACAAAAAGTAATGACATTGAATAAAAAAATAATTTAGTTTCGGTTTTAAGTAGAAATTATTATTTATAGGTGATTCTCGCTAGAACGAAAAATATATTTTATAATTAATATGACAAAGGAAATAGTTCACACTGCTTAATAGACTTGTAACGTATAATGAAACACGCGTCACGACTTATATACACTTTTAATACATCCATGTAAAAACTTGTCCATCGGTGGCAGAAAATAAATTAATAAGTCGATGTGTTTTTGTCGATTTTTTATCAGTTCGATCATTCAAAGTTAAACATTACGATTCGTCTGTGTAATTAAACGCTGGCTGTTTATTTTTTACATTTTTTTAATATAATATTTAAAATTGGAATGTTGTTCAATTTGATGTTCTTAAGAGAAACGTGATGAGAAAATTAAATTTAATATTCCACTTATTTTTCAGTTTGTCATAATTTTATTGCTAGTTAATGTGTATTATCTGTCAATAAAATGTTTCATTTATAAGCCCTTAACGTTTTAAAGAATGCTCTACAGATATCGTGATAATATAACAGTTATAGCTCGGTGACATTTACAAACTTTTTTTTAAATTACGTACATGTCTCGAACATATTTATTAAAAATAGATTAGCAAAAAGTGGCAAAGACCAAAAGTAGCTAGTGATGACACTGTTTACAATAATAACATTATATTATTATGACAAAAATTATTCATCGTATACAGTTAATGAATTACTACAAAAAGTATATTTTTTATGTTTTGTTTATTTAAAGAAACTGGTTGAATGGAATTGTCCAAGGTATCAAAATTACGGTCCAAAATAAGGAAATATTTTAATTTTTTCACATGCAGTTTTCGAAGTCATTTAATAGAGTGAATTCTTATTATGTTTAACTATCCAAGACTAACGTAAACTTTTTAATACACAGCAAGATATTTAGCAAAAGAAACGTCATTGAATTCGTAATTCGAATTTATCACAAATTAAATGTCATCGTAAAAAATAGCATACTGTAGCCGGCCATCTTGTTAATCTGTCCAATAACTTCTAGAACGTTTTTATTTACTCAATATACACCGAATTACATTGAAATATAATTTTTAAATTTAGATTTGTTTTTCTTTATTATGTCTAAGTCTCAAAAAGTACGAGCTCAAGTTGAAAAATATGTGGAGTATATTGAAACTACATCTTTATCGGTTTTCAACAAATTTTATCGCCTACAAATGATCATAGGTTTATTATCAATCATTGCTATAATAACTACATACCACATATCTGCCCAAACACCTTCAGGCGACCGAGGGATTATAATTTTCACATAGATTAAACAACAAGAATTAGCATAACTATTATTTAAAAATATTGTTTTTTATATTTCTACGCAGTACCTACTCCTCACCAAAGTTTTTACTTGGTAGCTTACTACTAAAGCCTTAGCTTAGAGCCGATTCGACATGTGAGTGAGCTAATGCAAAAACCGGCACAAACTACATGACATCTAAGTAACTAGAAATCATGACCGCGTGGTGGCAAGAACGCCTAAGTCCCTAGAGTTGGGCATACGCCTATACAGGCTAAGAAATGGTTAGCATTTATTACAGCGTCAATGTCTATGGGTGGGTGGTGGTTACAGTATTAGTATCAGGTGGCCCCTTGGCCAGTTCTAGGCAAACTGGCAAAGAGCAGAATGGTTTGGAGCAGGGATGTCATGGAGCTCCGTTGCTGCAACCCACACTAACAGATATCTGACAGATGTTTTTGCATGGTATTGTACTCAAAGACAATATCTTTTTTTTCTAGCCTACAAATAAAGTCAAAATAAAATTTTGTAATTTTTTCTCTTACAATTTCTAAATAATCTAATTTCCATAACTGAAATCATTCGAAACGATAAGATAATTCGAAACGGAAAAGCGGAATAAATATATTTATCTGTGTGGTCCAGGATCTCACGTTACGTTAGCATGTGAAAGGGTTCCTGTGGTGTCCGCTGAAAAGACGGAGAGGGTACTGATAGTTTTTAGTAGGTATTCCGGTATACTAGAGCGCACCAGGCCACCTGGGCATCGGCGAGTACCATCCACTTCACCTGGGGGAAAACCGTAATGCGTTTCTCTAGTGAAAAAAATAAGGATCCTGGATCTCGTGATTCGAGATATATCTTAATTGTAGTGTAAAGAAAAATATAACCCCTCTACATCTACCTACTCTTTGTGTTACATATTTAATCACGCAACTGACCCATTAAAAGACTATTATGGCATTTGCATATATGATAAATAATCCATAAATGTCCACCGATCCGAGCTGTATTAATTACGAGCCATTATGGTGCGCGCACATTTAACAAGTTTTTAAAATTGTCTTGTTAATAATGTTCTAAATAACTCATTTATAGAGTTGCTTTTGCTTTTAGTGTAAGGATAATAATTAGAATAAGTTAAGTGTCATCACTTTTACTTTAATGATATATTTTATTAAAAGATAATCTTGATACTGTATGAATCCACCGGTAGATAGATAGATACATTTATATTAAAGATAAAATTTGCAGCATATTTTACATGTAAGTTTCTTTACAATATTTTGCTTTACACCTAAGCCCGCGATGATTTAATTCTGGTAAGTTCCATTTTTTTTATGGTATATCTTGGCGGACGAGCATATGGGCCACCTGATGGTGCTAAGGTAAGGTAAGAAATATTATCCATTCCTTACATCGCCATGCGTCACCAACCTTGGGAACACAGATTTTATGTCCCTTGTGCCTGTAGTTACACTGGCTCACGCACCCTTCAAACCGGAACACAACAGTACTGTTGTTTGGCGGCAGAATATCTGATGAGTGGGTGGTACCTACCCAGACGGGCTTGCACAAAGCCCTCCCAAGTAAATGTTTCTAATATACTCCTGTAAAATGATTTCACTTAGTGGTAAGATTTTGTGCAAATCCATGCGGGGGAACCAACTTCTTATCACATATTCTAACGCCAAGGTTTGAGGGATGAGTCAGACTATAAACTATATGCTTAAAGAACATATAGTACGACACAACTTAGACGTAGAATCGGCAAAATTCGTAAAACCGATCACATCTGAATTAAGTGTCTACAAAATCATCGATATTTATTTATTTCTTATGCGAAAATGATCTTTACGCAAACGTAATAATTTAAAATGTCATATAACCAAATACATTCGCCAAATTGACGACTTTTTTTTTTATTTGTCGATGCTACATTTAAATTGTGTCGTATTATATCATCTTACTTGATGTGTGTATCCTTTATATTTCTTGCAGTCGACGACTCGCCAGCTAGTCAACCTATTTGTATAATAATAAAAATAAAAATGACGATTCAAAAGTACTTGTAAGAATCTACATGACAAAATAATATTTAGATTATTCGATTTCTCACATTTAAAACCACTGTCATACTTGTCGTTAAAATTGTAAACACGAAACATATTTTTAATTTAAAAAAAAAACCACCTTAACACTTTGTTTGTATTGTTCATTTATTTATCTTACATTTTCATAATATTTATATCAAGTATTACGGCATCACAAAAGTTAGGAACATTCAAAGATAACTGCCATTTTCATTACATTTAAATATTCCTCTTACGAAATGTATAAATTCCCGAAAATAGCCGTCTCTTTTATTAAAAGAAATAAACATCGCCACATATGGGACTGTTTAGCAGATATGAGACGGCATTATGGTAAACGAGAGCCATTGTGCGGCGCAAAACATCAATACGACCTTTATTGATGGCGATCGTAAAAATATAATTGTCAACGCGTTCTTTTAAATTATCACGCAAATTGTCTGAGACGCCAGTAGATTTAACTTTACGCGATATGCCGCTGGGTTTGATTACGCATTTAGTTTTATAAATTCTTAATTCTTTGCTTGACTAAGTGAGCGCTTTGGTTTCGGTCGCATTATTTACGAATGTTAAGCCTTTTCTATATAATTTAATATGTGGTTGATTATTATTATAATTTAATAGAAAATGATATAGATTGTTTTTTTTTTAATTTATGAGATATGAATTATATTCTATTATTATAATATAATATTCAATACGATATTGCATAAGAAAGAGAAACAAGAGAAACGTGTTTTCTGTGTAAAATTTCTCTTAATTATCCATGATTCCCTGAATTTATAGATACGGTAATTAAATTAAATAACTTTATACCAATTTGTTCACAAACTATATCCGATTATGAATTTGAAATACATACAATATTTTTTTACTTTCGACATGACCGAACACACACACAAAGAAACTCACACCCACATATAAATGTTAAACTGACATCAAATTAGCATAACAGCAACTAAATCCTTTATAATATATAATCTATTCGAAACTTCTAACGAATGAACCTAGATTACTGTAAATGAATATTTACGACAATTTTATTTATTAGAGAATCTGAAACCTAAAATAAAACGCGAATAATATAAGCTCGGATTATCCAAGTTGCATCATAATCGTAAATAATAAAATTACGATCGTCTTACTCGTTGCAATCGGAACGCCAAACGTGGTATTAGTCCTTAGAATAAAAAAAAAAATTCAAAATGGCATCATTACTTAAAAGTTATCGTTCCATGAAAAATGTTTTGAGCCGATATGACCAAGTCGTTAGTTACGTGAATCTTAACCGATGATTGCAGGTTCAAACCCAGGCTCAAGTAAATTTTCGTATGCTTAAATTGTTTTCTTATAGTAATTAATCTTGTGCTCGGCGATGAGAATGACATGTGTTGATTTTTTTTTTAAAAGTATTTTTGGGGTTTCAAAAGAGCAATTATTAAAAACTCGTAACTCACCACGGAATACGATTGTACAATATATTTGAGTGGAATTCCACGTGCCGATGTGGATCATTCACAGATGTACCGCCACTGACGTACGGTTATAACATTTAGATGCGTAGATCTTGTTATAAATATGACCGTTTGTTCTTACGAGTGAGAAGACATAAAGTGAGTTCTTACAGAATAGCAATACAAATTAGTCACTATAATACTGAGTAATTACTCAATGTATAGTGTATAATAAAAAGATTATTATCATTTACATCACGGTTAACACTAAGTGTGCCACCGACAGTCTAAATGTTGCAGTGAAATTTGACAATTAATATCAGCGTTAATCTTATTTTACAAAATATTTGTTAAGCGTAAATAAAAAAAATACACTATAGAATTGTAATCCAAAAAAAAAAAATCTGAATTTAAGACGATTTCGAATCAAACGCACGTTAATTCGTTTGACCTGCAAATTTATGTCTAAGCCCATAATTACTATCAATATGAAAGAAACCTTCATTCCAAAAGCCTATTTTAAAATCACTTAAGACACAAAATCATAAAAGCGACGAATACCACCTGTACATATTATTAACAAGAACTAATTTCCACCTACCCCTATCTATTTTTGTTTTTAAAACCTTATAGCCATCGTAGAATTAATTTCATGCCATTTCTAAGAATTTTCTTCTAAGCTTTATCTAGCTTCTAAAGGATATAATCGTAAAACTTTAAACGTTAAATGCTCAAGTTCGCGCCTACTGGATTTAGCTATTGGATTAAGATAATATTTACGACTAGTACTTCGATCTATCTTGATGACATACTAATACATAATTCTAATTAAGAATTGCATTATATTGAACAGAAATATTGCATAATATAATGTTTATTTTGACTCAACTGAATATTGAAAATATAAAATAAATTTAATAAATAAAAATAGTATATGAATATGCAAAAATCAAAAATGCTGCAATAACTAAGTTTTTGCCTAGTAGTCGAAATCGCAAGCAATAAACATTTTTGAAAACTTTAGGAAAACTTGTATAAATTTTCTTGATTAGAATATTTAGATTTTTCCATTTTTTTGGTTGAACACTAAAGCTAAAATATATACTGAACTGTTCTGCCTTTACTTTACACGTACGTAAAGGCAGATGTCTTCAAAGCGAAATCAGTCACGATGTCTAATCTCAATGAAGACTATTCACCACGTTAGCAAAGGTGCATGCTTTGTTCGCTTTCATAATCCGATGAAATGGTGATCCGACCAACTGAAAAGACATCAGGCCCAAGGCGGAGGCTTTAAGTGCTTTTCAAAGCGGGAGGGTAACACCGCAAACTTGTAATTCCATACTGAAAAATTCACAAGTTAAAATAATTAAAATAAATATATACTGTTACAGTAAAGTAATAAATGTTACGATAAAAAAAAAAACCAGTAACTTTGTTCAATAATTTGTTCTCAGTTTAATTTAATCAAATTTTATTTCATACCCCAAATAATACAAGATTGGTAGACGCATACAATGTTGTTACATACATTCATCGTAATTACCTCTTAAGGCGAGCTCTGATAGAGATAAAAGAAGTAATGTCAACGAGGCTTTTACACGCATAAATGGAGCCACAACTCCACCTAACATATTTATGACGTCATTTATTTTGATTTTTATGTCTCGACATTTTACTACCGATCGTTGTTTATAATACGTATCATGTGAGGTGGCTTTAATTTTTCTTTGTTATTTTATTATTGTAAATATTTTTATATGATTAAATTATTTTTTTCGATATTAAAGATCAGCATGAGAGAAAGTTTTCAGTTACATAATTTGTACCCAATAAATCAGTGGTTATTTAGTGTAAGTGCCATTAAATATATATCCCTTAGTTAATCGATTATGACTATATGAAATGTCAAATGTTATAATGTAGTTAACTTTTACTTACTTTGTTAGTGAAATCGTTAGGAATCTAAAGTAAAGTACGCATAAGGTTAAATAATAAATAAATATTGGACAACATCACATACATTACTCTGATCCCAATGTAAGTAGATAAAGCACTTGTGTTATGGAAAATCAGAATTAACGACGGTACCACATACACCCAGACCCAAGACAACATAGAAAACTAATGAACTTTTTCTACATCGACTCGGCCGTAAATCGAACCCGGGACCTCGGAGTGGCGTACCCATGAAAACCGGTGTACGCACTACTCGACCACGGAGGTCGAGATTAAAATAATGTAATAAAAAAAGGTATCTCACGTTGTTAATTGTTTTTTTTGAATTAATTGATTTTTGGGCACCAATGCCATCTATCGGCTTGAAATGTAATCTACGACAAATTATTTTTTCTACCGTGTAATACGTATTAAGAATTTACAGGTACAAGGACTTTTGTTTAAGTATTTATGATTTTTTAATAACCTTACTTTTAAGAAATTGCGTTAAATTAAAAAATAGGCTACTGATGGGACACTTAAATTTTTATCTTAATTATATACATAAAAAGCCGACTCTACACTTAGCGTCAAACACCTGGCTTCATCACATATTATATGCTATTTATATTCTGTAAAATTGTATATACATATTTAAACAGTTTATCTTGAGTCTTGTTCAAAATATTGAGATCATTAATGATTTAATTTTTAATTAACACAATCTATAAGTGCATTATATAGTTTAAAAAAATTGGAGTTTTCTTACATTTTTGGAATGACTTTCACAAGCTTATCATAAAGACTGTTACGATATAAATTCGTAAATGTATTCAGTAAGTCAGTAGGTACCCAAGGTCACAGAAGGAGACTATAGAGCGGGAGCGGAAGGAGTGAGCCTCCGTTGAACGGATACACCGAAGAAGAACGAGCCATCTTCTCCCTCCACCGTACGTGTCATCGGGAGTTAGGTGATATACCTGAAAGCAGTCTATTATGAAAGATTGCATTGCTACGTAAAATTGTCTTCTTAATGTTATATTTTGTGAAAAACTCACTGCAAATTAACCGAGTTACCAGTATCGCTAGTATTATGAGTTTGTAGTTTATATTTATTATAAAGTTCGATGGAGAGAGAGAGATTAAAATTTATGTTTTGAAGAACTGTACGTCACAGCAGCTATTACCAAAGCAGAACAGCCAACTACGCAGGATATAATATAGTGCTCAAGTGTGTGCATAAGGAAAGTTCCGTTCTCAATGTCTTATATCTGTATTCTCATAATTTTACCGAACAGTAACCTGACTAAGGTCATGTTACTGTTCGGTAAAATCGAAATGCAGGACAAGCTGTATATATTCCCCTGCCTCGGTATCTCCTGAGCAATTTAGTCTTCCTTGAAAATGGCCTCCGAGAACATCTTTATCTCAGAAATGTTATCTTCAAGATCATTTAAATTCAATTTACTTTGAAATAATTTCGTCTGTAGGTATTTTGTTTCATAGGAGCTGAGATGGCCCATTGGTTAGAACGCGTAAATCTTAACCGATGATTGCGGGTTCAAACCCAGGCAAGCACCACTGAATTTCCATGTGCTTAATTAGTGTGTATAATTCATCTCGTGCTCGGCGGTGAAGGAAAACATCGTGAGGAAACCTAAATATGTTTCATTTCAACGAAATTCTGCCACATATGTATCCACCAAACCGCATTTGAGCAACGAGGAATATGTTTCCTGGAAGCGAGAAGAGGCCTTAGCCCAGCAGAGGGAAATTTACAGGCTGTTAATGTTGTATTTTGTTTCTGATACATAAAAAATTAAGATATATTCTACCACCTATCAGCAATACTTTGTATTGTTATGTTCTGGTTTGAATGGTTAATGAGCCAGTATAACTACAGGCACCAGAGACAGCACCTTAGTACCCAAGGTTGGCGGCGCATTGGCGTTGCAAGGAATGGTTAAAATTTCTTACGGTTCCAATGTCTCTGGGAATTGGAATCAACTAGCCACCAAAAAAGTTTAAATGATATGTTATACATAAATTTACTTGCAAAACAAGAACATTTGTAATATCGTATCCTTAAAATAAGTATACGTAAAATGTTTAATATGACACGTATATTTCCAACTTATCACTTATTCACAGACGAAACTCAATGCACTTACGGAGGCAGCATGTCAGGAAACAGACGAACATGAAATATTAATGTTACAGACTTGACAAATGATCTAGTCGCTGCATTTTAGTTCACACACATAAAGAAAATACTCGAATAAGTTTTTTGTATGTGGCATGGATAAACTCTGCCTGGAGTGGACAGTGCCCGGGTAAACTTGACTTTTATAGAACATGATAATGGTGTATCGGTAATATTTTTTTATTTGATAACTAGCTGTGCCCGCGACTTCGTGCACGTTTGAATTTAATAAAAAAGCGTAACTTTATTATTATTTTACATATAATTCTAAAATGAAAGTCCCGTCAAAATCGGTCCAGCCATTCCAGAGATTACCCGGAACAAAAAGACAGACAGACAGACAAAAATTGTAAAAAATGTTATTTAGGTATATGTACCATGTATACATACATATGCATTAAGTAAAACGCGGTTATTTTAATATTACAAACAGACACTCCAATTTTATTATATGTATGACGATCGAGTCATTTTGACATGTTACTTTTGCTCTTAGACAATTAAAATTGAAAAACCAAACAATTGTTTTTCATTGCCATTCAGATCAATAATAACAATCTATTAATTATTTACATATCTCGTGAATTCTTCTGAATTGTTTGTTCTTGAATCTATGTTTCTTGTAGAATAATTAGTGAAGGTAAAACAGGCTTTTATTATTTTTTATTATATATATTATAAAAGGACAATTTAAAAAAAAATAGCCAGCAGTTAGGAACAGTGAATTTGATTTATATAATTATAGTTTCTGGTTTTATACTTACATTTTTGACCAAAGTAACTCAAATGAAGCCATTTCACGTATATCCACATCGAATATTTCGGGTTAAAATGCGAGTGAGCATCTCTGAATTTTAATAGGGTTAATTTGTGTTGTTAATAATTCATTTCGTGCTCGATGTAGAAGAGAAATATCGTAAGGAAACTTATATATGTCAGAGGAAAATCGGCCATACATTTATCCATTGACCCGAATTGAAACCGCATGATGGATTACTTCCAAACCTTCTTAAGAGAAAGAGACGAATGAGATAGATTAAATTTACAATCAATTTATTAAATTTAAATCAAAATTATTTAATCTTATCACACATAATCTTAGAATAATTACACACTTACATGCTAAGTACAACGTGACTGTCATACTTTTAATCTTCGATGTAAAACTGATTATCACAATTATACGAACACTCTTATATAACTCGGATACTACAAATGTTCTTGAATCGTACACAATTGCTATTATCTGTGGCTTTAAGTGTTTGATTGTTACTTATGTTAAATTAAATTGAAATGATACGAAAAAAACTCGTATCATATTGCGTCCAAAATATCTAGGCAACAGCAATATTTATGTGATAGTGGATGCTATGAATAAGTCGACGTTGCACTGCTAGTGATGTGTGAAGTATTTTTCAGTATCGCGCATAGTCCGTTTAAATCTTTAAAATAATATTAAATATATAATATATATTGATAATTAGCTATTAAAATAAAAAATAAAAAAAGTGTTCATTTGCTTTTGTGTATTCCCTTTATTTAAGGCGGAGCAATGTATTATAATAGTAGACGAAAATAACTTGTCAGTCTCACGGCAGGCCTGCTTGATGCCAAATACTCTTGGGAATTATTTTACTGTTGGTCTTCCGCCGCCACAAGGACTGCTAAGCGCTAAATAATTCCAATGCTAAAAAAACACCTAGCGCTAGTCGAATCTTATGACACACGAGTAAGCTATTCTATCTATCAGAAACCGATTAAAAGGTATAATATTATTTTAAAATTTTACGTTAACAATATTTAAAAAAAATTGGGAAGGTATTTTTTGTTTTTTTTATTAATTCCATTATAAGCAAACGAACCAATTATTTAAAGGATCAGCTTTTTCTTATAAAATTATTTAAGATTACAATAAATAATACAAAAACGTCACACAATACAAAAAGACAACACTACCCGCTCACTTATTTTGATAAATATTAATATTATACTTCATGGAGCGATATCAAGTAAATACATGATTCATGAGAGACAAAAATTGATGCTGTACCCTCTTGATAAATGACCGGCATTATATGCAGTTGTTTGCAGTTCGATTCCCGTATAATTCGGACATTTGGCCGTCCAGGTCGTAAATGAATAATTGAACTGATTGGCCTTGGTAACCGAGTGACAAGAAAATTTTCAAACAACTTTAGGTAGCAATTGTTTTGTCTTAAAATTGCTGTGGTGAAATATAAATTTCAAATAAGCAATGTAAATTAATTATTATTAGTAAAAATGTAGGAATTTAAAATGTTATGTATTTTTAATCGATTTAAAAAAAAGAAGGTCAGCTATGGAAGAAGAAGAGATGAATCTTCGTATGTTTGTATGTGATTTGCTCGAAAACTACTGAACCAATTAAAATGCTTCTCTTTATAAAATTCACATTTTTCAAGAATGTATTTTGTTAATAATATATGACGAAGATGTTCGTGGATAGTAAACGGATCAATGTGATCATATGTATATATAAGTATTAAGACAGGAATACACAGTCACACAAACCGTTATTATTTTTCAAACTATCATGGTAACAAAATTAGGTAGGTTTTTTGCAAATAATGTATAATTCAGTGTAGTCTAGTCTAGGTCATTGCCGCATTATGCATGCATCTTTACATTTTCATGAGACAAACACTGTTCGATAAAATATATCTCGTAATAAAAATAACATTATTGCTGTCAGAAAAATAGTAATAATATCCTCATAATAATTATAACACAATGAAGGACGTCGTGGAGAACTACGATGGTCAGTTACGAAAACCACCAGGAGGGTATTCGTCTGGATGGTTGGCGTTAGGCAGTTAGCCATATGCCAGACCCTTTCCATGCAGCTTACACCATGTGATGACCCTAAATGTGGACGATTTTAGGGATGCTGAAATGCTAAAGGACTCATCTGATGGAAATTTTTCAATAAAGAGTATCGGCTATTTCAGTTAAGAAATTCTTAACAGCGGTTTAGAGTTTCGGAAGCTGACATTGTTACACGTTAAATCATTAGTCTCATAGATAAAGAGAATATCTCTTGCGCAATAAATTAGTCTCCGTTGTAACCTATGTAAAATAATAGTCAAGATTTTTTTTTATTATAAATGCTAAAGTAACTCTGTCGTTACCTCTTCATGCTCAAACCGCTAAACCGATTTAGACGACATTTGGTATGGAGTTGTTTGTCTTGAAAAAGGCCACTGGCTACTTTTTTAATTCACCCATGAAAGGGGTACAATTGGGGGTGACGTTTGTATACTGTAGGTAAATTTTGCGCAGCTTTAGCGACAGGTTCAGCTAGTGATTAATATAGATAACATATTATAATTACCATACATATAAATTACCCTCAATTTGCATTTTCCTCGAAGATAATATCCAGCATCCGCGTATTCGTTACAGACGACATCTTAATTACGCTTAATGCGTTTGGCGATACCTTCATTGAGACATAGACCATCACAGATTACAGATATTTATTAATACACGATTTTAAATAAACGGCAATTCTATAAATACCTTTTAAATACACGTAACGGTGGAGTCAGAAAGATAATTATTTATAAGTACTGTCTCTAGGTTATTAGAAAGAGACTCTATTTATTCCAAACAAAGAACGCTTATAGAACAATCTCGAAGTAAAATCAAATCATTTTTGTGACGCACAGGAGAAATACATGATGTGAACGTCCATTATCTCTGATTTCAAGTCTTTCAAATAAACTATATTGAAGTTTCAGTGAGCTACAAATAAAATAAAATCTTGTATTATTAATTTCATAAACCTTCTGATTATAAATCATGAGGTTTTTTAGTTCACGCTAAACTAACTTTACTAAAGACGATAAAGGAGGGGCGTTTTATATAGCTGTACCTACTTTACGTTTGGGCTTTGTACAAGCCCAGGAGGTTGAGTACCACTGATCGTATATTCTACCGCCAAACAACAATATTTTATTTTATTGTCATGTTCCTGTTGAAAGTTGAGCTAGCCAGTAAAACTACAGTCACAAGGGACGTATGATCCTAGTTCCCAAGATTAGCAAGGTAGTGCATTGACGATGGAAGACAGCAAGGTTAACATTACACCGCTAGCACGACAACAAGTCTGCATACATTTTTTAAATAAAAAAAATTGTGTAGTGTATATATATAATCTCTCTATATTTCATGACATCTATATATTTTGATAACGTAACATGTTCCGTAGGTGCAAAATAAACTTTACTTGCTACTCGCTCACTTACGACCTTTAAGAGATTTAGTCATTTATGACAAATTAGTGTCATTACAACGAGCCAAATATAGTGAGTATAACATGACGTCGAGATCTAAAATGGCATATAAATGCAGTCACCGAATAGTCATGTTTTTGTCTCGATAATACTTTTAAGTAATAATACAGATTTTGACGTATAAGCAAATTAAATTGATCTTTAATCCCATATTTATGCAATATTAAATTCTATAGATTTTAAACACAGATATTTGAACAACGATAGCCATATAATTATGTGGCATTTAGCGAATGTAACATTTACTGTTTTTAATTATACGTTTGATTTCTCTATCGTATTAACTAAATATGTACATACATATATTCATAGAACACACCTTTTCCCGCTGTTGCAATACAAGAAATACCAATATTTACGAGTGTTTTCCTGCGTAAAAACTACATTTTACGTTATAAGTATTATCTTGCTATGAATTTATGTAAACATTAATGTAATTAACATATTAATTTCATTTAGTTTCATCGAGAATATATTTCTCTTAGCCGTTGCAAATTTTTTTTTGTTGAAAGTAAAAAGAAACGACCTTTCAATTGAATTTACGATTTCTATGTAGTCATGAAATCAATAACGATTTAAAGGTGGGGACTGACTGTACTTAAAATATTACGATAATAATGAACAATCAAAATCAAAATGCCCTGATCTCGGAACCGGTGTTGGGAATGTAGAATCTATCGAGAAGAGCAAGTAAGAACTAAGTATAGATCTATTCACTCAAGAAGCGTTAATTAATTATTTTTAATAAAATTAATTTAATTTGTATTTTTTTGTTCACTCTCAACTACTCGTATTATTGATTACACACATAATTGTACCGATTTAACATGATACAGAATAGATGAAAATATTTTTCACCGATCATGATATATTATAATCACAAGCAATAAAATGTATGTATGTTTGACCAATTCGAGCATGTAAATAAACTGTTCTGGTTTAGTTTCAGTTGAAAACAAGTTATCTTTTTAAATTCTAATCGAACCAAGTGTAACAACGTAAAGGACATAAAATTTTAGTTCATAAGGTTTCTTAATTTGTGCTAATATTTATTACAGCGCCACTTCTTACTATGCCTATGGATGACCACTTACCATTAGGTGGTCCATTTGCTTGTCTATCTATCTAAATCATAAATTTACAAATAATCGCTCGTTCCAAATCCTGCGTTCATTTTCGTCAGTCTGTCGCCGCCTTAATAGCTCCAATGTTTTAGCAATAAATATAGCAATTGACTCAGCACACTTAAAAGTTAATTAGTAAGTATAAACAGCAAAAACGTTCAGCGAGACTTGGATAAATATCATAAAAGGTTAAAGAGGAAATGTCTGTATATTTTCTAGACTAAAAAGTCATTTGGAAATGTTATGTATTGCAATGTACACAATAGAATTTCACGCAATAGGAAATTCGTATAAAAAAAATACACAATTGTAGTTGCTAATGAGAGCGTGGAAAAGTATATTGAATTAATAGAGTAGTCTTTTTAATTTAAGCCGAAGACGGTAAAAATCCTACATCGCCCGGTAACATTACCAAGAGCTTGGATACCTTTCTCAAGATTGACCGTGCCTGACAAACGAAGATAGATATCTGTACTCATGCCACTTCCATATTTTAATTTATTCTATAATGTATTTACTGTGCAAATAATTATAGGTGCTAAAGTGAACGTACCATTTAACAGCCTAAATACGTATTCACACTCGAACGAACCGACCAAGATATTTACAAGACGTGTCGCAAGCTCGTCAATTCGTTGTAAATCGTTGGGAGACATCGAGTTTATGAATAATGCAAGTGAATGGTGATAAATAACGATTATAATATTATCGTGTCAGATAAATCGGACGATCGAACGGTGAGCAAGGCCTTAGCGCTGTAGGTTGGAAGTGTAGGTGCCGGTAATTCTGCTGCAGATGCGTGACACATGGCTTTGTAGGTGAACGAACACATTTCAAGGAACTAACTATAGATCATTTTTAAGAACTCTTTCAAAATACAACGGTTCATAAACATTACACTAGGTTACTATTCACGTCAATTCTTTCCCCGCTGATCAAACATTTCCAAATATAAGTCATTATAATATCTAATATATTTTGCCTTATACATATTTTCAAATACAAACATTGACTTTATAAATTATTTAACGAAAATATTTAATGACTGAAATAATCGGCCGTCGTCCTTATGTCAAATTGACATTAATTCATTCTATATTCAAATTAAAATCTTAGTAGATACTTACTTTAAATCAACCCAAATATGAACGTTACCTTATTGTCACTAGTTATGCGGTTTTATTTGACTTCATAACTAATTAATATTCAAATATCGCCGTCGATTGGTGATTTTATCTTAGTCTAGATTTATAATCTGACAGTAGTTTAGTGAAGAAATTATTTGATCTATATATTTATTTTCGTATCCTGTACTTAGCATATATTTAAATTATAAATAATCTGTGAATTTTAATGTATAAACAACTATACCATTTTGAATAAATTAAACTGTATATAATTTAAATATAAATAACTATTATAATATAAAAGTTTTTTTAATTTTATTTAATTCTGTGCAGTGTAAAATTATTTTTCATTTTAATAAAATTGGTCGTAAATATTTTGGTATCAACGTATCGGTGATTTTGATCACTTTAAAAACTATAACAGATACACGACAATTACGAATGCAAAATTTATTTAAATTAGTTTATTTTGTTTTTAACTCTATTGTAATAATATATATTAGTGTAAAACTCTACTTTTATTCGTGCAAAGTCCATACCTTGAAAACTACTATTAGTCCACGAAAACGAAGTTGCCAGTAGAAGGCACTCTTAAAACAAATAGGTATGTCAGTTATAAAAAGACGACTTATTATTGTAGAAAGGCTACTTACCAACATTTTTTCTATAAACATTTCTTTTAAAAGACGTGAGAACGAAATCGAAATTTTTAACATTCAATTTATTTTTATTGCGAAATAAAATCGTATCTTCGATTTAATGGCGCCGTAAACAACAGAATGTTCGCTGATTTGTGATTCAAAATTGTCCGTGTGTCCCAAATACCATGTATATCGGAAGGTTGAAGTTTTTGCACAATTCCACACAGATTTATGTCGTCAGCTTATAGATTTATGACTGGCTGAACTGACAATGTAAGTTAATGCCACGACTAAGATACCGGATTGTAAGGTAAGGAAATAACGCTGTCTGATTATATATCCTCATTATGTATTACGAAAACGCAATAATTATGATTTATTGAGTTTGTTTACGACGGAAACGTGCTTTGATCTATGGTTCTTGCGCTGCGTTTGCGATGTAAATTATTACTGGGTATCAAAATAATCTTGATAGAAACGGCGAGAAATGTTACGTATAGATGCTAATTGTAAGAACTAATTAAACGGACGTTGTTACATATGAAAGTAAAAAAGGACACCTCGAATGTTGAGCTTTTGATCCAATTATTTACGTTTACGCTGATTTAGCTCTATGATCTAGATTTCTCTCTGATGCTTTATTCTTAAATGGAGAGTTTCTAAGAAATACAGATTAACGGAAGAACAGAATACACGTAAAATTCAAATGTGTAAATATACTCATCTCTCAAGAATACATAAAAATTATGGGTATATATATTCTCAATTGGATATTAGTCAACTGCGCAATATGTACTATCGTGCTCAAGCATATGTGCAGGTAACTGGAAGCACAAGTAATTTGATCACGTGGTTTTTAATGGAAGATCGCGAGTTCAAATCTAGGCGAGCACTACTTTCGGGATAACTGCATAGGTCGCATGAAATACTTTGTATCTAAGAACCGGCATTGGAGTGGCGTTAGAGGTGCCTATTCAGATATGGGATACTTACGACGTTACTTTACTATACTCTTATGAAAAATAAATTTGAATACACAAATGAATTATTTTTTGAGACATTTAAGTCATTCGTTAAAATCTCTGCAGGTGCAACAGCTTATTGTCCACTTCAAACCTCTGCTTCAGACTTCTTGACCTCACGATGAAGCTCAACTAATTTAGAGAAACGAACCCCATAGCATGGGCCTCTCAGTGTTTATACTATTAATCACCCGCAAGTGTGCACCTTCGTGATTTTAGCGTACGCTTGTCTATGTTAAGTTCATCTGTGTAGGTACCACCCATTCATCACATATTCTACCAAACAGCAATAGTGTTCCGGTTGAAAAGCTAAATAAGCCAGTGTAACTACAGGCAGATGAAACATAACATTTTGGTTCCCAAGGTTGGTAGTGCATTGTCGAAATAAAGATTGACTAATATTTGTTAAGTTGCCAATGTCTATTGTCAGTGGTGATGTCTTACCTTCAGGTGGCCTATTTGCTCGTCCACCTACTTATTTCTTAAAAAAAGATAGGAAATCAAAAGGAATTTATTCCAAATACCTATATAAATTTAAAAATTCTATTTTTTTTTTTATAAATAATAAAATACTACAGGTTGACATGACATAATGCGTAAACAATATTACTGAGAATTTAAAAAAAAAAGTGACATTGTAATACTGGCCATGTATGAAGCAAAAAAGGAGGTATGTTAAACTTGATGGGAATCGATCGATCTCAATGCGCATCAAATACTGCCTGAGAAAATTCCGTTCAAATAAATTGATATAATCACCTTCATGCCATCGCAATTTATTGATAAAGACGACGGCAGATACGTTAAACTTCATTATAGTATGTTTATTATACAAAATTGTCTGAATATTCGGGAAAAAAAATAATGAAATTAAATGAAATGTATGATACATTTGCTGCATACTTTTGTCTACTGATAGAATTTAGTACCTGCTCTGCCTGGGTTGCCTGTGTAGAGAGTTATTAATTCACATACACCAATATTTCCGAGTACTGTGTCCGAATTTGCCGTTTGACAACGCAAGTATATTGACATACGAAAGGACTTAACACTTTGAAACTAAACTTAACAGTGAGTGGTTGATATTTCGGGCTGTATCATCTTCAAACGGATTTTACCACTTACCACAGACTGGCCTATTTGTTCGCCTAAAATATATTTAAGATATCAAAATATCATAAAGAAGTTCTGTTTTATATTTAATAAAAAAGCAAAACTTAATTCAATTAATAAAATTATAATTTCTTATTTCTTGTTTCGCACTGATGGTTGCATCAACGATAAAATGTCGATAATTTCTAGAGTTGGCGCTATGTTTTCATTGTTTTTATTTATGAACAAACAAACAATGGACATAACTATTGATGATTAATTATCATTGTCATTATATTCATTTATTTACTTATTAATATTCCATAGACTATATAGCAGATCAATAAACTGCTATTTTACTTAGTAGTAGGACCTTGTGATTGCCCGTCTGGTGTGGTATCACGTACGTATACCTGAATTACCCTTCTTCGTTCTTGTATAACTGAATTAACCTCCTTAAGTCAGGAGTCAGTGGTCAGCAGTAGGATATTAGCCGTTAATTTGCTTTTAAATAAATATTAAGTAAATATAAATTTATGATCAGTTGCTATAAATGATAAAGAAGTTTTAAGTATAATTGGAGTTTTAAAATAACGACATTCTTATGACGTTTTTGGAAAAAAATAAATATGCTTTAAAGAACGCAGTGACAGTGCCAGGCTTAATTCATCATGACAAATATTTATATCAGTCATAACTTTATATTTAACCAGCTGCCCGTCCTGACATTGTACGCGACAAAGAAGGATTTTATTACGAGAAAACTTTTAATATTTTTTTTTTATGTAGCTTTGTTAGTTTTCACCACTTCCCACAGATATTAACGCTGTAAGAAATATTTACCAATTTTTCATTGCTAATGCGCCATCGAGCTTACACTGGCTCACTCACCCTTCAAACCAGAACACAGCAATACCGCTGCCACCATATTGCCGTTTGGTGGAAGAATATCTGATAAGTGGGTGGTCAGGTACCAACAGATTTTGTGAATGCTCTACCGCCACAAAATAAATAATAAAAGGCGAAATTCACCAGCCGATATATTCACCCGTACTGTGCTAATGCACCAAAATTGTAAAACGAAATATTTATCTTCGTAGAGATTGATACTTTTTGACAATTAAACTAGAATACATTTGTCTTTATATTTCCCCGTTTGTTAGATGTAAAAGTGTTTAACGTGAGATGTATTTAAAAGATAGTTAGACAATGTTTTTCTGTAGACACTTTAAAGACCTACAAATTCGTCGTATATTTTTTTATGCATCTATTACAGTTTTGGCAGCCTTCGCTTTATAAGCTCATCGACAATTTACTCTTCGATTAGCACATAACGCTATGTCACAAAAAATATTGTTAACTACATTGCTTACGCCTGAATTGAAATTATAGAAAAACATAATAAACTTCCATATCAATCGCTTTAGTAGTTTTTACGTGAAACTAGAAAAAACATGCAACAATACTTACCTATATACGTGAGACAGTTTTCTTAGAACGTTACAAAGTGTCATAATGTATTTTTTTATTTATGCTAATAATACAACAATGATACAAAATACAACAGCCTGTATTAATATGTTCCGTACATGGTCATAAGCAAATAATCCATCTTGAAACACAACAATTGTTGAATAAATTCATTAGTGACATCCAAATATGTACTGTAAGGAAATACCTTCTTACTTACAAATTGCTAATGACGTTAATAAGCACGGTTGAATACGTCGTGTTTTTTAAAAGAAAAATACAGGATTCCGTATGTAAATAAAAATTTATATCCACGATAAAATATATATAACGGTTCTTAATCGGCTTAAAATAAAAATAAAATAAAATAAATGATCTGATTAATTAATTTGGCACACACACACAAACATAATCGCACACAAAAACCTTATTCAACAAAACACTTGAAAGCGCAGAATATATAAAAAGGTATTCGGTGATCTTATTAATTAAATAGCTCTAATAATACATATACAATGATTTTAACATAGTTTTTACTGTATTTTTACCTATATAACCCATATCAATTATATTTAACATTACAGTACACACTATAGCCATGGTCTTTAAATCTCCAACTACTAAATAATAAGGCCTCTCCTCGTTTCAAGGTTAAGGAATAAGGCTTGGTCTACTCTACCTCTATATACTTTTCATCCAGTATATAGAGGTATCAAAGGCGAAGTATGAAATGTGTTATAAAAACAAATTTAGCACATGAAACTGTGAACTTCGGTTACGATTTATTTGTTCGAAATGGGCTTTCGCGGCTCGATGATACTTTGTGTTTTTAAATCAAACAAACTGAGTAATAAGCTATGTAATTACAAATATATAACGTATCGTGTTTTTCGTAGATATGACTGTTTGCAAAGTGTCGTTATATTTATATATTATATCTATATAAGTGGTATTTATTTTATGAAATAGAAAACAGGTAAATTAAGGCGTCATTAAATTAATAAAGTATGGGAAGACAAGTTTAACATTTTGCATATTAATATGCTTTCTAATGAAAGCAGTGAGTTTAGTAGGTATAAGATATTCGTGATACGACCAAGTCGTCTATATAACTGATAAACAGCAAATACAAATTGTGATTTGAGTTTATATGAATGTTTTTTTTTTAAAATAAATATTACAATATTTAATTGATCGTTAAGCAATGACTAGCAAGAAAGTGAGACGCAACTCTTTTTCCTTAATGTAACCTCAATAGCCATCTTCTCATCACACGCAAACTCAGTATTGTAACAGAGTTTGTCGCCACTGAACCACCACGGCATATTACATGACAAATTCAAAATGAAAAAAAAAGCACACGAGAAAGTTCCGTATTTCGCATGTCACTCATACTTCAGAATTCTTATAACCTTTAAGCGCGGCGGTCGTTAATTACACCATAAATTGTTTTTACAATAATTAACTTAAGTGTTAAATTAAATAAAATACTATTCATACTTAATTGTCTCGTGTTATGCGAAGATCATTTTAATTGCGACGGCGAACGTGTATCGTGATAAAAAATACTAATTGTCTTACGAAATGCAGCGACACCGATTTAAGAATCGCACTACGTAAGAATTCCCTTCATGAGCATTACATTATATACTATTGAGTGATTTTTTACAAGCTTTTATTTCACTTAGTTTGAGTCAAATCATTTAGTTTGGGCTTTGACATTTAACATGTTTCAGTTTCATCATTTTTATGATAAGCATATTCTGATTATATGCCTTGAATTGTTAACAAACGA
This sequence comes from Vanessa tameamea, assembly GCF_037043105.1. Classification (NCBI taxonomy): domain Eukaryota; kingdom Metazoa; phylum Arthropoda; class Insecta; order Lepidoptera; family Nymphalidae; genus Vanessa; species Vanessa tameamea. Next base: position 2,873,169 of record NC_087315.1, on the reverse strand, counting down.
AGGAACTCGTCAAGAATTAACAGCATAGATGAAAAAAATTGTACATTAAAGCTTAAGTTTAAAAATATTTTTTACATGTAATGTACCTATATTTTTACGTTTTTTAAACGGATGAGTCCATTACTTTGAGTATAATAACTGATAGTGATCGAACGGATTATGATTGATAGGTTAGGCCGGACTTTCGATATAACAATAGTAATAATATAAATATGTACTATAAATTATATTTTAATTATAAAATATATTTGATAAGGAACAAATTTATGATAGAAAAATTAATGATATATAATAAATAGCCCATGAAAAAATATGTTGCATTTAATTTATAATCTACTTGTTTTCGGTCGCGGCTTTTCCTAGCCTGTGCCCTTCCTTGCGGTTCAATTTTGATCATACTAAATTTCATCAAATTCAATGGTTTACATTTGAAAGCGTAGCCGACAGAATTACTTCCACATTTATGATATTAGTATAGATTTTCCATTACTACCTACTAAAGTTATTGATATAGCACTATATTTTTTTAGTTATAGAAATATATTTTAGGTATAGAATATATTCAAATTTTTAGTAGTGTTACAGTAACATTATTGTCATTACAAATGCTAGGTGCATTAGATGTTTTAAATGCTTCCCTTTGTTTCTCGTGTTGCGTTCGGAATTAGGTGAAACTACACTTAGCTAATGTCGTTTGTGTCTTAGTGTGCTACATGCACTACAAAATCTGTAGAAGCGTATAATAATAACTATACAGATATTTTTTTCAGAGTATAAGTGCTATCATCACAAGTAATAACAATAAAAAATTGACGAACATACATCACATTGTTGTGGTACGAAACCTTCAGAGCAAACGTCCTTTGGTCGTGATGAAAGAATAACATTAAAATTGTTATTAGAGCACAGCGTTTCTTTACGTAAAGATTGAAAAGTAAACAATATTGACGCAAACGTGTTCTTTTCATATTGTTAATAACAGTGGCTCTCTTAATTGCGTCAAATTTGGGTAACACGTTCAAAAACACTAGCTACCAAATTTCATAATACTAGCAGAGAATAAATTTACTTTTTTAAAAATATAATTCATCTTTGAAGATGAAGAGTGTTTCGCTTAACTATAGTTTTTGTTGTGTCAAAAGGCAGATGTTTAATTCGTCATTTTTTACACACGGCTTATCAATAATAATTCTTTGAAACTTCTAAAAAGAATTATTAATAAGTTCGAATTACGACCCCGCTATTTTTAAATAATTTTGATAACTATCGCGAAGATAATACAAAGTACTTTAACCGGTAGATCGATGATAGCATAATGTATTCACAAGCAAAAAAAATGTACGCCATCGTAGTTATTATAAACAGTGCAATAAATACTATTATTGTTTGTCATCAATCGAGCTGTCGTTTAAATGCGCTACTGTTCAGTTCAAAGCATGATAATTATTGCAAACGTTAAGTTCAAAAGAATGCTGTTCTGCATTCTTAGTAATGAGAAATGCATTTTTCTACTCATAATCGACCATTTTATTACTTTGAATAATTGTAATCTGTATATCTATTACGATAAGGTTTAAATTAAAATTGATAAAGATCTGAAACGATTATAACATTTTTGAAATTAATTCGTCAGCTTTTTAAAATTTTTCGTATATTATTTAGTAGAAACAATTAATTATATTTATACAATTTGTAAGTAATTTTAAATATCTCTTATTAAAGACATTGCATACGTGAAATAGCGTTTTAAATTATTAATAATATATATGTTTCTATAGTAAAGAAATAAGCGTTATAAACTGAGTACTTATAACATATACTTATTTCGTTAAGAATGCATAAGTATGCGAAAGGTAACATACCCTTATGGATTATTTCCGATAGTCGAAATAACCTCGACGAGATGTTAAGTGTACAGAAGACATAATTCTCAGCCGAAGATTGATGTCCGGATGAGCACAATTGTGAGCCGTGATTGCCAAGTGAATCAACCACAAGACGTATATCCTAACCGATGATTCTGAGTACAAACTTGGAACAAGCAACAATGAATTAATGTGCATAATTTTTGTTATTAATCATTTGTTAAGAAATCTGTACGTTGCGGGTGAGAATCTGTCACGTGTAAGCAGCATCGTGGACCTCACAAACTTACAAACTTTCTCCCAGAAGAGAGGGAGGTCTTTGCCAATAGTGGGACATTAACAGACTGTTACTTTTACTGGAGCACCATGTATTTAATTTCAGTGTGTAATTCATTTGACATTTGGTGGTGAAGATATATAAGAAACCTGCATATTATGACTAAAATTCTGGTGACTTCAACACGAATTTAAAGGGTGAATTGCTCATTGTCGTTGTCGGCTTTTTAGCTCTCATGACTGGCAGTGCATTAACGGAAAATGTGTATGGGCGATTTGAGTGAGGCATTTGTGCACCTGCTACAAAAAAATAAGTATTTATATGATCAAAAATTTTATGGTAGACATACCAATTCAGAAACCATTTCACTTGATTGTAGAGCTTTGTGCAAGTCAGTCTAGATACAACCCACTTATTTTACCGCAAAACATCTATACTCAAGTAACATAAGATCATAGTTCCCAAATTTGGTGGCACATTAGCAATGTAAGAAATACTTAACAGCTACAGGCGATGGTGACCACTTACTATCAGGTGGCCCATGTGCCCTACACCTGCCTACGTCATTAAAAAGTGCAATATTATTATAATTTTGTACTTCGGAAAGCACGCAAAGCCATCAATATCTTCTTTATCTTGCTTGGTTCTTTATTTCGCCCGCATAGGAACATGAGGGGAAGAGCAGAAAATGCATTGGTGTTTGCAGACGCACACACACAAGTTTTTATAATATATGTTTGTCAGAAAAATATAAATAAAAAACACTTATAAGATACACAAAAAAGTGTTTGGTATAAATAATTCTAGAAGTACATTGATACTATTTTTTTTCTTCTAGATCGCTGTTAAAGGCCGGTGATTAAATTCCCAGTGGCGGCATCAAATCATTGTCGGCGGTCGCTTTGCAATTAGACATCTTCACGCCGAAGCTGACACGTCACAGGGTTGCCAGATACGAAATCACAAGTTTCACAATCTAATTGTTGAGTATATAAGCTTTTTAATATTAAATTTACAATTGTTACCACATTTTTAACCAAATTCATCTACCAAATAATGGTACGAGGAGGAATTAAAAATGTTGTTTTTATACATTTATTTTGTAAGTAACCCAGAGCTGAGCTGAGCTGAGCTAAATACAATGGTGATTGATCTAATTAAAATCCATGCCCAGCCCTTTAAGAGCCACGCCTTAAATCAAACGGGTCATCTAAGCTTATAATAAAGAAAACAAAAATGGAACATATTCCAAATTTAAATTTTTAGGATTAAAGAAGAAAATAATAAATTTTGTTCATATTGCTAACCCTGCGCCGCGGGTGGCGGGTCGGGATCATCTCAAACAGATCGAGTCTAAAAGGGTTTGACGTGATACGTCGCTCCCAAAAGAAATTAGTCGCGGCTTTGAAGGCGGATCGCGTTGCGTCTAATTGCATCAACTTTGATCTCATCGATGTGTTTCTTGTCCGGTTCTTCGACACGATACGAATGAAACGCTATAATATAGCAAAGGCAGAGACAACGTAACTGTATCATGCCGGACAGAATCGATTCGAGATATTATGATTCACAATTTAGTATCTTCTATCTAATACCGATATGCATGTAGTGTAATGTATCGCAAGATTATTCTATTTAATACAATAATTAAAAACCAAATCAAACTCATTTAATTCATATATACTCGTATAATATTGTATATTATACAAAATTATACGAGTTACGATGACGAAACTCACTCTGTGAAATTATGAATACACTTTGTATTTCTTGAATATATTTTGAAATTAATTTCATTCATATTCATATATATTATTTAATTATTAAATTTATTTTCAAAACTAACTTAAACCTTCTTTATTTAAATTGAACACACTCATTATCCAGACCAACTCAAACAAATTGTAAATGTTTTTTCAAAATTAAAAAATTTATTACCCAGTATATAGCCCACAAATAGAAACACCAATATTTTATTTTTTTTTATTATAAACTTACCACACGAGCTTATATACCGACGCGTATTTGGCTATCGCGTACATTAGCTTCGCTTACCCTCCAACTTCAACCTCATAATTCCCCATTAGCTCCTGTCATGGATCAGATGCTTCTGAGTGATTCGTTGAATCATTGCGTCTGCCTTCAATGTGCCGCTTTACGGAACACTTCACGCGATGCACTCTTATTTATGTTATTATTGGTTATTTCATTTATTTTTTTTAATAGTATACTTGCAATAAAAAAATAATGTAAAAATACAAACAGGCCAAAAAGCTTAATAATTTATTTTGACGATGTAGAAAGGCGGACGGGCAAATGGTAAGTGGAGTAAAGCACATTTGAACAATATTTGACAGCAAATGAACGCGATATAATTGGTTAAGAGCTTCATTAATCTATGGTGTTCACTATGGATTTGCGAAAAAATGGCGTTTTGTTGTCGACGAAACTGTTAACGGAATTTTGGAAGTAAAATTAAAGTGGATATAAGTCGTTAAACGTAATAAATAAAATTATATTAATCATAACCTCTTAGTAGTGCACAATATAACTGAGTTATTAGAAAATCGCATGAAATATGTAAATCGAGCGTTTGTTTATCTTTATTCCTACATAACTTTCCACCTGCATAATGCATCTCCTTACATCGCCAATGCTCCACCAACGTTGGGAACTAAGACATCTGTCCCTTGAGCATGGTCTACCACTGAGTCACCCTTCAAATTGGAACACAACAATAAAAAGTATTTCTATGAACTTCTTTCTGGTCTATATTTTATTTTGTTAAATAATACTTCCAAAGTGAGTGCAATAAATACGTAGCTTATGATTAATTCTTGCACATTGTCCTCCATACTTTTCTGAGTAAGTACCTACTGTTCTTGCCAAGCGACAATTAGTGTGTGTGCTGATGAGGAATTAATTAGTAAAAGATAAAATCTTCGAGGTGTTACTTACGAACAGACTTAATTTAAAAATAAAGATACAAAAAACCTTAATCAATTTGAAAGTTAAAAATGACACAATATTTTAAAAACCGTAAGTGGATTTACTTGTATATATTTTTTAATAATGTTGTGAAATTTTCTTGCAATGACTTATACATATAAGTCCCTGGTATTAAAAAAACATCACTTGTCTTAATTTACAATTTTTAAATCGAATACCTCAGATTATATCAAATCAAATCAAAATCAAATCAAAAATCTTTATTCAATATAGAAGTGTTTACACTTGCTTATTGATTGTCAAAAATCTACCATAGATAAATAATAATAATAATAATAAAAATACAACGACAAAAGGAATTGCAGTAACATGTGCCACAAACATGGAGGTCTTATGACTTAAGGCTGTTCTTCGTGATCAGTAAAAATAACTAGTAAAAATAAAAACCTGTATTGTTTTTTTTTTGTTAAAATGTATTTACGCTAATTGGGTCCAACTTATTCCACCAATGTCTCTTTGATACTTAAAACAAAAAGCCGATGGAACGCATGGAACATAACTGAAGCAACGAAAGCGAAAACATATTCCCAATATTGCAAAACGATGCCTAATTCTGCTATAACGTCGAAAGTGTTGTCACTTTAATTATTAATTAAAAGACATTTCGGGAATTTTTCATTCGTTTTTATATTATCTCGATTATCGTTTTTTATTTAATATTCCGTACGAGCTGCCTTTCGAAAACAAAATGAAATGAAAAAAAGTAAATGACGATTAATTAATCTCTCTTCAACGTTTAAGGCGGTACACGTCATTGATGCTAATTTTACTGCGCATCAATACCAATGACTAAAGGTCAAGGATTATCTGTCAAATTTTCAAGGTAAGTACTTGCTTGTGATTTTATTCTACCTAAAATTTATTTAACGGACTTCATTTTGATGTAGTTTTAATATAAGAAAGTCTTAATAAAATATAAGGGTTCGAAATTTTATTGTTTTTACACGCAGCAATTGCTATTTGTTCTTAAGGTTTTATATAAAGCCAACAACTTAGTAAGTCATTATAAAAATATATATTAAAATTTTGTGGCTTTTATTTGAAAATTTCCACAACAACGTACTACGTATCTTAAAATCGTGATTTTTCATAAATATAGAATGTCTAATGAACGTCTAATTGCCAGATTGAATAAAAAATTCTCTCAACGTTTTAGGAGAAATTATATCTTGTTTATAATGGTAATGGTGTTGCCATTACCATTATAAACAAGATATGATAACTAGCTTTATAACAGTTAAAAAAATAATCAGAAAATTATTACGTGTTAGGCTAAAAAGTATTTCTAGTCTAAGAGACATTGGTGGAATAAGTTGGACCCAATTAGCGTAAATACATTTTAACAAAAAAAAAACAATACAGGTTTTTATTTTTACTAGTTATTTTTACTGATCACGAAGAACAGCCTTAAGTCATAAGACCTCCATGTTTGTGGCACATGTTACTGCAATTCCTTTTGTCGTTGTATTTTTATTATTATTATCGTTAATATTACGTCGCAATAAAAAACATGACGCCATATCTGAACTTTTCTCGACAAAACAACTTAATCGATTTTTAAAAACTTGACATCGATGGTTTGGACCAACTTATTTTTTATAACACCAAGTTTCCAAATCCATAAAATCAATCAACTCTTCCCTGGTATAAGGTATTCGATTGAATTCCAAACTCGTGTTAATATTTTGAAACCTGTCACTTCGTTACTTTAAAGTTTATATTGAAAACAATCAAGAAACAAAAGATATTATTCTATTCAATGAATAAATAATAATTAATATAAAATATTAGCGAGCTTCTTGTATTTTTTTTTCTCAATCCGATCCAGAAATGGCGTTACATGGATTATTCTAGTAAACAGACGTTTAAAAAAAAGGGGTTACCTGAATAAAAAATATTAGATTAGCTCTCCGTGTAAAACGGGCCAGAAAAACGTATTAAAGGGGCACAGGCATAACTCGTTCCAAATAACAAAATGTTAATTTAAAAGCAAACAGAACTTTACAAGATATACATTTTTTTATTCGTTACACCAAGGAGCGAAATACGGTCTTCATTATTTATCCTTATCGAGAAATGATTAAGCGCACGATCAACAGACAGACTGGCAACATTATTTATGGGTAATTCTCACGCAACTTGTGAATATTGAACAATCATTGTTTTTAGCTTTTAATTTAAATTAAGTCGAAAGATGTTCTTGTGTTTATAATGTATGTTATTTTAATTGAATGTCCATGACGTCTTAAACTATTATATTATTTTTCAGCTTAAATGTGATGGGTGTCCTATAAAAGTCAAGGAAGATTCTTATAAGATTAATGTTATTTTTTTATGCACTAAATTCAAGCGAGATGGAACATTTCACTAAGTAAGTCCGATCAAATGAGACATTTTAAATTAATTTTTGAAGATAACGTTTCGAATATTTCTTTAAAGCCTTTTATTAATTTTTACACAGACGACAAAAGTTCTTCAAATGAAATATAACCGTTGTCTGTATTACAATATTACAGATAGGTACAGTTTGATTCAAGAATTAGGAAAATTAATTTAATCTAGATTTAACGTAACGTATCCGATTCTATATTTCAAAAGTTACCTATGTGTGTGTATTTTTTTATTGACTGTTTATTTTATGTGTTGTACTTGTGATTATTTTATTTTCATCTTGAAAATAAATCAGTATATCGACTTAAAGCTTTATTTACGATAAACATCGTTTCTGTTTTCATGAAATTCGATTTAAAGATTTTATTTTCATACAAAAAATCAGCTGTAAGTCCATACCATACTTACATCATCGTTTTTTTTTTTTTTAATATTTATAGTCTCATTCCAATTACAGCTTTGCTATAATCATGTATTAAGATACAGATCAATATTTAAATATAAAATATTTACATAATGATTTTATTAACCGTTAAATGTATTATAAATTCGAATAAATCTCCGAAATTAATTCAAACCAACGATTTAGCTGAATCTGATTAAAAACTATTTTCAATGTCGGCACTCTAAAGGCTCATCTCGAAAATCCACACATCAAATATTTAAAAAAAAATCAAAACATACCATCAATCTTTTACGCCAATTTCGTGCCAATTACTTGTTTTTTTTTTTAACACCGGAAACCGACACTTAACCGCCCAAGATTAAAATCAACCGTCGGTCTGTACCCGAAAATCATAACAATTCAACCACATCAAAAAAAATACATCACTCATCGTACCTTTGAAGCGAAGGCGCCGTTTAATTAATAGTTTTCGACCACTCGTAAACTAACCATAGGTCGGTAAAAAGTGTTTTGCTGTCGGTATTACCGACGTAAATAGAATTAGAGTTCGGCTTAGACTCGCTAACGTTTTGATGTATATCATAAAGAACAATTTGCGCAACGACATATTTATCAAAATATTATATTTATGTATACATTTAAATAGAACAATAGTTGAAACAAATTAATAATTAGATATTAAAATTAATTATGTATGTTATTTATAATATATTTAAAATGAAAATGAATAATACTATTATTATTGAATAACAATAAACAAAAATAATAACACAAATGATTACATAAAAAAAACAATGTTTTACAATTAAAATATAATCAACTGCAGCTAGCGAAAAAATGAAAAAAAAATCGCTATCCATTCAAGCCGTTAAACCCCAACCGGCATCTTTGATGTAGCGGTCTGTTTACACTAAGCTAACTGAGAAACAAGTCATTTCATCGGGGCGTCTGTGCCTTCTTTGATCTCGCCGCCGCCCGCCATGTTGAATTATTGCCGACATCTTGACTGTGACGAGACACGGCCGCCGTGTTACGCCGAATTTCAATCGTCATTGAAGTAAATAGCTTATTAGTTGCCAATAATGATGCTTTAACTTGTATCTGAGCATTAGAAAGCAGTTTTTTATTATAATAAAAAGTGCCTTATTACGTCTACGATGAATATTATTTCTCAAGTCGTTCTGGAAGCTTGCCTCTATTGAATCAACATTCATTTTTATAAGTTATTTTTACTTTTTTAATGACTTGAATTGACTTCTTAAGGACAAGTTGAGACTAGACAAATAAGGCATTACTTATTTCTAATTAAAAAATTATAATAAATTAATTGCCTCGTGTTATTAAAATATATATAAAATCACTTTGAATCGTCATGTATAAAACTATCAGAGTATATATTCTATTTTGCAGTCACTCTCTTTTCCAAATATCAACTACATACAATTTAATTTATATGACGAGCTTATCTTACCTGAATTTCTTAATAGGTGGATATAATGTTCTGTGCACTCACTACGAATGTTTTATCCCAGTAGTATGTTTTAATAAACAAATTTTAAACGTCAATAATTTATATTTAAAATGACAGTACTATTGACCTACATATTTACAAAAATATGCGTCGTTTCGCACTTCCGAGAAGTTTTGCATTCGCTTTTGATTTGTATTCGCTTATGTCTCTTCACTATGATTTTCCGCGCACTCAATCTGAAACATAACGTAATATTATTATGTTTTTAAAATAACGAGTTAACAACTGTTGTCCATAAGTTTAAGATTGAAGTCCTTAAAACCCAAGGCATGTTATTGCTTACTCCGGAAATTTCAAGTCTCTATTCTATTTGAGATTATGGGCACTTGATATGGATCAGAGTGTTGGGCTACAAAAGGGATGACTGAAAGACAATTGCATGTGGCGGAGATGAGAATGAATGTGTGGTGTTACGCGAATTCTTAGAGTAAGGAATTAATACATAAGAGGAAGTTTGGAAGTGGCACCGGTAACCGAGAAGCTGTGTGGAAACCGGCTGTCATGGTATAGGAACATGATGCGGAGGAATGAAGACCATGTTATGAGGAAGGTCTTGCGAATAGATGAGGATGGATGTAGAGGTAGGGGACGACCAAAGAAACGATGGATAGATTGTGTACAGGCGATATGGTTACAAATAATGTTACTAGTTAGATGACGTCCGACAGAGAAGTATGGAAGAAGAAGACATGCTGCATCGACCCCAAGTAAAAATTGGGATAAGAGCAGGAGGATGATGATTATGGGCACTTGATAGTCCGTCAGTCAGGGCATTGACATTTACATACATATGTGCCTGATACATAATTATATATTGGTATATTATAATAAGGATAATTAACGCTGTGAGTTCTCCAGCCAAATTCTTATTACAATATTTGTAATATATTAATATTAATGCGTCCCTCTGAGCCCGGTTCCCTGGTCTCCTCACTTAATTCGGCAGGTGCGTGTTCGTTCGGTAATTTTACTTGTAAATATCACAACCCGTTTCAATCATTAACTCCACGTAAATATGTTTCAATTTATTTAATTTTTAATTGGTTTACTTAACGATTTTTTAATTTAATTTATAAAAAGACGTATAATAAATCAGGGATGTTTTTCATGAGTTATTACATATAAGTTGATAAAAAATTTAAATAACATATTCGTTTAGCTATCATCAAAGCGGTGCTATTCAATAAGACCTCATTCGTGAAATGTCGAAAGCCTACTGACGCTGGTAGGTACATAGGTCTTTTTTGATGTGCGTATCCTTTTAGTTTAAGTTTTATAATTAATACTGTCAATATCGCCGATCATTTTCTGATATATTACGATAAGTTTCAAGTCTTACAAAATAGATCTAATGATATTATTATTCAAATGTATCTGTGATGTTAAAGAGATTAAAAGTCACACGTTGCTATTCCAACGTAAAAGGTAAACGAACCTGTGTAATTCTTACAGTGCCAAATTCTTTGGACAGATGTGAACGCTGTTTAATCGGCCTTCCTGCTAAATTGAAACCATCGCGTTCAATCGACAGGGAGGATTCTTATAGTCTTGTGTCCTGTGCATGGTACCAGAAACGGATGCGTTATTCAGATGCCTAAAATACTTATATGATGTCGTCCTGACCGATTTTGAGCACGGCGGCTAATCTCAAGGAAGACCAGTCTACTAGGAGAACTACACAGGACATTATAGTGCACAATTGTGTGCGCAAATACAGATACACATGTAAAATCCGGCACGACCGTTAAGACTTCAGGCGCAGGACCAACGGCTTTATGTGCTTCTAGATTCCTGGCTGTTACTGAAAAAATTTCGATAAAAAAACCCAAAACTTTTTATCGGCTCAATCTGGGTTTTGAACCCTCGAGATCTGCGACCTTCGCGTACAACAACGAGCCAGTAAAATACATATCTACTCATTTATTAAATATTCAATTTTTAAATTGATATTTTTATGAAGAAAAACAGCTATTAGGTACTAGCTTACTCATAACCATAATATCCACATAACCACCAGCTTTCTAAGTCCCGTTGCTGGCCTTTAGTCTCATCTAAGTGGCGCCACAACAGTCCTATACCCTAGATCTAGATCCTAGGTACCTTCTTACACCATCCCATTAAAACTCTTAATATAGACATTTGAAGTGACTTACAATTACCAATGCAATGTACAAACTAATTCGTGTGAATTAGCACGAACAATGAGAGAAATAATAATAAATATAGAAAATATTAATTAAATTATTGTTATTTTTAAATGATAATATCGTAAAACGGTTATAAATAAATGAAACAATAAACTTGCTTCAACGAAACTTCTGAACACGTGTTCGTGCAGGCGTGGGGCGGAGCGACGCTAGGCCACGCCCCACGCAACATGGCCGACTGCAGGCTTTGGTGTGTTGCAACGCATGCATAGCTTCTATTAAATTGATTGGTGATTAGTTTATGATTTGATTATAAATTAAGATATTTAAAATGCACCTTTTTTCGATCGGCCTTTTTGGAACACTTATAAAAAAATATATTTACTTTACATTATAATATATTTGTAATCGTCATTTGATTTAACTATAGGCAAAGATGAAACATTTCAGTACCTTTTTCTCCTATGTTCGTCAAACCAAATACTTTTTTTTATTTAAGCTTTAGTGCTATTAAAAAAATGGACATATGAATAGAAAAAATATTCGAAACATATAATCAAATAATTTTATTAAGGTATCAATTTAATTTAAAGTAAAAACACCGTATAGTTATATATTATACACCGTGTATATTGAAAAGAAATGAATATTACTTATGTATGTACCTAAAAGTAAGCTATCATATAAATAAATAATAAAAAAAAAACAAAGTAAAATTAATTTCATTCTATAAATGCAATAGGTAGTTAATATCATCTTTATATGCAATAAATATTGTAATTAAATAATTATCGAGATATAACTCGTAATTAGACGTCGTTAAATAGCCAAGACAATGTAATTTTCAGTCATTTGCAGTCTTTATAGTCTGTAGTTATGTCTTGCAATTATTTCAAACAAGTTTACCTTAATTAACAATTCAATACATACATATTCTTCTACGAGTTACTGCTGAAATGATATATGAAAATATTGACTAGCTGTTGACCGCTGCTTTGCCTACGTGTAAGGTTAATTGTTACATACCCTTCGTTTGAGCACCCAAATAGTGCTCAAACTTGCCTTAGCAATTGCAATATTAATTATTATGAGATATCTGATTATATGGATAGAATATTTTTAAGATCTTATTTTAAGTATAATAATTAATAATCTAGCTTGGTTATTAAATTTCTTACACCGCTAATGTCTAAGGGTACACTTACAATCACGTGGCCTATTTGTCTATGCGCCTACCTATAACTTAAAAAATACATAATATGATACGCTCCTTTCGCTGTGTAAGCATAGTTTTGATATATTTTATTGCATTAAGGGGTAGTTGGGACAACTTCCGCCTAATTCGCTCATTTTTAAAAAGTTTTTTAAGTGTCTTTCTCTATTCGATAGAAGCAGTTTTATTATCTTGTATTGCCTGGAGAACAAAATCAATAAAAAAGTAGTCAAATCATTCAGAAATTAACACGATCTTACTCCAACGCTCTTTGATTAATTTTACACCAGAGTTGTCTCCATTAAATAATTTAATATAGGTTCCTGTTATTAGAATGAATTATTATACTCTCGATCTACTTCGAAACGTGTGTCGACATCTAGTTGGTAAACGTTGAACTATTCGCTGGCTGCCTCGTAACTACAGAGAACCGACTCTATATTTATCTAAGTTATAATTTGCGGTGAATCAACTATAAGTGAAAATCATTATCCTCGGTTCAGCTCTTAAAAACTATATGGGCTCTAATAGTATAATTCTAGTTATTACACTGTTCGATAGGTAACAGGGTCGTATTACAGATATATAAATTTAAAATGTTTTTATTTTTTAATAGTAATCACATCTCCGATAACGGTATCTCCACGTTTTTGAAAATGAATATATTAATTTTGATGTAAGATTAATTATGAGATACAACTTTATATAATTTTTGAGGATATCGTAAATGTCATTTTTTTTATCTAAATAATTTTAATTCAAGTGTCACGTCTACATATTTAATTTTTATAAAAGAACTCCGTGATATCAGAGCTGAATTTTAAAACCAATAATATAAGCGAAATTATTTATTTCTCTGTTACTTCAGTCCAACCCTGTCTCAGCCACGGTCCTCTGCCCTTCAATATCATAATGACCGGTACCAACGAGGCGCCAACTCCGGTTTTCGTCTTCGACCAAATAATATATAATTTGACGAAACCACCGACGTACAATCGTAATGGCATTTACAAACTAAATAGCACTATTCGAAGGCTGCGGTCGGCATGCACACAGGGCTAATTTACAATATTTAAAGACGGATTGGTAATTCATTTTTCGTTTTATTTTATATATTAGCAAGTGTGAGCTTCACCTGAAGCTAATTGCTATTCGGATAATTCAGACTTGCATGGCAATCTTATCAGTATAATAACATACATTAGTATAATATAAATTATACGTTACATATAGGTACGTTCTATTTAAATAATGTTTTTGTTCAAATATAATTTTGTATCATCAATCGTTATGACTAGTTCAGACTTTGAGTTGAAACTGTAAATTGTGCCATAGAGTTAACCTGACGACTGATCCTAGGGAGGGTAGTGGACTCTTCAATAGGGTTTTTTTTAATGATACAACTCTTTTCACAAGCAAAGTTCGGGTTATTTTAGCTTATTTTGAAGAGTATTCATCACAATCATGAATAACACTTAAAATGTACTTATATTGTGCACAGTATTATGACGTCACGAATAGGATAGGCTCAGCTTGTGTTGCCAACCTAAAGGCACACGACAAGTTTGGTAACTTATTTTATCACGTTAATCTACTGCGGCTGTACTTGTGACAGATTTTTTTCTGACCCACAACGGTATTTGAATAACCTTGTGTTAAGATCTACGATGTCCTATCCGCTATCAGTAGAACCATCTCGACTGAAACTTGAACTGAGTTTTGCGTTTTACAACATTTTGTTATTTCATGTTTTAGGTTGGCAAGCTGGCATATGAACCACCTCATAGCGAGTAGTCACTGCCCACGGACATTTTTCGTACTTTAAGACATAATAACCCTTCCATCGTCTTTACGCCACTAACCTTGGGAATTAAGATGTTAATAGATCCCTTGTGATTAACAATACTGGCTGACCACCTTTCAAACCGTAAAAATACTAAATTGGGTTTATCAATAGAACAATTGGTGAGTGGGTGGCACCTATCCAGATAGACCTACACAAAACCCATAAGCAATGCTAGCAAGCAAGTAATATGCAATGCTAAAAATTAATTTTTATTTTTATATTGCATGAAGTAACTTTAGTCTTATATCCTTTAACAATGCCGACCTATTTTCTGGCTATACACATTAAATGCGGCTAACCAAATTAGAAGCAACCTCCTTGTTCATTCCATCCGCTAACGTATCATTTGTCTAGCCCAGTCATTAGTTGATTATTAACGCAATTCCGACAAATTTACACGTCGAATATGACGGATGGAACTACAATTTGTTGGCGCCAATTTTTTAACTGCCTTTAGTTTAGTTACTAAATTACGTTACCTGTTCAATGTTTAATGGTTACTTCCTGGGTGGCCGCATTTATGAATGGTTCGTGTAATAATGGATAATTAAAGGTGTGAGTCAATAAGGGATTCCATTGTTATAAATTTAAGCAAAAAGGTTTGTTTTAAAAATGTATTTTTAATATTCACAAAAATGATTATTTTTAAAAACTTAAATAAGGTTTTACAGACAATAAACATCATATATCAAGATAATGCAAGCTTAAATTTTTTAAGGGAATTATTAGTCTTATCCGGGTTTTACAAATAAAAAACCTTAGCTGTGGATACATTAAAGGCTTATGGACTTAAATATTCGAGGGTTTTTAAGTTTTTAAGTAATTTCTACAAAGATAGTGAAATATCTGTCAAGATATAATAATTTAATTGCGACACCAATCAAATCAGAAGGCTGAATGACAATAACCATTGTCATTAGCGCTATATAAAAAAAAAAAATCTTCCTTACACCAACACTGACTATAAGATCTAATATAACCATTCAATTGAAGGTAGCTAAACTCAGTAACGCTTTATAGAAGGTATTTGTAGTAGAGTTATAAACTAGGATGAATGTTATATATTGTTTTTAAATGTATTTTTTTATAATGAATATTAATCGACCATATTTCGACCGACATAAAGATCTTTAAAATTAATATTTTTTAAATTTCGAATTAATTGGTTCGATTGGAAAATATATTAAAGTATTTATAATTACAGTTTTTTTTATATAAAAATGGCTAAGTTCTTTTGTATCGCTATTTATATGTAGATATTTCTTTGAAAACTTTATCTTATAATTGTTCTTATATTTAAATAATATTTATATACTTGAAATAAATATTAAATAAAATAAATAAATAAATATAATAAATATAATTTTATTTAATATAATTTTATACATATTTATTCTTGAATTAATTTATTTAACTACATACACTGGCTCACTTCAAACGGGAACACAAAAAGAAAAAGTCAATTGCTGTTTGGCGGTAGCATATGTATTGAGTGGTTGGTACCTACATAGACGGGCTTGTACAAAGCCCTAAATATACACTACCTACACTAATACTTAGACTTAATACACACAAATATACATCATATATAATACTTATTTTAAAATAGGTACTACGTTTATAAAATTAATAGGAAATAAATTAAACTACAATTAAATCCTTAAACAAATTCAGAGTGAAATTAATCAGAACACTCATTTTGTCAATGCCATCTTCACACCGAGCGCATTCAATAGGGAAATTTTTATCAACAAATGAAAGATCAAAGACCCCTCTATATCCATTCACAATACAATACTTGGAGCGAACAATAAATTTAATTAAAATTCAATAACAGACGAGCGTTCTTCACAAGATTGTCCGTGAACATCCAATATAGAATTATCTTGACTAATAAACGCTTACAACACAAAGCTCGCCTTCAGTGACAACGTTGTAGTTTTAAAGTTTTAAGGGCTCAATAGCGCAATGGTTTACAGGCCGCCTAGTGATGTTAAAAGACGCAGATTGAAGGGGTTAAGAGAAATATTCGTAACTTCTTCAATACAGGCATTTCCAATATTAGTTAAAAAACATTAAATAAATAAAATTATTTGTTTTAAGGGCATTGTAATGCATACCAGGTGTTATCTAGTAAATTATATCTAAAAACACCTTGTAAATATTTCACTGCGTGTTTATGGTGCTTATTCCATCACGCTGTTCCAATGCGCATCGATGGAGACACTAGACATTTTATAAATTTTTATCCAAAAAATGGTGGCTTCCTTACTATGTTTTCCCTTACCATCACGAGTACGATATGAATTAGAATCACAAATTCATGAAAATTCAGTCATCCATGAGTTTTAGCACATCTCCGTTTATATATCAGATTTTCTAATTTATAAATTTTACATTAACAGCCTGTCAATTTCCCACTGCTGGGCTAAGGCCTCCTCTCCCTTTGAGGAGAAGGTTTGGAGTATATTCCACCACGCTGCTCCAATGCAAGTTGGTGGAATACACATGTGGCAGAATTTCGTTGAAATTAGACACATGCAGGTTTCCTCACGATCTTTTCCTTCACCGCCGAGCACGAGATGAATTATAAATACAAATTAAGAACATGAAAACCAGGGGTTTGAAGCCGAAATCATCGGTTAAGATGCACGCGTTCTAACCACTGGGCCATCTCGGCTCTTATAAATTTTACTTACTTCTATTAATATATTAACTCATTAACCAAATCAACGATTAACCCCTGCTATTAATCCGCCCACGACAAAGTGAAACTCGCCGATGTAAATTGCTAGGCTACACTACAAGTGCCCAATTATCTCTGATTGAAATAATAATACGGCGCATTCGCAGTCTGAATACAAAATCCACCGAAGGCGGAATACAGGAATGTCACTTTTTATAGACTCCCACCCGTGAAGTTTGATGCGGTCGGAGTCGACATATCTGGACGTGCCGACGGCTCTGTCGGCGAAATCCCGAAATATTTTCGTCATGTTTTGCGCGATATATATTCAGTCTGGTCTTTTCGTAAAATCGATTCGTCGGAATCGGACGGTGTTTTGGTAAGGCATTCGGGTATATCTTGTCTATTTCTTTTGTCTCAATCATTTGTTGCCAGACGTTTGGATTTATTGGAGTCGGTCCGTGTGTTATGTAAAGTGCTCGCTGCCATTTTAAATTCCAGTAATCGTTGAGATTTTCGAACGAGCATCAATCGTCTTTAATTATAATGGATTAGTATATGTGTTTATAAACACATTTTAGTTTTATTTATTAGGAAACTGATCTTTATAATTTTAAGAAAATCAATAACAATAAAACCTCTTTTGTCTCTGCATTCTCTTTGGTCTTCAATAATTTTATTTCGTGAGTTAACACCTTACACCATATCAAATTTTATCAACATTTACCTTCTTCTCACCTCTTATAGAGGTTACCTCTTAAACTTTGATTGTGATTGATAGGACTTTGTGCAAATCCGAATGGGGTACCTGCTCATCATATATTCTATCGCCAAAGAGCAATACTTAGTATTCTTGTGTTCCAGTTAGTAGGGTGAACCAGTGCACACACAGGCACAAGAGATATAACATCTTATAGTGCACTTATCTATGGGCGATGACCACTTACCATCAGGTAGCATATTTACTGGTTCGCATAGCTAATTGCACAAAGCGTTGTCTGTGCACGCTGGTATCCCCATCATATCTCTTCACTTGATGAATACAGCAAATGATCTGAAAATTCAATAGCGCTTCAGGGCTTAGACAGACAAGAACTTGCAATCTCCACTTAAAATCTACATGCTCAACCTACCCATTAGGTCCTTCATCCCGCCTTATACTCCTGTTACTATAAGTGTGAACTGTTATTTATTAAATAGTTCGAATTTCAAAATAAAAAGTATTCAACTTATTTATTAAAAACAAAGATCGATTCGTCAAAGAAAATAATCTGCCCTTAAAACGAAAAACGAAAGTCAGCTGGTTCCTTGTTTAATTTATTAATAGTTTATATTTTTTAACTGAATAAAAAATTGCATTATACATATTATTACTAACAACATAATAACACTTTTATTTTGTTTAGTTATTTTAGTTTTAAAGGCGTCAACAAACAATTTTTTCACCAAAACGACTTAACAGTTGCAACCTTTTCTTTTATAACAGACAAACTTTTACACTTATGACGTTATTGCAATATTAAACAGATGCTCTTGTAGTACGTAAGTGTGGTTCATGATAAACATCAAAAGCTTGCCGACAATCGATACGGATTTCGTATTCGTGGCGGATGCAAATACGATTGCATTAGCATGTATATTTCATAGCGTTCTGAGCTGCACTTTAATTAGTCTAGAGTTGAGACCGCCCACAGAGCCTAGTATTAAGTTATATAGGTAACTGGTTGGTATAATTGTATGAAGAATTGTACTGAATAATAAAAATAAATGACACTAAAATGCAGACTCAGATAAGAAGATTATGAAAATATTGATGTATTTCTAATATAATTTTTACAAAGTATATTTTATTATTCTTGTTTTGTATAGCAGATAAATGTTTGACTGTTTGAAAGTAAAAAAAAAAATTTGGAATACATTTTACACTACCTTTCACCACAGTATAATAAATACACCAAAGACCAATTATAATTTGCATAGGAATTACTAATCCGTATCCGATTCGTATCCGATTTTGATACTACCTAGATATATGATCGTGTAGGCTCAATCATGTAGAACAACACTACACAAAAATGTAAAGTAGACCAAAAAATACATACAAATTAAGGGTATCAATTTGTCTTGTACAGGCTGGAGTAAATTTTTTTTCTAAAACGATAAATGTAGGTAATCATAAAATTAGTTAATTTGCAAAATATATTAATTAAATCTTTTTCGTAAATCAATCTGTCTATTTATGAAAACAGGATGAAAATTCCCACAGTAGTTTTGATAATATATAGCGACAAAAAATTAATACATAAATATATAATATTATGTAATACATATATTTTTAAATCGGTTTTTAAAATGCGAGTGAACGACACTGAAGGTAAACAGATATATTTTATATAAATAAGTTAATTTCAATATTAAGCAAGAATAAATCAATAGTAAATCAAATCATATAACAAATAATTCCTAAACAATCTGTATTGAAATATTTGCTTGTCGAAATTATAAATTCAAAGCTTTTCCAATTAAAACCGAACAGAAACACATTTATCTTCATCACGAATGCGGTATTAGCATCAGCTCAATATCCAGCGAAAAAACCTCCCGCGCCAAGCCTTACATTGTGTGCAAAGTGTGCTATAAATGACCTCTTAACTCTTAACACACGCTCAAAATTCAACTTTATTGACTGCAAGATAAAATCTGCTTTACCTCAATTCTCCATACAATTGAACTGTTGATGAAATGCACAGAAATATGAACTTTATGTGTTTGATATTACGTCTGTTTTAGGTTAACGGCTATATATTTAAGGCGAATATTCAAGGGCTAGCGTTTGAAAAAGTATTATCAATCATCTGTGACGATGATGAACGACAGTGAGGCGTAAAGGTGGATGCAGATGGGTGAGTGAGTGAGTTAAGTTTATTAAGTTAGCGATGTAAGATTTAAGGATATACATATTTATGGTCATATTTTATGCTGTGAAGTTTATTATGACATACTTTGATACAGATCGTTTCAAATCGGACCAGTCATATGTTAAGCAACTAAAATTATTTGGAGAAATACGGGAAAAATTGAGTGATATCAATAATTGTTTTAAATATAGAGCATCAAATACAATATTGATTAATTAATTATTATTCTTATTGTTGAGTTTCAATAAACATTGTGTAGTGAACATCAGATTAAAAAAAGCCAAACACGACACTAATAACGCCAAGTCGAATGGCGTAAATACACATACAAATGTTCAGTTAAAATATGGACAAGACATGTTTTTTTATGATATAGGTTGGCGGACGAGCAAGTGGTCCACCTGATGGTAAGTGGTCATTCCTATTATCGCAAATGCGCCACCAACCTTGGGAACTAAGATGTTATGTCCCTTGTGCCGTGTGTAAGTGTAGTTACACTGGCTCACTTATCCTTCAAACCGGGACACAACAATACTGAGTACTGCTGTTGGACAGTAAAATAACTGATGAGTGGGTGGTACCTACCCAGACGGGCTTGCACAAAGAAACATGTGTGATATAAATACAAAAATAATTATGAAAATTAAATTAACATTGGATGTGATGTGAAAAATTAAGCACCGCTCAGTTCTATGTTCAGCATGAAACGCAGATTTCCAGTGCTAGACAGACGTCAGAAGGAATAGTGACAGTAACAATTTATAACATTAAATTGAATGGTGTTTTAACGTTATGAGATAGAAATTAATGACTTGCTCCCGGACTAAAAGATAAGAAACAAGTTTTATCATTTGATTAGTGAACTCAACTTTAAAATCGCTAATAAGAAGCGAATTTAATAAAATAACATAAAAAATTTACGATGAAAATACATAAAAATAAAAATTTGCTGATAAAGTTTCGTAGTCATCGAACGAAAAATGTTAATGAATTAACATTTAAATAATGATGTTTCGTTACAAAATTCTTAAAAGTAAAACCCGAAAAGAAATCGGTTTCGTCTAAAGTTGCATATTCACTTGTCGAAATCGAACGCGTCTTACGCACAATACACACAACAATGAACTAATTATAAGACTTACTTTATACTTTTATATGTACATGGTTTTATGTAAATAAATTTAAATCGTAAATAATTTAAATTAATTAATAATTTTTCATTAACATCATAACCAAGAACAGTTCTTAATAGTCCTTTTATGAGTATATACTATCTCAAGTAATAGAAAAGAAATATTACAAACTTCGTATTTAAGTAAACTTATTATTATTAAAGTAAAAACCAACACAAAATAAGACCCAAATGCAAATTAATGTCGGTACTTATACTAATCATTTAACAGTTGGTCATTTTACAAGAATATATTATTAGATTTAAACGATAAAATGACAACAATTAGTTATACTTTTTTATCAATTTCGCATTATATACCGATCATTATAGTTAAATAAATACTACCAAACCAATACAAGACCCCAAGTTAATTAATTTCAGCGTTTACGCTGACCAATGAACATTCTCCTTTTGAATACCTTTTACTTAAACGTCAAAGCGCCGCCGACGTGTCAAGTGATCGATAAAATTTCAACTTGCCGCCAAATGAGATAAGTGAAGTGCCCTTACAAAATTTAACGGACGATAAAATATCTTTTACGACCAGCCTAATTTATATGTTTCCGCTTGTATTGAGATTCAGTTTTTTATGTTTTTCGATTAATCGCTTTGATTTTTTATAGATTTAAATTAATTGTTTCTTAATGTGAACCTTCATGGATTCAGACATTTATATACATAATATTTTAATGTGAAACATTTACTGACGCTCCTTGAGGCTATCGACTTATATGTCATGACGGAAATCTTTTAAGTCCAAGTTTCGTTCGCCAGTTCCTCTCAGATCGGAGGTGTTTATTCCAGTAAGCGGTACATTTTTTCTTTTTTTTATGGCATTGATAGACCAAATGGACCACGTGATGGTAAATTGTCACCACTGCCCATACAAATTTGGGCCGTATGAAATTTTAATAATTTATTATATGTATAACCACGCGGCACATGTCTTGGGAATAAATTAAACTTATTTTTTTTTTTATATCGTTTTATAATAAATTTTAACTGAGAAGATGTTATAAAAAAATAAAATTATAGATATAGATAATATATTATAAAACACGTTTATTATATAGTTTTAGTTCAATAACATACATCCGAGATTTGTAAAGATAATCAAATGATTCCAAAATTAAATGTCTACACATCGAGTTACTCGTATGCTCGTGACTAAAGGAATTATTAAAGGCAAAATATTTAAAAACCATATTAAAACTACATATTTTAAAGCTGGATGTTAAATGATAACTATATAATTACGATATTAAAGCGAAAGGCGAAATTTAGAGTAAATGTTTTAATAATAAATTTATGTTCAACGATAAACCGTGGAGTGAGGCAATTAAATCGTATACTGAAGCTGTGCTTAAATTTACTTAATTCAACTGCTTTCAGTGAATCTAAATTGCTTGAAAATATATATTTAAATCGAAAATATTTTGTTTATTAGAATATAGACTAAACCTAGTCCTATCTTTTGGTTTTACGAGGAGGAAATGCATTTACACATGTTGCCCGGTCGGGGGACCGGGACAGGTATGAGGGACTCAACCGGAGCCATGAGGGCCCCGTTCCAGGGTTTAATGCCCTGTCCTACCCACTAAAACCTCCTTAAGTTTCCACCATGCCGCCGAGTGGTGAGGCTACGGGAATGCTCGTGGCTTACAACCGCGGCCCTACCAGCCGCCGTAAGGCGACTGTATTCGGGAAAGCGCGCCTAGGGCGCGCCCCCCTCCTCTGCCTCCGTGTCGGAATGTGACGAACTCCGCCGAGTCCACCGAGTCAGCTGACGCCCTGCGGTAGATAAGATGACTA
Organism: Vanessa tameamea; assembly: GCF_037043105.1. Lineage (NCBI taxonomy): Eukaryota > Metazoa > Arthropoda > Insecta > Lepidoptera > Nymphalidae > Vanessa > Vanessa tameamea. The sequence continues at coordinate 2,849,894 of NC_087315.1, read as the reverse complement.
GCTCCACCGCTGACAACCGGTTTAAAATACCTTGGAGGCTCGAGTAACGGGCCCTCCCCCCTTCTAGCCAACGAGGCCACTCACACGGTCCACTCTGCCCACCAAAGACGAACCAGGAGCGGAGAACCAGGGTGCACCAGGAGGTGACTGACATGCACCCTGACTAAACCTAGTCCATTTCAACCCCAAAAAGACGCAAGTTTGCGCGTTAACCGCTAAAAAATCACCATATGTCGAATCTCCACGATTTGAGAACATTCCGATAGCCGCCACAGCTAGTATCGGAATACTTGGCGTTGATGTTTCGAGCCTCGTTCAGTTCTATGGTCAAATGGAATCAAAACTGCCAAATTGACATCAAAAAAGCTCGGTGTGCTCAGGTCACAAGGGTAATTCTACTGTTTTTTTTACTTTAATATAATGTTAGAATAATGATGGAAATAATGGAAATAATGGCCAAAGGCGAACACGTTCTTTTGTTTATTTAACGTGTTTATATCACAGTATACGATACAAATCAATGGTATGGTACATTTTGGTGGCGAATTGGAGATGGTTGGTATTTTTTGCAGTGCCAATGTACGAGTATGTGTATGTTATTGACCAATTCCCAAAAGGTGAGCCATTTGCTAATTCGTAAAAGCGTATATACAAAAATATAAAGAAAAAAGTGAACAAATGGCCTATATGTATTTCCCTCAAATATAATATAAAATAAATTTAAGTAAGCTTTAGATTTTTTGTTTGTAAATAAGTATTAAATATAGGTATACATTGAGCTAAAATATTCGTTATATTTTTAGCTTCCCTGTTAATATAAGAATTTTGAGCATGATAAGTCTTTGCTTAAGGAATTTAAAATAAAGGTGAATATCTTCGAGCCATTACGTGGGCAGATAAAAGAAAATTTACTGAAAAGAAAAAGTTTTTTTTTTAATATCTTGAACAAAATATTTCGCTTAGAGAACTTCACTGATTTTCAAAAGCTTTTTTCCCTAAAAATTAAACGTTAAAGCAGTTAATGATTAAAAACTCTTAGAGAGAATGATTCATTGACATTGTCATTAATTTCTTATTAAATCAAGATGTGTTTATACCAATACATATTTTGCTCTAAATTTGTATCAGCTGATATGCAAAATGCCGATAAATTTCTCATTAAAGACGAAATATAAAGCAATCTCTGCCTAGCACGATAACAATGATTTTCCATCAAATTCAAAAAAATATCGTGTCATTATAAGACCACCCAATGACATAATTCTGCGGCTTAGCGTACAATGACTCTGCAAATATCATTGAAACAATTTAACCAATTGCTAACGTTCGGTAGCCACTCAAAACATACTTACATTACCATGTTTTTTTAAATCATTGTTTCTTAAAATAGAACCTTATACCCAAATAAAAACATCTTACATTGATAATTAAGTTCTACATCTTAAGAGATAAGGTTGAATTTTAAACAACGGCATTGATTTTAAAGCTATTTGAAGGATCGTTCAAATCGTAGGCGAAACGCAAACAGTAGCTGGCCACCCGCGGGTTTTCAAAATTGTTGGTCTCGAGTGTGAACTGTGTAAACACGATTAGTCCGAGCGAGTCGACTCGATGATCGATCATACAAAACCACTCGATTGTAATGTTTGCTTTGCTTAGTGATGTGCTGGACAAGTGTTGTAATTCTCTTAAAAATATGACAATGATTTTAAACATAATTATTAAAGAACACTTTAGTTCATACATTTTTATCAGACATAAATAACTTAACAAAAATAATTCAACTAATATTTTTCTCAATTAAAGTAGTAAATTTATATTTTATTCATTTTATTTTTCACTATAATTTAGAGACTTTAATGAAATTTAAGCTACAATAGGCTTAGAATATAGATTCTATCAATATGAACTGACAATAAATCAGTAGTTACTTTCGTTCTTAAAATAAATACATACTCACCTATTCAATATAAGCATATTTAAGTACACGTCATACAAACAACACTTCTTAAGTAAACGTCTTTATACCTATATACAAATAAACTCGACCTTGAAATTCTCAAGACGACCAAAGGAACTTAACCTAAAAATGTGTGCCGTTAAATACATAGTCATGATTTTAATAAATAAAGTATTGAAAATATCTTCACATACACAAGATACACATTTCTACGGCTGTCCATCAACAATAGTTTAGAATTATACTGTTCGTATTAACAATGGTATTTGTTCGGCTTGTCATAACAAAAAGCTACCGTGACGCAGGCGAGCAACTAGCACAAGCATACTTCGCTATACAAACACTGCACGGCGTTCAAGACCAAAATGTTGTCAATGTCATAATCACTTAATAAATAATGTTGATTTAACGATATCTTATAATCCACTCATGTAAAGAAAAAACATTTCAATTTTTTTTCACTTAAGACCTTTGCGACATTGTCTAATTAAATAACAGATGGTCGCCTATTGACAACTTTAATGATTGATCGTTACAAAATATTTCATAACACAACATACGTTTAGAGGAAATATTTCAGTGAACTTAGTGAGTACTAAATTGTCTTTTTATAGCATACTAAAGCAGACGGACAAATGAGCCAACTGATGCAAAGTGGAAATTTTAACCACTCCTTACATCACTTCAATCCCACAAACGTTGGGAACTGAGATATTACGTTCCTTGTTGAAGTTAAACTGGCTCACTCACCCTTAGAACCGGAACACAACAATACTAATTATTGCATCTTGGCGGTTGAATATATCGACACCAGCAATTTATGCTAAGCTAACTCTTAAATGTTTACTTTCAGTATAGGCGTGTTAAGAAAGAACCGTGATAAATTTGTATGTGTGTGCGTGGTACCTACTTACCCATAAATAAATAAATAAAATAAATTCCGTTGAAATATAAACTTTTGGAAAGTATAACTTGATTTAATCTTCTTTTTGTCTACATAAAATATATATTATGAAAATATTTGGTTATGTGTTTTATGATAAAAATTTAAAAGTCTGATATACATTGACGCCATAATGGCCCAATAATATCACTGGCATTGTACCAGTTCTTCACCAGTGTACCACTTCTATATTATAATATACATTTGTATCAAACGTTAAAACATATAATTTTCAGTTTCATATCAATTGTTCACTAAATTGTCATGTTCGCCAAATTTCATTTTAATAAATCGATAATACTATCAGCAAAGTGTCACAATAAATTGGTAATAAAATCTAGCGAGTTTAAAAACTATGAAACATAAATTAACATCTCTGTATGTAACCCAGCATTCACGATCATAGTATGTTAAATCTGATTTACAATTATACACTTGTAGAAAATATAATAACATTCATGAAAATATCAACAAACGTGTTAAAATAAAATGGTTATAAGAAAATCGGTCGGATTGAATAACAATAAAAGTAAACGATTTTTTATTGGTGCTTTCAAACTAAAGAACAATTTGAAACAAACACTTCTCATATAGGTATCGTAGAAGGTACCCGACCGAAGATAATCTTGCAATAAAATTCAACAGATAATAATTACGATTTTACTGTAATAAAACTTGAAAAACTCGGAAATATTCAACGACTGTTAACCTTCGAGATACAATTCCGTTCATACAAAAAATATCGCAATTTTTTATAAATATTTAGTCTTATAATCTTCCAATAAATTCCAGTAGTATCGTTAGAAATATTTTTTATTTTACAATCATAAAAAAAAAGTTTATTTAATATCGCGTTGCTTCACTGTTTTTTTGCCATATTATTAATGTACTAAGAATGAAATTACATTAAAAATAAACATCTCCTTTTAAAAGCTTTACAGACACAAAGTTCGAACTCGCAATCGATTCAAAATCTAATTACTCGCTCCCTAATAATCGTCAATGCGATAATATCGTTATTTTTATTTCATCAACGCATACCGGTATCCAATTACGTATAGAGCGAATAATCGATCCACGAACAAAGAAACATCGATTTCTTTTATCTGTCAATCAAAAGCATCGATTGTGATCCAATCGACTCGTCTACACATTTAATTTTACAGCTTCTAAACATAATTGAATAATTTTTTCATCCTTATTGTAAAGTAATAGAGTTTACAATACAATAATTAAATGTTTTATAATTATATTACGTTTGTATATTGTAACAGCAATGTCGCGCTGTGATTGATTGACGGTAGAACGATAATTTTCTTTGTGGCTTAAGCGCTACCGGCGTAGTGACGGTACCACAATGGTGGTATGTTTTATATAAAAAGGTTAAGTTCGAATCGGATCGATTTATTATATGATTATGATAAAAATTATATATTACTAATTTAATTATACTGAGTTTTAGAGCAAATTAAATTACGGTTGCTTATAGGATAATATTGAAACTACTACAACGACGACATAACAACATAATTCCCAAGGTTGGTGATGAGTTGACAATGTAAGGGATGATTAATTCTTACAGTGCCAGTGTCAATGGACAGTGGTGATATGCTAGTCTACCTATCCAACATAAATTATAATATATAAAAACGTAAGTCAAGAGGCTATCTATCTTTAAAGATAATAGCTTAATAATAATAGCTCCCGAAATACTTTTGTAACGAATACTTTAACATTACATTAGCGTATCTGAAGTCGGCCCCTGTCAATGCTATCTCGAACATCTTGCCCGTCAAAAGTATATCATTGTGACTGTACCAACCATCAGATAATCGTGTACGGACAGCAAGAAAAGTGTTTCATTTTATACAATCAATTTTAAGTTATACAAGTCATAAAATTACTTTGGATTAGTCTGCGGAAGTAAAAATTAATTTAGGTTTAAAATGATTCTATAGTAAAATTATAGTGGGTACAGTCAAAAATTCAATTCAACGTTGTGTTCGTAAAATATATGCTATCGAATGTCGTTAGAATATCTAGATAAGCATAAGCACATTGAAATTATTAGTAAATAATGCACAAAATTCTTAAAACTCGTAGCAAATCACTATTGTTCTCTCAAATAAATGTGTAAAGGTAAAATTAGAACCGAGTTTTGTATTTATATTTTTAAATAAATTCAATTATTATTCATTTAGAATACGACTAAATTGTCTAATAAGTTCTCTGTAATAGATGAAATAAAATTATAACACTTAAAATAATAACAAAATACAGTACCATTACATTTGATATACGACAAAAAATATTTGCGTCGTTTTTAATTATAAAAAAAAATATTAATTTCAATTTAATTCTTCTTTTGACGTTACATCTGACAATCGGCTACCGGATGAAACATAACGAATCACCCGCTTTAATCATAATGAACTTAATAAATGATCAAGTTTTATCACAGCGAGCTGTCGTGGTACGTTTTTATCAATTTCCAAACCCACAGCTGACAATCAAACCGGACTCGGGTTGGCATTGCGGGCTACTGTGAAATTTTATCATTAATCTGAACTAATTTATCAATTGTAATTGTTAGTTTCTTATCGGTTTTATAGTTTTAATGATGAGGAATTGAAACTCTAGATATATTTCTAGGCACTAAGTGTAGTTAAAGATTAGAGGAACTAGATCACTTTGGTTATTAGAGGTGTTACGTAGTAACAACTCCAGAAATTTATATCTTTACTAATCAATTTATCGCTTGTTTAAAAGATTTTTCAATTATTATTATTATTGCATTTTGAGAAGAGGAGAGATCTTTACATAGTATTCACTGCATTAAATTTGAAGTATTTTGTATTTAATCTTAGATCTTTTAAGGCCGTTTAAGTTGAAGACAAGTCATACTCTGCCGTTTGTTTTGACCCAAGATGTTCCTCTGGAAAAGCGGAAGGTAGTTCCGGACTACTCTAAACGAAATACAAATATATAAAAGTATACAAATCTATACAAAGTAGATTGATACTGGTTCTTTGGTTCTATCTATGCTGAAACAAACAAGCAGCGTAAAATGTCGTCATTGTGTCCAATCCAATCATTAGTTGTGGCGTTAATATTAGGAACAATTGTCATGAATGGCAGTGTAAAATCGATTTCAAAATGTGTAAACTCCTCTACTCTAAGGAAAATTTTGCTTAAAATCCTTGACACTCCTTATGATATAATAGATATCACATTTTTTTAATTTAACAATATCGTACGCATTTTATGTTAAAACATCCTTAAACATATCACATAATTTTGTTCTCACCTTAAGAGAAATAAATTAGCAATACACCTAACAAAAACGACTAACAATACAACCCAAATGAGAGTGAAAAAATGCAAATTACATGCTTTATAACTCATTGAAATTTAATAATCAAAATGATAAAACAAATTTAACTAGCTCGTTTAGAATATTAAAATTTACTTTATTTTCGACGCTATATATCCACGGGCAAACATGCACGTTCGTTAACGTGCAATATTTTATTATAATCCTGCGCATAAATCACGCTTTAGATCCGATGCGCAGGAGTCACTTACGCATTTATCGTGCTATTTAAACCGATTCGATCTAAATCATCCGATTTTATTTATGGTAGATTTACTTTCAACGTTCGTACATATTTTCTATATTTATTTATTTATGTCAATCAATTTATATTGTCTGTGAGTATAATTTACACGAAGTGTATTTGTGAGTGTAATTTTTTAAATTATACATATGAATTGCCAATATTTTTAAACAATTGTTCTTTCATTCATTCAGCCTTTTCGTCTAAAAATAATAGTTATTTATTTATACGAGTACTCTTCATAGTAAGTAAGTAATTGATAGTTTTTGTGTCGTAAAAGAAAATAAACCTGAAGTAGTAAAATAACGGCCAGTAAATGCGCCGTTGCTGGGCTAAGACCTCTTCTCCTTTTTGGAGAGTAGTTTTGAAGCCTATTCCAACGCAATGCTCATGCGGGGTATTGGAAACACATGTGTCAGAATGTCATTGAAATTAGACACATGCAGGTTTCCTCGCGATGTTTTCCTTCACCGCCGAGCACGAGATGAATTATAAACACAAATTAAGCACATGAAAATTTAGTGGTGCTTATTTGGGTTTGAACCCGCAATCATCGGTTAAAATGCATGCGTCCTAACCAATCTTCATCTCGGAATTTCCACGGATAATATTCGAATTCAATCAAAACTAGTTATATTTAAAAACGACAGACATCTCAATGACATACATATCTCTATTTTTAGTATCAGTAAATTAAAGTAACCAACCTATAAACCGAATACCAAGCTAGACCACAAGAGAATACGTCAATGTCAGCGCATAAAACAAACGGTGACAGCGACGGAGCCGCCGTCAATACAGCCTTAAAAAGAAACAAGATTTATTTCTTATTCAATTTAAAACCTCCGTCAAACTCCACGATGTGATGTGTAGACCCAGCTTTATTGCGATGGCTCGCAAAAATGACTATACAAGAATTGACAGGCAGGATATAGCTTGGCGGACCGAATCCGTCATTCACAACAGACTTACTCTGAGTACGACTCTTTGTACGATATGATTTCGACTATATCAGTTTATTCGAAACTAGCCTTAAATTCTCGAAAACAAGCCCTTAAACAAAAATAACAAAGATTGTTAAATTATAAATTTTCATATATTAAGACTAGTGACAATTGATGTGGTTCAATTATTCTCTTGAGCAGATTGGTTTGGATGACCAAACTCGTTATGCAAACAATCGAACCACAGGACACGAAATATTATACTTTACATTTAGTGGTAGAGTAATCTGTTAACCGTCTAGTTAGGTAAATATATTAAGTACTAATCCTTTATCAGTTATTTTCCCACTCAACCTATTTACGGTTTGAAAGGTGCTCTTTGTAGCGTAGTTACAGACCTAAGGGACACAGCAGATATTTGCCATAGTAAGTTGGGCATTGGCACAAAGCATTGTGTCCAGTTGCCGTTATATTTGCTATTTTTAAATAATAAAAAAAAAAAAGAATTCAGACCATAAAACGCTTTTAAAGCAAGAGTAATTTAAAAATGTTGATGTTTTCTAATCACGGTAATTTGTTACTTGTACAAAAAGTAAGTTTCTTGATACTTTTGTCATTGTTACCCCTATGTCCAAGAAGTTGTGTTTCGTTAAACTGCTATTTGAGTAACAGAAATAGTTACAAATACCCACGCTTCTAAAGTTCAGATTTATTAAAGTTTGATGAAATAATTGAGATTCTGTATATTCCGAAAAATATATTACATCTCTCTCTCGTTATCTTTGAGAATAAAGTAAAGCCATCGCTTCTCAAACTTTTTGTTTACAACAACTGGTTAATCTAAAAAATTGAGAACGTCTTTAAAGGAAAATATATTGTAGTGAGTATCATTTATATTATTCCAGTCGCTGTGCAATTCTGAAAGTGATGAATTGTACGTTTTGGATATAAATTACTGTAATTCTTCTTTTTTCCCTCTGTGTTTCAATTGTGTTGCATGTATTATCATTTATAAAAGCTCTAACAACTTGAACTTTACATACATGTACAACATATCACCATTTTTGGAATAATAGCTTAAGACAGACTTATCCAAATTACCTGAAATGATTTTTTATTCACAATATATACCAACAGCAACGAATAGTTACTATTAATTTAAGAACTCACTCTATCTAACTTTAACGATTTGATGCGTGTATCGTATAATATATATATGTGCTTATGTACGATTGACATTATAGATCAATTGAGCGAAAAATATAGCGTGTTTAAAATATTTTACATTATTTTTATCCCGCAGTGCGTAAAACATTATTTTTTGTAAGAACAAACTAATATCGATTGTGGTTGATAGCTTAAAAGTGAGAATGGCTTGTACTTCTAGACTTTTCATTGATAAACAAATAATGTTTTTCAATGAAAAGTAAACCAGTTAACATATTATCACCATTGCATTTCAATACGAAAGAGATTTATTTGGCCATGATTTGTATACAAGGCAAAGTTTACTTAAGTATTTGTTAAAAATTGCAAGACATGATTCGATTTTAGCGATCTGGAACAAGCACCAGACCATCTCACCATGAGGAAAATTAGGTTAGACCTCCTTAGTCAGCAGAAACAAAACTATTCCTGCTACATATTTACTTTTTTCAAAATAATCAATGATAAATTTTACATTAATTATAAGAAATTCTAAACAATTCGCAATCATAGTTTCATTAAAAAAAAAACTTGCATTCGTAATTAAAAACTAAAACGAATTTTTTATATATTGTTAAATAAATTGTATGGTATTGAAAACGTAGCAAAAAATATTTTTAACCCTAAGATACTCGCAATAATATTTCAACGAGTTCGCGAAATTAAGGTTTCAACAAGTACAAAGCACCCAGGAAGCTAATGTAACAGCTGTCAAAAGACTATCGCAGGGTGACCAGCGTTTAATATCACTATCGGTACGTTTAATTTGAATAAATCTTTACTTACGATACGATATCTAAGTCTTCGGTGTAAATCTTAATAAAATAACAGAATGAGTTAAAAAATTATATAAGCATTTATTGCTATGTCAAGGTACAACGTAAAATTACTTTAAGATTCAGACTCGGTTTAGTTCAATTAGTTAGTTTACGTTTGAATGCTGCTTGTTTTTTTATATATCTTTTATAAATATTGATTAATAAAGTAAAAAACTACTTCTCTTTTAAAATTATTTTCTTCGTAACTATTTTCATGCACTGTTATTTACGCTGCTTATTACTATTCCGATGTCTTATGTATGTATATATATCTTATGTATGTATGTATAATATAAATATGTATATTGTTATTCTTAACAATTGTATTTAAAATTACAAATACACCAATATAAAGGGAATACTATTGGGAATCTATGTTAATTTTAAATATTTAATTTACATTTTCCTTAGTAAAATATATCAAAATGTATTTCAAATTGGTGAACATTATGCTAAGTCCTTGTTTCTTCTAAAGCCTGGTCATCGTATCGCAGCAACTTTTTGTCTGTTGTCTGCTACCGCCACCTCTCCACAGACAGACTTGATCTATTCTCCTTCGGGTCCACATTTTTATCTTACAAAGTGCTCAGATAGACACACGGGGAGAACTTTGTGGAAAATTCATCTCTCGCACATCGTAAAATGACTTAACTGCCACTACTATCACCCTTGAAATACAGCCTTAATTTTCAGTAATAGAGTTCAAAGTTTATTAACAATTTATGTTAGATATGACTAACACTATTGTGAAAATTGAGGAGTAGGGTATAAATATATGAAGGTACATTAATCTAAGCAGACGTGCATTCCTTTGTGGGGGGCAGAGTTGAAACGGCGTGAAAATATGACTCGTTATTTATGTCTCACGTCAAGGCTGGGATGAGAATTTGAGAAATCTTCTTTACTTAACCACGTCGAGTTGAGTAAAATGGTTTGTAAGTTATTTATTTGAACACGTGACTTAGTGTTTTCTCTGCGCTTCATATCTTATTAAGATCGAGTCTATGCATATTGGCAATGTTGATAGTAAGTGCATTTTGTAATATTTATATGCCATGTGCTCCGTTTGTTTAAGTCTGAATCAGATCACAATATATTTATTTGGTCGAAATTATTGTTTCTCTAGGATGCGATATAATGTCGTCGATATTTATAAATTCTGACACGAATGACAGATTTTTACTTTATTAATGTTGTAAGGTCTGGATTTTATTAATGGAATTGTTTTATTTTTCTTATTAAACAAAATATATTGTATTAATAATGATTATTGAATGTATATTTTTTTGGCGAACGGAGGGTGATTTTCTCGTATAAATATTGCTTCTGATGGATTTAGAAAATTTCAAACTGATAATTTTAACTGCTTTATAATTAAATAAAAATTACAAACTGTTAATTAAGAAATAACATAGAAAAATAATAATCATATTTTATTTTCCTTTCTTCGATAATATCTAAGTACCCTTAACATAAATTAGTATTAAAAAAATGATGTTAATCACACGAAGACAAATCACGTTCTATGCCCTATTTGTAAGTACACATGACTCTTTTACTCCTATCCGACGAACGTAGCCTTAAGCTGGGAGCACTTTTTCTCACCTCAACCGCTGGATCAACAGCGCTGGAACTTTATGACGTCATTACGTTCACACCCCGCTCTAAGCTACACCACTTTTTCCCAAAATTTATTTGACAATTATTAAGGTGTCCGCATTAAGGCGGCATTATACCGCCCGTTCTAGAGGAAATTCATGTTTTTCTTGGGATGTTTTCGACCGTAAGTCAGGGTAAAGACCAGCACGTGCGAACTATTAGCCTCCCAACTGCGGATTAGAAAATAATTCAGCGCTCTGAATGTTATTATGGAGCTGAGTCGGATTTATTTTATTGCCCCGCGAGATATATGCTGGTCTTTCGGCTTTATCCTCTCTTCCGCAGTTTGTTTATCGAGTGAGCTCGAGATAAACGTGTGTAGCAAATTTTATAGTCGCTCGGGACTGTTTCGGGCTCACAGTTTTCGTATAAATCTTCTTTATGCGCAGTTCTATGTAATTATAGCGTTATTCGCTTGAGTAACCTCCGTCGTTGATGTTATTGAATGTTCCTATAAAATATTATTGATCGTCGTAATAAAATATGGTTTATGTTGCGTGTGCCATTTTTTATTGGCCTCTTTTATGATAGCGTCGTAATTCATTTGTATATCTGTTTTTGCGAGCTCTGTCTATTTCGGTTTTGTATCTATTATTTTTTTATGAATAACCAACGGTATCTACTAGATAATTTATCTTCTCTGTAAATACATATTCTCTCAGCATTAACATTATTAAAGAATAAGGTTATAAATAATAAGAAAATTCAAGAAGTCTCATATACAAAACTCCATTTGAAGGTCATAAAAGTACACTTAATTTTTTGTTATTCAACTTTAACCGTGTAATTCTAAATGGATAACGCTTCCTGGCAACAATTTTTCCATCTTTGCCAGTAATATTTCCTGTTGCCACATTAGTGGCTGTAATTGCCACAGCCAGGTGCTCGTAAATAACGTAAAGTGGCAACGAGGCAATGCTTTGTGTTGTTTTAACTTATTACTGAGTCGGACGTGACTCGGAGCTAATGGCTGCACTGCAGTTTTACGTTTCATGCTAGTTTCACGTTTGTGTTGCCTAAATTATAACACTGTGTGTATCTTATCTATTTACGTCAAAAAATGTACAATAAATAATATTTATATTGATTAAAGTTCATTTGGTACTTGTAAAGTAATATAAATCATGTTATATCGAAGCTAATTTATAATAAAATCAACTATATGAACTGTATTGAGAAAGACCAATAAACTAGTACTAACTATAATATATAAAATTCAAATAACGGTCACTAATCTCGAGACAGTACAGACGCGACAAAAACATAAAAGATTCGCTCGATCAAGTATTCCCAGTTAGCAGGTATCGGGTAATCACGGCGCTACTTTATCAACGCTTGTACCAACAAATGAGTGAAGCGAACGATTTATTGACGCGATAAGCGCTAAGTGCCGCTCGCGCAAATATTTCGAGTCGGCGTCTTCCTCGCGTTAGTTAGCGCTTACTTACATTCGCTTGCGTTTCGCTCGCGTGATACTTGTTCGCTTGTGGTACAAGTACTGGCAGTAGACAATACTTTTTATGTTAAAAATAATTATTATTTATCATTACTTCCTATGACTAATCTGTGTTCGCTATTCGTTATAAAGTATTTTACTAATATTTACTTAATAAAATATATTGTTGCAGTAAAAATAAAAAAAATAACTGTTTAAATTCAAAATAAATTCAGTACCTTATATTTATTAAAGAAATGAATTAAAAACATTGATTTATTTCAGCTTCGGATAAGATAGCTTTATAGTTGATAATTCGGCTCTCGAAAACTGACAACAACAATCCGTATAGACAAACCGATGAGTATACTCTAGACCGATTTCAACGCCAGTCTGATACTAACTGACTGCACGGCAGATTTTATAGTGCAAAAGTATGTACGCAAATACAAGAGCACTCCCTAATCTTCATCCACATACTCTGATGCAATGATTGTTCAGCACGATCAGAAATATTAAGGCGAAGTCCAAAAGTGGGATATCCCTGATCTCCCTCTCAACGAGACATTTGACAAACTGTTAACACACGGATAAAAACAGTCTTCAGTATAATAGTTTGATACTGGCGAAAAATAAAATGACAAATTTTAAAAGCTATAAACTTTTGACAGTTAGAGAAAGGTTCGATTTTTAAAAATCGCTGCAAGTTCAACTCTTGGAAGAGTTACATCGGAGCTGTCAGTCTTTAACTAGGTTGTCTACAATTTACGTTCCGCGTTATTTGACTAGCGCACCTACCAGCTTACTTTATAATACTGTCTGAAGTTAATTTACAACTCACTACAAAGTAAATCATTGGACATAGTTTAACATTTACAAGTTACGTAACGACTTTGTTACTAAATATATTTTAATGTTTTCCGTTATTTTGCTATTGAGTAAGGTTATTTATTATTTCTAATTTGTTTGAACCTGGCGATGTTTTCATCGATAATTTAATTAGAATGTTGTTTTTCAATTACAATCACCGAATTTTGCACTCACGTGATGTATGCAATTTTTTTTTTGATAGCGTACATATATTATGTACTAAGGTTTAAAATTCAGTAGCATTGAATTAAAAACTGTAACAGTAACATATCATTCTTTTATTAAGAATCGTTGGTCTTTTCTAATAATATAAAAGATTTTTTTTTTTTATGTCACAGGTGGCAAACGACCAGGAGGCTCATCTGATGGAAAGTGACTACCACCGCCCATGGACATCTGCAACAAAGGGGGGCTTGCAGGTGCGTTGCCGGCCTTTCAGGAAAGAGTACGCTCTTTTCTCGAAGGTTCCCAAGTCGTATCGGTTCGGAAAAACCGTCGGCGAAAGTTGGTTCCACAGAGTGGTTGTGCAAAAAAAAGTAATTCAAATGTAACACTTGTTTATTTTTATGGCAGGTTAAGAATATTCTGTTGTTTTTATTACTTTTATATTTATTGTATTCCGCCAATAAGTTTGAATTTTAAGATCGAAGTCAAAGAACAGATTGGTTTGAAAATATAAGTACTTATCAGTGAGTAATATATTACAGAATTATTAATATAAAGAAGCAATACAAATAACATCAACATCAATAGGTAACCTTTTTCAAAGAAAGTAAATTGTTATCGTTAAGTTAAACATAAACAATACAATCAGTATAGCCGCTGAAACTAATAATTTACTCAAGCGCCGCAAATACTTACTTTTATTCAAATAGTATGAATTTTCGAGGCCAGTTTTTTAAACATCAGATCCGTGATAATTAAATAATAATAAATAATAGTAATCTACTAAAAGTGGCGTAAAAGAAATGTATCATGTATTAACACAATTTTGTTTTGTTTAGATACAGCTAAAGAACTGTTATTTGGTGTTAAAGTCGCCAAAAAACAGTATCTAGTTCATTTCTATATTAAATTTGTAATTGCAACAACTCAATACAATATTTCCAACGCGACCCTCCGATCGTCTTATCTTTATCGTTGATACTGAATAGTGCTAACACTGCACGCCTTTCTACATCACTACACAGATCCTTACAATACCACACATCTTCAATTTAGAACCATATTTCAATGGATTTAAAGTCCAAATTCGAATTCAGCAATCGAAAACAGACAAGAGCGTAACAAACGTTAACATGATCGCAAATAAGAACCTTGTGGCAATAAACGTAGAGGAATCGAATAAGAATCAAAGAGTTGCCACCACGGCCATTGCGAATCTGATGTCGATAAAGATAATATTGAAATTGTTAGAATTGAATAAACTATCGATTGTCGAACAGATATTCCTTACTGGGGATTTTAAATTAACTCGGATGCAACGCTAGTCGATTCTTGAGGATAATGCGGTGATCAGAATAAACATTTCTAACATCTGAGGTAAGGACATCGTTGAAAGACTTTATCCATTGTGTTTCAGGAGTTTTATACGAAGAATATAAATTTGATTTATTCATTATTGTGTTTAATTAAATTTATCTTTTGTTTGTACAAGGACTTTACGTTACATAACATTTGCCTACCAACCTAGAACACGCTTCCCGACAATCCATATTATGTGTCTCATTTGGGTTAATAATTCTTATCGTGCTCAGCGTTCAAGAAAAACGGCATGAGAAAATCTCTAGTATCGAATATCATACACATACCATCATTTCATACACCAATCATCATTGGAGTAGATTTATTTAATGAGATATTTTATGCCATAAATTACTTTGTAAAGGAAAAATGCCTAAAAACTCTGTCAATAATTTTAAAATTAGACGGAGCTTCCAAAGAAAATGTCCAACAGTTTCAGACCAATTTATATGTATATATAAACATTTATCCATGTAAACGTATATTGGAAACTAAGTTATATAATCCTAACGTTTTTCAATATTCTCCTAACTACATTTACTTGTAATCATCCAAAAACAAAAAGCACTAATGTTTGTTCCATTCTTCAGCACAAAGTAAGCCTTTTTTATCTCGCTTCACTAAGTTTTCGCTGCACATACTTGCACTTGCCAAACTATCAGCGAATCTTTATAGCGAATTTGTTTAAGGGCTGGCAAAAACAATGTAATTTCTGTATTTATGAAAAAGTCTTTACTGTTTTAATTTCTACCATATGATACAATTATAAAAATTCTCAGGTCAAAGATTAATCTCTGAAATAATTATAATCAATACCAGACAAATTTGGATGGATTACTGAAACTTTAAAAACAGTAGAAAAATCTAATCTTAACAAACAACTTATCCTCTCTATTATAAGCAATTTACGTATTAACGGCAATTATTTAATTATAAGTGATCCTTTTTATTTTATTTAATAGAAACAGATTCGACTATTACTTACTTGGTAAATATTGACAGCCCTAGCACGTTTAAGCCAGATACACGCTCGTTTAAGCAAAGCACAGGATTAAACGGACGCCCCAATAAAATTTACATAGAAATGGCGTTTTACGCGGACATATTTTTACTGACCCGATTCTACCTAGGCGCTTTTAGAGTTACTTGTGTATGGTAGGTAGAATTCAGTAGAATCGTTTATATTAACAATATTTAAAAACAAATCAAATGAAAAAATACATATTATATAGAAAAAACCCACACAAACCCCATTTCAGTCATCAGCTTTAACCATAATGAAGAAAAAATTTGTCATTCAAAAATTACTCATTCTACCTGAAAAATGGTAATTATTTTTTCGCTTAAATTTAAGGAGAATATCTCTAAGTTGGCTACAGTGTTTGTACTCTACAATCCGTCACTTCGATCTCTTTATTTCAAATAATATTAATCAATAATATGATACACAGAATTTGCACTGATGTTTATATTACAGATCGACAAATATCATTAGAGTTGTGCATATATATTTATTTCTTGCAAAGACTCTTGCGTCGGTACCTTTTAGAATTTCCTTTTTCTAGTGTATGTTACCCGTTCCTTGTCATCATGTCATATGTAACACATGATTCATATTTTTTGTTAAATTATTATGTTCTATATTAGAAACCTGTTCATATTTTTTGCTACATTCATACTAGTACTGAAGTAGATTATTGGTTGATGTAATCGATATGCTTTAACTCTTTTAGTGTTAAAATATTTTGAAAAGTATGTTAAGGTTCTACTTTTGCCAGCTCCTCTCTGTAAAATATACAGTTAGATTAACAGTATAAGTTAAATATGTCAATATTTTGAAATGCAAATACAAAAATATTGGTATTGAGTTGTTTTTAATAACTGGGACCATTACAATACTTATAATAATAACAAGAGATCCCATCCGGAAACAAAACAGTAACATCCAAAAGATAGGATGGACGACTACTTACTAAAATAAAAAAAAAATTATGTGTAAATGCCGATAACAAAGCAAGAACGGCTAGTGACGTACTTAAAACAAAACTTATGCTAAAATATAATAATAAAATCGAAATCAAAATTACTAATATAATTAGAAATTAAGAAAAAATAAATAAAGAGAAGGAAACAAGACATGATAATATAGGCGATATACCTCATAGGCGATTAAATATAAAAACGTGTATAATCCTTATGCCTTTATTTTAATTAAAAAGAAATATCAGTTACATATACTATTCCATGCAAGACTTATCTCACGGAATTCTTAGGAAATATTTAGATTCAACGTAAATAATCCGACACCTGACTTGTAAGATAATATAATACAAATTAAATCCGACCCGAATGTAATACCGGGACATTGCGGTCCGCAATTTACGTTCTCGTCCCGGACAGCGGGAATCACGGGACTGAATTACAAGGGAAGGTATTAGAGAGATTTTACTCGGGATTTTGAGATTGTAACTTGGTCTATCGCATTGGCTACCCTTTGATGTGATTGTTACGATTTTACCTGACTGATTTTAATCGAATCGTTTAGTGATGTTACGTTTCACAGGATTAAGTTTATTTTTTGATATAAATGATTATTTAACGGATAAATCACACTTTTATCGTTTAAGATAATCAACATTCGATTTTTAAACTTACTATATAATAGAAACTTTTTTGTGTTTATAATTCCTTTCGTAATTGGCGTTGTAGGCAAACCCGTTATGGAAACTTTTGTGTTTTTTTTTTAATGAAATACAAATCATTCCTTACATCACCAAATATCCCAACCTTGGGAACTACGTAATATGTCCCTTGAGCCTGTAGTTACACTGGTTCACTCACCTTTCAAATCTGAACACAACAATACTATGTATTGCCGATGAATGGGTGGTACCTAGCCAGATGAGCTTTGTGCCCTACCACGAAGTAAAATACGTCGTTTGAATCCACCTACCCGCAGTGGATCAGCGTTATGAAATACCAAACCTACTATGAACAGAGATTTTTATCCTGTATGGTCACTTAAACAGATTGTTACTACTACGGCGACTAGCCAAACTGCACGGAAATATTATAGTGTAAATTTGTGTGCATCATCACAGGTCTACACTATATTCATTCACTCTCATTACCGCATACCATCGGCGAGATTTCAAGTACATAAAGAAAAATTCAATAGATTTTATCGTCCTGACCTAAGGTATTTCCAGAGAAACTTCAGACTTCATTGCAGTCTTATACGTTGGCCACTAGAAGATCATAAGGTAATTAAAAAAAAGTTTTACATACCTTAATTTCCTTTGTATAATCAACACAGGCGAAGGTATACATACGAATAAACCTCAAATAATGCCACAGGCAATAAATAAATCTCATCCTCAATAATTGGCAACATAAAGACCAAAATCGCTTGATCCTCTTAATAGACTCGACGGAAGATTTACTGTTTTAATAGTTCGCAATATGGCAGTGGTCAAGACCTGCAATTTATCAGACGACTAAATTAAAAGCTTTGTGTCGTAATAAAAGCGGTCGCCACAATACTGGGGATTGGGGGATTCCAGTTGATAGTCTCACTTGGACCCGGGTCATTTAAATATGATATATTTACAATTTTAATGTTTTCTAAATGTACAATTTACTACTACGTCTACAATTTTCGAAACAAATTTCGAATAATGTAACAGAGCCTCGTATGTTGATAAAACTTGTCTGTGGGTAAACTTATTGGGATCTTGGAAACAAAATGCATATCATACTTTTATTATGACTTTGTGAGATTGTCTGGAAGAGTTGTTATACGCGAAGTCTTATTGTTGTATATGAAATATGATGAATACCCGTTTGAACTGAAAAAAATACTAGGAAAATGCTCATTTTCAGATACTCTTTAGTTTTGGTGCAAATTAGATAGTTATTTTGACTAAACTGCCATAGTCCAGTAAAATACTATAAAGAAATAATGATGCCGATATCTAAGAGAAATTATTAGAATTTCGTAAAACGATACCTCGACTATTAAATCCCTACAAATGGCAACGTTTCAGATAATTTACATTGAAACTCGGAACGGCTCAATTACAATTGTTATCGGATACTTTACTCTTTGCTTCAAAAGGTTTCGATGGTATCAAAATTTCAATTTGTTGGTAACTTTCTACATTATCTTTAAGTTACTTTATATATTATAAACAATACATTCAATCAAGTTCACTCTATAGAGATCGTTTATCTGAGATACAACCCTGTACAAACAAGACGGAACAATTAAGAGCACCACGGCACTGGCTATTAAACCTCCCTCGAATCAATTAACGGTTTCATCTGTCCCGTTCTAACCTATTGTTAAGGTGTTTTGTATCTCTGTCACTCTAATACCTCCATGCGGTCGCCTGGGTTAGTTAACACGTTAGGTATCGTGTACCAGATTTCTAGTGCATAATTATTCGTCTGGTGTTGTATGAAAAATATAGTATTCGAAGGGCGTCAAATAATAAGTGACAGAGAAATCCATTGGATTTCACACTTAATGTTTATCAAACACTCATAAATGTACTTAATGTTTTATCAAAAACTCATAAAGCTCTGAAACATAACTCATAAGGGTCTGAAACATGTCAATTTATTTGGCGAAAGGACAAATCTTAAGAATATTTTAATATACTACTAGCTACCCACCATATCGTTTATATCAGAGTATAGTATATACATATAACTCCTCCTCGGATCGGAGCCAATTGATATAAAATCGTAATGATTTATATACCTTAACCTCCCTCTCCAATCACTCTATTGGTGAAAATCCATTCTGTAATTTTTGAGTTCATCGTTTTGAGACAAACAGACGCAGCAGTGATTAAAAACAGTATAACCCCAGTCTAGCGTTGCCGAAGACTTGCCTTGTTGCATGACGGAATACAAGATAGTTATTAGCTCTTTCAAGAAAAGAGTCATGTCTGCCTTGCTTGACTTTTCTGTTTTTCCGATCTTCAAGGGTAAAATGGTCAGTTGTACTCTGTGTAAAATAAAAATTTAGATTTAATCCATTATGACAATAATAAAAAAGAAGGAATAACTGGACATATGTAATTTAAAGTAATTTATAGTTCCAAAAACATTTGTAAATAGCGT
The DNA here is from genome assembly GCF_037043105.1 of Vanessa tameamea. Classification (NCBI taxonomy): domain Eukaryota; kingdom Metazoa; phylum Arthropoda; class Insecta; order Lepidoptera; family Nymphalidae; genus Vanessa; species Vanessa tameamea. The sequence goes on along the minus strand of NC_087315.1, from coordinate 2,829,788 downwards.
TAATTTTCCCAAGAACTGACCAACTCATAGCAATACATTATTTAGGATCAAAGGAAACTGCTAAGTGATGAAATTCTTTTATCGCGTCGGTAAATATTTACACTGAAATCAGTACACGCCACTCCTCTAAACTAATAGTTGCTTCGACGAAAAAACTAATTTGTATACTCTATATTTAGGTAACTGAATCTGTTTTTCCTTGGTCAATATCAATCAGCCGCGCCGAGTGAGGAATTGATTAAAAAATGACACTTAATGACATCGCTTGTTTGCATTTCATAATATTTCTTATTAAAAAAATAACTTTTATTTTTAATCGACTTTTGCACTAATGTAAATATTTTTGATTACTGATAAACGTTTAGTTTAAAGTGTTTATAGCAAAAAATATTTTTATACAAATAATATTTTTGACTTTGACTTTGACTCAGGTATCAAGATATTTAAAGTAAACAGCATGTCCCACTTATGAACCTTCATAAGGTGATGAAAGTTTTAGGAGCTTGCTCCACCACGCTGTTCTCTCTCAAAGCAAGTTGATAGATAGATATGTGGAAGATTTTCAACCGATACATCCAAGTATTCTCACGATATTTTCCTTCGCCGCTGAGCATGAAATAATTTTCAAGATTCACGTGTTTCCTATGAATATGCTATTATTACTTTTCTTGAAATATCAGTTTTCATTTTCCAACTATTAAATATTTTTAAATATTGTCTTACCTTACGTTATCTACTAACGATTCCTGTCCATCCAAACCATTTTTAAGTCATATCAGATTAACCTTTAAGTGCAAAGAGTTTTATCAAAATCGGCTCAGTTGTTTTAGCTCGAGGTTGGAATAAAAAGTTCTCAATTTTATACTATGTAGTATTAACTTTCCAGTTTTAACATTTATTATATATAAATATATTAAGAGATACTTCAGTGAAATTTCGAAATTGGAAAATTAACGTCAACAATATAATAACAAGCGTCGAAATATTCTGACGTTTCCCCCTAAATGTAACTAACTAACTGTCATCGTTTTGAGTCCAAATAATGTAGGTGGTAATTTTAGTCGTGATTAAACAATTACATTTTTATAACAAAATAGTATAAGTTAAAATTGTAATTCGATTTTGGATTTCGAATGTTAATAAAAAAAAAAAAAAAATTGCTAATGTTTGATACAACTTCTTCCTCGTTGTACGTTAATATTATTATTAATAGAAATAAATAAAAAATCGTCACAGTTTTCGCTACAAAGATAAATTGAAGATGCAATTTTAGTATTAATATAATACTATATTTATAAAGGCAGAACCATTTCTTGGACTTAAAAGGTTTTGTGATCTGTCCCAATCCTTTTAAGCGAGCTGGAAATATCCACGCAAGTCAACAACAGTCCAATCTTTTGTAAATCTTAATTGGATTAATATTACATTTGACAAACACAACATTCTTATTTTATAATTTATATTAATCTGAAAGTAACTTATTTCTCACTGATTTGACGCGTAACGTAAAGCGTCACAACCGTCGTGATATTTGACACGTGGATAATTTCATATACGGAAACAGACAGCAATTCTTTTTATCTTGGCCAAATCACACGCGTAACAGTGAAATTATAATGTTTTTACTTCAATACGACAAAATGACATTTTAATTTTAAGTAAAATTTGTAAATTTAAATTTAGTTTCGTTTAACTAATTGATCAACTTTTCCGTCATTTATTTTTTTTCAAATTTAACTGAGTTATTATTTTTACATTAAAGCTAAATTGAATTTGTATGCATTGGTAACGAACTATTCTTAATTTGTTATATTATATTTATTTATTTATAAACTTTATTGCACACGTATAATATATAATCATAGCATAAGGCTTTAGTGTCAGACAGTATACTATAGGCATTCAAAAATGAACTACCACAGGGTAAGAACCTCCCATAGACATTAGTACATCAAACTATGCGCCACCAACATTGGGAGCTATGATGTTATGTCCCTTGTACTTGAAGTTACACTGACTCACTCATCCTTCAAATCATAACACAATAATATTAATTATTGCTATTTGACGGTAGAATATCTGCTGAGTGGGTGGTGCCTACCAAGAAAGGCTTGCACAGAGCCCTTGAATTCTTATTCACAAGCTTAAACAGTATTTATTTATATCGAGGTTGCTTATTAAAAAAAAAATTACAAATACATATCAAAATGACTTCAAATATCAAAATTTGATTTTGTTATGAAAGAAAATGTTTTTAAATAGTCTCTCAATCAGAACGCCCCAAGCGTAACGTCTAAGGTAATTACCTCCTTCATACATAATGCATGCGATGACTACAATTTTAAGCCAATAAATAACACCCGCGTAATACAGACGAAAATATGGTGACGCATTTATTATACATCCCAGCTTAATGGCGACCGTGGTGAGGAATTATTTGGAGTTGTATGATACATACTATGTACATATTTTTAAGACTTTTCAGATCCGAATTGTAATGCTTCTATGATGAACGTTAATGGCATTTCTTTTTAAATTAAAAATATTACGTTAATTTATTTTCTTTATAAAATTAACGTTTTTTAATTGCTTCAGTTAAATTATTTTTTTAATATTTAATTAATATAACTAACAAAAAATAGGTTTCATTATGTTAAAAAAAAATTGGAATGGCAGCTCTGTATACATATTTTATAATTTAGAGAGTCTTCCCTACAACATTATCACCCTCAGCCTCGGGCCTTGTTTGTGAAATAATGGATTCATTCCATATTCATTTACATCCTTAATAAGATTGGTGTGACACTGCCTCTGTCGCCAAATTACCCTGTCAAATATAATAATCGCACTGCGCTCTTCTACTAAAAGTCGTGTAATTCACTTAAGTTAGAAAGAGACGAGTGTATGTTCGGTGTTACCTCTTTAAAGAAAATCCAATTTGAGTACTCGCTTTTAAGATTTTATGTAATCTTTTAGTTATTAGGCAGCAGACACAGTGCAATATTTCATTGTCAATTTAATTTAAGTTAACTCGGTTTAATTCTAGAATTTTTTAACAATATTTATTGACAAATCGCTGTTTTTAAAATGTACGTAATTTTATTTTTATTTTTATATGGAGGTAGGAATTATTTATTATTAGAAGGGACAGTGTATTCGTTTGTGTATGTATAATTCCAAAAAAAATCTCTGGTTATGTAATGAAAGACAGATGGAGCGTAGCGAACATATTATTATTATTAAATTTAATAATTAAAAATTAAAGCAACAAAAGCGAATACAAAATCCCAGTATAGCGAAACGAGGCCTCGTTCTATTAATACGTAAAAGGGTTTAAATAAGGGGTTAAATAATCATCCTTACACACACTACAAAATATTTGCTTTCGTTTTTCAGTTTGTATTCGCTTTAATGTTAATATCTGCTCGATCTGCTATCGCTCCATCTGCCTTTTCACAATAACTACATACAATATAATAAAGTCTTCATATCGCGTCTGTACGGACCCCACCGACTACGTTCTGAGCCGAGGTGCGATCTCATAGGAGACACCCTCAGGACGAACGTCACTTTCGAGCCCAAAAGGGTTCACCTTAAGGCAGAGTCTTAGCACTCGCCCCAACGTTCGGTGACGCTGTAAAGGCCAGTAGGGCCAACAGCAATACTCAACCACAGATACAAAAAAAAAAAAATCGCGTCTGTACGCGAAAAACTCAAAAACTACCAAATGGAGTTTTATACGGTTACTAAACTGAGTAATATTTTTTTAAGAATTTGTATAAATTGGATGAAGTATGACAATTATTTTAAAAGTTGCCGGAAAAAAAATATACCGATCAATAGAGTATAAAATAAAACGTACAATATCTTAGTCGGATAATACAGTCAGACCTAATTAAAATTAAATATTCACTAATTCCTCATTGTAAATAACTAAAATAAATTGTAAATGTTTAAAAACCACCCAGCAAACAAAGGCATCTTTCATTTGCTTAAATTATTCTTGTAATTTTCACGTGTTTGCACAACGAGCCGATATTTAAATATCAGCTCGTTGTGCAAACACGCCGTCTTCACCGCCAGCCCATTTTATATATGTCCTATTTTCCCGCGCTTTCGCGACGTGTGTCACTCGAAATGACAGATGCGTAAATACACAGATAATATATATTTATATAAAATATAAGTCTAATATTAATGAATATGTTATTATAGATCTGTGTACACTACAATTCTGAGACTAAATATTGTGCTAGGTGAGTTTTGAACCATGTTAGAATATAAGAGAAATATGTATGTATCTGTACTTTAAATAGAAATTGATCGACAAACAACAATTAACTATCAAAGGTAAATGTTATAATTAAATTTAAGTCAATATATTTCGATGTTCTATAAATAAATAATAATATACCTCTTTATTTTTTTTTAAATACTTTACTTCAATATAAATTTAACTTTTTTTATCTATACTAATATTATAAATGCTAAAGTAACTCTGTCTGTTTTGCTTTCACGGCTAAACCATTTTTGATGAAACGTTTTTGATGAAATTTGGTATGAAGTGAGTTTGAATCCCAGGGAACAACATAATAACTTTTTATACCGTTATTGACGACCTCCTTGGTCGAGTAGTGTGTGCACCGGTTTTCATGGGAACGCCACTCCGAGGTCCCGGGTTCGATTCGCGCCCGAGTCCATGTAAAAAAAGTTCATTAGTTTTCTATATTGTCTTGGGTCTGAGTGTTTGTGGTACTGTCGTTACTTCTGATTTTCCATAACACAAGTGCTTTAGCTACTTACATTGGGATCAGAGTAACGTATGTGATGTTGTCCAACTCGCTTTATTGTATGTCATACTTGACGATCACATCAAACAACGCCTCCCCCCTACCAATCCAATTGACCAATCAACGAAAGTTGAATACATGGGTAACTAACTGAATATAAATGTAACAAAGTATTAAAATGTTTCAATAATCGTAGATCAAAAATAATTCAATTTACACTCACCCCCCATGCAATGTATATCCAAACATGCCAACAGTTTTAGGAACGCAGCAGATGTGAACTACATCATATGAACTGGTGAAAACATCCATTGAAATTAATCGAGCGTATCAATTTATTGGAGTAACAAATGGATATATAAATTAGATTACAGTGTAGGCAATTTATAACACATTTTATGATTGAACTATTTTGTCTATTGTGTATATTTTCGAGCGGTATAACTTTATCCTATTTGAAGAACTCCATGGACCATGAGTTTATTTAAAAAAAATATATGTTCTGAATTCGAATATATACTATTAAACATTAGCAACCTGGAAATTTTCCACTGCTGGGCTAAGGCCTCCTCTCCCTTTGAGGAGAAGGTTTGGAGCACATTCCAGCACGCTGCTACAATGCGGGTTTGCGGAATACACATGTGGCAGAATTTCGTTGAAATTAGACACATGCAGGTTTCCTCACGATGTTTTCTTTCACCGCCGAGCACGAGAAGAAATAAAGCACATGAAAATTCAGTGGTGCTTGCCTGGGTTTGAACCCGAAATCATCAGTTAAGATGTACGCGTTCTAACCACTGGGCCATCTCGGCTCTTTTTATACTATTATTCATCAATAATTAAATAGTGAAAGTGATAAATACCCGACTATGCAAGAGAACTGTTCTGGTTACGGAATATTTTTAAATAAAATCGAAACTCAGCAGAGAAAACAAATTGTAATAATGATTGTAAAGTACACGCATCTACATAGTCACGTTAATCGATTTTCAATATTTCACGAGAAATCTTACAGAATAACACTGCATATCAATGATCCTCATCATTACATTTGTTGATATCTCTGTGCCTGACTGATATAAATTATTGGTTTTAAAAATGATAGACTCATCAATCGATTAATTAAAAAACGTATCCTCATTTAATAATCCAGATATATATGAGTATCGTTAGTTTAAGTTTAAATTCAATTCAGTACAAACTATCAAGTTACGCTGCAATAAATCTATTTTTATCACTTCAAATGGCGACTGGAAACCATGTACACGATCATATTTTACGATATTAGCATAGATATCGGTGTGGAAGGGTGGTAAGTGCATTTAAACGTAAAAATACGCGGGGGTGAGTCGTTATGAGGGGCACTTTGTCATCGGACAGCAGTTTTATATTCGCTGTGGTCATTTCACAGCCGCTTATCTGCTCTCCAGGCACGGGGTGACCATGCAAAATGATTCCACGTTGCATTTGTGACGATTGAGAATATTTCATACAACTTCAATGGAATATCGTTTATTCTTTTCCTTAACTCGGTTACAATGGAATCTAGTAAACTATATAATATAATTTGAATTTGGAATCTATTCGAAATTTGAAATGAAATATATATTAACTATTAAAACAAAACTTTATCCAATTATAATTAGTATTTAACCAGTACTATTGATGACTATATAATAACCCTAAAAGTTAAATTAATCATCAGATTTACATAACTAGCTTATGTCTCCTCACGTTTCGATCACAAAGATGATCGTGTAATGCTTTCCGACAGAACAAACAATACAACCATTTCCCCGCACCGTGTACACGAAGTACGAAGACAATACATCAAAACACGCCGGACGAGTCCTGTCACAGTCGCACAATCATTTTTCATTACGCACGATTCATTAGCATGCGGGGGCAACCAATTATGTCTGCCCCATCAATCATGTCTCCCTACCATTTCATATTTTATGCCGCGTGTCGAATAAGTGTTCTATTTCAATATATAAATAGTTAATCTCTGTTAAGAGCTATAACTTAAAATTGACATAATTATATTACCTATTAAATACTAAAACGATTTAATAATAGTTGTCGCCCGCAGTTTTGCTCGCGTTTTAAAGGTTGGTCGTTGAGTATTAGCGTAAAAAATAGCTTGTAATCGTCCTTGGAGTTAGAGATTTATATCAAATTTCATCAAAGTCGGTTCAGTGGCTGGATAGTGCAAGACAGACAGACAAACAGACAAAGTTAGCTTAGCATCTATAATATTAGTGTAGATTATGAAAATTAACCGATATGACTCATTGAAAATACGTGAATCTTAGACAAATATAACAGGTTCAAACCTGAATCAGCGACACTTAATTTTCATATAGGTACTGAATTCATAATTCATCAACCTGCACGTATCGGATAGAACGTGCGTGCGTGGTGGAATAAACTCTAAGCTTAATCATTCAAAGAAGAAAAGGCCTGTACTTTAAAATAAAATACAAATTAAACTTACACAAAAAAAAATTAAGTACTTATTCATGAATAAAGTAATGACTACGTTATATTATGTAGGTACTTATACGTTCAGAACATTTCACACCCTTAAACCCGGGCACTTTTAATAAAAACCGATTCGACACACGACCGTCCATTACAAATGACTGTTTTTATTTCAGTTATTACCATTATTTATAACTTCACAGACACAAATCGAGCGATTTATGTCTATGTGTATTTTATGTGTCAGTTTTAATGGCACGCACTTCTAACGCTTTTATTATAATTGTGATTTATGATATTTTTAATCTCTCGACAATAGACTGGATCGTTTAATATTTACGATGTTAACGTTCATTATTTTATTAAAATAAAAATAACGTCGGATTGTTACGGATTATGCTACATATAACGCGACATTATAATTTCATTGGCAGCGTCTATTCAATTTCATCTCAGTAATGACTTCGGTCTGCTGACTGACTTTGGTCAAAATTATTAGTGAACTTGATAATCTGCCATTTGTATTTAAACTTCTTAATTTTATTGTGCTAGAGATTTCTGCATGTCTATTTGGATAGTTACTTCCCACTGATCACAGTTTCTACCGCCAAACAGCAATACTTATTATGGTTGTAAAACGGTTTGAACGGTAAGTGAGTCAGTGAAACTACAGACACAAAGGACATAACATCTTAGTTATTAAGGTTGGTGCCGTATTTACGACATAAAGTATGGTTAATACTTCTTCAGTGATTATGTCTATGGGAAGTGGTTACTTACCACCTGGAGACCTATTTGCCAATCTATTTAAGAGGACAGTCCTTGCGGAACGCCTAAATAGCGCTTACTGTTTTCGAAATATCTTAAAACTGGAGCATTGATTATGGTTGAAAAAAAACATTCAGTATCTTAATAGATAGATCTCAAGTTTCACCGCATGATATTTATAAAATTTGTATAAATAACTCAGTAAATTCATCGTCAACATCACTCCAAACACTGAAATCGACCTTTTCTATTAACGTTTTTTAAGCTATTTAGCTGCTAGTTTATACATGTATTTTTGGTTAAATGGGGACACAAAAGTGTAAATAATAAGTTCACCGTGTTAAATTTCTATTATATCACATAATATTATAGTAATTTTTATTTAAATATTGCTTACTTTTTGGCATTCGTCGTCCATACTTTTTAGTATGGAGAAAATCATTTGACGGTTTTGACTTATTATTCGACATCGCTGTCAATAAATTTTCAGTCCCTCCCCAGATCTCAAGGTGGGAGCACGTCAGTTTTTATTTCGAGCCGAGTCTTATAATTTCGCGAATCGTCTACGCACACATAGACAAGTTAGCATAAGGGTGGGGCGCGAGTGTCGTGGGATGCAATTGTTAATTTTTACTTTTCAAGATTTATCGACTATTAGTCAAGTCACATATTATTAAGTTAGTTCTTTGATAAATAAATATTTTTGTAATAATTAATAAAAATTGAACGATTTTAATTGGCTTTTTAATTACCCTGTATGAATCTACCCCATGGCGTACGAATTTACCGCATTTACTGTACTTACGTACCTCTACCATACCAATACGTGGGGTACATTCGTACAATTATTTTCTGTAGAAAAAAGCCTATAACCCTTTAACCTTTTGTCATAAGAATTTTGGACTTTTTTGTAACAAACTATAATATATTTGTTACACTTAAGCACATAAACTAGGTAAATACGACAATTAATCACATCGTAAAAAAATAAAATCTGAAAAGTGTACGAAGGGTAACTATTTTCCCCTATTGTCGAATTAAACGTACAAAATTATAAGGATGAACATAGTGAATACCCGAATGAACCTGAATGTAATGTAATTTTTGCACTATCCTGCTTATTTTTTTCTCTTAATACGAAATTTAAAACAAACGCCAACTCATACCCAAACTCATGTCGTTTAGTTCGTCTGCTTAATTCCTAATTATTTAAATGCTTAATTAAAATAGTGCATAGTGCTAAGCAAAAACGGTTGATATACATTCCATTTTGTACTGATGCTATACTTAGTTAGTACCTTTCATGACCAGATACCGACAGCGGGCCGCCCCCCTGATTTTTGTGTAATATAAAATAATTTTAATTGACTTGTTTAACCAAGAAGATTTGTCTTTAGTTAATTAAAAAAAAACTGATTAATATTTACCTCCATTATTTTTATTTATAAAATTTAAGTAAGTGATTATTTAATGTGTCTTAACGCCCTAATTCGTTATACCTACCAACCTTAAAATATCCAGAAAATAATTATTTAGTTAGAGGAGAGCAGTAGAATCAATAAAAATCATAATGTATATGAGGCATCTTAATGCACTCTGACCGCACCCTATGCTAACAAATAATTTATAATTGTGTTTGCGAGTGACATCCTTATAGCTAATACATTACTCATAAATAAATGTATTTTTATAAATTCTACGTTATGAACGCGCAATGAAAATTTAATTTATTCGTTGCAACGAAAACAAGCAACTAATTGTCTAGGGGGTGCGTACGATACACTGCACAATGCAAGTGTATTATTGGAAAGTACCTATGTGTGTGTTCTAAAATAAATTCCCACGCTGACAAACTATGCTCTTAAATAAAACTTATAATACTACGATAAACAAAAGCAAATGGTCTACCTTAAAAATATTTCCTCCGTGGTCGAGTAGTGTGTACACCGGTTTTCATGGGTACGCCACTCCGAGGTCCCGGGTTCGATTCCCGGTTGAGTCGATGTAAAAAAACGTTCATTAGTTTTCTATGTTGGCTCGGGTCTGGGTGTTTGTGGTACCGTCGTTACTTCTGATTTTCCATAACACAAGTGCTTTAGCTTCTTACATTGGGAATAGAGTAATGGATGTGATGTTGTCCAATAATTATTTATTATTTCCAAAATCTTACTGTTATACTTCACTTAATTCTTTGTAGTAAACAGTTTTCTTGTCTCCAAAGATTGGAAAAGTTTCCATTTAAACCTAATAAACATTTCATTGATATCTAATATATCACTGAATCATAGGGGTTTGTGTCACTGGAATAAATTGAAATGATGCAGCATCGGGTGGTCGGGTGGTTACAATGATTTGTGTGGCGTGCCGATTTAATGGCAACCATACATCTTGCCAAGGGAGGGAGGATAAGCAATTTTTCAATACGCCACCCCCGCTACGTTGCGAAAGTAAACCGATGCTCTGACGTTAAAGATTTCGACAACTTATAAATGAATTGGTTGAAACTTACGGGTTTACCTTTAAATGGTTTTTTTAAGGTTTCTAAAGCGATGTCATAAATAAAAACATTTCGCACTTACATTGCTGTTGTCTTCTACCTCCGAATGTCAAATTAATGATAACCGATAGATAAATCAGTATAAATATACACCCAAAAATAACATATATGAACAATATGTATGAGTGAAATGAAATATACATTAAAAGGAGAACTTTTAAAACGGTAAAATTTCAAGGTCGATTTTATGTGACGCTTCTGTACGAAATTTTGCCGATGCAAAGTCAAAAGTATGAAAAATTAACGTTGCATTAAAAAAAATGATGACTGAATTATATTTTTTTATTTTATTAGACTTATATCGACATTGTAATATGCAGGCATACACATACTAAATTTGACGCACACATTTACACTTTTTTATTTGTTTATTTAAAAGAAACCGCACATTATATCCAAAAATACATTTGGTTAAAACATTTATTAATAGAAATACAAAGTATATACCAATTATAGACTAACTTCGCATGCAAGTAAATGTTATGTTAATATTAGTGCGTATTTAATTTAAAAAAACAACGATAAAAAATGTTTGGGCGGATTGAAATGAGCTGTTGTTTTTGTATTGTATTCTGTAGACTGTAACTGCGATTGATGCGACTTTGATTGATTTTACACAGATAATTAAATAATCAACATCATGGCTCAAAAGTATTATTTTTTTTACATTTTTATAATCTACTAGCTGTTACCCGCGGCTTTGCTCGCGTAGAATATGAATATATTTACAAATTTACTTAAAAATTACGTAAATTTAAGACCTCTTTGTATACCACATTGGTGTGTATTTCAGCCCTTAGGGTAGAATATCCAGAAACGCTTAAATGCGAATCAACTCATTTTTAATCGGTAGGCCAAAAATAAAATGTCGAGCTTCTAACTTCAAAAATGACGGACTTCCAGATTAATCTATATAAGAAATATCAACCCCTTTTAAAACCCTTAGAGATAGTATATCTAGAAACACTTAAATACGTATTTAATCATTTTTAATCAGTATCCCAAAAATAAAGTTTAATATTTTTAGCTTAAAAAATGACGACTTCCATAAAAACTTTCAACCCTTATTTCACCCCCTTTAGTGGTAGAATATAAAAAAAACGGTTAAATGCGTATTTACTCATTTTTAATCAGTATCCCAAAAATAAAGTTTCATGTTTCTAACTTAAAAAAAAACGGACTTCCATACAAACGTTCAACCCCTATTTCACCCCTTACAGCACTTTTTCCAAATAAAAAGTAGACTATGTCCTTTCGCAGGCTCTAGACTATTTTTGTACCAAATTTCATTTAAATCGGTCCAGTAGTTTTGACGTGAAAGCGAGAGAGACAGACAGACAGAGTTACTTTCGTATTTATAATATTTTAAGTAAATAATTAATAAGTAATTATAAGTAATAAGTAATAAGTATGGATTGAAAGTAATCAAAACAAATCAATCAAATGGTATATGTTGCAGTCGATAAATCAATATTACGGAGTATGCTACTGCATAGGTCCATTATACTAATTTATATTTTTTGATTTGATTTGATATCCGCGATAATCCGCAACAAATATTTGATACCAACAGTTGCCATAACCGTGATAGCACCACAGGAGCTCAACCACGTCGCTTGTGCACGTCGGGTTGTGCAAAAAGATTTCAATTTGTTTTCTCACCACGATCAAATTTCAGCCCTTATTTGAACACTGAATGTAATTCAAGCAAATTTAAATTTTCATATTATTGTCTTTTCTGGTTCAAGTTTTGAATTTTCTCAGTTAAATGGTCGCTGGTTTTTGTTTATGATGTCAATGACATAAAGTAATCGCTTCATGCGTTAAATATTTACTACGTCAGGTGTTAGTATAAAACTTCCGTCTTGCAGCTGATATTAACTCAAGGTGGTAGCAACTTAGTATGGCAAAACGAGTTCGTTAATTTAATAATTGATTAATTACATATATGTATGTCTCGTAATTAATATATTTATAGCATGTTAATATACTATAATTACACTATTGCGTGGATATAGCTGTATACATACTTCATAGGTAATGTAAAGACTACACAAAGTTACCTACAAAGTTTCATGAATTATTGAAAAATTATCTTGAATATGTATTAAGAATTAATATAAATTTATTAATGATTCTATAATTTATTGCTGTATAATTTATGAGTCTGTCATGTTCCAATTGTCTGGTTACGAACAAATACAAAACAATCGCACCGAATAATTCCGCCTCACGTCATCAAATAATTTACACAATTCAGGGGTGAATTGTAATAAAAATTGTATAAATAGCAAAAAGCGCATAACGTAGCGTTACATGCGATTTGAGAGTTGGTACATTAGTTATTATAACACAGCAAAATATGTGTAATAAAACGTAATTTATGACGCAAATAAAATATAACAGTGGTTAGGGGCGGCAGATGGGGCTACGATTGTGGAGTTCGGGAGAAGTGACTAGCGATCTTTGCACTAATTTAAAGGTTAAGAATAGTAGAAAATGAGACGCTTTCAATACGATATTTAATACAGTAATTATCATTAACATTAACAGCCTGTAAATTTCTCACTGCTGGGCTAAGGCCTCCTCTCCCTTTGAGGAGAAGGTTTGGAGCACATTCCATCACGCTGCTCCAATGCGGGTTGGTTACACATGTGGCAAAAATTTCGTTGAAATTAGACACAAATTAAGCACATGAAAATTCTGTAGTGCTTGTTTGGATTGGAACCTGCAATCATCGGTTAAGATGCACGCGTAATACAGTAATATATATATATCTAATAAAATTTTAATAATCAAAAGACAAATCGATGATATTTTTAAAAGTAAAAACAGAAACGACGATTCCAGTTATATTATTAATTTTATTTTAATGTATTTTTTTTCAATATAAAAAAATCTGTAGTTAAAATTGTAGAATAGAGTACATACTGAGTTTGAGTGGAATCTGCTTTCCGAACCGGTGGTAGCTTTACTTTTAAATCAACTAATTCAACAGTGTAACATAACATACAAAAGTACTTTTATAAGCCTACTTGAATAAAAAATATCTTTTAGTAAATACATCTTAAATACATAAATAATAATAGACGTGGATATATTATCTGAAGACACCATTTTCTTTTTCAGGACCACGAAATAAGTTAATACAGTATATTAAAGATCATTTTAATTTCTATATATTGATATATACTAGATATATGTTTCATACTCATACAAAATCTGAGATATCGTTACGGTATAGGAAATAGTGAAGTTTAAATAATCGCTACCTCTCACAAATTGATCACTTCTCACGGCTATATTGACAGAGTCCTCGGTTACGGATGCTGGAGAAAAATAGCGGTCATTTGTTGGCGTCGCCGTTTTGTTCTGTTGCCTTCGAGAGCGAGATAATGGCTGATTTATATGTGCGATTACGTCTGACGCGCGTCAGTGGGCGGCTTTAGTAGAGGGCTGTTACCGGGTTATGGATTATGGCAGTGAGGTGTTAATAATTCTACCGAAGCTGTCTCTGTTTAGTATTATTTGTGTTTAGTTTCATTTTTATGTAGTTTCTGATTACTACGCGTACAGTATGAAGAGAATTTATTTTACTGAGATTTTTTTTAAATTTCCAAATATGTGGGTAAAATCACAATTGTAATTTCTTTGTATTTTTTTAATTAAAAATTATATAATATATTCGAATCAATATTTGAGGGATGATGAACTATTTCAAATTCGGTTTTTGAAAATATATACATATATTATTTTTAATTATTTTTTTGTAGTTAGCAAAGAATAATAATAGTAGAAGTTTTACCATAAATCATCCTCTAATGTTACAGTACTTTAATTTATTCCATTCACTTTATTTTTTGACGAGAAGATGAAGCAGACGGAAAATAGTTTCAAAGTATTAGTTAAGTTGTAAAACATTTTTTATTTCCTTAAATGGTAAATGCGAATAAAAAATCGAGAAGCGTTTTCAATAAAAAAAAAAATAAATAAATAAAGTCTAAATGAAATTGAAGAAGTTAATTTTATGTTTATATTAAAAGGCGAAATGCAGCAAATTACGTGTCTATGTTGAAAAGTGATATTTTACTACATAGGAAAGCAGCTGCAAAAATGAGCAGGAGACACACATGACAGACACAAGGGAACATCAATACAGATACTTCAAAACCATTAGTGTTGTTAACCAAGGGGTAGAACAGGAAATAATATGGAGTAAGCATAATTATAATGAATGTGTTTCTTTTTTAGACTCCTTGTGTTAAGTGAACCAGTGACAAATTGACATGACATACCGAGTCCTATAATAAATTGAATGATATGAAATACATGTATATTACCATTAGCATGAGATATCTGAAATATATATAAATAGAGTCGTACCTATTTATTTGATGTTGTAGGTAGGACGGGTAAGTGGTGTATCGACACCCATAAACATTGACGCTGTAAGAAATATTAACCATGGCCTATACGCTACGAAGCTTGAGAACTAAGTCGTTACATCCCTTGTTCCTGCAGTGACACAGGCACACTCATCCTTCAAAAAATGATTAAGCATGGCTGTTTCGCGGTAGAATATATGACGAGTGGGTGGTACCTAACCAGAATAGAAGCATAAAGCCTTACCACCAAGTAATTCAAACATAAACAACACAGTACGTTATTTTTTTTAATTTTTATAACAATTGTCAGACATCTCGTATACTTATTCAGTGAGTTTTTAAATACAATATAACAAAAATATATTTTATATTTGTTTTAAATGATATTACGATTTTCCTCAATGGGGATAACAGATTAAATAATAGGACCTTGCTCACTTATGCCCTACCTGTTTAAGAAACATGAACGTGAAGCGCAAAAAACGCAAAGTGAACAATAATGTTAAAAAAAAGTAAACTAACGACTCAATGCAACCCCTATTCTAAAACAAGCATGTCACGGCATCGCGAAATCTGAGCGTCGACAATATTTACAGGCTCGGTTAATTACCTTTCATTTGTTATTCATACAGACATGCCCACCATATCTACAAACTTATACCGGCACGCCAATATATTACCTATTGATAGAGGATAAGGTTTAAGTTTGTTTGTATGGGTAATATCGTAAGGTAAAGTGTACTAGCTAGTGGAGTTGTTAATTTTAATATGACTCCTATATCTCTGTCATAAGATTTAAAACAGCTTGATAGAAATTTTCTTTTGTTAATTCAGACACCGATAGTATGTTTTGTAAATATGCTTATAAATACTTATCTTATCTTATATCTTATATTTATTTTACAGCAAAAGAAAACAAACACAAATTTGTATCAAGCTAATTTTAATCTTATTACATAAAGATATAAATCATTTTTATAACGTAATTATTGGTACTTAATCCCTGTACAGATATAATTATGAAAGAAAAAGATTTTTTATGTATTTTTTATTCGATTTTTCTTCCTAGTTTATTTAATATTTTGTCCTCAAAGTTTCGGTAAAAAGCAATGAGTAATTATAGTATTCATATTGATATTATGTACCGAATTATTTTCAAAATGATTTTTACTCTACGTTATCGTTATGAACATTAAAATAATATAAATAAATAAACTTTTATTTATTTAGCAAGATAGCCCAATAGTGAAAAATCGTGCATCTTAACCGATAGTTGTGGGTTCATACCCTGGCGAGTACTACTGTTTTCCATATGGCTATCTTTCTTTATTCTTATAAATATTATATTATATATTATATTATATTATATATTAAATATTTATAATTATAAATTATGCCAAATGTGTATCCATCAACTCACTTTGGAGCAGCGTTGTGGAATAAACTCCAAAACTTTCCCTCAAAGGGAAATGAGGCCTTAATTCAACAGTTTTTTTTTTTAAATAAAAAGTAATCATTATATTTTATTAACATGAAATCAGACAGACCAACTATAAAATAATTATGTTGTAGCTTCGTTTATCTGACAAAACGAAATATACGTCTAAACATTATCAAAACGTCTAAAAAAATTTCACTATATTTAAATATATATAGTATTAAAATACTCATTGAACTCTAAATGTTTATTAATGTATCATAGCATCAAACAGTTGTAATATACTGAGAAGCGTTACGCGTTAAGCGTTATATTGAGGGTACCGCTGGTTTTTTAGTGGGTATTCCGTTGTCGGTACACCGGTCGGCGTCCAGGGCACCGACGAGTCCCACATACCCCCCCCCCCTCCACTTCCATCCGCGTGGTGGAAGCGCGTAACGCGTTTTTCCAGCGAGTAAAAAAAAAAACGGTGCCACAAGCGCCATTATCGCTAAAGCGATCTCTTTCAGGAAACCTTTGGGGGGAATGATTGTAAAATACACGAGGGAAGGAGTACAATTATTTTAAAAAACTTATATGTAGTATAATGCATATACAATATATGCATAGTATATGAAAGCATATCTATATATAGCATATACATAATTTATACCCATAAAATTAAATCATATATTAAAGCGACTGAAGATTCTTTATCTAATTATTAATTTAAAATATCGGTTGCTGGTCTGCCTTTTAGCTATTTAATGAGAGTTCAGACTGCAGACCCTGAAGTGTTTCGTTCAAATTCCTAATAGGACCAATACAAGGTAGTACGGCTTTTCTACCAATAATTTCTCAGTAGCGGCCTAATGTTAGGAAGTTGGCAATTCCTTGGAAAACACAATATATCTTTGGTTCTATATCTGAACTCTCTCTGGGCGTTTTGTTTGCCGGATTATGTGAGTTCTCTTTGTGCTATAATAACTCTTGTGCAGTTTCATAGTTTCCGGTGGGGATTACCATCGCGGCCGGAATCGGTAATTATAAACACACATCATTGGTGTCATCTATGCGATCTCTATCAATACTAATATTGTAACTTTCTTAGACTGTCCGTTACAGTTTCACGGCAAATTTTCACAGATTTTGATAAATTTGGTATGAAACAGCTTTGGACCAGGAAAGGACATTAAGACTATTTCTCTTTAAGTCTCTTATTTAACTTACACATTTGCAATTTCTTCAAATTTCAATTTGAAAATGTACATATGGGTTCATATCGCTACTCCCCTCCCCTCAAACGCAGACGAAGCCCGCTTAGAACAACTATTTTCACAAAAAACAGGAAATAAGTTGGAGTTTATGTGTGCTTTTTCATCTGTATTTTAATTTATCTCGTACTCGACGCTCAAT
The DNA here is from genome assembly GCF_037043105.1 of Vanessa tameamea. NCBI lineage: Eukaryota > Metazoa > Arthropoda > Insecta > Lepidoptera > Nymphalidae > Vanessa > Vanessa tameamea. The sequence continues at coordinate 2,811,971 of NC_087315.1, read as the reverse complement.
AAAATCATCGTGATCTGTCTATGTCGATTGAAATATAGCTTGCTAGAATAACTCCAAACTTAATCCTCAAGAGGCAAAGGGCCTCTGTATACCAGTGAGACATTTTAACATGAGGTTACTTTTTTATGTCATAGGTGGCAAACGAGCAGAAGGCTCACCTGATGGAAAGTGACTACCGCCGCCCATGGACATCTGCAACACCGGGGAGCTTGCAGGTGCGTTGCCAGCCTTTAAGGAAGGACTACGCTCTTTTCTTGAAGGTTCCCAAGTCGTATCGGTTCGGAAAAACGGCCGGCGAAAGCTGGTTCCACAGAGTGGTTGTGCGAGGCATAAAATGTCGTAAAAATTGCGCTGTTGTAGATTTTCGGATATCTAGGTGGTGCGGGTGAAATTTGGAATTTTGACGAGATATCAGAAGGTGAAATTGAGCAGCCGGAATTAATCCAAACAATTCCAACTACTAATACTTTATTGCTTGACATTTCAACTATAAATTCGTAATGATGTCTAAACAACAATCACCTCGAAATGAATTGACCGGCTCTTAACGACGCATTTGCGCAGTTGTTGAAAGATTAATATGTAGTCGGATATAAGTACTAATAATAATAAAATACGATCAATCGTTTGGTGTTCATCTTGATACATTGTTACACGTATTAACATGTACGTTTTTGGCACTGCTCAATAAATAGAGGAATTGTTAGATTCGATTAATAAATGATGATAAATAATTGATTCCTATTTATTAATTAAGGGAAACAGCAATGTAACCTACATGTCCTGAAAGAATATTATATAACATAGAACATATATGTATTCATGTACAGTGAAATGTGAGGTGATGAAGGAAATGAGAGGGCGTATTAAACTCTTAATATTTTTTTAGTAGCTGGACAAGTAAGTTTAAAACCTAAAGGTAACGGGTCGCCATTGCCTATAAACACTGGCATCGTGAGAAATTTTTCGTAAAACTCGAAAGCGCCACCAACCTTGAGAACAAATATTTTATGTCTATGTAATTTAGCTGGCTCACTTACAACATACAAAGAAGCTATCAAAGTGTCACCAGCAAGTTTATCTATAATTATAATTAATCCTAATAATAATTGGTACTCTTGAACGACTTGAATGATTTTCGTCATTCACACAATATATTGGTTTTGTCGAGATGATTCATAGCCATGCTTGGATTTGGTGGGTGGCGCTTTGGTCAAAGTATTAACAAATTATATTTTTATAAACCAAAACGACTCATTCAAACACGTTGGTTTAGAGCCAAAATAATTTCACCGACGAAGCCGCGACACGGTTCGTTAGTTAAATTATAAAATGTTTATTTCAGTAACATTAAGATTTCACTAAATATAATTAAAAAAAAAAACGCCTCATTAAAGTGAATTATTCAAAGTGAAATATTATTCAAAGTTATTAGCGTTATAAAAACGTTGAGATTCAAATTGTTTTCGTTATATAAATCGTTATTCGTCGCATGTTTCGTTATTTTAATCCTGAAATATGTTGAGATGAACTTTGTCGTTGGGATAGCCGGCTGACAAGTGGTGAATTGCGACGTAACGTGGGCGTTTATTTATCGTGTATTTTAATTCAACGAATGTCTATATGTTTGTTCGTTTAATCAACGGTTTTACATGCTTAGATTTATATATCTAGAACGAATGTCGGACTACAAACGAGCCAACTATATCATCGTGGTGATACTCGCCAAACATCATACTACTTTGCTAGTGTGAGTGTATTTAGTGGCCAACAGTTGGGCACTATATTTTTAACGCGTCTTCGACAGTCTAGAAATATAAATAATCAAATGTTCCTCAACACTATTATAATTACAAGCAACCAATAGTCGAACTTATCACAGTAAATTAATTGTCGTTGGTCCATATGAAACGTTGAAAAGGCACAAATTCAGGTGAAGACCTCTGCAATGATACTGAATTAAAAAAATAATAAAATATATCATCATATAAATATGCGAGACAAAAACTCCTCATTATCTTAATAAAATAATTAACTATATGTATGAAATATTACAGATAAAATTTATGGAACGATATGTGAATTGTCATAATTTAATACATAAAATTTTAATTGTATATGTATAAACAGAGAAAGTCACGACTAAAATCAAGCAAAAAAATGCTTTAATAAACTATAACTTCTTATGGTGTATTAGGCTGGGTACACAATAAGACATTTATCGAGTTTTTACAGATGGCAATCATTCAGTACACACGAGAAATTAGTTAGTGACAGAACGTGCAACACTGGATATGTTCCTTGAAGATTATTCTTAGTCATTATTTAGTTTATTATTTAATCAAGATATTAATAATAAAAAAAAAAAAAAAAATATTGGACAACATCACATACATTACTCTGATCCCAATGTAAGTAGCTAAAGCACTTGTGTTATGGAAAATCAGAAGTAACGACGGTATCACATACACCCAGACCCAAGACAACATAGAAAACTAATGAACTTTTTCTACGTCGACTCGGCCGGGAATCGAACCCGGGACCTCGGAGTGGCGTACCTATGAAAACCGGTGTACACACTACTCGATCACGGAGGTCGTCGTCGTCGTCAAATAAAGAAAAGGTTAAGACTAATCATCTAAATAAAACATTCATAGGTCATTTCGATAATTCATTATTTTAAGTAATAAAAAAAAACTAGACAGTCTTGTCTTGTCGCAACAGAAACGTCTCTCTTGTCTTGAACTCTCAGACTCCCTTAGACTGCAACTAATCGCGGATTTGCCGTCCGCATAAATAACAAAATTTGGCAGCCAGCGACCTAGATTTATTGAATCACTCTGCTAATAATTTATTTGTGTAAATTATTAGGCTATTGTGTCGCTTTTTGTTCGAACTCCAGAAATACAATAGATTTCCACTGGATTTTATTGGTTTAATGATATAATGAGGGTCATTGAAAATTTAATTCGCTTCGAAGCAATGATATAAAACCATTCGTTATTTACAAACTTTAATAAAACACTCAAAGAATTTGAGGATACGCCATCTTTTTATTGTTTTAATGAAACTCTTTTATTAAGAATACATTAATATTAAGTTAGGTTATGTCGTTCGACAAAAAAAAAGTTAATCGTCTTTACAATATACATATATTAATTTATAAGCGACGGATGTTACTTCTAATATTCTAATAATTCTATATAATTAATATATTAAAAGTAAAAAAATATATTGATCTATGTAAAGTTTAATATGACCACTTCTTATTGGTGTGAGTTACTTTTAGTAGTTGCCTTTACACTTTTTTGATTATTTACTGTGTTAACACGAATTGTATATAAAATATTACGGAAGTTCAATTATGACTAATAAGATATTTTAATGTTAAATTATAATTAAAATGAACCGACATTATATATCAAATATCACAATGTATACCAATATTATAAATGCGAAAGTAACTCAGTCTGTCTGTCTGTTGATCTTTCTTGAAGCTTTGAACTGTATTTGATGAAATTTAGTATAAAACTAACTTGAATCCCAAAGACGGACATATGCTAATTTTTATGTTTAACTTCTGTCGATCATCTCCTAAAAAGCGAGCGAAATCGTGGGCGTCAATAAATCCGTTAAAAATAATAGAATTAGATAAATCTGTCAACATGAATAGTACCTGTCCTAATATTGTGATTCTTATCAAAAAAACCTTTGCCCTTTATCAAAAGAATCATAGATACTCTCCGTGTAATTTCGGAAATAATTCCGCAAACACATAAGGAGGAACAAGATTCCTTTTTTGAATGTGATAATTTAATTTTTAATTTTTGATCGACGCCATTTTTGTTCCAACAATTTACTATAACGCAATACGTACTAAAAAACTTGTTACATTCGAATACATTTTGTCACAATTTCGTATACTAATAATAAGTATAATTGTCATTAAAATGTCAGTATGAATTTAAAACGTCCGACTCTTTTATAAATAAGGAATAATTGAATCGCATATTTGCCTTTATTCAAATATGAGCACGAGAACGTTAAGAAAAAATATCATTGTGTTAACAATACTATATTTGGGTAGTAGATATAATTAGTGTGTACTCAGCTTAATAGGGTGACAGTATTTTAATTGAACATTGTATTGATAATGAAATATAACGTTAGTATTGCCATTTTTTAAGAAGCACGTGTTTAACGTTAAGTAATAAATAAAATAAATATGTTTTACTTGGTAGTAGGGCTTTGTGCACGTTCGTCTGGGTAGGTACCACCCACTCATCATATAATCAACACTCTCGTGTTCCGGTTTCAAGAAGTAAGCCAGTGTAACTACAGGCACAAGGGACATAACTCCGTTCCCAAGGTCTGTGGCGCATTGCTGATGTAAGGAGTTGTTAATATTTCTTACAGCTCCAATGTTTATGGGCGGCTGTGACCACTTACCATCAAGTGATCCTACCCCGTAGCTATTTGATAGCTACTCTGAAACCCTTGTACAAAATCCTACCGCCGTTTAAATTGTTGTAGCGCCTAAAAACATATCATACATAATTTCCATTTTATCATACATCCACACGCAAGAAAGCATTTCATTACATACTTAATTATGTACACAGCTTTACTTGCACAGTTTATTATTACATTTTACAAGATTAATGATGTTTCTAAAACCCTCAAATTCATACAACTGTCGCTAAAAATATGCATGCAGTCTCGAGGTCAAATTATACACATACAGTTTTAAACATTTCGATGAAATTTTGGCATTATAAGAGCTTTCTATTAACGCGTTTAAATACCAGAGAACTTATGACCACAGCATAACCTTTCGGCCAATATACATCTAAACTGGTAAAGACGTTATACGTGTTTTCAGAGGCCTAAACTGAATAAAAAAAAAAAACTATCTTTATAATTCATACGAAACTAAAAAATATTAAAGACTATTCTAAACGTACTTACTTGAATTATAAAAAATAAACAACATTTTTTTTTTAAATATTAAGCAAAGACGGTGTTTTTATATATATACAAAATGCAACATCGTGTTTGTAGCTAAAGGTGACGTTTTAATGAGTCGGTAAGTAATTATGACGCGTCAGAACGTAGCAGTAATCGCTGAGCCGCCTGGAATGACAGGCCGTCATTCGTCTGCACGTTACAAAAATTATTAACAATTAGCTTTTTTTCTTTATTTCCAGAGAAAATTGGCTACACGCATCTCCTTTTAAAACAACAGAATGTAGTCGGGAGTCTTTTCTTCTGAAGCGAGGAGGTAATGTTATAAATATATTTCTTAGCTGGTAAAATGAGAACACGGATACAATATTATTTTACAAAATAACTAAAATATCTCAAAATAAATTATGATAATAAATAAAAAGAAAAACTTAATTTTAAAATGGTGATGATTTATTGATTACCATTCTTGACAGATTTTGGTCAAACGGTCATTCTCAACAACAATTATTACAGTAAACTAGTATGTATACTATATACGCTCTCTTTTAGCAAATGGGCCACCTGATGGTAAGTGGTCACCACATCGCCCATTAACAAAGGCGCTGTAAGAAATATTAACCATTCCTTACATCGCCAAAGCGCCACCAACCTTGGGTACTAAGATATTATGTCCCTTGTGCCTGTAGTTACACTGGCTCACTCACCTTTCAAACAGGAACTCAACAATACTGAGTACCGCTCTTTGGCGGTAGAATATTTGATGAGTGGGTGGTACCTACCCAAACGGGTTTGCATAAAGCCCTACAACAAAGTGAATTTTACATTGTCAATTAACTACCAACCTAGGGAATTGTGTTGTTATGTCGTTCTCGTTATTATTCTGGCTTACTACTGGTACCTACCCAGGCGGGCTTGAACAAAGCCCTACCACCAAGAAAGCCACCACTCTTATTATTCGATGGGATGGCATTCCGGCACGACCACGGATGAACCACATATGCGCAGACCAACGTCTTTTCATGCTTTCAGTACTACTATCGAAAAATTATTGACGGAGAAACTAACCAATAATTTCAAATTTGCACGTTTATTTTTATACAATGGCGTTTATTATATCGCAGTTTGAAATTTAAATAATTATAATAGCTCTTTTAATTATTTAATACCAGTTATAAGTTCTCAGTTGAAAGCTAAAATAAAATAGAAAGATAAAAATATCCTTACTAATATTAGAAATTGGATAGTAAGTATGTTTTGTTTGTAACGATTTCACGTCTCAACTACTCAAACATAAATTTACCATAGTCATTGCTCAATATCTATACAAGCGCGCAAAGCCACGGGAACTAGTCTATGATATTAATAAATACAGGTAAAAGGAAACTAGTTCAATATTCTAAAGGTAAATTTAACATAAGTATAGTTCAAAATTGATAACCAACCACTTATTCGTTTTAATCAGAACCTTTTAATAATTATAATTCGCTCGCACCGTTTTCGATGCTGTAAACATCTCACTGGTGACACAAATTACTTACAATATAATTTGTTAACAGTCAGTTCACTCGATTTATGAGACGATAAAACTAATGTATTTGCTATTTCGTTATGAGCTACTTTGGCAATGCCAGGATTACATAAGGCAGGAGACACACTTGTTTAAAGGGAATTTTATTTGGCGATAATAGGATACAATTTCAAGGTCATTATCTCGTTCTGAAGCTGAGGATGTTGTTAACCGATGATTGCGGGTTTAGAACCAGACAGTCATCGCTGAATTTTCGTGTGCTTAATTCATGATACGAATCCTTCTTTAAAGTAGAGGTACTGTACTCAACAATGGGATACTTTTTATTTTAGTTTAAGCTGTTTTTTGTTCTGTTTTTTTCCATGTTAAACGACAAACAGGCAACAAATATTGTCGATTTTTAAGTACAGCTTATAAAGCAGGTACGTGTAATATTATCTTTTAATCTTTTAATTTCTTTACGTATAAAAGGCGTTGTGTATTCACGTATATTTCAAGGCTAAATCGATCGATCATTCGCACATCATTACCCCCGTCGCTCGAGGCTCTCAATAACATCACTAAAGGGGCGCGATTCGAAAAGCAAATCTTTTTAGGAGATGACACATCAATGGTCACTTTATTATGGATATTTTTCATGGTTCTAGAATTTGAATACGCAAGTTATATAAATGTTTTGACACGTGAACTTTTTTTTGTGCTCGTTTCGAGATGTGTTTTGTAGTGTGTTGTAACCTACTGTACATGTAGGGCGTAAATTTTAACTAATGCTTCTAAATTTATAAATATTTTCAAAGTTATTCATTTTGAATGAAAACTTGGTTGCAATAATACGCAACATGCATGTTGCTCATCCCTCGAGGAGAAGGTTATAGATATGTACTAATAACAAATTATTTCTACACAAGATATATATAAATCTAATTGTACTTCATTGTAATTGAAATGGTAGAAAAGAGTAACTACTGAGTTTCTTACCGGTTCTTCTCGGTAATATCTACTTTCCGAATTGATGGTAGCTTTACATTTAGTCAATACCGTAACATGACGATTCAAACGTCCTTATATGAATCTACTTGAAAAAAGAAAATTTTGACTTTTGATTTACATGAGGCGTGTCTTCCTTCACTGCCAAGCAGGAGATGAATTATATACACAAATCAAGCACTCGTAAAATTAATACTATCACGGTTTGAAGTCGCAATTGCCGCTTAAGATGCACATCTTCTTAGTACTGAGCCATTAGACCACATGCTATGCATATATTTTTTTAAATGATATACTATTTGTAGCACTTAGATCTTGTTGTTTTGCATGTTCTATATTAGCGTATAATTGCTTAAATATATGTCAAGCTGTACCCATTGTATGCAATAAGATATTTCATACAAAAATATAATCAAATTGTATGCACAATACCAGTAAATACGTCTGAAAATACACAACGGTATAATAATTTTAAAACACATTCAGCACACACCATTTACTCTGACCCATTTCGCTTCTACATTGTGTAAATAAATAATATAGTTTTTAAGAAACTGTCCTAAGAGGGAGGTCAACAGAAGCTGGTCTATTCTCTGGCACGGCAAAAAGTGTTGTCTAGTTAAGCTATCTCCTGAGCTTAAAGTTTAGAATAACAACGAGAAGTTGCTATAGCCAAGTGCTTTACAGGATACAAGTTGCAGTACTTTGATGTTAAAGTATGAATACTAAGACTAAACAAATATACTATGCTAAAGTTTCGTCTATAAGATTACAGCTATGTATGTCAGTAGACATACACAGAATGCTAATTACTCTATATTTTGATTTGAACCTTTTTAATAAATAAAAATCTCGTAATTTGATTTTGAGATTTATATAATTTTCCTTTAACCGCTTATCGTGATTCAGTTTAATAAAATATATTTCTACTAACAAAACTTTACCTCAATTCAAATTAACGTTAACTAAAGCATCCCTTGTCATCGCCGTCAATAACGACTCCCAGACAATCATTAAGTACAATGACAAACAAAAGCGAACAAGGATAAAATCTGCGAGTCTCGTAAAGAGCGCGTCTTATGACCAATTACATTAAAGATAAAGCCTTTGAAAGACAACTGTTTACTATAAGCAATTCCCACGACTTAGTCCGTGCGCTCATGAAGGATAGTATTTGGTAAAACTATGATGATTCAGAATAAAAGCTACCGCTGTATATATATGATGTTTTTTTAACCTTTTAAATTATAAGAATAACTACGAACATCATTCCAAGAGCAAGGTTATGTCTACACAAATTAATAATTCATGATTTGACCTAACGTTTTATATAAAATAAAAAAAATTGGAGTTTTCTATCACATAATCTAACATATACACAATGCCTCTTTATTAAAAACGTAAAGATATTATTTATTTCAAATGATGTCTAAATTTAAGATCTATAGTAACAATAAATCAACATTCCTAAGTCTTAACATGTGTGTTTTAAATGCCATTTTTAATTTAATTTTATTGTATCAATAAATCAATGAAAGTCAATTTAAACTAGTAACTGAACGGAAACGTATAGTGGCACTTGGTAACATCCTGTCAATACAGAAAATAAAATCGTAAATCAATTGTACGAGTCGTAGAAGCAACTGAACCCAAAAAAGCGTATCAGTGTGCCATCGAGTGCACTCTACCGTCTCACGGGTCGTAACGTTACAATTTTACGACCACTTTTATTACCAGACGCTTTCGTGCGCGATTACCCCCGAGAGTGAGTTTCGCTGTTAGATGCCCCCTAACACGAAATTATACCCTACTAGTCGAGTAACTCTAATGCAACTCGAAGTAACCATTGCCGTTTCATATCAATTAAAAATCGTTAACGTTCTACTCCAGCCCGACATGGACGTAGCGATGTATGTTTAATACGTCCAAGACAAGGGAGTTGTCAGCAATTACGCTTTAATGCGTGTTTTATTATCACGGTCTAATGTACTGGGGCATTAATTTATCACCTCCTCTGTTTACGAGTAAGGCTTGACAATTGAAATGACGGTATATTCAGAACTCAAAGGCGGGCGTTGCGCTACCAGATAGTCTTGACCTTCCGTGATGCTCTCGAAGCTTTGCTTGTAAAACTGGAAGGGGAGTTAGTTAATAGAATAGTGGGTCTTGTTCGATTGGTCGTTTGCTACAATCGTTTGGACAGACAAGCGATGGACGTATCAAAGGCCTTGCAGCTGAAATGCAGTTGCAGTTTCGATTGTATCGAGACGTCTGCGGCGTGCTTGTGAAGTGAAGGTTGATTGGAACATGTCGGTAGTGATACGATGTTTGGTTTTGAGAACGCTTCTTCGTATCTAACTGATTGTTAGCTGGCTTTATTTACAATAGCTTTGTAATTTTCGTTGTGTTTGATTTCCTTTGCTTAATGTGGAACAAGAGCAATATCGAGCGACGTGGAACAGACAAACAATACATGCAGATCAGAAACATAGAATATAATTAATTAATGTTTTTATAATAAATGGATTATAAAACTAGCTACTTCGCTACACTTGCCTTTAACGCAACGACTCCTCCGTGAGTCGTAGCGTGATATTACAAGTATATTTTTTATTAAATGCGCCCTCCAAAAGAAAATAAGTTACAGCCCTTTAATAACTCACTGGACAAAGAGTCTTCTTCCTTTTAAGGAGATGGTTCTTGGAGCTTACACCACGCCGCTGCTCCAAATGCGTATGGGTGGATACACGTGGCAGATTCTCATCCACCACGTGCAGATTTCCGTACGAAGTTTTTTTTCATCGCTGAGCACAAGATGAATTAAAAATACAAATTAATCACATAAATTCAGTGCTCCTTGCCACGAAAATTAACTTCGAATCATCGGTTCAGATTAAATATTTTTTTCAAATGATAAAAGTAGACCCTAAAATTAGCAACTTAAAACAAACAAAGTCTTAAGTTTTACGTATTATAAACAGATCTAAAGATAAATTATTAATAAGAAAAACAAAACAATCAAAAAAAAGAATATTCTTTTATAATAATTCAAGTTTAATATCTGCCATTCCTTTGCGATGTTGGTTTATGACATTAAGATTGTAATTCAATCAAATCAATTGTTATGTAAACATCGCATGTCATATACATATTATGTATATCATTAGGGATGGAATGACGTCGTGGTGATATGGTAATGATCGCTCCGGACCTTGGAGATGACTTTATAACAAGCGATTTTGTTTAGATTTATATTTTAGTATATATTAAACATGTAACCTAATATGTTATTCATTTACTTTTATTTACGATAATTTGGCTTTAAGTAAAAATTAGTTTAACCCTTATTGTATGTATAGCTAAACACAGGATTTATAATAGTCGTAATACATCGTATTAAATTAACATTAAGATATCAACGCATGTTTAAAACATCATTATATTTAGAAAAAAAATATAAAAAAAACTTTTTTTTATAAAATTTATAATATGATTAATTGAGGTATCCATATGGTGGTAAAGGTTAGGTTAGGTTAGTAGTTAGTACTCGTATGACATAAGACAGACACCTAAATACGTGACGGACTTTTCTCAGGACGAACTTTAGTCAGATTTGAAATTAACTAACGACACTAAAATACCCAACGCTCAGTTTTCGTCTCGTTAAATAAAAAAACATACAGCACGTATATTGCTAGTTGAAAGATCATCGCGTGTTTATTGGGAATGAATCAATTTACCATTCTAATGGATAGTCAGATATAAATCTATTTATGTAAAGTTTTCAATGCACATTTCGCATGCCATTCGACCATTCGCTAGAAAGTAACCACAGATATCTTTAGCGTATTATCATTTATTAGATGAAAATTGTTAATATCACAGCCGTGAAGTTGGAATATATTTAAATAATTTTAAAGAATTATAAGCTCCAAAATACTGCCTAACGTAAAATTATAAAGTATTAATTTTGACAGATTTATTACGTCACTGCATATCAAATATGGCGGCTAGGAAATTTCATAATCACAGCTACTCATAACAAGAGAAATGTCATTGATTAGTGTTGTACATCTGTGAAGGTGAAAAAAATCCATAATATTACATTTTCAAGAATTTTAATCTCATACATTTGATAAATATAGGGTGAATTGTTATTGCACTGAATAAATGTTGCCATAACAGAAAAACTATAACTAATTCTTTTTTTTTTCATATGTAATGCAGCAGGATGTATGGAAAGAAAAGCAGGAAGATTATGATCTATATTAACTAAAGATATAACTAGAGATAGGGATCAACGAAAGAATATTATCTACGAGATGACCAAACATTTCTTCCAATTTTTAAGCAAATGGGCCACCTGATTGTAACAACACAAACACTACAATAACTTTGAAATTTTCTTTTTTCCAAACGTTCTTCTACGTTTGAAAATCGAATTAAAACAATTTGATTTCAATTTATACAATTCTTAATATATACGATTACTTCTTAATTTAAAAACCAATTAAAATGCATGCTTATATAATAATAAACGACGTCACGTCCCGAATGTCAAATATTTATATAATAATGACAAATGACATTTAAATCTTTATTTGTCAATTAAATTCGGTCGTTAGAGCGGCGAGTTAGTGAAGATTAAAGAAGAGTTATTTTTGTCTCTTTGTATTTATACTGAGATGCTTTATGAGAGACAGGTGCGGCGTTACTAGGCGCGATATCTTATCGATAACATTTTAATTAAGATTTATCGATACTTTAAAGGATATAACGGATCTATGAAATTTTAAGGGATTATAATATTTAAATAGATGCTTATCATGTTTTATAATCTAAGCAACGTTTTAATATTAGTATATGATTGAGGGAGATTTAAAGGAACATAATTATTAATAGAATACTAATTAAATTCCCACAATTAATGATTGTAATATTTTTTTATATTATTATTATTTTTTTGTGATATGTAAGCGGACTGCCAAAAGGACCACCTGATGGTAAGTGGTCACCATTGTTCATAGACGTTAGCACTATAGGAAATATTTATCATTCCTCATATCACTCTAATGTTGTTCGAAGATGTTGTCCCTAGTAACTGTAGTTACACTAGCTCACTCACTACTGAGTGTAACTATTGAGTTTCTTGCCACTTCTTTGTACGTCCGTACTGGTGGCAGCTTCACTTAATATAGTTCGTAAAGTGACGATTCAAAAGTGCTTGAATAAAGAATATTTTGATTTAATTTGACTATACAAACCAGAACTCTGGAAGTGTATAACTCTGGTAGCTACTCAGATCAGCTTGCACAAAGCCCTACCACCGAGTTAATTAATTAATGGAAATCTCGAAGTTACAATAATGATAATAATCAGCGCAACATTGGCATGGTACCACGAGAGCACAGAGCAATGTTCTAGACAAGATTTCCCCCGTTACACTTCGTGCATTTATTTTCTTTATTGCCCAAGGTGTGGGTAGTGGAATTTTCCCTAGGGCATCAGACAATCCTCTCAATAAATGTATAATACTCTTCTATCTTGTGTACGTATGAGGTTATTTCCTATTGTTTATATCGTGATATTAAACCTGCTGAGCTTCTTTCACCAGTTCTACTCAGGTCAGTTGATTTTCTTTTCCAAACATGTGGTATTGTCAAATTGATCATAATTTGATCATCAATAAGTAAGTGTAATGCTTATCTATTGAATAAATAATTTTGATTTGATTTGGTTTAATTAATTAGGACATTTTTTTTTTAATAATATAATGCCCTATATTAACTCATAAACCTTCTATTAAACAAGTCTTACAGGTTACCTCACTATGTCTTTATTCATCGCCGACCACGACATTAATGAAAAATAAAGAATTGGTATAAATAAAATAAAATAAGGAATATTAAATTATTTTATTTTTCTTTAAAAATATTGTAATCGATATCGATTATTTAAATATCACAACACTATAATCTATTTTCACAAACCATAATTCATACTTCACGCCTCTTATTAATGTGTTGGAATCAAAGGACGATGACATATTTACAGTAACTATTCAAAGTGATACTATGAAACTTTCAGAGACACCTAAGATTATTTTAAACCATTTTTTTTAACATAAGCCCTTACTGATTTACAGTTTACACTCTTATAATTTGACACAAATTTAATTTTTATACTTGATCAATTGTAAATTTCACATAAGTTTTTGTCAAAAATATATTTATATACTTTACACTTACATCGCCAGTGAAGCACCAGTGGCCTTTGGGCAGATCAGTCCTAGAGCGCGGATCGGCAAACGAAGTGTAGAACCCCTCCAGCCAGGTGGACCTTACGGTGACCAGAAAGTGGCGGGACTCGACTGAATGCGGAAGATTATAATCGGTCAGAGATGACGATGATGATACTTTCCTTAATTTTAATGACCAAACTTAAGATAAGAAAGAGACATACATCCCCCATGCGAATCCATGTTTTTCCAATTTCATTGAGAATATCCATGTCATAATTTATTTAATAGGAATTGCATACTTTGGATAATTTTCATAAAAATCTAACAGATATAAGTTATTTATATTGCGACAATATTTTATTGTACCCAAAAATCTAAATTCTGGATTTACTTGCTTCAACACACACAAAGTAATCTTTTCTATATTGTGTCTAGGCGTATATATACGTGTATATATGCGTATAATCGCACAATCACGCAGACAAACAAATATTACCACTTCTTTAAACACCAACACAGCTATAATATACTATGACGTGCGTATTATAATCTTGCAAACACACACACACAGACAATATAATATCCTCTCTGCGTACTGTCAACCTCACCATGTCTATAATTTATGTCCAAAAGATAGACGCTTACAGCTTTGATCTCTCAGGTTGGTTCAAAGTAGTAATTAAAGCAAGTGAGCCGAACAAACCTACCCGTAATTAATTAACGGTAATAATGAACCATTATGAAATGTTTAACGGCTCGGCAGTAAACAGGCCCGGTGATATCAGTGGGAATGTTTTCGGCAATCATTTCTTGTCTTTGATATAAAATTGTTTGATTTAATATAATTTTATTAAGTGCATGTCATTTTTTACACTTCGCTGCTTTAAATTAAGTGTACGAGACACTGTTAAAGAAAATTTTGGTTATTTTTTTTTTATTTGTATTGTATTAGAGTCTACACAAAACGATTATGTTGTAATCAAAAGTCAAACTGAAGATATTCTTTATTCACGTAGGCTCGCAAAGCACTTCGAATTGAATCGAAACTTGAATCGTCATGTTATAGTATTGAATTAAATATAAAGCTACCACCGGTTCGGAAATTCAGTAGCTACTCTTATCCACCATTTTAATTACATTTTAAACATAATTATTTTGTACTGAATGTTAATTTTATTATCATTATCTTATAAAATATACAGAGTGATATTTGTAGCTGAGATTGAGATTGAACGGCCCACACTACCACAGCGACTTTTCGTACTTTCCAAAGCATAGTAGTATAAACACCATCGCTTTATTGTTAGTCCGACCCACAGAACGAACTCTGGATCATTGGATCTGCAGGTCTATTGAACTAGCCATTAGTCCAGGTATTTATAGTAAATTATATTATAAAAAATAATTATACTCCGGAGGTAAGATTGCTTCGTAATCTTTTTTACGCTCTTTGAATAATTCTGTTCACACCAAGCCCCTTCAATCTCACTTAACTTAAATAAAACAAACCAGTTTCAATAAATTTCATAAACTGGTAACGATAACGAGTTTCGTGTCTCATCATATACCGTAAATACATCTTAAAGTCTCGAATAAATTGAGTGTAGGATTTTATTCAACAGCCAAATAAATTTACACTGAAATATCATTTTTAAAAACAGCCGTGAACGAACGCCCGGGGTCGGTCGGACCACCTTGTCAGCTAGCGCGTAAATTAACATGAAAACGTCATACAAAGAGCCTAACCCTTCGCCGCTGCATAATAAACTATTCCAACTGCTTCTCTCCCGCAGAGCGCCTCCGAGCCGCCTATTCAAACGACCGGACATTATCGTAAATATTATGGTATTTATTCAGATTTCGGGCACAAACAATTCAATTCACGCACCGGCTGCTAATTGGGCATAAATCGTGGTAAAAATATTCAATAAACTCCTCGCATCGATTAATATTATAAACGGTGAATGCCTTCATTTGGATTCGTGTTAAACCATGCATAGATAATTCGGTGCGTCGATATGTCGTTGATCGTTGAAAGGATTCGTGTTTTGTTTGGTACCAATTATTTCGTAATCATTCACCGTATCGCCCCGTGATGCTATTTATTTGTTTACTTGGCTCCGATTAATTTGTTTTCAGTTAGTCGAACGCTCGTGAATTGCCAACAACGGAGTGTTTGTTTCGTCGTTAATTCATTTACTTATTATTCATGATATATTTAATGGCGGTTAAATACTTATGTGTGCGATAAAATATACAAAAAAATAACCGACCTTTAACAAATAAAGGAGGACAATTTACAACGAGAAGAAAACATGCCAGACGGTAACATGAAAAATGTCGAGTTGAGCACTTTATAATAGAAATAATAACGCAACAGCCGCCATGAATTATTGCCCACATTTCATGTTAAATTGTATGTAAATGCGGGCCGCAGCGACACGGCTCCCACAATAACATAATAATGGTGGATTTGTGACTCACGTCAGGTTGTTAGTGTGTACTTAACCCTTTATCGGGACACGCACGCGGGACGTGAGATCATTACTCGGGTCGCGGCGGCCCGGTACAATGAGAATTTTCGCTTTTGAATCCTTCTAGTTTTAGGGTTAGCATGCTCTTTTAAATTCGTGAGCGAACAGTTAAATGTGTGACGTGTAACGACATTATGTTGTGTTTATTTATCTTGACTACTTAATAGATGCCGGTTTTTTTTATTACGATAACAATCACACCCCTGTTTTTAAAAAACGGTATAAATATTCAATTTTAAATTGACTCGTATTAAATAACAAGATTTAAAAATCACAATAGTATTATATTTGATTATATCCTAGATATGATATAAGAAAAATTGTTACATGTACAATATATATATTAATAAAAAAACTTCAAGAAACTTTTTAAAAATTTGAATTATTAATCATTTATTTTTAATTTATTCAATCATTTTATATTGTGTACACTACACTGGTTTTTTATATACACATAATTAATAACTATTATAAATCTATGTCGTGAGAGATAATGAATTTATCATAAAATCATGCTATAAAACGATTATGCCGACAAAATTGGTATGATGGGTATTCAACAAAGTTAGGTCCACCAAAGAGGTTTTAATGCTTGAGCACGCCCACTATATAACAACTGCGACGGCAACGGTCGCCTAAGGCACGGAAATTGCTTTACGGTTCCCTGCAAATCCCCAAAAATTATCTCAAAGTATCCTCGGGGCACGCACGTATTTCATCGGGCGCCCCGAGCGTATTAATAATTCAATTTTTGAAGTGTTTACAAATTGCAATATTTTTTGCAGCACTTTAGATCGCTATTGTATTTGAATGATGAGGTTTGATTTCTATTGTATTAGGTAATATATATTTTTCGATGATTATTTTTCATTTTAATAGAGAAATTACCAGGTTATGCCTTCTTTGTGTCGACTTCAGGCAATTATTTTGCCATAGTGTTAGTACTGAACTTACCAAAGACTATATGAAGGTTCTATTGATTTTTTATAATTTTGACAGTCTGTCGTAAGACCCTCAAGTTTTGAGTATATTTTTTTAATTTACGTGTGAACATTAATTCTCTACTTATATAATAATTTTGTCAGTCATTTTGTGTGACTAATAATATAT
Source organism: Vanessa tameamea (assembly GCF_037043105.1). Lineage (NCBI taxonomy): Eukaryota > Metazoa > Arthropoda > Insecta > Lepidoptera > Nymphalidae > Vanessa > Vanessa tameamea. Next base: position 2,794,603 of record NC_087315.1, on the reverse strand, counting down.
ATATATATTTTAAATGTCTGTAAGTACTTGAATTCTCTATTTACATAACATAATATGTGTTACATTATATATCGGTCAATGTTGGTCTTATATGATACAATATAATTATAGTCCGGTGGTTTTGAACAATAAGATATCCTCACAATTTGATTTTATAAATATTTGCACCATTTATAAGACCTTATGTTAAATATCTGAATACCAGTTGATATATTACTATGACTTTTTTGGTTAATAATTCCACTTTTGTTTCTATGTTTCCTGGACTATTATGTCTTTCATAGAACTATGGTAACATAACACGAACACGTCTGATTAGTCGTGCAACGGCCATCAAAAGCGACCATGAACAGCGAACGTGACAAAGATTTTTTTAATAACCACTGACGTGCTGTTTGTTCTGTTGAATAATATTAAATATATATTCTATACATTATAATAAACAACTATGATATACATACTAAGCTTTCAAGTGTGTTCAATCGCAAATGAAAAGTAGTGTTAATCAAAAAAATAAAAAAGATGAATCTTCAAAGCTACTATAGTTCTTATTATTATTTGAGATGAAGGAATAAAAAGAAGGTCTAGAAGAAGTCGCATATGATGTGTAATAAATGACGTCACACCTTTCGGAAAATGGTACCACATGACAGGCAACTCCAGCAACGAGCGCTCATTGGTCAAATCAAATAGCGCGCGCTTCCCCTGCTTGCTGTTGCACACTTTTCCTTATATTACTATTAATATAAAGAAAATACATCACCAACATTTATTTAATATATTTTTTGTTTTTGTTCATTACCTTTTATTCGTTAAAAAGAGATTTATTAATTTCAATTAATTATCTGTATACTGTTTTAGTTCTGTATCAAAAGGAGTAAATGATATTTACAGCACTTGTTTAAATGTAATACAGAGTAACCTTATTTACGTACTTGATTTATAATTAATCCGAATCAAATTAAAATCAATATATCCTCTATCGAAGAAGCCTATATGTTTTTGTGTCATGCTATTGGAATAAATTGATTGTCAATGATCATAATATTAGTTAGCTTCACTTAACATAGTTTGGTTAAATATAAAAATTCTTGTAAACGCCTGCTTGAATAAATATATTATAATTGTTATTTATATGTATACTTTGATTTTGATTTTGATTAGTATCGATTCGTGTTACTCTTACAGTTTTTTCAGCGTACGCAAAATAGCTCGCAGGTGATAGTTTTTTTCCAACTTACTTCACATTAATCGTGATATTTTGCCCAGTTTACACAATATCTTTATAAATTATACCCTAGGATTTATTCTGATGTGCTTAAAGTTTCATTAAAATCTATTCTGTATTTAAAGTGGATAATAGTAATAAATAAACTTTCGCATTTTTAATACTAGTAGTATTCATAACAACCACAGATAATCTATAAACAGTTTACCTAAAATACTTGCTCGGTGAAACGAAACAAAGGTGTTTGCGCATGAAAAGAGTTTAGACAAATAACAGTTGTTTCTTAAGCATGGATATGGGATGGAACATTTAACGCGAAAGTCTAACTCGCACTTTGCTGTTTTTAAATGGTTTAATGTATTGAAAAATTATATTACATCGTCTTGTGAATGTATAAATCAATGACGATAGAATATAATGACGTAAACTATGTAATATTAATAAGAAACTAAAATTAAATTCTCTCGAATGGTGGTAGGGACTTGTGACCTTCTGAGTACCACCAAGTGGATATTCTACCGCCAAACAGCAATACTTAGGAGTGCTGTGTTTCGGTTAAAAGGATGAGCGATCCAGTGCAACAACAGGCACAAGGAACATAACATCTTAGTTTCCAAAGCGACGAAATAATATTTCTTAAAGTACCTAATTCTATTGGCATTATTGGCACTTAACTCTGAGTGGCCCAATTGCCAGTCCGATTATCTATACAATACAAAGGTAACTATCATTAGTTCCTGACCATCGACTGGACAAAATTACGATGAATATTGAATAAATTATATTATCAATTATACAAAATATCCATTCAATCACATATTTAGTTTTTTCATATTTCATATCTTATCTTATCATATATATATTACCTCCTGCATATAATTAAGCCAAACAAGCATATTACCCAAATTTGAAGGTAAACGGTATGCCCCACCCACCATTATGTCCTATATACCCGTAATTACATCGAGTCACTGACCCTTTCAACCAGAACAGAACAAAAGACAGCAAATTAGGAATATTTAGCGATACAAACATAACAAGGATAAAGTCCGTATCAATTCGAATAGCTCCCTCAACTACCCGCGTAATACCAATTCAAATAGCTGTGTAAAAAGATTATTCAACATTTTGAAGAAACCCCACTACGTGCTCCCACCCCGATCCTCTGGATTAGCTTATCTTTAACGACTAGATGTGAAAACAAAGGACTTAAAACTTCACGAGTTTATAACTTTATTACTCTTCAGAAACTCAATATTTATTTTACGTACAGCTTACGTGATAAAATCTGTCGAATTGGTAAGTATACTTTATTTTATGTTTCGTAGTATTTAAACTTTTCCACTAACCTTAGTAAAATATTGATTTCTTCACTCAGAAAATCTCGCGTCTCGGATTTGTATTTTTTACTATCCTTATATTTTACATGTAACATTAGTCATCTCACGCACACTAATACATCTTATATGCACGAACGTCACTCATACTTATGAACAAATAGTAAACAGATATATACCTGAGTAACTAACTATTAACGAAAATAGCCTAATTTTTTCACTTTTAAAATGATCACTGTCAAGCAGAAACGTATAATTTTATTGAGTTCTGATTTGAATTGATGTAACTAAAGTGTAATGTTAAATCTCAATATTATTACAAAGAATGAAATTTTCTCCGGGTAGTACTGACCACTTACTACCAAGTGGCCCATTTGCTAATCTACCTATCTATTTAAAAAATAAAACTTAAATATAACTTATGATATCTATATAATTACAACGTAACAATTACACTCAGACTTCAAAAGCATCGTTACCGATCAATCAAACGAATCTTCAACTCGAACCAGTTAACAAAGCGTCTAATCGCTTTACGCATCGTGAAATTTCGTGAATACCGTTATTCTTAGTCAAATTAATGTAAAAATAAATGGAAAAGCAAATTTAAATTCTAATAACACTGTTATAGAGTCGGGATTATTTTTGGCTAGAGCTCCATCTGTTTGTAAACTAAAAACTGGATCATTTCCTCCTGACAATCGGCCTGTTGAAGAGAGCCATCCGTCTCTGTCATGGCATTACGTAGTCGTTGATGCCAGTTGCAAATGATTAAAAGAAATTGATGTAATTCGAGGCAATTTCAAAATGCCATAATTTCGTTTGAAATATACAACAGATATAAATTATACGAAAATGTGGCAGTATTTTTAAAAGCGATTGCAACGGATTGCTGTATGATTAAAATGATATCCTCTATTTGTAAAGTTACGGTTTGGATTATTCTGTCAATACCGATTGGTGGATATACATGTGGCACATTTCAAATCGACACATGCAGATTTTCACGCGGTGTTTTCCTTCACCGGGCATGAGGTAACTAATACACAAAAGTGCGACAAAATTCAGTGGTACGTGCAACCGTACAGTCTTAAATTAAAATTCAAGTAACCTAACCACTTCGCTATTTCGACTGTCTATTGTAGTTAAATAACTAGGAAACAACAAATGTTACACTTGAGTACAAAATAACAATAAACCATAAAGTATTAGGACACAATGGCTGCCTGATATATGTATTAAAACTAGCTTAAAAATACGGGTATAATATTGTTAAGCTTCAATACCACGGTCAAACAATAAAATATATATCAAATTAATTAACGGCATAAGAAATAAGGCTAGTACCATTTTCTTGTTGAAAAGTAATTGAGATTCATTCAATTATGTTAAACATCTCAGTAAAACTTTGACAAGAATAAATTCAAGCCATCAAGCAAGGAACTGAAATTAATTTAAAATCATTAATCATATCTTGTATATCATTATTAAGTATTTTATTACATACATTGTTCGAAACTTTTATACGGCCCTTTATTACATGTCTTTTAAATTGCAAACAAGACATTATGTCATTAGAATACGAAACAAGCCGACCGTAAAATAATATGTTTCTCAAAACAAATTACGAGCATTGAACAGCGGTGATAGATTATACGCATAATGCTTCTGTGACGACCTAACAAGGGTCAATTTCTGTGCATTTACTCTATAACATGCTCTGTGTAGGATCACCATAAATTCAGATACAAACAGGAAAGGTTAAACATAAACGAAGAATAGTCAAAATAATGTTATAATAACATTTTAACTTTCATATTTTTACGTGATACATTCTATTAAGGGTAAGATTGACTCATTTGCCGTGACGACACGAGACTCTTGTATCGCCGTAATGGCATGCTCATTTTTTTAAATTATACATATGGATACACTTATCTAAACTAAGCGATAGCTTATACTTAAATATATTCTGTGATCTATAGTGATCTATAGTAAAACTACCTTAATACCTAATAATAATAATTACGAAAACATTTGTCTTATAAAAGATAGATACTTTTTCAATAATCAAGAATTAATTGGGAGCAGAACAATAATTACACGTATTAAAATATATACATTATTACACTGTTGGTTATCTTAATAAAAAAAAATTGCAAATTGATGAAATTTGAGCACAAGGTGAGACTGAATGTGACTTTTGACATATGTATACAAATACTCGAAGTTTTTTAAAATAGTGCTAATGTTTTTAAAACACAAATTACAATTAGAATGTAATTTTAAATACCATACATTAATGTAATATTACAGTTTCGTTTATTGTTTTTTTTATTGTAAACATATTTTTTTATTACATTTCACAAACCAGTAAGAGTTTAAATATTCAAAACGAGAATATATTCTATCCAAAAAGAAATACTTCATCATATTACACAATTACAAACATTTTTTTTTTTAAATAATTTACAGGAACATATCCTAATTTCACAATAAAACATGGGAACCGTTTCTTTTGTAAGTATATTTCAAAGGATTTTAACCCGTAAAAGAAATGCATTAAGTGATATAATTGTATAAATTGATAAAAAAAATATCGTGACTTGTTAGTCATCGGTTCTCTGCTATTATACTGTTGACAGGTATTAATTTTCAATATTTTGTGTATTGGAACTAGTTCTTTTGGTTAACGGTCGCCTTTGTTGTGGTGTGCTGACATCGTGTGATTACTATACAGTAATTTATTTTCTAGTATATAATTAAATACGAGAATATTAAACTTATAAAAATACTTTCATTTTTATATAACTGTAATTTTACATAATAATTATTTATGATAACATTTTATTCGTACTTAATATTATATAATTGAATTTTATACAGAAAACATTTTCATATTTATTATATACAAGAAATTCCGTTAATAAAGTTTTTAATTGTTATATACATAAATAAACGATAACTACTATCAGTTAAAAAAATATCTATTCTAATATTATAAATGAGAAAGTAACTCTGTCTTTCGTCTGTCTGTCTGTTGCTCTTTCACGGCCAAAATACGAAACCGAATTTGATAAAATTTGGGATGGAGCAAGGTTGATCTTCAAGGACGGACATATATTTTTGATGTCTTACGCTTAAACAGGAGCGAATCCAAGGACTTATGGTTATCTATAAAGTAAGCAACCTATATAGTTCGTACAGCAAGACTTCTTCCTTCAGATGAAGTATAGCCTTCACTTCTGTCACCACATTACGCACATGAAAGTACTTAAGAAGGTATACAATAAAATGCCTGCCAGGTTCGAACTTCGAACCTCAAACATACCTTAGGCAACGACTGTCGACATGACTGACTTTTTATACTCGCTTCCATCAATCGAATACTTGAACGCCTCAAATACAAATTCCAAGACAATTTTATCATTGAGCTCATGCTCGTGACGAAATATAGCAAGTGAATGACAATATTACGTACATAAAGTATCCATTGCGAATAATGTACGACTTTGATTTAATTAAATATTTCTATAAACGTAATAAGCGCCACACACCGTCATTTACCGCACGCCTCGCCACATATTCTCTATTTGGTCGCCAATTGTTTCATTACGAGTCGAAACTACGTCATATTGCTGACATCTTTGCGCCTGTAATTGGGTGTGCATCTGTATCACGTGTATCTTATATTTGTACGAGGTTTTGCTATAGACGTATTTATTAAAACATTATTAGCCATTCTTTTTTACCTGTAATTATAAGTATTAAGTCTTGTTTGTAACTCACACTAAACGTAACATGTCCGTCTGACCAATTTCAGTAACGGCGACTATTCTCATCAGATAATGATAATAATTACGCAGGAAATATTTAATTGTATAAGAGTATGCGCGCAAACACAGGTGCACTTTCTATGAACTCACTCTCATAATCCGATATTATGGCAATATAGGCAATACAGGAGCGGGCTCAGGGTGCACGGTTACGTGTTTTCGGAGACCCTTAACACAACTAACTTTCAAACATTGGGTTATTGCTGAATATTCTTGAAAAAATACACAGAAATACAGAAAAAAACCGGAGTTAACAACATAGCTTGCATGATTAATTAAATGCATAAACAGTGAGCTGGTCACGTGTCAAAGGACCGATGGCCGTTGGAGCAGACAAGTCTCAGAGTTGAGAACGCGGACCGGCTAACACAGCGTAAGACTCCAACTAGATGGACCAATTAACTGAAGGTAGCAGAACCCGACTGGATGCGGAAGGCGTATAGAAGCTCTGGTGCACCTTGGAAGAATTCTATATCCAGCAGTGGATTGTAATTAGCTAATGATGATGATGATTTTTTATTAAGCCAATTGTTTCGAACCTAGGCCTCGAGATATGCAGTCTTATAAACTAGCCACTAGACCGACGAGTATGAATATAAAAAACAATAGTTAATTATTTTAAACACAATTATAATTATATAGAACATTATAATTATATGTTGATTATTTATTCACTGTATGTTATAGTAAATAGTTGAGTGCGAGCCTTTCGGCCGCGTTAATTCACTATGATTGATTATCTTTGGCCTAATGAGCTCCGGAGCCATCTTATAGAAAATGCCCAAGATACTGAAGGCAGCGATTCATTTTTTCAACATTACTCATTAATACTTACGACTGACATTTAATCTTATAATGCATTTATTAGAATCGAGAGTTAAATGAGAAATTATGCATAGTTACTTTTCGGGAGCTGATCTAAAGGGGGTTTTAGTGATTGAATGGATTACTTACTTTGCGTTACTTCGTAAACGCATGATCCACGACTGTATCAAAAATTCTAAATAGAAAAGAAAACTAAAATTTGTATGTATATTAAATTGAATATTATTTTTTGATTTGGGGCATGAAAAACAACAGATAGGCAGGATGGAAACGGCTGGAGAAAGCTAAGGTAGACAAGTGTATGATAAGACACGAGAATAACTTTTAATAATGTATAATAATAAAACAAAATATAAATTTTGAACATGTAAGTATATTGTTATAATATTATAAGAACAAACCAAAAAAAATCCTTATTAAAAATATTCATAGAATTGTTGAAACGACAAAGATGAGAGATAAGATTACATTTCGTTACAAAAAATCATCTAACAGTCACGAGGTGAACTAGCAAGCGATTAAATAAATGGAATACTGCAGTAATATTGAGAACTTTTCCATTTTCCTACATCGATTCTCTGGACAAACCCTCATTCTAAAGGATATCCATGTCCACATAAAACAAGCCCAAATAAACTTCAAGAAGATAGAAGGTTTCGGGTACCTTTTAACCTTTCCAAAAACTTATTCATACGCAGAAAGCAAATTTATTATATGTATGGGTTTCTCGCTTCCTCTCACCCTTTAAGCCGGTGACGTTATGAATTATGATCGCTTTTCCTTCACAATAAGTGCATAAATAGGGCCGGGCTGATGGCTCGAATAAATCATTTGTGGCCATCTATCATCCAGTCAACAGGAAGTGTTACTAACCAAATGAGGAGACATCAGGGCCAAATGTTGTAATGAATTTATCGAAAAATAATCATTGGAAGTTCGGAGGAAATAGTATCAACATTGAACTGTCATTGTGAAGCTGATGATGATATGGTTCATTTGGTGCCATGATGTTGATATCCTCCTGACTAGGCTAACAATTCATGAATAGAAAAAAAAATTGAAATTCCTACCAGATATGTCAAGGCTTCTCGATAACGTCAAATTACTCTTTATACTAAGTTACATCCAAGTATTCATCCAAAGTTTCTTTACCATTGCTGTATCTATTATATTTGTCCGTGACATAACCAATAATCCCTGACAAATGTAACGTACACGCGATAACACGAACAAAGCGTTTCCTACTGTAAGCGCTGAAAGCGATTCCGGAGTTAAATCTAGTTCCTGACAATACACCTTCAAAGCCAAATGGATATCGATTGTTGTATATTCGTAAATGGTTTCATATAGCTTTGGAAATATATGAAACCTTATTTTACAAATAGATTTAAAAATGTATAGTAGATTAAATTTACTCGTTCTCTAAATGTAATTCATACTTGGCACTGTTAGCGTAACATTTAATAAAAGTTGTAAAATTACAAATTTAACGCCTATATAAATTTGGACTTCTAGTAAATCGTTGGTTTCATTGTTTAGTAGGTTTGAGGACTTACCACCCACTTAGATTATCCACCACCAAACAATAATACTTAGTATTGTTGAGTTCCGGTTTGAAGGATGAGTAATCCAGTGTTACCCCACATAATGTCTTACTTCTGAAGATTGGAGGTGCATTAAGGATCCTCAATGCACCTCCAATCTTAAGGGCTTGTGTAATATATAATATTTCTTACTACGCCAATGTTTATGAGCGATGGTGTTCACTTACCAATAGGTAGACATGACTAAAAAAAAATCACATAAACCTAAGACTGGCTCAAATTTAAGTAGCCTTTACCAATTTATTTGATTTAGTAAATTTAAATTAATGTCGAACTTTCGAAACATCGTACCTACATAGATTCAACTACCACGATCCACTTACCAAGCATCTCTTAAGTATCACTAGCCTCATTTCCACTTTCATTAAAAAAATAGGTCAAATGCCACATACTGTTTAGTCCATACTTATTTTTAGTCTAAGCGGTAAAGAGTTAACGTGTCTTCTAAACTGTGACACAGATAGCCCGACTTGAGAGCTTGAGTGCATTTTGAGAAGCTGTGGAATTATTCTATCTGGAGCGAAGCAAACAGTTGCAGACAGCGCGACACGCTATCTAGACGTTCCGGTGAGGAAGCGTTTCTCAAAGTGCTTAATATGGATGAACATTTTTGGAACAAATACAAGCTAATTAAAACGGTTCTACAATTACATTCATAATAAAAAAATTAGGTAACGCAAACTTAGCCAAATCAAGATAATATGACAAAAACATTAAATGTTACGACAGTTTTTCTGAATATAGTTGTATGATTATTCAATGCAAAGTCTTTTGAATCTCGATTTATCTCTAAATACGAATGTTAATTTCATTGACAGGTTGAATCGCTTCGAAATACCAAAGAGCAGGCTATTTTGCAGACTCACAGAAGATTGGGAAGCTCTGTCCTCAGCAAATACATCGCAGAAGCGATTCAAGCGGGCGACGGCCGACAACCACTTAGTGGCTTCATTGTGCTCCCCGTTCCTACAACAAGACTTGAGAACAATTAGAAATACCATCGTCAGAATGAGAACATGAACCAGTGCTACTAAAAACGGATGATGTTCACAATCAAAAAACCCATCGAGTTTGATAACTTTCTAAAAAATTAAAAGATACATTGGAACTTGTACCAACGATTTTATAATTATTCTTCCATTAGCAGTAATTTTGTTGAGTTGAAAAAGATAGTCAAAGCAATTAAGCACAAGGTGATAAAACTATTAGCGACCCATAAGAAATACTAATCATTGCCCGTATCTTTTAACTTGACATCGGAGGTCACATCTGCTCTCATTAACATAAATTAGACACGTAAACACTTACTCGATGCACTTTTATTTTCATAAAATTATTTACTTGTATACTATAATACTGTTGAGAAGTCAGTTTGTTAAATCACTAATCTGTGAATCAACCTATACAATTTGAAAGATTCTTATTTTAAAAACGATTAATTAATCTAAAACGATTATAGACTAAACAAAATCTCAACACATCACTGGGTTGGAGTAAAGTTAAACGCGGATGAATCGGAGCAGCTGGTTGAATCAAAATCAAACAGCCAACCACAGTATTAATACGCAATGTTTTCACACAAACATCACTTGCATCTGCAGGTGCAATAAACTTTTACGTACACATGCTCTACTAACAATACAATGTTTTACAGACTTTTATTCAATTTCACCTGTTAGTGTATTTATTTGTGCGCCAAAATTTGCAACAGAATTTTAAACAAATTCAAACTAAACGCTTGAGCGACAATTGTACAAAACACTTTTGGTACTGTTGACAATTGCAATAGTATACTATATTTTATTCATTATTTTACTTTAGAGATTTAATTCATATAAGTATATTATATACATTTTTTATATATGATGCTATCTCTATTTGTAAGTAATATTTGTAAAATAGATATAAATTAGATGAGAACCCGGTTTCGTCTGGTAAAATAATTAGAACTAAACAAATACGGTTTATCATTTACTTTTCATATAACATATAACTTTTTTGTCAACGTTGTGATTGTCTAACATCACCCATAAACGACAAACATGGCCGCCCGTTGAACTGTCATATCATTGAATTTTATCGATTTTAAATCGAAATATCTCGATTATACGAGTTTTGCGAATATATTTTTTCGACTAAATAATCATTATTTTTATCGATCTGTAATTGTGGATAGGTTTCGATCGGATCTATCGACCTGAACAAAATTATTAATATAGATTAATTGTTCCTTTCTAAAAATACGCTATCTATGGTCGAAGAGATCACTGAAAGCAAGTCACCGTGTGACTTCCGTAGATAGCTCCCGCTCGACTCGAACACCCACCCACTTGTCTACAAACTGTTTTGTTATTATAAAGCGTCTTGTCATGTGACATAAAGACCTACCTCGAAAATTATATTTATTTATATTTTTCATGTGACGATCACTCTGTCTCTCTTAATAAATCCTTAATAATTTCATCTTGGTGTTCTAAAGTCAATAAGCCACTGTAAATCGAATGAAGGCACATAATAACTTAAATTTGGTGGTTGGTGGTTTACCAACTTAAGCAACGCTTATTTTCGTATTTTTTTTTATGTGTATCATCTTTCCTGTGGCCTTCACTTAATTTGTGAGAATTTCGTGAAAAGCGATGGAGGTGTGTAACGGGAAGCCTATTTGATTTGATCAATGAGCGCGCGCGTCCCCAAAATTGTCCATCAGATGGTACCAATCTATTCTCCGAGATAATTTATAATGTAAGATGTTAGATGGCATGTCATATGCGACAACTTTAAGGTCCGCTTTTTTATTATTATTATTTGGTGTAGAATAAATGCTCAAAACACAACGCCTGTATGCTTCTTCTACATCTTTCATAGTAACTTTCGAATCTCTCAGACTCCCTTCAATTATTTCTCTCATATTCATATATATCATAATTTTTGACATTTTTCTTGTATTTAACTCAATGAGAAATAATAAAGACAATAATAGAATATATTAAAGACATTTCGAAACAATATATTTTACGTAGCAAAGTATGATATTATTATTGTTTGTTTTGGAAAACACGTAGTTTAGCTTTAATATATGCAACGTATGCAAACTGTATTCTTATCGAGCTACAGCTCGGATTAGCTGAAACGTAAGCTGGAAGCGATCACATTGGGTAATCGTGCCAAAAGTGTACTTTTGTTTGTATTTTGAGAGCTATTTAATATAATTACAATAAAAATATACATATACTCGTAAACTTATACTACAAACACATAAATAATAAAATACTATTCAGGTCTTAATAATCTGTAGCAATCTCTTCCGGACGACCAGAACGATTTGAAAGACAATTTAAAATTAGGATTGGCTCATTTTATAATATTATAGTCTGAATTATAAACACTTGGAATTATAATTAAGCACATTAAATAGGATTTACATAATTCTATATACATATACGTAATAAAACTACAAACAACAAAAAAAAACACAAAAAATGGCTCAATATGACCTTGGAATTTCACATTAAATATCTTTCTGAATATAAATATCGATGCAATAACACTTTGCATTTGATATACTGATTAATAGCAACGAAATCTATAGACAGTTTCTGAACATTTATACGACAGTCGATAATTTAATTGAGTTATGTATTTGACATGCAAACGCTCTTTTTGTATATTTGAAGGAGCATCTGGTTAGACTTGTCAAAGTGCCAATGGTACATAGTTTCGTTGTCAATTGACATCCTGTCTAAGCGACTCTTCCGATGTGTACAAGTGAAGACAGTAAGTTAGAATCTGCGAGTAGAGTTGCACAAGTCAACGGCGATATATTTTTTTTTTATTCCATTCAAAATAATGATGAGCTTTGAAGTACGGCAAAGTTAGTTACTTATTTTTAAAAAAAACATGTCATAATTCATTTTATTAGGCTCTTATATGGACTTTCGAATCATTTTACAAGTTCATATTAAATGTAAAGCTACCACCGGTTCGGAATATAGATTTTTCGAGAAAAATCTGCACCGAAACTCCAACAAAATTAAGATAATTGTTTAGTTACTGATTATAAATCCTTTCAAAAATGATTACTACACTTAAGCGTTCTAAAGATATTAGAAAAAACTAACAAACTAAAACTCTATTGGTTTTTTATTCGGCTTATCTGCACCACAGATTTTTGGTGACATCATAAATAACTTATGAAATATTAGAGCATCATGTTTGGTAAAATATAGTTGAAAATATTATACAAATTATGAACCACTTTCTATTACATATATGAATATCAAAAAATAATTTAAAAAAAATATCTGGCTGTTTTTTTTACGTAGAGATCGGTAAGATAGACACCACCAGAAGAGCTACACAACACAAGTGAAAATTTACTATACTATACATCAGCTTCTTCTTGCTTGCTTGAATGGTTGTATGTTTGTCCTCCAAGTGATCATAGATAATTCATCCGATTGTGATGAAACTTTGGCATGGTGTTCTGCGTACTCAAAAGTACCTAGACAAAAAAAAACTTTTATTTCTTTTTGTTTTTCAAAATAAACAGTGTATATAGCCATTTATCCCACCGGTGTGAAACCGGGTCGGGTGGCTAGTATATATATAAAGTTTATCCAACGTTTTATTTTTCAGCTCCCGCTCATTAGGATTCGCAGAGCAGAATGTATTGTCTAAGAATCTTAAAACTAGCGAAGTTAGCCTACACATCTCAGTCGTAATCCATAGCTTCCACTTGGCTTAACGTCTCTTAAGTCGAGTTTGTTCATTGGAACGATCTCCGAGAAGATAACCGGAGATGTTATCTCAGCGCTGAAGTGTTGTTCTGTAAGCTAGACGGAAAATTGTGTTACAGATAAGCAGAAGTTGTGCTTAAATAAAATTTTCGTTTAAAGTATATTTTGTGAAATTTTTAAAAAGAAGTATTTGTCAAATATATTTTATTAATTTAGAATATAGTATTCCATATATATTATACAAATATAAACCGAACAGAAGAGAACAGCCCCGCTTCGCGCGATTGCAGTTTATTAATAAAGAAAAGGATATACCTATATATAATGTACGTTATAACCAGTGAAAACAAAAATAGAATTAGAATAATATATACTAGAATTCCGGAGATCCCCAAACATACAAAAAAACTAATTTTGCCTTTTTACTTACTTAATTTGTTGTAAATTCTAGATAGAACTGAGTTAGGAAGCTCTAATAGACAAATAAGCACAAAAATATTTCTTAAATAATTAAACAGGAATGTTCCTGTTATCGTTTCCTCAACACTTTCATAATTCTCTTCATTGCATTTCTTTCTTCAAGAAAACATCACAAAACAAAAACATTAGTACGACAAAAATCAAACCCACCACAATCAGTTTTGAAATCTTAACAACAATTCGACTAGACCCTTGTGTTACATTCCTTAATAAACATTTTTTTTTTGTAAATAACACGAACCCTTTAAAACCATTTGCCTATTTCACCTAAAATAACAACCCTATCACTCAAACAATATTCCCTCCCGTCCTAATCATTTAACGTAAGTTAACAGGCAATATAAGGATGACAGAGCAAATAACTAAAAAGCGATGTCGGTCAACGTTTGAAGGGAATGGTAGCCGACGACCGTGACAGCTCGGCGACGGCGGCGTGTTTGATAATGTAGGGTTGTCGCAACATAATAATTAAACTCGCAAAATAGTTTGTACCTACTCAAATTTAATTTTAATTAATTTAAAAATATCTAGATCGTAAATAGAACGTACTTTTTTAATATTTGCATCTCTACAGTCATGTTGTCCATGCCATGAAAGATAGATACACCAAAGTGTATCTATCTTTCATTTGTAATTTATCTTTTATTTTTGTGTGCTTGATTATTTTTATTACTAGGCAGCATCACAATTTAAATTTAAAAGGGTGTTATTTGTCTTCTTGGGATTCCGAATTCCTTGTCCGGTCTGGATCGTATACGGGCATTTTGAATATCAGATAAAAATCCAACCACAAAATAGTAAACTTCAGAGAAAAATCAACAACTACACGTAACACTAGCAATCATATTATATTCCGCAACGCAATCGTATTTTACTTTCCATTGGACTTTGTGCAAGCCAAGTTCAAAAATCAAATCTAAAAAAAAAAAGTTACTATAAACTGTAATATAATTTTATTACCTCGTGACCGTCGTAAATTGCAATCAGATTTATATGTTTGTCAACCCTAAGATAATGTTGTCAGCGTGTATAATGTAGGCGATTATGGTCGGCGCGAAACGAACCGCAGCTCGGTCGACTTGCCCGATTCGCCTTTCAACAATTCATATTCTATGTCAACTGATTAATGTCATTGCTACGTTAACTATTGGTCTCTACGATATTGAAGTTGACCACGAAATAATTAATCGTTGTTATATTCTGTTACTTATCATTGTCGGTCATTTCTATCGAGTGAAATTTGTTGTCGGTGAATTATTTCGGTAATAATAATTGTAGATGTGTATTAAATATATTATTGATTTTGAATAATCACTCATTTATGTAGCGTGGAAGTTTTTGATATCAAAACGTTTCTTAAAATGTATGAAATTTAGATGTTAGCTACTGCTACTGCTGAAGCTAGGTGAAATATGTAAGGATTGGTATTCCAAATCTTCTCCGAATCTTATCAGACTCGATCGAGAAAATCAGAATTAGAAAGAGAAGCCGATATTTGAAGCTCGTGTCCTATGGCGAGTTTCGAATTTTTTCTTACAAAATACCTCTACGCCCCTGCGTTGCCCTACGTTCTTTCTAACTTTACAGATATAAATGAAACTAGCTGAACCTGTGGCTTTACCCACGCGAAATTTATAAAATACAAACTTCCAATCCGCGTTTTACCCCCTTAGGGGTGGAGTTTCGTAAAATCCTACACATTCAAAACAAATATTCTTAGCGGTCTACACCATATAAGGAACCTACCTGCCAAAATTCCAATTTGTAGGTGTTACAGTTTCTGAGATTTCGTGATTATTGATCGGTTTTATATAGACGATTAAAAATATAGAAAATGTAATATAAATTATTTTTGTTACATTTTCATGCCTAAATTGTACTACGTACATACTACGTATACTTACGGCTAAATTGTACGAGATTGAAAAATAAATTGATCTAATTTTTACTAAATACTTAAGAATACAGCTTCATTTTTTGTTGCCTCTATTACTAACCCAATCATTTCATTTTTCATTTCATTTTCTTTCATTAAAAGTGCCTAACTAACCCTTCAATACTGTCTACTTACGCTGTATGTGCACGCTTTGTGTATTGCTGACTGTAATTCGTTATGTGCGCCAAATAAATAAATAAAGTCATTTATCAATGAGTTATAAAATTACCATTTGACTTTATTAATTTAAAACATTTTTCTGTAAGCACTCATTAGTGTATATAACATAAATCTGACGCATAACGATGGAATATTGCTTCATTAAAAAAAAGTAAACTTACGTAAATAATAAGTGTTATTTCATTTAATATTCGTCTCGGTGTTACTACGTTTTATTAATAATTAATTGAAAAAAATGATAAACTCTTCAAGCAACCGCTTAAAACCAGATTTTTATTCGTATCTTATTTACAACTTTATCAAAAATATTAATTAAAACTGAAGTCCCGCCTTAAATATGTGTGCATCTGTCTCGCCTCCGATCAGTGATATCTCAGAAACTAAGAACCCGTAAAAGATTTAGATAACATGTCTTATTTTTAATTAAAAGCAATTTATTCATACTTATCTCAACGGAGTCCGGACATGTTTAATCGCGGCTAATACTCTTTTAATAACTCTGGAGGTATTGTAGATAAAAAGTGTTTAATATCACTATTATGTTATAAAGTCAATGACCCTATTATATTAAGTTGGTGGTAGGGCTTTGTGCAAGCCCGTCTGGGTAGCTACCACCCGACCATCACCTATTCGACCGCCAATTGCTATTCTTAGTATTGTTGTGATCCATCTGGAAGTAAGCCAGTGTAACTACAAGTACAAAATACCTAACATCTTACTTATTGTTGGCTCATTAGGCGATGTAAGGAATGCTTAATATTTCTTACGTTGGTAATGTCCAATAGACATTGCCAACATTGGTGACCACTTACAATCAGGGGATCCATTTTTCCAGGGATAGGTAGGCGGATACCTATATTAAAAAATAATAATTAGGCAATATCTTGGTCTAGCTATAAGACTGCAAGTTCCGATGTTCCTGGGTTCTTATACCAGAGTCAATAAAACGGTATTGAGTTTTTCTATCAAGACTTTCTCTGCCGCAGTTAAAGGTGAGGGTGTTGTCAGTGCTACAATCCCCGGTAAAGCCGTTAGTCATTTGACTAGATTCTTACCGTGTCTGATTGCCGTACTATCGGACAAAAGGAGTGTTTGCTATTTAGTTATTATTCTTTATACTACCCCCTGCGCAGCTGGATAGACTTGGACTTGGCCATGTCCAAAATTCGATCAGGCTTCAATATTATTCATTCAATAACTCCAAATA
Organism: Vanessa tameamea; assembly: GCF_037043105.1. Lineage (NCBI taxonomy): Eukaryota > Metazoa > Arthropoda > Insecta > Lepidoptera > Nymphalidae > Vanessa > Vanessa tameamea. The sequence continues at coordinate 2,777,234 of NC_087315.1, read as the reverse complement.
TCAGTAAAACTTATGACTAATAATAAACAAATAAATTATTATCGGGTTTAAACATAATTAAACAACCCCACTGTATTTATGAATATATTCAACGGGTTAAAAGTTACTAAAGTCACGATTGAAGTATTGAAATACTCAAAAATACTAGTACAAAAGTAATAGTCATCACTCAAATAACCAGTTCTGGTTAATAATCGCGAGGGTTTGTTTGTGAGGTAAACAATGAACGAGCATTTTTTACCCCACGCCGGTGGTCTGGACCCAATCCTCTACCTGAGTGTCTTACGCAATTGGACGGGTTAAAAATTTGCATATAACATAATTGTTTCCGTACATAATGACGTTTGGGGGTTAATAAACTTTTGCGTATCACTATATAATATTATAGAAGAAATCAGTCTGTCTATATGAACGCAATAAACTCAAAAACTAAAAGACTAATTTTCATGTGTTTTTGACCATTGGACAGAATGATTCACGAGGAAGGTTTAGGTGTATAATTCAATAAGATTTTGTGTTGATTTGCTGAAATATTGAAGATATTGGCAAAATCTTACCAAGGGCCAAGGGCCTGTAATTAGGTAAATGGTCATTCACTTTTATAATTGAAACACAAAAATACGCTAAATAACCGACTGGGAATACAATACGTTACTGTAGAACCATTTCGGTTCCAACATATATAAAATATTATACTCATTCAATCATTTTTATTTATTCGTCGATTATATACACAAAAAATATATCATTTATTAATTTATATTTATAAAAAAAAAGTTTTGAAATATTCAATTTTATTTTAAAATTGTATATGATTGCTAGCTAACATCAGTTAACAAACTTATGTGCTAGGTGCACTAATGAATACAGGCAGAGTAATGGCTGGCTAAAAGAAACTACTAGAGACATAAGTCTCACCCGTCTAGTGTCCATTTGCTTATAGAAATTTAAAAAAACAAACAACTATATTATTTAGTAGACTAGTTAAATAATAATAAAGTTAAAATTCCAAGTAGTTCAAGTGCTCCGAAAGCCATTAAATTAAAAGTCCATGTTCCACTCTAACGATTTCAAAAGTGCTCATAAAATAATTTTATTTCATGTTATGAAATATTTTAACAGTGTTCAATTTAAATTAAACGCAAAAATAATTCCATTCTTTTATTAAATAATATTATGTTGTTAGTTAACATTTTTCTAAAATACACTAAAGCAATAGTATGTATCTTAACTTAGTCATGTAAGCAAATGGTACTACTAGCGACATCTATGTTTCCTATTAGTAAGCTTAAAAAATTAGAAGTTAAGAAAAAGTTCATGTTTTACTACAATAATATTTTATATCATAAATTTTGATATATTATTAAATTTAGTATTTATGTTAGTTTCATAAAATTAATTGCAATAAAACTGCAATGCATTAACAGAATAATAATTATGGGCTTTGATTATAAATATTTCGACATAAGTCAACGCTCGTTACCTTATTAAAAAAAAAGAAACTCATTAGCGTTTCAACGTTCTAAATTGCACGAATCGCGCTCACTGTATGTCAATATAAAGCGCTAAGCGGACACCGCAGAAAGATGACGCTTAAACTAAATTATTACTCAGCCACCGTTTACCCGCTCCGTGGCTATTCAATTTCCCGAGCTATGCATCTCTGTCGCCGCATCGCCTTTGACTGCGCTCTGCATATTTTATATAATCCTTTCATCAAAACGCCGCGGCTGGCGCTGTGGTAATTTTTCCCGCGCGCGAGCGAGACGCCTAACAAACGGGGTGTCAAACAGCGGTGGGGATAAGACGGCAAAGCTCCCGCAAAGTACACAAAATGCAAAAATGGCGCGGCGACGAGTGACAACGTGTCAGAGAGGGGGGCACATCAGAAACTGGCTCAGTTCAACGCCGACTGTCGTGTGTCTCGCACGTGCTTGTTGTTAGTTTAACGCGTCCGCGGCCTGTGACTTGTGAGTGATGTGCTGACACAGAGCTTTGATTGTGAAGTGTTTGTGAAACGTTTTTAAACTGGAGAAGGATAATTTATTGTGGAGCACCATGCTCACATCTAGTAATCAGTATTTGCGACCGGATTACCTGTCGCCTTTACCGACCACCGTAAGTTTCTTTTTTTTTTTTTAATGTAATGTAATTGTTTTTTTAGTCTAAAATTAAAATCGCAAATACTACACAAAAATTCAATCATTAGTATTGAATTTTAAATATGTTATTTTAATCGAATTGAACTTATTAGTTGGGAGCTTTTATCCCATAACACATATTTTCTTGTTGATGAAGTGCTTAACAACGTTAAAATATTAAAAATAATCTAGTCTGTACATAAAATTTTTCTTATTAGTTTTTGTGTATGCCAATATTTTATTTATTATATTTAAGCCCAACAAAAAACGCCACAATCATTTTTCCTTTTTTTTAAATTTACAATATTCTAGTTAATTCATGTACGAGTATACTAAGTTTATCTAAGAATATTTATAATTAATAATTGCGGACATAAGTAAAAAATATTTAAACGGCTATTATAGTTCAACAAAAAATATGTATTTACCATGTGTGTTAAGAAAATAAAGCTTCCGTCAGCTTGCATTTACGGAATTTGTTCTATGAATATAAATGAAACATTATTCAATAAAAATAATCATAGGAAGCAAAAGCAGTGCACTAAAAATTCGATTCAATTTGATTTATAATCTTTTATAAATTAATAATATCAAAATAAACGTTTAGTCACCGATTTCTGTACAATGTCAAGAAATGAGCAATAAAACGTAACAAATGGTTCATTATTAGTCAGTGGATTTAATCCAATGGAATTAATATTTTTTTCAAGCCGATAAACAAGGCTATAAAACATGCAATACTCCGAGCAAGACATTCAATTTAAAATGATTGATTGTGGAGCGAAACGTTCTTTTGAACTATAAATTATTATGTTGACGTAATTAATTTAATAAAAAATAACTTTTGAAACACATTTTTATAATTTTAGCACCGTGAAGCAATTGTTAGTGTAGTTATTAGTTAAGAAATAAAGTATTACAGAAATATAAATTAAATAAAATTAATTGCCTGTTTCTTAACAATTTTTAGAAATTTGTATATACTATATTTTATTATTGATGTACAGTTAAAAAAATAAATTGTATGGAATTATATTACTTTTGCCTCAATTATTTAAAGCATAGGCCTTGAAAAATAACATAGTGTAATTACGCAAACAGTTAATAAATCAAACATAACTTGTTATTAAACTACAATTAGAATCAGTATTATAAATCATAAAATATAATTACAATCTTGCTAGAATCCTATTAGCTTAAATGTTTTTGTGAAATGACGTCGACATTCTGGAAACATAAAACAAATTCCCTCCCCAAAACGTTCGCTCAAACTAACGCCGTTCCGTGATAATAGACGTGACAGCCCAGCAAGTACAGGCGCGCCGCAAATTCAGCGGCACAAATTGGCCTTTTCACTGCGAGATTACATCATGCGGGAGCCGAGTGAAATGTCAAGCGGGGCCGACGGCTGCCAGACGCGCGGATAATGGCGCGTCGGCCGCGTGATTGGACTCCCTCTCCCTCCCGCCCCCGGGCACCCTCGCTCCCTTTGTGCCGTCACTCGCAACCCGACGTTTCATTTCATAAACCTTTCTTTGTTGCAGCTCGACGCGAAAAAGAGCCCGCTGGCGCTACTAGCGCAGACCTGTAGTGCGATCGGCGCTGACACGCCGAACCCTAAGCTCATCTCCGCTGCGGAAAAAGCGAGCAAAAAATACGACGATAAACCAATGCATGTGGATAACAAGCCAAGTTTTAAGCCTTACGAATCGTGCCTAACTTCGAGAGAAAAGACTAGAACACCGGAAGATAGAGCTTCGTCAGTTAACGCTCATTCAAAAACTCCATCATCAAAGGGCAGTGCTTCAACGACTCCCGTTCAAGCACGATGCAGTAGCAACCAAAGTTCGTCATCTCAAAGGACATCGCCACCGGCGCATCGCAAAACGCCTTCTGAGAAATCTGACGAGAGAACGAGCCCTCTTCACTCACCCGCTCATACCAAATCAAATTCAGACTCATCTAGCTCAACGTCCAAGTTACCATATCCGCAGAGCACTATGCCGTCCTCAGATACCAAAGAACCCTCCAGTTTCAAACCTAGCGTACCTGTGAGTTCATCAGCTTTCCTCGGCGGTTTACCCCCAACTGGATTTCCGCTACATATGGACCTTATGACAAGCAGCATTATGGCTGCCCAACATCAAGCTTTGAAAAATGGATTGAACCCATACCTCGCTTATGCAAGAATGAAAGCTCCCGGAAGTGATTTAGGTATCTGTAGAGATCCTTATTGCACTGGATGTTCTCTAAGTTCCCACTTGCTCAAATCTGCGGTATGCCCAGCGGGATGTGCTCAGTGCGATCACGCCAAAACACCCTTTCAGCTACCTACCGGACATCCAGCGGCAGCTGCATATGCTCATGCACAATTAGCCGCTTTAGCAGCAGCATCTCAATTACCCTTTGTATGCAGCTGGATGGCTGGGGACTCCGCATACTGCGGTAAAAGATTCGCGACATCAGACGAGCTACTTCAGCATTTAAGATCCCACACTGCTAGCGGTGAATCGAGTCCAAGTTTATCGATGTTGAGCGCCACTCACCCTCTTCTGCAGCGGACGTACCCTACGCCGCCGTTGTCACCGCTGACACCACGATTCCATCCATACAGCAAGCCATCTCACTTGGTGTCCTCGCCACCTCTGCCGTTTCCTCTACCACCACACCCATCTCTTGCGGCTTACTTCCCCTCATACCCTTTATTTGGACCGCGGCCGCTGCACCCTTGAGGACCGTCGGCGCTCCACGCACACAAGAAGGGGGGCGCCGACCATTAACGCCCATGCCAAAAGGACATTCGGAACAGAAGAAAGTGTAAATATAAATTAGTGTTCTTCTAGTTTCCAGTCGGCTCATATCATCGACGGACTTAAACCCCAGCGGGGTACGACAGCTGTGATCTCTAACTTGTAATATTGGTGTTGTTATAGTGCACTGACTCTGAGCCCGATATCGCTTCGTCCCGCGATCGCGGTTATAATTTTCTAGTTAGACTAACTGAATTTTTATGTACCAAATCTATAGTAACGTAATTAAATTAGTTTCTAACTTAAGTTGTTACAATTAGTGCGGATTGTTAATTGTGTTTGTATTTCTTAATCGATATACTTCGATAAAAACTTTTGTAAAATTCACATATCTTTTAATATTACGCGCTGAGTGATATGAATGTTAATGTTATTGAATTAAAATTATCTTTTTAATTTCTGCACACACTTTCTTAATGTGATAAAAGTCTTAATTATCCTGAACACATTATAATTCAAACATTAAAAGCTTACAATGGCACCGTGTCTTTAAATAAAAAAAAAAAGTTAATAAATAAAAACATTATCAATATAGAATATAAATTTTTAATCAATCAAAGGTGAAGTAAATTGCGTGTACTATATAACTAGTATATAAAACACTGTAATAGCTGCAAGAATATCTGTTAACAAAGATTTGTTGTTAAAAAGTACATAAAAATGGAAAATATACGTAAATATTTAATTTCACACTTTCGTTTCAATAAAACCTTTCGACATGCATGCTTTAAAATAAATTCGTACCAAAACTTGAAAATTTCAACGCTATAAATAGCAAATTTAAAAAGTCCTGGATTATATTCATCCATAATAATATATCAAGTTTAGAAGATACTTTTTTAAGGAACATAACTTTTTTCAATTCTATTACTAAATAAATGAAGCAATTATTAGTAAGTTAATTTATTTTGCGCTGTGTTAGGTTACCTAGCTAGCACAAAAATTGTGTGCAAAACTTCAACGAAATCACATTTAAACAAGTGAAATTAATATCAATTAAATTATTTGAAAGATAAAATTCAATGAAAGATCTTAGTGTTTAGCTTAGTGTCAACTGCTAAGAAAGGAATAAATTTGGATTGCATTATACTATGTGAAAAATATTGTTATACCAAACTCACATTATAGTCGTAATGTCAATGCGAATGACGTTAATTTAATTAAAAATATATCCCTTATAGTGCAAATACTAATATCGAAATATTTTATATATAAACTACTTTAAATTAAGAATTCTTCATTATATCTACAAGACTTGCTGGTACATTAACAATTTATTAATCTTTAATAAATAGCTGAACCAATTGATGATAAATAAAATTTCATAATTAAAAGTTATCGTAAACTTTTTATTAAAATAAAATTAATGTAATCTACGAACCTTTATTTATCTTTTACTGAAATAAATAGTTGAATTAGAAATAATATCATGTTAAGTAAATTTTAATCCATTGAAATAATAATTTTAATTAAATCTTAAATTAATAAAAAAATTAATTACGATATTTTCACACTTTAAAAACTTTATGTAAAACAAAAGTCATTATAGTTGAGTAAAATAGACTCGAATATACTAGTAACTTAAACTTGAATACATTTTCTTGGAAATATTCCGATTTAACAGTCTAAACTCTTAAATCATCCGAGTATTGCAATAATCATTATATTAGCCGCGAGCAAAACTGAACGCTTTCCTAATATATAATCACTAATCATTTTTCTCACCGCTAGCATGAGTCAACTTTGCAACGGCCGTAATTAGGCGCGCAGCGGCTTCCATACAATAAATTATGAGTAATTTATCTGTCGCTCTGTCATCATATATCAAGCTATGCACTGCATTTGCTAGCGTTGAAATATTATGACCAATGTACTGTGCGAACTATACGTTGACGCCTCAATATCAGTTGCATCTTCGAGATTAATATTATAACATTAATGTATGGTTTGGATTACTAATTACTTAGATATATACGAGGATATGTATTCGATTATATCGTATTTAATGTCATATGCGACGTTATAGTCGACCTTAATGTTTAATTATTCTCTTATTTATTGCGTTATTAATCAACTTCTTTGATTAACAGAGTAATATTATTTTATATCTACTATGAATCTAATTTTATATTTATATAATTACGGTGTGTTTTTGTCATCGTTTCGTATGAAACACAATTTCAAGTTTAAAAGAAAACTGACTTTAATAGAACTGAAACGAAATGATTAAGGAATACACATTAAGACCTATGAGTGTCAAAAGTATAACAAAAGTAGGTTGTTATTTCAATAATGAATTAATTAAATACGTGAATACTTTATATTTTTATTAGATTACTAACGAAATGCCCCGGCTTCGCACGGGTGTACTTTATACGGTACGAGTGAACCCGGGTATAATGTAGCTTTCTACCAGTAAAAAAGAATTAGGATATAAATAGTAACAACATGTCAATTTCCCACTGCTGGGCCTCCACTCCCTTTTAGGAGAAGGTTAAGAGCATATTCCACTTAAGTTAGGAGGTTAGGTTAGTTGCGGGTTGGTGGATTCACATGTGACAGAATTTCGTTGATTAGTCACATGCACGACGTTTTCCTTCACCGCCGAGCACGAGATGAATGATCCACACAAATTAAGCACATGAAAATTCAGTGGTGCTTGCCTGGGTTTGAACCCATAATCATCGGATAAGATGTACGTGTTCTTATCACCGGTCTATATCGGCTCCTACATTATATACAAACAAACAAATGTTACCTCTTCTATTATGAGGAGGTAAAGTTTGTTTCTTTATTATAGAAAACACACATTTGGAATTAAACGATCATTTCAGAACTTCTTAATAATCTCAAACTCATTAATCAATATTCTTTATAATTTTATCAAATCTGATTTAGAATTTAAAGCTTATTAATAATGTCAATAATGCGTGTAAGTGTTAAAATAACCGCCTGTTAACATACTATTGCTGCTGTTGGTGCTGCAGCATGGCGAAATATGCCACTCCACTGCGGGCTGGTGAAAACACGAGACGGAATATTCATACAACATACAACGAGCAAAATAAGTAAGTACTTATAATACTTCAGTCACAAAGACTTTTAGTGGACATATTTCTTTGTCATCCATTACTAAAGCCTATTTCAACCACAAGAGGAAGAGAGAGAGGAGAACCAAATAAACAACATTTGACATCGATTTGACGCGATATCATTGGTCGAGAACTTGAATAGTCTAAGATATTCATTGTGAATTTTCGAAAAAATTGCGTTTTGAACGTCGACGAAACTGTTATCGGAACTTTGGAAGTTAAATTAAAATGGATATATAGTTTAGTGGCAAGAACTTTAAGTGTTGCATAATATAGCTGAGCTATTTGAAAATCGCTTAGCATACGTAAATCTTAGGTTTGTTTACCTTTATTCCTTCTGCGATTGGAATAGACTATACATAAAAAAAAAATCTTTCAATTGAATTAATTACAAAATCACATACACAATAACTACAGCGTAATAGTACTAGCGTAAATACACATACAAAGTCAATAGACTAAATTTAAAGCGAGTGAAACTGCTAAGCTCTTGTTCTTATATTATTAATACATATAATATTTTAGACTAAAGCCGCTAGAACGCACTTCATCATCTGTATATTGGTTTAAAAGGTTTTTTCAGTTGAGTAAAAGACTCCTAATTTGAGCATAGATACACAGATATCCCTTAAATAGAAAACTGTATCCATAAATTAAAAATAGACATTATGTAACTAGATATTAAAACAATTTATTACGTTTGAAAGATCTGTTAACCACTGTTATAACAGATACAAGGAATGAATATACCAAAGGTAATAAATTATTGGTATTTCTTAAAGCGCTGATGTCTTTTAGTATAACACATAATATTATGTTCTAGTACGTATGATAGTGTGTGATTTTTTCTCAATTTGATTTATATTTCTTTAGCAGACCTACAAATGACTTCTGCTAAGGTTGACTAGTAGGGATTGATTTAAGCAGTAAGCCAATTTGCTCGTCTAGCTTCCTCATATTGATATATTATTTAAGAATGTATATTTAATTTAACATGTTAATCTAAATTATCTGCAGAATGTCGTTTTAAGATATCTTAATTAATTAATTATTAAAATAAGGTCTGTTCCCATTTAAACGAAACGCTCGCAGTCAAGTAAAAATATTCAAATTAATTCACATCACGTCTAAGGTCTAGAATGTGCTGAGGATATGGTCAATAAAGTTTAGAAACGATTAATTAATTAAGCAAAAGTTACGAAATTTTGCAATTGGAATTTATAGAATTCCCAACATACCTTGTATACCAATTTAAATGCATACTAGTTCTGTATGAAATTGTTTTACCTGCTAATGCTTTTCCGATTGGTAAAGAGCTGAATCCTAATTTTTATTTAAATTTTTTTAATTTTGCTTGGGAAGGAACTGCTTTCTGACGCACAGTTCATACTATATCCTATTTCAATTCGAGAAGGAATAAAGATAAATAAACCTTAGATTCACATATTCCGTTTAATTTGGCAATGGCTCAGCTATATTGTGCACTACAAACAGTTTTTGATTCATTTCTCTTTATTTATAAAACAACAAAACTAAAGTGGACATGTAGTTAACATGTCCACTTTAATTTTAGTTCCGAAGTTTCCATAATAGTTTCGTTGAAGTTCACAACGCAATTTTTTCAAATACATAATTATTATTAATCTGATGAAATTTTAATCAAAACGATGTCAGATGTGTTTCAGATGTATGTATGTATATCTTTATTTTTCTTTCGTTCTCTTGTGGTTTGAATAGTTCATAATGCACTATAAAGATATGTTTAAAAAAATCACATTATTTTTTTTACCTTTCATGACTAACTTACCAAAATTGTCATTGTATATTAAAAAATTTATTTTATTTATTATGATAGATAAGTTCTCAAATTATTAATTGAATCCTATTCAGATGCTAAATTAGCTCTTTTTCTATTAAATACTGTGATTTCTCGTACAGTGTATATTGATTTACTAAACAGATAATGAAATTATGAATCACTAAATCTATAATTATTTAAAACATCATATTGTTTTCTATATTATAGAGTCGAGATGGTCCAATAAAGCACGTGCATTTAAACCAAAGATTGCCGATTCAAAGCAAGTCACAACACTTAGTCTTCATGAAACTTATTTATTTTAATAATTAATTTCATACACAGCCGCGTAAAGTCAACTTCTAACCTTAGACTCTCAACCTTCTCCAGAAGACTAACTGAGCAGTTGGATATTTAAAAGCTAATACGTATCTAACTCCGGTTAAAAAAGTCTCGTAAAGTAGTCCAAAAATACAAACTGACATTTGTTTTGACTTTACAGTGATTTGTGTAATACTTGCAACATAATACGCGCATAATAAGGTGAAGAATAATAAATAATGTAAGGTGGGAAATATTGATGATAACAGCCATGAGGCTTCGATCTTCTGTATAGTGATTCTATCTATTCCGCTCAGGACCTGGAAGCGAGAACGAAGTACAGCACGGTAAGCGAATGTATAATATGTTGGAACGATCCCCGAGCATTCCTAACTGTATGTAAGACGACCATCGCGGGTGTTATAAGTAGAAAATATTCTTACTTACTTTTTATAATATAATAAAAACCGTTATATAAATTGATTGATTGATCGATTGATGGTTAGACTATGTCTACAAAAACATTTTAATAATTTATGAACATGATGAATATAACCTTATATAAACAAGTCTATATTTTATAAGTTAACCCAATGTCACATCCCGACTCCCGGCTCACGCGAGCTCCTTGATACTCGAGAACCGCCACATCAAAGGCACCGCCGCTTTGATGTACCGCCATAACAGTACAGACGAGAGAAAAAGTGCCATCCCATTTCCGAGTCGTATTTATGTATGTCACTTTATACGTGTCGTGACGAGGTAATCGTTTTTAAAGATGTTAAGAATTTTGTTCGGTCGTGATGAATTGGTCATTCCATTTTTAAAAGCACTATTTTTAAAGATGGAACGTTTTGAGGGCCAATGTTTTGTAATGACCAACTAAATAAAATAATACTTTTTTATTCAAAGTAAGTTGTTTTAGATTCAGTTTAAAGATTCAGATTATAGCCAATTATAATTTCGAATATGACTAGGTATTATCGTTGACGACGACATATTTACAAAAGCAGTTTAGTGTAGATAAGTCTATAATTGTAATTTTATTTTATTTCAAGTTATCAGACGTCATTAAATTCGTAGAGCGAACAGTTTAAGACACGACGAAAAACTTACGTTACAGTTATATATTATAAAAGTATTCACAATGGTCAATCTTATGGTAGGTGCTCACACCATTTGTGTTGTGAGAAACTTTAACCATTCCTTATGTTCCTTTTGCTTGTAAACACAATACCACAATTCAGTAGACCTCACCTGAGACTTATTACCGAGACTTCATATGTTTGACGGATAGTTATGGAATAAAACTGATTTCATTGTTATATTACCGTAAGAAAACCCTATTAAATGTAAGATTTTAAACAAAAAAGTTTCATCCAAATCGGTTCAGTAGTTTTTGTGATGAACAGACAAACAATTATCAGTTTAATAATAGCAACAATAAACAGATAATAGCAAAAGAATCTACACTACATTTACTGCTTAAATATAACAATGAAAAATAAAATTGCCCAAAATCTAATGTAACTATTATAATGAGACGAAATAAAGAAGTCATCCAACCGAAAACATAAGTTTTTGTTTAGAGACGTGCATGTAATAATATACGAGGGGCCGTCAAAGTCAATATAATTTGAAGTGTAGCAGCAAGGCGGGCAGATAAGCATCGTACAGTGGAGTGGAAGAGTGATTAACGTAGGCTCTTCCGACGCTTTGAAGGCGCCGTGATCGGTGTCGGCGCGCATTACCGACAACCACTAAATGACTTTTTTTTTTGTTTTTTTGTATTAATAATTTCGTGCGTGATTACACTGTGGTTACTTTTTTTGATTTCATGATGAAATTATATTATTTTTATTATTTACTATTAAATGCGATGTCTAAAATGTACTCATTTATATATTTTTATTTGAGTTTAATTAATAAATATTAGTAAAATTATACATTACCTAAAATTATATTTTAACTTTTTACTAGTCGAAATTCAAGACTTAAATAACCGATTTTAAATACCAAATGACAATTCAATACTAGTTCAATGTCTATCATTATTACACCGTCAGGAACCTTTATAAAATAAAATGTAACTATGTATGTAAAATTTTAATAATATTATTATCGCTGCTGAAAGTATAAAAGTAAGCTGAGATGGCCCAGTGGTTGGTATGCGTACATCTTAACCGATGATTGTGGGTTTCTTATCCTACCCAGGCAAGCACGACTGAATTTCAATTAAGCACTAATTTGTGTTTATCATCTCGTGCTCAGCTGTGAAGATAAAAATAGTTAGGAAACCTAATTTCAACGAAATTCTGCCACATGTAAATCGAACAACCATTAAGCTCCAAGCCTTCTGCTCAAAGGGAGACCTTAGCCCAGCTGTGGGAAATTTACAGGTTGTTACTTTAAGTATAAAAGGTCGTATCTAAACAATATGTTCTAATTTTAAACTACCGTCTTATGTTACTGTATTTTTTCAAATTATAAAATTGAAAACTTTAAAAGTTAAACATCATGGTGACATCGAAGGAGAAAATATGAATATTATATTAATAACACTTAAGCCGAGATGGCCCCGTTTTTAGAAAACGTCGACCTTAACTGATGTTTGCGGGACAAACACTTAAATCTTCATGTGCTGAATTAATGTTTAAAATTTAACTCGCACTCGACAAATTAAGTAAAGGAAACTACCGCGAGGAAACTTACATTTATCAAATGATAATCTACCTACTTACCAGCATTGTAGCAATGTGGTAAAATAAGCTCGAAACCCTCTCCTCTAAAGGGGGGAGACCTTAGCCGAGCAATGGGAATTTAACACTCTATTTAATTAACTTTAAAACATAAAAAAATTATTAGTTTTCATGCCGCTGTAAGGAACGTTGCGTGAAATGATAAACACAACTAATTAATAATTTGTCAAATTAGTCCGCTATGGAGAGAATAGTTTTTGATTTTATATCTGGCATATATTTCAAAATCGAAACCGAAATGTTCTTTATTCTTTTGAATCGACATTTTACAATGTCGTATTAAACGTAAATCTACCGATTCGGAAATTACATTCTACCGAAGAGAACCGGCAAGAAACTCAGTAGTTGTTCATTTTCACCATTATTATTACTGAGTACATCAGTAAAGTACAATTAAATTCTTATGTATCCTACCTTAATCTTTATTTAGTAAACAGCGTTTTATCATCCAGGCTGAAATTACGTGCGGTCTCTGCGTACGGTGCGATCAAAGGCGAAAATTTTACAAGTGAAAGTTGTAGCAATACAGACGAACACATTGCCCACCTGCAGTGTTATCCTGTAAGAAATCACTTCCTATTTCACTTGTGAAATGTTCAATACCGACTTAGGGTGATACACTATTTTGATGTGATTATGCCATGTTGTGTTCTACTGTTATTGTAATTATTATTGCTTTTCGCCCAGTGATGAAAATTCATCCGCGACTTGAACCGATTATACTATACATATATATTATAAAATATAATAAAAGTCCTTCTGCTGCGTCTGTATTCGATAAACTCAAAAACAACGAATTTTTATACGGATTTTGCTAATGGACGAAAAACATTAGGAGTATAATTCATTGAGATTTCGTGTAAATTGTACGTAATATGATAATGATTGTTGAAGTTATCGGAAAAAGAGGGAGGGAATCATAATATATATGATACACGTGCGTTTTAATATAAATATAAGATACTGGAAGAGATAAGTGGACTGAATTAGGATGAATAAAAAGGGGGGTTGTTAACTCGAAATCTGGGCTCTTACTTTCGGAGATTCTTTCTTCGGAGCGATCCCTTGGTATTAACGCACTACAAGAACAGGGACTAAGGAATGGGAGATATTATTTGTAGGATAGGAGAAGGATAATAGTTCGTTACACTAGCTAAGTTTTAAGCGCGGTTCACTTAACGACGCACACGTCTCCGCGGCCCACTCGAGAAGGGAAATACGTCATACGTCAAAATCCTAACATGCACGAGGACAATTATCAACATTGCAATATATGTATTATTCTAAAAACACTACAAACTCTAACTCAAATACCTTTTTTCAATATAACAGTATTGCACTCACTTATTGATTGTCAAATTAAACACTATCATCGGTTCGGACAAGAAAATACCCATGAGAAGCCAAAATCACCTGAGAAGAACCGGCGAAAGGAACTCGGCGGGTCTTTTATTTACGACGATCCGGCTTTGCCGGGCGATATGTGTCGTATATACTAATATTAAATATCTGAAAATAAGAATCCAATTTAAAAAAATACTGGTAAAAGCTACCTTACTCCTGAGTGCTATGGAGTACAAATTATATTTATGTAATATCATTTTCTATATTATAAGTATACTCGTACGAAGTCAGGTCTATTCGCTAGTTATTGCAATTGAAAAAAATAAAAAGGATCATAAACAAAATTATTTTTTAAGTTTCTCATAGTTCATATTGTCATTGAACATATCAACTATGAATGTTTTATTTTATATAAGACGTGTTTTTAACACTCATTCTATATACATTTTAGTTTCCTGCACTCCTCTATACAAACTTGAACTGTGCCAAATCCCAGAAGGATTACCAAGTTATCTCTGCACATATATACATAGAAAGTCAATATCAAATTCAGACATATCACAATCGTTTTCTGCGTGGAGTTTCGAGATTTTGAGTTTTTTCAGAATAACTCTACTGGTTGTAAATCACACAAATTGGACATTAACATCAAAATATGAATTAACAACTATATTATCGATGCGATGTCATATACACAGTTATTCTTCAGCCTGCAATTGCATCGTATACGGCCATACTCAGAAACAGCAAAATCAATTGACGGTACCATGATTGCTGCTTGAGTTGTTCCTTTCAGACAATATCACCTTGCAATAAGACAGAAACCTTAATGCTGCAATGTATTTGATAATTTTCACCCTTCACGTGCAGTTTTATTCATCATGGTTTACTACCCAGCACATAAACTTATTTTTTTATGTGCTGGGTAGTAAACCATGATTTCAAATTTTCATTTAAAATATTTCACCAGTTTTTCTAAGGTCCGAAGTGTTTATTTCTGAACGGGTGGTAGATGTTTGACTATCAATAAGCAAGTGTAACGCAACAAACAAAGATTTTTGACTTCAAAACATAACATAAGCTTAAGTATTGAGTGTATAAAAAAAAATATTCGTCCTAGTTTTGTTGCAAGCTTGTATGAAACTTGAATAACGTTATGATATTATCAAATAAAGTCGACAGTGTACTCACGCAATAACAAACGTATGGAAGGCAAAACAAATGTAAGATTCTTTCGAAAGTCCTCTATTTTAATTCAAAGAAACTTCAGATATTGTGTAAACATTTCAGTGTCCGAATCCATTAGATGAAGACGGGCTTTAATGTAAGCAGACAGACTGACAAACACGCGTGTCATCCGGATCGGCTGTGATGAGGTGATGTTATTCATACTAAATTATTATTTATCGCATGAAAATCAAATATTGCCAAGGGTTTTCTGAATATTTATTACTAAAAATACACTGCAATATGTGAATCAAAATTTTGGTTGAATTGCGTTCAAAATAATGGGTTAATTTTAACTTCTGAATCGCTCTGACAGAAAATGTTTTCAAAATTAAAATAAAGCCTAGTTTCGTTATCTTTAGACATATTTTTCGACGGTTTTTTTTTATATTGTCATCTTCTTCATTGACCCGAAATATTATGTGCCAGCATAAGCATGCTGTGCCTATTTATATTTTAGCTTTACAATTTTGTCTGTTACGTTATATACGTCAAAAAATATTTTTTATTTAATTTTATTAATATTGATACATATTTTGTGAATGATAAAAGATAAGCCATTAAGTATACAAATTATATAGTTTCAATTAAACAATAAATTGTAATTTATAAAAAATAAAATGTTAAAGTATTTTTTAATATTGTAACATTATTAATTAAGATTTAATTTTATTTAAGCCATAACGTGCATTATAAGTAGCCATGTGTAGCAGAACTCTTATCTAATCATTTCGAAATAAAATATTCAATGAATCGGATTCAGCATAAAATAAAATGTACAATTTGTCTCCTTTTTCCAAAAAAAAAAAAATAACCCTACTCGCCTTATAAAAAGCTCACTTAACTTTTAAACAAACCCTCTTATCACTGACAGCAAATAAAGAGGAAAAAAACGAAACAAAGCGGTACAAAATACTCTATACAGAGTGACGCACAAAGGAAGTCGGAAGCGCATAAAGCTGGCTGTTTACGAGCGAGCTGCGCTGATAAGAACATCCTTTATAGTGAGCCATGATAGCGCCTAAGTTAAGTCTTTCAGGGAAGGTGGAGGGTTAAACAGCGGACGTTTGAAGGGTTACTTGACGCTTTGTATCTGTTTATGGTGGGGTTAATATAGTATGGATATGACAATTTTGAAAATTCGAATTTGTTTTATATATTACTAGCTGTTACCCGCAGTGTTACTCGCGTAGAATATGAATATATTTATAAATTGACTTAAAATATTATGTTAATGTAAGACCCCTTTGTATACTACATTGGTGTGTATTTCAGCCCTTAGGGTAGAATATTCAGAAACGCTTAAATACGTATATACTCAATTTTTATCAGTAGCCCAAAAATAAAGTCACTTAATAATAATATAACTTCAAAAATGAGGGTCTTCCAGACTATCCCATATACGAAATGTCATCCCTTATTACACTCCCTTTTTGTGGTAGAATATAAAAAAACGCTTAAATTCTTATTTACCCCTTTTTAACCAGTATCCCAAAAATAAAGTTTCAT
Source organism: Vanessa tameamea (assembly GCF_037043105.1). NCBI lineage: Eukaryota > Metazoa > Arthropoda > Insecta > Lepidoptera > Nymphalidae > Vanessa > Vanessa tameamea. The sequence continues at coordinate 2,760,233 of NC_087315.1, read as the reverse complement.
GTTTCTTTCTTAAAAAATACGGACTTTCATACATACTTTCATCCCCTATTGCACCCCCTTAGTAGTAGAATATGCAGAAACGCTTAAATGTTTATGTACTTATTTTTAATCAGTATCCTAAAAATAAAGTATTATGTTTCCAACTTAAAAATGACGGACTTCCATACAAACGTTCAACCCCTATTTCACCACTTTAAGGGTAGAATTTCCAAAATTCCCTCCTTAGTGGATATCATGATATGTTAGTTTATAAGTGTACAGCCTAAAATATAAGTTTTATGCTTCTAGTTCTTAAAATGACAATAATTTCAACAACTTACAACCCCTTTTCAACCCTCTACAGCATTTTTTTCCAATTAAAAAGTACCCTATGTCCTTTCTCAGGCTCTAGACTATTTGTGTACCAAATTTCATTTAAATCGGTCCAGTAGTTTTGACGTGAAAGCGAGACAGACAGACAGACAGAGTTACTTTCGCATTTATAATATTAGTATGGATATAAGTAATGGATATTATGGATTAATAAACTACTTATAAACACAATAACAATTCACCTAATAAAGTGCGAGTCTGACTCGTGGACCAAGTTCCATGTTCGTATTTATAGGTATGTAAATAGCTCATAGATCTACCAAAAGGGAACGATGGTTGAAGATATTTCCCTTTTTTCAAGTTTTTTAAATTTTCCAACGTAAGCAGATCCCTGCTCCTAAGCAAAATGTACGCAGTGTGGGATCAATTTATATTGGATTTGTATAAGCAAGTAAAAATAAAACAATTATCATGCCAAATTTCCAGTTTCCAGGACTACGGACTTTCAAGAAAAAAATACAATTCCCGTTTATTCCCTATCCCTTGGGAATTCCGAAATATCCTAAAAATAGTTTTTAGTTGTTGTTATAACCTACTTGCATGCTAAATTTGAAACCCCTAATAATTATAGTTACGGAGATAGAGCTACTTTGGTTCGAAAATATAAATCCCATTTATTCCCTATCCCGTGGGAATTTTGAAAAATCCTTTCTTAGGGCACCTCTAGGATACTCAAGGTATATGTGTGCCATATTTCAAGTCTCTAGGTCCAGTGGTTTAGGCTGTGCGTTATCTGTCAGTCACTCAGTCACTCAGTAACGGAAGAGTTTTTTTTTTAATTTTTTTTTTAATATATATACATATCATATGAGCCGAAATGGCCCAGTGGTTAGAACGCGTGCATCTTAACGAATGATTTCGGGTTCAAACCCAGGCAGGTACCACTGAATTTTCATATGCTTTAATTTGTGTTTATAATTCATCTCGTGCTCGGCGATGAAGGAAACCTGCATGTGTCTAATTTCAACGAAATTCTGCCACATGTTTATTCCACCAACCCGCATTGGAGCAGCGTGGTGGGATATGCTTCAAACCTTCTCCTCAAAGAGAGAGGAGGCCTTAGCCCAGCAGTGAGAAATTTACAGGCTGCTAATGTAATGTAATGTAAAAAATACATATTATCCTCTCACACATTTTCACATATGTTATTTCGAATAAAAATACTAACCGGTGTTTCTTTACCAAACCATTAATATAGACACTGGTAATATTTAAATCACGTGTTAAATATAACCCTTTAAGAGACTTTAAAAAAACCACAAGTAAGATCGACGCGAGATAAAAATAGTGAGAGCCAATGAAAATAAATGTGCATACGAGAGGTCGTTACTTCGTAAGTTTAACTGTTAATAAGCTAGCCCCTAATTGGCCTCATAAACTCTCTATCTAAAACAAACAGTTTGTCCGTTTATTCCTAAGAGTAACTAATTAATAGACACGGCGTCGTACTGTAACATTGTAGGGTTCGAATTTTAAATTATATTTAAATTAATAAGTCTTTAAAAGCTTTTTGTTGCTCAGCGTTTACTTGAGCAAAATGTTTGCTCAGCTATAATAAAAATCACAGTTTATATAATTCATGTTTGCTTAATTTTAAGTTATATCGAAGAAATTAACTTATTACAATCGTCTTGCTAGTGTAAGTTGTTTAATATTTTTTTGCAGAAAACGACTGCAAACCAGACCTTCGAGTCGTATCAACTACTTTTATGATGGTGCTATAAAAATAAAATTACTTAGCAATAATAAATTGTCTGTAATTATACCTTCCTTTACTGATATATAATGCTGTATAAAACCTACATATTTATATGTAGTGGAACTATAGCGGATTTGTCATAGAATAATTAAAAATAAAATATTTGTGGGTATTCCGAAAATGGATAAGGTTTGTATTCCTGTATTCTGGATTTGAATGTAGAATGGCATTTAATTTAGTAATTGGAATTTTGATGACTATCTTGAGGTCATGATAGTCCTCAATAATTTTCAGTATTATTCATACTGCAAGAGTCAAAGTAATATATAAAAGTAAGTAATTAAAAGCCTCCTCTCCATTTGTGGAGAAGGTTATTCCACCATACTGTTCCCATGTGCAGTGGTGGATACACATGTGTGTAGATTCACACCTCATATTTGCAGGTTTCCTCGCGATGTTTTCGATCATCGCCGAACACGAGATATATAAATACAATTAAGAACCTGAAAAATCCATTGGTTAAGATTCTGGTTTTTTAACTACTAGGCCATCTTGGCTCGGCCAAGTTATATATATTTGAATTTTATTTTATTGTTTATTTCGGAAAAATATTCACAATCAGCGAAGACATCGTGAAAAATATGAACAAAAAAATCGGTCGGAACCATACGGGACCCTATTTATTTTTCTCAGGATCTCCAACAAAGGATACGCGCTTCTCATACGAATTAATATAATGTTAAAGTGTAATTAAAATGCATATTCCTTCACATATGACCACAGCTTACATATTAAAGTAAGACTGAGTAAAATATTATCTATACTAATATTATAAAGAAATATAATTTATTTGTTTGTATGTAAAGGGTAGTCTCTTGAAATAATAAACTATATTTTTTTCACATGTAGTAAGTTGTATTATTCCTGAGTGCTATAGGGTATAAATTATAAAATATCAAATATTTTCTTTTATTAATAAATTGAACCGTGCGAAGACTGTATCGATACTGTATCGATGATAAAATATTAAAAAAAATACAAGAAAACAACATAATAATAAAATGATATAAAATATAAATTAAAAATGTAATTTAACAAAAAAATGTGTATAGGTCAGATATCTTTAAAACTTATATAATTGAACAGAATTCAAGTAAAATTGAAAGTATTGTTTTGAAGAGCATGTTGTATTCAAAATCTTAGTCTACTTTAGCCCCCAGTCCTAGATCTCCTTCATTACTAACTCAGCTAAAATGCAGCTTGTAAATTACAGCAATGGAGCTTTTGCATGTACCAAGCTTCATTACAGGTTACTTGACACGTGTAGCATATTTTCATATGACACAGGTTTCATCGTAATATTTGCATTCATTGCCAAGATATGAACAATAAACACAAATTAAGTAAACGAAAATTCAAAGGTGCTTGCTAGATTTTGAACCAGCGATCATCAGTTAACCACGTCTTACCACTGTTCGATTCCGGTTCGTTTAAATACAGTTCAACTCGTCTGAAATGTGTTACATTATATAATCTATGACAAAACAGAAACGTTGACGATATATACTATATTTTTACGATAATCATAAACATGTGATGTGATGACGGCTTTGTATTCGTTTTAATACTCCTGTTTAGTTTAAAATATTTTGATCTTGTAACTGACGAGTCGATATGTTGTATTTATGTACACCACGTGTCAGATATTTTAAGTAACGGCTTATTTATCTACGTCTGTTATTAATTAGTTCGACATGTTACACGGGAAATATTTTAAATCAATTTGTTTTCGTTATGTTTAAAGTTTTATTTTTGGAATGAATTATGAGACGTTGAATGACAATAAGGATTTTTACTTAGTAGTAGAGCCAATCTGGATAGTTACAGTTCTGCCTATTTAATCAAGGAAAAATTAAATCAAGTAATACCCAATTACCTTTTTTTCATTGAACTAACAATACACTTTCGAGAAGGACAGCTGGCACAATATTTCAAGTCAATGAAGAATACGTAAGAATAAAAAAAAATCGTCGGAAAGCATGTCTAAAGATACCGAAACATTATATGATTGTAGTTTTATTAAAATTAATGTCAACAAGAATTCAAAAAGTCTGGAAATTTTATTATTTGAGTAAAAAAAACAAAGCTTCAATTTATGTGGTGTATGGTTTCGCGCAAGCTCGTCTGTGTAGGAACCGACCAATCATTACATATTTTTCCGCAAAGCAAAGATAAACTATTTACTATTGTTGTGTTCCCGTGTCAAGGATGAGTGAGCCAGTGTTATTTCAAGTACAAGGGATATAACATCTTAGTTCCCCAGGTTTGTGGTTATGTGAGGGATAGTAAATATTTCTTGGAATGCATTGGTCCATTTGTAGATCTAACTACACAAGAATTAGCGTATCAATTTGTAACTTCATAGCATTTAGTCCAAGGTATACTAATAAATGAGTAATCGTATCGGCTTTGAATAAATAAACCATTCTGAAGGCAGTTAGCCTTCCCAAAACACATTTACTAACGAAACGACTTACCTGATAAAAGAAAAATAATTAAAACGATAACTAGCATAGATACACGCACATCTGCGTTAACATTACAACATAAAATTATAGATTAGAACGTTATAATTTTCAACAAATTACACCGAAACTGGTCTGTTTCTAGCTCGTGATAGACATACGGCCGTTTGGTTGTTAATAATGATCTTCGTTCGCGTTAAATCAACGATTTAATGAGCCAATCGTCTTAGCGGAGTAAAGTTTCGGTATTTCGATTTCTTATAATTTAATTTTGACGAAAGAAAAATATAATTTAATTTGAATGTTTTCTTTTTAACGAAGGAGGAGAAAATTTACGATCTAACGATAAGAGAAGTTTGGTAAAACAATGGAAAAATTGAAAATATGTTATATAAGTTGGTTATAATACAAAAAAAATAAGTGTCGGACCGACGCAATATATGATATTTCCAGACTGAATTGAATTGTGAACATTAACTACACTGTTAATTTACAAAAGCAACTTCGTGTGTTCCTTCTCTCTTCTTTTCGCTAGAAGCTTAACAGTACGTAGAATTAAAATAATGACAATTCAAAAACGTTTAATAGTTAAGGTAATTTTAATAAAAACATATTAAATCCATTTGATTTGATTTGATATACCCATTTGAGATCACCGCAGCGCCCAAATAACATTAGGCTATTGGACCCGGTTGTTATCACAGTTATTTGACGAAAATCGTTGGTTGGAAGATTACTCTTATCCAATTTGTGACATTTCACTCGTAAAGGATTATGAAGGTCGGATTGCAATCGCTCTATGTAAACTAACCACGTGTCAGATTTATCAGCTAACAAGATATGATAAACGATAATACATTATAACATTAACTTTATAAATTATTTATTTGCGGGTTTGCTAGAAGATGACGCCGAACAGTTCTTAGGTACTGTGTGTGAGTAGGATGGACTTCTGGCATATGTCCATGCCCTTATTGGAGAAGTTTAGTGAAATAAGCTCCCAAAGAACAGGAAGCTTTTGGGGAAAGATAAAGTATTACTGTACTTGGTGGTAGGGCTTTGTGCAAGGCCTATTGGGTAGGCACTACTCACTCATTAGATATTATACCACCAAACAAAAATACTTAGTATTGTTGTATGATAGTTTGAAGGGTGAGTGATCCAGTGTAGTTACACTGGATCAGGAACGAGGCACATAACATCTTAGCGCCCATGGCTAGTCGCACATTGGCCCTGTAAGGAATACTTAATATTTCTTACGCCAATGTCTATGGCTAGTAGTGATCACTTAACACGAGGTGGTCATTAGAGGTAGAGATAACTCATCACTATATTTATATAAATTTTGTCACATTAGCACTTGATAGATCAAGGCCCGTCTTATCCTACGGTTCAGTTGATGAAACAAATCCGTGCGTTGTGTCTTGGGGTGAGCCTGACCAGTAATGTGCAAATCTAAAACCAGAAGGTCTCTTAAAAAATTTCTTGAGAGGGAGGGTGAGATCCCTTATTATGCTTAAGAGGGCCCTGGATATATCTATCCTGTACTACATAATACATGTTAAAAACCGACTTAACACTTTAATTGTAATTATTATTATTTTCAATGTCACATATCACCTTCTGTCATTGGACGATCGGTTTCTGCGGAGTGTTTCGAGTTTATTCTTACAAAATAGTTCTACTGTTTGGTTAACCGCTAAGAAAACGATTGAATATCATATTACTTTTATTTTCTATGTTTATATAACGATATAATCATATTATTTTATTCAAATGTATAAGCATTGATGCACTCGATCTATTCACTCAGGAAGGCGCGCACCTTAGACAACATTGAATAGATTTATTCACTCATGACGGTGCGCCCCTCCACACTACCTTATCGACTTGCATTCATATGAGTGGCGCTCGTGGTTAAGTGTCTTAGTGTGCGTGAGATGGTTAACGTCAGAACAGAAACAGCAAAAAAATAAAAATTAAGTGATATTTGTAAACGCACTCCGATAGTTTACGTGGAGAGGCCTTCGTAAATGTTCACTCAGATCTATAAGTGATAAGACCGTTTTTGCATACTTAATAGTCTACAGTTTTGTTTCACAGCATTACTATTGTATATTAATAGTAAATAAACAAATTTATTTTTATTAAGTTATACTCGTCATCAGCCAATCGCAAGCTTTGATGTTGGACGGTTGGAATGTTGGACGGTTGGAATGTTGGACGTTGACTCCCGAGTTTGTCCAAGTTTTTCAGGTCACAAGTCGTTCTATTAAGCAGAATATGGTTATTAATATCAAAAACGTAAACTGGCTCATGAAACACATATAACTTATCCGCCAACATAAAATGTGTGTGTTATCGTAACATTACCATTTTTACATACCATTTTTTAGGCAAACAAAACATTCAGAAGGAGTATATATCGCTTGATATGTGCAATTCGTCCATAAAACTCGTGTTTTACGATGGCAGTTACCGAGTTTAGTTTATAACAATGTTTTCATTCAACTACTCAGTATATCTCACGGTTATTCATAAATCTCTTGTTAAACTGTGTTTACGAACATCATGCGTCCATATATCAGATGTCTATTTCCATTTCACGATCTCAACAGACAAATTTTTCAAGTAACGTCAAAGATTATTTTATTTTGTACACAGATGTGCCGTGATACATCTCGTGATTGGTGTTAAAGGAAATATCGTGAGGAAACCTGAAAATCCTGAAAAATGTCTCGACAAATCCACATTGCACCTTCAAATCTTCTCAATGGGCAACGGAAAGCGTGACAGCAATGGGACATTAAAACCTCACTTTTTTCAGCGCCAATTTGGTACCTAAAATAATTATTAATCACAATTATTATTGTTTCTTTGTTAAAAGTGAAGAAAGAATTTTCGATTAAAACCTCTTTATAATAAAAATGAAACGCGCCTTCCACAATAATAAATATAACGATTGTATTTTGGCAGTTAGTGAGATTTGTCCCCAAATTCAAATTAGCCATTTCATTCAATTGTAGACATGCTTAATTAATTGAATTTGGGGTGAACTCGTGATGAATTCGAAATATTCTGTCAATTCAATGCGTGTTTTTTTTAGTCATATTTAATGAAAAGTAAATGTTAATATATTATAGACATATTTTATTTAAAGCAATTCGCTGTTAATGTAGCGAAACAAATCAAAACAAAAAACATGGACTCGTAAAATGACACACAGGTCTGTGGAAGTACAATTTAAAATGAGAATAAAAATTGGTTTATTAATTTTTTAATTTTAATATATTTTTTGCTTTTCTAAATAAATTGTAATTAAAAAAAAAAAGGATTTTTTATATTTCTCTGACCGATTATTGTACTTTAATTCTAATTGTGTATTGTTTTAACTTAATTTAACGATTTTTTTTTTCTATCTTCTGGTAGCCGTAGGAAATCTTTTTCATCAATAATTTCGTTTTAACTAAATGTATGTCAGATAATACACCACACTCGTTCCTTGCACGTGTCTTAAGATATGCATTTTAATCTGTTACACTGTTATTAAATGCTGAACCTGTCTTGAAATTAGTCCTCCTCCCTCTTTCCTCCTCCATCAATGTATAACTGTCGTAGTCTTCAACGTAAGTTTAAGTACTTTTTTTGTCCACTGTTTGCCATACTACGAACTTTGGGTGAATCTTTGCAGCTGCTATGTCTGTTTCAAACTAATTCTGTAATCTTTGTCCCATTCATCTCAAGTAGCAGTAATCCCGAGCCGGCTCTGTTAAATCATCACACTATCGCGATCGCAGTTCGAGCATAAAACACCAAGTGGTAGCGGCTATCGACGCGATCTGACGATATTTACGCGCTTGCTCCAATGATTATTATCGACGGTGGTTTCTTATGATGGGGTCACACTCAACACCAACTAGAATTTATTATGAACGACTTCATGTCAATTGTATAAACACTTATGTTGGTTTATTTTTATATTTTAAGTTACAGTGTAATGAACAAAGTACAATAATGCATGTGCAATTTAAGACACGTAATAGAAGTTAAATATTTTTTGTGTCAGATTGAAATTTTTTAATTCTTAACACTCTTATAGAAGGTTAAATTCAATAGCGAACACTACGTACTGAATACACTACCCATATCCAAATGCTTATTCGCCACAGATGTGCGATTTCTGTAAGTTTATTACTAAGTCGTATCACTTCGTTATGTCACATCACTAGCTAAACAATATCCTCGTGATTTTTAGGCGCAATCATATAATCGTTTGTTTTTGTGACTTTTATTCGTGCCGTAAAGATCATTTAATCTTATCACGAAGGTTAATGATAATATTTATATGTCTGTGTTTGCAATAATCGATTCAGGGAGAGCCGACTGAAGATGAAAACTAAGATGAAGTATCCCCCCCTTAAAATGTAAATTTTAGAAAATTATTTCTTAATGGTCTTCTACCACTTACCACTAGAGTAGCCACGATATATCACTTTGCAGCAATGAATTCAGCTGATATTTTTTTTATGAGCCAGTGCCTCCTGTATACATATATTTTTTTCCTAATATAAAGCAAGACATCTGTATATCGAAAATATAACAAAATCGCTAAATATTGAACAATTTTGTAAATTAAGTAACTACATAAGTAGTACGATATCAAAAAATAATTCAATTTTTGTGTAATTTTATTTTCATTCTTTTTTATTTCGTCTTTGTCGTCAGCACTAAGTAGGTAATTACTCGGCATAATTCACTCAGTGAGTCCACAGCGTAAATGAGCGTGGTATCAGATTACATGAAGTTTGTAAGTGTCCTGACTTTTTACTGTGAGAAAACGAACACCATACTATCAACGTTTTTATCGATACTTACACAACACTATCAGTAGCAATTTTATCATTTAATTATAGACCTTTTCAAATTAGAATAAGATTTAATTTTCTTTGCAAATTATGAAGAATGTGATAACTTTAATAGGTGTTACGTGTTAAGATTTTTTTTACGTAATAAAGTTCATACTTAAAAAGCAATTAAATTATTTATTTATTCAATAGATTTATTTTTATTTTTATACAACCGCATATCAGATATTATGAAATAGAATTTTGATTTGTCATTTGCGTCAGGCTTAAAATGTTTGAATGTATCTAAGACATTTATTTTATAGAATATATATTTAATTATTATTCATAAGAATAATATGTTATGAGTGTTTGATAACGTATATCGAACAATACACTCGCGTCGTTCCAAATAAAAATTGACATTAAATTAGTGCGACACCTGGATAAATACACAGTCAAATAAATCACGGGATCTTTACTTATCTTTGCAGCTTTGTTAGTTATGTTAAAATTGTCTTATATTTTTTTTATAAAAATCAAAATCAAAAAGCGAAACAATAGTAAATAAATTATTATTTAATGTTTAAAATCAACGATCCGTTTTAATCAAAAATCAGATCTGATTAATATATCGATATATATGTAATCTAAGGCCATCTAAGGAGAAAAACACATAATACACATAATTTCGGTGCTACGTTATAAGCTATTTTTCTTTTGAATTTTGTTTTTATTTATTTTAATTTATTTGAAAAAAAAATTAATTGAAATCAGTCAATTAAAACAACTTGAAACTCGTCCATATTTCCATTTTAATATAGAATGCGTAAACCAGAAGACACGTCAGCCACTCACAACGATGAAAGCTATATAAAAAATAAATCCATAAAAATAACTGTATAATACGTAATATCACTACCAAAAAACAAAATATTTTTCAATTAAAATAACTCGAAACTCGTAAAATTCTACTAAAAGATAACAAAACAACTCGAAGCAATAAAAACCTCAATGCCAAAGAGCCTGACACAAAACGGACCAATCAAGTGGAAATTAAATAGAACACTATCTATACAAGCGCAATTAGGTATCGACTCACTTTTATGAGCAAAACATTGACTACGCTACCCGAGCGATACACAAATAACAAAAACTGAAAATCTTTAAATCACACAAAAAACAACCTTATTACGTCTACAATAAGGTATCACAAAATCTTTCCCACGCATAAAGAAATAGTTGCCTTCCTGTTTGACGATATAAAAATTGACATGCGACTACGAAGTCGAATGCTGAACAATTATCGACACTATAATAAAATACATAAGAGTGCTGTCATTTTAAGTGTGTAAGTAAATAAAATTGTACCCACGCTAAGGAGGAGTTGACACGGTCGTATAAAACAGTTGATATGAGGACATAAAAATTCTCGAAGCGCTGTCAGCGGCCCCCCTATCGCCATTACATTTGTCAACTGTCAAGTCGTAACGCGGTGGGTACAATTTAAATGATAATTATAACGTGCGGAGTCCAGACGGTTCGTTCTGCGACGCCATCTTTATGCGTGTTTTTTTCGAAGATTAATGTGACGCTTATGAGAAGTAAAGTCTATTATGTTAAACGTAGACTTCATTCGTCACGTTTAAAATTACAATCATAAACGTTTCATATTTATATCTAAAACCGTCACGTGTGCTTTGTATAAATTTACTATTTGTTCAAAGTTATACTTAGTAATTAAATTAAAAAATAAGTTAACGAAAACCTTCCAGCAGAAATGTTTTTATCAAGATATCATATAGAGATACTAAAACATTCCGAAACCGATAAACACCCAAAACATCGTAAAAAGATAACACGATCTATAAATTCCGCCCTAGCATTCAAAGTATCCCTCGAACTCAAAAAATCGTCCGAACATTTGAAAATATTCAAACTACCCAATGTACACAAGCCCTAAACACGGACACAGCACATTAATACAACTGACACATTACATTGACAATAAACAGCGATACTATCAGATTATTTAGTCGGCAGCTCGTAAAGATGGAAGCTTCTTAAAATAAATAACCGTCCGAGATTAGATCGACGCTCGAACCGCTCAAATGTCTCAGAGACAGATATTAGAGTTTTTCGAGACGTTACTGAAACGCAATACAATTTGAAACCAGTAGCGAATTAATCTGATCACCTTCCCCATTATCATTCGTCGGAAATTGAAATTGCATGGGACGGTAATAAAATGTTCGATGGTAATATTAAAAGATTGTAATATGTTCTGGATGTAAACGCGTATGCATTCAATTAGGAATTATTTCAAGATGCCGCCTTAAGTCCTGAACGTATACAGTGAATTTCGACAAAGTAATAATGGTCGTAAATACGCTACACAACTGCTCCTTGAATTGCTTTAAACTTATAAACATAAAAATATAAAACACAATTAGGATTAATAAGATTTCGTAATGTAAATACCGTTTTCTATTTAATATAAATGTTTTAAATAATGAAACCGTTTAATAGATTTTAATGAAAATTTGATCGATAAATGAATTTTCTAAGTTAATTACCATATTTTATGTTTCGCCGGACCAAATTATTGGTGGAAAAATCTGTTATTTATTTACATAATTTTTGAATTTACATGCACTAAGTTAAATAAGATAATCACAAATAGCATCATTTATGTTTTGTTGAAGAATCATAACATGAGGCCTTGAAAAAGTATCAAATTCCGTAAAAAAATACGTTCTTGTGGAGATGATTTAAAAGACACTTTTTTATTCAACGGACAAAAATGTACTAAAAATTAAACCTGCTTTCAACTCAGGGTCATTCGCTATTTGAAAATGCACTAGTTTTTCAAGTTTCTTATTATCAGAGATACATTGATAATGGCTACAAGAACCTAACATCATCGAACTTTAAATCTTTTGAATATATTTTTTTTAATGAAATATATTATTTTTTTGTTTTTTTTTTCAATTAAATATCTTACAGCTACTGTTGGTGCAAAAAGTTGTGTACTTCATAGGAGACACGTGATGATAAGATCGTGTTCTATTACAATAGTATAATATTTATATTAAGCAACTAATGATTTGCTTTATTTATTGAGACATTTTGAATTGAACTTATTTAACATATGACCTTCTGTAGGGATGATATTAATTTGACAATAACAAATTAAAAAATACGAATATGTATAATACCAGCATTTTCTGATTATACTATTAAGATTGTGTCAGATAGACTGGGGTATTCTTGCGTTACTTGAGATCTTCAATTTTCTAAATGACAACTAAGTGACTGTTGCTTCTACTTTTAAACATGCTTTTTTTGGTTTATTGATAAGAGGTTGCAATTTACATTACATTATATAGCCTATTTAAAAATGTAACGTACACGTGGAGCAACGTACACGTGGCAAAAACAATTTAAAATACATGGAATTTTAATGGCTTCCATGTACAATGATAATGACAAAATTTCAAAATTTATGCAATAAACTCCAAAAGCCGACGAAACACCTGCAGTATCCAATAACTTTGGCAACCTTTGTCCCACGCGATATTGCGATAAGCGCTATCAAATTTCTCCCGACATCGACACGAAATGTCGGACAAGCGCTAGGCCTAATTGGTATTGCCTGTGAAACGCCGAGACATATCAATTAAAATAGCGGCGGTCGGTCGCAGGACCCAGTCATGCCAGGAACTTGCTAGGGCCGGTGGAACCGAAGATGCGAGAAACGTCGGAGAGTGTATTACACATCGCCACTTTAACAAGTAAGTATTACGATGAAAATATAAATTATGTTTCTAGTGTTATGATCCTAAGGATTCATCTTGAAGTCTTTATCTTAGGCGAGCCAAAATCTATCGGTATTAGTGAGTACTGATTAGGTGACTTACACGCTTGTCGTTTTTTATTAAGTTACTAGGCTCGTTGGTTAAGTAGCTGGTTTATATAGTTGCAGATCACGCTGTTCCAAATCCAGTCCAGTAATATTGCTTTATTGTCATTGGGTTTTTTCTAGTAATAAAATCTCACTGAGTTAGGAAATTGTCAGTTTTATACTTACAATGATGTAAAGTTGTCGGTTACTACGATCTTTCTCCATTCTTACCAAATAGTGAGAAAAAAAGGGACTGTATCAAACACTTGTATCAAGAGGACATTATTTCAATGATATCATTTTACAAGTGCGTATACTGCGAAGGAGTATAAGCATGGGACAGTATAAGTATCAAATCTTAAGAAAAATAATTGAAATAATAGTCTTCTATCACAAAAAACCTCCAATTTGACAACAAAGTTACTCAGTTATATCGTTACGTGTATGACAATCTTCGTAATATATATATATATACTATATTTTTTTGATCATTTTCGCGACGTCTTCTGACTGCCACCCCAACTTATTGAGATTGAGGTAGACAGCGCTCGTGTGTTTGCGCACACAATTTTAATTCAACTATAATATTATCTTCTGGGCAGTAAATTATTCTCCGATGAGATTGGCCACGCGACTTAAATCTGTAATCTCCCTTCTCTTAGTTTTATATATGTTCTTGTTTATTCCATACAATATAATAAAATAAACATTTGCTTTTATATGAGGAGTGTTCACGACTAAACTATGCAATATATAATATTATACCTCATCCAAAACAGCGCGCTTTCACCCACTCCTCACTAATCGACAATGTATGGTCAACATTCTCCATTTAAGGCGCGTTTAGCATTTATAAATATTCCGTAATGCCTCCAGGAACGTAATGGGCCGTAGCGCTGTTTATATGATAATATCTATCGTGCCTAGCATGCCACTGATAACGGGAAATTACAAATAAACCGAGGTGGTTATGTGGTACCACTTTTTGTATATAGTTTGTCTTTGTACCGTGAATAATTAGTTAAACAATATTGTGACTTATGTCATTTGACAGAGAGGCAGTTTTTCTATTACAATTATTCCATAAATATCTACCGCCTTAAATTAAAAATATTTTAAATAATATAAAACATTGTATCGTAAGCTGTCATGGGATTAAATTAGTATGTAGTTAACCTTTTTAAATTATGTCTATTATTATTAATTTAAAAGATATTTTAGGCACTAATGTTTATTTATAGAATTTTTTTTTGGATATTTAATTATAACCTTCATTATTCATTTAAATAATAATAGGTAGAAGGGTTTTGTGCAAACTACCCAGGTAGGTACCACTCATTGCCGCCTATACTTAGTACAAATAAAAAATTACATTTGTGCATATATTTTATAAATCATTATTCTAGTTTGAAGCATATGTGCATCGAATTCTGTAATTTAAGGTAATATGCCATATTATTAAATTCGCTCGAATTTCAAGTGAGATGTCATTATCCCTAACACACAAGCTCAATACCGTAGATATGAATACTGATAACGCTTGTATACAGTATCAAGAGCATATCGTGTTCCCTTCTTGATGTTAATAATATGAGGCAGATATTACTTTGCACACTTTTTATAAAGGCTTTTATAACAGTATGGAAACGTTTATATTTCGTTGCATATTTAAAATAATGTTTTGTAGTAAAAAACCCTTTTCATATTTATTTATTTTAAAATTATGTAATTTTTAAGAATATTTATTAATTCGAACCCGACAAAAAGGTTAGGTTCAAATCATTTTCTGGGGTCTTTTTCTCGTAGGTTCCGAAAGTTTAGGAAATGACGAAATCACGACAATTTCATTAGCTCTTTATTATAACTAATAAACTGTTCAATTCACAACAGTCAACACAACAATGTAAAGAAATGAAAATAGCAACAACCGAGTCAGACCTCTGTCGAGGTCAACGCAACGTAAACGCCATACCGACGTTCCATTTCCCGAAGTAAATCATAAAACACCATAAACGTATCGTCTGTACGTACATAAATCAGCGACTGTAAATTCAATTTTATTCTACAATTAAACCGGCGGGCTTTCTCGACGCCCGTAAATAAACGTAAATATACATAAATACTCGTAAATGCGTATTATCGTTAAAACGTCAGCCGAGTTGTAAATCTAACGGAATGGCAATGCGGCTGTCTTACTCCGACCATAGATTGAATAACCTATGTAGATATGTCATATAAATTAGTTCCAAGACCTCATAATTTATCATATTAATTGTCTTAATTTATAAACCAGCTGAATCAATTAATAGAAGTAAAATATTCCTTTCAGGAGAAATAATTTCGGTTTCGATTATAAATGTTCCCATTGAATGTTTTACGTAAAACCGGAATTAAGCAAGTAAGCAGAAAACATAGCAAGCACATTTTTGCAAAATACAAGCACCCAAGTACTGTTGATGGGACCATTTGACTAAAAGAATAAACCCTGATCAATTTCGGTCATAGCGGCCATTCTGAACAGAGAATAGAGAATTACGCAAAAGATATAGATATATCTCTGATACAACCTCAAAGCCTGAAGTGATGGCAATCCATAGAGATAATTCCACTATAATGTCAACGGTTTTACGTGCTGTCTATAATCTCTACCAAACTTCAGGCGTCCACTGAGAATATCCTGAAAGAAAAAATATTATAACTTATTCTTGTTCTGCCCTGGGGTTTGAATCCAAGACCTCATAATCTGACGTAAGTTTTCCAGTGTTGACTAAGATATCATATCACTGGTAGAATGAGACTCTATGTTATTTTAATATTCATTAGCAGCTTCTGCTAACCTTTCTTAAGGGCAATGGATATTCCTGGAGAAATATAAATTCAGTCTACCGCCAAACACCAATAATTGTAATGCTCTGTCCCGAAATAAATCAGAAGCAGCTTATTTAAATGATAATAAAATACAACTTATGGTCGCTCTAATGAGCTAAAGTGGTCCAGTGGATACACACGTGAGATCTTTATCGAAGATCGAGATGTTTAAATTTGGCCAACGTTACTGATATTGGACTTACTCAATTTTAGTTTAAAATTTATCTTACAAGGCATAAGGAAATTATGGTTAGGAAACCGTTAGATATACTTCTGGAACACTTATGTCATCTAACTATGAAGCAATGTGGCGGAGAAACCAAACCTTTGCTCAATAGCTGAGTCAATCATAATAGTTATATTATTATTATGATAAGAATTCGTCAACAAAAAACAATTCAAAAATCTATACTCAATATTCAAGAGGCTGGATAGATTTAAACCTTTTCTTTAGATTTTTTTTTTTAAATATTTAATAAGAGAAAATATTTCCTTTACTCTACTATAAACTGATTTGTTTATTATATTATTGAAACCAATCACGAGAGTAAAACTATTATTCGGTCAAGTATCTATTGTTTTCTTAGCTTGTCAACATTTATTTTCACCAATATAATGTTAATGCTACTACTGATTTAATAAATAGCACCTGCTTTTAATGTTTTGTTAATGGCAACCAACACACATATTGATATTAACAATTTTGCTAATGATAACATGTCGAATGACGTTGAGAAAATGTATATTAATTTAAAAATAGAAATGAAACATTCCATTTTTGAGAACATTCCATAAGTCGAAATTTTAAATAAATATTAACGTTTATTATTAATTAGTGTATTATTTATTGATCACATATTTAGTTACATCTAATTTTAGAATTTAAATAAATATTATAAAGTAATTTTACGTGTCTGTTTAATATTTTTCTTTGCCTCAACCGGACCTCGCAGAAACGTAGTTACACTTTTTGTTCAATCGAAACTAATTGCTCACAAATAAACTCATAAATGAAACGCTTAATGATTTTAATGTAGCAGTAAGTATTTCAGAAATAGGAATTGCGTCTATCTTGTATCTCGTTGATTTAGTGAGTTGTTTATAAAACTGCAGACCTGGAGATGTTGGGTTGGAATCTTGGTTCAGTCCAATAAAAACTTATTGGGTTTTTCTCTTCTGAAATTCTGAATAGCAACCCGGAGTTTGGTAAGTATTACGCTCACGTGCTTTATAAGAGTGAGGGATCGGGTTGACTCGTTTTAGTCTGTAGTGAGTCCTCCTGCGCAGTTGTTTCCTTTGAAAACTTCCGTCTTGGCTATATCGGTCCAGATATCATCAATATAATCATAAAATCAGTACATGAAATGCTTTTCTTTGTTATGGAAAAAAATAATGTTAACATTATAAAGAGTAAGCGATTATAACATTTAAAAAATATTTCTACTACTGATAAAATTCTAGAAATCTAAATTCTAAATAACCTATTATAGTTTGCATAGGAAAGGAAATAGTCGTGTCCGAATCTCTCTCAGCTCGTGTTGAAAACATAACCAAGTATTAACTTGTACGGTTTATTGGTAATTCATTGATTTTAAATTATAGTATAGTTGAATACAACTCTATATAATATATTCAATAGCTTCAGCATTAACGACGCAAGTGTTTACAACTGCTTATTTATACGGCTTTAATTTAATAAATATGACATTATATTAATTTGAAATTGTTAATAGCGTTTTGAAGTCTTATCAGGCGCCTCATTTATATGTTTAAGTACTACTGATAATAAAAAAAATATTATTATAAATAACAAGATCCTATATATGTATATCAAACTTTTTGAAATAGGAATTAAATTCCTCTCAAGGCTATGTTTAAGTATACATCTTAGAAGCTTACTATGGTTCTAAGTTGATTTTACGTTATTTGAATGGGCTTTCTAAATCTGATGAATTGGTGCCAAAATATAATTCGTCACTTAAATGTTTAATATTTTGTTAGTGGGTAGAATTTTGTGCAATCCCGTTTGGGTTGGTACCATCCACTGATCTATTCTACCGCCGAACTAATACTACTATTAAATAGGAATACTTAATATTGTTGTGTTCCGTTTTGAAAGGTCAGTAAACCAGTGTAACTGCTGGCAAAAGGGACATAACATCTTTGTTCCTAAGGTTGATGGCGCATTGGCGATATAAGGAATGGTTAATATTTCTTACAGCGTCAGTAATGGTGACCACTTACCATCAGCTCGACCATTAGCCGGTCCGCCAACATATAATTTAAAAATCAAAGTTTTGGTCACATGACTTGAAACTGACTTCTGAGTACTCGATTTATGCGTGGTCCTGCCTGGCCTCGGGCTTTCTGCTAAAATACATTCGCATTCAGTGTCTCGTTAGGTACTAGAAATTCGGTTGACTTATTAACACTGAAGTGCTGCAACGCGTTAATGTCGAAAACGTTAAAGCTTACCGTATGTGACAGCTACTGTAATGCGGACACGTGACACGGATGACCAGACCAACGAGTGGGGAAACGTGTCCTTTACTTTGAACTTAAGGAGACTAAGGTTAAGTATAACGGACAACTTCTCAGATATAAAAAGGTACTGAAACGCCATATTGTATTCATATGAAAATTTTCCATTAAAGTTTAATCATTAAACCATGAAAATATTCATGTTAACTCGACAAAGTCACTTCCCGCCATCTTTAGGCCAAGATCTTTTAAACTGCGCAACGGATTTTAATGCAGTTTTTATTGATAAACAGAGTGATTTAAGAGGTAAGTTTACATGTATATTATAGTAGACAAAAATCAAGAATTATAACTTTCCTAGCCGGAAAAAACAAGACATTTTCTTCGTCAATCTAAAAATTGTAACAGAAATGGAAAAATAAATTATAAAGTATTTAATAAATACTAAATATATGAATACTTATTAGGGTTAAATGTAGTAGGTTGCATATTTCATACTAAACTAGTGGGTCTCCCACGAAACTTCGCGTTTATTCAAAAGATTTTTTAGGAATTTCGAAATTTATGACAGGTTTTGTTTTGATTTCATTTCATTGTAAACTGATAATCACGCATCTAGGTTTGGCGCCAAAATGATAAAACCAGTTTTAAATTAAAATTTTAACATGAAATAGTATATATACATTAGTTCAGTTAGAATTGGAGTTGTCGAAAATAATTTACTTTAATTTTGTTTACGTTTTTCATTTTTTTTTTCGTAGCACCGCTAGTCTAACCGGTCAGTAACTTTTTTCCGCTCTCTAAAATTATTTTTTTGTTAAATCGTAACAGTTTAGTAAATTGCAATCAAGAATCCTTTTTTACTGTACAAATTTTCTACACATCTACGTCTGAAGCTCTTCGAAATGAGACCATAACCGATTTTTTATATCTATCAGCTATCGTCCCATAATCACTAGGACAAAAAAATCGGCTCACGCTGTTAATATATAAGATGTTATGTTCTTAATAATATTTAAATTTGGTTTTATTAGTTTTTCTTTTATTTGGTAAAACGTAATTTGCTGTAATCCGCTCGGATGTGGCGACGTACGGATTTGTGACGTGGGTGTTACGTCGTGACACATTCACAGCAAACATTGTTAGCCGGCGTTAGTTCCAACTTCCTTTGTTTACTACTCGTCTATTCGGCTTGTGATGTCTTGCAAATATACGAGCTTAGTTTTGTTGTTGAATTGACACACGATGCTGGATCAAATATTTCATTAAAGAACAAATTTTAATTTGATACATACTTTATATTGAATTCATATAGTAATATAGAGTAAAAAAAATCGTACTGAACTACATTTCCCTGGTTAATCTGTCACTTAGCCAGGACTTCCATCACATACCCCACATACAGTTGAAGAGTAAAAAAAGTACCTGACACAATAATAAATACCTGACATAACACTACCAAAACATATAATGGAAGAGCATATATATTTTTTACTACTACCAGTATTAAAGGTATAAAATCAACAGAATATTTAAAGTTATCTATATAATTATTTTATTTACATAATTACATGAGCCAATAAAACTTCAATAAATTTTTAATAAAAAATATAATTTATTGTATTGTGACACTTTGATAAAGCAGACGTGAAGGTTTTATATATTATATCGAACGATAAAAAGTTAATTAAATAATAAAAATTTCTTTTTAAAGTGTTCGGAATAGAGGTTCCGAAAGACTTAAATTATAGCTGTTCCGATTTGCTCCCGCTGTTGCAACTTAACAAACAGACAATTTGGTTTTTAAATTCTTCCTGAGTGTTCACTTGGTGGTAGAGCTTTGTGCAAGCCCGTCTGAGTAGGTACCACCCACTCATCATATATTCTACCGCCAAACAACAGTACTCATTATTGTTGTGCTCCGGTTTGAAGGGTAAGTGAGCCAGTTTAACTACAGGCACATGGGACAAAACATCTTAGTTCTCAAGGTTGGTGGCTCTTTGGTGATATAAGGAATGGTTAATATTTCTTACAACGCCATTGTTTATATGGAGGGCTTTACGTGCATTCTTAGGTAGTGTTATACTGCCTACTTTCCAAATCAGCTTATATCAGTATAAGCTATATAAACATATTGTCAGCAATATGTTGAGAAATATCCCTAAGCTTCCTATGTTCTTAGAGCTCTTGAGGAGAAAAGAAAAGTCCTATAAGTTTTTTTTTCGCCTGACATTAGATTTGAATGTGGATAATTAGTATCTATAGTCTATATCTATATATCTACAGTAGTATAGTACTAGAGTAACGGGGTAAATAATATTATTATGATATTACTGGGCCATTCGAACTTTAATAAAGAATTGTTGAGTTATATAAAGGCTTAAATAGCTCAATGAATCGAAATTCCTCTAAATCTTACCAATAGCCTTAAAATTTAAATTTACGTTTTGTTCAAAGTGAAAGAAAATATCGCAAGGAAAACATATTTTAGAACGAAATTCTAAAACACATGTCTGATGTGTGCCAACTACAAGTGAAGTAGCTTCGAGGATTAAGCTCGGAATCCCTCTCTTCAGCACGAGGATGGCTTTGTCTAACAGCGGTATATTACGAGCTGAACTTGTACTATATATTCTTATATTTTTTATAAAAAAAAAATACAAACAAATTATGTGGATTTATCATTGGTTATTTAATTAAATATATTCAAATTTTTAGCAATTTAGTTTTATTTTTGTACCACATATTTCTATCATCCATTATCCAATATTGTTTCCTCTACCAAAAAACTGCCTGGAAGGGACGCTCTTACACGACAATACTACCTGTACATGATTTTGTATATGTAGATTCACAGACGTTGGGCCATACTAGATGTAAACTAACGTAGAAAAAAGATAACATAGGAAGGAAAAATGTAATCCTTGAATGTATTAGGAAAATGGCTTCAGAAAATTGACACCCGCCACATGGGATACGAAAGAGATCTTTACAAATGTAATCCCATTGTTGTACAATCATCCACACTGACCAGATCCGAGGGAGAGATGTTGACAGTGCGATACGGATTGAATGCAAACTTCGAGGCACCTCAGTAACAAGCGTCTTGAGGTGGTGATATGGAAAAGAACTTTGTAATAATAGCTTAGGTTTTGTTTTTTTTTTTTCACGATAGAATTTTTTATACTTGCAAAATAGATAGATGTATAAATCATATTCTACTTTACCAAAAAGGTTCAATGTCAATGTAAAAGTCATAGGATCGATAGTTATGTATAGAAAGAATTTCCTTGGACTGTTGTCATTCCCAACTCTCAAGCTGCAATAAGCAAAATGTAAATTTTGCTGCACAAGCTGTAAACCTTTGTTGTTATAATTTTAATGTTACGAATAAAAACGTTTTGCTATTGTTTTAAAAAAATACATTTTGTATCAATTTAATATTAGATATTTCACGTCCCATTTCATATTCGATATTTCCCATTTTCTGATATTTTACGTCTAGTTTGTTCATATCGGAGAGGTAGCAAAAGAGGACTTTGTAATACAGATAAGCTCTCTCCATAACAAACGAACCTATCGGTGGCTTGTTAACGCAGTAACAAGTTGACGCGTGTCGCCGGCAGCCGCTGAAACATGCCAATATGAAAGTACGATACCGACAGCACTGACGACCTTTGGACATATAACATAAAATAAGCGGAAAAGAAAAAAAAAATTTTTTTTCAGCGCGACCATTTGTTCTAATTTCAAAAATATGTGTACTAAAAATAATCAAACGTTGAATGCTTTTTAAGGAGTCTTCTTTAAATTTCAAGTCTGCCTTGTAATTTAATCTGTGTATTGATTATTGTTCTATTTTCATTTATTTTTCGTACTTATTTATAACGATAGTAATTCCAACATTTTATTTCATACAATATATAATTGGATTATAAGCTATTTCTTTATTTTCGAAAAGGTTGTTTTTATAAATAACAGCATAAAAGTTGTTAAGTATTGATCAAGGCCGTCAAATGGAATGTTGATCGAATTTCACATTGAGGGGGTGACACTGTAGAAGGCGCAAACAATCTCGTGGAGGAGGAGTCTTACATAGCCCTTTGTTAAATTATAACTAATAACTTCACGAATTAGCGCACTAACCGTAAAACTATGGCAAATTTATATTTAATTTTATGTTTATATAATTGTTACGAAATTTATACGCATTTTAATTCTTCTAGTGTTTAGTAAAAGTGACCAACAGCTGTATTAATAACTTCTCCATAGCATAAATATTCTTTTATTCTATATTTAAGTTTGATAGCTAACTAACCGTACACGTTGCTGATGCTTTCAAACTAACACCAGAAAATCATTCTTAGTATGCCACAACATTACGCAACAAATACATATGTATATCCCTTCGAAATTTTAACTTTTTATATGTTCAAATTATAATATTACCCCTCAAAAAAGTTTTGATAACAAATTCTACATTTCAATTTTCAACAAAAAATTACTATATACACAAACAATTTCGAATATTCATAAAATATATGTACAAACACTAAAATCTTCACAATCTTGTTTGAAACCAACGTGAATTAAACGGTGATACAAAGATTATTTATACGCAGCCAAAAAGACTACATCCCAACAATCCCTGTGATCCAGTATCACTTGTCCCTTTCACTCGACAGACCAATAAATTAGTCAGAACAGGACAGCAATAATTCACTCCGCGCGATCGTAACGCGATATTTTCATCGTCACGATCGTAAACGTGTCGCGTCACGTCGCGTTACGATGTATTCGCGACAGATGTGCGCGACAAATGGCGTGACAGCTCAGATTGGGTTATGTTTTTCGCGTTTAATATATTCGTGTGACAAACAACAGTCTATGTAATGGCGGACTTTTATTTGTGGGATTAACCGGTTAGTATTTTTGAAGCAATCGCTGTTGGATTTTTTCTTCTTTGATAAATTAAAAGAGGACAAAGGGATGATTTTAAATGTTAATTGCTTTTACGTCTTGTGTGTTGTGTGCTAAATAAGGAACGGCAAGGGATTTCGTTTTTTAGTGCGTTCAAGTTTTTTTTTTTCATATGGTTTAATAATATATACATTTTTTATTTTTCTATTACGTACCAACACTATCAGTGTACGCATAAGTTACACTTAGGTCTTCATTCGGAAAGCTTTATTGAATATATTCTCATTTATTTTATAAGATTTTTATTTCTGATTAATTATTATTATCAGTACTCTGTAATACTGAGTTCCGATTTAAAAGGTTATTAAGCCAACGAAATTACAGGCATACTTCTTGCAGCTCCTATTTGTTCTTTTGCCTTTATTTAAAAAAAAAAAACAAGAAATTTCATTCAAAAACTAAATATCAAAACTTGATTTATTTTTATATAATAATGGACTTTTGCTGTATTGCCTATTGCAATCATTTACAATGAACAGATTTTAATAACAAACATTGCTAACGTAACTTAAAAGTGGGTCGCTTGTACATATTTAAGGTTATAGATATAATTTGAATAATATAACACGCGTAGTTCAGTCAAACAAAATAACATTTTACGTTAATGATTAGACAGTAGCCCACAAATCCAGTCGCGAGATCACCGTTCGCACTACAGTTTCTCAGTAGTCGTCTCTCGCTTAGCGAATGACTGCAACAAATAACATTGATGAACGTTTATAGCGACGTTTAAATATACGGTGCAAGACGTAAGATAAAGCGACTACCATTCCTTAACTTAAACTTGCCAGTATTTGTCCAACAACTGAGAGTCTTATAAGATTATCCTCTTACGGATCACAATCATAATGTTTAATTTATTCTGATTATAATAACACTGGGTCGCTAAACCTTCAAGCCCGAGCACAGCAACACAGAGTATTCCGTTTTTAATACCGTTTACGTAACCCGTACCAAAACAAATTACATAAAGGTAATTATAATTATTAAAGCAAATTCTAATCATTAATAATACATGTATTAAAATTATATATAATAATATTTATCCTATTAAATTATATTGCTACAATTTTTTGTTGCTGTATTGCATAAACCAATGTACATAAAACTTTTAACAGAAGATATCAGCACGTTTTAGAGAAAATTCTAGTACACGGTATTATTACAAAAATAGCTGCGTTCCTTAGTTTCAATCGCTTGAAATTTAGATTGCAGGTGACAGGCGTAAATTTATTTTTCTTTCTATCGATAAAAACGTTACAAGTTTATAACTCGTAGCCTCAAAACGAATCGTACGGGGTCAAACACTCGCGCCTTGCAAAATAAACACCTATATATCCTCAAGTAATTGTATTAAATGCGACTTTATGCTCGCCGAATGTATTTACACGATCATATATTACGAATTGCTCGTGTAAATTACTTTTTTGTTTATTTTATACGCGGATACGAGATTTAAAAATGTATAAGACACGGTTATTGCTTGAATCGCATTTGAATTATTGTTTTAAGTCTTTATGTATAATAATATAATACATTATAGAAAATAACAGCTCAGTGACAAAACTAACCTCTTAGGATTCTAACGTACAAAAGTTCTTAACGAAGTTACCGATTTAGGTTAGGAAGCCAATCTCAAGGGAGACCATCCATGCCGGACATATTATACTGCGTAAGTGTGTGCGCAAATAGGTTCAGGTACTCTCAATCCGATGGGACGGAAAATCCGATACGACCGGTAACAGTTCCGGTGTAGGACTAGCGGCTTTACGTGCTCTCCGAGGCACGGGAATGTACACCCTTCTAACTTCCAGACTCCGTTGCTACTGAAAATTTTTCAATAGAAAAACTCAAAACCTTAGGGGAGGGGAGGGGCTTAGCTCAGTACCTCAGGTTCAACGGCGTTTGATCTAGCCACTAGACCAGTGAGGCAGACAACAATAAAAACTTATTCACTTTTCTGTATATTAACGGGAGTCGATACTCACTCAGGCGTACATACGAAGCCCTACTGGTATTTACATTACATTTTACATTAACAGCCTGTTTATTTCCCACTGCTGGGCTAAGGCCTCCTCTCCCTTTGAGGAGGAGGCTTGGAGCACCACGCTGCTCCAATGCGGGTTGGTGGATACACATGTGTACACATAGATGCACCGCCGAGCACGAGATGAATTATAAACACAAATTAAGCACATGAAAATTCAATGGTGCTTGTCTGGATATGAACCCGCAACCATCGGTTAAGATGCACGCGTTCTAACCACTGGGCTATCTCGGCTTTACCACTCGTATAATATATTAATATTTTTTTATTAATTACAATTAAAAAATATAAAAATCAATACGTATATATATTATGTCTTACACGACCCTGAACTACAATAATGATTATGTACGTAGTTAATGAAAGAGTAATAAAAACTGTTTATTTGTGTACGCGAAACATTCCCTGTTTTTGAAGCGAATTATGTTCACATCAAAACCATACCTATTCCTTCCTAAATAACGATTAGAATCCGATGGTCATATAAAATGAAAATGTCGTCATCTTTGCTGACTCGTAAAGTTTATACATCTGTAACACGATAGCAAGGGAACAGTGAGTAATTAAAGTTTTTATTATACGGCGTGCGGGTTTTTATATATCAATAAATTTAAATAATCTGTCCGTCTGTTTAAACGTAATAAACATCTAAACGGGTACATGGTATGTTTTAATTGAAATAATTTATAAATAAAATAAATAATTATGATTGTTTTTTTTAGTTTCGTTTAGGAAGGCGGTACTTCAAATAGAGCAGCTAAATGTAAGTTGGGAATATTTAATTATCGTAATTACAACGACCTACTCACTGTTCAAAGCGATATCCTTACTCAGATGATTTTTGTTTGTCTGTAGATAACAAATAATAGCTAAATACAATTCAATTTACATATTATCCTGCATGAAATTCATATGGAATATGTATTATGTAATTTGTATATTATTATATAATTACATAAGTAATATATCTTTTATATAAATGACATAAGATTAACGGCATAGGTAATAAAATATAATCTCACAATATTCAAAATATTCACGCTAATAATGTTAAATTACTTATTCTATAACACAATTTAATAGATAGACTTTATGCGAGGCCGTCTGGGTAGGTACTCATCACAAATTCTACCACCAAGCAGCCCCATTTAGCATTGTTGTGTTCCGGTTTTAAATCTTTGTTTCCAAGCTTGGTGCTGCGTCGACGATGGACAGTTAATATTTCACAGTGTCCTTTTATCAGACTGGCAACGGATGAACTGTTGCCAGTTACATATTTTCAACAAAAAAAAATCATTTTTAAAGACATACTTTTTTGAATTAGGTACCGATCAAATCAAAATGTGCTATTAAATTCGTTTCAATTCTTGATATATTTATATTACAAAACTCCACTCCACAGTGTAACCGTCTCAGCCAGCAGCGCTTCATTCATCAAAGTCTCGACGTTATGAATGCGCTGTCAAATTACAATGAGAAAGTTAATAGAAAAAGTTTGACAGTGTCAGGGTTCGTGACAGTTTAAAATTTAATATTCATCATTTCGCGAACAATGTGGCTCCGGCTTAATGAGCGACGTTAATAAAAAATGAGCTCTCAATTTCGATAGATTAATGATTATTGACGAAAATTTTGTCATAACGTTTCGAACATAATATAAACATTGTTCGTTATAAGCACATTTTATTAATTACTTTACTGCTCCGTTACTGTGGGTCGTTGTGTGATATAATATATTTATTGTTAAGAAATATTTTTGTGAAAATTAATAATGAAACCGATTTTATTTTGTGACATAAAATAATATATATTAAATTTTTTTTTTAAATTTGACAGTGAATGAATTTTTTTAAATATAAATTCTAAATAAAAATAAATCAATGTAATGTCCTTTTAAAATTTGACAAGTTAAATAGCAATAAAAATATTTTTAACTAAACATATATTATATTTATAGCCTTTCTCGACATATAGCCTATCTAATGCAAAAAGCTCTATTTTAAATCGGTTTCATTTTTATAATTTTAGTTAGCGTTATTGAATATATATGTACAAAAAGAAAATTTTGTTTTATGCATTTTCAAGATATTCTAGTTTTGTTTCCTTGGTCAATTAATTATTGAGATTTTCTTTAAGTTTTCCTGTGAAATTTGAAGTTCACTTAAGAAAGAGATCTTTATCACGATAGATACAATTAAATTAATATCTGTTAGACATCTTTTGATAGATTACTATTTCTATATTTTCTTCTAAAATATTTAGGTTACATATAAAAAAATATCGACTTTGTTCAATGCGCTTTAAAACAAGCGATTCATGCTCTTTTACAAAATTGAACATCCAACCTAAGGAAGTGTTATTTCTCAAATGTTTTTTTTTGCGCTTTTTACATATTAAAAGCGCTTCACATTTTTTCTTTCATCGCTCATGTCATCGCGAACGGAAATGAATAGGTTCATCGATTTTGTTTACAAAAATATCGATTCACGTTATATTTTTATTTGTTGAAAGCAATAAAGTCTATTTGGAAAGTCGTCAATCAATCAAAGAGAGCGTAATAATTTTATGCGCGAGCGCATACGTTGATCGGAAATCAGTTATAAATCACCCTTATAACAATAAACTTGTATTTCATTCGATATTAAGTCTAAAAAATATATTTTTGAAATTTTATGCGCACAAACGACGCAGGTGATAAATAAATGTTCGCGCTTATTATTATTAATATTATGGTATCGGTATATAAATATATATTATATATATGTTGGCGGACGAGCATATTATGGGCCACCTTATGGTAAGTGGTCACCGGTGGTGACAATGACATACCATGATAAATGACCATGGCACTGCAAAAAATATTGACCATTCCTTACATCGCCAATGCGCGTCCAACCTCGAGAACTAAGATGTTATGTCCATTGTGTCTGTAGCTACACTGGCTCACTCACCCTTCAAACCGGAAAACAACAACAAAGAATAATGCTGTTTGGCGGTAGAATATCTGATGAGTGGGTGGTACCTACCCAAACGGCCTTACACAAAGACCTACGACCGAAGGGAGCGTTCAAATATTACGTAACTCAATTTTTGAAGATTTTTGACCCCCCCCCCCTCCGCCCCTTGTAACGCACCGTAACGTTTTCTGTACCCCCCCCCCCCTCCCCCTCTCTAAACGTTACGTAACACTTAAGTGACCACTTTTACCGTAAGTCGCAAAAAGTTATATTTTAGTTATTATCTTTGGTATAATTTTAATTGACTTTGCGGTAATAATACTAAATAAAACAAGAGATTTTTAGTCCACAAAACCTGCGTATTTTGTTTATTTGTATACATTTTTGGCTTTACACATAATTCTCCTATTTTAGCTTTTCTTACTAATACTCTTAAAATAAAATAACATTTTTATTTTAACCTTTACGAAACTTTACTTTTAAGAAACCCGACTGAAATTAAACATTTTACTCGAAATAAAATCGTATTCTTAACAAAATTAAAAAATAATCAACTATTAACCAAGTATCTAAGTAGGTATATAAAAAGAATCCGATTGAAATTACTGCTCCTCTGTCCACGGGTTTGCTAGCCACTCAGATTCTTTCATCACTGCCACCTGGCGTGCAGACGAAGACGGTTCTGGAATTGTAAAGCCACTTGCATCAAATTCGTCTTCGTCGAGCCAGTCAGTATCCTCAGACGATGTTTCATAACGATGCACAATGCAGAGAAGTTCATTCGCCCCTCTGGTGCTACCAGAGGGGCGAATGAGGCGCTGCGGCCGTACTCTAGTTTCACAATGGTCATGGCAGACAGTCTTGCCATGCACGTAACGACAGTGCATTTGAATGCTCTTGTGAGATCCCACAGGTTGGACAAAAATGACGACCAGACTAATACAATCGAGGGATTCTCCGTAAAACGTAAATGAAAATGGTTACCAATTTGGGAGTTTTGATTCCCTAATTTTTTATTTAAAAAAAAAACAATGTTACGTAACTTGTTGTAAGAAAGACCCCTCCCCGCCCCTGTAACGCATCGTAACGTTTTACGAGACACCCCCTCCCCCCCAAATTGCGTTACGTAATACTTGAACGCCCCCGAATACTATTTATCGCTAATGTAATTAACTTGCGTTTTATTTTATTTACAT
Organism: Vanessa tameamea; assembly: GCF_037043105.1. Lineage (NCBI taxonomy): Eukaryota > Metazoa > Arthropoda > Insecta > Lepidoptera > Nymphalidae > Vanessa > Vanessa tameamea. The sequence goes on along the minus strand of NC_087315.1, from coordinate 2,730,360 downwards.
CTTTCAAATTTACGTTAAGTCCAAGCCGAGACTATCTGCAAGTATCAACTATCAAAAAGGCTATATATTATATGAAGAATGTTATAAAATAAAATGTAATAATAAAGTCATTCTAACCAAATTCCGGTCACGGAGTCCAATCTTTGTTTCGAGGAATCTCTGCATGAGATATTATAGTACTTAAATGAGTGTGCAGATACTGATACTGATAATCCAATAGCTTCAACTTTTTATGGATTAACTCGGGGTTTCATTCTAGCACCTCTGAATAAGCATTCGTTTAACCAGCCATTACAGCAAAGAGGCTGTTATAAAACAAAACGACTAATTAAAACAATTTATTTACACTATTTATTTGATATAATTTATTTTTAGAAAGTTATCATTTTTTATACATAACTATAGAGGCGTTTACGAGTGCTCTAAAATCATTATTTTCAGGATTAAATTGAGTTTGAGATTATCACCGGTTCATAATTGAGATTCTATCGAAAACAAGTGGCAATGAGACTAAGGACTTGTATGAATGACTGTAATTTGATTGGTGAAAAAGAGTAATGACTGAGATTCCTGCAGGTTTGTTTTCGGTAGAAACTACTTTCAGAACCGGTGGTAGATTTACATTTAATTCAATACAGTAAGAAGTACAAGTGCTTGTACGAGCCTACTTGAATTAATAATATTTTAATTTTGATAATAGATTCCCTTCAAATTTTTTGTAGCGACAAAATCAACTTATAATACATGAACTCGACTTACAGAATCACTTAAATTTCAAGGTCAAATATTTCTTTAATCAAAGAAATCTCTCAATATTTACATATATCAATAAACATCGTATATTTAAATAAAAGAGAGTTGGAAAACAAAATCATAAAACGTTTCCTTCTGTTCGTTACCAGTTTTATATATATTCAATTAAATGCGAATGTGTTATTTATGTTTTGGATATCACTAATGAACCGAACATTTATAATAAATTCTGTTCGTTTTGATAAATAAATTACAATATATTAGTTGTTTATGATGGTAAATTAAGTAACGTATCAGCCTTTAAGTGTCCCCTGCTGAGCAGAGCCCTGCTCCTTTCTTGGGGAGATGATTTTTTCCCTGCTGCTCCAATGTGCTTTAGTGGTAAGTACTCAAAACATGTGGCTTGCCCGTGTTTGAACCCGCAATCTTCAGGTAAAAGTATAGTAAGTAAAGTAACAGCCTTTAAATGTCGTACTGCTGGGCTAAGGTTTCCTCGCCTTTGAGAAGAAGGGCTGGAGCTTATTCCAAGACGCTGCTCCAAAGCGGATTGGTGGATACATAATTCAGAATTACGTTGAAGTTCTCCTTCGCCGCTGAGTACGAGATCAAACACCGAATTTAAGCCGACAATCATCGGTTGAAATGCACGTGTTCTAACCACTGGGCCACTGGGCTAAGATTCTAGTAAACCTAAAATTCTAACAATTCGGGCATCTCTTGGCTTTCGTTTAGTTACTACTAACTGCTATAACACTAAAAATAATTATTGAAATTGTAAATGGTATACATATTCCAATTTTTTTATTTGAGTTTTGTAACTATCGAACTTCGGTCACCAAACAAGGGAACTAAGATCCATCGTACATGTAGCTACACTGGCTCACTCACCCTTCAAACCGGAATACAACAATACTAGGTGTTGCTGCTGAGCGGTAGAATATATGAGAGGTGGTGGTACCTACATACACGAGCTTGCACAAATCCCTACCACCAAGTGAATGCTCGTAGTGCATACTCGTGTTTCGAAACATGAAATAGACATATTTGAACGAATACGATTTAAATGCGAGAAAAACTACTTACACAATCTGAGAATAATCTCAGAATAATCTATGAATAAACCTTTTCTCAGTGAACGCAACACTTCATAGAATTATAAATAGTGCAAAATGTCCACTTAACAAAATGTTCAATTCTCGGTTATATTGAGCCATAAACATCATTTGTAAGACCTTAGCACCAATAAAAGCCCTTTGAACAAAATTATCTCAAAGGCCATAATATTAAACGCATTGCCTGAAAAGCCATGGAATCAATTGGAAGTTACGATGGACCATTACTACCTCCTCTCTTATGCAACGTCTTATACCATAGAGCTACGAAATGCGTGTCTATTTTCTTTTTAAAAAAAAAACAATCTTATGTAAAAATAAAAATATTTATACATATATTGAATCGAAAAGTATTTATTTTAAATACAAAAGATTGTTATTGAAATTTGTTATTTTTAAATAAAATAGAGTCTGCCGAAAAAAAATCTTACCACCATTTCTTAATAAACATACATAGTATATATATTTAAAAAGAAACTGCAATCTAAAGAAACTTCTTATTCATTTTTTTTTACGTTTTTTTTAATAGCGTATCCACTTTTCTTCTCTCAAAAGTGTCGACATCGACAACTAACAACAAATTATTTTCGCAATTGTTGTGGTACTTCGCTCCATGCCACCTATTGACAGTTTACAATAAAACGTCATAAATCAAGATGACGGCCAACATGGCGTCGCCCGTTTGACAGTTATCGCATGTTGCGCGGGAACATTAAACTCATTGAAATTTATTGCTCAATCGCGTTGCCTTCTAGCATTTGATTTATTGTTAATAGATTCCCGCTCTATTGTTTATTTTATGTGAATTGTTAATAAAACGACAATGACAATTGAATAATCGGAAATTGTTACGTAACGATGTTATGACATCTCTATCAACAAATTATTAGCAGTCACTTTAACCGATAGCTAAAGAAATTGATTTTGTGTTGGCGACATTTATATTAAGTCCACATAATAATGTAGTGTAATAAAAACTGTAAATTTTGTAAATCACTGGGATTCTGTATGAATTCACTTCGTATCTCACTCATGATTTATTTTATTGAGGTTGGCGGACAATCATATGATGGTAAGTAGTCACCACTGCCCATAGACGCTGGGGCTGTAAGAAATATTAACCACTCCTTACATCGCCAATGCGCCACCAACCTTGGGAACTAAGTCCACTCACCCTTCAAACCGGAACACAACAATACTGAGTACTGGTGTTTAGCGGTAGCGTATCTGATAAGTGGGTTGTACCTACCGAGACGGGCCTGCACAAAGCCACACTAAGTAACGTATAACAATCGACTGTGATACGCCATTTTAATACATGTATCCTATAAATATAATTATTAGACAATGTTGCGTATCACATTCTGAGATTTAGGCTCCTGGTCTTCGGTGAGTTTCGATTTTCTACTTAAAGATTAACTCTACTGGACTCGTTACGTCCCATCTATCTTCCTAATATTAAATGCGAAAGTAACTCCATTTGTCAGTTCGGTATGTCGTCAAGAATAAACTGCTGAATCGATCTAAACTACATTTTCTTAGACTAAGTCTGGCTTACGGGAAGAATAAAGCTGACGCGTATAAAGCCCTTAGCTTCTAAGGTACATAATATTTCTTTTGCATTTTGATCTGCATAGTAAAAAAATGCAAACAAGATTGCATCTTTAAGCCATCTCTTCTAGAATGTTCGCTGATTATTCTTATCAAGATTCAAAAGATTATAAGATTTTTAATATATAAATTTACCATCTCACTCTCGCGACCCGTTATGGACGAACGTGTTATACATACCAAATTACCAACTAATTAAAAAATGTTAGATAACAATCTTCAAATCCACGGTGGATTGTAATCAGTTTCATTCATTTCCATAATTACTGTACAAATGTACCAGTGTAAAGTAATATCCATAAAAGAAATTTCGACTTAAAAATGTTAGTGACTGTCCGTAAATGTTACACTATTGGGGCAAAGGAACCCTTTTAAATGGAATTCAGAATTTATTCCATTAATTTGGTATGTTAGTATAGTTAATGATAATACTAGTCTTCTAGATTTATTTTATAATAATCTGTACTATGTTTTATAAATAACATTAACGGAAACGAAAATTATTAAAATAATTAAAATTATAAAAATAATGTACGTATCGTCCTTTATTTTCATTCATTATTAAAATGGCAGTATAAATGAATATAATCATAAGTTTGTTAATGTTTAGAATAATATTGTTAAATGTTACCATATTAAAACGATGCCCAACTCAAACAATGTTGTACACAAGTTATCAATTATGATGTGACGCGTTTTTCTATAAAATAAAACTTCTCCAAACTATGAAATAGTTTACCATACGAATTGACTACCCCTAAAACGTTAACATGAAAAGACTAAAAGTCAATACCTAAGAACGGAGTGGTCATAACATTTTATACGCGCCATTACCCCGCCTAAGTGTTACGTAAATTCTTATAACTCGAATAAGTATTCAAAATATGAAAGATGACGTCGTTAGGGCGCTGGGGACTCGAGACCCTGTGCTATATATACTTTAATGTAGTTTAGTAGTCACTTGTGTCTATTTAAGGTAGCTGAATTATACATAAAAACCATACATAGCCTTATTCAACTTATACGTAAATGCTAGAAGGTAATTTTAAACATTTTTTTCAACTATATTTAGACAATGAAATATTAATGAATATTCATAAAAATTACGTCCATTTAATTTATAAAACATCGTTGCTCGCAAATTGCCCGACGAGCGGCGACTGTCGCTGTCAGGACTATCAGCATGACAGCGAGGTGTCAGGGTGACAACCGCCGAGCGATTTATATAAAACTGACTTGTCACAATTAAAAACTGTTCGTTTTCTGTCACGTAGTCGTACTAATATTTTTAGCGTTCGTCAATTGTTTTAATATTTATAATTTAGAAGCATGCATGAATGAATTGTATAATTTAAGAACATAAAATTCAAGAGTCTTCGCTAATAACATAATAATTTAAAATAATATAAACTGTAAGATAGTTATCTTTACATTTATTTAATCATTAGTCGTAGTTTTTAATTCTGATGGGTTTCAAATAATTTAATTTTCATGTCTATGCATTTTTCTTATGTTATTTGAAAAATATGAAAGATAGAAAAAATATTCTAGCTGCACGAAAACTTATCATTTGTTCTATAAAAACCAAAGGAATACAAACAAAAAATAAGGGGTTAATATTTTTTTAATTAGACATGATTTTGGATATATGATTGTTCAATTTTATTTACTATTGTATTTTAGCACATTGTATGTTATATAGATTTTTTGCACTTCTCCTGCATATGAACTTTAACTATGTCAAATCTCTAGCTATAATGGAATATATTAAGAAAAGGTTACAAAGTGTTCTCTTCTCATACTAATATTTAGAAATATTTATGTGAAAAAAGGTTGCGACGATTGTGCACACCAAGCCTTATTAACAATACTCAATAGCACCTGTTGTTCAATATTTCATTAATCAAAATTTAAATAATTATAAAAAAAATAAAATTAAAAAAAAAATGTGTTAAAGTTTATATTTATATTTTTAGCAACGAATTGAGCAAAAATATCGTCCGTAGATTTGCAAATGACGACGGATGGTATATGTCAGACAGTGTCGGCTGTCAGCGTGTCAGCTAACTGTCAGAACGACACCCGAGCGATTTACATAAAACCCGGTAAGTGACAATTAATATTGTTCGTTTTGTGTAGCGAGTACTTAACTTATTTGAAGGACATTCATTGTGTTATGAATTTTTATAATTTCAATTGCGATGTGCGCTTTTTAACTTCTCTACAGGGAATTTACGGTTCATCTTTAGTCACAATATATCAATGATGATTCGATTTTTTTTTTTTATTTTTTATTTTTGTTTGTTTGTGTGTAAATTATTGCTAACTAGATTTGGATTATATTAACCAATAATTAAGAATTAGTTGTCATTAAATCCGAAGCAATGGACCGGTGCTCTATTAGCCCGTCTGTTTAATTATGTTACTAAAAAAATGTATAATATATTAAACAACTTTTAAAGCTAATACGCATAATATATATATATATATATATAGATTTATGTTTTAAAAACGAATTCGCTTACTACCAAGAGCCGAGATAGCCCAGTGATTAGAACGCGTGCATCTTAACCGATGATTGCAGGTTTAAACCCAGGTAGGCACCACTGAATTTTCATGTGCATAATTTGTGTTTATAATTAATCTCGTGCTCGGCGGTGAAGGAAAACATCGTGAGGAAACCTGGATGTGTCTAATTTCAATGAAATTCTGCGACATGTGTATCCACCAATCCGCATTGGAGCAGCGAAATGGAATATGCTCCAAACCTTCTCCTCAAAGGGAGAGGAGGCCTTAGCCCAGCAGTGGGAAATTTACAGGCTGTTAATGTAATGTAATGTAGCAACAAACTAACTTAGTACAAAATTCCTAAACAGGAATAAATCTTTCAGTAGCAAACAAAGAATAGATCTAATTTAACAAAGTTTTTAGTTTTTACGTAATAAAATATATATAAACAACGATAAGCTGTGTACTGTGTATAAAATTTATCACCAACTAACTCCTAAACAGGGCATCCATAAAGAGAAACGAGCTCTGCGGGCGCCGGCGGGCTATCTCGATGATACGCTATTAATACGCCTCATACACCGTTAATGCGACGGTAGGTTAACATCCTATCACACTGGACGCGATAACGCATCTGTAAAATTTAACATTGAAGATTGTACATAACATTTTTCGAAGAATTAATTTTCTGCCTGCGATTTTGCTCGTACATAAAGTATGAGGTACGATTTGTTCTGTACCCCTGACAATGTATAATTATAATCTCATGGTTCTCATGATCGGTTCAGTAGTTAAGGTGATATAAGCATTACAAACAAACAAACATACAAACTCACTTTCGCATTTATATTATACCTATGATTTATATTCATCGTTATATTTGCTTAAAATATATCAGTTAATATTTAATTAGTACAATTTTACATTTCATTCCTCATTGATAATATTTTTGTTAAATGAAACGTTAAAAAATAAACCAATTCGATTTAAACAAACTAAGAGTTTAACTGCTCGACTTTGCGTAGACATTATTTTCCGAATTGTTTTATTTAAAATCGCAGCTGTTTTGATGTTCGTGTTGTAAGGCCTTTATCAACCCGACCCTTCCCGTACAGCGTATTAATATACCACTTACCACTTTATGTTATGTTACGGCCGAAGTTGGCTGCAGTAATTGTTTAGGGTTGTATCAGGTTATAGCTTCGAGTTTAGGCGAATTTAATCCACCCATTATGGATAGCGACTAATAATACTAAATTGTGTAATCTTTATGATTTATAAAAAGAACTGCGATGGAATAGTGGGTAGGACGCCTTGTTTAGACGAAGTTCTCGAGTTCAAATTGTTCAAATTGATGTTGTCTCAACATCATTACTCTTAGAACTTATGAGCACTATTTTTTAATCAGAGAGGAGAAAAAATTATAAAACGCCTACAGTTCAATAGTTTACCTTACACTAATGTTAACAAAAAATCTCAAGTATGACGTAGTAAAGCACCAAACACAAATCAATATATACATATATAATTTAATTGCATTTAAAAGTTTTTATGTAAATGTCTGTGTGTTTATGTATGTATATATGGGGAAGAGAATATAATAATAATTTATTATAATCTTATTAAATCAAATCTAATTTGTAAATTGGATAATCTCGTTGTTTACGGTTATGAGCTATGATGCTTCGACCTTAAGAAGTAACTGATTGAAAAATATATTTGTAATTTTATATTTATTTAATTAGCTCAATTATTTCTATTAGTATGAAATTTAAGAAAATGACTATTAATTTAAACAATATATAAATAAAATCTAGTAAAATTAATGAAACCGAATTTAGTTTGTACCGATACAAATATTTTTCAAAAAATACATGCCCATTTCCAAACATGTCAGCTTCTATGAACGCTAAAATAAATGTCGATAGCCTCCAAAAAGCCTTACCAAATAACTCAATGACACGGCCCACTGTTCGGTGCTAAACTTTTATTTTGCAAAGGAAACTGTTATGTCCAGAGTGAATTTTGCGGAAATGAGACGCTGTTAGGATTTCAAGTGTCCCAGCTTGCCTCGTAAATTTGGCATGTTTTTGCATTTTTTTTCCTGCACTCCCCCATTGGTGCTATAATCACCAAAGTTGCTAAATTTATGGACCTATATGTTTATACATACATATATTACTAGTATAAGGGTTAGTGCAGCAATACGAGGGATATTTTGGAAACTATTATGGTGATCTAAGATTTGTTCATTTATTATTTTTATTGGTGAAATTTTAGCTATATGAGAGATGCGTGTCGACACGTGATCTCCTTGATAATCTCCGTTTGAATGTTAGTCATAGACTACATTTTTTTTAAAGTTCTGTATATTTTTCCCTAACATAATGACTTGGCTAACATTAGAAGTTCAGCTTAGTTCTAAGTAATTAGTTTTCGAATGAGCGTAAACCGTTTCTTGAAAGTAATATTCCCATAAATTATAAAAAAACAATAACTTTGATGCTCCATCAATATTAATAACTATTCCAATCTATTGTCGTGTTTTATATTTTTGATATTTTAATGATTTAGATCATGGCGTTGTGATGGATGCCGTCAAATAGAATTGAGTCAGATGAAACTCCGTACGTGTCGTTGATGTTGACAAAAAAAAAATTATCAGCACATCTATCAATACCATGGATCATTTAAGCGTCTTAACCACCCGCATACTGACAGGAAGCCAACCTATTAACAAAAGCATTACCAAGAAGGGTTGGCGTCATCAGGCAGACGGCTATAAGTCTGCCAAATACTATTTCAAGACAAGGACAACCGAATGATGATGATGATAACTTATTTAGAACACCGGTATCTAAAAATATACCTATCTTTTATTTAATGCAGTTGCTTAGTTTTCAAATAAACGAATAAACATTTCTGCTAGACATTTAAAAACATACATTAAAAAAACCAGATCAATTCGAAATAGAATTTAAATTTCGAATTTCTAAAACACAATGCCATTAGAAACTCAGTCCGATCAATGGGCTGGCGAAATGTATATTGTTAAATGAAACGGTCACTAGACATTAATCACTCAGCCGGCTGTCAATGTGAACGGTGCCATGTCGCTTGTCGATACCGACGCGGCTAATTTACTTCTATTCGTAGATAAATATTAATGATCGTTATAAATTGTTGTTTTGTTGTGGAATTTATTGTACAATTGAGTCTTTATACTAATCAATTGAATGTTATATATTGTTGAATTTATCGTTCGTTTTATGAATTTGGTTTACATTGATATTGATAATTTTAATAGTATTTTATGTTCAATAATTTAAATATGTAACGTCCGATCATGTTATTTATAGTTAAATGTTAATAGCCTCGTTAGTCCAGTACATTATAAGGCTAAACAATACAAGGTGCTACATTCGATTCCATGATTGGATGCGAACAAAGTTTTTCTGTTAAACTTGCTCAGCCGCAGCCTTGAATTGGGAAGTTTTGACTCCTGTGCCATAGAGACATTCACGTACAAACTTAATACCAATGAAATATTACGCTTTAAAAACATAGAACACGGTAATTTCACAGTAAATAAAAAATGATTAATTATAAACCACTTCATGCTTCACTTGTAATTCTTTGAACATTTGATAATATCGTCCGCTTCAAGTACGAAAAACGTGAACTCCGGGACCTAATTCCTGTCATTGCATTTGACATTCCCTCAAGCCTCAGACGGTATAATATAAAAGCATTCGTTACGTATGCAAGCTCACGCAGTATATTAATCAGAGCAGTGGTCGGTCCTGCTGTGCGTGGTCAATTTATATGGACAGCACTGTAGCAAATGCTCTGGATACTTTATCGTCGGTTTGTGATGAATTATGTCCATTGTTTTATGAGTTTTGGTTTCTTTGAACTTCATTTTGCGTTGTTCGTTAAGTTGAGGATATTTTTTGAATTTTCGTTTATCTACGTGTCTCGTCTTGTCTATATAATAATTTTATCGTATTTTTTTTCTAAATTACGGTACTGATAGGCGGACTGGCAAAATGGACACCTAATAATAAGTGGTCATTTCCTACATCGCCAATCCCACGCCATCGCCACCAACCATGGGAACTAAAATGTTATGTGTCTATAGTTGCACTGGCTCTCCTACCCTTAAAACAAGTATATAAAAATACTAATTATTGCTATTTGGCGAAAAAATATGTGCAAAGCCCTACACCCAAGTAAGTTAAATTAATATAATAAATTGCATTTTTTATACATTCAATATTCTAGTAGTGGATATTACTATCGTTTCAGAATTCTTTATCTTTTCTATTTTAATGGTGGTGATATCGGTTATTATATTTTATAAGCATTTAAATCATTAATGATCATCTGTCAAAAATGTATGCAAATTCTTTAATATATTGTTCGTTTTTTGCATTTCAACCACAATAAAATACAGTATTAAGCAACGGGATCAATTATTCATTCGTTCAACTGGCTTTAAATACTATAGCGGTATATACAAAAAATAAAGTTTAAAAACTGGAGATCATCAAGCAAAGGCACTTGTCCATTATGTAAATCGGGTTGTACAATAAATTATTTATAGGACGAGTCAGGGATCGCGAGGGGAGTGACTTGACGTTATACACAAAGCATGAAAAATGATCGTCTGCTTACATTAGCAGTCATGTTGCTGTCAGAACTTAGACGTATGAATACTGTAACCGACCTTCCGTTATACTTACCTAAGCATGACATACAAAAAATAATAGCGACTTTATACAAATGCTCTATAAATTATTTTCGTCGCGTTATTGTATGAACCAGTTCAATTATCTAAAGCGCAGGATATATCTATACTAATATTATAAATGCGAAAGTAAATCTGTCTATCCGTTTGTCCGTTGCTCTTGCTTGCTTCAAATTCAATGCAGTGGGCATTGAATTTGAAGCAAGTTTGAACTCCACGGAAGGACATAGGCAACTTTTTATGCCTAACATCTTACGACGAAATGACGCATCTGTTTTTCCAAATATCATATGTGCTTATAATCTGTTGCTTGGCGGCAGATAAACAATAAGATACCGTGACTAAACCTACATGTATTGGATAAAAACCACGTGTATTAAACAACCCGCTTTAAAGCAGCATGATACAAAAAGATCCGAAATCTTCTCCTTAATATGCAACGAGTCTTTACTTATAGAACAGTTTCAGGAATAAAATACATAGAACATATACAGTCTTTGTTCGAGGTTTGTTACGAGACTTTGGAGGTTTTATTGGTATAAGTTGTCATAATAGTGTTGAAAATTGTATACTTTGCAAACATTAAAACTATCTAGCTATTTATAAACTATTACATTTACGGTACTAACGATACCACGAGTGAAAGAGCGACAGACAAATTCTGTAGACTTACGGGAATTAACCTTTTGGACACAGCAACCTTATAAAGTATAATCGTGGCGAAAATCCGATTAATATCTAAATATGGATATGACGGTAATATTAAAAATAAATAATACAATAGAAATCAATCAATGGTATAATAAAACAATCTTCTATATAACAATGATCCGTTTCAACGCTCTATAAGGCGAACGAAGGTTCTAGAAATATTTACATATATGTGATACCATTATTTCTCATGAAAGGAGACCGTAGCTGCGACCTAGCAGAAACAAATTGCAATCACCGCTACACTAATCGCTTTGTCGCGTCCTTTATAATTAAGTGATAAACACTACGACTTCATTAACGTGATGTGGAAATAAACATACTGTATTTTATCTTTTAAATGCCGTAAATTTTACAATAATACCCTCAAAATACTCGAGACAGAAATGATACCCAACTGGTTGCATGTTTCAAATTCACAGCAGGTGGATATCAGACAACCGTCTGTTCATAAGAGCATTTTGCTAATCGAATATAAATAAACAACACTTGACAGCTCCAAAATTATAACCAAAAACCGCAAGCAATAAAACAGTTAACAGAAACAATTCACCACTTGTTGGTAGTATTTATCGCTTCCTTAGCACTGACAGGATGGTCAGGAAATCGGCACTTAGGCTTACAATCTGGCCCACGATCTAAACTGCCTCTGATATTTCATAGCATTTTGACACTTAAATCTAAACATTTAAATTATAAATCTCCATGAACGATTTGTATATTGCAAAATTTTTGACTTGTCGTTACCAAGTTTAAAGCCCATTTGCATCCACGGAAGCTGTCGAAACTCGTTTAAAATCGTTCTATTTATTTCACGCACATGTTTTTAAGATAACTTTGAATAATGTCATATGGTTTAAAAAGATTTTGATAAGAAGAGAACGTGTGAGTGTTGAAAGGTCCTTTACATCTCAATTGTAGATTTTTGTTTTTTAATTGATTAATGTTTTTTCTATTATCTCCAATATCATAATTAAAATGATAGATCTCTCAATACGTTTATATTAAGACGTGTTTTAATTTTGCTTAAGGTGTAATGATTATACGTTTCTATTACAATATTCGATAATTTCCTTTTTAAAAATAATATCACCGTGTCATGAGTTTTTTTTTATACAATAAGCACCATCACTCAAAGACAGTATGACATAAAAATGACAATAGTAGGCAGTGTTATACAGCTTTACAGGTATACAAAAACGGTTAATAATAACACTAAATTCAACTTACATCAGTTACTATTAATGTTACTAATATCAGCCCAGTGGTTAGAACGCGAGTGTTTTAACCAATGATTGCGGATTCAAACCCAGGTAAGGACAACTGAATTTTCGTGTACTTTATGTTTGTGAATTAAATTCAACTCAGCTCGGTGTTGAGGGAAAACATCGTGAATACCAAGTTACCTTGAAACAGCGTTGTGGAATTAGCTCCAAACCTTATCAAAGGGAGAGGAGGCCTTAGCCCGGCAGCGGTATGTTTACAGGCTGTAACTTATTTTTTATTAATATAAACCGTCAATTAAACTACATAACAAATTTATTAAATGAAATTCATTTCGCAATTACATCCACTACACCATTAAAAACAAAATGATCAAAGGAGAACGTTTACGAACATTGCAAAAAAGCAAATAATTCAACGCAACACTAATTGACAGCGTTCTCAGTGACAGACAGACGGACAGACAAGTGAAGGACGGATGCGTCAATACGCTGTCGTTAGTGGATTTACCTACGGAATTCACAATTGACTCGTGTACGCGTAGTAACTGCGTTGTAACATTTATCAATGTAGGATGCAGTAACATCAATGTATTAAGAAAGTTCTTAATATATATAATACTGGTTATAGTGATTTTAGTAAACAGAAGTATTAGTTCGATTGAAAATAACGGTGATTTGAACAAACGTTGTCAACACAATGAATACCTTACAGTGTCATTCCATTTTTTATTACGGGTATTACTTAAGCGGATATGCTTGGTCGATATATTCGCTTAACAAAAACCACCTCAGTTAATTCTTATGACATCCACATATAGCCACATCGCTTTTATACAATAAAATATGCAATATTTAGCATTAGCATAGCTAGCATTCTTGCCACCAATCCTCGCGGTTAGGATTTGTACAGTAACTATTTTTAATTCATATTTATATTTATTCATATTTATATATATTTATTAGTAACTGTTTAATGCGATATAATTACCTACAAAATCAGTCCTGTAACATAATCAGTAACATTCTCTAAGAATTTACACCGTATCTCAGTCGTGAAATGTTGCCAACCGACTTACGGTGATACGCCATTTTGATACGTATACGTTATACATTTTATAATTATTGTAGTCAATATCGCATATCAAATTCTGGTATTTCACGCTCGTCTCCTGGACGTGTTGTATTTATTTTCCTAACTCGTACAATCTCTCACTTATATCCTCCGACGTGGCTACGTGCTTACCGAGGAGTGTAATTACAACAACATTAAAAAACCCAATAAATATTTAGCCAAAATCCAGATCCTAAATCGCGATCAGTTACTATTATTATAAGAAGAAGTAAATTTGTTTTTGTTCACAAGTTAATCTTCAATTTTTTCTTATCGAATTTATTGATAGCTCGACCAAAGCCATTAGTCGCACACATCCGGGAGAGCCGGGAGTTTGGCCTATATTCTGTATAATATATTTTAATTGGTGAGATGAATGTGACGTTTCGTTAGCTACTGAATAATTGGAAAAGTTTTTTCAACCATGAATAAATAGGCCAAGAGCGCGTATTAAGAGCATTGCATACCCGACATTTTTATTGTATAGTATAATTTGAATAAAATATTTTTGAATTAATTTTTTATACAAATTAAACCAGCACATTAGTATGAAATGTGTTTTTAATCGTCCAAATAAAAAAATACTCAATTAAAGTAATATTTTTATTCGATTTGATACGATTATTTTATAAGACCAATTACACGAAGTTACTGCCCAGTAATCCAATTTTACAGAATAGCTTTAACAAGGAAATAAGCAGTTAACTCATCTCCAAAAAAAAAAAACAAAAACGAAACAACTTCTATATTCGTAGATCCGTAAATACATGTATATATATATATATATATATATATATATATATATATATATATATATATACATATGTCAAAATTTCACTGGAGACATGTTTGTTACTTCACTATGTTTTTCTTCATTCGAAATTATTTTTAAACACAAAGTAATTTTATAAATATATACTTAACCCTTTTTCCAATAACGGATTTCATCGTGTTTGCAAAAAACGAAACACGTTTCCAAAACACTAATTACGTATCAATAATGTAACGTGTTCTTAATTTAAAAATCGTTGACATAATTGACGTTAAAAGATTACTTCCAAAAGTACAAATTCAAATAAAAATGTTTTTTTTTATTTCTCACAAACCAGTATTTAATCAGTTTCGTATATCTATGCTTTCCAAAATTTTTTCCTTAATTTCGTAACGAGAAAGTTTTATATTAAAACGACCATTACGTGCAGCTGTAATTGACATTGTATAGACAGACAGATCGATACGTAACGGAGGAAAACGTCAGTGAGCTGTATCATTAAGTTTAAAATCAGCAATTAAATTAAAAGCATTTTCATTGTAAATGTTGTTACAATTCGTTTTAAAATTCACGTTTGATTTTATCGTATTTATTTTAGGCCTTACACTAATAATTGTATATTGTTTTCATTAAATAAATAACTCTCAATAATTATAAAGGATTATGCCGTCTTACAGAATTTTTGTTTAATTTCAATTTTTAATTTCTCAATCTGGCCATTAGGAATTGCCAGAAACTACTCTAATGTTAGGCAGAAGTCTAGGGTTCACCCAATAGAAGATTTGCGGCTTATTCGGCTTTAGTGTGAATTGGTGGATATACACGTGGCAAAAATACATCCGAGACACATGAATCACAAACACATTATCGGGGACGTAAAGGTCTCACACACCCTCCAACCTTTACGTTTGCATCGAGAGATAGCGGCGCTGAGCGTTTTCTATTGAAATCTATTTCCGCCAAAAAATGGAATTCTCTACCAGTGCACGTGTTCCCTCCTGTCATAACCTGGGTTCTTTTAAACGAGGCGTGAAGACTTATCTTTTGGGCGACTAGTGCAGTACATTCTTCCTGATTGTTTGGACTCTACTACCACTTACCATCGGACGGAGTCGAGTCATATGCGAAACCTGGGGTTTATAAATAAAATAAAATACAAATTAAGAAGATTAAAATTCGGTTAAAGTTTAGAAACTACCACCAATGCAGCGGCGTTCAAGAGCCAAATAACATCAGCAATATAGTGCATTAATATTTATTTATTTAACGCTTATAATTTATTACAAAGTAAGATAAAATTTGACTGACTTTAATAATAGTTTTGAAGCGTCAACAGCGCAATGGTTTACGGGCCGCCTAGCGATGTAAAAAGGTTTCACAGGTTCGATCCTGACCCCTTGGGTTATTGGCGTCCCCACTCCTAACACAAGTGATAAGCTTAAAAGGAGCGGCAAAAAGGAATATTAGTAATGATTTTATTAAATAAGAGCATTGCTACTATTATTTAAAAAAAAAAGTTAATATTTCATATAAAGATATAGTACACAGAGTATACTAGTACATCTAACTAATCGCCGTGCATGAATTCGTTGTCTATCGACGCCGTTTTAGAACGCTCTGTATTTATTACCCCGTTACATTTTAAGAGTCTCAATAGATCAATGGAAACGACCCGCAAAGCAATGCAAAGGCAAGTGCTGTCGTAACCACTCTAACAGAATATTAGGTCGAGGAGAAAACAAAGACATTAGTTGAATGGTGATGGTAGAAAATATTTAAAAGGAAAAGAAGATTTAGTTACGAATGTTTTTTTCTTCAATTTTTTGTGAAATATGAAAGGAATTAGAAATCAAACGGAAACATCCAGCTAAGATAATCCGGGCATACATCACGGTGATCCAGAATAAATAGCTACAAGCCAATCCTCCACTAACAAGACTGCAAACAGCCTGTATAAACACTCGTCGGAACGTAGGCCCTTAGCCTACCACTAGGGCTGCAATATTTCCAAATATAATAATAAAAATCAACGTTTACAATCAACAACCAAATTTAAATCACGACTCATGCCCACCGTTTGACTTACTTGAATTAATGGTATTGTTTAAAACAAGAAAAGAGATATATTCTCCTAGAGTCCATGGGCGGTGGCAGTCACTTTCCATCAGGTGAGCCTCCTGCTCGTTTGCCACCTCTAACATAAAAAAAAAAAAAAAAAATAGAGTTTGACCAACATTTCACGAACATTGGTTGTTCAATCATTCTATCAATGACATAAATTTAATAACATGACGATTCAAAAATACTTATGAGAGCCTACTTAAATATCTGCATCGTATAAAATTAAATCGCCGCCGTAAATCTTTTAAATTACGCAAATAATTTTAATGCAGTTTTCTTCAATAAACAGAGTAATTCAAGAAGAAGTTTTATACATATATACATTACATTCATATTGTAACAGAGAAAAATCGATAATTTCAACGTTTCTAGCTGAAAAACAACAGGAATTTTGCATTTATGTTTTTCTTCAATTTAAAATTTTGTATATAGACGTCCCCGGTAATTGTTCCCGTGCTAAGCCGGAATTTAGATTCTGTCTTAGAGCAACAATGCTATAGAGATACCGAAACGTTACTGTAATGTGATAGAGGTCTATGTAGCTCGTATATGTAGTTACTAGGTAGGTATAATGTCTATTGAAAGGGAGTGAGCCCTTGATAAAAGCACAAGGAAAATAACATCTCAGATTCCATAGTTAGCGACGACATCGACGAATGTCGGTGTAAAGCTGCAATTAACTTTAAAATTGTTCAAAAAAGCTTACGAGTATATGTAAAGAAAATCAATGAGATGGCAACCCTATAAACCACTAACTGCTGCACAAATTACGCCTTTATACCCTGAACCAACGTATCATATCAACAAACAAAACACTACACGCAATATTAATACTATTGAACCTTATTCCAATACAAATAAGAAAGATAATTGCAGCAAAATATAAATTGCGACAAAATCCATCCAAATTTAATTTTACACGTATTGCAGTTTAATATAAGCCTTACTACAATAATAATAGAGATCACGATTCAAGAAATTTAAATGATGTAGGATATCCGACGTAGTTTATTATTATAAGCTTAATCACAAAGGAAGTTTGGATTCATCGTGGGTTTAGTTCGCGGTAATGTATTGTTATTAGTTTTGTTGATTATTTTGCATCCATTAAAATTGAAGGTAGTTTATTTATTACTAAGAAATTACAAATTAAGTTATTTTCAAGACATATAGCGATTAGCGACTATCAAAGCAACAAAAATGTCTTAAATTTTTCCTTCTGTCGATTAAAGATTCATTTACGAACGCTAAATTATCGGCTTGCATTAGTGGGCGTGAAAGTCGTGCTTACAATATGCATTAGTGTGCGTGTCACTCTTATTTAAATAAAAAAATGCACATGTATACTAATATTATACACGTGAAAGTAACTCTATCTTCTCTTCACGGTTAAATCGCTGAACCGATTTAGATTAAATTTCGTATTGAGATAGTTTGAGACAGAGGAAAGGACATAAGCTACTTTTTTAATTGTATGTACTATATATACAATACATTATGTTTAACGTAGAGTGGTGCGCCTTCAGCAAACGGATCTACATATAACATAAGTTAATTTTTATTACTAACTAAATTTGTAACATGTGTAAACAATATTAACATACTAAATTAAAAATAAACAACAATATTATGTTTGTGGTATTGATGTATTCTTAAAACATTTACGAAAATTTATGAATCGACGATGATTTTGTCTGTAGCCCATATTTCGATCTAAGTTTTCGTATACATACATATTCCCTCCGCGCGTTTGACGTTATAAAAACGCTCTAGATGTAGGGCAAAGCAGACGGGTTTGACAAACTCGGTTCAATGACAGTTTTCTGTTACCTATGACATGATTTGAGCATTATTGCATTTTTCTATGAAACGACTGGCTTGACGAAGACGATGATAAAACGTACAAATGTGTGTGCTGGTACAGGCGCACTTCATTCCAGCACTCTAGCAATCCGTCAATAGATAAATAAACACTATAAACTTTTAAACTTCGAACTCTAAACATCTCAACAAAAAAATCCAATCCAACTTTTATTGGCCCTACCCGAAGTTTGAACCTAAGATCTTAGAAGCTGCAGACTTATAAGCTAAACAGACCAACGATGCAGTAAAGACAAGCCTTCATAAAACAGTATAACAACTAACATGCATTATGTATTATACATATGTATTATTACATAATAATTAGCACATTATCAATAAATATATGCTTCCTTTACAAACACCCACAGAGTAATTAATATCAGATAGTTTTTTATTCTATCATGACGTTGATTTAAAAAAATATATAATATAAATTCAAGTAATTTTTTTACTGAACCGCATATCACTGTATTTAATTAAGAGTAAAGATTAAATACCCTGCATACGTATCTGTAATACGGTTCGGTGTTGAATTGTCGGTTAATTTAGCAGCGAGTCGGCTAAACAGCCGCAAGAGTGGCGGAAATGATCCGAATAAATCAGGGCTAACTCCACCCTCGGGGAATGAGGTATGATGCACATGAACATTTATTTTGATTAAATATTTTATTTTATTTGTTTATACTTGAGATTTAATAGTTTTATTACTAATATATGTAAATTAATAATCAAATTAAAAATAATATTTGAAGACATAATAAAAAGAAAACAAATCCAGTCAAGTAAAGAAACATCATTGTTCTGTTGCTGACGATTTGCTTTGCGCTCAACTTTTAATAAGTAAGTTATTATAATTGAACTTTTAAATCATTTCATAGTGACCTCTGGTATGATTAATATTGATAATGCTTTCCTTTTTTATTGAAGTTCACATATTAAAAACAAATTGTCTGTATATGTATGATCTACAATAATTATAAATTTCTAAAAATGTTTCATATACATACACAACACTGTTACATTTTTATTATATGTAAATAAGTAGAGATTTATGCTGATGCAAACGCTACCCAGAGCTCTGTAAACTCGGCGTATTCATTAGTCGGGCAATTAATTATTTTTTGTTAATTCCCGAGTGACGTGCCGCTCGCCACTGTTTATCTGCGACGCGTCACGCTACGCTCTGTTTTGTGTCAGTTTTGTCACGTTCACAATTAGACTGACAGACTGAGTGAATTACTGCATTACTATTATGAATACCTTTCGTTCTTATTATTTAGAAAGTGATCTAAAAGGAGAATTGAATATTGAATAGAGGTTATTACAATGGTTGCAATTGACTGTGACGTATTTCATTAGAGTCAATTATTGGAGCCGTGGTCTGTTGTGCTAGATTTTTCTACAAAATAAAACCATATCTACACTCGACGTGTTGTTCGTAATTTTAGGCGATGTTTTCTATTTTAAGTTTTACGTATTTTTTTATATATCTCTTTTTATTCGTCTTGTATGTTTTAAATGTAGTTACAATCCTTGATGATTGAATCCTATATTTGAGTTAAAATATATAAATTTATAGTAACAAGAGTATGATAAAATCTGTATTGAGAAAGAATATCGTACATGGCATAAAATATATATTATTTATTACTGTTCTAATTTGCTTTTTTTTATATTAATTGCTAGAAGAAGTGCTCATTCAGCAAGACGATGTTGTGTAAAATATAGGTTATTTCTTAATAAACATTGTGGTTGGATCCTAAATCCTCTTAACTCCAATACAAGTTTTCATACAAATTTTAATTGGATTTTCATATTGATACGTTTTCTGGCAGCAGGTTTGTGTTTTTGATCATACTAGACTATTCGTAAGTCACATAATCAATTATAATGATATACATTCATATGTTTCTTCAGCTTTTTTCGATAACGAGGGATGTCTAACGACAACATGGGACGATTTGAATGTGCGAATAAAACATTTGGTTTAAATTAAAATTAAAATAAACATACATATTATACTTTCGCTATTATTTTTTTTAAATCTGTAAAAAAATGTTGATTTTTTTTACCAGTTCCTCTCGTCTGGTTATTTTCTATATTGAACAAAAAATTTATATTAATTTCATACGTTCTAAAAATAAAAATTGTCATAAACTTTAGGTCGGTAATAAATCATTTTTTAAATAGTTTCAATGGTAAAACATTGTATCTCCAACATAAAATTTAATGAAATATAGCCCTAATGTCGAAAATTATTATGAATAAAACAAAAAAATCGTTAACAAACAAAATAATCTCTTTGTATGTAGTATTGTGACTGTTTCGATCACGCCATGTGACGTGTCATGTCATCGTGTTAATAACACAGTACGTAAAACGTAAAACATAAATAATATACATAAAACATTAAGTACATAATTCTTCTAGAATTACTTTCAATTAAAACTGTGTTATAAATTAGACTTTTGTTTAAATCTTTAATTATAAAACCGTTCGTATTTTATGTTCATTGGATTTTTTGCATTGTAATATGTAATCGGTTAATTGTTGATAAATTCAAATATATTTTATGGAAATCATTTATAAATTAGTTTTAAGTCGGTAAATTAAAATATTAGGCAGCCTGGCTGTCTAGTGTCTATTGTAGTTTGTTATGTTGTCAAAATCATTTGGTATTAAATATGTGCGAGTATGTTTTTATCAAAGTTTTACAACTTGTTACGTTTGTTGTAAGACGTCGTATGTAAAAACTTAGTTCCAATTTTGAAATAACTTCTTAGTTCACAAAATTGGTGGTGCAATAGTGATTTTTTTTATTATTTTTTTTTTTTCATTGGTCGGTGGACGAGCATATATATATGTATGGAATAATTAAAATATCTTAAGAGTCCGATGTATTCCGGCGAAAAAAAAAAGGAAAAAAACAAAATAGACGATACTATCTTTATATAGCCTGTATATAATGTAATTCAAAAGTGAATATGATCAAATAATTATATCTGACATGAGATGCATACGATATGCATCAGTCGGTGAAGAAGGCCGTCACTTGTATACGCTACGCGTTAAAATGTCAGGAGGGATGACATTAGAGAGTATTAAAATGTTATTTTTAATCGTAATTAGAAATATTGCATATTTGTATGGCAATTCGATCGGTCACTTAAAGAGTTATTCTGTAAGAACCAACTGATATTTCAAGATCGTGTACGAGACGTACCTAACGACCTAACGAACACGTGCGTGATCGAGTTTCAAAAGTGCATCAAATTAGCTTGAGATGTGAAGTGAGTTCTTGAGTGCGAGTGAGACAAAATAGCAGTTATGATTGCATTCATTTCCAGCCTCAACTTGGACACTTTAAAATATATCAAACAGTTCTTCTATTATCCAAGTACATACTTATGACTGTAGTCAAACTAAACTGCATTCATCGTTTAGCAAGTATTGATATTTATCGATGTTTAATGGGTTGTCCTGCAAAAGGTTTACAAAAAAATTAAATTTAGTATAGTTACGACTCTGATAACGTCTAGACAGCATGAATTAATTACCTCCCAAACTCGATTTTTAAATTTACAAATTCAATAATTTCCTAACTGATTTACAATATCGAAATGATATTTCCATATGCCAATTAATACACCATATACTACGCTTATTAAGCGTGCTTTTATAGATTTGTAATATCTTAATTTAAAAAAAAGAACACGTTCATTTGACTAATGAGGAACCCTAAAAATATTTTATCTTTCATCGGTTTAAGGTCAATAAAATTTTAATGAACATAACTTGGTATAATTAAGTAATATAATTGCAAATAACGAAGCCTACATTGTAACTTTCGTGATCGTGACGATTAATAAAACAATTTCTTTTAATTACTTTATTTCTAACCGTTTATGTGTTTCCTGTTAGTACACGAAAACATGTCTGAAATTATTTGCCTTATTTAATGTTGTTACGTAATCTTTTATCGTATTAAACTTTCTAAAATACAAATAAAGATCAAGTGGGGACAATTCTACGAAACGGTATCGATACGTTCTCAAATCTATTCCTCGCAAAAATAACCCTCAGCTGGAATGTAATTGGGGTTAATTCTGCAAATTTATAACATGTTCCCGTTTCTGATTCTATCTATCTATCTAATCCGATCTAAAGTTCGAACGAACCTCTATCGAAAGTTTCATGCGCACCACCTAGATGTCCGAAAATCCACTACAGCGCGATTTTTAAGACATTTTCTCCTCGTTCTTTGTGGAACCAGCTTTCTCCGGCGGTTTTTCCGAACCAATACCACTTGGGAACCTTTGAGCGTACTCATTTCTTAAAGGCTGGCAATGCACCTGCAAGCACCCCGGTTTTAACCTAATAAAACCTATATATGATATAATAATGATTAATTTTTAATCGAATACATATATTACAGTCGATGAGCCGAGATGGCCCAGTGGTTAGAAACACGTGCATCTTAACTGATGATTTCGGGTTCAAACTCAGGCAAGCAGCACTGAATTTTAATGTGCTTAAATTGTGTTTATAATTCATCTCGTGCTCGGCGGTGAAGGAAAACATCGTGAGGAAACCTACATCTGTCTTATTTCAACGAAATTCTGCCACATGTGTATTCCACCAACCCGAATTGGAGCAGCGTGGTGGAATATGCTCCATACCTTCTCCTCAAAGGGAGAGGAGGCCTTAGCCCAGCAGTGGGAAATTTACAGGCTGTTAATGTATGTATATGTATATGTTACAGTTATGAAGTAACTGCTCGATATATTTAATATAATTTTAATAATTTATCCGTTACGTAAAAAAGTGTTATTTTTGGAAAAAACTAACAAAAATAACATTTCAAAATAAATGATGCCTTCAAAATACATGAAGGAAAGTCCTACCCACATGTTTCCAATTACAGGCTCGAACGAAGTTGTTACAATAAAAGACAGCCCCGTAATAAATACAAATTTACCAATTTTTCAAGCGCCCGACATCAAAAGATGTGCGCGTGAACACATTTTTCATTTTGAAGAGTAAAATCGATCGGGCGACCATCAGTCTCGGTCCCGCGGGATATCCCGGATCCCGGGATACGCGGGATAATTGTTACCTTATCCGGACGAGTCGTTAATCTTGTCGACGGTACATCGCTAATGGAGCGGTGATTTGTTACGATTCTAATTATAAAAATGTTGTACTCTCGAGTTTCCCTGCTAAGAGATTAATGCCTTTGTAATGCCCGAGTGCTTTTGGTGATTCTGTTTCGTTTTATTATACTAACTCAGTAATAACTATACATGTTGAGACCTGGACGTATGGAATGGGTAATTTGCATCGGAACATATATCTATACTTTTTCTATTTATTAACTCAATAGTCTAAATTTACACCGGGTGAAACTGCGAAACACAGCTTCATATGATATAGTAAAACCTTTTTGAAAATCGCTGCTCTTTCTAGTTTAAATTATATATACATATACATATATATATATTTTGTTTTAGTACTCTTCTTAGCAAGGCAATGCAAATAAAACGTCTCCTCATTTGTTGGTACAGATGTCAATTTAAATCCACTTAGAAATTCGATAGTCGTAAAAAAACAATAGTTTCGCTAATGAATAATTCATACTGAATTTTAAACAAAGAAAGCTTTCTTTTTATTTTATAATTCTTATTTATAATATAGATATAATAATAATTTATTTATAATATAAACATGGATACCGATTTGGGTAAATAATAAAATTAAAAAAGAAATCTAAATTTAAATCATTATGAATACATTGATAAACAAGAAGCTACAATGATTATTTTGTTGCTATCATTACTTTTATAAGATATATAATATTGAGTTGAAAATACGAGGTAATCAAAATATTTGACGACGCTTAAAAAAACTAATGAAAATCCATACAAAAATCTTTATTAAAAATAATAAATTGTTCCAACTGTTCCATTAGTAACCTTTACCGTCTGTCAATATTATCAGCATATAACTTTACATATCCCTACAATATAATAAATACGAAAGTTAGGACGGATGCATGTTTCGTCAATTACGCAAGAACGGATTTGAATAAAATTTGGGACATCGGTAACTTTTTATCCCGGTATACTTAAAATATAATATCTATCACCTACATATCCCCCTTGTAAATGGGCGAAGCCGCTGAAGGAAACTAGTTGCGACATAAACATCAAACGATTCCGCTTAGAAATAAAACAAGACGGCGACAGAATGAGAGACGAAACAACTCCCATTTACAACATAATATAATGAACTGTTTTATGAAATACTCGTTCAATTTATATATTATTAAACGAATATAAATAATATCTCATTTAAATTATGGGCGGAATAATATATATCGAAATATAACAGCGAAGGTCATTACGTTGATGTATGAAAATTTATTCGTTAAAGCTGCCAACAAAATGTAATGGATACGAAAGAATAGTTTCCAGAAATAAAACGCCATCCG
This sequence comes from Vanessa tameamea, assembly GCF_037043105.1. NCBI lineage: Eukaryota > Metazoa > Arthropoda > Insecta > Lepidoptera > Nymphalidae > Vanessa > Vanessa tameamea. The sequence continues at coordinate 2,705,332 of NC_087315.1, read as the reverse complement.
CTCCGACACGAATCGTTCGATCGAATTAATCCACCGTTTCTTAAATTATGTGACAATAACATATTGTCTGTACAAGCCTAAAAGCGATTAACCTAGCGGAGGAATCTTTATTTATTAACGCAACTTACGCATCCGAATTCCATAATTATGCACGTGATAATGGCACTTACATCAAAGACATTAGACATATAACTGCTTGCAGTCTATATAACTTACATTTTTATAGCTAGCCGTCGGCAATATTTCAGGCTCAAAGCTCGTATTATTGAAAATGTTTCTAAGTGGCCCTCCTCGTGTTTGCCCCACAAACAGGCGCGTCTAACCGCTGATACATTAAGATATATGCGAGGCAATTAAGAGGCTGAAAAAAAACCAAACGACCGGCAGAGGCGTACAAATGTCGCGAACTATCATCGCATGAGAGCTGGGAGATCAAAAATAACGATTCTTTTATGTGATGTATATCTATAGAGCTGACAAATATATCTGTGTTTTAATTATCACCAAGTATCTTTAAATGTTTTATATCAGAGCCCAATAGTTTAATTTAAACATGTAATCTTACTAAAACAAATGTTTTAATTTCCATTACAAATTTAAAATTGTATATTTGGTAAATATTAATCAAGATTTAAGTTTCTTACTCACTTAAAATTCTTACAATTTAACTGAACAATTTATTATATCTAAATTAGTAACACGGTGACAGCTCTATATAATTCCACACTAGTGCCGTGACATATCGACAAACAGATGGTCGGCGAGCACCGCGGCGTCACAACATCGACTAATTTATGCCCTCCTTAACGCCCGTCCCACCTATTAGCTGCACACAGTATATTTCATGTGGTCGCTAATGTCACCATGATAATTAATGTGGACGGATAAATATTCATCCAATTATAAATTTAAATTTTATTTTGATATTAACAAACTGTTAGATTTGATATGTTTTATGTCGCCATGATATTATAATTAGACAATAAAATTTTATTAATTAGAATATTAAATAGGATACACAAAATTTTAGTTTCACATTACTAATATAGCTTATCGACATTTCTCCACTATTAAAATGTAAATATAACTGGTGGGAAAATGTATTCGTATTAATATTTAAAACTGAACTAGTTAAAAATGTTTAAAATAATTTAATTTCTTATTAAATTTAAGTCCTCTTTTGGTTTTAGACTCTCTATCTCTCTCTCTCTCTTTCTCTCTCTGTAAATAATATATGATCTTAAGCTATTAAATAAACAAACATAATAATGCATCACATCTTAGTAAGTACGCATATATATTTTTTTTAAAGATGAAAAATTATTACATAAAGGTTTACTTCATTCAAGGCGCAGTTTACGGCGAATTAAAAATAATAAAACTGTTAACTATATTTAATAAAGCTATACCAGACCAAGCGATATCCCATATCAAAGCACGTAACTGTCACCCCAGTTTCCCCAGCTGAGTTATAGAATAAAGCTGCTTTTTATTTCTGGAGCGCATCGCGACTAACATCCCGACGGCTTTCATCTTGTAAATGTTATTAATCGTCATGGCTCCCGGACATGTTGACGGTGCAACACTTCTGCCACATGTATCGACAGTATCTCTAAAATCAGTATCCATTGCTCGCTTCAATCGAACGTAATTTCTGTTAATTGAATCGAAACAGCGATGTATATCGTAAAATGATAAATTATATTAGATTGTGAGTTTTGTTATTGAATGTTTACGTTCACTTTGTCCGAACAATATGCAATCAGTCATGTTCGTACAAAAAGCTGAAACGCTATTGTATCTTCACAATACAAATAATAACCGTATAACTGCTTCTGAACTAGAATAATTACAGTAATTGTTATTTCGACAATAATGTTCGACGACTGATCTCATATATAACTTTTATAAGACTAATTTAATGGATCGGAAATTGTTGAATGTGTTGCTTTTTATTTATACGGGGCACGTAGAATACTTTGAAGTCTAAAGCGATAAATCTACGAAACTTCTGATGTAAATTAATATATTTTCGTACCGCACGTTAGTCACGGTATATAAAATAAGCTAATGGATACTGGGATTATAATTTATTGCCATTATTTTGTTAATATCACATCAAAACTGACATCTGGTTTTGACAAGGCGTCTCTTAGAAAAATAACGCCGAAGCCGAAGCGTTCGACAATCTTTTGCTCAGTAGTGAACTCTAATTTATATCATATAAGAACTATTATTCATAATCAAAATATACTATATTCAAGTACGTTCTTACAAGCTCTTTTAACGTCCTTTTAAAAGCGAGTATTGTCAATTTAATTTATATAATATAAATAAACGCTATCGCCGATTTGAAATAAAGAATCTACCGAAAGTATCCAAGCGGATATCTATTATTTATATATATTTTTTTAATTTTTGTGAATTTGGTCAGATATTTAGTTCCACCCGGCCCAGAAGCCGTTTTGCATTTTACAACAATAAATCTAATTATTTACCTTATAAATGTATATAATACTGCCAAGTACAGGAGTGATGAGAAAGCTCTTCTGCGCTGTGCGTTAAATCCAAGTGCGGGATGAATTTCAATTTATTTGGGGATAGAGAAGTACTTGGTCTTACCGGAGCCTTGTGCTCAAAATACCTGTGCACGTTATTACGCTATATTTCGTAATCAATCATAAAATAATGACGAAATTCTATAGTAAATTATACAATTTACCATTTGGAAGTATACGTATAGTATACATATTTAATACGTATAACTACATCTAAATATTAGTGTGTAAATAGTCTATAAATACACCGCCTATACAAATTCCATGTTAAGAAATTCCTCTTGATTAGGCTGTCTGGAAGAAATGGTTAATTAACGACCGGAGCGCACCTTGTACTTCGTGATTGAATAAAATTAATTAGTCCGAAGCACTTTTCTGTGCTATACAATATATTACATAAATATTAATGTAATAATTATGATCAGTTGCATAAGAAATCTACTAACAGGGTGACATCTATTTTAACTGTTTCAGAGTGTGTGACTTCCAATATATCTTACAAAATACCAAATTATAAAAGTATAATATACATATTTTTTTTTTATGATATAGGTGGCAAACAAGCATCCTGTTTACCCGATAGAAAGTGACTACCATCACCTATGGATATATGTAACACTTTAAGAAATATGTACGTTCTTTTCTTGAAGCTTCCCAAGTCGTTTCGGAGAGTTGTGCGATTTGTGCCTTAAAAATTGCACTGTTATATACCGCTGTATTCCGCTTACAACCCGCTGAGGTTCTATTGCCGATTCGGGTCCCCATGGGATGTTTCTATATTAAATAAAGGAATTTGATTTGGTTGATTTCAATTACCCAAAAATTTTCCTGGGACGTCAAAAAATAGACTTTTTATGACTTCGAATTACCTATCACTTTTACTAATTCTCAATAGTTATTCTAGTAACTAATTAAATACACTATACAAATATATAACTAAACATGATACATACCTACATACATAATAAACTATGTGATAAGTTTACCGTAACTCAATGTAAAGGTAACCTAACATCGAGCATCTGGCTCCGACGTGGAGTGGCGGTCCTAATTGACAGTAATCAATTCCGTGGCCCGCTTTCAATATTCCTTCATCTAGGATTTTTCTCTCTCGTTCGTTTTTACACCGCCTCCCGTCTGAAATTTATCGCTCAATTAGTCTTGTTTAATAGCCGCCTGCCGCGTTGATGTCTACGTCTCGCGCTTTTCAGGGCTGTACATGGATCTTTTTTGTTTTCGTTTCCTTTTTTTAATTTAAAAACTTCTCTTTAAAATGATAAAACGAGCCTATTTTTATAATATTTAGAAATATCGTTAATTTGCAATTTACTTTAATTTATTATTAAGAAATAATATAGTCATATGAGGAGATACACATTAAAATTCTCTAAACTGTAAAATATATTAGCATAAATAGATATAAAATGTTTATTTTAATGTTTGTTCCGAAAGAATTAAATCTTTAAGAAGTTAAGAAAAATAAATTTGAATTACTTTTTGGAAACCTGCTAATATTTTTCATATTAATTCTTTTTTTAATTATGAATTGAACAAAACTTACAAATTCGATTAACTCGACATAGACAACCCTAAATGCTCGGAAGACGCAGAGAAATGGGATTAAATTAATTGTCGCATCAGTCAGGAGGGCGTCGGGGTGTTTTTTATTAGTCGAGTGCTTCCCCTCGCCCCTCCCACCCCGCGCCGCGCGGGAGTAAATCACGATGGAACGTCGAAGAAGAAAGTTGGACGAGATACTTACAAAGAATAATTCGTACCTATTGATACGAATATTTTTGTGTGGTTTGTTATTATGATACCTAATCAAGTAAGAATATAATCTAAAAAATATATTTGAATATTATCATTATTTGATAGTACTTGAATATATGTACATGAGATGCAAAATGTAATTGTACAGTTTAAACAGTAAAAACCCCAGAAAAGGTATTTACGTCTTCCTTTTATAAAAATCTAAATAAACAAACATTAACTTTTTGTATCAAATAAAGAAAGAGTCTTATATAGAGGGCTGGAAAAAAAAATCTTTATTTACATAAGGAACGCGGGCACACTCACACTACAAACCGAAAATCAGAAATACACAGTTTTTGGTGTTTATGTGTAGGTATAGAATAAATATTATGTAAAGAAAAAGACACACATTCGCATGCCTATTCGTAAAAACATATGTACCAACACAAATATACAAAAATCAATTATACGTACTCCCACAAACACAAAAATCTCGTACTCATGAATTAATAAAAATAATAATATAATTATAATACAACACACCAAGCAATAAGATATATATTATATATTACAAATGTAAAGGAAATCCGGTTATTAAAGTAATTAGTTGAAGCAAAACAAATAGCACGCTTATTAGTATAGACAGTAATTTTTATGATTTCGTCAGCCGTTCATTATGTATTAATTAGTAAAATTTTCTATGAACAGCGGATGCCGTGTATTTTATTGGACAATTATAGTTATTTATGAAACGCGTTAAATTAAATAATAACTTATAATTATTTTTAAAACACCTTGTCGGTTTTTTACTTAAAATATAACGAACGATTTATTCGGATATATATTTTAAGTTGTGCTCATTGGACATTCAAATAAAAGTCACAAATAATATTTTTACGTAACAACATTTGTGGAAAATCGTTGCCTCATACGCTCTAATGCTAAAATAGTTTCAAGTTTTTATAAAAAAAAAAATATTTAAATGTATATACCACATCCATTGTCAATATTTCGTAAATAACAAACGCGCCAGCCCGATTTGTTCACGCTTTGATCTCTGACTCGATTTATCGAGATTATTTTTAACGTCGATCGCCCCATCACTAGCCGGCTAGCGACGAGCGTTCAATGCACAGATTGGTTGAAATTTATTGTTGGTCGTGTTTTAGCACAACCGCGAAAAATGTTTACGGAATTTTATTGTATTACGTTTTAAAATTGATAAATCTTTTGTGTTATTTTAACGCATTGTAATTGGTAAATATAATTTACTTTTCATTTAAGGTAGATCTATATCTTAAATAATACTTTACGGTCGCGCTTTACCTGCCTGAGAGATATTATACAGGTGTTAAGTACATTTTTCCGAGATAAAAAGTAACTTATTTGGTATTTTAGACTATAATCTATCTCTGTGCTATATTTAGTTCAGATTTGTACAGCAGTTTGGGCGTGATTGAGTAACAAACATCCATCCGAACGTATTCATAGTAGAATTAGTAGAATCTTTCAAATTTATCAATCGTGCAAACCAGCCAATTAGGTAAGGCCAACTAGATCACGTATAAAAAACGTTTAATCAACGGTATTAAAAATGTTTACATAAGACCTTTTCGAAAAATGTCACAACGTTTTATGCTTAGATTATAAAACAAAAGGCAGATGGAGCATGAACATTATTGTAATAAAGCAACAAAAGCGAATACAAAATCAAAAGCTAATACAAATTCTCATAAGCATTAATATAAAGTGTTCTTATATAACTTACTTTGAGGGTGACATAACACCGTTCCAAGTCTGGCAGCACATTAGCTATCTAAGGAATGGTTAATACTTCTTAAAGACCACTTACCATCAGGTGGCTCCATCTGCCTTTAATTTTATAATCCAAAGTTGGGTCTTCCGAAATTGTGACGATCAAAAGTCCTCATAAGATACTTCTTATACAAATAATATTTTGATTATATAATCAAACGTGTAATAATAAACGTCTCAAATGCTTTTATACCAGTTCAACAATAGCAAGAGTCGATACGAATGACATGTTGTTCTAAAACGGAAAAATCTCCGATCGACTACAGCGAAGCTATTTTGTAAGAAACAAACTTTAAACGCGATACTCAACCCGATCGTGAAATGTTGTAAACCGACTTACGGTGATACGATATTTCTATTTGTTTATTGTATTAATATTATTTAAGTACGGACGATTTTATTTATTTTCCGAGGTATTAATACCGAGATGGCCCAGTGGTTAGAACGCATGCATCTTAACCGATGATTTCGGGTTCAAACCCAGGCAGGCACCACTGAATTTACATGTGCTTAATTTGTTTATAATTCATCTCGTGCTCGGCAGTGAAGGAAAACATCGTGAGGAAACCTGCATGTGTCTAATTTTCAACGAAATTCTGCCACATGTGTATTCCACCAACCCGCATTGGAGCAGCGTGGTGGAATATGCTCCATACCTTCTCCTCAACGGGAGAGGAGGCCTTAGCCCAGCAGTGGGAAATTTACAGGCTGATTATGTTTATGTATTATGGTATTAATACTTCTGATAACACTGTCGACTTCCAAACTCAAAGCAGCTAGAGATATAAATGTTAGTGTGATTTCCTTTTCAGCAAAACACAACAAGATTTTTGGGCTCAACGGGGTTTGCTCTTACTACCTAGTTAATAGGATTATGAGGCAGCTTAAAAACCATTTGCTACATTAATCAATCTTCAACGCGCTGACAACTAGATCCAAGATATTATGTTCTTCATTGTGACATTTTGCTATTGTTAAACTTCGAAGACTTCTGCTATCTTAACAAAAATCACATAAAATATATCACTGTATTAAAATAGTATTTATATCTACATTACAGCAACTACACAACTTTACTTAGTAATGTTGTGTTCCGATTTGAAGGATCCATGTCCAGTGTAATATTACAGCTAAAAGAGGCATAGTACACAAGGCTGGTGGCGCATCTGTTTATTTAAAATATAAAATACTTTATTGAACAACACATATTATTACACAACAATTATTGAGTACATTAGAGAAACGAAAAACATGTAACAAATGATGAACAAAGGCGGTCTGATCGCTCATAGCGATCTATGATAAATAACATCAAATAAAAAGGAATAATAAGTAGAATTTGCTCTAAGAGAATAGTTTCACAGGACTCGTTTAAGTCACATATGTATTTTAAGCATCACCCTTAAACTTCACTTTAATCGTATAATAAATCAAGGGTTCCTTGACTCACTTAAGTATTGTCGCGTTGTGTACGTCGCATAGCAATCACTTATCTCGTGAAATCTATCACGCGCTAACCAAGGCTCTGTGCGATCACGATTTTGTGGTTACAAGGTATTCAATACTATCCATGTGTCGTTGATCTGCTTGTGTGCAAAATTTTAGTTTCAATCAAAATTTATAAGGTTAAGGTGGAATTAGAAATATAATCGACCGTCATGTAATGTTTTATTTTACATTTTTAACATCTGGTTTGTAGTTAAAAGTTTAACCGTTTAAATTCTTTTACAATTATTTATTAAACCATTGAAAATATTATTAAGAAAAAATTAGAGTACTTTTTATTCCGCTAAAGAATTTATTTTTGGTTTTTTAATGAAACAGTAACTTTAGTATCTCGATGATTATCATTATATAAATATGATATTAAATTCTAATCAAATTCATAATAAATTAGTATGCCAGTATTCTTTTGGTATATTTTAAACTTCTGTAAACATTTGCTTATCGTTAACTAGAAAGAAGAAATTAAGAGGCTATGATGTGAATTAAAAAATAAAATATATGTATAAATAATATTTTAATACACTGGAATATTTTATATTTAAATAACTGGCCTTAATTGTAATATTATAATAATTAAAAAAAAATCTTTAGTAATTTCCACTAAAATAACATTTATTTTTTTATATTTAATCTGTACTAATTTAAAATTAGTATAAAGGGAATTGCTTTCGAAACACTTGGCCCTTGGAGTAATGGTGCAAAAAGCTTCATCAAAAGTATAACACCTCGCCTTATTGCCTCCACTGGTGACAGGAGGGCTGGTTCGTTTTTAGCCCAGAGGATCGGAATTGTGACTAGCATTCTTGCCACCATTCCACGCGGTCAAGTTTTATACAGTAACTATTTTTAATTCATATTTGTATATATATTTAAGCACTTAATGTTATCAATTCTTACGTATAAAGGGTATATTTTAATATATCTAAATACTTAATTTAAATAAAGACCAAAGGAATATTAACCATGTCGGTATGATCTGGTTCTTATCGTCAGAAATATGTTAATATAATAATTACAATCACGTTTTAATACTTAATTATGTATTAGGTACATATTAAGATTTATAGCAGAAATATTTGCTTAACAATATCAATATGTCACAACTTACCTTAATAAAGAAAAAAATATCTTACAGTTAATTTCATTGGTTGTCTGAGTTTGTTATTTATTCTTAAACCAGTTGTCGATTTTCATGATAAATTGATAACGAATAAATTTAATAATAGCTCGTAAATTTAGGCCTCTCAATAAATTAACCACACAAAATGTGGTGCTCAGCGGTGGATATTACATATAAGATAGAATTGTTTTTATTGAATACTCGATATTCAATTAAGAATATTAAAAAAATGAGCTTTTTGGTAATCGCATATGACGTCCCACCTTGGTATTAACATTACATCGTCTCGGAAAATGAGGTGGTAACATTTGACGGCCAACGCTAGCAACGGGCGCGCTCATTGGTCAAATCAAATAGCGCGCACTTTCCCGGCTTCCTTCCTTCCTGTTACACCGTTCCGTCCGTTACGAAATCGCTCCACAGATTTCAAAAAAGGCGAGAGGGAATATGTTACATTAAAAAAATATTATTTTATTTAAGTTATCTATTAATATAATAAAGTTATATATTAATCGTTCTTTCTTTTTTTTTTATCATAGTGTCCCATTAAATATTTAAAATTTAGACAGTCACAGCATAAAACAGGTTAACATTATAAACCCCGTGCACACGCCATAATGATTTTCCGTTCCCATTGCGAGATGCTCGTATACAACCACGTCACGCAATGATTTGCAGACTGACAGGTGATACACACGGTTTAGAAAAACCAACAATCTATAACAGAATATTTGATTAATATTTTTCAGTCCGATAGTTTTAACTGTGACAGAAGAGACGTTTAATATAACTAGTGGGTCGCACGCGAAACTTTTCGTTTATTCAACAGATTTTTTCAAATTTCGAAACCTATGACAGGTTTTATTTTGATTTAATTTCATTCTAAACTGACGACGTCTATTCGCATGTTTTAAATTAGTTTCTTTTTTTTACACAGTCATAACTTCGCTCTCTACCCAGCCAGTAAATGTTTTTCCGCTCTCTAAAATTAATTATTTGTTAAATTGTAACAATTTACTAAATTGCAATCAAAAATCCTGTTTAATTTTCTGCACATGCAAGGCTGGAGCAGGCCTCAAAATAAGACCATAAGCGATCTTTTATATGCAGCTGGCGTCCCATAATCACTGGGACAAAAATCATCTTACGCTATTAATATAAAAGATAAGGAAAATATATAGTTTAAAACAAGATTGAGACGAACTTATAACAATAATGCCATACTAATTATTGGTCATATTTGATGTCACGATTGTATTCATTTTGACAGATGTAGTTGATCTGGAAAATAAAATACATAAATACGCGATTCCATACAGCTGTGCATTTGCACAAACAGGATTTTCACGATCATTTTAATGGATACAGGTTCATATTATAAATATAATGTTAAAATATTTACCTAAATATTATAACGATAAAATTTAATCTTGTCAAAAATAGGAAAATCGATAATCTTGAATTGAACATTGACTTATACGTATAATAAGTAAATAGAATGGAATTATAATAAAGATAAAACTACTAAATGCTTGCTTGTTTTTGAACATATAAAAGATATATAAAATTCGTAAAACTTTACGGGAAGTTCGTAGAACGTAACGACAGTGTGTGCGCAGCTATTTCAACAAGAAGCAGTTAAATAAAGTACACAAACGAACTCCGCATATAAAGGGCTCGATATGTCTCCGCTTTGCCTAATGAACTATTTGAATGTAGGCCTTATTGGCTGCGAATAAATAAAGAAATAAATGTGACGGCCGCACGGTGCGCCCATGCAACTTAATCCCCTATTTATACTGGTATTTATAGTGTATCCTTTTAGGTAGATTTACTTTATTGACATTGTGTAATATTGAATTAATTTACACTGAGTATTTCAATAGGCGTTTGTTGTAATAAATTTTTATGTACTAATTGTAATATCCTATTTAAGGTTAGTATACACCTGCACGAATATTAGGAGCGAATCAATTGCTACGGAAATATTTAGAACCAAAACAGCTAAACCATTACGGAGACATTTTGTTTATGTAACTTCTCAGATTTATGCCACTACTAGTTGTCGCCGTTTCGCTCGTGGTTTTGGGGTTAATCGAGTGGTGTTAAGCTTTAAAAAGTAGCCTATGAGTCCTTAAGAGTTCAAGCTTGTTCATGCCAAATTCGATCAAATTCGGTTCAGTGGCTTGTCCGTGAAAGAGCAACAAACAAACAGACAGATATAGTTATTTTCGCGTTTATAATAATAGTATCAATGTTTACTTAATGTTAAAATAATGTGTAAAACTATATTAATGTACGGAAATTATAGTGACAGATCTGTAATGTACTAGTTAGAACATGTGAATCTTAAACGAAGATTGCCAGTTCAAGTCCGTGTAAGCACCAAAACTTGTTACTTGGTGCTTTTTGCAAGCCCGTCTGGGTACCACCTACTCATTATCATATTGTATCACCAAGCAGCACTACTCAGTATGGTTTTTCCAGTTTAAAGGGTGAGTTAGCCATTGTAACCACAAAAGACTTAATATCTTAGTTTCCAAGGTTGGCGGAGCATTGGTGATGTAAGGAATGGTTAATATTTCTTACAGATCTAATGTGCATTAAACAAATTAATATTATAAGTAATATTGAATAAGTTATATACCTTCCTGAAGATGAAGAAGTCCATGCCCATTAAAAAGTATAAATGAATCATACTGAAAATTCATTGATATTGTAAGATTTTGTGCTTGTCTGTTGTTTGTTTACAATGTGAAATGCTTTTTTTTATGAATTCTAAAATTGAAATTCGTTCGAAATTTTTGAATCAGACTAGCAAAGGACTATGAATAGAGGCCGATATTGCGAAGGCATCGCGTTTGATTGAATGGGAGAATTATGCAGTAACACGATTACACCGTGTGGACTACCCTTTACGTGTAAGTAACAACTTTTTGATAAGGCTTTTTTCACACTGGATTTTATACTCAATTAATTAATCCGTATGGAATCGGAAAATTCCATTAATCGGTAAATTATGTATTTATACGGTGAAATATATTCCGTAAAATTAAGGAGATATGAGCGAAAAGCAGGGAGACCGTATACATCAGGACTTACGGGTCATGGAAGAGCGCTATCAGGATTTCTGGGATACGTCGTACGAATATGATGTCTGACTATTGTTGGTCTCTGATACGTCTTTTTCCAAAGTCTACACATCAGAGAAGAGCCTTAATACGAAGTTTTTTAGAACTCAATAATTCATTATTTTTTTAGTAAAATTTTACTTAGTGAATAGATACATGTTTTTTTCTGTTTTATACATACATAGCTGAAACTCTGAAACTAGAGCTGATAAAAATATTCTAATTATATTTTTGGAAATAGTATATCATATGTAGTTAGCAACAGGTAAAAGTTCTTCGGCAATAGATTTACTGTAAACTAGTGTTATTAACTAGGTTAGGTGATGGTTACCACTACGTCTGGATAGGTGCCACTCACTCATCACACACCGCCAAACGGAATTATTTACTATTTTATTAAACGGGGAGTGAGCCGGTGAGCTAACAAAAGGAACAGCGACGAAAGGAAAACTCCAGTACATGGAATTCCTTGTCACACATATTTGTACCACAATAAAGTATCAACGAGGCACGGAAAGGTGGAATAAGCCCAAACATGGACATAGCTTGGGCTTAGCAGGAAAATAGACGTTACAGCATTTCCTTTACGTTGGCAAAGCTAGGAAATGCTAGTAGATACAATTTTTTATACCAAAAATAACGTAAATTTTTGCGACAAACGTGTTTCTTATATAAATTGAGTAAAAAGACCTCAGTAATTCTATTTCAATCTAAAATCAAGACGACTTAATAAAATAGCAATAACACAACCGTTAAGACTTAACGCGCTATGTGAGCGACGTACGCAACTGTCTTCCAGTTCGCTCGTAACTCGTAAATTTATATCACTCGAAAGAATATGTCTAGGATTACATTTGAATGTTTATTCGTAATGGCACGTTTATTAGTTAGTTTATTGGTAATAAAACAGTTATTACACTTCATGTTCAGAGCTACCAGTTTTAATTGGTATTTTATACACGTGCACATATGTATGTTTACTTGATGCTTATGACTACAAAACGAACCAACCAACCAATATGAATTTATTGAAAATTGATCATATTAATAAAAAATATATTTGCAATTAAATTACGTTTACGATATACGTGTGATGAATATTTGTCTGTTTTCAATATTACTTCGGGGCAGATACTGATTCTAAAATTATAAATTATTGTGTATGTATACCATTTCCTAGATTAAAATTGTGCCCTGACCTAATTTGAAACATTATTTAAAGTAAATATGTCTGTTTGTCACGCTTTTATGGTTAAACCACTGAACTTAATTTGATGAAATTTGAAGCTGTAGGCCATACCGCGTGCGACAACTAGTATTGTATGTATTAGCGCCTCTAATAAATGTATATTGACTTTGTTTCAAACCAATAAGGTTGTCAGGAAAAGATTGCTATTTAGATTAAACTCGGCTTATTATGCATCAATCCACAAGTATATAGTTTGTCTTGAGAACACAAAACTTAAGAATAGTGTTAATAATTTATCATTAAAAATAAATTATTACAGACACTTCAAAAAAATATTAAAAATGTATTCGATCAAAGTTTACATTATAACGAAATCCAACATATAACCCTAAAGCCGGTCGCTCCGGTCACGGAGACCGGCAGTAAAAATTCACCGAACGTCAGCTGAACGACCCACCTACGGTTATGAGGCCCTTAAGACCGACTTCGAATGGTAACGGTTTGATTATATGGTAACAGCAGGATTGAGAAAGTTCAAGTCTGATTGCATTTGAGTTTAGATTACATACATTGTCGCCGGCTGCCCGTAACGCAACTCAACGTTTCGTTACATGTAACAATTTGAATTGAATTTTAAGAGGTGATATACAGGTAATTTTTTATATATTTTCAAATTCGAAAATTCCTTTGTGGTCAATGTTATTATTTTATGAAATCCCACAAATTATTTAATAATTACTGATGAATAAATTTAAAGCTATTATGTCAATAATAAAAAAATATATTTAAATTTAAGTTTGTATGATTGATATTATATGTCGATAGTGATCGACTAATATAAAGCGGTTCATATGTCCGTCTGTCATATTAAATTAAATTGAAAGAAATAAAAACATATGCCCAATATCTATAACCCAAGTCCCCTTTGATTAAACCACAGGCAAAGTTAAATTATTTGTGGTTATTACCTTTCGATTTTAACATAACACTTTATTTACTCTATAAACATTATACATATATTAAACTCATTTAGTATTAAATATTTAAATTAACTTTTATAACTATTGTCAAAATTAGAAGAGACTACTGAACAAAACATGTCCATGATGAATACTGGCAGCATATCCCCGTTGAATCGCAAATGCGATTCTCCAGCCTGACAATAGGTCAGGAGAGGCAACAAGATGGGCTGATAATATGTTTTAGAAATGATTACTACTCCAAGGTACAAGAGTTTACAACTCCATCAGAACAAAGATATAATTTAGATAATAGCAATTGCATAATCATATGACAATAGAGATCATAACGCACTCGTATCAGAGTGCATGCCACCCCAGAAACGTCACTTAATTTTATTAACACACAATATTTGTTTAATCGTCCTCGTCCATATAAATCGTCGACCGACAAACATCCTCGGAATGACCAGAATAACAATCGCTTAGACCACCGACAGAGAACGCCTTCCAGAATTTTAACTATAATTGTTTTTTGCGTCACCTGAAGACGACAGCGGTGGCCGTGTAGCGCCTTGCGGAATTTATGCCACGTTGATATTCGTATGTAATTTCAATTGCTTTTATATCACAAGACGTGTATTATTAACATAAATATTCAAATGTAATATCATCAAGTTTTCTTGTTAGTTATATATACGTTAATAGATAGGACAAGTATCAAGACTAGTTGTACCTTCTGTTCCTTTGACTATAATTATTTAATAAGCGTTTGATATTGTGTAGCATTGATACTTTAATAAAGAATTCTTTTAATAAATATTGATGCATTATATTGACCTAAAAAGAGCTGAGAAGATCCGGAGAATGAAACTCAGTGGATTTTTTTAATAGTTCGAACAACAAGGGCCACACAGCACGCCGGAACTTATATGCATCGACAGCGCCACATTACTGCCTAGCCACCTTGCCTCTTGAGACCGTATTGTTATTACGTGATACTAATTGATAATATATATCAAACAATCCCACGAGACGTTGAGTAACAGACGTGGGGACACGTATATCTGATATTTAGATATATGTGTGAATGACAACGTTCACCGAAATTTGTATTTAACTGCGAATGATTATTTTTTATTGAATTGTATATTTATAACAAACCTATTACAGTTTCAGCTTATAAATACTATATATTATTAAAAAGAAGGTTAAGTTCTTATTCCACAATGGTTCGGTTTTAATTGGTTGGGGAGCCGAGGTGATCCAGTGGTTAGAATACGTGAAAGATTCACCATAATTTTTTATGGGCTTAATTTTTTTTGCCACGAATTGACTTTATTAAATCTTCATGGATTTGAAAAAAATATATACAGTAAGACTTACATAGAATTTTATAAAATTAATACAAATTCCATTTAGCTATAACTTTGCCAGCTCACGTGAGGTATTTCAAAACATTTTTAATATAAGACAAATTACCATTTAATATGCTTAATCACTTTTGGAATAATATCAATGAGGATAATATAATGATTCTTGAAATGGAATATAATATATTCCATTTCAAGAAGAACCGCAGAAACTTCCACGGCAAATCTCTTAAACTTCCTATCTTCAATATTAAAGTATACTTAACCGATGTAAGAAGGTACTTATACTGAGAAATTTTATTAAACATCCTTTAACACTTCAACAATGTTTTACACAAATTACGATATACAGAGCATTCTAATTTAGGCAATTTGACTACTCAAGGCGTCTCGGCACCAAGACATCAAACGCGCCGCACCCCACATCGTTTTAGTTGACGTGTAAATCGCCATCGACTCAATGGGATGGATCCGTCGGCAAAGTTTCAATGGCACTTGAAACTGTTGCTTGTATAAGATAATCGTGTGCGATTCGCTTTGTTTATAAATTATATTTATCCTGTTAATGTCACTTATATATTTAAAATAAATTAACTGCCCATAAATGTTTCACTGCGGGGTTAAGGCCTTTTTTCACTAGGAGAAGAAGGTTTGAAGCTAATTCCAACACACTGCTCCCATGCGGCTTGGTGAATAAGGCGGAATTATAATGGAATTAGACTTATCCGGGATTACTCACGATGTTTTCCACCGACGCGCACGAGATGAATTATATAAGCTAATGAAAATTCAGCGGTGGCCTGGATTTGAACCTGTAATCATTGGTTAAGATGCACGCATTCTAACCACTGGGACATCAAGGCTACAATATATTTTTAACTTTTTTTTGAGGTTATAACATATACTCTTTAATATACTAATGACATACTCTGCATATGTAGGTGTTACATTAAATTTGTCTGTATAATTATAATTATATCAAAAATAATCTTTATGTATTTATTTACATATACTTATATACAGATTGTTTCTTTGTTTGTAATTATATTTTTATGCCATCTGATGCCATCGTAAGCTTCTGCTTGGATTTGTATTGACTGTTATTAATGTTAATAATATGAAAACAATCTCTTTCAAATTGCACTAAAACATAACATGCGAAATGATCACAGTATATCAGGTTCAAAGAAGTCTAAGTAAAAAAATATTTGTGTGTTTTTATTTATATATTGTAGCTTTTAATTAACTGTCTCTGTTTGGGTGTGTGTGTGTGTAAGATGAATGTTGCCAAGTGCTGAACTTATAACATATGTTTTTTTATGATCTAGGTAGGCGGATGAGCGCATTGGCCACCTGATGGTAAGTCATTACCAACTCCCATAGACAATGAAGCTATGAAAAATATTAACCATTCCATACATCACCAATGCCACCACCAACCTTGGGAACTAAGATGTTATGTCGCTTGTGCCTGTAGTTGCACTGGCCCACTCACACTTCAAACCGTATCACAACAATACTGAGTACTGCTGTTTGGCGGTAGAAAATCTGATGAGTAGGTGGTGTCTAAGACGGGCTTGCACAAACCAATACCACCAAGTAACGATGCACCCGTTATATCACGAGCGTATTTTTGGAGTATATTATAAACACAAATTAAGACCCCGAAAATTGAAACCCACCCACCAGCCTTTGGTCAACTTTCATGTCTTCCAACCACTGAAACATATCGGCTGTCATAAATTTAAATATAGTGTCATCAACATAATTTCAAGATATTTTAATACAAACAAACTACATACACTAAATAATTATAGGAAGATAATAAATAAATATAAACTTATTGCTTTACAAGTATAGATAAATTTAATAATAAAACATCCATATATAATCAACTGTTATGAAAATAAGTCATTATTGTTAATGTCATCGTAAATTTGTCACGAGTACACTACAACTCGTTGTAATAGTTTTTATCTAAACTAATAATTCTTTGATAATATCCGACAGTGTCCTGATAAAGAATCGGCTGATAGCTAAAATGTCATAACCCCCATTACTTTGAACGCCTTATCGTTAACTTGACGGTGAGCTTTATTGGACGATGTTTGTTTTTTCATGTACATTTTATAAACGCACTTTATCTATTTCTAATGAATAAAATTATGCTAATAGAATCGAATTAATGGATAAACTGAAAGAGGCACACGATAGCATAACCTACTTGTAATAAAAATGTACACACACGAAGCGTTAAAAAAATATATTTTATTTAATACATCTCTTTATTCATGTTCTGGATGAAAAAAAGAAGAGGCTGATTTAACGCATCGTCAACCACGCTGCAGCATCTTTACTGATATCATTTTGTATTAAACAAACCTTCATAGGATGAAAAATAAAACTCTATATTGATAATTTTGTACCCTGAGCCAAGACTGTAGGTCAGGGACAGGTCCTTCTAGCAAATAAAATAATTCAATCTATTCAAGTAATTATTTTAAAATAAGTCAATCCACAACATCTTTTAAGTTTCTTCCTTTTGTTTCGGGTAAAACGAAAAATGTTAAAACAGCTGTAAGTGACAAAACAGCAAATACTGATGACGGTATCCAAACGGGTGTGATGTTCGCAATGAATGGAGCAACCATGGCATCCATTTTAGCTGCAGCAGACGTTATACCATACGCCTTGCTCCTTAATGGCGTTGTCATTCAGCTGTATATACATATAGTACTACATAAGTGATAGAACTAGCGCTAAAACCGATGACACCGAAGAGTAGTGGTCCAAGATCAAGAGAAGAAGATCCTATTTGCCACAAACCTGCTGCTCCTATCGTTTCTTCAACATAATCACTATCACAATTATCTTCGACACCTTCATATTTTCCTTTTAAGTTTTCAATACGAGTAAGAATATTTACTTCATTTTTAACAATCATAATTGTTAAATCTTTCAATACTTAGCTTTTCTATCACCAGAAACAAATATTTAAACACTTTTATTGAAACGATGAACTCAAAAAGAAGTATCTTTTATGGAGACCACTAACTAAATGTGGGTTTATAATCACTAAATATAAGCAATTTTTTCTTTTCAATTACCTAATTTCAAGTGAAAACGTCTTTATCATAAACCAGTTAATTAATATTATAACTTAAAATTATTAAATGACAAGCAAACTGTTTTATAAATATACTAGACTAATTATATTCGCTGTACAGCAACAAGATATAACAAATAGTAACTTCTGTAGTAATTATTTGAAAAAAGAATGATGTCACTCTATAAATTTGGAATTAAAATTACAAGCACGTAGTCGAGAGATTTATTTATAGGTTTCTGTATATTTTGTAAAGCTGGGCGTCATTGATGCATGCTATTTAAATATTTTTAACAGATCACTGTGCAAGCATCCTTAATGATATACGGACAACAGCCGCCCGTCATGTATTTTATTAATGACGGGCCATTCCCACCACTCAGTCGTTTTCGACTTTAATGCTAGAGTAATTTGTAATTTCGTCTCATTTTGAACCACTCAATAATTTTCTGAAAAGATCTTTATAGCATGCGATATATCAGTCTAGACTTATTGTCGTTTACAATATTTTGTGTTCGTTTCATTAAGGATTCTATGTATTGTCCTTTTGGCCTTCGGGTTATTTTTTCGCCGAACGTTTGAGTACGAAACAATGTCAATCGATCATTCTAGATCGTTTGTCATCTCGATGTTTGACTTTTGACTTTGTTAGAATTCATCAAATATGTTGAAATTTTCAATAGATAAACATTATACTTCTATCACGATTATAGTATCATAGTATCGTCTCCGTATCGTGACATATTAAGAGCCCTTCAACCGTCTAAAGTCAATCGTCCGAGGGCCAAGCTCGTTACGTTGAGCACGACAGCCAACGTGTAATCACACGTCAGAGACGCCCAACCTGTAATTTGCAGTACTTTTAACCCTCTCAATCAAGTAAACGCCGACTGGTGTCGTTTTTGTTTTAACTTAATGTGACTTCATCGTACACTTTTTGCACCAATCTTATCTCTTAAATTATAAGAGTTTTTTAGTATTCTATACGTGTTACTAGTTTACTTTAAATATTCTAATATTATTATTAAATCTAACTTAAGAAAAATCTCTTTAGTATTGAAATATGAAATTTTCTTAAGAAACCTAATGTTGCTCTTTGTAACTTTCCGTGATTGTCCAATGATAAGCCCGAAGATTACGGATTCAAATCTGGAGTAGTACCTACTACTGAATTTCGTATACTTAATTTGTGTTTATAATTTATCTTGTCTTCAGCGGTCAAGAAAAACATCTTAAGAGAATCTGCATGTATTGGTTAAAAATCTCAGTAGCGTAAGACGAAAAGGTGAAAACATTTTTCACAAATGAAGAAAAAGCCCGGCATTATAAGGCTGTAAATTTACAGAGAGAAGAAAAAATATGTTCGAGAAATAAATTTTAACGTCCTTTATCGATCGATATTTAAGAGTATTAAAAATATAAGTATAGACAGACTTTAGCTAAGATTGGACTGTCGTAAACAAGAATATTTTGTGACATTTATAAAATGTCGAAATACAAGGCACGTTAGAAACAGCACTAATGCAGAGCATAACTTCCATAAACAGACAAGCCATCGTTTCTCCCGAGACAGAGGAAGCTAATAACCAGAATTACGCCTCTTGCTGCACTTATCTCGGGATTTATTACGCCCCGGAGCCACCTTCAACTGCCCATTACGATCATTCCGACTTGTTCGTCATAATTTGTCCGGGAAAATTGTACCTCTATCTGATTCTTCCGTGGGGTATTAGATACCTGCTTTAGACCATATTTGCCAATACGTGGAAGGTTAAAATTTGTTCATAATTTAACTATACATTTCTTGAGCCTTTCATTTTGTAAGTTATATTAAATATATAACATATTATAATTTATGTCAAAAATGGATAACAGAATGACTGACGTAAATTTTACTTACATATACTATGTTTTAAATCTCAATACATCTCTTTATAATATCAGTATTACGTTAGAATTACATTTAGACACATTGCTAGAACATAAACGTCACAAATTCTACGACACATTATTTTAAAATTTATTTGCATATAGTTTTATGTGTTTGTCTATTTGCGAAATAATCTTGGCATACGCAAAATTCTACGAACATTCCACAGATTAGCGAAAGCAGACGACGAAAATAAAAGAATAATCACTCTAAAATTCGTTTAGCACATCAACAATACTTTCATTTCGAGGATACCAATTTTAGAATATATTTTTTAATTTTCCCGACGAAATAATTCGGGTTGCGAGTGACGTGCCGTCTTCGAGTGCGCGCCTGTCGTAAATTTTTAAAAGACTTTTTAATCAGTCGTGAAGCGATTTATAAATTAAACAGGGGCTCTGTTATGAAGAAATATCGTGAAAGTATATGTATGTCTCCATTACAAAAAAATGTGTACGATTTTTTAGGTGAATGATCTATTGACGCGTATCGTCTAGGGGGTATTTTGCGAATCATGTGCAGTAACGGCAAACGGCCTGACGCTGTCTTATGCAACCTGCCTGCTCCTCCGCCGCTCTATGGTCTACCTCCTTATATGCTTGGCTCGTATGTACTGCATTGCTATATATGATTAATAATTTAAAAATATATTTATTTATTTTACTAACAAAACTCTGTGTTTTTATTTATATTATTAGTCTTTAACCATGAATTTGTTTCACACCTACAGGGTCCCGTGACGGTCACATTATTTTCATTATTCACATTTTAATTATAAAGATGTTTTATTTATAATAATAAATTAATGCTTTACATAGATTACTTAGTCATTTTAAATTAAATTATAAACTAAAATACAAATTACTAAATGTCAGTTATGATTATGATTGCTACATGATAAATCACATAACATTATCAAAACACTTCAGAGGAAATTTTCAAAGCAATAATATAATATGAGATCATAAATACGCATCGCATTAAACAACGGAAACGCGACGTCAACAAGAAATATGGGCGGAAAGGATCTCTCCGCGAAGCTGCAAATTTCGTCATCAATTATCATTATTAGGGAACGCGGCGTCGGCGGTAATTGAGTTTTATAAATGGCGGCTATGACGTCATAAAACGAGTGACGTGTCACGTGATGTATGCCGGTCCCGTGAATAGATCGTCGCTTAAGTGATTAGTTTAAAAATGCATTATATGATAATTTTTTGTGAAGTGTTCATCTTTTATTTTCTCAAACTACAAAGCAATATGATATTGTACGAAGTCATATTTATATAAGCCATTTATATATCGGCAATACATCACCAAACAAAATCTAAATATTATTTATTCAAGTAGGCTCATAAAAGCACTTTTGTATCGTCATGTTGCAGTGTTGAATTAGATGTAAAGCTACCGGCGCCGCCGGTCCGTAAAGTAGATTCTATCGAGAGGAACCGTTAGTAGTTACCGACCATTTTAATTGCAGAGTATGTCTACTGACAAAAAGAACAATTAAATTTTTATATCTCCTGCGTAAACAACAATAAATACTAGTATATTCAATAAATAATTGTAATAAAAGCATATTTTCATCAATGTTTTTTTGACAAGAGCTTTATTTTTTTTTTTAATAAACCTTGTGGACAAATACCATATATAAAATAAGACAGCAAAATCATAAACAATTGTAGTATCATTTAATCAGTATTATACATATAAAAAAGCTGAAAGCACAAATCTCGAAATTAAATAAAAATATATTTCTTTGTTAAACTTCACATTCTAAACTAAAAATCTACAATAAAATAAACAGCTAATTAAATTTATTATACCTATAAATAAACTATAACCGTATATATAAATAGAAACTTCGAAACAACAAATAATTATATCTTGCATAATTAGTTTCTATAATTAAGAAAGAATAAATAATTAACAGTACATTCAACTGTAATTCTAAAGACTTACTTTTAAATTTCGTAATGATGATCGTTAGTCTCTGTTGCCGCACAAACGATGGGGCAATTTCGTTTAGGTGCTATTATTGTTTTCGTAATAGCTCAAACTTACAAACTCTTTACAGAAAACACATTACCTTCTTATTTAATGGCGTCCAATCAGTCAACACAGTCGTAATGGAAGTCTTTGTGGTTCTGTATTTGTTGTTAGTACGAAAATAGATATTTGTTATGGAAAATTTCTTTCAAATTGGTTAGAAAATACGTTCAAATTTATTTCGATCGGAATTTTCTATTTATAAATAATTTGAACATGAGCTTTCTTATGTGAATTGAATTATAATTTTCTTTAAATTAGTTATTTAAACCAAATCTACGTATCTGTATAACATTAACAAAAATAATGCGATGAAAAGTAAAGGAAATTTGTTTTTTTTTTTTATCAAAATTACTTATCGTCGCACGTGTGTGCCAGTGTGGTAATGCTAGTCTCATATAAACTCAGTACTACCGACCTGAATCAAAGCCCGCAATCTTTGTTTGGAAAAACACACGACTAGTGTCCTCAGTGGTAGGGCTTTGTACTAGCCCGTCTGGGTAGGTACGACCCACGCAGCAGATATTCTACCGCCAAACAACAGTACTCAGTATTGTTGTGTTTTAGTTTGAAGGATGAGTTAGTCAGTGTAACTACAGGTACATGGGACATAGCATCTTAGTTCCCAAGGTTGGTGGCGCATTGGTGATGTAAGGAATGGTTAATATTTCTTACAGCGTAATTGTCTATGGGCGGTGGTCACTACTTACCATTAGGTGGCACATTTGCTTGTTCGCCTACCTATATCTTTAAAAAAAACTAACCTTTAAAACTCGGAACTTTAGAGAAGACTACATTATGACATAAATATTGTTGACGTTGAAGATGTATAAGTTCATCATCAATACTGCAATCGTACCATCTACCAAAACTAGTTGTAAAATATAAATTAATTAAACTTTGAAAACATTACACAGCACCTACATATTTATTTTTAGTATAATGTTTATTATACATAAATAAATATATAATTTTATTTATATCAAATCAATACATAAACATATCCTTTACCGGCATTCTTATGGCCCATAACTTTTAGTTATCAGGGTTCGTTTTCTTTGAATCTTCCCTCATAAGCATTACATACATCTTAACTGCGAGCTAGGAATTTATGGATGTGGCGACTGCGATTTTTTTAACAATATAATATACATACCTAACTAGTGTTAGGGTATTTGTTCAAGCTACCATATCCCACTCTACTGTTAAATACTGCAAGTTGATAGTTGAAACCAGTGTAGTTTCACTCACAAGAAATTTCAATTCCCATAGTTTGTGCCTGGTGACTTACTACGGTATAAATGGTATCATATACGGTTATATATCTTACAGTCCAATGCGTAATAGCCTTCGATACGACACAAATCTGACTTTCTACATTAAATAATTCCTTACTCAAAATATCTTTTGAGTGATCTTTGGTGGTAATTTACATCTAGCCAAGTCATGTCATACAAATTAACTTCAAATTAACATCCAGCATCAATTCATAATCTAAAACTGCCTAGGTAAATGTATGTCTGTTATTTTATTATTTACTCCTTACATACATTATAATTACGACTAAAATATTTATTTTTTATATTAAGTGAAGGCTTGCAAAGATAATACTTCTACAGGTCCCAAGGTAACCAGGTCTATTAGATTTCGGGTCGGTTATAATAGTTGATATTTGATCAAGAATCAATCTCATCACTCATAATTATGTTTTGCAGTGTTATACTCCCGTGACTCGGAGAGCACGTGAAGCCAATGTATCTGCGCCTAATCGCTCTCCGACCATGTCAGATTGCCCTCCCATGGGACTGTATGAAAATAGTAGGGTTAAGGCAATTTTATTGATTTTTAATTACCACATCCAAACAAAACATACTTCTCGTTTTTTATCAGCACATATCAGTTGTAACATGTCTCCCGAACAATAATCGTTAATATTAACGGCTGGAACAATAACAGTTGAATTTACAGCGTTATAGTCATTAAATAGAAGGACAAGGTGTCTCTGAGACAGTAAATTCATTGATAAGCTCTCAATCATCATTAACAAGTATATGTTGACATTGATAATGAGGGACAAATAACAACTATTTGAATTTATCTGTCTGTAATAAAATATTTTATCTATAAATAATGTTAATTATTGTAAAATTGACTTGATTTTTTTTTAACGTTTAAGATTTGGAATGCAAAGGTAAAGGTGAATGGTACAGCCATAATTAAAATTATAAATAAAATCCGAGGTTCAAGTCCTATGACAACAAAAATTGGAATATTCGAAAATTGGATCAGATATTTATTTAGTCGCTGCGATTAATATTTTTCTATTTTAGTTTTTGAAGTAATCATCTCTTTTACGTATATCGCTTTGTTGTCTTCAACATCGCCGGCTAATGGCAATTATCTGCTGGACGTGACCTCAAACGATTAACGCCAAAGCTCCAATTAATTCTCTTTTCGCATACAGTCGGGTTATATATAGTAAACATAAAGGTGCAAGAAATGATCGTTATTTCTTTTTAATATCGAAATAGACAAATCTAACGTATATCTACAACCATAAGATACCCAAGGATATTTTCTGAAAACAGATTGCTACGAGTTTATCAATTCGTTGATTGATCATTGACCCACTTTATTTACTATATATCTGGATACGATTATCGATCGATTAACCTATTGATAATGACGAGAAAAAAAATATAAAAAAATAAGAATTGACAAATCAATCCCCGTTCATGACGACCTCCGTGGTCGAGTAGTGTGTACACCGGTTTTCATGGGTACACCACTCCGAGGTCCCGGGTTCGATCCCCGGCCGAGTCGATGTAGAAAAAGTTCATTAGTTTTCTATATTGTCTTGGGTCTGGGTGTTTGTGGTACCGTCGTTACTTCTGATTTCCATAACACAAGTGCTTTAGCTACTTACATTGGGATCAGAGTAATGTATGTGATGTTGTCCAATATTTATTTATATTTATTATCATGAATCAAACTGACATCCATCCAAACACTAAAACTTATACAATGAATGTGTTAATGTACAAAATAACGCTTCGATTCAATTAACAAACTAACAAAGCGAGTAATTTTTTCAAATCAACAATATATCAAACGAACTCATAAGCGAACAGACATTAGGGACAGCCTCCAAAACATCAAATGCTAATTACGGAACGTTATTTAGAAGAAGAAAAAATATGACAATGAAAAACGAGCTAAAGGGAGTATTCTTTCAAATTAATTCTTAAGAGGCAACAATTTGTCTTCTAGTTACAAGATTAAGAGAGCTCGTGAAAGGACCGACGAAAAATATAAGTGTCTGCTCACTGGATATATCGCACAGCATCGCGCAATATCGAGCAATATCGCGCTAGTACATTTGAAAACAATAAGTACATATCATATCCAGCTATTATCCTGCATCACATTTAATGTACGATGTAGGGAAAATTTTCAATGAACGAATGACGCCATTAATTCGGATATTTTTATTTACTTTCGTTAAAAAACGTTTTATAATTTCAAGTAATAATAATTTATTATATACTATATAAGGTCTTTATTTCAATATTCACATAGTATTGATGAACTATACATGTGTTATAAATATCAAAGTCTACTATTCGAAACCTCACATAATGTTTTAATAAAAATATTGTTTTAATATACAAACAATTCTAATTCATAAGAAGAAGATCTTATTTTGTTCAATGAGTTATCCATACGTTAATGCATATAGAAATAAAAAATAAACATCATATCGCGCTATATCCGTTGAAGGATCAGCTTTATAGAGCTGTTGAAAAAACCGACAAGAAATATTCGCCATAATAGCTTAACTTTTCATCTGCTAACGAATTAACAAGCGGCCCTCAGCGCAAATAAACACTGATTAATAGCAGGCATTAATTTTGAAAAAAAGTTTTATACGCACGCGAGCGCTTTCATTTTTGCTGTAAATATTTTTTATATTTAAAATTTTATGTAATATAGGTCAGGATATTGTTTGATATAATAGGTTTTTATTACGTGTTTGTTAACCCTAACCAGACCAACTCGGCCAACGTTTCATTTTTCATCTTCATCATTAACACGACATTACAGAATACTCTACAGTAGTTGGGCTGTCGTGTCATCGAGGCATTATAAGAGAGAAATTTTATAACATGACAAGCTCCGTGAAATTTTAGTCAACTTTCATGAAGTATGTAATGAATGGTTTCTATCTTATTTTTAAATAAATTATTTACAGGGATGTTTTTATCAATTTATTCATTACTAGTATTAAATAAACGACAGTAACTGTCTGTTACCGAATTTAATCAAATTCGCTATGAAGCAAGCTTGAACCCCAAGTAAATATATAGGCTACTTTGTATATCTAAAACTACGCACCTGACATCAAACACCCCTCCCACAACGCAACCTCCCCCCCCCCCCTCCTAACAAACAGGCGAAGTGACTAGCAGAAATTAGTAAGTTATAGAAAATAAATAAACTTGAAGGAAACTTTTTTGGACGCGATGTTAGTTAGGACGATGTGATATTTCATTATGAATCGTAACTGACTTTCTTTTATATAAGTAAATGACAAGCTGATGGTAATTAGTCACCTATATTCGCATAGATATAATCTAAACATTAAGAGAAGTCAAAGGCAGAACTAGTGTTGTTACGCGAATGCTTGTTGGATGAATACAAGACATGCAATAGACATTTGAACGTGTGAATGGCCTGATAAACAACAATAGCGTGTTATTTACACCATTTGACATCGTTCATTGATAACCGTTGATAAAATAACATTTTCGTTGCTGACAATTTATTATATCTCATATTGAAGTTGAAGAGAACAACTACGAAGCATTATCAAGTTTGACACTATGTTGATTGTAGTTGTGGTAAGCAATACGGTATAAAAGTAAATTTTTCATTCATTCTATGGTATCTACGAGAATGTGGCATCTGTCAAAACACATTATTATTTGAAATCTTTTAACTTTCTTCACATTTACAAACAACAATTAAAATTTCATTTTTTTTTTTTTTTTATCTGTTATTTGTGCCAAAGGCGCAGATTATGTCGCCAGTGTCACGTGCGAAAATTAAATCTTTATAAACTTTTATTTTATAACACAGTTAGTTCATTTTTATGACAGTTATTTATATCGAGGCCTTGAAAAGTATGTAAAAATCAATATTAAAAGTAACTGTGTGACAGCATTGAATGGTAGCAAGAATACTAGCAGCATTCCCCGTTGAATCGCAATTCCGATTCTTTAGATGAAGTTTGTGCTAGTCCTGTTAGTGGAGTCTTCGAGTCGAATATTCATTTTAGAATAATAATGTAGTACTTAAATCAGCACCAATGTGGCAGTTCGCAGATAATACTCTCAATATGTAATTTATAGGGTAGTTTAAAAACAAATTTAAAACTTAAGTACCCCATAGCTCACACTCAACAGAATCGCTTCTAAATTCGACATTTAGCCAAAATTCACAGAAATATGACAGCCCGCTGAAAGTATGAGGGAATTCGAGATAGCAGATAATTTCTGAGTCGTATCTGTGTAATGTGACCATAAATTACGAATATCGCCGGAGAACGCTCCATTAAACTTGACTAATGGCCTACATAGAGTAAAAAGGCGTATGGAGGCGTTTTGGTCCGTGTACAGTCGATTGCGAAAGTTAATGATAACTTGAGCTTTGACATAATTGTACATCGTCTATCTTAACGCTTTTAAGTCTTTGATTACAAATATTCTGTGTATTCACTTGTGAAGGTGACTATACAATTTTATTCGAGTCATGAAGTTGACAATGTATTGACATAAGTAGAAGCGGTAGGAAGTATTTTTAATAAACTGAACGAAATTAAAATAAAACTAATATGCATTGTTCAAGTAGAATACCGACAAGAATCAACAAGAACCGCAGTAGCCTCTTTTTCATGAGTCAAATTGCAAGCTTTAAAGGTAGTGGTATTTAAAACAAAGGTTACGAAAATTTTCATTATTCGACAATGTCTACAACAGTATCTAGATTAATGATAAAAAGGAAATTATAATTAAGGTACAGAACTGGCTGAAATTATTTTTATCTAGTAATATTTAATGAAGTAAAAGCCATCCATAGTTTAAGACTTAATTCTACACATTTAATGTTATCTATTAACAGTAAAATATTAACTAGCCTAATAGTCATTCGTAATTTAATAAAACCTCCTTTGTAAAAGAAATCATTTAAAGTACTAATAGCTTCCTTATCGATGCAACAATTCATTTTTATGTCGTGAATAATATCGCTCAGTTAAATCCACACATCACGCGAATCCGGTGAAAAATTTACAAAGCAAATAAATAAGGTGTAATATCAAAACAAATCATGTACTTACACGGGACGCCATGTTTCACGCAAAGCCTTAACTTTTATGAAAACTGTCTCCCGCCACAGTATTTCACGTTAAATGGCCTAGCTTTTTGTCGTTAAATTTGTAACTTATCGCCTGTAGATTGGGGTGGCCACGATTATAAAATAAAACTTTTAAATTACTTTAAAATTAAATACAAATAGCTGTGTTAGAATTATTTCTAGTATTGGGTTGAGGTTACCTATAGATTAAACATTTGTGGCTTTACCGAACCTTGCGAGTAATTGATATTTATAATTTATCTCGTATTTGACGGTGAAGAACACGTCGCAAAAAATCCTGCAAACTCAAACTCAAACCCAAATTCCTTTATTCAACATAGAAGCATTACACTTACTTATTGATAGTCAAATTAAACACTACCATCGCAGCATGTAATGGATTAAATTCTACCATATGTACATAGGTATATTCTAGCATATATTATACCGATTGGCATTGCTGCAGCAACAAACTTTATTTTAAACAGCAAATAAGGCTTCTGTCTCTTTTGATAGGTACCTTACTTTAATATTATAATAAAAAAAATTGATAAGCGTTTAGAACATTAAATTTAACTTATTTGGGTCATATTATATGTATAGACCTTATATTATGTACATTATTTCCCGACATACAGTGACTTTTGTCATTTTATACTTTTAATAAGACATTATTCATTAAGTCCGTCCATTTTCGAAACTCATTGTCACCTTACAAAAATGTAAGGTAGCATGTATTTTTCCGAGAAAAATATTATTTATGTCACCGTTTGTATCGAATAAAGGGTTAGTTACGCTCCTTTGTGTGCTTGTTATTACCTATTTTCTATTAACTTCTGATAAAGAATCGCTTCAAGGTATATTGTACGGAAAAATTAAGTTTCATGCTTTGTTGGCAAATATGTAAAGGTATTTCTTAATAGAAACATTTATTATAATTTTACAAACGAACAAATTTATAAAAAAGCTTGTCTGATACAGATTAGGTATCACATGTAATGAATGTAAGGTAAATACTTTATTTAAATACTTAAGTAAGTATGCTGTATAAATTGTTCAATTCAATACTTTAAAAACTTTTTTCACAAACAAATATGACCGATAAGCAAAGACATAAAAATAACAATCAGTTGCAAATACAATATTTTAACGAATGCCATACACGAGCCAATTAATCGCAGTAAAATAAAGTTAAAAGTAAAAGCAATTCATCAGTAAATGTAAGCGCGGGAAAAGTGACAACAGCGGGAACATGGCGGACGACCACTGAATAATATATCCTCGACTCGACGAACCCGCCACCTGACGCTTTATTCGAGCCTCGGTTTGTGACAATCACTTACAACTCTACACTAGCGTTTGTTTTTTGTTTATTTAATAATGTTTTTTTTTTTGTTACCTGGCATGTTTTGAAATGAATATAACAAATGTCATGTCAAATAATCTTTGCCGTCAAAAAATGTCTGAGTTATTTCATATATAAAGAGATACAATAGTAACATTTTTAGATGTTTTTATTCGCTACGATTTGCATCAATTGAAATGTTAGTTCAAATAATTTCTGCAATATTTAATTAACTTGTATTCCATTCTAACATAACACAAAAAAAAAATATTAAAATGGAAATTACTTTTATCACAAAAATGCTAAAAATATCTGTATTCCAAATCGAATAATTAAAAAAAAAAAAAACTAAAGGTCACATTAAAAACGCTAGTGTCCAAACCTCAACTCAAAAGTTTTTCTCAGACAATATTTTAAAGTGGCGACATTGTTGCAACCGCTATTATATTTATTCACATTATCTCGCGTTTTGTCGACAATGGGACAGACTCGAAACCTCAGATCGTAACAAAGAGTGGAAACATCTGAATAGAATACTGAGGGCTCAGTGTTATGAGATGAAAGCTAAAATATAGTTTTTGGACCGAAATATTTTTTGCCGTCTGATAAATAACCAGCTTTAAACTGTAAAAGGTATTGTGTTGAATTATAATTGAAATGTATAATTTTTGAATACGATAACAGATTATTAATGTTATACAAAATTATGAGGCTTAAAATTGCAGCAAAGCCACCGGAGATAAGTAAAACCTAATATAATTTTTATGTCGTTGAAATATTACTTTGCAGGTTAGCTTTAACAAATAATTGTAAATTGCCATTACTGTTGCAAAATTAACTGACTCGGTGTATTTTTCTGAAATATTAAACAAATAAATTATTAATTAACACGCTAACACGATCACTGGAAATAGCAGTGGCCGCAGAATCGGTTGAAACAATTTGCAACAAAAACAAATCGTTATACGTATAGTTAATTAAAACGCAAATTGGTGACCGCAACCCTCGTAGATGAAGGGTGGGATAGTGATTGAAACTATTCAATCGATATGTCGATAATTCAATATACATAAATCTATGTATATGTGGCTTGATTGGGATTTATAATTTTTTCCGAAATTTTGAATTGCATTTCTTTTCAATTTTAAATATAATTCACTTACAACTGTATTTTAATAATAAAAAATAAATAGGCCGCTGCGAAGCGCATGGACTGATAATTGTTCGTCGGACTAGTATAGCTGTTATTGTCCGTTTAGAAACTATAAAGTATAACAGTATGAAAGTCCCATATCAGATTGGATAAACATCTTAAGTAAATCTGAAAAAAGACACAAAGTACTAGAAGTTAGGGCTTTGTTAAACAGCAATAATTAGTATTGTCCCTTAAACCCGCCAACGCACCTGCAAGCCCCCCGGTGTTGCAGTTGTCCATGGGCGGTGGTAGTCACTTTCCATCAGGTGACACTCCTGCCTGATCGCCACCTATGACATAAAAAAAGTGTTTATAATTCAGTATATTTTTAGTTATAATGTAATGCAAATATCATTTAATTGATTTTGATTTAATAAGATTGTTGACATTAACTTATCGTTTCTAAAAATACTCTAATGTCATTAAAAAAACTATTATATATTTTTGTTTTATTATGGTTGTATATGAACTTCAATTCAATAACTGTATGTTATATTAATTTAGACTTTATATCGTAACGTAATAAAACTTGAAACTTGATAAATGTATACTTAACTTACTATAAGTTACTAATCTAATCTTCTTAGTCAAAAATCGACTAAAAAGATTACAGTGACCCAAAAGCGAAAAGTCTGCATTATGTAATTTGATTCGAAATTTATGCTCTTTTATAAATTTTAGCTGTTATAATTCTAACTATTCTTTTATAAATTCAGTGTGTATATATAGTACGATGTTAGGATACCAAAGTGTACAAAAAAGTGACGTAAATATAGATCAATAGAAAATAAACATGACATAGTCTAAATATGAACTCTTTGGTAAAGAATATAATGTAATACGGGGAATATATATATTTTTTATGTTGTACTTTGGCGGACGGACAAATGGGCCACCTGATGGTAAGGTCCCCACTGCCCATAGACATTAGTGCTGTAAGAAATATTAACCAAACTACATCATCAATGTGCCACAAATCTTGGGACCTAAGATGTTATGTCTTGTGCCTGTTACACTGGCTCACTCACTTGAAACCGGAACACAACAATACTAAATATTGGCGGTAGAATATATGTTGAATGGGTGTTACTTACCCAGAACAAAACACAAAACCCTACCATTAAGTAAATATACTAATTATAATATATAGTCAGTATTACAAAAATAAATTGTTATCAATACCATCGATATCTCTCCCACATCACCGAAGCTTTGCATAATAAACGTTGCGGGCGCGCATTAGCATAAAATCACTGGAATTCACAAGCTAACCTATTTGACTTGCAAAAAATCGCCCTACGGCTTATCACCCCGCAATTAGTTTCGATGGTCTATTCAATGTAAGTACTCATTGAATTCGTGAATTTTAAAAACTGGTTTTAATCGTAGTGTAAATATTTGGAAGATTTTAATTCATACATACATTTACATACTAAATAAAGTGTTTATGTGTGAGTAAACACACAAAGGGTATCAACACAATGTTGGCCAAGTTGTATTTTTTGTAGCAAATATATCAAAATAAAGAAGTCAATTGCCAAGGAGGAGATTTCGTAATAATAAACATAGAAATGTAGTATAAAAAATTAAAATACTGTTGCATTGTGACCAATACATTATTGATTTTCCATTCGTAACTGATACAGACATTCGATTAAAACAAAATTATTTTTCGAATACGTTTCCGTAGATGCAGATTGATATAAAAATAACAAAGAAGCTGCTAGCATTCGAAACCTTTGAATAATCCGTCATACAAAATCACCGCTCAAGGATCGAGGCCTCCCCTGTAATCTTACCATCACAAATTACTTACCACGTGTTATTATTTGTGAACGGTGAACATTAAACGTTATTAAATCGAACCAAATAACACGGGACGGCATCTAATGGGTCGTTGGACATAATACGTGGGTAGAATCGCGTGAATTGGTATAACTTGATTCTCGTTACAATTTAATGGTTTTAGGTACCTACGTAATTTATTTAATAACTTTAATTTAAACTTTTTTTTCAAATATGATTCGGGGTTATTATCTCGTTTTTTTTTATTTGATGAGAGTCTTTGGATGTTTGTGTTGATTTTGCGATTTTAATTTAAAAGTTAATAAGAAAATAATATTGACTGGCTCTTATGATTTCTCATTGGGCTGGGTCGGCGATCAAAGGTATATTTTTGACCTGAAGGTAAGTTTACGTTTCAATGAAATAACTAGATAGACAGTTCCAAACGATGGAACCTATTTTAAAGGTAAAACGGGTTACATGCAAAATATAGTATTAATCAAACTGTTTCAATTGACTAAACTATATAGCGAAACATATTTATATAAAAGAAATTAAATTTTACTCTTATATTTTATTTTATTTAGAATAGATAATTAGTCTTACAAATTTAGAGGGTAAGTGGTCACCACCTCCTATAGGTCACCTCTTATATGATATTGTAAGATATATAAATCATCCCTTATATCACCAATGCGCTATCAACATTGGGATCTAAGGTGTTATATAACAAGAATCAAGTTACACGTCTCTCTCACCCTTGAACCAAAACACATCAATACTAACAGTGACGATAGACGGTAGTGTGTAGGTGGTACCTATCCCGGCATGCACAAAGAACTTACACTTAGATTAGTCACCACCTATTTAGTCTACCGGTATCTATTCGGTGGTAGACCAAATAGACGGTGGCTGATGAACACCTATATAAACTTTTTAACAACCTTAATATATTATAATTGTTTTTTTTTTCTTCCTAAGCTAAGAGCACTTATCGTGTAAGCGAGAATTTCGTGTGTCATTTATTTTAATATGAAAGCTTGCATTTTGTAAAAAATGTCGCTAATGAAATTTTCCTGACTAAGCGCTTATTAAATGTAAACGGGAACTCAAAAGATTAGGATCAAACTAGCGACTTTCACTTCATTTATTTGATATATGGAGCCATGAATTTGGTAAATGAAGTCACGTGACTTAACAAATTATGTAAAACGTGCCTAATTATTCTTACTAGTATTCGCGGTCGCCCGTCCTCTGCTATTAATAGTGTAAGTGGACGAAATTAGACCGTAATAACTTCTATCTGTTGTAAACGTTAACATGAACGATAATAAACAGCAGTTGGCTAACCGACCTAGGTCCAGCTAAGTACGATTATTCAGGTTACCCTCCTTGCCCGGACATATATACTCACAGATAGCATTGGTTACCTGGCTATAGCATTTAAATCTGGAAGGTCTAGACCTAATAGACCTAAAAAACGAAACCTAATAGGCTCAAAAAGCAACGTTCTGTGTAAATGTTTTTATTGATCACACTAAAGCTCGTGAAGACCCATAAAATATGTCATTGGTGGTAGGGCTTTGTGCAAGCATGTCTAGGTAGGTACCACTTACTCATAAGATATTCTTTAGCCAATCAGCGATGTTTAGTATTTTAGGGTCCTTGTTTGAAGGGCGAGTGAACCAGTGTAACTACAGGCAAAAGGAATGTAACCTCTCAGCTACCAAAGTTGGTAGCGCATTGGCTATTGAAGAAATAGTTAATATTTCTTATATTATAAAAAATCTCAGTAAAAAGAAACAAACTTAATCAGTCTGAAAAGAAAATACAACTGAATTGATAAACGACAAACACAGAAGAAGAAATTATTGAACGGTTTTATCTTTGCTCATTTCTATCGGTAAAATTTAGGCTTCGTTTTGGCCTCCTTGTCATCTGTAAAAACTGACATACGTAAAAAAAAACAATAGAAAACGTTCTGAAAAAAAACAATCTTGTCGTGTTGCCATGTAGAAAAAATATATTCACTAAATAGAATATATCGTTCAAAATTCACACATTATAACGCCTCCAAACATCCTGCTCCAATTACTTCGCCTCAAATGCAAAGAAAAGCCGCAAAATAGTACAATGTGTGTCAAAAATGCATTATATTGAACAGATGTCGTAAAGCTACAAAAAAATGATGTATTCCAGTGAAAAAGCTCAGCGAGCTCTGTATTTTTATTTCTTTGCAATGATGACTAGATACTATCTTTATGCTATTAATCAATGTAGAAATTTATTACTAAAGTATATTAATGATTACTTTTAAATACTACTAACAAACTCCATATTAAGTTTGACATGCACGCGATATAGTAGCATATTTATAGGTAACTTTCATAAAGCATTTTTTTTATATTAAAGCTTATGTATCGCAAAATCACTGGATAACAATGATCTTAAAAAGAGTAACATCAGATTATTACGTTCGCTTCTATTCATACGTCAACAATGAGAACCCTAATACGAGTA
Organism: Vanessa tameamea; assembly: GCF_037043105.1. Lineage (NCBI taxonomy): Eukaryota > Metazoa > Arthropoda > Insecta > Lepidoptera > Nymphalidae > Vanessa > Vanessa tameamea. Next base: position 2,669,582 of record NC_087315.1, on the reverse strand, counting down.
CCCTATTCCGTAAGCACCCTCAAAGAGCATTATGTCATTCGACTCGGTCAGAACCGAACACGACAACAGTACGATATAACATTGTATTTCATTTGTTACGCGAATTTGGATTATTTTGTGTGGTAATAGTGATGGATGCTGACGGTCACTCGATACTTTGGGGTGGAGATAAGCCCTATGCAAATAAGTATCCTATATAGTTAATAAATTTCCAATTACCTTTGTAGTATATTATACAACAAACTATGTTTACGAGTATTTGAGTAGTTTTTTCATTTATTTTTTACATTTATGTTTTTCATTTGGGAAAAACAATAACTGTCGTGTTTTGAGTCTTTTCCGTAGAACCTATACTCTGAAATAATGGTAGCGTGTTGGTTCAAAATTACTTACAAGAGCTTATTTAAATCCTAACTAGTATTATAAATGCAAAAGTTTTTTTTTTAATGATTTGTTAGTTTGTTACGCTTTTACGTCTTAACTATTAACCGATTGAATGTTATTTTTTTGAGTTGATGACTTCGTGTGTAAATCAATGATAAACAATAATATAATGGTTGCTTTTCTAAGTAGGACATTTGTACATCAAAAACAACATCAAATAGATTTATGACCATAAATATTATTTTTGGGTTTGTTTACCGTTTATATTAATCAGTTTGGATAGGATTCCAGACGATATTTTAGTTAAAATATTATTATTATATGTAACAGGGTATATTTCGTCAAACACAATTTGAAACATAATAACAAATTATTTTAACGTCATATTTTCCTTAATTTTTACATTACACTCGACAATCGAGTCATGCGAACTCGCAATATTTCATTAAAACTAGCTGGTAAAAAATAAATCACTCTTATGAAATATTACGATTACCGCCAGCCGTCGTGAGATTGAAATCGATAAGGAAACAAGCCTATTTATTTTATTACAACCTGTATTTCATTCTCTGACACTGATATTAATCAAACTTGCACCTTATGCCATTATTTTAAAGATCTTTATGTAATTTGCGAATGATAAATGTAATTTTGTGTGTCGTTATCACAAATCCGTCTGGAGCCGTCAAAAGGCATCCATTCACGCGCGTAATTAGCGCTCGACGCGCGACAATGCGATTACTTTGACAATAGAGCGTGTTGAGAATAGGGACCTATAATCGCCCTTTTATGAGACTTGAGTATTTGAATATTGCAGTGTAGCACAATTGTAAAGCTAATTATTTTGTAAGGAAAAAATGTCTATTACAAAATGACATTTAATTTATATTTTGTCTAACTATGAACCAGTCTTAATAACGAGGCTAAGGCTGCGCTGCAGTCGCAACGCTTTTTATCAAATTTTAATCAAACAGTTGATTTCGAATCTTAAATCACATGTGCGTGTATGTACATACGTATATATATGTAGGTATATATTTTATTTTGCTGTACGGACTACCTTTTCGAGGGAAATGTTGCCTGAATCGCATTGTTCTTTTATTTGCGGGCCACCCGATAGTAAGTGGTCACCATCGCTCATAGTATGAAATATTACCCAGACAGGCTTGCACCTGTAATATATGCATCGAAAAAACCTGTAATTAAAAGTCCAATTAATATGTTTCACCGCTTAGATATCCATCTCTATACATAAACGTAGTTTTAATTTTATTGGTAGTTGTATAATAAATAAATATAGAAACTATGTCAAATAGAATTGAACAAATTATGCAATATTAACATTCCGTTTCCTTCCAAAAAACAAAAAATAAACGACAAATATCAAACATCTCAGATAATAGACTAAACCTAATCCGATGCGATCGCATACGAGCGACCTAACAATAAAGTCATTGTGTTTGAAATGTAAGCCGAGAACTTGTTACGCTATTGTCGAGTTGACAACGGACGTACAAACGGAAAACAAAATGTAAAATTGAATTCAGTTTCGTGTCGACATTCTGGAATAGTATTTCAAATATTGCTATTATACAAGAACAGAGAGATGCTCAGAAATGGTATTGAATAAAGAAGCATAGCTATGCTACATAGAGCTTAAGGTTTTACAACAAAAAATAATTACATGTCAGTCGTTTAAAAGGCAGAATAAAATACTAGTAATCAAAGTTATTGGACTTGTCAAACCCAAATGAACACAAACACGAGGGACTTACTAGTAACATTGACGACTATTAACCTTACTAATGAGGGACAGTTTTTCACCTTGTACCAACAAGGCCGACAATATAATAATTACCTACATAACAATAAAGGTAATTATTATATTATCGGCTGTCCGACCAAAAAAGTTATTGTGTTAATATAAAATTGTCAATAGCAGCTCGGAATCTGGAAGACGGTAGTATTACTAATTAGTGCCTCGATAAGGACGTAAATTTGTATCGGATTTCTCATTTCATCAGATTATCAGGGTGATTATTTTCAATTCTAGAAAAGTTTAAGTCATTTGTACCAATCACTTACATAATATGAATTCATTGTAAGTCTAAGACAATGTATAAATATATTAATAATAACATAATATTCGTGCAAGACTAATGATCATAACATTTCTAACGGACTTTAGGTTCTATGTTGTCTGCCCTCACGATGCATCCAATTAATTTTATATGTCAAGTTTTTAAAAGTCATGATATTTTAGAATTATGTATTTATTCATAACTTTATTTTAACCTTCTTTAATAGTGAAAGATGTACTCGTATGATATTTATAGGAACACATTTATGGGCTGTTGACGGAAAGTGAGACAATTTTTATCGTTTTGTTTCGTTTTTTACAAACAAAACGATAAATACATTTTGCATAACAGAGCAACATGACACATCTTTTTAATAGTAATCGAAAACTATTAACAAAATATTAAAGATGACGTAAAGGTTCTAGAAACCGATAAACCACCGAGCTGTTCGATGGCAAATTGACGGACAGACGAATGTACTATCTTAAAGGACTACATGTAACTTTTGAATTATATAGAGCATAGTAGTTATTTTTTTATATAATAAGTAGGCGGACAGGCAAATAGGCCACCTATTGGCAAGTGGACACCACACACACCACCGCCCATAGAAATTAACGCTGTAAGAAATATTAACCATATCTTACTTCACACCAGGCGCCACCAACCTTGGAGCTGAGGCATTATGTCCTTTGTGTAGTTACCCTTCAAACCGGAACACAAGTATTCCTGCTTAGTAGTACATACATATGTAGAATATCTTATGACTACCCAGACCTACCTACCCGGGCGGGCTTAGTAACTTACTTTTCTTAACATTAATACACTGCCTCACTCTCTTCTTGATTTTATAGCAATTAATGAAACTGACACCACTGCCTGCCACCATTTAAGTTTTAACATTTACCAGTTAATAAATCATTAGTTTAAACTTTAAATTGATTGATTCATAACAGTTTCACACTAATTATCCTATGTATTTTATTCATCAATACAAAATGTTTGTCAGACTTTCACGTCCGGTAATTGCAGCAGAGAGCGCCAATTTGTTTAACTTTTAATAACACTGTAGCTGCTTTTAGTCAGAACTATGAATATTTCATTCAGCAATTAATATATAGCGATTATATCGTTACACGTAATTTTCATATTTTATAGTAATCGATGTTAATTTCATGCGGTAGTTCTGTCATTTTACACGAAGTAGAATTTTATTGATAACATAGCAATAATTAACATATAATGAGCCTTCGTAATTATTTACGGCCCATGGGATAGAGCACGTGGAATTTATTTAATTCTTCTCGGACTCGGTGTTCAGTGAAACATGGTGAAATTTGAATTTATCAGGTGAGATTCTGCCGAATGTAAATCCACTATCTATCTATCCACAAACCCAACTGGAGCAGCGCGGTGAACAAAAGATAAAGACAAAAGGTTAAAATTTGCCGACATTAGGCCTTTTTTGATTGAGTTTCAAACATTCAATTAAACTTCAGATTTTCAATACTTTTACATATTACGACGAGAAAAAATTATGACGAGAAATATTATACTATTGACAAATATAATTACATACCTTCTATTTTAAATATAACCCACATATATAAATCTTTATTCGATAGTCATATACTCGTAATTAAAAAATAGAAATGTAGAGAATAATTAAAATTTCCCCGCAAGTTTTCTCAATTAAATACTAATTATTTGATAACTACTTATCTAAGTACCTAGAAATATGGACTTGCCTACAATTAATGACAGCCACGACATCATTACAACGTCAATTAAAAACAATTCCAAAGAAACTCGCATAGAATGGGACACGTGTCATTTCCGTAAGCTTCTAATTATCACGTCAACTACTATTGATTTATGGTATTCTAGTACCTTTTATTGTTTCATATAAATGTTACATACACAAAGAAATACCTGTTTCTGCTGTTGTTAGCACTAGCGTGAAGGTTTAACTTAATACCATAAAAGTACAATAGGAGAAGCGCGATTCATATTAATGTTTACTAAAAATAATAAAACGAGCTTTGCAAGACATTAGGTACCTATTTATATTATTATGATATTGTTTGCGATTTATCTCAAGATCGAAGTTTTTTTTGGCAATTAATAGCATAACACTATTATTATAGGTACATCTGTTGCCGAACTAATAAAGTAAAAAATAAAACATTGAAGCTATCCAAGTGATATGGTGTCACATTTTAATAAGCACGTAAAAAAATTGCAATCAGACTCATGTTGAATGGATAAAAGTAGCCGTACAAAAATTGACAAGCCAAGGTTATGAGAACATTTCTTTCTCCTCGGTCAAATACCATTTAGTATGCAAATAATTGGTATAAGCAATATTTTTTTTTTATGAAAACTTACATTTTTACATACCCACATCGATTGGAATGATGAACAAACGTATATGATTACGTGTATCTTCATTACAAATAAAATAAGTAATCAATAACGTATAATGACAGAGCGAGGCACCAATCGACCTCCGCCTGTCGTGAAGTGTATAATTTTATCATTTGAAAATGAGACGTTGTATTCCAGTTCAATGCAATAATGATATCTTAATTCGCTGACGTGGACTTTATTGAGTGGCCACGGCAACTCGATGACGTGGACGTACGCTCTTTGAAAATTCGTTATTTATTAATGAAACACTTGAAATAAACGTCCAATCGCACCCTTGTGCATTTTTTATCAATCTATAACATTAAAATGAAACGTATTCAATTACTTCGATACAAATTTTCCTTAACTAATACATTTTTAATGAAAACAATCTTCTTCGGCTTTTTTTTTAAAAACGCCTGATCATAATTTCATAGCAATAGTATTTAACTTTTGCAGTTATATTACGATCAGGCGTCGTTATATTGGTAGCCTTTATAGATTTTTTGAAAAGGCGTTTATTTGTCAATGTTATTAGACAAAATAATAAAAAAATAACGAATGAATCTGTTATAGGTACACAGAATTAACACAACATTATAGTTAAGATAACATCCAAAGCAGTAGCATCCCGAATCAGCCAACTCTAACTTATCGTGCTATTTTAAAATAATTCACTCCGATTCCTTTTATTTTTCGGGATACTAACTCAAAAAAACGTTAAATCATTAAAAACGCATCAGATTTACGAAACCTGCTTCAGTACGGGACAGGATATTTTCATCAGGTAATAAAACATTCGGTGGGGTTACTTCTCAGGGTGAAATATGGGGTTAGGTCGGGTGAAGGCGGCCGGGTCGGCCATTCATCACCCTCGCAAGGATAGCCCCGACATCGACTTTGGCTTGTTAATGCGGTAACTTTTATGGTTTCTGCTGATTTAAAATTTAAATTGGCGTTTGATTGTTACGTTTGCGGAAACCTCTATTAATGACTTTGGTGGTGATAAGTCTTATTGATTTTGAATGTTTATTTATATTGGAAAACTCAAATTTCTTCAAACGTTTTATGAAACAAAATTAGTCAGGTATAGATAGAATTTGCTAACTTAAATGTCGTATGATCATTAATATCTGCTTATTTTTATTTAATATTAAAAAGATATTAGAAAAAAAAATTAAAATATAATAATTATTGTCTTCAATTTTCTGGTAAGACTAATTAATATACTACGTTATAATTATGGGATGACCTGATTCTATAATTGTGACGTAAAAACTATCTAATAAGGGTTTATCTACGACTAGCTGAACCCTCAGTTTTACTCGCACGAAATGTATAAAATTTGCTCACAATCCCGAATTTTATCCACTCGAGGAGTGAAATAAACAATGTACCATACGTCCGTTCTTGGGGCTTATGATTACTCCGAAAAAAAATAATCATTAAAATCGATTCATCGGGGTGGGTAGACGTGAAAACGTAACAGACAGACAGACGGAGTTAATTTCGATTTTACAACATTACTATATATAGGTTTAGATGCTAGATTCAAACGTTGCAGATTGTATGGTCCCGAAATAGAATCTCGGGTTAGTCCTAAAGTTTACATTACATATATTTTGAATAGTAGTCTGGAGTTAAGAACCATGCAGTGTTAATTACAGTGCTTCAGAAAACACTTCAAACCGTTAACCATGCGCCTGTTCTATCTCTGGTCATGTCTGGGATTGCCATCCCATAAGAAAATAGCAATTGTATCCATGGAGCACAACCTGTAACATCTCTTGTACACGGTGACAGGTCTTTGAAATTTAGCCCCATACTCGAAATAAATAATAAAAAACGATATCAAGTAAAAATATCACAAAAAAAAAACAGATATCGTTGACGTAAACGCGGTAAATAATACAGATTCCCTGGAAATAAAAAGCAACGAACACCGTCTGACTGCATTTAACAACTCTCTGAATATTCATAAAGATAAACCAAATTTATGCGCTCGTAAAGTCGGTGATAAAGAAAGTTGTTTCATAGAATGTTTCGTCGCCATTTTTATTCAGCTCTTTATGTAGGACAGCGGGACGATCAATAACATTAATGGCCTGTCGCATTTAACAGATAAGTAACATATTTTTGATAGAATAATATTATTATAGTACTATTTGTGGCAATTATATGATGTTTCGTTTAGTTTCACTAGTTATTTTGCCAATGATAAATATAGGCACGAGAAAAAAAATTCAATACAAAAAAAATTCTGCATTTAGAATTTTTATATAAATATTACAGCATTACTACCAGAACAAAAGTTTTCCCACTTGAAATTCCAAAAAAAACATTTTCATATGACATTCAGAGAAAAGAGTATCAATAATTTTATTAATTCGAAATTCTTCGAAATTAATACGAAAGAATATGGCATCTGACAAATTATTCATTACTTGTAAGTTTAAGTTTAAATACTTTAGGGTGTATAAAGTATAATGTAACAGATATTTCACTATGATTAATTACTGATTAGTGATATTGATCGTGATCGTAGAACCGATACACTACCGACTGCCGAAAATCTACCACCGATTTGGAAAGAAATACCTCAGCCTTAAAAATAACTGGTCATAAAATAGCTGCATGAAATTTTTATGAAATTTTAAGACTTAATCTCCTTATGAAAATTTGCCTGACACATAAAATGTGGCGAAGATAATATTCTCCGGAGACCACGTTCCGCTAGGTGACATTAGCCGCTGTCAAATACCTGTAAAAAAAATTTGGACGCGAAAATGGGCCATCGTATGGTAAGTGGGCACCACTGCCAATATATATTGATTTTGACCATTTATTACAGAACCAATGCATCGCCAATATTGGAATCTGAGTTGTTATGTCTCTCGTGCCTCTAGTTACACTGGCTCACTCACTTTTCAAACCAAAACACAACAGTATTACTGCTTAGCGGTAGAATCTATGATGAGTGGGTTATACCTACGTAGACGGTTTGCACAAAGCCCACCAATTTTTTGCTATAACAGTTCAATTAGTGGCAGTGAAAAAAATACATATTAATGTTGACCGTATTATCAAATATACTGAAGTGTTTTAATCACGTTTTCCAATAATTATAAATATAATCTATCTTATAGTAAATAACAATTTTAGAATCATATATTTATATTTATCTAAAGCTGAAACCATTATATTTTTTTGTTTCGAGAAAGATTACAGGCTACTTAAAATCACGCATACGATCCACAAAGGAGCAGAAACCACGCGTTTGCTAGACAAAAATAAGCTTATAATATTATAAATAAAATATATCCAACATGAATAGGATCTGGAAGATAGTAATCAACTTTATAGTAGCTATAAAGAAATACTCGTAAATGTGTTCAACGTTTGACTGTCCGTGACATCAGGACTGCTGAATCATTAATGTCACAACATTTGGAAACGTATTGCAATTCATATGATATTTATAAAATAAACGATAAATATAATATGGGTTCGCGACAAGTATTCGTGTCAGTCAGTATAAAAGTATGTAACAGATTAGCGCCCCGACCCCCAGCTCGGGGGCGCTGAGGTGTCAAGCGGGGAATGAATTTGTCAGCTTGTGATTCTTTGTGGCGCGCCCCGCAATATATCACCCGGCGGGATGTTACACGGCACAGGAGCTGCGCTAGTATTAAGGATTTATTTTATGTGGATACGATTACGATTTTTCATTAAAAATATGTAGGAAGGTTAGTTTTTACCGATGACGTTTAACATATTGTACCATGGCGAAAAAATAAGGTACGATTTGCTTATAGCTGTTATATAATTCTACACTAAAATTTAGTCATTTTTATAAGTTTATTTTATGGTAGCATGATTTTATGGTAGTAGGATGATCAAATAACTTCCTGAAGGCAAACCGTCACCAGAGCCCATAGACATTGACGATGTGTTAAATTATAATGCCACCAACTTTGGGAACTTAGATGTTATGTTATGTCAACACAACAATAATAATTATTGCTGTTTGACTTGGCTTGAATATATAATGAGCGGACGGTGCCTACCCAGACTTTTTGCTCGAATTTAATGTCAAATCTAAATCTGAAATTTCATTGTGATTCTTTTCACTGACTAATAAAATCGTTACATTATACGGCCAAGTGGCAATGAATTGGATACCACGGTTCCTGTACCGTGGAGCTGGGTAGCTACGTCCGAGAGATTTATCGCATGATGTACAACTTCCTTCATAAAACACGCCCGCGGCCGCTCCGCTCTCGCTGCAATGCCGTCTCCGGACAGCTTTATTTTACTTCGGCCATTACATTTTGCCACACTGAATAAGTTTTAAAACATTTCCGAATGTACCGAGCAAATTGGGTGGTCGTGTGTGGATCTTTTATTTGACTGAGGCGACATCGAAGTTGGAACTTTTCATTTGAGTTTTTGAAACGTTAAACATGCTTTGAAACTGTTGTTGCTTGATAATTATTATTTTATTATGTTATTTATACATTTTCGTAAATATATTTTTATGTGATCTTAAAAAAATCTTAAATAGTAATAAATATTATTTTTTGCATCAATGTTCTTGATATCTTAAATCAAAAATATTTACACATAATTATGTTTGAATAGAATATTATCGAAATTATTTGCATAAATACAAATAAGTATATAATACGCAGCCTTAAATAAAAAAAAGCCTAAAACAAATTAATCTTATATGTATATTTAAATTAAAGTACTTATTGTATATATGTATAAAGTAATCTAAATCCTATCTTAAACAAAACTCTATATTCAGAACTTCGACACGTCTAACAGCCACTGAATTTCAAAACAGCTTAATATCTTATGTACATATACTTTACACCCGTCCAATAGAAACGAAGGGGAACTAAATCGTTTCAGTTACATTCTCGTAAATTCGAAAGTCGACGCTTACGTCATTTCCTCCGTGTAAAATATGTCGGTCGTAGAAATCTCCGTGGAGCTCACATTTTTTCCAGGGAAGTCGTAAATCGTGAAGACGGGCACGGGAGGTCGACCGGAGCGCCATCCTTCAAGGGTGAAGTAACACGATCAAATGCTTTGTCCCTGAAGGACATTAGATTTAGAATTGGACAGTTTAAATGTTAACTGTTGAAGGGTAGATGAAAATATAATACATCTATATTAATATAACTCCGACTGTCTGTATGCTGTTTGTTGCTCTTTCGCGGTCAAACCACTGAGCCGAATTTGATGTAATAGTATGAAGCAAGCTTTAACTTCAAGACCTGACGACCAACCCCTAAAACGAGATGAACGGATGACACCTAGTTCCTTATAAAATAAGAAAGAGGAACGATTTTAAGAGATAGGAATTTAATCCAAAATGTTAATATAAAAATATTCAAAAGTCCTTGTAAAACTTCGCTTTCTTGAATTAAATACTTGATTACCATATATTTGAATTTTAACTACGACCTATTGTATATGCAGTTGTAGGGTATGTTTATTAATGCTCAAAGAAGCCCTGTGATTTGAGATGTGATACTTAACCGAAAGGTTGCGAATTCGAACCTGGGTAAATATCATTGTATTTTATGTGCTTATTGTGTGTGTATAAACTTACTTCTTCAGCGCCGAAAACAAACATGTATGTATATGTTTGTTTTCGGCGCTGAAGGAAAACATCATTAGATGAAATTCAACAACATCCACCACCCCACAATTGAACGACATACTGTAATAAACCCTAAATTTTCGCTTTCTAGGAACCTTTAGCACAGCAGTGCAACATTTACTATGTATTTTATTTTATCCTGATTAGTAACAGCTGAAAAACTTTTTATCACACTTATAATAAAAGTTTTTTTTTAGGATAGTTTTTAAAGTAATTTTCTTCGTAAATTTGTTTTGAGTGCACACAAGTAGCGTTGTATTAAGAACTATGTTACAACATATTACCTCCACAACTTCAGACAACGCGCTACCCTAAATTTATGGCAGCGATTCTTTTCAAGCTTAAATTGCCGTGTCAGTCGCAGGTTAAACTTTACTACATATTTATTTTGTAATGTTAACGAATATTTATTTTTATTACCGTACGTTTTTATTGTTTGTGCCGTATTTAATCTGTGCTCGTGACATTTTTAACCGATTTCAAAAAAGGAATGTTTTGCTCTTTCGTCGTATGAAAGTATGATAGAAATTACAACTTTTTTTTAAAGAATCTAGATTGCGGGTTTAATCCAAGCAAGAACCTCGTGCTCGGCGATGAATTTGAACATCGTAAGAAAACCTGCATGTGTCTAATTTTAATGAAATTCTGCCACATGTTTATCCACAAGCCCACATTGGAGCAGCGTGATGCAATAAGCTTCAAACTTTCTCCTTAAATGGAGAGGAGGCCTTAGCCCAACAGTGGGACATATACAGGCTGTTACTTTACTTTTAAGTATCACACTACACTTTTAAATATATTTTCCGTTTCTTAATTTTAGTATATAATACTTTGAAATACCATTCGCATGTACATACTTAAACATACAATTTGTTAATAACCATAGAACTATAAATTATATTTATTTATTAATATCAATTTAACAGAACATTTTAATTAACCGTCAAGATAATTAATTTCAATACATTAACGACATTGAGACGGTAATCGGTGTACCTTTACTGTGACAGCAGACAAGCCATCAAAAGCAAGACTATTAAGATAATCGTAGAACTACACCCATTTCCACGATTCCAAGATATTAAACGAAATTCATCAACATTCATCAAGCTGTACAAACCGCGGGCTAATCTCCTCTCCCACTCGCAGCTCGTATATCAGAGCGAGACGACATTTTTACGAGCTCTTAATCAAGAAATATACGATTGTAGGGCGATTAAGAGAACAAGATTTACAGCGTTGCTAATGTAGTCGTTCTGATGACGGGTAGCCATTGTTGTTATACTCTGAATTATTAATAAGTATATTATTTTTTATTTTAAAACGTAATATTTTATTCAACTTTCAATATTACCATACGTCTACTCATATCATCATCACATGTACTCATATCAGGTGTCAATACAAGTAGATTTTGTTAAAATGTTACAGTAAAATAAACAATTGTCACGAATCAAAGTGCAGCGACGCAATACGTGGCAAAGACAGCAGTTAACAGCCATATTTAGTATCGTTGTGTTTGTAATTCCAGGCAATAGGGCAGAGCATTGGTGAGGAACGATTAGATAATATCTCTTATGGTGCCAATGTCTATGGGTAGAAGTAACCGCTTACCATCGGGTGGACTATTTGCCAGTTCGCCTACCAAAATTACATACATCTAAGAAATAAATTTAATAAATGGCTGATTAAGCTGAGACTTTAAACACATTTTTTTTATTTTGGGCTCCAAAATTTCTACGTAAGCAATACTGGCAAAATTCAAATGTATTATTATATTTGATTATAATATAATATTTGTGTCGATATTTATAAAAACTAATGTTTCAACAACAAAAAAATCCTGAATACATTTCAATATCTACATCTATCATTGAACAAAAAATATACAATAAATATGTTTTATTAAAATAACCGCCATTTATCGTCACGCTATGCCAATAAAATATGCATAAGTTGAACAAAAATGAGTAGTGTTCCAACTTCTCAGTAGATAGCGACAATATTTCAGCGGTGGTGAGGCACTCGACGTCGTCGTATCAGCCGAAATGTGCTGTTTCGACGCGGTAAGTGCTACAATTTATATAGACTTTGCTGTGTGGTATAAGGAATAAGATTTGAAAATAAAATAAGATTTATTTTTACAAAAAAGCAATAGTCACCAGTCATTGAGTCAATTATTTCGCCTGATCGGGCGAGTGGATTTCTAAAGCTCATAAAAATAAACTCGTTGATTCATTTGTAGACGACATCATTTATGTCGTATACAAATGAAACAAATATCATTGGTTAGATATATTGACAGTAAACGATTACATTAATATTGAACTTGCTTGTGATATCGGATCTGGTCAATGATAAAATATGCTGTTCTTACCTAATACTTTAACCTATTATGGGACTTAAGAAGCTAAAGTCGCGGTAATTTATGACTCACACCATATTATTAGTCACAATATTTCACAGAGGGCAGACATTTTTATAGGTATTTAGCGAAAGCGACGCCTCTGCGGGCCAATTTGAAACTTGTTTGCGTGCCCAATTTACGAGGAAAGTTAATTTGAAATGTCGTGTCCTCGCTTTGTTTATTACAATTACGGTGCCTTTATGTAATTATGTATATTTCGTCGAAATAAAATAATAAACGTATTTAATATTTTTTTATTATTACACAAATAAATTTTAGACTAAATAAGTCAAAAGGTTTTAAATACATACATCCATAATTATAATATAACTCTTGGCAAATTTTATTTATTTATATAGTTTTTTAATTAGGTTTAATAGTTGTTTGCTAAACGTATCTTTAATATCATATATGATTAGTTGGGTCTTCTAATCTATTAATGATCATATCGGCTCGCCTTCCATCAAACTACGAGAAAGAAGGATCCGAAAATGCACCTGAATTTATAGTTAATTTATGGTGGTTGCTGGTAAGGGGTCGATATAGAGAAAAAAGGTGACTTCCGTTATCTTCTGCAGAATATTTGTCTCGTACTCAATAAATATATATAAATAAATAAATATATATATATACTCAAAAATAGGAATGAAAACTATTCATCGAGAACGATTAATTTGTATTTTCTTATCCAGAGACAGTTGTAGTAGTTGTAGTTGTGAGTGAGTGAGTGGTATCCTACCCAAGCGGGATTGCACAAGGCCCTGCCACCAAGTAGCGGTAGAATTTCATCCGACAAATGTAGGTTTCAGTGTCAGTTAAAGTGATGAGCATCTTTGACAAGATTTCATTTTTACGCCAAATACTTAATTTTTAGTAGAAAAAACGAGGTAACATCTCCCAAAGTTGAATTAATTTAAGAATAAATGTAGGAAGGGAAACAAAACATCACGAGTTTCTTTCATGGCATGGCACAAATCTAATTTTGTGTTATTTGATAGATTTTATTTCTTTAAGCACAATGTTTTGATTGTGGGTACCAGTACCCCCCCAGTGCCCCCCGAAAGTTTGCATCGTAGCAGCCATCTGGCCAACCTCTAGAGCTACGACTTTGCAGTTTTCGTATCGATATTTTGTTTCAACGACGACCATGAAATAAATTACTAACACAAATTAAGCACGTCATCATATTCATTTATAAACACTTATTTAAATCGAAGATATTTAAAATTAGTAAAATTGTTCAATGAAACTTAGTTTGCCAGGACTATGCTAAATGACGTTCAGTCAAGACGTTGAACGTTACATTAAACAATTTGACGAGTTGTCCTTTAGTCATACAATTAAATGTCATCATTCAATGAACGCACTAGTCATACAATGAAATAGCATATTCAACCAGATGACTGCGATATATATAACGACACTACGAGTTTAAATCACGAACTCGTTTTCACATTTATTATAGTCTCATACCGGTAATAGATTATGTTTACTAGTGTGAAATTATTCACATAATCATTTTCAACAGTTGTCAGCGGTACTATTCTGTAAGAACTCAATTCGTATCTCACTCGTAATTGTTTAATGCCGACTGTTGGTAATACGCTATTAATAATAAAATACATATGATATTTAAATATTATACGAACAATATTGCATATCACTTTCCGACATTTCACGGTCGTATTCTGCGGTGAGTTTCGTGTTTGATCTTTCTGAATATATTTCCAGCTATCGAACTTATAGTACACAGTACGATATGAGAAATTGACGCGACGTAGATATATTCCCAAAACGCCCGTCAACATCACCCTTACTCTATATTTTTGGGTATATCGCATTATATCGTCCCAACGGCTGCAACTGAACACCTCTAAATAAATTCACGTTGCAAAGCAGCTTCAAATGTTATCAAGTTTGAAGTTAAGCGACACTAAATATACTTTATGTATATACAGGGTGAATTTTTCAAGTTGACGAGGAAAGTCAATTTTGAAATTACAAATAATATCGAAAAGTGCTCCAAAGAGTCTTGCGGCAACTTTTGATAAAAACTAGATTGCTTGACATGACATTTTTCGGAAAGTTCGATTTTTTGATATACGATAAACAAAAGTATAGTGATATATTTTAAGAAACTGCATCATAGTTCTGCATTCATATAATATATCACAATATCTTACAAGTTTTTTAATGATTTGTCACTGCGTCTGTAACCTGCTCTACAGATTTTGTAATACTTCATAATATGAGGCGTTATGTTGCACTTAATACAATTGATTTGATTTTAAAATATAAGTATATTTACGTACGAGATACGTAATAATTATAATATATTTTAATGCATCGTGTATATATGATATATCACACGTAGAAATTGTTTCACTGAAATAATAATAATCTATCAGATATGATATAAAATTAAAGTTATTAAGTTCTCAGAGAATATATTTCAAAATTATAAAATAAAAATTGAAGATATAAAAATTATTCCGTATTTTTTCACTTAGAAGTATTTTTTATTATCTTATTCAAATAACATGACGCAAATACACCCTCCTAAATAAAAAAAAAGAATTTTCCAAACAGACATAAAAAACATAACCTAATGGAGAACCTTCTTCGTGCTATTCGAAATCTGTTAAATATATCATTAATTGTTGCGAACAAGACACATTATAATATAATGGATCATAGTACATATAAAAAGTAATGGATACAAAGTTCATAAACCGCATTTTATTTGGATAACTTAAAAGCAATCGAATAGTTTTATTTTACAACATTTTTTTTACATCAACATAGTCTTATATTTTTAAACACGTTTTATGCTATTGTGTAAAAAATAGATTCCAATCAAGGATTACATTTAAGTCCAAACATAACACAGCATAAAATAATAATTATGTACAAACAATGAATTTATAATTTGGTTTCAATGTTACTCGAAAATGTTTACATTCTACACGTAGATGAATTTATTGAATCTTCAAAGTCCATAGTAGCTCTAAAATGATGATTCGTAGTTCTCTCTGTATACTGTTATATTGAAAACCTTTATATTACATTCTTGATAAAAAAGTATTTCTTTTTCGATTCCCGAAGGCGTATCGAATTTTTATAGTCTCTTACGGAGATCAATGTAAAAATTCCATTAGAGTGTCGGTTACCTTTCGGGAAAATTGTAAAGACGATGACGCTTCTTAAGTTTTTGTTTAAATATAAACATGTACTGTAGGTTTTTATATACTAGCAACCCGCCTCGGCTTTACATGAGTACAGTAAAAAAATGTATGATAAAAATATAATTATACTCCATAGTAGTTTGGAGTACTAAAACTTTCTACCAGTATCTTTTTTCTTTAATTAGCCTTTTCGGATATTACCCCCAACATATAGACAGAAAAACTCTCTTACAACTGTTCATAATATTAGTATAGATAAGTAATATTTTTTTATTCTCTGATAAGTCTTAATAGCCATTTTTACACGTGTTGTACAAAATATTAACAGAGTTCGATCTTGTAGATCGATTAGCAATCCTTATTTTTCCAGTATGAATTCAGGACGGAAAGCTAATATTAAAAAAAAGCGAAATACCACCTTTGCTCATTTATAACAAGTTAATGTTTTCCCAGAAATTTGGCATTTAAATAAAACATGGACACTTAAGAAAAATAATAAGAAAATTGGGTAGAAAGATTTTTAATGATGATTATCTTCTGTAGTACGAGGGTACCACAGAAAATAATCGACTATTATATTCTCTCAGATAGTCAATTTTAGATTATTTGTTGATAAAAACTCTCTTTAATACGCTATTTAAATACAAAAATAGACAATTGAGTGATAGGTAAGCAAAACGTTTTAAGGTCAATTTGGTTAAATTAATCGTTAAAGCCGAGATGGCCCAGTGGTTAGAACGCGTGCATCTTAACTGATGATTCCGGATTCAAAACCCAGGCAAGCACCACTGCATTTTCATGTGCTTAAATTGTGTTTATAATTCGTCTCGTGCTCGGCGGTGAAGGAAAACATCGTGAGGAAACCTGCATGTATCTAATTTCAACGAAATTCTGCCACATGTGTATCCACCAACCCGCATTGGAGCAGCGTGGTGGAATATGCTCCAAAACTTCTCCTCAAAGGGAGAGGAAGCCTTAGCTCAGCAGTGGGAAATTTACAGGCTGTTAATGTAATCGTTCAACAAATGTTTCTTTCAAAGAATTAATTGTTAACTGGCCACCTTGTTCATGAAATTTGACGCTATTGTAATATTTTATGTATTGTCGCATGTCTACGCAGATAAACCAGCACCAATTGAGCACTTAGAAGTCAACATTCGAAGCGTTTTTACCGAAATACAGCCTGTGTACTGCGAAGAGTAAGTGATAATACGACGTCCGAATGAAGCCATGTGCGCGCCATTTACAGCAGCCACATAGGTACCCGAAATCATATTAAAACATGAATGCCATAAAACAATCGGAAAAAGACTAATCTCATGGA
Organism: Vanessa tameamea; assembly: GCF_037043105.1. Classification (NCBI taxonomy): domain Eukaryota; kingdom Metazoa; phylum Arthropoda; class Insecta; order Lepidoptera; family Nymphalidae; genus Vanessa; species Vanessa tameamea. Next base: position 2,652,118 of record NC_087315.1, on the reverse strand, counting down.
GATCAAAAATATTTTTCTGTGTATAATTTCAAATTAAAGTTTTACTGCTTTAAAAAATACACTCTATGTTAATCATCGCGAAACAAACGAGAAAATATCTAAGGCAATACATTTTTACGACAGGCAAACAAAAGCGCTAACATCGCTTGAGTGGTGATAAAAGATATGTAAACGGCGACGCGGGTGTCATTCGCAGGGCGGAAGACTTTACTACTTCCGCCGACAAGATGGCTGACATTCGCGGCAGGAAACTTTGGTGCCAGATAAAACACCTCCTGAAAATTATAGGGCGGGTGAGGTTTGATTCAACTTTTTAGTTATGGTACTACGAGTAGACAAGCTGTTACATTAAAGGCGATACATTATTTCGGTAGATAGATTATTATAGTAGTTAATGAACGAAAAGAAAAAAAGAGTTCTGATAAAGCGCTATAACAATAAATCTATTAACCTATGGCTTAAACAATAACATGATTTTGAAAATAAAACAGGGCAAAGAAAAAAAAATAATTTAAAGAAAATAAATTTAAGCGGTACACGGGTATCGCTTAAATTTACATGGTTAGATTATAACATTAATTTGTGAAGAACAATACGTAGACTAAAAACTATATGATACAGAATTAAATAAAGACTTACAGTTTTTAGCGGCACTAAATCTCTTTCCTTAGAAGGAGATTGAGAAATTTCCTATCGAAACCCCATCAACACCATTCAATCGATAAATTTAAAACGTTATTCTTTAAAACATGTATCATTCAGTAGACGAAAACGTGACCATCTGGATCAATATATGCAAATACTTTACACTATTACGGTTTATTTTTATTTTTGATTGAAAAATTAGAATGCCGTGTGATTATTATTTCAAGAAATGGAAATGTACTCTTAAAAATTTGACTAAAATAGTTGAACTTGATCTTGAATACCAGGTATGCATTACTTTAACGATTTCTAGAGGATTTTTCTATTCTAAATAATTTAATCTGATATACACTGAAATATAAATAATGGTATAGCTGTAATGATTTTTCTGTTAAAATTACCATATCATTTAAAGGTGCCTTTTTATAACTATAAAAACGTGTTAAAGCTTTAATTACCTTATACATTATTATACAATCATTTTGTATTGTCAGGAAACAAAAATTCACGATAAACAAATCTGTGATGCAGTCCAACGGTTATCTGGAATGCTTGGAAGTTACATATTATGCTACAATGATGCATTGGACTGCTTGCAACATAATTTGCAGGTTCAAAAGACAGAGTACATTGCCAATGTGGTGGAGAAAATTGTGCTAAGGTTAAATATTGTTGTTTTTTAAAGACAACTAAACGTTAAATGTACGCCAAAAACACACAGTAACAATGCTGATTATAGACCTAAATAATTATCATTGATATTAATACACTTATTAATATCATACTTTCTCAAATATATTTGGTTTTTGAAGCTCTTCCAAGCGCAGAGTCCTAGAACTCTTTTTCATTGGAAGAAAATACAATAACAGATGAATATTTTTTTATTTTAATTTTACAGAATTCTTGAACTAAAACATCAATTGACGAAACTTGAAGGCACTCCTTTTCAGTTTTTATCTAATGGATTGATTCAAGGAAAATTAACGCCTTTTAATACTGAGTTTTTCAATATTCCTGCAAAATACGAAAGACCTGAAGTTATTCAATTGGCGATAGAGGCGGCTTTCCGAAGAGTCGAAGAATTAAAAAGAGCCGAAACAAAAAGTTATGGTAATCTAATAAAAAAATACTTTTTGATAAACAAATTATTCTCGTTTTAAGATAAAACACTAAACACTAAGATTGTGACATAATAACTTTGTAGATAATTCAGAAAATGATCAAATTCCTCGAGATGGCTTATCAGAAAATGTTAATTGGTGGGATGATGAAACTATTAATGCAACTGAACATAAAGGAATTAATGTTACTGAAGTCTACGATGTTGAAGAAAAGTTATCAGAAGAAACATTAAAAAGAAGAGAAATAATAGCTCTAATACAAACCCATGAAAGGACTAGGTTGTTATGTTACTTTTAAAAAATATAAAACTATCTTACAATAGTAGCATAAAGTATAATATAGTAGAATAACAATCAGTTAATGTCCCACTGCTGACTAAAGGCCTCGTCTCCCCTTTAAGTAGAAGGTTAATTTCATTCATCTCGTTTAACGTAGCTAATGTCTTTTGTACATATTAAAGACAAGTGGTACGAATAAATACACAACAAAAACAGAAGAGAGAAATATGGGAGAAGGAGCTGAAAGGCATCTTGAAACCTCAAGCACCATTTGATTTAAGAGAGAGAAGTGCAAAGCTGATACAAAGGGTTCTAAGGTAATGGGTTAATTTCCATAATAAATCAATCTATATGTTTTATAATTTAAATAAAAATTACAGATACTATTTTGAACTAAAGAGAAAGAGACTAAGAGATTGTAAACGGGATGAACTATTGAATATAAAATTCTACGACACAATAAATACCGAACAACCAGAGATAGATAAGCAGGTAAATTTCAATATGTGTATAATAAATTTCGATAACTAAATAAAGGAAATATAAAATAATTTTAAAATATGTTCAGGTGGCCTCAGACTACTATAAATTAAGTAAAAAATACGTACAACAGAGGGACATTATTTGCTCTCGATATAAACAGAACTATTTGAAGAAGAACGGAGATGATATAGCTGAGGAATTTCGAGGTTATATCAGGGATTGGTTTCAAAAATGGTATAAACTTTTATATAATTATATGCATATAAATTTACAATATTTTCATATTTTAAACCCACATTTTGATTGAACTGTAAACCTCAACCCTCAGGCATTTTATAAAATTAAATTATTCTTGAAACTCAAATTTTATGAGCCTTGAGTCTATAAATGTATTAACTTAATCCCATTTCAACTATGATATAGCCATAAATGTATTACTCTGTAGCTGTAGAATAATTTTTAAAGTGATTGGTCAAGTCTACCGTCGGTACCTATATGGTGTTTAATAGTTATATCAACACGTATATTAAAAGCTAGCTACTCATATTACCTCAATTTGGCAAGACAAATTTATTTCAAACAATGTCTTTAAAAAATGGACAGCAGTACAACATAACTTAGAAAAAATCTTTACGAACATTTTATTTTTTTTACATTCAATTTTCATTTTAGGTACAGAGAAGCCAAATTCTTTTACGACATTCCTAAAGAGAATCAAGGTGGACCAATTGTGATATTCAAAGAAGAATTACCATCACCTCTAGAATGGTTAGACGATTATAAAGCATATTTAGAAACAAAAAAAGCTAATAAAAACAAGACAGCATTACAGGTAAAACTATGTATTCAATATGAATATAAATGGTATTAAATATCAAACGTAACTATAGCTATAGTTTTTATTGATATGTTCTTATGAAAAAGTTTAAATAACATTTTTAGTTAAAATGGGAAAAAGAAGCAGGCAAAGAAGAAGAAATGATGTTAAAAAGAGAAGAATTGATTAAAAAGAAATCGGAAGCAGCTCTGCTTAAGAAGATGATGAAAAATCCAACATTACATCCAGGATACCATTATCCCTTTTCAAAAAAAACGAATAACATACTTACGGTACTTATTGATTTCATACTCTACTTTTAAAAATGAGCTAACGATATATAAATTATTACTTAAATAATATAACAAATTTCAATAAAACGTATCTACATGTACGTCATACAAATGGAAAGTGGGGGAGAGAGTTTAGGAATGTTCCTATGACGAGTGCATCGAAATACCCACTAAAAATCAGTAGTACCCTACCCGTGTCTTCAAAGGTGTCACAGGATCGCTTGCACATTTACTCTCCGTGGGTTAGCTCGCCTATTACCAATACCTAGGGAGGTTCCTGGGCGAAATGAGCATACAACACCGACACCTTCTCTCCGAACTTCATCGGTGGAGAGAGTCATTAGATAGTTTCATCGTCACTCTTCTAGCGCTTTCTCAGAGGGAGACCATCTCCTTCTAGCAGCCCTGCGGAGATCACTCACAGCCAAGCTTGATAAAAGACATGTTCGGTAGCGAGAGGTCTCCGGCAATAATTGCCACGCGGCACACTCTATCAGGGTGCCACACTCGTGGCAGAACTATTAGTGTTTGGCGACCTGCAACTCTTAAATACGATTTATTATTATATAGGCAATTCAAAATTATTATAATCATTGGTCTGAAATTGACGATGGAGAAGCTAACGAAGCAAAAGAGAAGTTTATCCTGAATATAGATGAGGAACATTTGTTTATGGAAACTAAATTCGAAATTTGTAACTCAATTATTACTGACATGATGTGAGCTTTTTAAAATAAATATCTTAATATTAATAAATAAAACTAAAGCAAAAAGTAAGTAATTTTTTTGTGCAGGGAAGAACTAAAATTATTAAAAAACTCTTTAAAAATAGAATATGAAAGAAACGAAGAAGAAATACCAAATCCAAAAAAAGAAAAAGCAAAACGAAAAAAAAAAGAAAGAAAAGTTAAAGCGAAAATCAGAGATGATCTGCAAGACATATTAACAGTTATAAATGATTTATTAAATAAATTTATCAGTTACTTTTTTCTACATTAATATGTTATAATTTTCTTTCAGGATCTCGCTAATAATGGTTACTTAAAAGAATACCCAAAAATGAATTTTGCGGATTTTATTGGTGATGTAAACTACGCCGGTGCCGATTTAAGATGTGAATTACTGTAAGAGTACTGTATTTTTCCAAGCGAATCGTAGGGGTAAAAATGAAGTATTAATAGGCTGTAAGTCCTACTACTTGGTTAATGCCTCCTGCCCTCTTGTGGGTTAGGTTTGGAGCTTATTCCATTGCGATTTGGTGGACACACGTGAGGCAGAGTTACTCACGATGCTTTACTTCACCGCCGAGCATGAGATAAATTATAAACACAAATTAAGCATAATCAATGTCAGCCTTAGAACCTACGATCATCGTTCAATATTCCCGTTTTATAATCACTAGACGATCTCAGCACTTTTTTATCGTTCACGTATTATATGTATGTTTTTAGATCCACTGTACCTTTTGGTGGGGAAATACGAGCCGTATGGTGGGAGAGATGCCGAGAAGTGATCCACGGCTTTAGGCGTATATTGTTGGTAGGACCACGGGAAAGTGGGAAGACAACTTTGGTGCATATCATGGCTACTGTAAATGGTTATGTATAAAATTGACAACTAGCCGTTTCTCGCGGATTTGCATGATAAATGTCCATTTCTGCTTCGCCCTTCGACGAGTCTTCAGACGAGCATGATATTACGATATAATCTATAATTTTAAATAAACATAAAAAATATATTGGACATGCTATAACGTCAGTTTATTACGTTCAAACAAACAAGTATATATGGGCGCTCGGCAGTGCTGCCATCTGTTGTCAATATATGTAACAAATCGAATAAAACTTATAATCTGTAAAGAGACATCTGTCAGCTAATTTGGGACTTAATAATACAGGAAATATTATTATCTACTCTTAGCAATAAAGTAAGCAAAATGTAGAATAATAAATTGTAATTTATATTTTAGAATCAATCTTAGATAATACTAAGTTATATTTCTTATTTTGGAATGTAGAATGTATCAAGCAAGTAATTAACATTTGTTTTGTACCTATGGCGTTAAACCTATGATTTCCGGACAGATTTATTATAATAAGTAAGGAATTAAATAAATTAAGATTTAATAGAAGTTTTGGTTATGGCAATTATTAACTAATACTGTTTAAATAATTTAGAAATATAAATATGATCTATTTTTGTCATAAAATTTGTTTTAATAATTTTGAAATATAAATATGATTTGTTTTTGTCAAGAAAGGCGTAAATTTGATTTGTCCGGTATATTTTTAATATAGATAGTGATAAATAATTAAGCTAATTACAATATATTTGGATTTTTAATTAAGATCAAAAATAATTTTATATTATTTTTTTATTATTATAAGCCATTAATAGTTATTATGTTTGTAACAAAATAAATATGGTCTTGTTGTTGATATAAAAAAGGATGTCGTAGTTTAGTTAGTAGAAAAGGAAGTAAGTGCAGGCGGGCATTCCTCGGACAATTGTAGAACCAATCACTAATCACTATACAATTATTACTATTAATAATAAATTTATTAATGCAAAACAAAAAGTGTTTTTCTGGATTTCTACATGAATCCCGGGGAGAATTCTGGCGAATCGCCGACAGCAGCGGTGGGATCACAGACCGGTGATTCCGGACTACCACGTCAACCAGAGCCGACTTTTACCATGGAAAAGGCCACGAGTCTTTTCAATTCTGATACTAAACGAACAGCTGCCAGCGCCGGATCATTGCCGCCACGTCACCGTCATTATTTTACTTGCCGCTATTCGACCCCGACGAAAGATCTCATGATATCAGAGATTGGTGCGCCCACGTGGACGAGACGATGTCGAAATTCAACATACCTACATGCGAGGCTTTCATGAAAGATATTTTACAACTAAGAGGAAGGGCAAAGACTTAGGCTGACACGTGGTCGCTCAGTGCTACCACGTGTGACAAAGTGAAATGTAAACTAATTCAAACTTTTGGCAGGGAGTTCCGGTACGCAGACAACGTTCAGCAGTGGAGAACCTTTACTTCTGATCACGCATCGAGTTATGCTGAATACGCCACATAAGCGTGGACGTTGTTCAAACGAGTCAGACCTGAGGCTTCGGATGCGGAGGTGGTTGTGGTTGATGCTGTGGTTACAGGTATTTATTATATCCAGAATATATTCGCTCAGACCTATTGCGTTATACGCCTGAATCATTGCATAAATTAATTTTCATTTTAAAAACTTAACGTAAACTAAAACTAGAACCGTCCGTAAAGTCAAATAACGATATTCATGATAATCAAAAATTTAAAAAAAAGAAACCACGTGTTGCTGAATACAGTGTAACTAAAAGGGATTGTGTTATTAAATGCTATAATTGTAATAAGACTGGTCATATTTCTCGCGATTGTAAGGAAGTGAGGATTGCCCCTAAGGTCAATCCAGTATCAATGCAAACTACCAGTGATCACTCTAATAAATCAGTTCCATCTAGTAATTCGAATGGCTCTAAAAATGTTGAGTGTGTGTATTGCCATCGTCCAGGTCATGTTGAAGAGAATTGTTTTCACCGACAGAATGATGAGCGCTTCAAAACACTAAACAAATCCGTTAATTATTGTTAATTAGTTAATTATATCATTGCCAATCTTTAGAGCGCAGTCTGATCAGAGTAGATATAGGTAACAAGACTTATTCGTGCCTTTTCGACACGGGTGCCGATTGTCCATTAATGTAAAAGTGTAGATGTTACCTTTTCGGGTATTGGTGGGTCTCCAATAAAAGCAAATAAAAGTATAACCTTTATAGTAAAAATAGACAATATTTATGTAGAACTAGAACTTTATGTAGTCGCTAATACACAGACAAAAATTGACGTCCTAATCGGATTCGACCTTTTAAATGTACCAGGTCTTAGCGTTATATTAAAGAAAGATAGCATTTCTCTAAAGCGTGAGTTCGTTATTAATACGGCTCGTCTTAGTAGTGACCTGACCTTAAATCTTGATGCTGATATAAGCGATCCCCGAGAACTTAAAACATTACGGGAAATACTTTGTAAGTATAAAGACAATTTCACCAGTGGGAATCGTGTTTCACAGGTGTCAACTGGTTCTTTAAAAATAAGATTAAAGAATCTAGACTAAACTAAAATTGTACAGTGACGACCCTACGGGTTTTCGCCTGTGGAACGTGAAATAGTTAAAGAGATAGTTCAAGATCTTAAGGTTAATGGCATCATACGAGCCAGTTCATCCCCTTTCAGTAGTCCCATTTTACTCGATTAACAAAAAAAAAAGGGATTGGTCTGACAGACTGTAGATTTTCGCGAGCTAAATGCCAATATCGTTAAATCATTTTCCGTTTCCGCTTATAGCTGATCAGATTCATAAGTTGGGGAAAGCACGTTATTTCACTTGTTTAGATATGGCCGCGGGTTTTCATGGAATCTGCATTTCACCATATTCAATAGAAAAGACTGCTTATTTTTGAGTCCCCGACGGACAATTCGAATACTTGCACAAGTAGACTATTTCAGTCGTAGCCCCATAGATATAAAAAAAAAGACACTCGATCTGTCAATTTCATTCTACCACTAAAGTCGCGCTTGCGTAACCCTGGAAATTGCTAAATAACTCGCTTGACCACAATTAGTTACTCATTGAGCAGAAACGCGATCCAGTCCTAAGTAAAATCGTAGAGCAATTAAAAGGTGACTCTATTCCTAAAACTATTGCCGATACTTACATCATTACACAAAATAAATTATTGAGGCTTAGAGTTCACATTGATAATAAAACTCACAAGCTCATTATTGTCTCTACCAAGTACAGATGGAATCTGATTAGTAACTATCACAACTCTCTTCAACATTTTAGCTGGGAGAAATTGATTGCTAAATTATATGAACAATACTGGTTCTCAAATATGCTTTTGTTTATATTGACGGGTACAGTAAATATGTTCACATGATCTATACTAACGATCGCACTACCGAAACTGCAATTAAGTGCCTTCAGAATTTAATATCTATTTTTAGCACCCCTACTCTGTTTATTACTGACCAAGATAAGAGTATAACAGCCGCAGAGTTCAAAAGTTTGGTTTAGTATTCAGCATCACGTGGTGGCGAAAGGCGCTAGTAGAGCAAATGGACAGGTAGAGCGCCTTATGAAAGTAATTAAAGATAACATGTCAGTTGTAGAACTCGATAAGCCTTGGCATTCAGCTATTCAAGATTTACAATTAGCTATAAATTTTAGTATATCGAAAAGTACGGGCAAAAGTCCTTTAGAAATTTTACTTGGTAAAAAATGCTCACCGCCGACTATTAAGTTGTTACAAGTTGATGACGATGTGCTAACGGACGATCTAGATCCATTGCGAGCGGCTTGCAAGGATAGGATGGACGAGCGATCCCTTCAGGATAAGAGTCGATTTGACAAAGGCAAAGCTAAAATTAAGCCATATAAAGTTGGTGACTTTGTTTTACTACGGCACAATGAACGTCACACAACTAGACTTTAGAATTTTACAAATCTTACCCAATGACAGATATAGATTAAAGCATGTCAATATCCGTGGTTGTACTAAAAAAAAAAAAATTGCTACTCATGATTCCTTGCGGGCTGCTCCTCTTGCACAATGCGACCCATTTGAAAGTGATTCTGACTCCAATCAGTTGACCGTATGGGCGAATAACAATAAGATGCATAAGGAATGCCTGTCGAATTGCATTCCTCTACCACTGCATCCGATAATTGTGCAAACATTCCTGTTAATTTTGGAGCCTCTACTACTGATAATAAATCTATTCGTATGTTGTATTTATTTTTTATGATTTTTTATGTTTTTAATATGTTCCTATCCAAAATCCTTCCTTAAGCGCTGGCTGGCCACCATGCGTATCCCTATCCAGGTCTTGGAGGCTAGATCCCAGGATGGGTGATGCCTGTTTTGATTTTGGCTAGATCCCAGGATGGGTGATGCCTGTGTTGTTGGTGGCTAGATCCCAGGAAGGGTGATGCCTGTGTTGTTGGTGGCTAGATCCCAGGAAGGGTGATGCCTGTGTTGTTGGTGGCTAGATCCCAGGATGGGTGATGCCTGTGTTGTTGGTGGCTAGATCCCAGATTGGGTGATTGCCCGTTTTGATTGTAAGGTAATAGCCGTTGCTGGTGTTGGCTTTACCTTAGAGTGGTAAAACTGTATGTGTCAAAGCATTTTGTTTTATTTTTGATTATGAAAGTTTTAGTAATGAGTCAATGTTGTAAAATTTTCTTTTATTATTTGTAAAGATTTTATTGCATTACACAATTTCCTGATCATTTTTGAATCAAGATTATGGTTTAATAATTTTGTTCTGTTGTGACTGAATACTATTTAATTAGTGTTTAAATAATATTGAAATCTTGAGTTTATATGTTATTTAATTGTTCTAACTGAATATTATTTAATTGGTGTTTGAATAATATTGAAATGTTGAGTTTATATGTTATTTAATTGTTCTAACTGAATATTATTTAATTGGTGTTTGAATAATATTGAAATGTTGAGTTTATATGTTATTTAATTGTTCTAACTGAATATTATTTAATTGGTGTTTAAATAATATTGAAATCTTGAGTTTATATGTTATTTAATTGTTGTCTGAATATTATTTAATTAGTGTTTAAATAATATTGAAATCTTGTGTTTATATGTTATTTAATTGTTGTCTGAATATTATTTAATTAGTGTTTAAATAATATTGAAATCTTGAGTTTATATGTTATTTAATTGATGTCTGAATATTATTTAATTAGTGTTTAAATAATATTGAAATCTTGTGTTTATATGTTATTTAATTGTTGTGACTAAAAATTATTTAATTAGTGTGTTTAAATAATATTGAATTCTTGTTTAATTATTTGTCAATTCCGTTAATTATTTTGTAACTTAGAAAGCGCTGAGAGCGCGCTTGAGTCAGTATGGCCGTATGGGCGCTCGGCAGTGCTGCCATCTGTTGTCAATATATGTAACAAATCGAATAAAACTTATAATCTGTAAAGAGACATCTGTCAGCTAATTTGGGACTTAATAATACAGGAAATATTATTATCTACTCTTAGCAATAAAGTAAGCAAAATGTAGAATAATAAATTGTAATTTATATTTTAGAATCAATCTTAGATAATACTAAGTTATATTTCTTATTTTGGAATGTAGAATGTATCAAGCAAGTAATTAACATTTGTTTTGTACCTATGGCGTTAAACCTATGATTTCCGGACAGATTTATTATAATAAGTAAGGAATTAAATAAATTAAGATTTAATAGAAGTTTTGGTTATGGCAATTATTAACTAATACTGTTTAAATAATTTAGAAATATAAATATGATCTATTTTTGTCATAAAATTTGTTTTAATAATTTTGAAATATAAATATGATTTGTTTTTGTCAAGAAAGGCGTAAATTTGATTTGTCCGGTATATTTTTAATATAGATAGTGATAAATAATTAAGCTAATTACAATATATTTGGATTTTTAATTAAGATCAAAAATAATTTTATATTATTTTTTTATTATTATAAGCCATTAATAGTTATTATGTTTGTAACAAAATAAATATGGTCTTGTTGTTGATATAAAAAAGGATGTCGTAGTTTAGTTAGTAGAAAAGGAAGTAAGTGCAGGCGGGCATTCCTCGGACAATTGTAGAACCAATCACTAATCACTATACAATTATTACTATTAATAATAAATTTATTAATGCAAAACAAAAAGTGTTTTTCTGGATTTCTACATGAATCCCGGGGAGAATTCTGGCGAATCGCCGACATATACGAACTCGTCAAATATGTATATAATACTGTAAATTCAGAGCAAAATGATATGTTATAAAAAATATAAGTTTATCTAACAGAAGTTTATTATCGATGTTTCACATTCTTATAATATATTATTAAATAAAGAAATATTTCTTTATTACAGACACTGCTCTATACGAGTTAGACCCGTTTAAAATTGAAGTGGAAAATACAAACACGGAATATTTACAGGAGTTAATTAATTCTGTAGTATCGTGTGCAAAGATAACGCAACCATCAATCATACACATAAGATATGTTGAACGCCTTTTTTACACTAAGGTATTGTCCTTATTTATTACTAACCAGTATTTTTAAAACGAATTAAACCGTTACAGTATGGATTCCATAAATTAATCAATCAATAGCAATCCGTTGTTGGACTGATGGCTTCTCAGTACCCCAAGGCTCCTGGTTCTCCGCATCACCCATCCTAACGGATTTCGTACACATTTAAAAATGTGAATGAAATTGCATAGACGATTAATTTATTCTGATAGAAAAATTTGACATCTCTAAATCTCAATATCCTTGATTACTATCAAAGATACATAATTATTATCACACAAGCAAAAGTTTGTTTTTTTTTTTTGAAAAAAAAGGAAAAACAATTAAACAACCAAATGGTGGCAAAATGGCAACTATGACGTGTAACAAAAGATAATTGACGGTAATGACAGTAACTATTGAACGAATATATTGAGCGATTTTATCGGCTTTATGTATGTATCCTTCAGTAATCATCGAGATGTCAATCGAAACATTGTTTTCATTATACTCGCTACTTTTATTTGCAAAGTAACTTTAATTAAGAAATAATTAATTAAAATTTTGCAAGGAGGTTATGAAAGAAACGAATATATCATTTATAAAACGATTGTAATCATTTTACTAAACTTTTAAAATCTTAACATAGGTACCAACCGAAGAAGAATATAAAAATTTCGATCTAATAAAAAAGTTCTTCGTTCGAAAATTATTTAAAATGATCAAGAAACAAGACAACATCACTATAATAGGTAAAACATTTCCATTTATGTCATAAAACAAAACAATTTATCAAATTACTGACATTATTGCATTATCAAAACAACTTAAATCAAAGATTTAAATTAATCATCACAATTTGATAATAATTGAAGTCCACGCAGTAAATTATATTTATAATAGAAAGTTGAGAATTTTAATGTAATAACATATGTTCAGACATGTGGATATAGTCCAATTATAATAATATTACTAATTACGGTTTTAAAAGACACTGATAGAACGTGTAAATAATTATTGTCAATTTTTACTGATAGAAATGAAATAAATTTGTAAAATATTAATTACGGGCCTCCTGTGTTGACCAGGGCCTCCACTCCTTTTTGGCTCCAGGTTGTCCGGACCTCCAAACCCGGTTCTGGACTAGACAATTGAAGATTCATTAAGAAATTGTAACCTTTGCCCATAGATCAATGACACTCCGAATCTTCCATTCATATAATTATCATATCCAATACATAGTGTATCTTAAATTTCTTTAGGAATTTGCACAGAACCTTGGATGACAAAGAGTAAGCAAATGATAAAAACGTTCAAATATGTTTTACTTTTGCCCGAAACCAATTATTCGACAGTGTATCTCATACTTAGAAACTGGGCACTCAAGTAAGTTTTTTATTAACAGATCTAGAAAAATAAAATGCAATGAATTAGTTTTACCCAAACTCTAAATAAATTTGATTAATAGAATTTGGTAGATTTTATTAAGATAATTTTGTATGCAAGATTTACAGGAAAACGAAGAAATGGTTTACCTGATGGTAAGTGGTAATTTTATCACACACTAGATATAGACACTAAAACTGTTTGAAATATAAAACTCACCTATATTTTTTCCTTTCTTTCGTTTATTTCAATATTTTACAGTAACCGTACAGTACCACATAATCTGGATTTTCAAAGTTTGGCACGTGTACTTCGAGGATACCCGTTTGGATATATCGTAAAAAAGTTGGACAATTTTCTGACAGCTAAAAGAATCGTGCAGTAAGTTGTAATATACGACCAGCGTCGACTATACTAACTTTGTTTAGAATAATCTAACAAAATTACTAAACCTAACTAGCTGCCCGTGCCGACTTCGTCCGTGTGCAATAAGAATTAAATTAAATTTAATTTTGTTTGAAAAAAATAATAATTCTGAAATCGGATCGCAGCGCCACCTGCGATACAATTGAACCATCCAGGGGTCCACTCAAACATTAAATATAGTGCAGCCATTTATGAGGAATTCAGTGACACACACGTATAGAAAAAATATTATATTTATGTATGAAAATTAAAATATATTTTTTAACTGTCTTTGCGTTTCAGTATAGCGGCTTACGGCTTAAGCTCACGAGATGTTTATAACTTCTTTTTGGAAGATGGTAATGATTATATGATAGTGAGTGTTTTAAAATATTCCATGTCATTGATAATTTTCTTTCAATTATATTTTTGGTTTAAAATTTATCAATATTCTACATACTTATAAATCAAAATGTAACTTCAAAAATAAGTCTACCAAGCAACGTATTTTAAATTGGTAAGTTTGTATACCTTTACAGCCGAGTATATTTGGTAGATTACTTTGGTAATCTACCAAATATACTCGGTACTTTGGTACTAAGTACCAAAGATTATACATTTGCTGTATATGTTCATATGCTATATTTGTGCCGTGCTCGGCGGTGCACATCTTAGACACCTGCATGCATCAAATGAAATTCTGCTACGTCTAAATCGACCAACCCACATTCTAACAAATGTGACTGATTAAGTTCCAAAAGGGGGACCTTAGCCCAGCATTTGCTTTACTTTATTTTCATATTTGCTTAGAATTACGAAAAATACTTGAAGTGGTACAATGACAAAACTCACTGGGGTCAATTAGAAAACAAATGTTTGAAAGAGCGAAGAGAATTCAAAATCCAGGTACAGAAGTGGAACGAAAAAATGTTAAAAAAGAAGAAAAATACTTAAGTCAATCCATTAAAATATATTTCTTTATTGTCTTTTGTTTTTAAACTGTTACTTATGCTGTTGTTTACCAGCCTTTTTGTATTATTATTACTAGGAAACTACCTTCGGAAACGTTATAAACCTCTCGTATTTTCTTAAGTATTAGAGTTTTTTGATAAACTGTATTGCTCATAATCTCATTTTACTACGGTCATGCAAACATTCTGTAAAACCCTGCGACATTTATATATCAGTGAAATAGCGGAATGCCTTATTTTGAGTCTAGATTAGGAAGTAAATTCGTTATTGATTTGCAGAACTGCTACAAAAACCAAAGTACTAAATGTTTAACAAAAAGAAGGCTTACATATAAATTATTACAATCAAAATAGTTCATCAAATAATGAAGGACTATTTCACATAGGTTTATTAGTTTTTTTAAAAACCTTCCAGTGCTGTAACCTATTAAAATATAGTTTAGAAGCTGGATCTGTCTCGCTTGTTTAGCGTTTCTTCTATCAAAGAAAATAAGCACACATATATATGCTTGATTTCGTTAAGTAGTATTGCATATCTGACCGGCACTACGTTATTTGATACTTCATTAGAATCCAAATACTGCGCAAACATTGTTTTAATATTCGTTGTTGAATTTGAAGGTTAAAATGTAATTTTATTTCTTGAATGTCTTAATAGCAAAAATATTTACATAAGAAATATTAACATAAAGGCTACTTACTTCATGGGTTTGGCTAGAATTAACCTATTGGGGACATTTTAAGAAAATAACTACGTCGTTTTACCATTTTTTATATTTCATTCCATTCTTTGATACTTCTTTTTGGCTCGTATAATGTGAATGTTATATGGTCTTGTCGGTCTTACCTCTACTATATCTGTCAGGCCACTTTAATTTTAAGGTAAAAATTATAAGATATTTTTTTGCCAAATAACAGGAACGCAGCATTTGTATTTGTAAGCACTCGGGATGAAATAATAAAATTACCTGCCAAATCTCAATACAAACTGTGCACACTCAAATTAAATGGTATAAAACCACAAAATGGTAATATAAAAATTAAATAATTGTAGATAGGTGCGCCATGTAATAAACGTTCATTTCGCTGTCATCGGCAGATAAGCGAAAACGTGCGTTCAAATAAAAGGACGGAGTGTCAATTAGATGTAAAGGGTATATTCGGCGATTTTTACAAGGGGTCGCGGATTGTAACGATAACGCTGATGCTGCAATTTAACTTCTTTGTTATACAAAATTGCCAACTCTATGAAAATATAATGTGACCAAAATTTCTTAAAAAATTAAATTACTATTCATTTTTAATATTCTGTAACTCGTGTTTTGAGTTTATTGAATCCTATGGAATTGATCCTATTTTTTAATATAAAAATCTTTTAGTTGACCTAATGTAACCCTCTTAGTTTGCAAGTATTGGTTAAATCTTGCAACTGAATTTTAAGCTAATTCCACGTAATTGATTGACCTGGTATATGTATATACATCATATTTGATGTATTATTCGTTGTTATACATATACAATGAATAAAATAATATTTTATTGCTGGTTAGTTAACCTAAGCTCTTAAAATATTTCAAAATGGAGGTAATAATTTTTTAAGTACTTTAAGTATTATACTATAATAAACTAATATAAAGAAAGAATATTGGAAAAATAAAATCCGAATGGTACCCAAAAGAAAGTAAAGTAGCTGGTCCAGAGAGGATACGTACAGGAAAGGACAGAATCAAGTCTTTAAGAGGCCTTTGTCGTAAGACAAGCATACAAACAAACAAACAAACAAACAAACTAACATACATACACATCCATACATAATTTTTTTTTAGTTATTCATATTTCCTTTTCACTGTCTTTAACTTTAGTAAATAACCATACTGTCCTAAATGTGTACAAAATAATGTTGACCCTACTCACATACCCCTTTTAATATTCGAGCGGCGTATTTGAAATTAATTTGAATCGTTTAAATATTTTCAGTAGACTCGGCGGTCGGTCTAATTATTATTTTTAATTCCCTTCATTACTTTCGATCTGTCCCTTGTTTATCTCATTCTATTGTTGCTTTTGTTTATTTAATGGATGCTGATGACTTTCTGCTACAATAAACTGAAGTGTAACGATGTTTAAAATGAGAAGTTTTCTTTACTGTATTACATGATCTATTTTATATATGTATTTTGAAGCAACAATATTACAATAAAATCGAGTATCAGCGAGTATCCCTAGCCTCCAACACGATGCTATATCATATCATATGACCGACTGAAATTACACAAGTTACAGGTATCATCTATTTAGCACGTAGGAGCATATTAATGATATAATATTTAATAAAAACCGAATTAAAACTTTCTTCATTTTAACGGGAACACATCCATTAAAAAAACACTTAACCTTTTAGTTTCCAAAAAAGAAGTTTTCCGGGAAAGATTCCAAGTTAAGTAGTGCAATTGTAGTAGTTCAATTATTGTGCCTACACAACGCACGACATTAGTTTCATTAAATTGACATTTAAAGGAATTTATAGTAATCGAATCAATGAATGAATCAATCTATTTAAATACAAAATGAATATTATATTAGTATGCCTGTCCGGAGTCCCCTATGCGTTCCTACACCATCCGATTGCGATGAAAGTTGTTCTACGTACGTCCGAGGTTCCTAGACAAGTCTAACTACAAAGGATTTTTTCAATTGAATAGGTCTAGCATTTTTAAAATTGTTTATTAAGCTTCTTTTGACTATTTCAACATATTATGAAATAAGAATGTAAGAATGGAAAAAAATTACATGCAATTTTAATAAAATATTACAATTTAACAAAAATCAATATTCTCTCAAAATCCGACATTGCGCATTGCACTTCGGAAATCTCTTCGGTCGCTTGCAAGTAGTCATCAATTCTTTTCCCAGTTCAGCTAAGCGTGGGTTCGCTATGTCTACTTGCGAGATAACGCCTGGTTGAACATATCCTAGAAGCTTGGGAACATGATCTTCCATTATCTTCTTCCTCTCTTCAGATACCTCTTGACGCCTGATAATTAATTTGATTTTAATCTACTGTTTAATAATATTCACTGCATAAAAATTGGGCAAGATAGTTGAATGATAGTGAATAGTGTGAAGTTCTAAAAAAGAAAACAATATAATATTTCAAAAACATTTTTATTTTTCGAAGTAATGCCATCTCGCTTTATGCATTTCCTTCAATTGCTTTTTAAAAATAAATCTTCAGGTCTTCAAAATACTAATTTACTACGGCTCGACAAAAAGTTCGGAAACATGTATGAATGTGCCACATTGTGAGAATAAGCCGAATGAGGCCACCAATAAAATTGAGTCTTGGATTCAAAATAGTGAGAGCTAGTCCTGGGTAGTCTCTAATATAGCACTTTCTTTCGAGTAATCCTGGGCGTTACTACTACATGTAATCGAGGCAAAAGTTTGCTATAGTATGCTGACTTCATTGTTTCGCCTTTCGCAAGGTAGTCTTAGCATCTCAAAAAAAAACTGATTCCATAAGCTTGCTAGTCGTCAATACTGCCTTCGATTTTTTGGGTCCGTTCCCATTAATATTTTAGACTAATAATCATAAGTCAAAGTAGAAAAACGTGCAGTTACATGAGACCCCAAAGTGGGTGAGACTAAAGGCGAGGGTGGGGGAAGAACGTGCACATGCCGCGACCGTTTTCTCCCCGGTTTTCTACGGTGGTGGGTGTGGCTAAGAGGATAATCATAATGAGTCACACTATGTCCAAAGGCGCACCTAACCTTGCTAACTTGGCAGGAGGGTGTCACCTAACCTTGCTATCTGCGTTTGAGCCTTGCCCAAAATACGCCCAGTGACTGTCCCGACCCGAAGCAGAAGATCTGGGCCTCAGTCGTTCATGTGCTATCTAAATCTCTAGCTCCGTGATGAGTGGTGGAGTTGTATTGTCGTGCAATCTGGAGCGAAAGGCCATACGTCATGCGGGACGTCTACATCGCGTAACGGACGTCGAAATCTGTCAAAAATGCGGATTAGCCTCAAATATCTCAAATCAGTCCGAAAAACTGAGTCGAATGTATTTCTGCTCAACTAATACAATAAACCTTACGGAACCCTTAAAAAAATCCAATTTCATTAACAATTATGTCCGCTCACAAAATAAG
The DNA here is from genome assembly GCF_037043105.1 of Vanessa tameamea. Taxonomy (NCBI): domain Eukaryota; kingdom Metazoa; phylum Arthropoda; class Insecta; order Lepidoptera; family Nymphalidae; genus Vanessa; species Vanessa tameamea. The sequence continues at coordinate 2,633,437 of NC_087315.1, read as the reverse complement.
CCTAGTGTTCTTCTTCTTCTTTGGTCTCCCTGGTATCTACGGCCTTGCTTTATGAGATCAAACACTGTCGGTACTTTCTTGTGGGGGCTGCCAAATCAAGGAAAATCTTCAAAACCATTTTTACAGTGGTATAAGACGAAGCAGACTCCCTATGTTAATTTCATTCATTCATTTCATATTCGTGAATCACCTTCTATCGAAGGATCAAATCTTTTTTTGAACAAGTACTTGCAGTTCCCCGCACCTTGTTTAATTTTCTGAAAACACTTCACTTTCCGTTACGTAAGACTGTAAATACTACAGCAACAATTTTTATATTGGGACTACCTAGGATTATGTCAACCAAATGACAGTGTTATAAAAATATGTACTTGATTGTCAGGCCGCAAACTTTTCAATCGTAATAAACAGTCGGAAATGGCCTATTAAATGTATCTTATATATATAATGGTATAACAATTTTGGTGCGTTTAATTTATTTTCGTATTTATACTAGTGGAGTCGTTAAACTGTGGAACTGTTTGGGGATATCAAAAGAGAATTTGAAATTAACTAATTTGTCTGAGCTGTTTTCATCGGTTCCTTTTAGATATTTCTTTCCGAACCGGAGGTACAATTCTGACAATAAAAACGAACATTTATTAAAAAAAATCTGAAGAAATATCTGTAATGCTGCTTTCAACAAAAAGGAGTCTAGAGAGTTCTAGTCATAAAAAAACGGGTGTAAGGCTGACTGCATATTAAGTGAGATTGTGAAATTGCAAATTTTACTAAAACAACAAGACTATTATATAAAACATACAATATTCACTGTAAACTATAAAAGACTTTATGATACGTACCATCGACAAATATAAATATATATTATATTGTGCAAAACCGGTTGATCCACGAAACTGTTTATTTTGATATAGGATTTAGTGGAAAAAACATTTGAGGTTATCTTTTTTTTTATTTACGTAAAGCACGGTGCAATTACAAACATATGTAATAACATTAAATTTCTAGACACGTAATTTTTAAAGAACACATTACATTATACATATATAAAATATATAGAGTATCCACAAGGTAATATATTTAAATTAATGAAATACTGCAATTATTTTATATAATTCTAGATACATTATCTATGAATGTGAACAAATGATTCACATCTTTGTGTTTATGATAAAATGACAATATTATTATAGTTTGAACATTAACATAGCAAGTTTTTCAATTAGCCTCACAAAACACACAAAATTGACGTTTTGACATATTTTCCATCCAAAGTCTGTTAAAAATTGTCAAAAAAAATCTTCATATTTTAGAAAGGCTGCTTTACCCTTAGTACTACTTATGAAACTACATCTTGGAAGGTACACTTTCTACGATGATGCTTTACTTACAGACAGAATAGATTGTAACCATTGTCTTAAAATAATCATCCTAGGTTTAAATTGTAGATTGTTTTAAATTTTTCCATCATTCAAGGTGTAATTTAAAGATGAACAATATCAAACCTGATAGACAATTAGTATCGTTCTCTGTACTAATGATTTATGCAAGTGTGAACAGTATTTAGTTAAAACTACAGCTAAATGAAACGTGTCTAGAAATAGAATCTTCGCTGGCTAAAATTACGCTAAGCATAGTGTTCTCTGCTTACACGTTATTCGTATTCAGATTATATATAAAGAAACTACATTGTTTTAAAAATCATAGCATAAGTTACATTTTTTTTATTTGTATTAAAGGTAATCCGTCAGGAAGGATACCAGTTAAAATTACTATCAGAAACATTGATATTATTTTTAAATTTTATTTCTTAACTAATATTTTGACTCAGAGCAGCTTACTGCGCATAAATATTTTAATGCGCGTAAGCTACATAACTACTGTTACTTACTTGACAAAAAAAAATAGTAACTTTTATTAGCCCGATTCGGGATTCGAACCCAGAACCTCCGTATACTCATCGGTGTAAGCTAGCCAACAGGCCAACAAGACAGATCATTAATATTACATTAGGAATAACTAGTAGTAAATATTTCCATTGATTATAGGTTATTTTCTTGCTTATAAACTACAATAATTATTATTAATAATAATAAAGCTCTACTTTCATTGCGCGTACGCAAAAAATATATATATAATAATAAACACTACAAAGGCTGCCCAATCAAAGGATAAAATACAAACTTTTGTATTCTAAAAAGTAGGAGAACTTCAGTATTTTGGATTTAATGTCATGATAAGATTCAGAATTCTGTGTTTGCTAAAATGCTTCCTTTCAGTATTCGGTAGCCAGCATGCTAACACTATATTCATATAATTCAAATGAGCATTTGGTGAGATTTAAGAAGTCATTTCTGTAGTATTTTAGTGATTAAATTTCAATTGTACATATTATATTTCAATTAAAATTGAAAAGATTCTGTTTATTTAGTGTAAAGAAAGTCATTATTATGGTACTATACAAAATGTTGCTATCTCCCTTTCTTCTCTCTCAGATGTTCAATCAGTTTAGATATTGTGTAACAAACAACAAGAATATATAATACCAATAATTGTATTAGGATAACAGATTAATTTGCAATTTTACAACAGAATTAGCTGAAAGTTTTCATAGCATTATTATCATGTTTCATTTATTTTTTTCAAGGTGGGATTGCTAAGCATGTCCCGTGATTTGGACACATCGACGGATTATAATATAACCTTTTTTAACATTTGAATTGAAAATTCAATCAAACATCCTTAACAATTGGAACATCTTTGGAAATATTCAAAACACATTTGTCAAAGTGACTTCTACGTAAACAAAATGCCTCAACAATTTTTCACGCATTTTATAACAACTGCATAGAACAAGTTAAACATCACTGGATGTATAAGACAAAATACATAAACATAATTTAAAACTACTAAATATCAGACATAATTAAATTTTGCAGGCTTTATAAACATTAAAGCTATTTCATACTAATACAAAACAGTGTAATTAGTATGTTTAGTAGAATGAATCATCATCGTTTGGAATTAGTAGAATTAATCAGAAATCTACATGACATGCTCGGTGGGCTGGATTTTGAATTATCCAATCAAATGTTACTAAATTATCTACCAAAATCCCTCTCATTACACACTACAATAACTAATATTTCATCAATTTTACACAATGAATCGAGTGATAAATGATATAATGAACCATAGTAATACTTAATAGTAGTTACAACAATTAAATCAATGGAAGCTAATCATATCAAAAGTTGATCATAAAAGTTAAACTTCGTAGTGATTGAAGAAAGTGTATCATATCTGTTGATTGGAATTGAACTTTCGATTTTTTTTCGTAATACAAATCGTAGGCGAGAACCCCGCAAGAGTAAGCTAGTATCACACTATAGGTTATTTTTGAAATTCTTACAAAAAGTACCGTGATCAAACATTAAAGCCGAGTGAATAACGATTTTTATTTAATTCCGAAAGCGAAAGCTTGTACCAAAATCGCGCTCACAGGAATTGTTAAAGACAAAACATAACTAATTGTTTTGGAATTGGCCACAACATTTATTTAACAAACATTGGTTTCGAGTATTGAGTTTGTGTGACCATTACATTTTCTTTACCTATAAATATTATTAAAAAAAAAAGGTCAAGAGCTTGCTGCAACTTTTGAAATGATTTTTATACATGTATTCTAAGTATACATTAATAGTAAAAATATTAGCGGCTGTCAGCTCGATACATTCGACTACTACCGTTCTGTATGGGCCAGCTCACATCAACAAATGCACTTACCAGCCTTGATCATATTCATTTTCTTGTCTGCAACGTTCTTGCTCATCTTCTTTTTCCTTCTTACGCCTTGTCGCGTTATCTCGTATTTGTTGTTGTAGATCAGCAAAATATTGTTCATTTTTTTCTTTCTTTTTGCGTTCTTTCTCTCTCTCTATCTCATCTTCCTCCGCCATCTTTGAGTCTGCCTGCAGTTGAAAACATAGTTGGAGAAATCTAGTAATCCGTAAATCTATTAATACATACTATAAAACAAAGTCGCTTTTTCTGAATCTTCACTATCTTTTAGACCACTTAACATATGTTGATGAGGTTCTAACTAATACAAGTTCTAAATATTTTGTACAAAATGGCTGAACTGTGACGATTTTATACATCAAATCAAATCTTGAAAATTGTACGTCTTTTAAAGGCCTACAATAGCAAGGTGTCAATCTTATAAGGTACACTAACAATTTTGATCTATAACAAATTAGTAAGAACCTATAAAGATTGAGTATTTAATATATCATTGAAATTAATTTACATTATAACATTTGAATGGATATTATATATTTTAGAAGATAAAAATTGTTGCTGTGCATCGGATGGCTGTCACTAGAAAATTTTAACCTTGAGAATTAAAATTAACCCAAAATCTATAAGCGCTGGAAAGTATAACTACGGTTTTTTTTTCTCCCTGAATTTGTATGTCTGTGTGTTTATTGTGGTACTCTCTGTTTTGTGGTACATTTACAAATAAATGAATAATATTCTAATAATTTCTTGTTAAGCACACTTCAAATTTTCTTTATTTTAATGTAATGCACTCAGCCCGGGTGTAATCTATTAGTACTATATGTAACTGAGATGGCGAGACCCAGTCCACTAGCAAAAGCATTACCAAGTGTGGTTGGTCAGCAGCCAGCCAGTTTCACAAATGCGTTTTTCATGTAGTTCTATAAAACGCCCAATAAATAGTACAAGGTCAAGCGAATGATGATCATGACAATGATAACTTACACTCCTTTTAAAATCGGCTTCCCTCACTTTCTCTGCTTGTGCACTATCCTTTTTGTCTTGCATCTGTGACAGTAGACCTTCTTTGATCTCAGTTTTAGCGCGTTCATAGTTCTCTCGATCTAAAATATCACCTTGAATGCTTCTCTCCAAAGACTCTTGTTCCTGGTGAAGAGTTATAACATCCTCACGTTCTTGACGAGCCGCCTGAAAATTTAAGATTGTATATTTAATTCTATAATATAAAAATCAAAGTAAAAGTTGTAATGTAACAAAAGGTGGGACCAGATAACTATCTTGTAGTATTATTATTATTATTGGTCTTATCACTATATTTGTTGTCTACCTTTCTATTGTAATAGAAAAGTAGACAACCATAAGGACCAGCAAATTGAAATCACCACCATTCATAGGTAACTTCCATTGTATATTTCCACAAGAACAGATATGCAAAATCTCTGTAGAAGACTGATTAGTAGAATCGTTTCCTGTTTCACAGTGCCTCATTCATTTTCAAACCAGTATTTGGCAGTCCCTTAATGTTGATGAATGGACGACACCTAGCCTATAAAACTTGCTAAACTTTATATATATTGTCTCACGATTATATATTTATATTTACCACATTAGCCAACATCTTAGTTGCCATCTTATCTTCTGATTCATTCCTTAAATGTACTTTCCGCTCCCTTTCTATATCCCTGTAAAGAACAATTATTATTTTTTTAAATGAAATTTCTATTCGTATGTTACACTCCACTCGTGAAAGTGAGCTAAAAAAAATAACCAAAGCACAAACAGCATTTTTGCTAGTATGTGTGGCTTTTTTTATGTGATAGGTGGTAAACCAGCAGGAGGCTCACCTGATGGAAAGTGACTACCACCACCCATGGACATCTGCAACACCTTGCAGGTGCATTGCTGGCCTTTAAGGAAGGCGTACGCTCTTTTCTTGAAAGTTCCCAAGTCGTATTGATTTGGAAAAACCGCCGGCGAAAGCTGGTTCCACAGAGTGGTTGTGCGAGACAGAAAATGTCTTAAAAATCGTGCTGTTGTGGTTTTTCGGAAATCTAGGTGGTACAGGTGGAACTTGGAATTTCGACGAGATGTCCGAAGGTGAAATTCAGCAACCGGGATTAATTCAAAAAATTCCACGGAACATTCCCCGTTAAAAATTTTGTAGAAGATGCAGTGATCCAACATCTCTATGCAAAGCCAAAGGACCAAGCAGATCGGAAAGGGCTTGATCGTCGATAATTCGAGCTGCTCTACGTTGGATACGGTCAAATGGAAGGAGCTAGTACTGGGGAGCACCCGCCCAGAGATGAGAGCAGTACTCCATGTGAGGCCGAATTTGCGCCTTGTATAACCGATGGGCCGACGTGAAATACTGTCTCGACTTGCTGAGCACACTGAGATTTTTTGATGCCAATTTGGCTTTGCCTTCCAATTGACCGCGGAACTGAACGAGGCTGGGAATATCGGGTGGCGGCTATCGGAATGTTCTCAAATCGTGGAGACACGACAAATGGTGTTTTTTTTAGCGGTTAACGCGCAAACTTGCGTCTTTTTGGGGTTGAAATGGACTAGGTTTAGCCGGCCTCAGTTGGAGACTTTGTTCAACGAGGACTCGATTTCAGACACGAGTTTGTTCCGATTTTCGTCGACGTTTTATCGTGACAGAACGCAGCCTTGTGGAACACCAGCATTGACAAATTTTAAGTCAGAGCATGCACCGTCGACAACGACCTTGATGCTCCGACCTGCCAAAGAGCTTGCATAATTTCCCGGGAAGCTTCGAAAGAAGCGCTTTGTCACACGTGATCGAAAGCCTTCGCTATTTCCAAACTGGTTGCTAATGCCTCCACCTTGCTCTCAACTGCTTCCGCCCATCTATGAGTAAGGTAAACTAGAAGATCACCGGCTGAGCGACCCCAACGGAAACCGTACCGGCAGTCGCTAATCAGCTGGTACTCTAGATACCGCAGGAGCTGGCAGTTTATAATGGACTCCATTACCTTGGAGAATAAGGAAGTAATGGCTATAGGCCTATAATTGGACGGGTCTGAGCGGTTGCACTTTTTAGGGATCGGATGCACCAAAGCTGTCTTCCAGGAAATCGGGGCGACGCCTAATGCGTCGGATTGCCGGAAAGGATGCGTTAAGACCGGAGCCAACTCGGGAGCACGATTGGCCCTCCAATGGCATCGGGTCCACTCGACTTATGAATGTCCAAGGAAGGGAGTGCTTTACGAACTGCACTTTGCCGAAATTTGATGACTAACCGTTGATTGACTGACCGTTGAATGACTCAACGTCCCTGTGCAGAGATGGAAAGGAAGGCTGACAGAAATTCCCTAAGACAGCCTAAGCGAGAGACCAGACCGCACGTGTTCCTGAAGGGAGGCGCACCAGTCTCTCGCCAATTCTGCCAATGTACTCCGTCTTCGCCTGAGCAATCACGTTTTTGAATGACCTAGAGGCAGAGTTATATTCCTTTATTAGTGCGCAGATGTTTACATCACGAGACGCCGATGCGTTAGCCCAGTCTTGGTAACGTTCCCATTTTTGACGTGAGGTCTTTTTGCAGAAACGACCAAACCAGGGGCTTGCCACCAATGGGCAACGCAGAATATAGAATGAACAGTTCCATACCCTGAAGCACCACATCGGCAACAGAGTCAGCAACCACGCTCGGATCATCCGATGAGAAACAAACTTGCTCCCATGGGTAAGATGTAAAGAAGGACCGCATCCCATCCCAATCTGCTGACATGTAGTGCCACACGCGGCGGCAGCCCACGAAACGAGGTCGTGAGTACCGCACAAGCAGCAATGTGCTCCGAACAAAACAGTGGTCCGTCGAGCCTAGAGGGGGATCGACGATAAACTGATAGCTATCCGGATGGGAAGTCAGCAGAAGGTCCAACGGGGAAGGTGTATGATCCTTCACGTCCGGTATTCGCGTTGGCGAGGTGACCAGTTGTGTCAAATCATGTACTAAAGCGAAGTCGAGAACAGATCTACCCACATGATTGGTAGTGCGTGGTCCGCCATTCGACATGGTGGGCATTAAAATCGCCAAGAATTACGATATCTGCGGATTGGATCTGCTGCAGCACGGAATCTGTAGCCATTTGGACGTGCTCAACCAGTCGGTCAGGTTCGGCATTACCGCTATGGGCCTATAAAGGCACGCGTCGATTCGCGGAATTTCGTCGCAGTCTACACGCAGCCATATAAACGATAGGTCCTGCCCTTCAAGGCTGCCGAGGTGTCGAGAGCAGATATCATCTCTGATGTAAACGCACAACCCAGCTCGTGGTACAAAGGAATGTTCCAATTTATACCCGAGGTAAGAAAGAAAAGTCGTGTCGGCAGGAGAGGATATCTGGGTCTCGGTAAGGAAAAGCAAGGCCGACTTCGCCGTCTCAATTTTAAAGTGAACGGCGTTCAAGTTGGAGTTGAGTCCCCTTATGTTGCAAAAGTGCACAGTGAGGGTTCACTGTGGACTTCTGCAACATAAGGGTAACAAACATAGGTAGGGGTTGCCTTATGATGCCTGATCTGCTTGCCCCGAACAGTGGCGAGCGCAAAATTAACCGCCAAATTCGGAGGGCAGCCAGGGCGTCCCTGCTCAGGTTGTGTACATCCTGTGCATGTATGCCCAGAGACCTACCTATGTTTACAAAAATATTTGTAGATGTATAGGTATTTTAATGCAGTATTGAGGTAATGTATATTTACTTTTGTCATAATTATTTGTATTGTGTATATTTACTTATTGATGTTATCAACACTTATTATAGGCTTTTATTATTGTATTAATGGAACCATATATTCTCTGCTGAACCAGAAGTGGATGTCTTATGGTATTATATTTACCTTAGAAATATTTGTTGAAAGTAAATAAATATTACAATATGCATAACATATAAATTTATATTTAAAGTAAATGAACATCATGAACTTATGAACAAAGTACATTGATGAAGGTAATTAAGTCTATTACATCAATGTTACCTAACCTAACCTGCAATGATTTTAGATGAAACTGTATAAAATTTCCTAAAATGCATATAAATTGATATATCTTGGTTCAAAAGAAATAATTGCATTGTAACAAACATATAAATTACATTAAAAGTATGTAAGTAGCTCTATATGAAATGGTTGTATTGGAACATTTGTTTTCAATAATTTGGAACATTGTGAGTTCAATAATTAAACTAAGTCGATAAGTTTACCTTTCCTTACGAAGCCATTGTTACAACCTCTATTAGATAACTTGTGTTTGAAAACAAGATGCACAAAGTATATAAAAATTTCTTGTTCAATGAGATGCAACATCAGAATAAATTGAAGTGTATCTTACCTGGCCAAGCTACGATCTTCAGCAAATTGTACTTGCTCTTCTATCTTCCTGTCTTCTATCACATTAAACTCTTTCTGTTTTTCCTTCCAATCTACTCTCGCCTTCTGGGAGGCATACATTTCACCCCGCATAATATCAGTCTGTTCATGTTTGTGACAAAGCTCTCTAAAAATAAGATAAACATCCACATTATAGTTGTTGTGTTGTGTCTACAGGGAAAACAATAACAATGCAACATCCTTACATTGAATTACATTGAATGTAAATTGAAATAAATAACTAATTTTTATTTTAAAACAAAGGTTATATTTGAATTTCAGATATGCATAATATTGGAATATATAATTATATTCCAAGAATAGTTAGTTTTAAGATTTCATGGTTTCACCTTATTATATAATATGGCCAAAACATGTTTTGGTACTCATTCCCAATATGTTGTTTAATTAATATTTGAAAACTAGGTCTGTAGTTTATATTTATAGGTATCCGATCTAAGAATGATCGCTTTTTAAAGTACCCCCAGGTTAAATATGTGATAAAGATAAAAAATACATTTAAATGTGTTAAGGCTTTTAAAAGTCGGTAACCAGAGTAGGAACAATCCACTGGTCACTTATTTTACTGCCAAAAAGCAAACATTAGTATTGTAATGCTTTTTTCGAGTTTGAAGAAGGCTTGGGTGATATCCCATTTTTGTGACATCGGTTATGTAACAAATTTGGATTAAATATTGGTATTGACATCCAATTTCCTATGTCACCCTGTCTTTGTTTAACTTTACATAGTATGATATATGAGATAGAGATGAAACAAATGTGATATCAAAATCAGTTTAACATTCACTTCATCTCTTTCTCACATATGGGTTACTGTAAAGTTTAAGAGATAGGGCGAATATTTCATGAATTTAATATTATCGTACTTTGAATGCTTTGACTTACCAGAACAATTCATAGTGTTTTAGAGGCGGTGAAAACAGTTACTCATCAATATCAAATCAATGACATCTGATATTTTGATGACATTCGATTTTAGATGTTTCAATTTATCGAACACAAGCCTAGTTTAAAGGGCGAGTGAGCCAGTGTGACTCTTTGTAAAAGGGACAATATATTATCGAATGGTTAATATTTCATAACACTAGAAAGACGGCAAAATACTCTTACCAAGAAAGACGGTTTGGGGTCAAATGACCCCACGTCATAATAACAATGTATTTAATATGTGCAATGAGCATTTGATTGCAAATATGTTTGTGATCTTTAGAAAAGGCGGGATTATCATTCAAACATTAATTTGATGCGTAATAATATAGTTTTTAATAACTAGAACTTTTATATTAATTTATTTACAATTTTGACAAAGATATATTTTTGATTGATTGCATTGTCCACAAAAATGGTTTTTTGCAAATATCACACATTTTATTGGATTTATTCTTACAATTAGAAGTAGAACAGTGGCGTCTTTTTCTAGTAGCTACGGCTGACTGCCTCGGTATAGCTGGTTGTATTGAACCAATGGTAGAAGAATCCTCCGACATATTGCTGAGTTCTTAAGCTACCTGGAGTATAAAATCTCTTCTACGCACTTTGTTGTTTATCAGTTCTTGATATAAAATCCATGCATTTATAACAGCAAGGTCTAATATATTATAAAAAAACTCCTGACAACAACATACTGTTATCATACGCATTATCCGTTGCTTGCATTTCGCGAATCCCACGCACTTGCCTCCTTCGTCCTCTTCTCCTAAATTATCGTTGACATTGTAGTCACTGAAAAGACAACGAAAAATATTTAAATATAATTGTATAATATATCAAATCATCTATGTTGGTAATTCTAGTAATCGATAGGTGCAAATATTCTTATGGAATAAGTAAAGAAAAAAGATAATAATTACCAAGTGGCATGTTGCCATTTGAGTCGTCACTGCTTGAAGAACTTGTTTCGGATGGAATTATCTCTTCTTCTGAATCACATTTACTTTCCACATCTTCACCCTCACCGTCTGACTGATCCTTAGGCAATGATTGTAACGATAATAATATTTGATGGTCACTCAGCCTAGACATTGTAAAATAACTAAATAACACTTTTTTTACCATTTTTTTACTTTATGTTATTTTACCCTTTTTTAACATTTGCTCCATGAAAGTAACGTAAGTAGTCTGTTGGTATGATTCTATACAATTAGTTTAGTCAATTAGTAATTCACATGTAACATCCACAACTATAAAAGAATAATGTAAATATTATGACCTACCTTCAAATGGATACTGTATATCCTTAATAAATGCCGCTTGGGTCAAATGACCCGGCGTTAAATATTATGTTTATTTAATTCAGGATAATAATATAACAATAACATCAACAGAACATTGAAATATAAACTATTTCATTTAAAAGTAACGGGAGAACGTAGCACCAAAACTAATAGTTTCAAAATTATCGAACGATAATCTTCAAAATGGGTCAAAAGACCCCTGCCCGTCTTTCTAGTGTTAAAGCGCCAATGTTAATGGGTGGGTGGGTGACTTAGCATCAGTTGGCCCTATTTCCCATTCGCTTATTTTACATACTAAAATTACCTCTGATCCTCATCAGCGATCGCTTGCATCACATCATCGTTCATCCTTTTTTCAATAAGTGACTCTTCGTAATGACACTGCTTTTGACGCTGCTTATTCACAAGTTGGTTTTGTAAATCCGAACAGTATTGACTTTCTTTTTCCATTTTTAATTTATCTTCCCTGTCTTTTGCGTGTTTGTCGTTATATAACGAATTAAGAAGTACTGTATTACTCCGATTTTCTTCAGCCTACAAATCAATAATTGAAAAATTGTAACTACAAAACAAGTAACGGTCGTTACTTGTCAATTTTGTTTGTCATTGAGGCACACAGTATATTACCAAACATACACCGACTAGGGTTGGTAATGGCGTTTTCCGAGTTCGGCGATCGATAAAATTAACTATCGTTAATAATTTTTTTACCTCAAGATCAAATTCCTCTCGTGAGTTAACAAAATCGAATATTTTTTTTCCACAAATTAAAGGACTATCGTTTATCACATAAAAATGTAATATATTCAACTCCTTCAGATATAATCATGTACCTACGAGTTATACGATGTTAACATGACTTGGAAAAACGCCATAGTCATAGATGAGAAGTACAGGGCTGCCAGTAAGAGCTAACTTATTTTATACCGTTGAATAACTGAAATTAAACAGAATTAAATCCTCCCATACATACGATAATCCTATCAACAAAATAAAACTTTTAAGAAATAATTAGTGATTAATAAATTATCAATTTTTCGTCACTGACTTTTATATAAATGTAATAAAGTTGATAACATTTTGGACGATTGTTAAAAGTTTTAAGCGATCAATCTAGCAACTCGATCAAAAGTTTACCTATTTTTTTTATAATTATTATAAAATCTGGTTGTATAATTGTATTAAACATCACCTACTCTACTCCTTAGTCATATTTTTACATTACCTAATACTTAAAAAAATATGTCATGTATTCGCCTATATCATAATTATTTTCCTTCTTTCTTTTACTGTATAAGTTTTATTTATCCATGGTGTAAGTATCTTTTTTTTTTGTTTTGTCAATCGATCAAATATCTAAATAATAATCGATTAATTTTATCGATTTTAACATTATATTAACTAGAGTTTGTTGAAAATGTAGAATACTACATATAAGACAATTTAAAAAATCTTTAACAATCTTATTAAAAATTAAAAACGAGTATATAATGATAAGCTCATCATAAATTCAATTGCCTATAACCAAGCTCATACATATATTCATAGTTATTAAATATTAGGTATAAGATACGACGATCAAAAAATAAGGACTACAAAGAGTTCTTAATTAATTCATCTTTATTAATAACACAAAAATTCACTTAGATTTTACTTTCAAAGTTTTGATAAAAACTTCGACGACATTCAAAACACTAATTATTAAATGTCAAAGTATACCATAGATTTTTCATTACCTATACCAACTAAATTATTTTAGTTCTGAAACTTGTTTATATCGTGAGCTACCAAGTACCGATCAATTAGCGATATTAATAAATATTAGCATCATCTATGGATGATAGAATATTAATTATATTATTTTTTCATAAATTGACACTAATTGTAATCAAGATAATTAAAACTTTTTCTACTTTTATGATTATTGGACATAATTCGGCGCCTAATTTCACGGTGATGCCAATTAGTCATCTTGATCAACCGGCATTTTATCATAAACTTATACAGGGTTATTGGTAATTCGACGTATTTCCGTTAGGAGGTGATAGGGGTGATTATTTGCGATAATTTTAACCCCCACATGCATACTGCAAAAGTGAACTATTTTTGAATTATCACGTTTTTTAGAGTTTTTCAAAATAAGTCAAAAATGCAACTTCAAAAATTTATTTTAAAAAAAAGTATCAATTAAAATCTATTTTTTTTTTCTGATTTATAAAAACGATTAAACACTGGTTATTTGTCAATATTAAAAAAAAAAATTTCGGTCCAAATTTAAAAATGCGAGACGGACATAAGGTATTGTTTAATTTTAAGAATATGTATCTTTTGTTGGAGACTCGTGAATTAAATAAATAAATAAAAACATTATTTTTCTGAGAGCAAATTGGAGGACTAAAGAGTGAAGCTTCTCAATAGTAAACTTGAAATTATATTATTTTTTATTATTCATACATTTACTTACTTTTTTAATATAATTAAATAGATGGCTTAGAAACTTCCTTACCTTTTCCTGCAACCTCCTATACTCATTATGTAGTATTTGTTGCTGCAAGTCCCTGCGCACATAACCCGCTTGTAATTTTTTTACCAATTCTCGCAGGCTTGGATCTCTTTCTCTGAGGTAGTGCCGCCTGAGAAGTTCACAGGCCTCTTCCCGTCTCGCTTTAGCGATTTCTATTCCTAGATCTATTTCCTTTTTAGCTCGAGCATCAACAATAGCTGCATGATCTGTTCTCTTTTAAAATGATTATGAGTAAAACTTTGATAAAGTTAATTTTAGGTACACAAAAATTGAAGAAATTGGTTTCAAAACCTAAAAAAAACCAAAGTTACCTCTTGAAAGTCCTTTTCCATTTCAGCTTCCTTCTGTATTAATGCAAGACTCCGGCCCATTCCGCCATCTGACATTCGACTGTTGAGCCATTGAATATCCAAGGCCCTTTGGTATGTTTCCAGTTCCTTACGACGTGCCTCTGCGACGGCATTTCGTTGGAGCTCGGTTTTAGCCTCCTAATAAATGTAATTTTAAATTTATCAATTTAGATTAGTTCTTATTGAATGGAAATAATTTTAAAACATACCATCAATTAAAATATTAATAAAGATGCTGCAATTTAAAAGTTAATGGGATCTGTTTTTCAGTACAATTATTATAAAACTGAACTTTATACTGAAATTCTTAAAAAATATATATAAACAAAACACAATCAATATCAACAATTTGAATTGTAACGTCAATGTTCAGAATTTAAAGTTTATTTTTAATCTTTTGTTTCACTTTTTCCTCTAAAAGAGAATGGCAAAGATGTAGCAGAATACAGCCAACCATACTAACAGTAAGTTACAAGTTCTGTTCGATCGTGTTGGAATTTTACAAACTTATTTTAAGCAGTTTCTCTATTATAATTTTATGAAAATACAATAAAGCTTTATAAATATTAAAATCAATATTTCGATTAACATTAAATAAAAAGTAATACGCCATCTATTGTCGGTATTTGTAATTCTGTTTTTGACATCAACTCGATCTGCCTTCGACTGCTAGCGGCTAGACTAAAAACTCACGTCATGCCAGTATAGTCTTACGGCACTTGGATTTTGACGTGTGACAGCAAATTGCAACCGCACAGTTGCAGTTTGATAGTGTTTCGAAAATAAAGACAGTCGGTAATGAAATAGTGATAAAAATGGCAGAGAGTAAAGGTGCGTTAATCGCGAAATCAGTGCAAAAACATGCTGGACGTGCAAAGGAGAAGGTATTTATGTCTTTATATATTTGAAAGTTCTGTGATCTCTATCAAGATATTTGTGCTCAAATCTAGGCGCAAGTGCTGTGAAAGTGGGTTTTATAAAGGGAACATCGTTGGTCCGAGCAGGCTCCGTATCTTAGTGTCATGTTGGTTTGTGGTTTCAAAGTATTCTAAGTACACCTGTTGCTTATAAATTGTACAGTTCAATAATCATTTTCCGAGAGCGTATTCTTGTTTACCCACACAGCTGACTCGTGACTGTCTAGTGTACGTGAATGTCGTGCTTAGCTTCATCTTATCTATTCCAGGGTAATCTTCGTGTCTATTAATAGGTTTCAATTGGTTGAGATAATTTTGGACTGAAGAAATCATAAAATTAAAGCCTTAAAGAATGTATAATATCCAGTAATTACGTAGGGATTAAAGTTGTTTGACAATATGTGTTACTTATGTTAGGCAATGAGCGGATCTGGGGAAGTGTGCCCAATTTTATAAATAACACTCTTGGTAGCAACAGTTGACTGTTCGGAGACAGTCTGCTGTCCGTGCAATCATTATTTCGTGTTTCTATTTTTGTTCAACATGTCTACACTCAAGCATATAATTATGTTTGCTTGATTTTTTTTTTAATTTCGTATTTGATTTATTTTTTGTTTTTACAAAAAAAATAAAGGTGTGCAATAATAGTAAATGGATACATATTGAGTAGGATATTGACCTAATTTGGCAATCAGCCCGGTATGACTGACATTTTTATATTATATTAATAAGAATATCATTAAATTACATTGTTTAAAATAAGGCTTAATGATTACAAAAACTCTTTGAAGTTTAGTTTCAATTGAATAAAATAAGCTAGCTTAGTTATTACTGTAAATAAATAATTTATATATTTAGTACTAAATAATTTTATTGCATATATAAAATTGTGATAAATTAAAATGAAAAAATATTTTGAAAATATATGTTATAATATTCTAAATAATCCAATATTTATACGTCCTGGGTACTACTTACTACAGGTGGGTAAATGGGTTATTAAGTTGGTATATCCAGCTACAGTATTGCAACATGCATTCAACAAAGAGAAAATCAAGAAAATATATTTCAGAACAATAGACAATCATTTGTTATAAATGATCCTTTTTATCCACATTTATATGAAGTAAGTAAATTAGATTGATTAAAAAAAAAAATTTGTCATAAGAGAGCCACCTAAACACAATAACAATTAGTTCAGTGTAATTCAGGTAATTTAACTGGAGTAGGTGATAAGTTCTCTGCCTTTCAAAATCAATTGAAATTCAAAGACTAAATAAAAAAAAAAAACATAATATGGCAATTTGTTTTCTCTTATTGACATAAATTTTGTCACATATATAGTGTGAAGTAAAATATTTTCTTGTGTTTTTAAGTAATAATATTTGACAAAATCATTACGCATAATTCTAATTTTAAAAAATCGTAAACATTTTTTTTTTTTGCTATTTAAAATTATATGACTACAGCTTTATCAGTTAAATTAAATTATTCTTGCTAGTTTACATTGATCTCAATTTATTTTCGATAAAGAATATATCTTGATGTTGCACTATATAATTATAAAATTTGCAATTATAGCTTGAAAACGGTATATATGAAAGCCGTTATACGAAAAAAAAACTCTACGTTAAGCGAGACATCACTACGCGTCATTTTAATAGGAAATCGTTTTTAAACATCTAACTTCTTATGCAAGAAATCGAAGTCATTAATGTGATAAAATTGTAGATAGGTAATAATCACGTGTAAAAAAATGTTTTAACAATTTTTAATTTTAATAAAATATATATACGAATGTTGAATATTATGTAGTGTGAACAAGATGACGGCGATACAAATTATACAGTATATTACAAATATAATCATGATCTCATCATACAATATTAATCATAAAGCCATAATCCAGTATTGAAATAAATGTCCACTAATAAGTTTTTTTTTTATATGAAGAATTTAGTACTACAAATAGATATACCACACGCAGCTCAGCAGACGTGACAGAAGTTATTGCGATTCGCAGAACTTCGTAGTTAAGAAGTTATTAATATTGCTCTTCTATCTTTCGTGTTGGTCCTGCCTTAAAACAAATTCCATCGTACTGTAAGAGTGCATTTTTATTTACGCAAATACATAATAATTGTGCATTACATCTCCCGCGTAGTCGACTTTAACTTGAAATAGGCAGTTGTAACCAATGTTCCAACAGGTTATCATTTAGTTAATCAATTAAAATTCAAACTTCGAATTCGAATAAGAATTCATTCGAATCACCTTTATTTTTTGCAATCAAGCTTTAAAGAGTAATATCTCTTACTATTATATCTAAAATTCGTGTATTACCTACATTTAATATTCGAATCTAAAAATTATACTCTTTAGCCATATAGATACAATCAAACCATGTGTTGTCAACCTTGATTATTTAATACGATATTTATGTAGTGTCTGTTACACCAGACATGGATTACCACGTACTACATGGTTATCATAACAGTAATGTAATATGCGCTTAAATACATAGTACTGCCTAGAATGTAAGTACCTACACTCGCTTCGAATAATATAATTTGTTTCTTGTAGCTTCAAAATGTATACTAACTTTTTATAAAAATTTATATCATGAAAATTATTATTAAAATATAAATATCATAGTAAAATGTCAATGCATGATATATGTAATGGAATACAACTATTATGGTGTTCGAACCGATTGTAAAATTTATGTTAAAAATATTAATAATAACTTATATTATATCTTGTTAGGTTAGTCACGATAAAAAGTGTTTAATAATACAAATAAAAGTGGGTAGTGAATTGATGTAATGTATCATAAAGAAAGGTTTGGTGGGTATATTCGTAGATCATACAATAGTTTACTAATAGTAATAATACTTTGACGGTGATACAAAGTGTTATTCATTACAGAAATAGGCTTTCAACATTAAACGCAGTTTATAAGTAAAACGATAAAATTGACTCACCTGATATAAATTTCGTAGTTCCTTTATTAAAATATAAAGGTTCGCTTACATTGTAATCGTTGTAAAATGTTTGTATGTAAATAACTGTTAAATCGTTGTTCTGCAAGTCCCTTTGTAGAGACGCAGAAAATTGGCAACTTTTGTGTGGTCATCACGTTCTGTAATTAATTACCTTACATTGTGAATAAAAAATGTTACAATGTTGTGTAATTGACTTGTATTTCTTGTATGTTTAACTGCAAATAGATGCAAAATCTTACCTATCGCCAACAACGTATCTTAATATTGAAACGTTTATAGTATCTGGCCATTCAAGCTCATTGATCTTACGTATATAGTAAACCTCATTTGGTCAGTATGCATAAATCTCAATCTCATTTAAAATAATAATCAATTATTAGTAAAATAAAAATTAACTAAACAAAGTATCCGAATCTATAGTTACAGCATGTGAAAAACAAATTCACTCAAATGAGTTCTTTATTTACTAATAATAATTTGCGTGGAAAAACTCCGCATTAAGATCTTATCAATGTTTTTTATACAAAATATTCAGTTTTAATGTATTAATATCAACAGAAGTAAGTGGGATGCTGTTCGTGATGATTGCGTGGATTTAATATATGCAACTGTGTGACCCTATTCTTCACCTAAATTTAAATTTAAAAACGTATGAAGACACCGCCTTTTTTGAATAATGGTCGTTTAGCCAATGAAACTGACAAGCAACGATCACAACGACTGAGTTTCCTACGTACTCATTCCACTTAGAGGTTGCTTAATGAACTGCCTGAGGTCGAAAGTTCAAAAATACTTTGAGAAGTGGCAAGAAATGAAAGAAATATGTTAAATGTTGAAATGTTATATATGCATGAAAGCTTTGTATCCGCAACAGCGACAACAATGAACAGCTCGTTTTTACCCCCAGAATACGTATCGGTATTATAATAACTCACGCTGCTTTAATAGTATTAAGAAACGTTACCTCAAAATTTTCTTGCAAGATTAGAAGTTCCCCAAAAACTACTTAAACCAAGGAGAGTAACCATGGTATCTGATGCTGATCTGTAATTGCATAAACAATATATAGATGTGAAATAGCAGCAATAGCGGTTGATTTGCTGGTATTTATTGAGGAGTTCCGTTGTCTTTCTTTAAAACTTATGATCCAATCTTAACGAAATTTAAATAGAACCATGTGAAAATAAATCTTTTCCGAAAAAAAAAATTCAAATCTATCTATTTAATTATGAAGAAGTTGTGCAAGGTTTAATTAAAAAAATACTCCTCTCCAATGCGTTCAAATAGTTTCTTAATTATAGATAAATCAACTTAACAAGGAAGTGGCTACAATATCCTGTAAAAATATGATGGTCAATGCAAATCAATAATCTACAAGTAGAAGGTCTGGCTAATATCAGCCTACGAACTACACAGATTTGAAAGCAAACGTTACATTATTTATAATGCAAATCCACACCTACATATCTATGGTCATTTTTCGCTTTTGTCAAGATGACACTTTCTATGCCCCCGATGGCTACGAGAACA
Organism: Vanessa tameamea; assembly: GCF_037043105.1. Taxonomy (NCBI): domain Eukaryota; kingdom Metazoa; phylum Arthropoda; class Insecta; order Lepidoptera; family Nymphalidae; genus Vanessa; species Vanessa tameamea. The sequence goes on along the minus strand of NC_087315.1, from coordinate 2,613,661 downwards.
GACTTCCAATGTATAGACAAATACTTTGGTATGGTAATTTTGTTTGAGTTTTGTGGACAAACGTTTGTCGTTGTTTTATGGACGCTTAACCTTACGGTCTGATGACTGAAAAAATAATTATTTATATTTGTCCAGATATATACAGACACTCAAAACATAGCTCGCTAAGAATCTAGCAGTGTCTAGGAAAAGAAAGTCGAGTTCCAACTTGGAAAAATTGTCTTCTTCCGAATTTGAAATCAAATTTTGAAGTGTGGCATCATTTTGAGCTTATAGTAACGACTCATCGATATAGCTAGGTGATTTAATAATAATAACGAAAAATACATTGTACATAGTACCTACATCTCATGATTATATGTATATACATACATATATTATATATATAATATCTGGTTTGAGCTTTGGATTTGAGATTATTGAACTTCGCTCGACTAGTAATTAGTTATTAAAATGCAAACTATTTTTTTTATAATTAGTATATATAGATAATTATAAAGACGACACCTTAAAATTAATTAATTAACTAAATTCAAATATTCGTGCATGAATTATATATAAAATGAGCATTTTATATTATAACATTAGTACAATACAATTTCAGCCGCGTGATATGTACTAGCCGACTGATATTATACGAAACGCCCAAAAACATCGGTGTTGAAATTTCAGTTGGAAACGAACCATGACGTATCAAACAATATAATGCTTCTGTTATACGCTCGGATCGGTTACATGTAAAATGTGTTCTTTTTTTGAAAACTAAATTGAATTAAAACTTACTGAATAACGACAAATTTATTTGAATATGTATTAACGTAATTATTTACGTCATCGACGTTGATTCTCGGACTCGATCATCACTAGTCCGTAAAACAATGAATCAAGTCAAGAGATGCTGTAACATACGTAACGTTTCAGCGTGTTACGCGAGTTACTAATTATACGTGGCAGGTGTTCGGTAAACAATAATAATTGGCCGGTTAGCCTGACCCAATTTATGACACAGTCGTACTTGTAGTTTAAACATTTTCATGGCACCCAACTCTATGCTATTAATGTTCATTAAACATTTAACGATAACTCAAACAAAACATTACGAATTATAGATGAGTACATTAAAAGTAAACGAACCTGAGATAAAGATTCAAAAACTAAATAAAATACTTCACTTGTTTGAAATATTAAGTTTTCATTAAGCTACTTTTAAGGTTAAGTTTTTTTTATAGCATCGGTAGGCAGACGATAGCAAGTTGCCACCACTGCCTATAGACACTGGCGGGCGCCTTATGAAATTTTAATAATTTCTAACATTACCAACACGCCAACAACTTTGGGACTGAAGTGTTATCTCCCTTGTGCCTGTAATTACACTGGCTCATCTTTCAAATTGGCGGTAGAATATGATGAATGGGTTGTACCTCCCTAGACGGGCTTGAACAAAGCCCTACCACAAAGTAAAAACGTTAAGGGCATTTTCAGCATATTTATCAATGGATGTAGTTTTGCCTCAAAGTAGCGGAGTTTTCGTATAAATAATTAAATGAACAAACACCAAATGAATTGGAAGTAATATTATATAATCAACTGCAACGGATATATTGGGTCTTTGACCGATGATATCACTGCTATCAGACATTCATGTTCTGGACTAAAATGTATGAAATTGTTTTATTAAATAACAACAAAAGTCAATTCATAATATGTTTTCTAATAATAATAATAATGTACAGAAACATCATGATATTCAATTAAACAATAGGAGTTCGACCACAATTTCGTTTCAAAACAGGTTTTTGTAATTTATTAAATGATTAAGAAATAGCACGCGTTACTCGATCCGAAGATTAATTTATCGGTAAAGGTCAGAATCTAAATAAAAATAATACTCTATACTGATAGATTCTTAAAAGCACTTTTGAATTCTTATTTTACAGAATAAATATAAAACTACCAATGATTAGGTGTGTCGATTCTACCAAGAATAACTGTCAGAAATATAGTACTGATTATTTTTTGTTGATCGTATTATCTATCTATATTTGAATTTTTGATTGTGTGTCAATCACGTGAATACCACTGAACTTATCGGTGTGACTCATACCTCTGCGTTCAGTAGTTTAGTTTTTCATATCGTATAAGACTATGGGACCAATAGCTAGTTTCGGTTAAAGGATTATGAATTGAATTTTAAACGTAAATTAAGCTCAGAAATTCAGTAAGGCAATTCAGTGGTGCTTGCCTAGGTTTGAAACTGAAGTCATGGGTTAAGATGCACGCTTTCTAACCACTGGGCCATATCGGCTCTTGTTAGATATATAATAAAAGAGTAATCATAAATAATCATCATCATAGCGTGATAGAAGTGAATGATCAGAAACAAGTATTTCGAGGTTTGTGTAAGGTCCATTGTGTGGGTTATGTCCTTGTGCACCCACATTAAATACCTCTAAAACTACTATCCCACGCCCCGCCCACTTCTATTATGGAAGCACTTTCGTTAGTCACATTGCTTAATGGACTTAAATTTATGTAAAGAGAACTATCCTATTAATATTGTTATTAGTTCTGATGTTTTGTCCAAAAAAATTTTTTTAATTATTTGGATTATATTTATTATACTTCGTAATCATTCTTCTATTCTTCTTCTACTACTTCTTATCACTGTTATGTACCTTCTTGACTTCTACCACTTCATCATATAACTTATTTACCATAAATTGCACACATAACTCCCATTTTCCGAAGAAAAAGTGTTATTTTCCTCCTCTTGGAGAACTCTTATTACCTATAATTGTTGCGCACGCTGTCCTATTCTTTTCTTATGAAAGTTGTAAGGTCGGTTAAAATAAAACTCTTTCTAATGATATGTTGTAATCATACGTTTTTATCAACTCACTTGGTTTTTTTTAAATTAAATCCTTAATAAAGTCGATACCAGAAAAATCCGAAATTTACAGGATTTATTGCAATTAATTTGACTGACTTTCAGGCACGATTGGCAATTTCTAAAACTTGATCTGTAACACTGCCTAATTCTTTATAATCTGCTACCTAATATGACCTACCTCCAAAATCCAGAAATAGGATCGGGGTCTAAAACCTTATACATATATAAGACACTAGACTTGCCCAACGAGATTATCGACGTAAAATGTCCATGTCTCAATATTAGAATGATTTGCTTTTCCACATTAGGGTAGTAATTTGGGTCGCAAAATATGTAGACAATGTTATTGACACATTAAAAATAAAAGAAGATTTTTTATTATTTGTATGACTCAAATTTATGAAGATTTATTTTTTATTAAAAATAGTAAAAGATATTTTCGTTACGATCTTCGCTCTGGCGCTTGCCAATTGGTACAACGGGTGACGAAGTCAATGTGCTAATGTAATAATCGTGAATAACTAATTGAACTGTAAAGCACACGAAACGAGTTAAAAATCTATCAAGTCTTATAAGATAGGGCCTTCGAGTTATAGGTTTGGTTAGCATAATAAAAAGTATCGATTTCATATTATAGAAATGTCTCATCGACGCAAAAAAGTATAATATCAGATTTATTTATCTCGGTGCCGATATATTTCAACGGCGTTTTTAATCGAATGGCATTTGTTTATATTCGTTTCAGATATTTATTCCGACGCACCTATAATGATATTTTCAGTGGGATGCAAAAATACTCGCAAATCATCACTCAACATCTTAATTGCCGCAATAAGCGTTTTAAATAAAATTTTAATTTTCCCAAATCTCATCTTTTGTTAATGTTATATATTTAATTAGCATATTATTAACGTGGTTAAATTATTGAAACATTATCGCCATTCATTTTTTATTGCTCTAGTGGAACCAACTCTAGCATCAGCGTAATCAATTTCGTTATATACTTTTTTTATTTTTTTATTTACCTCAACTAAAAGTATCGTCATCCTCGAATTTGTAATCTAGGATGCGTTGGATCTTAAACGACTCGTGTTGTGTTTTTAAATATGTTCTTTATAATTTGTATAGATAATAAATTTTCGATACATGATGATCCATAATAAATATTTTATGTGTTTATGAACGTAACTGTTACATTAAGACCGTTTTAATTTCGTGTGAATCATACCCCACCTAGATAAACCCTTTATTTACTAATAACGTTAATTCTTGCATTATACAAAATGAAGAATTATGCAACCCTTATCAATGAAGTTATATGATTTAGTAAATATTTTTAGATAGTTTTTTATTATATTCAATAAGATTTATGAAGTTATTGTTAAAATTGAGTTTCAAAACAATACACTGACATTCGTCCTATTAATTTTAAAGACCTATAGTTTCATAAGAAATTGATTATAGTCTTTATCTATCTTAAAATATTAATTTTGATAAATAGATTTAAAAATAAATATATTTTACTTGATGCGTCGAATTAATTCATTAATAAGCTTATTATGTTCTAGAGGAAAATCTATTTCGCGATTACCTCATGTTTTATTCGTGCCTTTCTTCCTGCCACGTTACAAAAGCAATGGCAAAATATGCCTATTATTTTAAACATTCATTTAAATTTAAGTTTATACATAACTAGCCGTCGCCCGCGGCTTCGCTCACGTTTTAGCTGCTGGTCGTCAGGTGGTAGACGAAAAAAGTAGCCTATGTATACCAAATTTCATCAAATTCTATTTACTTTGGCGGTGAAAGAGCAACAGATAGACAGAGTTACATTTCCATTTATAATTAACTATATATTAGTCTACATGTAATAGAGGATTTTGAATGGAAACTAAAAAACTATCACCTTATGAACATGCATCCAATGGATAGAAAAATATATACCAAAAGAATTCGCCATATAGTATGATGAACTATTTTATTGTAAATCGCTTATAAAATAAACATAACATTAATGAGATTTTGTAGTATCTGTTTTAACAGTAACTGTACAACGCGCAGATAAAAAGTTATTTTGTTTATGGTATCCCGCGTCTGGCTGCATAAATTCCGATCGATAGCGGACGGACGTGTTTTTGCGTACAGGCACTTTCTTCTCTTACACTTTCTAGCGACTGGCCTTCACCTTAAACTCGCCTGTTTTTGAATTGCCTTGACCAAGTACTTAAATCTTTTTTTAATTTATCAACGAGATCACGAAAATTCAATATTTTGGCAATTTCTTTCGAGATATGAATCGACTAATTAGACTGTAAATTCGAAAATAAAGTTTGTAAAAATATACTTAAGGAAACGTTTTTTTTTTATCTTCATCTTGATTGACAGTTGTATATTTTTGTTCAGGTAATACTGTTTCACTTATTTTCAATCGTTTATCGTCAAAAAAGGTATGTGTTTTTTCAAATAAGTCTTATCAAGTCTTTTTAAGTGTACCTTTGGTAACTCTTCGGTGTTTGTTAAAGACTTGATTTTCAGTTCGATCTAATTGAGCATCTCCGTACATTTAACCTTGTAGCCTTTATCAGATAAGATCAACGTGACAACTCAATGATGAATCTCCGGTAGGTACAGTCTGCCATTGTGGTATATTTAGTCGTAGTTTTTATACCGGGTACTTAAAAGCTAAATTGCTGTGAGATATTTTTATCATGTCTTACTATACAAGGTCGATGTGCACCTTCAGCTTAAACGATTACGTTTCTATTTACTTATTATTTTATTACAACTTCTATTATTTCAATGCAATATTGCTTAAGAAATATGTTTGTGTTTTTTATGTTATTAAAAATTAAGTAAAATAAAGTAACAGCCTGTTACTGTCCCACTGCTGGACTTCTATTACAAGTGAAAATTTAAGCAGAAAAATAAATGATTATTATTTTATTTTATTGTAGTCTTTTTAATTTTTTAGTTCAGTTCTTTTTAGTTCAATCCTCAAAAATTATACGAAATGATAAAATCGATATTTCATATATTGTGCGTTTAACCTCAAAACTAAAATAAATAATAATTCTTATCAACTTTTCATTTAAGATAAATAAAAAGATAAATTTTAATATTTGGTAGCGTAACAAAAAGTATATACAGTAGTAGTTAATCTATTTTCACAGTTACGATTTCTTTGCTTATGTAAGATTTATATGGGTCACAGTATTTCAAATTCGACGTGAGCCATGAAACTGGAATGCATAAATAAATTAACAGAGGGAAACATATAAAACGATGTGTATATATATGTATATTTCTAATTCATCATCTGGTTTTGTACTTTGTTCAAACACCAAATATCTGCTAACATTAAAAAAATATTTCAATACTTGGCTTATCAATACTTGGATTTGCAAAAGAAACGCTTTATGTATAACAATTGTTAATTAATCATCTTCAAATCTTGGACGTAGTTAGACGAAAAATTCACGGAATCCTCATCGATAACACTATCGGCTTCGAATCGTTGTTTCACTTACGGCATATTGTTTCAATTTTTGTGCTGTTATCGGGACGAATATTTGTTAACACACGTGTACTATGATAATGTTATATTGCCAAGCTTAACGTAAATCTGATAGGATTATTTAAACTATATGTCGTGTAATGTTCAGTAAAGAAATTGCGGTTGATGATCGTTCTCTGATTTTCGCTTTTGTAGTGCTATGGTTGGATCGTACTTTTGATATATATTTTTTGTGTGTTTTAGTTTCATCTTACCCTGATAACTGTTCGATTTTTTTTTTCTTCAATTTCACACGAAGTGGAAAGATTATAAATATTTTGTTAATATATGCTTAAAAAAATTCTTAAAACTTGATTCCAAAGGATTCACATGATAAAACTGTATAACTTTTATGGTAAATTTAAATTATTTAAACGAAACCGGTACTGTGACCACGGCTAAGTTTGGAATAGGTCCAAAAGCACTTAAATTAGTCAGGCCGTAGGGTGAACGGCCAGACCCACGCAAAATATTAAATCACTGACTATCACTATATATGGATGACCAAGAACAGACTTATTTGAAAGTAATAATTAGATTTTTGAGGAAATCACTCAAGGTTTTTTTTATAGATAGATTTTTATACATAATATCTTATTACCCAACAACAAAAACAAAACCCATCTCGACTCAAACAGGCGGCTGTCCTAAAGTCTATCAAATCTTTTTTCTTATAGGATTAGAGGACACTTGACTGATAAAAAATGTTATTCACTAAAAATTGGCTAAATTAGTGCCCTAAACCTTTACTCTGATGAAATTTTATATTATAAATAATTTCAATATTAGGCAAGAAATCGTCACGTGAAAAGCACGATGCAACATCAGTCGCCGCAAATATGAAACTAGGTGTAAAATGAGTTAGCCTTCCTAATAGAATTAGCACATGTAACACGAAACGTTGGCGAAAATGTTCACTATCATGCAGTTTCGTGTTAATAGTATTATGAAACTATGAAATTGCCGTTTAAAAATTTCATGGTTATCGACACGTAATATTGCGTAAGGTAAAAGTGGAGTAAGTGATATAAATTAATGTAGTTTTAGTTTTCTAATTAATATATTTGAAGCTCGTGTTAAAAATATTATTATTATGTATTTTGACGGTTATTCTAGGTAAAATAGGCGCTTGTATATATTTTTTAAGATCGTAGGTTTCGGAGCTATATTTGAATTGGTTATTGTGATTAATTTAAAGACTATAAACCAATGAAATTCTACTTCTTCGTAATTTAGAGTTGAAGCCTTTTTTGTGTATTTACTATTACTATGCCCGTTATACGCTTCACTGAGAAGAATAACTAAATAATTGTAATAAGGAGTTCTGAGTAATAATAAGTTGTAGCTAGTTTTCTTTTGGGAGTTGATTTATTAGTTTTAATTTATTATTAGTCTATAAGATTTCAAAATTAATCTTTATCATTATAAATTTTAACATTAGTTTTTTTTGGTCGTCGTTAGAATTATTTCATTGAAATAGAATATATTGGCAGTTTAGTTAGTTACGTTTAAAAATAAAATCACGGTATGTCTTCCGTTCGGGGCGGAATGATGTCATTTATCTAAACTTTTATTTATCATTCTCGTATCCTGTTGATTGAAAAAATTTTGAAAACTAAACAGACCTTCAGAATAATATTTACGAAATCCTCTAAAATTGTAATCGATAATTTTCTAATAATTTCATGTTAAAAAATATAATCAACAAAATATTGCCATTCTTTAAAAAGACTAATATAACAATTATTTTATCAGCTGATAGCATATTGATATTAGAAGTGATAACTTTTGAAGGTTAAGATGATGAGGAACTACTGGAATGTATCTTGACTAGAGTTGCGGATTTAGAAGGTAATGGATAATTATTATTAAATCCATTATCAAATTCTTATTATGAGAGACATTAAGCACTCAGCCATCCAGATGATATATCGTTGTGATTTTCCACAGATATAAAGCAATATTTTAAGTAATTACAATATGAATGCAACTTTCAAAATATCAACAAAAGGAAATTAAGTCTACGAAGCAAACAATATAATCTCTAAAAAAGTTAATGTGAAAGTTACAAGCCTAAAAATTATCTCACGGCTTTTCGCCAGCTCTCTTGCACTCGTATTCGAATCCATTACAAGGTCAGTTTAACCTTGTACCCTTTGATATACTGTTTTACAATAATAGGTTGATGCAAAATCGACCATCCGTCATACGGAAGCATTACGATGACGTATTGAGTTCATCATCAACTAAAAATTACGTAAGGGCCGGCACAGACGCGGCTTATATCCGTCCCTCGCGATCACTCATGACGTTCGTGAAGACTAATTTAAAGCAATGTCGACCTAAATACGACCAGTCAAGATTGAGATTGGTAGAAAGATTAAATGGAGTTATGGCATTTGGAAACGTTTTAAAATATGGACAGCAGCCAGGCCAGGGATGTGACTATTCCCGTCTGGGAAGCTGGATAGTGTATCCGATGTCGAAAAGCGTCGTGTAGACACTTGTCGTTTAATGTTTAAGCGCCATTTCGAATGTTGGCAGTAAAAACGACAGATTACGTTTTTTTTTCGTAACAATACGAACAACCGATTTCATTTCGTCCTATTTGTTAATTTATTTTGGGGAATTTATTTATTCTGCTCTGTTTATTTAATGTTTATAAAGTTATCGAAACACAAAGTATCACAAAGTATGTATTGGTAGGAAATTCATACGTCGCCGTGCGTTGCGGAGTAAAACGACGTGGTGACTTAAACTCTTTGTGATGATCTTTTTTCCAAACAAATTAGTATAATGACTATTAAAGATGGATAAAAAATTGGTTAATATTTATGTTTATTATATTCTTTTGGAATTCATTGCAGAGTGAATAGTTAAATATAATACTAACAAATTATATTCAATTCTACGATTAGATGATATAAAACCTATTTTCTATACTAGGGTTTACAATAATTCAGAAAAAAAGAACCTTTTGAATATGTACGTTATCAAGGTAGTAGTTAATGAGAATATTAACTCATTTTACTATTAATAATAATGAATGAAGTCTAAATCGAAGAATTTTTAATTAATTTATTTCAGTCCAAACTTTGTGCTTGTACTAATGTCTTTAAACCAACGTCAATCTAAAATAGATGATTAGTCTATAACAATTTTTTATCTATAAAAAACTCGTTAAATTAAAAAATAAATAATTAGAAAACGATTTATTTAAGTAGGCTATTTCAAGTACTTTACATTTTATAAGTCAGTGTTTTGACAAGATAAAATTAAATCTTAAGCTTGTTTTGGTTTGGATTGTAGATTCTACTGTAGAAAATTCACTCTTTTAAACCTCTTGTAATTATTAATTGTAGTGCGAAGTAAAGACATTTGATAACATATTAAAAAAAAACTACACATTATTTAATAAATATTGTCTTCAAAAAGGTCTAATAATTATATAAACACAAAATATATTACTGTGGACTGAAACGCATTCACAGTTAAGTGTTAATAATAAAATACTTAGACTGTTTAAAAAAATCTTATAGAATATATTTTTTTACACTTTGTCTAGATTAGATATATAAAATGTGTGCATTCTAAAAGTATTAACAAAGTATTTAATAATTTTTTCTACGTAAAGGCAGTAAAGGATTCGAAATATTACGATATACCTTTTATTGTTTCGTTATAACAGAAAACAATTTGATCCCAAATATTTGAGGTCCTACAATTTTAAGAACTCGTCTATTTTACAGCGCGCCCAAAGTCAATACAACGGTAACTTGATCTGACCAAACAAGTTTTAGGTAGCTATAGATGTACGTGTACGTATACTGCGTTTAAAATGCATTCCACCTGATTGGGTTTAAGGAATCCAGTATATCACGTGAAATTTTCACACTATGAGGTATAGAAAAATAATCTACTATTGTATTTGAATTTTGTGGTTCTAACATAAATGAATGTAGAGTTTATTTTAAAACATTCACATAGCCCAATTTTTCGTAACTTTTGCATATTTCTCCTATTCTAAGTTCATTTAGTTTTGAAACTAGATTTAGAAATGTATAATTAGTTTTGTAGCAATTTACTTTCATAATATAATTACACTTTATGTGTAATAAGAGCGTTTTGAAAATGATGACTAAAACATTTTAAAATTACAACATTTTTTGTGCTACTGTGATACATTTTTTTTAATAGTATTGTTGACTAAACGTGAGAACTCATTCAAAATATCTAGTAAAATCGCTAAGACATCTATGATATAACATATTCGTAAAAGAATCAGTTTTCCGTATATCTTATCAATTAAACCGATTTTGAACTGGCTTCTTAGTGAACGATTTCAATGTCGATTTATTTCAATTCATATAAAATAATGAGTCACGGCTATTTGTCGGTATTTACGTTATTTTTATAGCGCATTATATCACTTATCGGTGACTTCCAATGAGCGAAACGGTCCACGACGACGACTGAACGAAAACGAAAACAAGGTCGAAATGCCGACTGAAGATTTAGGTTATCAGTACCTCAATTATTCTAATCACACATAATTTCGTTTCGGAACTTAGCCAAATTTCTAATAGGTGAATTGTCCAGGTTGAGGCAATTTGATGTTTGGTTTTCTCCATATAATATACTCGTTATTTATACACTTCATGAATATTCTACTGGAATTGTGGAATTATTTAAATCGTTCAATTCTCTTTGTGGATATATATAAGGTATTTGTTAATGGTAATGAGAAAATACACAAGAATTATTTTGCATTCATTAATTGGCATAAATTAGTTCAAGATTTACATTTAACTGTAGTAGCATTGTCCTAATCAATAAAACTCACAATAAAATAGGTATATCTTGTGGCTTTTTTTTTAAATCTAGACGAGTATTTTAAAAATCACAAAGCAAATTAACGTTTATTTATGAATCTCGACAAGCTCGCTTACGATCTAAAAAGAAATGAGGTCAAGACACAAGAGCTACGCATTGGTGAATATATTTCTGGAGTAAGCCAGCGTTTATTACTGTATTTATTATTAGTAAATCTACAATAAAAATAAATAAGGCATTAAAATAAAACGATATTTAGACTTGTACAAACGATGGATATTATTTAGCTGGGTCTTTTTCATTGTGATCTTAAATAAAATGATCGAATAAAAATAAACAATTGACGTCTTAACTACCACTATCGTGCAAATATTTTGGAGATAATTTACATTTTTCATTCGTAAGATTTAATTAAGAGCACTTGTTGAAGATTTAACAAATGATCATCAACAAACACAAACCGCAGTGTATACGGTTGGTGTAACAGATTTATCAAGTGTGGAATGTGGCGAGTGAACGTCCAACGTCGAGCAAGAGACGTCTGTGCGGGTTGCAGCCAAATGTCACTAAGGCAAAAGCGTTAACCCCGGATTACGAAATTGGGTTCTAAATAACTTGTGATATCAATTATCCTTATCTAAACTGTGTCTAAAGCAGCATGTGTCTGCTTTGCATTCATTTAACAGTCGGATTACTGACGGTTCGTCAATAATCTTACATTATTTAAATAATAGTTCGACCTACTTTTAAATATAAAAACCATGTTTACCATAGTGACATTGCAATAGTTAGAACAAGTTCTCCAATGAGGCCACACGTCTCTCTAGTTTCTTGGAAAACAAGAAGTTCTATGCTAGAGTCGTCCAACAACCGTACCTGTCCCTTTTCTTTATTCGCTAATTTGGTTCCGGCTATCGTTTGTCCTCCTCACACGCTTTCCCTCCCCCCAGATCCACCTGCGTGCGCGACACACATCTTACCTTGCGTCCGTTGCTTTCTATTTTTGCCGATCTCCGTTTGTTTCACACGATCATTATAATACCTTCTAAATCTCCCGATTATTTATTATTCTTATATTACTTTCGCCTTCTATGTATTGTTTTGACTTAGTACATCTTACGATATCATGAACAAACATTTCCCCGAAATCGTCATAGGAAATGATGTAATATTGTAGTAGTACTTAATTATATTATGATGTCATATTGATAAACGACATTGCCATACGTATTTACAATCTTTCGTAATATTTAGTAATTGTATTATTGCTTAGATATTGATTCTGAAGTGTCGACCTAGACCCGAACGCTGACCTAGAAAATAAGCTTGTTAGATTTGGAGCAATTTAAATTATTAATTATGCATTCGTATGCACTGTGTCAAGTTTACGGTCGTTCATTGTACTCTTAGCTAATGTTTTCACTTAAAAAGTTCCCACATATTGATTATCTCCTTTGTTAACAAAATACTCAAATATTTATTGCTGAAGACTGGTTATCGTTCGTTTTTATATTTGACATTGTCGCTTATGATTTATACAGCTATCAATAGTAATGATTCTGCTGTCAACATAATTGTACGCAGTTACGGTAAAATGATATTGTATTGTTATCATGACTGTAGTAATCTAGCAATATTGAGCTTATTAACTTTTAATGATGGCGCAAAATTTCTCTCTCCAGTGGTTGATTTATTTCGAAAATGTGTGCTGTCTTGCAATAATTTTTAAATATTATTTAGAATGCTATCTGCATAGCTGATATTATGTTGCGTGAATTCGTTTTGAATTTCTGTGAAGGTGTCTTAAGTAATTTAGGATTTTGAAATTTTAGTGCTTTAGAATAGGTATATCAATTTTATTTCTACAGCAATAAATAATAATTTCATCAAATATTAATAATATTAGATATTTTTACGAAATTTCTATAAAAATATGTTATGAAAAAGCATTGTTGTCCTTAAATTCGTCACGTTGTCATCGGGAAGGCCTGAATCTTGACATGATAAGACTTGAAACTAGTATATATTTTGATCCTTACTTCAAACGCACTAAGATACAAATCGTTTGCCTTTCTGTATAATAGACTTAACCCCATTCTCCAGTCGTAGATGGTATACAAGTAGCCAACAATACTAATAATAGAGCCGCATCAGGAATAGTCACCATGATAATTTCATCATTTGACGAATTTATATTCTCATTTATCAAACATTAGAATCATTTACTTGTTGTTGATGATTTTCATATGTTAGCATGATTTTTTGGAACCTTGGAGGAATGATATCGATATTTTACTGAAAGCAAAGGCAGCATGTGTCCAATAAAGGCTAAACCACAACACACAGCTATGGTACAAAATTATTTATTTTTAGAAGAATGTTATATTTATAAATAGGCATTCAATAAGTTTTGTTTATTCGTAATTTCAATCTTTACATATCGTAAGTAAAAACTTCGAATAGACCGTTGATGGTTGCCAATATGCTTAATGTTCGCATGTAACAGTTTTATCCTGAATCAATCAGGTATTTCGGGTGAATTCTCAATTAATAATATTTTTGATGTTCACGCAAACGAAACCATTGCGACTGGAAAGTTAGTGGCTACATTTGAAAACTACTATCGCACTACTAATTAGCTTAACCTCATGTTAGTCACCTCCGTCGAATACTGTATAACAACATGAGTGTAGCTTAATCCTGTGGGATAGTTTCGCGATTCAATGCATTTAGTCTAAAAAATTGCTACGGATGCGTTTAAAATAGTTATTAGTAAACTGAATATCAGAGAATAATCATTAATTCGAATAATGAATACGACACCGTTAATGTATAGTCAACGTCATGGTCGTGAATCGACCTTCAGATATTTATATCTGGCAATAGTTGCAATCGTCAAAATTTGTATTAAACCATAGATTGTTTTCACACGAATTAAAAAACAGGAATAGATTTAAATTCGTTTGAGAACTAAAGAAGTACTAAAAAGAAATCACGCGGTTTTTTATTTGGGCTAAACCTTAAGATAGAATTGTTAAGCTTTTGTAGCTCTATTTACCAAAAAAAGATATATTCAAATAGTTTTATACGCTTGTAAATGTAACGCAGCTTACTAAAAATGTAAACATTTCATACACTAAAATAAATTTGAAGGAATTTTACCACGAATGCTATCTTTATCTACAAATAAGAAAGTTCCACACCATTGAACAAATATTTGTCCTCGTTGAACGTAGATCAAAATGGGTCACGGACTAAAGATTAGCATGATTTGATTTAAGTATAGATCTAAATGTGCAAATTATACTAAGGTTATTTTAAACCAAAATATTTATAAAAAATCTATAAATTATTTTTAATTTGCGAAAATTAATTGTTTAAGTCGTATTATATATAACGAAACTATTCCAGCCTAAAAAGGTCAGAAATAGATTATTTATGGAATGGCATCAAACTATTTATCCTAATGAAATAATCAGTTGCAATTAAACCAAACCATGTAATATTGGATCTGATATAAATTTTACCCATATTATGCCACCTTAAATAATTATATATTATTTATTAATTTACCTTAGTCTTACATAATTATACAGGGTTATTGGTAATTCGACGTATTCCCGTTAGGAGGTGATAGGGGGGATTATTTGCGATAATTTTAACCCCCATATGCATATACAGAAAGCAACACTTCTTTCAGCATCCTCTTCGTAAATAACGTGCACAGGATTAAAATGACAATACAAAATATCTTAATTGTAACTTAGTTACTGAACTGTTTATGTATCTAAATTTTATTTTAAATTTATATTAAGTAAGTTAAGTAAATAAGTAAGTTTTTTTGCATTGGATATTATTTTAAATCAATTTTGTGGGAATTTTAAAGAGCGACCTTTAGTACGAATTCGGTCATGTTCAAATACGAATCCACCAGCGTCCTTTCTGATCATTTTATTTCGGTTGCTTTGAAATAAATTCCTAGTTTTTATACATTTTCGGAAAGCTAAGTAAACGATTATGTTTTTAAAATAATCTGCAGAACAAGTTTCATAATTATTTTTTTGTTTTTTCCCCTCAAATATGCCTATTTGAAGGAAAAAAAATAAAATATTGAATTAACGTTTTCTGTCTCGCATTTTTAAATTTGGACCGATAATTATTTTTTAAATATTGAAAAATATCCAGTGTTTAATCAGTGTTTTTATAAATCAGAAGAAAAAAATAGATTTTAATTGATACTTTTTTTTAAATAAATTTTTGAAGTTGCATTTTGGACTTATTTTGAAAAAATCTAAAAAACGTGATAAATCAAAAATGGTTCACTTTTGCATCATGCATACGGGGGTTAAAATTATCGCAAATAGTCACCCCTATCACCTCCTAACGGGAATACGTCGAATTACCAATAACCCTGAATATACGTAATCGTATTCTTTAGTTGAATCGAGACGCTATTTTAATGTGCTTGGAAATAAGGCTGAGAATAAGGATCACACACTTTGTTTTGAATTTTATATCACTTATGTGTTCATTAATATTCTCTTCGTCTTTATCTTATTGTTTATATATTTCAATGATAGATGCTATGGATGTCTAGCTTGTTTCCTTTAAGGCACATTTTCCGCTATCCCAGTAATGTTTGCGAGTTTATATAACGCGTATCTGTTTGCAGTAATCTATGTTTACGCCAGTTACGCTTAATTAACACTTCCATAATGTACTACAAGGTCGTCCGTAAGATATTCTATTTCACATTTATTAAAGTCGACTAAATGTGTGTTATTGGAATATCAAAAGTGAAAATATTTAATTGTTGTATTCTTAGATTTTCGTCCCTTAATGTATTTTCGTTTCACAGATGTCGCATTTGTATCATCAATATCTAGATGTTCCATAAAACTAGTCTATCGTGTATGTAGACCTTAGTATTAAATGGCGTAAGTTAAAAACAACTCTTTTGAGGTAGGACGATGACATATCGCCTGTCGACAAACTTTCTATCGATACAAAAAAACGATCAATTAAATCTGACATATATGGCGTAAATATTGCTCAGATTTAAATTGTTAAAGTTAAAGCGGATCTTAAATTATTATAACATTAGTAAAAAGAAAATGATATAATTGAACAGTATTGGCTTACCCGTAATTTAGCTAGGCCAACCAATTTGTGATTTACTAATGTACATATTGTCTAACATCTTTGTCATCAAACAGTGAAGATATATATTTGTTATACCGTGTTTTTAGTAATACTTATCACCTATCGACTGTTGCTATTATAAAAATATGGGTTCTTTTTTTATCAGGTACATTTTAATTACAACGTAATTTTTATGCGTCATATCTAATATGTATATGAAGACATATCTGCTTTACTGCGAAATATTTAAAAACCCTGAAACGTATGTTATATTTTACTCAAATGCATAATCATGCAACATCCGAGCAGTTTGACGTCAATCTCTCGAGATTTACTGAATATACGTTACGAGTTATGAAATAAGATTTTGTAATCCGCTATACGTGTTTCAACAATAACTTTTAAAATAAAATGTTCAATTGTTATTTTTAATGTTTTTTTTTTTTTTTTTTGTTTCTAAATCCAATTGAAAGCCTTCAAGTTATCCTTCATTCTAAAGGTAACTTACACCAAAATTGTAAATTATAAAAACATAAATCATTTTAGGTATCAGTATTTTAATGACAAAATTTAACATCGAAGAAGTGATAAACCCAAATAATTATTTGTATTTTAATATATAAGGTAAACAGTAGATATAAATGCAAGGAAAACAATATGTTGACCGAAAGAGGATATCTTGGGTGAATAGTTGAATAATTGGAAAGACCGTTAGTTCTTCGTTTAGAGCTGTGGTATCAAAAGTACGTGTTACCCTCATTATCGCTTAAACTTCGTAAGAAGAAGAAAATAGTTAGAAAAACAATAGACTTTTTGGCATTGTATTGTAACAAAATCACAAGTTTTAAAAATATAGTTATTTAGCAAAGTTTTGCGAAATAACACCTTCCCTAGCCTAATATCAAATTAGACAAGTAATTCATTTTCCTTCCGAAAATATTAACTATTTTAGCGCAAAACTATTCAAAGTTGATTCGCAGTAGAAAGGCGGCCAAGCAAAAATGATCAACTTTATAGTAAGGCCGCTCATAGCTATTGTCTCTAAGAAAATATACCCATTGACGAACTCCTTGACTCAGGACACCGTTAATGCGCCGCCGCTGTTATTACACTGGCTCACTACCACTACTAACAGTAATATTATAACTTTATTTACTTAACTAATTTCAAACGCAGTAATTGTTAACATTTGCGTTAGTCTTTAAAATGCATGTAAGCGAGAACCTTCGACTCTTGATGGATGGATGTATTGTCAGCTTAACAATAGCGAGCATCTGTGCTAGATGTATGTGTGAATGTTTGTGTTACTTGTTCAATTATTTCGAAACTAGACAGAGATACACGACTTTCCTCTTAAGTTAATTTCGTTTCGTAAATACTTTCCCTTTTTTTTATTTTCATTTTTGTACTTTTTTAAGTGCTCGCCTACGGTTGACTACTAGTACCTTATAATATAAATGTTGTTTAGTGCTTCCTTTCTTAAAGGTCACGTAAGGATTGATTATCTCTTTCTGTCTTCATTGCTTTGATAATAGAAAAACTAATCAATCTGTTACAATAAAATATCATTTGTTGCTATATTTCATTTCTTAATTATAGGTGTATGTTTGTATCGTCTGAAAATCACAAGAAGTCAAACATTCAATGGTCACTAAATTACCATTGATTATTTGCGTCAAACGTTGTTATTAGTCACCGCTAACAATATTGTGATTGCGTTTATTTCTGAGTGTTATATTACTATATCATATTAGGTTCTTGCAATATCTGCGGTCGACTCTGCCTCGGATCCTTCGATCTAGAAATATCTTACCCTTTGTTATGAAATTAAACCGACTCTTGGTCACGTTCACTATTTATTCTCAACTCGTGTTTTATTTGTATAACTATATATAATACGACTGGTTTTAAATTGGTTCGCTGTATTTATTCACGAGCACAAATTGAAGACAATGAAATTACATTCTTACAAACTATGAATTTCTAAAGATGATAATGTAATTGAACGCAAATTAAGAAAGTATTTTAATCAAAAATATATTTTCCTGAAATATTTTATTTAAAAATATATTAAGAAACAAAATTGTATGTAAAGTACGATTGAATTAGATATTTCATTTTATTCAATAGTACATCACATAACTAATCATCAATACGTTATATAGAGATTGTTTAATGTCTGATCTCATCTGACGAGATCTGTATACGTACGGTCTAATGGGGCAGTAATGGTGTGTACATTATGGACGATTAAGAGACTATTATGGGACCAATAAAAGTCTATTAATCGAATGTGAATAACGGGTTGTTTTGCGAAAATCCTTGTTCGACATTCCTTTCTGCTATAGTTTCATTTGAATATTATAAATAATAATCGTACGAATATTTATTGGAACGTGAAATGTATAATATGAAGAACCTTTGTTCAATTTACTGTTAGAAATCTATATCGGTGACTGATTGACACTAAAATACTAAATTTATATAATGTATTAATAAAATATAAGACAAAATTAGAGAACCATTAACTCAGGCATTTTTAATTTTTCATTGCGAGGCTTACGTCCATTTTGTTAGGAATTTGATATTAGCCTGTACGCCATACTTCATAAGTCATCGAATGAAATTTCAAATATTACGCCTTAGAAAACTTAAGTAATTTTTAAATATTAAATCATATCGAACCAAGTAGTTATTCGTGTTATATTCAAATGAATTTCGTAATGACTGAATGGTAACTGTGGCTTCGTGCAATTACGTTCTTATATCAATCGTCAGCTTGTAAACATTGATTACCGTGATCTTTAGACCGTTACAATGTTAGTCTTTTTATCAGTGTAACGCTGCATCATTACCTCAATGAACGGAAATTAAAAAAAAAATAGATTTCTCTAGTATCTTGTAAATAAGCGTAATATAAGTTTTAAATATGTGTGATCACTTAAAGAATACGTTTTAAATTTGAGTTCTGTCTTTTGAAATAAATCAGATTTCCCTTCTAGAATATGGTTATGGTTTTAACGAATAAGTAATAAAACGTTACAGAATAAATTATTCTTGAACAAATTTACTCAACTTACATCATATGAAACAACGACAGATAGACATCGCCACGGTATTGCTGGTTTCCTCATATTTATTACAATTGATTTAATAATAATAGAAGTTTAAATATTTATATTAACAAAGACATTTATATATTTAACAAGAGCATTCGTAAATTCCAATTGTGATGTCAAAAGAGCGAAAGTTTTATTTTTCTTATTAAAAAATAATTGTAATGTAATTGTTTTACTGGTGGATTGGGCTCGAATCCTCTAAAGATCATATTCTACTACCTCGTCACATTTTGAGTTTGGTAGATAAAAATGGGGCAAAATTAAAAAGCAATTAAAGGTTTCCTACCGACGACTATCCAAGCAAAAGATGAAATATAAGAAAATGACAAAACGGGAAAACTACATGCGATGATATGCAATGGCAGGAGCGAATAATTATAACAATGCTTGCTTACAAATAAGACAGACATTCGACGCGATTCCCGTTTAAGTATTCGAGTAAACTATCGCTAGCAAGCAGCGTTATCACCTAACTATTTTTAGATCGCACATGTAGTCAATGTTAGGTGCGCCGATGTGGATGCGTTGGTCTTTCGTTTCTTTTGTCTTCCACAGAGTGAACTGTAATTTAAAATGATTGAAAACTGCAGGAAATAATTCACTGAAACTTGAAAGTAGGTATTGCCTTATTGTCTTTAAGACTTAGCGAATTATCCTTCGAAGACTAGGCACGTATCTTTCAAACAATAGATAATAATCTTAAAAAATCTATGCATTAATCTATTAATAATTGGACCTAAATTTAATCCATTATTTATTTCATTCAGACGTAAAAGAGTAATTTATTTAAGTTCACTCACACGGTCTCCTTTGTGTGAGACGCGATGTATTTGTACGTTGTCATGTAAATGTCAATTAGAATATTGTCGAGATTTATCGACCGCGAATTAAAAACCTCGATCTGGATGTTACAATGGAATTTATGACCATCTAAGTTTTAACCTTGATTTAAAAAAGAATTAACCAAGCGAAACTGACCTGAACTGAAAAGGTAAAATGAGCGTGAAAAACGTAAAGTGCATTTGATTAATTTGTATCTATGATGAAATACTTATGTTATTTGGAGGCTTTTTATATACATACTATACTATATTGTCGTGTACCTTAAATTTTCGTGATGTATTCGACTTAACTATGATCATAATTCTTATTGAATTTTCCAAAGTTTCTACGGAGTCGATTACGAACTGACTCTTCAGATCTTGTTGATCATGATGATGATCATAGCTGAAACACGATCTTCATTGGAGTCCGATGGAGTATACAAGTTCTTGAGAGGAGATTGCGTATTGGCATGACGAGAGCAACACAACAAGGTGGAGTCAAGACATACGCAAAATAACAAGTCGTGGTTAGAAAGTTAGACTCATAGACCAGGTTCAGTGGTATACATTTGGAAAGACCTATTTTTTTTATTAATATATTATACAGATATAGGGAAACAGAAACGATTTCCAATATATCAATAGGCTGAGCCGAGTGGTTAGAACGCGTACATCTTAACTGATGATTGCGGGTTCTAATCCAGGCAAGCACCACTGAATGTTCATGTGCTTAATTTGTATTTATAATTCATCTCGTGCTCGGCGATGAAGGAAAACATCGTGAGGAAACCTGCATGTGTCTAATTTCAACGAAATTCTGCCACATGTGTATCCACCAACCCGCATTGGAGCAACGTGGTGGAATATGCTCCAAACCTTCTCCTCAAAGGGAGAAGAGGCATTAGCCCAGCAGTGGGAAATTTACAGGCTGTTAATGTAATGTAAATATCAATAGGCTTGTACGGTCTTAACGAAATATTGATATAGTTAAGTTGTACTGAATTGAACGGTGAATCCAATACATACGATCAAATCGGTTTGTGTTTATCAAACTCAAACTTACACTTTCTCCTTAGACACTCAGAACTTACAACTAGTTTACACGTCTACAGCTACTTTTGATTTATCTTATTTTCTTCTTTTGCTTTCACTTTCCAAAAAGAGACATGATGACGATTGAAATTAAATTCCTGAGAAAATTACGTAACAATTTTCATCAATGTAATAGAAAACGCAGACACCTTTGGAGGTTTCCAGATATAACATATGAATACACATTTTCTATTGATATTTATTGCTTAAAATAAAAAAGTACATTAAATGTAAGTAAATATTTTATTTCAATACTTCGAATTTTCGAAATATTCCATTTCATATAAGTAAATTTTCTGAAAATATTTAATTACCCAGAAACGTAATTTTCTTAACAAAGTTGTGCATCGTTATTAGTTGTAATATTGTTTTTGATAAATTTACAAAACGTGCTAATACTCGTGTGCTTTTATTTAGTCAAGTGCTACTAAATGCGTATTAACCGCAACGCCTATTAAAACACGAAATCGTTTAACCATTATTTCACACAACTTAATATTAATTGTTTTCACGGTTGCTAAATATTCGCTATTTTTCATAACTTTAAAATTACTTTAATATATTTCAAGTACGTAATTTACGTATCCGATATTTTCGCAACTTTCCCGGTAATCGATAAAAATGTAGTGTTTATTAAGGACGTTTATTATTTAACACAATTAGCAATATCCTCTTAAAATATTGTTAAAATATTTTTTTGTATGTAAATCTCAGCATCATCAATCTCAATGTTTACTGACCTAATTACTTTTTATTACGCAATTATATATTTTTTGCGTTTGTAGTAATTTCTGTAACTGCTATTTATATTTGAACTAGTGACGCTCAACTTGAGTTGCGATGACTTTTTAAATTTTATATTTTCTTATGTAATGTGATGCGTCTCGCATGTTACATATTACCAAACTAGCTGAACCTGCGGTATAACCCGCCTGAAATTTACAAAACTGTATCTATGGCACTCCAATCGTCATCCCAAATTTTACCCGCCCGAAGGGGTGAATTAATTTCATCTAATCGGTTAAGCGTAAAGAGGTAACAGTTACTCTCGCATTTATAATATTAGTAAAGATAAGTAAATTAATAATACTATCCTACCTCCTAATAAATGTTAACAACAACTATACAAAGTTTAAATTTGATGAAAGCTATACGAACGGTATATAGATATCAATAATTTGTATACATATAATATGTATACAAGAATAAATAGATGTTTTGATAGAGTCAGGGCCCAGTGGTTAGAAGGCGTGAATCTGTTTGACATTGATTAAAGGATGATTGCGCGTTCAAACCCAGTCAAGCACACAAAATTAATTTCGTACTTTCGGTTGTCTTGGATGATAATTAGCCGTATTCGTATCAAACCCACATTAGTCTATGGTGAATAAGCTATAAACCTCTTCAAAAGGAGTGGAAGTCTAAGCCGCGGGATATTAACAGTGGTTTCTGGTACAAACAAATCATAAACAAACTAAAAGCAATTAGTGTATAACATTAATCAAATTCATTAACCCCGTGATAAGTCAATCAACCGATACAAGATTACCGATAAGTTAATCATTTTAAAAACTCTTTACAGTTCTGAATAAATACAAAGAACAGTATAAATGATAATAAACTTTGATACATAACTGATAAGAGTGAATGCAACCGTAAACATATCGTTGTTATTGAAGACGCGTGCGGTGAAACAATAGCGATGTGAAGCCTCGGTCAAAGACAATCGAAAACGAAAGGAAATTGTTGCGGATGTGACGCTAACGGCGGACGTAATACTGATCATTACAATATTACTATCAGAAAATGATTGTTACAAAATTACATCATTCGAGGGACTTAATAAAATAAATACGGTGATCCATTCATGGCGTCCAAAATGTACTTCATGATCATCTAGTGCTTCATACCCAGACTTTGCCCTCATGCTCGGCGGCGAAGGAAAACTCCGCGTGGAAACCTGCATATGTCATCAAAACGTATTGAAGACAAGAGACTTGGCTTTGAAGATTTATATTACAATATATGGTATTTTGACTTAAATAATGACAATATAAAATGTAAACCCGTCTGCACTTATAAATGATCATTTAAATATATTCCATATTAAAAAAACAAGGACCTATAATAAATGATAACGTTACACGTTACGTGTTGGCAAAGTTCACGGTTGAAAAGAATGACAGGCGGTCGATGACACAACACAACATAGCGTTAGTATAATGACATCGCATTGGATTAACAGCTTATGCCCCACATTGAGCCTTACTTGACTTCTTCGTTGAGCTAGGAAAGGAATATTGATTTTATTGTGGTCAATTTCTATGAAATTATTATAATTTGATAACAACAACATGAAATTCACGCTCGTAGTCTAAATTATCTAATAATGTTAGTCTGATAGTCTAAATTGAAAGGGGGTGAAACGCAGAAGCGGTGATGTTGCGTATATTTTTAATATATTATATACTAAAACCTTTTCCAAACGCGCTGCATATTCTACTATAAAATTAAAAAAAGTAATAGGTACACAATTCACAATATACAAGTGAAATCCTACAACAGTCAACGAAATTTAATTTTCAAGGTCAAATGCATCACTTCAGAAGTAAAATAGGATGCTAGCAATAATAAATGGACTTTGCTCTTCGTTTACTTTGAAGTAACTTATAATCTACACTCATCAAAACTTTACTAAATGTCGAAAAGTTCAGCTCAATTAATTTACAAATTCATTTCCACATTTCCCAGTCAAATGTAATTAGTGTTCCATAGCAGTTTAGCTGACGACCTCGGTTCCATAGAATGCGATCTATCATGCGTTTGCGTCGACCTTGCGACAATCTCTGCATTGTTTGCTAACTTTACTTTGAATACATTAATACTTGCAGTCGTATCAGTCTTATAGGTACAGTCTGTTCGAATACTAATGTATATCCTAATGCTATGTCATTGCCCTTTCTGGATATTTTGATGATATGCTATTTGTATTACTGCTAAGGTGACAAAACAAATCTGAATGATGAACCTGTTATGAATAATAATTATAATTAAAATTCAAATTGTAATAGTGACATCATTGACTTGTTATTGAAACTATGCAAAGTTTTATATTAATAATAAGAATAAGAACTGTTTTAGAATATCAAATAATTACACGAAATTTCTTAAACTTTTTTTGTCCTTTATTAAATCTGAAATGATGTTATATATTAAAGATTAGAAGAACAAAAATAGTTAACTTATTTTTCAATGGCAACTCTGTCGTTATCAAAGGCTAAAAATTATCTAATACCATATTTACACAGACTTGCTCGCGATTCGTTTCGCTTCTCCACAAATGTTTGACGAACATTTGTGACACATGTAACCGTTTATAAATTCACATTGTATTTCCAACTTGCAACAATGGACGAAGTATACTTCCAGCAGCATACGCGTTGTATTTCGAGATGCTAATGCTAATGACTAATATATACTGCAATATTTAATGAAACTTGTCATCTACGGTTTGAAATAGTATTATGAATTCTAGGTTTGATGAATTTCAGACTCTTTGTAAAAATGGTAACAAACCCAGTTTACGCTTCCTTTTTTGAATCCTCTATTAGAACAGGATTTTTGAAATTGTTCTAGTCACTTATTTGAGTCTAAGATTCGAATATAAAGAATGCTATAAACAGGAGCATGACAAATGACTAGCTAAATGGCGAAGCAAATGTCGTACTTACGGTTTGCATGTTCGTGTTGTGGTTCGCCTCGCCATTTGCATTATCTTGCGCGCTGTGTAAATGTGGTATATGTTAATTAGAGGGATTCGTCCTCGTGATTGCGTCACAATACATACTATGTAGCTATGTAGGTGTGACGCCTGTCTCTGATTTCAGCAAGTGTCTCACCTTTCGTCACTCTACAAGAGTATGCTTAGTACCGTCTGTTATTTAATTATTAGGGCTACCAAGCGAAAGACCGATAGCTCTATCTTATGAATAATCTTCTCATTTATTAGGTTTTAGTTTCTTTTGTCTAAGGTTTTCTATAAACTTTATATTGCTTTTCATAGAAGTGATGAGTCGTTTCCTAACAAAATATCATAAACAACAATAAATCTGTAGAACCAACCCTATTTAATGTAAGGCAGTAAACTCATTCATTAGCATATTGCGTAGGAGGGCTTAATTAATTCATAATTGTGCTAAATACTACATTTACATATTGAAAGTATTATATATTATACTCGTTTACCTTTGATAATAATCATGTTACTGAAATTTATTACATTGATATTCTTCCGCAAATTTCTCTTTACCTTTAAAGTTATCTAAAAATTTGTAATATTTATATATTTTTTTTTATATTAGCTGCTTCAAAATCTGGGCAAAGTAGACCGGACGTTAGACGACATCTTTGAAGATCACCTACAAAACTTCAACCGGCAGCACCAGCAAGCAACGAGGCTGCAAAAGGAGTTCAACAATTACATACGATGCATACGTGGTACGTATCTTTCTTCAAACTTGAAACCTTTTTGTTTTACTGGATAGGCATTTTGTAGAGTACTTGGAAAAGGAACTTTGATAGAAGGAATGACTAATCATGAAGAAAATTGCACACATCATCTGTATACCAGGCATTAAAGAAATGTCCCACTGTTGGCAAAATCCTTCTCCACTTTTAAGTAGAAGGTATAAATATGAGTTCGTGATACACGTGGCAGAATTTAATGCGATACGTACAGTGCAGCTTCAGTTTTTTTCGAATGTTTTCGGTAAAATAAAATAAGGTTATGTTAACTCCCATTGTCATTGAATATTTTTTGTTTGTCTAGATTTAAACCACAATTCTTTTAATTAAATCAATTTACTGACTTGCAAGTCAATTAAAATTAATCTGATTCATTCATGTAAAATTTGATCTCATTTATAGCGGTACAAACAGCATCAAAGACGCTAATGGAGGCGATAACAGAGGTGTACGAGAGCAGTTGGTCGGGCCACGACTTGCTGTATGTTCAAGCTCAAAACATGGAAATGCTTTGGCAGGACTTCTCGCACAAGCTCGGCGACCAAGTTTTGATACCTATCAACACATACACAAACCAGTTCCCTGAAGTTAGGGTGAGTTCAATATTAGTCGTATTCTGACTACTTAAAGCCTCTGGTAATAGAGCTTTGAAGTCCAGGGTTGGACCTCCACCACGCAGTCATCCGTTATTATCCGTTACCTTCAAACAACTATATTTGTTTTCTTTAGGCAGTGTAGGCCTAAGAGTCTCGCTTGTACCAAAGGCCCAGAATTTTCTAAAAGCCACACATACATTTTAAAAGCCAAATATATCTTTTGTTTGAGTAGGGTTATGGCGTACCTTCTTAATATAATAAAAAACGTCGTAATTGTAAAACAATTTGCGGTGGACAAAATATACATATTTTAGGGAATTAAAAAGGTGCTAATGATTTCCGAAAAGTGATTTTCCTAGGAGACAGACATGGTTAATCTGGCCATGCTTGTTTTGGTAAGCGAGCGAGGGGTAATAATAATAAAAAAAACTAAATTAAATCTTTAAGTGTTATCATTGCATTTTC
This sequence comes from Vanessa tameamea, assembly GCF_037043105.1. NCBI lineage: Eukaryota > Metazoa > Arthropoda > Insecta > Lepidoptera > Nymphalidae > Vanessa > Vanessa tameamea. The sequence goes on along the minus strand of NC_087315.1, from coordinate 2,586,623 downwards.
AGAAAAAAATCGAAAAACGTGGAAGGAAGCTTGTAGACTATGACAGCCAGAGGCATAGTTTCCAGAACTTGCAGGCCAACGCTGCAAAGAGAAGGGACGATGTTAAGGTAAATATATATTTTTTTTTTATTTAAAAAGTAAAATTGATTGATCTGAAGCAATTTATATTTTATCCACCCATGTAAAAACCCATTGTAGATAATGTAGAACTACACTTATATGTTTTCAACTGCACCCATAATAGTCCAATAGTGGTAAATGATTCGGTTAAAATATCCACCGGTTAAACATTGTTTTCCAGATAACCAAAGGCCGGGAACAATTAGAGGAAGCAAAACGCACATACGAAGTACTAAACTCCGAACTCCATGACGAACTGCCAGCACTATTCGACTCACGCGTACTGTTCTATGTCAACAACTTGCAGACGTTGTTCTCAGCGGAGCAGCTGTTCCATTCGGAGAGCTCGAAGGTAAGTCTTTAGGCTTCTTATGCTGCGTCCACATTGTTGCGATCAGGCAAAGATTTGATTCATACGTCTAGTCAAGCAATCGCCGTCAATCTGGCGAACTTGGTTATTCCTCGCATGAATTTCGCTAAAGTGGTACACCAAATTCTTTTGTCGCGATAAAGTAATAAGTAAGTAACGTAAAGTTGTGAACGTTACGTGTTATCTTTTCCCGCGTTTAAACACGAAATTTTATTGTGACAACGCATTAAGAACCTATGCAGGACAATGTGGCCGTAGCATTAAAAAGTATTGAATGTTCAACGACAAATTATACATTTAATTTATTAAAAATTGATATCAAAATCAAAATATACTTTATTCAAGTAGGCTTTTACAAGCAACTTGGAATTGTTATTTTACAAACTATATTAAGTGAAGCTACCACCGGTTCGGAATATAAATTCTACCGAGAAGAACCGGCAAAAAACTCAGTAGTTACTCTTTTTCAACATTTAAATTACAAAGTGATGATACTTAAATACAAATATATATTTTTATAATATATCCTGCCTGGAAGTCAACAAGCATTAGCTCCATGCTTGTTTATAATCTACAAAATCTAGTATTGAATAAAATGCTATTTTTATTAATGTATATTTTACAAATAATATGAATTTATGAATAGATAAAAGAATGCCGTGTCGTTTCAGGCAGAGTGGAATAATACAGCCTCATCCCAACCAGTAGGTGTCGTAGGACCCGACAAAGAACTAACATTTTTGTGTGTTAATATCATCCAAACAGTCAACCCATTTGATGGCAGGAATTTAACAAATCAATCAAAATCGTTCCACCGAATCCCTTTTTCTTGCAATTTTACATAGAACACGCTGCCTTATCACAATTGTATAAAAAAATTACATATTAAAATATTAAGACGTTTTGATATAAATGTGTGCGTGTACTGATAGTTATTAGTGAGCGTGTGTGTGTAAATTTGAATGTGTGTCAATTTACGTTTCTTATATACCATAACGATTTGCACAACATACAATAACGGTGCAGGTGTTCCTGGAGCTGGAGGCCATCACGGACAAGCTGGCGACGGAGAGCCAGCGTGGCGGATACCGCAAGCCGGCAATCAAACCCGCCACCAACGGAGCCACTGACACGCTGCAGAGTGAGTGACCATACATTGACTCTTCTGTGCTCTTACTATAATTATGAAATCCTTTAAAGCTTTTGTTGCGTTCGATATTTAAATTGTGAGACGCTTTTGTTTACTGTAATTCAAAAAATTCTAATACACGCCTAAAATATGCGGCCGTATTCAACCGTTCGATGCAGTCACTTTGAAGTACAGTCATTCCATACTTTGATAAAAATCATTTAATCTGTATATGTTACAAACGTGTCATAATTTTTTTGTAGAGAATTAAATTATTAGGCAAAGGTTTCATAAATAACGGCATGGTCGTTTGTACTTCGAATGTTGATTTAATTAATATAGTTTTTTGGTGGAGTTTGATTGATGTTGTAGAAGTGATACGTTTTAATTAGTTAACTTTACTAAAATTAAAAAATAACCCTCACTTGGTTCGATTTGATAATGATACGATGAAGACTCAAAAATAAAGATAATCATTCGAACTCTTAATGTCAGCTGAAATCATAAAAGTATAAAAAATTTAAGAAACGTGCTTAGAGTAAGAAATGTTGTCTTTGTCACTCCAAAGAAATATATCCTTAGTTGGAAAGAAAGAGATAGAGTTTAAAATTTGAGGTACAGTTCGTAAGAAGTTTATAAGAAAGTGTGGCACGACACAAACTTATAAGACTTTTCCGCTTATGATCAGTAAATGTAAAATTCTTTACAAATACGTATTAACAAATAAATTTGCATAAAATTATTAGAGATTGGCTTTGTGCGTAGTAAAATAATATTTGCTGATAAAATTATGAAATGATTTATTTGCCGATAAAATCAAGACGATTCAAGACTTGACGTCACAATACATGTCGCCAATCAAAATGAACACAAAGCCAGTCTCCGATCGGCTTGCATGAGTGTGAGTGTGTCGTGTGGTGTAGCGCCGCCCTCCCCCGCGCTCAACGGCGACCCCCCCGGCCCGCCGGCCACCCCCCCGCGCGACGCGCCCAAGCCGCCCGCGCGCGAGCTGTCCGCCAGCCCGTCCGAGTCGCCCGTCGGCTCCGACGAGCGGAAGGTGGAGGAGTTGTACGACATACCTGTCGGTGAGTTTGTTTCGTACGCGTAGATCGTATTTATGTATTTTTTATTGAGGTAATGTTTAGAGCCATAATTTGGCTATTAACGCTAATGTTATTTGTGTTTTTGCTAGAAATATATTACATCTAATTCCCAAAAAAATGTCATGTATCAATTTTCTCCACAACTAATTCTCCAACTTCCCCCAAATAAAAATACCTTTTGTACGAAATAAATGTACATTTGAATGACGTTTTTTCAATTTTGGGTTGTATTAGTCCCCAAAGCAAAAAGAAGTCTTCCTTAGTTAGATAAGTTCCTTATATAATAGCCGGCCCGAGTCGTGAGGACAGTCGAGGGTAGTAGCCGAATGACAAGTGAGAGTCCAATGGACGACAAGCATCGACTGACGGACCAATCGCGTGCCTCGGTGCCCCCGGCTCCTTCATTCCTCCACAGATTAACTACTGCGCAGGTTAAGGCTGTGATCACGACTCATGCCGCTTCCTATTTAAGACTTCCTATTTAAAATACACGAGTTTATTCACCTATTAAAATAAAATCATAAAATGTAATTGGTAGTTTGTGTGACGTAGTGTGTAGGCAACCAATAGCTCGACTTCTCTCAGGGTCGCCGGAAATGCCAGAGAAAATGAACAATAACATCGAGGAAAAGAGACAAGTAGACGATGACAAAGATAAAGAGCAAGAACCAGAACAAGAGAAAGATAAAGACAAAGACAAAGAAAAGGAAAAAGAAAAGGAAGTCGATAAGAAAGATACGGAAAAAGATAATCAAACGACGAAGAACGAAGACGTTTACGATATACCAGTGGGTGAGTAATTTTCGCAATGTCAGGTATGGGGTATAAAGTATTTATGTAATGTTCAATCGCTTCAGTTATAGAAATATGTGTTGCTTTACTAGTTGTACTGAATCAAAGTGAGAACTATCTCACTCGTTTTAAAAGTTGTTTTTTTAATTCAACCAAAATTTTAAATATCGAATTAGAACCATTCCATCGATTCTAAGTCTGTCATCTGTTATTAGTAAGCAATTATACAAAAACAAGAAATATTAAAAAAAAAAATAGGAATATTTTTAACTTGCAACACATATTTGTGTATAAACATTTTTCAAGTGTATTTATCATCTTTAACATTTTAATATAATAAAAAAAAAATTAAGCTTTGTAATTTAGGCGAATTTCTTTCTCGTTTTTTTATACCGTTAATTTAATTCAATTGCGCAAAATTTTATAAAATTAAAAATGTATGTACTGCATATTCACTTTCATTTGTATATATGTATTATATGTATGTAATTCTTATATATTTGTTTGCAGGCGGCAGAATATCATATCTTGTAAATATTTATCTGTGGAATGGCTTGAATTTTTCACTGCTTCGTTTAAATGTTTTGATATTGTTATGCACTAACACAATTTTACTTATAAATAACAATAATGTCGATATAGATAACTTTATGTACCTACATTCATAATGAAGTATAAACCCACTGTCCGTACACACTTGTTATGTCGATGAGAATTCTATCCCATAAAATAATTTTAATAGACGACTTTTAAAAATAGGATGAACATTACCGCAACAATATTTTTTCAACAATTTGAAATCTATATATTATAACATTATACGTAATTTGTTTACATTTTCTATTACTATTTATTGTATGACAAGAAAAGTAAAACTTTATCATTCAAAAGGTGCTGCTAAAGTTATGGAAAAAAATATGGCAAATTTCGACCACATCGACACAGTAGTACAATGATGATTTGATTATTATACCTATTTTGAATATGAATAGTTATAAAACATATATAGAATATCTCTTGATAGTGGGTACATCTCTTGAATTAAATAAAATTTTCCATAATATTACAAAAAAAAACGTACGTTATCATTATTTTTTATAAATTAAAGTTTAAAAACACGAATTTTTAATATTCTCAATGAATTCTACGTACAAAATTTATAAGAATTATCACTATCGCCATTCGAATGAAATTTTTGCACAGGTGTATTATCAGTTGTATGAATTATAATATCAACTATATATACCAATACTTATAATCTATATTTATATTTCGTCTCGTGCTCGAGACTGAAGGAAATCATCGTAAGGGAACCAACTTAATAATACGAACTATATCACATCTATTTCTCAATGCTTCTCCACTTCGTTAGGTGAAGTGAAGTAACATTCACTTACACAGGAGATGGTGTTTTAGCCTTTACAAACTGATACTTGTACTGGCTTTTCTCTAAATATGTGAAAAATCTGACAGTGTAGTTATCGTTCCCCAGGAGCCACGCTGTCGGGTCTTCCGGCGGGGACGCTGTACCGCGTGCGCGCCACGTACCGCTACACGCGCGAGGACAGCGACGAGCTGTCCTTCGAGGTTGGTGACGTCATCCGCGTTGTGGAGTACGACGACCCTGACGAACAGGTACGGTATAGACTCGAACATGAGGCACTTTTGGCTTTTATTATGGCAGCAGAGCAGAAATGATCCTTTATTGAGCAATTAAGGCCTTTTCGATTTTGTCTTCTTACTAGAGAATGTCTTATCTTTATTGATGTTTATACTCTTATTTTTAATGTTTTTATTTGTATTATATGTAATATACATAAAGTTGTATTAACTCACCAGGAGGAGGGCTGGCTAATGGGCATAAAGGAAACGACCAATGAAAAGGGCATGTTCCCAGCAAACTTTACGCGACCCATCTGAGCGGCTCCTGCAAACACGTCGCTATACTAGTTCTATAGCGCGGACGCTCACCTGTATAGACACGAGCAATCCCTTTAACTCGATCGAAAAGGGCGTAACGCGCAAAGTGTTCTGAATAATCCAAAAAATAATAAATTTTAACTCCGTTCAATATTACTCTTTTCAATGTTTTACAATGTTCACGACACTTTGCGTATTGTTTAATTATTAGTATAGTTGTTGAGCGTTATTAGATATATATTATTTATTATCCGTGTTGTATTACAACGAATCTTTTACCCTTTCACTTAATTCAATTTTTCATATGGCAACATTAATATTGTCTATCAAAGTATGAACACTTGGTGTTGCTATTGAGTATTATATCGAAGCTTTGTATTTGAGATGTGCTTTCGTTTTATAAAACCATTACTAAACCACATATCTTTGACCTTAGTAATTTTTATGTACTGTATATTTTTGATGAATTTTATGAAATTATTGTAATATAAAAATGTCTAAAATTGCTCATTTGTAATTGTTAAAATAGATAAAACTAATGGAAAGTGACCTTAAATTTATCTAATTTATATATTTAAAACAAATATCATATTCTCTGATATATAATTCTTCCGAAAGTTTAACTTCGAAATAAAATATTTATTCCTAATACAAGAATCGTATTTAATAAAATTAATTATTCTATATTGAAATTTAAAACAAAAAAATACTATGAAAGGAGATTAATATTTTGTTTTCTTATAATTTATGCTAATTTGTTCTTAATTATAATTCTGATAATTGCATTTTATTTACTTGATATCAATGTCGGGTTGCATTTGAACTTGTTTGACTGTTTATTTATTTTTTAATCTATGCAATATTTCCCTTAATCATAATCTATAGACTTTTATATATAATCTGTATATGACACATAGATAACTTTATCTTCGGAACAAATACAGTCATAGAATCGTATTATTTTGTAATCTTTTCGAGTCTATACGTTTTCATTTATGTCATTACCAATCTTTTAGTTTTAGTGTACATAAAATGTTTTTAGTTGTTGACCCTTTATTGTTAAATCAATTATTTTATTCATAGCAAGTAATTTAATCAAATACATATTTTATCTGTAAACTTGCTTTTTTAAGTAGACTTTATTAATTTTACTTATTGTTTTAACCCTATTAGTGAACTGATTACTAATATTTATTAGCTGTGGATTCTTAATATTAACGAAAGATAGATGTTTTTCAATTATTTAAATTATTTTTTATTTTTCATAATAATAATGTAGAATATTCAAAGAAGTTGACAATAAAAAACATCAATATCTATCTGAGAATATAAATAAAATGATATAATAGAACAATATTTCAACAAACAAACAGTAATATTATACTCAAAATATAAATAACATGTGTCAAAAATGGTGCTTTCGGGTGTATATACATATTCATCTTCACGTATACCACATTAGAAATAAGACAAAAAGTTTGATTATTTTTATTGATCACAAAGTATAATCGAATTCTCCCATTTCTTATTATGATTGTATACTTTTTAAAGGTACGCAGTGTAACAGTTGTAGCGATGAGTGAAAGTTCTTTAAAAAGCAATAATGAAGTCAAAAGCCATAAGATCATATTTTCCTTAGACTATCTTCAATCTTCGAAAAAAAAAAAATCAAATGACTGATGTTAATATAGGAATTGAGAATATAAATTCTATGTAGTCTAAGCGCGACGTTTTATTTGGCTTTTGTCGTCAGCAGTGCCATGGAAGGTCCATAATAGATGATAATTTATAAGTTTGTTAAGATTTGTACAGTTTTTACAACTGCAAATAAAATGTTTCTCACACAAATGACTATTATTAATATCCCTGTAGTCATATTTAATTCATATGTTTGATATTCAAAATGTACTTTATTAGGTACAAGTACGCTCTTCAATCATTTACAGGCTTAGGCTTCTATGATTTTACAGGGCTATTTCAATATAAAATAACTGCCAGTTTGGAAGCTAGATCATTCTGAGAAGAATCGACAAAAAAAAACAGTATTTAAAATTTTCCACTTATTATAACAAGGAGCTAATAACTACTACTAAAATAAGTTTCATGCAGAACCTCCTACGGCTGTGATATAAATTTCAGTTCACTTACCATAAAAACCATGTAAATTTAAGGAAGTAACTGGATAAGAGATTTACGTCTAAATACGTCACATTAATTATGACATTATGGCAAAATTCTCCTCATTTACTACGTAACTATCATCACTTACGCGAAGTAAAAAAAATAAGCAAATGCATCGTAAACTTGTGTACATGTCCACCAGTAAAATAAACACGATTAAATGTTATTTGTATGTACATATAGTTTCAATCTTCATCGCATTGTAAATAAGCTAAAATAAATAAATACTTATTTATGTAAATATCACTATTGTCAGTAAAACATATATAAACATGTACAAAAATGCTATGTTATTCTGCATAATATTTGATTATTATTAAGAAAATATAAATTCTTTGATCAAGGCGCTAGAGAAGTCAACTCAGACAACTTTTGGGATACGTCCTTTCTGGGATTTTTACCCAGTAATACGTCTGCAGTGGTTGTGCTCAATATGGGATCAATAAAACATATCTCAAATCATTCCATTAAGTGCATAAGTGCTTAACTCGTAGCTCGGCCGACCTCTTTGGGGTAAAGAGTATTCATGTTACATCCGCCATCGAGATCTGCGATATTTTCCTCGTATATTATGCCCTATCTTAGGTCTGTCGGAGAACTCGTTAGTGATGCACCTCCGTCGTCTCCACAGAGCAGTATCAACTCTTCCCGGTCCCACTCCGCCTTCTCCTTTAAACTATGACAGCCAAATAGAGTTACCGCGCCTTCGTAAGAGTAACAAAAACAACTATAACGCATTTATTAATACAATCCAACATTTTAATGTCACATCTTCCCTTAGAGTGGTGGGAAACAATCTACCAGCTAAAGCATTTCGAAAGAGAATTGGCTTTAGTTGATTTAATTGGTATGTAGGTTAATTTATGATATTAGTTGAACAAATTTAAAAACAGGTCATACTGAGTTTAGTAGGAAACCATTTAAAAAAAAAAATCACCCAAAGTAAATTTTATATCTACTTATGACCATAGATATTGACATTGCAAAAGTCATACCAAGCCATAGTTTTTCATTGCATATGCTGCACTTTCAGTAGAATAGAATCGAAGTTACTTGTACAAATACGTCAAACAAATACAGCACACAAAGCTTTATTTGCACTGGACCCTATGGCAAACATACATTAAATAGGTATATATTAAATAATAAATATACCTATGATTGTAATTTTTTCACAATTGCTCGTCTTATGTTGTCATGTCTGATGTCGTGACCCTGTCCCCCGTGTCAAATGTCAATGTCAATATTCAAGTTCAAGATTTTCGGACTTAAAATTAAGAATATATTACATATATAGCAAAGAAAATAAGCAAATAACTCTTGATTAAACTATTACCTTGATAAAGTGATTGATTTTTGTGTGTTTTACGATTCTGCGCAGGTATCACTTATACCGGTGAGTTGATCGATTTACCTCGAATCTTTCGGTTCGATGACCTTTTGATATTTTGCTCTGGAATTGTGCATCAAATACTATTTGTGAAATTAAAATTAAATTGTGAAGAAAGTGGACTAAATAGGTATTTTTTAATAACTCCTCTCAGAGTTTTAAAAGTTTTTTGGTGGTAAATGTTTGTTTCTAAAGTAAATACTTATATATATTTAATTCAAAAAATATTTATTGAATTGAAGTGTTTTAAGATGTATCATGCTATTTTAAATACATATTTATTTACCTTTTCAGGTGCAAAACAAACCATTAGGAATCTGAGTAAGTGTTTACATTAATTTATTGTTTTCACCTTGTTGCACTTTGTTTTTGTTTTTATCATCTGGAAAAAAATTGTCAAGTAAAGTTTGTAAGACAATATATATATAGTAGATATTGTTTTGACAAATGTTTGAATTACAATAAAAAAATATTTAATGAATGCTTTCTTTTATTAGATTTTTTTTTTGTTTTATGTAGACTTAAAGAATGAGATACCTAAAAATTAATTTTATGTTACTATTTGTTCATATAATATCCTTTGCTTATTGAGAAAAAATGAAAGTTTATATGAAAGTATTGTTTTGTAAGCCTCTTATCCAAGTTATAGTCTGCAGAGAACATGCTTCTATCAACCTTTCATACCAATTTTATTATTATTTTTTTAATTTAATTATTTCTTTTTCATTTTTATTGGCAGTTTGAGTTGGTGCATCATGGCATTCGAGGTGGATTTCAATTTTGTAAGATTTTTTTTATGATTTTCAAGTGTTTCAATTTCAAATTATTTTTAATTATAACTTAAATTATTATATTATTTACCAACATTTTAACATTAAAAACAAGAATTGTTGAGCTTCTTCAACAATAGCAGAATAAAGTGTTGATCTATCCAAATTTTTTTATAGTTATTAAGTAAAATATGTACATAAATACAAATGATTTTTTTAGAATCATTTGTATTTATGTACATATTTTACTATGAATTTGCTATTTGTAAAATATGTGTGTTGAATTCTATACTTAGTAATAAATACTTGATTATTGTTTATATATTTTACTTAAATTAATTATTATCTACTTATTTTTCGTAATTTATAAATTATAGTAAGTGTATAACTACAAATTGTACTAAATATGTTAGACTCCCGTTTTAAAGTTGAATGTTTTTAAAAGTCATTAAAAAGATGTTGATCATGATTTAACTCAGTAAGTCAGTCCTTTATTGAATTTACATTTAAATACGAAATTATTTCCAAAAAAAAAATGTCTGTTCATCATTGACTAAACAATAAGCACTTGTTATTAAATATTAATCAATTGGTCAGCTTAATTGAATCATAGACCGTCGGTTAAGAGTTGGTTAGAGTGATATAACAGAACTGGCAAAATATACCTATAGTTTCAATATTCGTTATATTAAAACTTTTTTTTATTAGGGATATTTGATATACACAGTTTTATAATGAATAGTGATTACAATCTCAATTTGCTTGAGTATTTTGACGAGTAGACATGCTGACGAGTTGACCTTGATTTTTTGAAGTCGCCGTAATTTATCAAGTTTTATTCAACAAATTTAGCAGTAAATCGTTCGGAAAAGTCGAAACCAAGTAAGTGACTCTGATCATTGTGAGCGTGTCAGAAATTAATCTTCTAAGGTTCATAATTGTAAAATATAATTCCCTAAGCGAAACTAATATTGAACGGTACTTTCTGAAATGTAAAATTTTACTGAACCAAATGAATAAACTTTTAAATTGGAATTTAATAAATTACAAACCTAGAAATTATATTCTGAATAATTGTTTTACATTTTGGTAATTCAATATTGTATTCATAGATGTCGATTCAAAAGTGCTTTTATGGACCTACTTAGGTACATATATAATCTTTACCTTTGATATTGTTGTCTTAATTATATTTCGTATTGTGCTAATTACCGAAGACTTTTTACAAAGCAAACAGCCCTTGTTTAATCCATGTTTAAATATTAAACGACCGCTGACATAATCAACGTTTAAGATAGTTTCGGTTAACTCGATCTTAACTCGTTTGTAAATTCATGGTTCTGTCGTGTATTGTGAATAGGTAAGTTTTCTTTTTTTTTTCGTATTTTTCTTTCAGTTATAGTTTCAGGACGGACGTTGTTTACCTTAAACAAATACAATAAAACTTTATAAATTATATAGATATATGAATGCGTATTATATCTTTACTAATATCGTAGGACACAGGTTACTTTTTATGCCTAACACCTGACGAAACCCCTAAAAAAACCCGTGAGCAATGCCGCGGGCGGCAACTAGTTTTTAATAAATTGGTATGGTGTAATTTGTATTTAATTCAGTATATTTATTATCACATTATAAAGGTTTTCTGTAATTAAAATTTCTTTTGACATTGCAATGAATGGTTTTATTGAATTTAAAGTTAATTGTATAAACATATAAAAACGTCGTTGTCCGTGCTATTAATATGACAATATTTTTTCTTTCCAATGAAAGTATTTAAAAGTAACCGAAAAAGAACTATTCTTGAAATGACACATCTATTGGCGCGTATTGCAGGTTAGACTCGTTTGATGATAAACCACATGACGATATTTCAATAAACGTTTCAACGTTTCACATCTGCTGGAAGTCCCAAGACGGTCACATTTTTTTATATGTAATATATTAATTTTATAGGGACACGCCTAGATTCCCATAATGAAGGTCAACGTGGCAGTTTAGACGGTACTAAATTATAGAACACAAACCACTGCCTATATTTTTCGCTCGCTTTATTTTAATTTAAATATTTTAAAAAGAAGAAACTTATTGTGCAGAAAAATATTTTACAAATAAAAGAAAAAATATGAGGTCACCAAAAATTATTTCATTGACTTTGGGACGACGACTTCAGTTTTGTGGTATATATGTACGTATACCTGTTAATAAAATGTCGCCTTTAAATTAATATACCAATTAAAGTATATTTCATTTTTAGTATATTTCCATTTCTTTTTAAGTGAGACTATCAGCTTCAATTACCTTAACGCATAATACTATAGTATATTATATCATATAGCACGTAAAATAATAATTATTTTAATATTAATACCTTTATTGTTCGTGTCATTGATATTTTCGTTTTTACAAAATGGTAAGGTCTTTCAAGTTAACCGGAAACGAAAGTAACAATGACCTCATTGACATTGAATTTTTTTTTGTATCTATTTATAGAAATTTTAGTACTAAATGTACGAATCAAAAATAACTTCGTATAAAATGTAAGCACCGTTGAATGTGCTTAATTTGTGTTTATATTTCATTTCGTGTTCGTGCGGTAGAGGAAAAGACAATGAGGAAACCTGCATGTGGCGCATGAGAATACTCCACGTTCATCAACCAACCCGCACAGCGTGGTGAAGTAAGCTCCAAACCTACTACTCAAAAGGGATACGAGGCCTTTGACTAGCAGTGGGATATTAACAGGCTGTTATTCAACGATATTCCCTTTTCGGCCAGATGATCAGAATTGCGAATCAACGGGGAAGTGTTTAGCATTGTTGCCATCATTCCACAATGATTTTTACAGTATATATTTTAAATATGTACTTATATTTATACTCATTACTTATTTGTGCGAAGCCGCAAGCACATCTAGTTAGTATTATTAATACGTAGCGCCTCTTTCTCTCCTTCATTGCCGACGTTCCAGTTTATTTCTATATTCTTCGTTCCGTCATTACACACCTTGAAAATTTACGACGCTGACAGTATAAAAAGTGCATTAGCCACGGCTCCTCAACTAAATTAAGATGCTAACAGGCTATCCCGTTAGCATATTAATCGTCATGTTTAATTAAGGTAACCTGTGTTAAATTAAAAAACCTCGTGACCTCGTGTAGATGGACTCAAATTCTTCGCGATAAAAACAATCCTATGTCCTTCGCCATGGTTAAATAAAATTCATCTAAATTGTTTCAGTCGATTAGGCGTGAAAAGGCAACCGATTGACAGACTGACAGAGTTATTTTCGCATTTATAATATTAGGAGGGCTGAGATGAATCCTCTCAGACCTCTAAAGTTCTCAACACGCAACAGCATAGACTCGAAGTTTTGTATAATTTAAAATATTTTTTCACTTGATGTTACATGACTATATAAGCAAATTTTCAAAATATAGTTATATGAATACAAAAGTGCCCTTGTCTGTCTCTGTGTTACGCTTACAAGGCTAAACTACTGAATCGATTTTGATGAAATTTGGTACGAAGGAGCAAGCTTGAACGATCGACATAGGCTATTTATTTTTCGTCCTTTGAGCTCTTTCAAATGTCGGAGACATACTAGTTATTGCTTTTTCGTCACAAACTGAACTCCAAACGGACGAAGTTGCGGGTACAACCAGTTTGTTATTCAACTGCGTATTTTCATCTCTATTCAAAATCAAAATACACTTTATTCAAGTAGGCTTTTACAAGCACTTTTGAATCGTCATTTAACAAAGTATTTAAAGTAAAGCTACCACCGGTTCGGAATGTAGATTCCACCGAGAAGAACCGTCAAGAAACTTAGTAGTTACTCCTTTTCAACATCATTGTTATGAAACAGCAGCAAGCCATGAGGGCACCGCAATAATCATCGTTAATAGGTCTTTAATAAGTTAGCAGCAAACTTTAAGTGATAAAAAATACTTTTAAGATACAGTGACATTTGAATATCCAAGCGAACTAGCACGCAGACGTACAGCGTACTTTCACAGATTATTTCGCGTCAAGTACACATTCGCTATTATTAGTTTTCAGTTTTTGATGATGAAAATTTCCGCAAACAGGTTATGTACGCTTCAAAACTCTATAAACAATTCTAATGTTCACAGCAGTTTATGCTATGTAAAAGTTGTAGCACTGAATAGTCTAGAAGTTTGTTTCAGGCTTGCAGCGTTATCAATTTTGTTACTGCCGCGATATATGAGATGTGTTATAAATTGCCATTAGTTTTCAGTCAGATTATTTGTGTTGTCCTGAGTTGTTATAACTTTAAATTTACTAAAACAAACTATATATTTACATATTTCATACCATTTGAACTTTCAATGCAACTTCCAAAAATAGATGCGTCATGCGATCAAAGGTAAAAAATAACCCTCATAAGATCACTTCGTTGTCTGTCTATCAATTTGTCTGTCCGTCAATTATTTCCTCGGGAACGCTAAAAGTCAAAGTCAAAGACAAAAATCTTTATTGAATATAGAAGTGTTACACTTACTTATTGATAGTCAAAAATCTACCACCGGTTCGGAAATTAACACCACGGACCTGAGAAGAACCGGCGAAAGAAACTCAGCGGTTTTTTTTTTAATTTCATTTTACCAAGTATTGATTTTATATACAATAACAATAAACACAATTTCGTTATTTGAAACACCCTGGAGCGATCATCTCATTCCCAATGTGTGCAATCAGCTAAGAAATCATTAGTGTTGTAATAACCTTTAACGATTCTTCACACAAACGTTCTTTAACGATTCTTTTAAATTTTACAATTGAATATTTTTGAACGTATTTTGGGACCCTGTTGTAGAATCGTATACATTGCCACACAAAAGAGTTGCTAATTCTATGTAATCGAGTACTTGGAGTAACAAGTTTAATCTTGTTCCTAGTATTAACGGTATATACGTCACAATTTCTGGAAAAAATATTTATGTTTTTGCGTACATACATAACATTATCAAGAATAAATTGAGAAGCGACAGTCATTGTTTTAATTTCTTTAAATTTACATTTTAACGATTCTTTTAGGCCTATGTTATAGATTTCACGATTAGCCCTCTTACCCCAGCATTACCCCAGAGTAGTATGCCATAATACATTATACTGTGGAAATAACTAAAATACACTAGAAGAGCCGTATCTACGTCAGTCAAAAGTCTATTTTTTTTTTACCGCGTAGACTGCAGAACTGAGTCTATTCGCTAATCTATTTGTAAGGAGCCCCATTGGGGCTTAGAGTCTATTGTAATACCAAGGAACTCTGTTGATTCTAAAACATCAAATGCTAGCCCATTTAAATAGCTTAGTGTCCGAATCGCACTTGCCCAGTTTATTTTTATGTCAAAAGCTTCGTTCGCCTAGTTTCGTTATAGTTATATTGAAGATTACAATTTACTACTTGAATATTTGTAATATATTTTTATTTTGAGGACACTGCACGTTTCATCTTTGAATGTAATGAACGACAATAAATTCTGACCACGCACTTTAAAATAAATATCTTAACAGCCGGTGATATCAGGAAACTTCTTAATATATTCAATAACCTTAGACTTGAGGCGGATCAACAAACTATCTATATAGTATGCTGATCCTTAATGTGTCAATCTCTTATGAAGTATGTATTCTAATCACATCTGTATCTCGGCGATATTATACATTTGGAAGGAGACTGATTTAGTAAGGTAACCGAGCTCCTTGGGAGATGTGAGGCTGGTAATGTGGGATTCGAACTTACTTAAACATTTGCAATCACTGTCTTCGATACAGAGCGGAGAGACTGCGGGATCGTGTTGATGTAACGCATTCGCGGCCATTCCCGTATTGTGCTCAACTATTGGCTCGGCAAAGCTCTCCTCAGGGGGCGAAGGTGATCTTAATACTCAATCGCTTGTGTTTACGGCAGCGTCAGGCCATCAAAAAGCCGAATTTATTATTAAAGCACATTATAATCCAAAAAAAAATTCTAATCTTTTCTTGATTAGGAAAACTGATACTTTCTTGATTAAGAAACTAACAATCGTTACTTGAGGTAACGTTAAAGACGTAAACAAAAACCGTATTTTTATCCAATGGCTTTTATATTATTGCAAACTCAAAGGATATTGCCCATCACCAGTTTCAGGGTTTTAGGAAAATTGTTTCTGTTTTGCCTTTTTTATGTTCGTAATTTGAAAAATGAAAACATTATTCACCGCCATAAATTAAATTGCTAAAGATGATTCTATTGTAGCACAAAATAGTCATATATTTTAAAAAGTCCTTGAGGCTGAAAGAGACAAAATACATTATTTTTTGTTAATAACTAATTTTGCACTAAACAAAAAAGGTTGAAATTTTAATACAAGGTAAGTTATAATTATTTATAGCTTCAGTCCAATTTTCAACCATCAAACAATTTTTTTCACAAAGTTATAAACAAAAACGCTTTCACCCTCTCAACCCCCTTTTTTTTTTTTTGTTTAACGAGGAGGAAATGCATTTACGCATGCCGCCCGGTCGGGGGACCGGGACGGGTATGTGGGACTCAACCGGGGCCTAATGCCCCGTGCCAGGGCAGATGCCCTGTCCTACCCACTAAAACCATCCTCGGGTTTCCACCATGCCGCCGAGTGGTGAGGCCACGGGATCGCCAAGGGCATGTAACCGCGACCCCACCAGCGGCAGCCGCCGTAAGGCGGCTGAATATTCATGGAAAGCGCGCCTAGTGCGCGCCTTCCCCCTCATCCTCCATGTGGGAATGTGACGAACTCCCCCGAGTCCGCCACTGGAGGCTGGGCGTCAACGAAGCTGACGCCCTGCGGCGGATAAGATGGTAGGCTCCGCCGCTGACCGCCGGTGTAAAACACCTGGGAGGCTCGAGTAGCGAGCCCTCCCACTCCCTCCTAGCCAACGAGGCCACTCACATGGTCCGCCCTGACGCCGATCAGGGACGTACCAGGAGCGGCCCCGCGGCATCCCTCCCGCCAGTCTTAGCCGTGGCCGACGAGCAAGCTCAAGCCGGCCCCGTTGCCCAGGGTACACCACGAGGAGGTGACTGACATGTACCCCACCCTCTCAACCCCCTAGCGTTCACCCCAGAGGGTTGAAAATTTTAATTTGTGGTAATTATAACGTCCCAAATCACATATCAAAAAATCAAATTGATACTAATTACTTGACCTTCACAGGCTTTATTGGCTGGCCTATATGGTGAAGTCCACATTTTTGATTCCTTTGACGGTTCATATCGCCGCTACGGATCAACGATGTTTGTTTATTATTTTAGTTTGGACGCAATATTACGCGATCATGTGACACGACGCTGTGATGTTGATTCGAATTATTCGAATACTACCTTTCGATCTTGCCTTGTCCAGAACGATAACTGCCCTAGAAATGAAGGACCTGTAACTCAAATTTACGTCATTAACTATGCATTTATATGCAAATATTGTCACTTAAGTTTAAAATATGACATGTATTTAGCATTATTATTAATGTTCAGGATTTGTTCGATTCCAATGCCTTATCAAAATTTTTAACATGTTACACATTGGCTTCACTAGATAACGTTGGGATCGAATTAAATCGCGATTATTCACGGAAAAGTAGATACTTAATTTAGTTTTAATAAAATATATCTTGTTCTGAAGTACGGTGTTTAAATATCCTAAGTTTAACTGAGTTCGATATATTTTCGTACGGAATTAGTACAATTGAATAATGTTAACAATAAAACCAAGTGTTTCATTTATAATTGGAATGAAAATTGAAACTCACACTGGACTGCTTATTTTAATTTTTCATACGATACACAGTTGCAGTAGGCTGAACGGAGTCAGTACTTTAGTCTTTACCGCGACATCGACGAAGCAACGCGACAATTGCCTATTCGAGCGCGGAGTTCAATAATAATAAAAAAAGTTTTTAGAATCGATTTTACAGTGTTATTGTTATATTATTAATTTTTATACCAAAAGTGAGTATCGAAACCAATTGCTTTTGAAATTTATAAATTAATTATCATTTAATTTTTTTGTAGAAAAAACAATGATTTTTTTTTTATATGTATATATATTTCAATAACATCGCAAATTTATTTTTACGTGAATAATATAATTAATAAAATCTAGCTATCTCACAATCATACAATCGAAAGTAATACTAATAATATATTGAAACAAATTTAATTAAAATAGCAATAACATATTATCTATATACTGATACTTTTCTGTAATGATGAGTTATGCAATTTATTATACAAACAATAGATAAAAAAAAAATCCAGTGTTTCGAAACGATATAACCTCAGATACACATATTATATACAAACCAGACGTGTAACATGCATTGCATATAAATTTATTTATTATTTACGGTGACGCATGTCTAACAAAAATGTAAAGAACGTACCGCATATGACCCGCTGTTGGATAATGGCATCCTCTCTAATAATATAGTTGGAGTAGGTCTATTTCATACCAAATTTCATCAAATTATTTTCAGTGGTTTTGCCGTAAAAGAGCCACAGACAGACAGACAGAGTTACTTTCGCATTTATAATATTAGCATAGAAGTATAGCAGAAGAAGCTCAGCTGATTTTTTTTTTCAACAATTGTTGTCTACACATCTTTATTTGTATTTTTTAGAATAGCCTGGGGTGATCGCTTCATTTCCATCGACATTTTTATCGTCTTTAAATTCATTAGTTTTATAATATTCTTTACCACAGGAACATTTCGTAACATTTTTTTTCATTTTTTTTTTACATGTAACAATGAAACGTTTCTAAACTAAGATTTTAAAAGTTAATTGAGTGGCCCATAAAATCACTTACATACAAAGTTAATATAACTCTGTATAATTGATTAAACAGTGTAAATTGCAATTAGATTATTTAATAAATTATTACTATACCTTGTAACTTACACGTTTTATATACGATATTACGTTTTATAGAATAGTTCAAACGAGAATAACGCTTATATGTACCTACTCATAAGTAGCGAGCAGTCCTAAGTAAAAAAAAATAATATCTTAGAGCACTATAACATATACGATGATCTCGTTCAAGGCTGTAATCGTCTTAGGTAAGGCTTCAAGCCGATTACGAAATGCCACGTGGGTAAAGTTAATAGATTATGGCATTTGTTACCAGTTTAGTTGGAATAGAATTTTTCTGCAAGTTAGAACAAACGACATAGTCATATTGGTAAAATTTCATCGACATTTTTCAACTCGCCGTCGCGGCGCTTTTGGAACATAAATCCTTAGCCATTGTCACTCTCCGGAACATAAACTCTATCTAAAAATAACGTCGATCAATCGCTCCGTTAGTGCACGAAGGACCAACTAAATAAAGTAAAGTAACTAAACTGTATATGTTCCACGGCTGGACCAAAGCCTCTTCTATTTTTAAACGGAAGGTTTTCGATTAAAATTTTAACCGAAACATGAAGGTGTCCTCACACGACAATTATGAACAGAAATTATGTACTTAAATATGCATGTGAATATTCAGTGCTAATCGAGCGGGTTTGAACACGCAATTTCTGATCAAGAAACACATGTTTTAATAACGAAGCCATCACGGCTATTGCATTTATTAATTTATTTAGTTTTTCTCGAAATATGATACAGACGAAAAAAAATGGCCAATAACGAATGATAAATATCTTGGTCTTTTGGCTATCTTCTTCAATGGATTAAAGACCAAGTGAGTAATATTAAATAACAAGTATCTGACAGCCTATGAATATTAAAAACGAAATATAAACTTATATTTAGCCGTTGCTGGGTAAATTACTACTAACTATGTTAGTAAAATATAATTTTGAAGGTTTTTGTCACGATTCTTAAAGCAAGACTAATACAATTGTTCATCCGTCAATTGTTATTGTAGAAATATAAGAATCATACAGACATACCACACACCCATAGTAAGTAACATGTGCAATGATAACACATATAAATTAAATAGTAATCATAGCTGCATAGAACACCTGGCTCTTACCCGAAAATCATGTTTTCTATCCGAGCTCACCGAGTTCTTGTGTACTCAATTTGTATTTATAATTAATATCGTGCATGTTACTGACGGGAACCATCATGTGGAAATTGACATTGTGTCAACAAACCGCCTCGAAGTAGCATGTTGGAATATTGAATAAGGAACATTATTTTTAGGAACATGTCTTGGCTCCGCGATGGTGTTCGTCTGCTTAAATTAAAGCAACACAATTTTTTTTATGACTGCGGTAGGCGGACGAGCAAATAGGTCACCTGATGGTAAGTGGTCACTACCGCCCATAGATAATGGCGCTGTAAGAAATATTAACCATTCCTTACATCCCCAATGCGCCACCAACCTCGGGTACTAAGATGTTATGTCCCTTGTGCCTGTAGTTAAACTGGCTCACTCACCCTTCAAACCGGAACACAACAATACTAAGTACTACTGTTTGGCGGTAGAATATCTGATGAGAGAGTGGTACCCACCCAGAAGCCCTACCACCAACTAAAGTAAAAGTTATTAATATAATTACCTAAATAAATAATAAAATGCCATGACTAAAATTTAATCTTTGACTTTATTATAACAGAGACGCGGTAGCGCTATAAAATCATCTCCGTACAATAATATAATATACAATACTTACATTTTAAATTTGTATTGTAAGATTGCATCGCAGGCTGACAGCCTCACAATATGCAATCGAGATGAAAATACATAGCACAAATGAATATGGAGGAAAACGTTGTATGTTTCTTGAAAGCATAGCCATTTACGCGTTCAAAGTTTAAATGTTCTTGCAATTTAGTTTAAATACTACATTTTTTGTAATACTCATATTTTTCTGTATACGAGTACATGTTTAAGGGCTATGAAATGAAATGAACTATTGTATATTTATACTATAAAAATACAAATACAGACCTAAATTGTATTCCTTTTCGTGTCATCTGGTTGGCGGATTGTCATTTGGGCTTCCTTGGTCACCACCGCTAATAGACATTGGCGCTGCAAGAAATATTAACCATTGTCTACATCGTCACTGCACCAACTTGAGAGCCAAGATGTTCCTCGTGCCTGTAGTTACACTCGCTCGCTCGCTCTTTAAACTGAAACACAACAAAACTAAGTATTGCTGTATGACGAAAGAATATATAAGCACAATGAAAGCGGACGAACATATGGGCCACCTGATGGTAAGTGGTCCCCACCGCCCATAGACAATGACGCTCTAAGAAATATTAACGATTCCTTACATCACCAATGCGCCACCAACCTTGGGAATTAAGATGTTATGTCCCTTGTGTCTGTAGATACACTGGCTCACTCACCCTTCAAACCAGAACACAACAATACTGAGTACTGTTGTTTGGCGGTAGGTATATAAACTTTTAACTTTGTATAGTTTTTAAATATCTTCTGTTTATTAGCAATCAACCCTTTTACGAATTACTTTTGTGAATCGAAGTTAACATACATAACATACAGTTATGCTTAACGTTTTGTGTTAATTAATTAGCGGCACTTTTAATGAAAATAGTGGGTACTAAAATGCAGCTTTATGACATACGTTATTAATATTAAAACTGCATTTTAATACCGTACGAAAAATCCTCATTTCTTAAATGGGCTAAGCCCTGAATCAAGATTTATATAATCCTCTGTTATCACGTACTTAAGGTATAAGTAGAATATTCCTTATCAGATTATTAGTTGAATTAGGAACGCAGTTGCAAACTGATGCTACCTCTCGAACAACTTTTCGTATGTATGTATGTATAGGTGTATGTTGAAAGTTCAAAGTTATTCGCATAAATCTGTATATGCTGCTGTAATATAAAATGTTACATATGTTGCAGCGTAGTGTATGAACATTATAATCGTACACTTTGTCAATTGTCTCAATTTGACATAATATCACGAACCAATTTCAGTTAAATTGTAATTTAAGTGGATACATTTAGTGATACATTCAGTCTACTGCGTGTAAGTAACAAACTCGTTCCATTCGATTCATTTTTATGTTATTTATTATGATTTTAAAATATAATAACTGAAATCACCCAAAATGGAACTTGAAAATTGATGAAAATTGTAAAAGCATGAATAGTTAGACGAGGTATTTTCAAAGGTTTATAAAGCTGTTGTCTTCCTGACCGACTCCGGTCACGGCGACCATTCTCAACGGAGACGCCTAGCTACGAGCTAATATTATAATGAACCAGTTTGATCGTCAACACAGGTACACTCTCTGTTACTTCGTAAATCAGCTTTACGTGCTTCCGGAGACAAGCAATATTCAACATACAACCTGCGAGTTACTACAGAGATTTTCTTAACAGAATAACCCTACGTATATTTTTTTATAGTCTCAATTACTTCAGACTTCAAGCTACATCAAGGAGGTAGTGTATAAAAACAGAATCCTCATAAAAGATGGAACTCATGTTCCACTGGATGAGATGTTCTTTTTGCATTTTAATGTTACTACTATTTGGATAATAACATCAAAATATGTGAACACAAGTATTTAAGCAAGTTACTCTAGAAACACCCCAATATCTTTCGTATATATATTCCGTAACTTATAAGCCTAATTAAAATCACTTTTGTTTTTAATTGAAAAACATACAAATATGAAAAAAATCCAAGCTTAAATTTAGAGGTAAATATTAAATGTTCAAAATAAATCTGATAAAACGTATGTGTATCGTGTTATTCGTTGGAGATCATGGGCGAATGTAACCCCAGAAAGAGATTTAATAAGCTATATACAAATACCAATTGAGATACTTTTAAAATCATTCTATTTACATATGTATCTATATGTAGCAGGCAAATGGCTAAATTTTATTGTAACTAGAAACTAATCACGTGTTGTTACGGTCTTATTTTCGGTACCGCATTTACTTATGCTTAAAAAATACTTTAAAATATATATAATATGAATACAGCACACACACATACACAATAACTCTTATTTCCATTATTTAATATAATTTATTGGAGAAGTTTTTGAGCCATTTCATTTTAACATGAATTCTATTACGAGGTATTTTAATAATGTATAAAAATTCCTAGTAAACGGTTAATATAAATGTAGGTAGTTAATTAAGGTAGAAGTTTTTTTTCAAATTAGTGTAATTCCATTGTTAGTCTTTATGTATATAAATAAATTACCATTGACTGAATCATCAGGAGAACTCTGAAACTATAAGTCCGATTGAATAGATATTTACCATTGTTTTTCTAAACGCGGCATCTCCATTAAAGGATTTATAGAAATTTCAACTTTATGGAGGAAATGTAAGGGTGAACTTGTATGAATTTTACACGTACGAAATCGGGACGGACAACTAGGTTATCCTCAGCCAACCTTCACTCTTTCCGATGTGTTTGTAACTCGGTGAACTTAACAGAATTTTAATGTCACGCGATATATACGACCTCCGTGGTCGAGTAGTGTGTACACCGGTTTTCATGGGTACGCCACTCCGAGGTCCCGGGTTCGATTCCCGGCCGAGTCGATGTAGAAAAATTTAATTAGTTTTCTATGTTGTCTTGGGTCTGGGTGTTTGTGGTACTGTCATTACTTCTGATTTTCCATAATACAAGTGCTTTAGCTACTTACATTGGGATCAGAGTAATGTATGTGATGTTGTCCAATATTTATATTTATATATTTTAACCGTTGGGACAAATTGAAGGTTCACAGTTTTCCCCATTTAAATTTATTACATGAGTCGTTCTTTGTTTGTTTTACAAAGTAGTATATAATAAGAATAAAATAAATTTGATAAATATAAACATTATTCATATAATAATACATTTTTTTTTATATTTAATATTTAACCTTTAAGTTAAACTTAACTCTTACTTTACTTAGACATAAGTTTGAACTACTTTTAATCATTTTAGCTATCATAGTTACTCATGTACTCATGTACTATGTCATATTCCTTGTTTAGAAATTAATATTAGAGTTTATATGTTAAAAGTAAACTTAGAATTTACATAATTACGAAAATAACATTTTCTTTGAAGTCGAGACACAGTGTCTAGTTGTTCTATAAATAGACACAATGATTATTAACCTGACTGATTGACTATTAACTAGTGTTCTATCTTCAAATCCGGACAAATAGCAATAAGTGATTAATATTCTGGCTCTTACAATTAATGAAGTGCTCAGCCCTGAAGGAAAATAACATTACGATACTTGAAATGTCAGACATATGTATAACCAACAGTTAAATAGCGTGGTTTAGCAAGTTCCAAATCTTCATTCTTTAACAGGAGAGGAGTTCCGTGCCCAACTTGGGATGTTAACAGACCATACGACCAGACGATGACGAACATATCACCGTTCGATGAAATCTAAAAACAGCGAATAAATAATATTATCTTTCTTTACAGAATGGAGGTAGGTGTGCGGATAGTGGGCATCATTCTACGGGTATTAAATTTCCTTTTGGCACCGATTTTCTGGCTGCGTGCGAGGAACCGGATGCGAATACCTCCTATCAAAGATACACTGCTTTTGAGAAGTGCTACAGATATTGCTGCAGCGATACGGAGCGGAGAAGTAAGTCGGTCCAGTCTTAAAGTCGTACCGTGGATAACATAACATTATTTTGCAACTTTTCTCTGATATATAAATATTGATCAAGCAAAATCTTTGTTCTAGTAATTAAATATCAAGCAGCGAAGTATTACTTGGTCTTTGTAGGGCCCCCATCAGGGTGTAGGTATCAAATATTCTACCGCCAAACAGCAATGTTCAGTATTGTTGTGTTCCGATTTGAAGAGTGAGCTACTGTAACCACAGGCACAAGGGACATAACATCTTACTTCCGAAGGTTGGTGGCGCATTGGTTATCTAAAGAATGGTTAATATTTCTTATGGCGCCAGTCTCCATGGTAGTGACCACTTACCATCAAGTGGCCCATATGCCTCTCTGCCGATATATACTATAAAAAAAGCGAAATAATAAAATTATAATAGTGATAGCTATGAACCGGGAGGGCCAAGTGGTCAGAAAACATATGTAAATATTAACGGCAAATTGTGGGCTTAAAACAAGGCAAGCGACACTGAATTTTCATGTGACTAAGTTGTATTCATAATGTATCATGGTGAGGGAGACATCGTAAGGCAGATTTACATCCGAAATTTTCATGGATGTAAGTCTACCACATGTGTAGAATTGAGATATTTATACACTGTTACTTTTTTAATTGCAATAAGGTAAGAATTGTGTAACTCAAAACTTCAAGTCGTTGAAGATGTCTCATGTCCAAGCTTTCTCTCAACATTCGCACGTGATAGAACCTATTTAGCAACGAAACACGGAATTGGCAACGATACCGTATTGCACAATACCCCTGCAACCGAATCATTAGCATATTGCCCGCACTCGGGAATAAATAATTTTAATTGTATTACAAGACAGCTTTACCGATGTAGCATTGAAAGTCAAACATGATATGCGTGTAAATGTTTTATTTAGTCGCTGAGTATACTGAGTGCACTTCGATTCAGAATATATATTTACTAATTATTATTAGTACTTAAAAAGAATTAAATACTATTCATTAGATACGCACATTATTTTCTATCGTATTAGTAACTAAATGCATCAATGGGATTAACTTCTACAGTCTATTAGCCTACATATTCATGATATTCAATTGTGAATATGTTATCCATTTATATAGAAGCTAGAAAGTATTATTCTTTCCAGCATCGATTTATTAAAATAATTATTTGAAACCTATTGGTGAGTTGTCATTTTTACCCATACATTATTGGTCACCATGAGAATATCTAAAATATTATATTCCTTCTGCCTGAAGGGCGATTTAGTCAGTAATTAGGTACACGATTCACTTAAATCAGAACATACAGATAGAGCATCAATGTTATTTGGTAGAATAAACGAGACAGTATATAGAATTTTTAAATGGCACTAAAGACGTTGTTTAGTTAATCGCAAATTTCTCTCTTTCTTTCATTACTAATTTGGAGTTCAAAAGAACAAGACAGCACTGTTTGACTAATCCCCCCTTATCTCCTGAACAACATTTATATATTATAAACTGATATTAACAAAACTTAAAAATATCCCAATTAAGCTGACAAGCGAAGAAGTAGTATCGAGGTACATAACAAGATTGCAAGAAGTGAACCCGCTACTGAACGCTGTCGTCGATGAGCGCTATCGTGACGCGTTGAACGATGCCAGAGAAATTGACCGATTGATCTCAGAAGCGAGAATCAGAGGAGATCTAGATAAATTGATAGCTGATAAACCATTTTTGGGAGTTCCTTGTACTGTAAAGGAGAGCTGTTCGCTTGCTGGTAAGTTTTGTTGATTTACATTTATGTAACGTAATATATTTAATGTTATGATATTTATGATCATGAGTAGCGTATCAAATTTAACTTTGCCATATTGTATGTTTAAGTTTATAAGTAAGTCTCGCTACTCTCTGTAGTTAGTATCTAAATATTAAAAGTCAATGATCATTTATGATCACTTCGTGACCGAGCCACTATTAAAGAAGCCAAATTCCTTAATTGAGGTTGCTTATTAGATGAAGCCCTAACATTGACTAACTTAGACTATCTGACTCTCTAATCAACTTCTTACGACCTTTCTACTCGGTCTAAAATACTTTGTAAAGTAAGTTCTGACTGAACTAGGTCTATCGAACGCCGTGGGTTGCCTGGAGCACGCAGGCCGGCGCGCGACCTCAGATGGAGGCGGTGTGCGTGCGGTACGTCGTGCCGGCATCATACCACTTCTCGTGTCTAACACGCCCGAGCTATGCCTAGGCTGGGAAACCTCCAACCTGTTGCGTGGCACCACCAACAACCCATACTGCCTTAACAGAACCGCTGGTGGATCGTCAGGAGGAGAGGTGAGGTGTTTCCATATTAAGATTCGTATTGATATACTTTGTCAAGATAGAAATATGAAAACGAACTTAACTAATCTTATATTTTAGGCTTTTCGCGACAAATAAGCAGTAATAATATCAGGGATGTTTTGATCCAGTTCAAGACTCTCCGCACTAGACTCAAACATTTTATATTTTTAATCTATCATTTAAATATGCATTATTATTATAAATTTTCATAAACTTCAAAATATCACGATGGCAATGGATTTTCTTGACAAGTTATCCACGCGGGTGAAGCCGCTGGTTCAGCTAGTATGATTATAAAAATAGCTACGCTTCGCAGTTTCGCTCGCTTTTATTTTTAGAATATTGTTGTATCAAGCGTAAATTTCATGTTCTTGTGTAACATTATTAATAAACTTTAAATGCAGAAATATCGAAATTACTAATGTATCAATAACTGAATTCGGACAAACAAAATATGTAGTATTCATAATTACAATTGAACATCGTATATGACCTTTATAAAATTACATAATCAAAGGAACATGATTTCCATATTATGCAATGAAATAGACTCATCCTGGCCGATAAAATGCCGTTTATATCGAAATTAGTTTACGAAACATTTATAATATTCTAATTAACCACTCAATTAACAAGATTCCTGTATTCTATATTATTGTAAGGGCATCCGACCTAGACACTACTCACGCAGCCCTATGGCAACGTAAAATTTATAGAGATGAACCCATAGACAATCGCTAATTTTATTTTCTAGTTACGTAGGCGTAATATTTCTAAGATATTTTTCCGTAAATATAATTAACGAGGTACCACCCGCGTGTTTTAGGGATCGGTATGGATGAAAGGTGTTTTTTTCCAGAATAAAAAGTTACCGCACACAGGTTACTTTTTATTCTGGAAAGAAATATATTCTAGACTCCAATCTTAATCTATCTCTCTGACAAATTTCATACAAATTTATTCAGACCTGATTGAGGAACAAACGTCCAAACTTTCGAATTTATAATATTAATTATATATATGTCATGCTTATTATGAGTCTTTTCTTTTTTAATTTAATATCTAAAGTGAAAATATATGTTCAGCCTTGTAAGCTAGCCATTAGACCAATGAGACGGTAGCCGCCAAATATACAAATGTATTGCTTAGGTTGAAATTTGAATAAAATGCCATTTTAATCACAGGGATAGACAACACAATTCCGTAGTTGGCATCGCATCGACTATATATGGATTGATTTATACTTCTAAATTAATTTATCAAAAAATTGTAAAAAGTAAAGAATCAGACTAAAATTCCCACCGCTGGGCAAAAGCCGTCTCTCCTGTCAAAGAAAAGGTTTTAAAACTTATTATATCGAGCTCCATTGATACATACATGATCCATACATGAGCTGGGTAACAGTTTCCCTTCAAATACATTTCAAATTCCGTGGTGCTTGGCCTGGGTTCGAACCTGTGTGTCTAGTCACTGTACCATATTGGTTCTCTTAAATTGAATAACTACGTGTCAATTGGTCGTTTACCAACGAAGATAGTAATACTACACGACGAAACTAATTGGAACTTAATATAAGAAAATCAGTTAGTCCCGATCGTAAATAGTTAGAGTAAATAAATATAAATATTTATTATAAAATGACATCAACTAAGTCATCAGTTCATTGCAAATAATAAAACGAATACATAAATTTACATTTAAATAATTATTTCTCTGCCATTAGCTATATAATGTTAGAATATCTGGATGCTTACTTACTTAATTTGACGACCTCCGTAGTCGAGTAGTGTGTACACCGGTTTTCATGGGTACGCCACTCCGAGGTCCCGGGTTCGATTCCCGGCCGAGTTGATGTAAAAAAAGTTAATTAGTTTTCTAAGTTGTCTTGGGTCTGGGTGTATGTGTTACCGTCGTTACTTCTGATTTTCAATAACACAAGTGCTTTAGCTACTTACATTGGGATCAGAGTAATGTATGTGATGTTGTCCAATATTTATTATTATTATTATTTATTATATTAAAACTTAATGCTTTTTATGATTTCTAAAATTAATGTGTGACTATTTTTTAATTGCTATTTGATCTGACCTGTAAGATTTAACCAATACATCGTTAGTGTGTTCAAAATTAAGATTAGATTTAATTCAAATCCTGACTGCGATAAATGCATTTCCGCTTAATTCAAACGGTATTAGGTAAAATTAAATGCACGACTCGCGTTTTGAATTCATGATCTCGCAATCCATAGCCTTATAAATTATCCACTAGACTAAGAGGTCAGACCAAAGTCGAAACATTCGTTATACATAGTATGCAAACGCGCGAATAAAATTGTAACAGACAAGGTTATGCATTGTATACGTAAAGTGCATTACTAATTCAATATTATACACAAAACACGCAGTTCGTATGAATGCCAGAAATAACTTTATAACGTACATTGTTTTTACTTAACAATACAAGCCTTGTCTCTCAATATAAAGTCAGCCATTTAATGTTTATGTCGACGGTATACTCATTTGTTAGAATTCACAGATACACTTGTCAGGTATGATGTAATTTCGATCCCGAAAGATCGTAATCAAATCGAAATATAGATTTGTTCACTTACGAAGGTGCGCCCCTCTACGTTAAATGAGTATCGGCGTGCATTTGTATGTGCGTAATACGACTAAAAGTAATGACAGCAAAAAAATACAATTGAGATTATATTTGTTGAGATTATTTTATCAAAAATAATTAATTTAACGTGGAAGGGTGCGCCTTCGTGAGTGAAAAGATCTTTAGTTGTTCTTACGAGCGCTTTTGATTTGTCATTTTACAATTATTGTAAATATACCATCGATGAAGAATTCATCGAAAGAGCTGACTAGAATATCAGTGGTTATGTACTATTTTTCGCAAATAATTATAAATCAATCAACTGGGTACAATTAAATATACATGTCCAATGTCCATATCTACATAAATTATTTATCTGTTTTGAAAATGGTACTTGGATACCTTGATGTAAATTACGTATGAGTGTTTTAGAAAACTCTCGACACTCGATTACTATTTTAAGAGAGCTGTCATAATTTATGAACAATCCATTGGTCTATCTTGGGTCACATTGGCTTACATACTAAATGAACACAGGCCGCGTTGCTGGCTTGCGGCGCGTCCGCGCTCTCTGTGTCGTCCGACATCGCCGGCTCCATCCGCATCCCCGCTGCCTTCTGCGGCGTGTACGGACACAAACCCACGCCAGGTGAATCTCTCATTCATTTAATTATAATGTGAAATAAAAAAAAACACGTGTATCGCGGGACATCCGGTTGGAACGAAGTTGCTTTTGCAATTTATTATGTATTAAATGTCAGACACAGTGAAATAAATTCATAAAAATTGTGAATAATTCAAAGATATGAAATAAAATTGTTACTTAAAATCGTGTGTGAATTAAAACAATAACGAAAAATAAGTTTAAATAATATGATATTAAAATGTAACAGAAAGAGACAGAGATAATGAGAAAGACAGAGAAAGATCGCATGGAGGGGACATAGCGTTTTTCCTTACGTGACGTTTTCTGCTAGTTCACTCTACTGTAGCCTGTAGGGCGCATAAAAGAACTTCGTTCCAATAAGCATGTTCTTTATGTGTCAATGTTAAATAAAATAATACTACATTAAAATGTTAGTATGAAAAAATTGTAGAACTGTTCTGTAAAAACAAACTCGATACTCACCAAAGAACACAATCATGAAAGATCAGAAACTGATATGCGTAATGGACTATAATAATAACTAGTGGGTCGCACGCGAAACTTCTCGTTTATTCAATTGATTTTTACAAATCTCGAACCCTATGACAGGTTTTTTTTTATTCAATTTAATTGTAAATTGACGACGTCTGATCGCACGATTTTCATTTGTTTAATTTATACAGCTATAGCGCCGCTCTCTACGTGGCCAGTAACTTTTTTCCGCTCTCTAAAATTAATTCATAACAATTTAATAAATTGCAATCGAGAATCATCTTTTTTTTTCTGCACATATACGGCTGGAGCTCTTCAAAAGGAGACTAAACGATTTTTTTTGTGCAGCTGTCGTCCCATTATCACTTGGCTTACGCTATTAATATATAAGATAACATTTAAAGTATACACGCAACAAAATTGCGTATCAATTTAAGTTGGTTTTCAAAATTTTACAAGTGAATTGCGAAGTGACTTCTTACAAAATAGCAATGCTGTGTGTATACCATATTATGTGCCTGAGTGTAAATCTTATTCGACCAAATTTTTACTATCTATAGCTTCGTATCTATCAAATTATAAAGATCCTTTAAATACATTTTTTTTTTTTGATTAATTCATAATTATTATCAAAATTTTCGACCAATGACATCGGGTCAATATAATGTCAAAATTATTTATTAATTGTATTTACTCCTCTTGTGGTTAGAATACGTTATGGGTCCTAGTATTGATATCCCACCTTCGTCATAATTTTTCTATTATATAGCAATATCGCTCGCATAGGTCGCCTGAAATTGCTTTTCGGCAATAACACTCAAACTCAAAATTCCTTTATTCAACATAGAAGCATTACACTTACTTATTGATGGTCAAATTCAACAATACCACCGGTTCGGAAAAAGGAACACCCTGACCTGAGAAGAACCGGCGAAAGAAACTCAGCGGGTCTTTTTTTTTGTCAAATTAAATAGATACATAATTGTATATGAATAGAAACAGCCAGGAGGCGATTGTTACATTCCCAAGGTGTGCTATCAAACATAAACTCACTAATTGTATAGTAACCTTTCGCACACAAGCGTTCCTTAACAATTTTTTTAAATTTGGCAACAGAAGCATTTTGAACGCTTCCTGGGATCCTGTTGTAGAAGCGTATACATTGCCCCACAAAAGAGCTACTGACTCTATGCAGTCGAGTAACAGGAGTAACAAGATTGTGTTTGTTCTTTGTACCAATGTTATGAGAATCACATTTTCTCATAAAAACATTAATATTTTTCCGTGCATACAAAACATTACAGAATATATATTGGGAGCAACAGTTAATATCTTAATTTCTTTAAATTTATACCTTAATTTGTTTCTTGTCACTGTCTTGTCATACAAGATTTTTAAGAGTGCATGTTTCGTTACCTGTATTTGTTATACAATATAATTTATATTTATTATTATTAACGGGAAACAATCCATTTAATAAGCATAAAATATTATTTTCATCGTACTCAGTATTTACTGAACATTTTTTTTCGTCACACATTTTCGCAAAAGTAACCTAACTCATCATATTTTTAGCAATATTAGAAATATTTTTTTAAACATCGTTCCTTTTCTTCCAGGTATAATATCTATCGAAGGTCACGTTCCAACATTAACAGATGAAAACTACGCCAAGTTCCTAACAGTGGGTCCAATGACGAGGTTCGCGGAGGACCTTGGCCCACTTCTGAAGATTATGGCAGGTGACAATGCACACCTATTGAACCTCGACAAGCCCGTTCATCTGGATCAGTTAAAGGTAAAATAGATATGCCGTAATTGCATTTTGAAATATTGTTAAAAGAGCCTAGATGCATCAGAGTATATTAAACGTGAACCTTGAAAATCAACCCTGATTTTTCATGTGCCTAATTAGCGTTTTTAATTCACCTCGCGCTCAGTGGTGAGGGAAAACATCGTGAGGAAATCCGCATACGCCAGATAAAGATCTGCTCGACCTGTGTATCGATCAATCTATGTGAGTATCGATCGGTCCAACGGGAGGACAATTCTTTTTAAACATTTCAAACGACCTATTCTATGGTGTCTGAAAAAAAACCACTGTTGATGTTGGCAGGTGTTCCACATGTGCGAGGCCACATCGTCCGCCGCCCTGCTGCGGGTGCCGCGCGCCGTGCAGAGCGCCGTCACCCGCGCCGCGCACCACCTGCAGCGCCGCGGCGCCGCGCTCGCGCACGTGAGTACAGCACACGCAGTGCCAGAGTGCGACGCCGCGTGTGCCGCGCCGTGCATAGTGCCGCCACCCGCACGCACGAGAATGTGTGTGCAACCATAAAAGCATTTTCATTATCCCGATAGTACGGTAATTTGACATGACCCGGGACCTCGGGATCAGCATCCTTATAACCTAGGCAGAGAAAAAAAGTCACGCCCTTACAGTTGCAGTGTGCCTGTGTGTGTAAGTTTGCGTGCGTGCGTGTTTGTGGGTTTAATTTTGTTGTAATACTTTAAAAAAGGTAGCCCAAAAATTATATTAAGAAGTACGTTTTCTTTTGTTTTTAGGAGAAATTTACAGAGCTGGAAGATTCTGTAGAAATGTCAGTATCAGTTTTTTTCTCGATGAAAGATATACCCAACATGCTTCAAGATCCCGCAAATCCAAAAGTAAGTAAATTAATTAATTTTGATGTAAAGAATATATATATTATAAAACATCTTTCGAAGTTAAATTTAAATCTTTTTACTATCTTAAAAAGCAAAATATCAAATCGCGAATAGATTCATCATATAGATTTTTTTAATCAGAGTACAAAATGATCTATTAAGAAATTAAAAACAAACAGATAATTAAATATATATATTGGAGTAAATGAGTTTGTAGTTCCATTATTAGTAATTGTGTATTTTTTTTATTTGATTTCATATTTTTAATTTAAAGTAAGACAGGTACTTTTTCTTTTTAAATACTTAATTTTTTTTTAAAGGAACTTAAGCAATGTACAATGTGATGTAATAGAAGAATATTTTATCAATTTAAGTAATACTACATGACTGACTCTGATACCAGGGCGATGGTGACCATCAGGCGACCCACTTACCGCCTACCTATTCAAATCCAGCTATATATTAAAAATACTGACCATCGTAGACACTAGATTGTGTTTTTTATTCATATAAATCCTCAACGGCCACTTGACAAGCTCATTTGTATGTTATAGCAAGCGTCTAATTCCAGCACGACAAGAGCCTCCTGCTGGAGCTGCTGAAGCTGGTGTTCGGCGGCGGCTCGCGCTCGCTGCAGGCGCTCGGGTTCGCGCTGCTGCATCGCAAGATGCTCTACATCCCGCAGGCCGCCGTGCCGCACTACCGCCGCCGCGCCGCCAGGCTGCGGCAGCTTATGCAGGTACACCGACCATGGACAGCTACGGCGTCGCCGGCTTTTAAGGAATGTGAAGGCTGTTTTCTTGAAGGTTCCCAAGTCGTATCGGTTCGGAAAAATCGCCATCGAAAGCTGGATCCACAGAGTCATTTTGCGAGGCAGAAAGTGCCTGAAAAACTAGGTGCTAAGGGTGAAACTTGGAATTCTGATGCAATGTCAGAGGGTGACATTAAGCGGCGATGATTAATCCAAACTATTCCTCGGAACATTCCCCGTGACAATGCGGTAGAAGATGCAGAGTGATCCAACATCTCTACGCACAGACGAAGAATCAAGCAAGTCGGGAAGAGCGTATCGTCGATAATTCGAGGCGCTCTACGTTGAAATCGATCTAACGGATGAATCATTTTCATGATCGTATTTAATTTGCTGGTATCGGAAAGCACCCGCCCAGAGGTGAGAGTAGTAGTCCATGTAAGGCCGAATTTGCGCCTTATATATATTATATAGTATAACAAAGCAAATGTATTAGGAAATCGAATGGTATATGTAGAAGTGTTATAAATAGTCAAAGTATATAACTACCAACGGTTCTGACGTGGAAATACCTGTACCTGGACAGAACCGACGAATTAATCTCACCGAGATTATTGGTCATTACCAAACTGTGCCACCATCTATGAACTCGCTAATTGTATATATATATTGTGTATTGTATTGTATATATTGTATACTTTATGCAAACAAACTGATACAAATTCGTGACTTTATCTGCATGTCCCAGGAAAAACTGGGCGATTCTGGGGTGCTGCTGTACCCGGTGCACAACTCGCTGGCACACTTCCACCAGCAGGTGTTCCTGCGCGCGTCAGGTGTCATGTACACGATGCTGTTCAACGTGCTGGGCCTGCCCGCCACTGCGGTGCCCGTGGGCATGCACGGGGGCCTGCCCGTCGGCATACAGGTAATATAAAGAATTCCATAATTATAAGTATTCGTTTTTGCTAATGTATGATATGGATCGCTTTTGTATAAAAGCCTCCTCAGGTGTACCGCAACTTGCATGATATTCATCAGTCTTATACTTTAATTAGATTTTTTCCATAATTATCATATTTCATCTTTCTTAAAAAAATACACATAATCCTTATTTTATCTTTTTAACAATTATATTTATCTTTGCGAACACTTAGAAAAAGAAAACAACCAAAGCTCGCCAATTTTCTACAGATTGTTTAAAAGCCCGCCAAAACCATTTCCACAGATATTAATATCTCATTGCCATAATATACAAGATAGACAATAACGTTTATATAAACAATTTGTTCAAATACGGGTAAGAGTTATAACTAACGTACACTGAAGCGATAGATCTTTATTATGCGATCTAATCAACTGTTAAAACATACAGCGCTAGATCGCTAATAGAGAATAGTTTTCTCGCGATTAAACCCCTTAATTAATCAACGTAGTATAACAATATGTCGTACTGTGGTATTACAATAATATTAGCTTAAGATATATTTTGCCACTAAATTCAATGTCGTCTCTTTGTGTTCGTGTTGATCGACTACCATAACCTTTGTTCCTCTCCGAGCAAAATGTTGATTTCCACGTATAAAGGTTAATTTTCAACATAAACTCTTACCTATTTTGCTTCGTTATTTTCTTACACACATAATACTGAAAATGTATTAGTTTTGCCTTTAATCCAATCAAATATTAATATCATGTATAAATTAACACCAATCCTAACCACCTATACTAAGGCTTAATATTAAGTTCTTTATACGTCAAAAATTAAAACCGAAACTGTTTGTACGAGTAAGTTTAATTTACATTAAATATTACGTATTGAAGAAACTAACGTAATTACATATTTTCAAACAAAGCCGTCGGCTTATTCTTTTGTGTGCCGTTTTCGCCGTAGACCTCCTTAAGTCCTTAATTACGTCTGTAACTGTATTAAGACTGATACCTAGAGCTGTAGTATTGTATAGTGTGCCTGTGTAGCGAACACGCTCACGCACTTGTGATACAGATAAATTGGGGCCACCATTTTGATTTTCAAAATAGTCACGTAGGCGTTTAGCCTTTGGCATTTTAAAATTTCCGTAACTCTAAACGGCGATCGATAAAATTCTACGCACGCAACACAACACAAAAAACGAAGGAATTACATAAACGAAACGTACCTTAACACAAAATTATAAAAATCGAAAAACACTCAGCATACAAAAAAGATGTGGTTAGCACAGGCGTCTCGTTGCAAGTGATCACTGTCAACAAAATGGTGCCGTTGATATCGTGTCAGTGTAGCCAAAACCATCACCAATATGATAATATTTAATTCTGATATTTCATAACTTTCATAAAATATTATGCACAAAATTTGTTGTGTCGGTATACATAAGAATATAACTTGCAGGTTATCGCTGCACCGAACCAGGACAGATTGTGTTTGGCAGTTGCGAAGGAATTAGAAAAGGGATTCGGAGGCTGGCAACCCGCAGCATAAATTTAGTTAAGGCCACATTTAGTAATAAGTGTCAATGTCAATAAACCACATATATGACGTGGTAACTTTTATATGTAATTTAAGTATGTTAGTACTTAGTCGATTTTGGATTGCGTTTTCTAACTTCCAGGACACTAATCAAAGCGTGTTCTGTATTGAAGTAAAGACTTACTCGACAGTTTAAAACGCAAACCAATGTTTTTATAAAAGACAAATTTTACATACGTCTAAAACTCATTTCAAAATGACATTAAAAACCATCAAAGTATGAAATTCTTACTTAACAAAAATTATATTTTCATATATACTATTTTAGATGTCTATTTATATTTATTAAATTAAAAAATTAATCAATAAACCATTAAAATATCTACGTAGAATTAGAATTCAAAAGATTTAGATGTTATTTTCTTTACATGTTGATTTTTATAAAAAATATTTACATTAAAGCTTTAACTATATGCAAATCAAAATTAAAAATAGGTACTAGATTAAATTATTACCGCGTGTTGGCAAAAATGCTAGCAACATTTATCCTTTGTATCGCAATTCCCATTTCCGATCCCGTGGGCATAAAATGAACCAGCCTTCGAGTAATAAAATATGTATTTTGCTTAATATGAAATTTATGTAATGAAATGGACTATAAGTTACATAAACACTTATAAGAATATAAGTCTTCTGTGTATTGATGTATGATGTGTAAATGTTTTCAATGTTAGATATTTCACCAATAAAATTGGTGTCTAATGAACAAAATGTATCACTTTTATAATAATTACCAATTGTAAATAATAACCTAAAATTAATGTTAATTATTTTGTGTAAGAATGATTTAACTTTTTTTAAATAATAATCTTTAACTGTCTTTTAAATCTGAATGTGCTGTGAAAAATATTTAAATAAGTGTTTTGAAATGTATTTGTAACATAAATATTCTTTAAAAAATACCGTATATCTACTATATTCTTATTATTATAATAAAATCCTTTGAAATGCAACTTCTTTTATTTAAAGCCTCGTTCAAAGCCTTAGAACTATTC
The DNA here is from genome assembly GCF_037043105.1 of Vanessa tameamea. Taxonomy (NCBI): domain Eukaryota; kingdom Metazoa; phylum Arthropoda; class Insecta; order Lepidoptera; family Nymphalidae; genus Vanessa; species Vanessa tameamea. The sequence goes on along the minus strand of NC_087315.1, from coordinate 2,549,205 downwards.
ATAGTTAAAATTATTGGCAATCGATATAAAAAAAACAATATTGAAGTGTCATTAAAATATATTAAATTTTATTCGCTTGCAGCATTTTTAATTACATTGAATTAAATTTCTGGCTCTTGAAAATTTTGTTTTGTTAATTTTTTTCCCTTAAGAATCCCCTAAAATTAATGTCTCCCCGAAAAAACCTCAGGGCTTATCTTGATTTGCTCTAAATTTTGGGGGAAACCCTACTGACATCACTACCATTATTGCCAACCTAAATACGCAATTTAAAACTGAATTGAGAACCTCCATAATAGGTAAAATAATTAAAATATAATATATAGTTTGCATTATGCAAATTAAATATATTTTTTTAATAAAATATCATTTAATATTTATATGTGTTTGAAACACAAAACCACTTGTAATATCTCTTTGATAAAACCCGATAACAATGTATAGGCGCGACAATATAACAGTACATATTTTATTTATATATAAAAATGCCATTTCCCAAGATATTAGGCTAACCACTCTGACACTTGGGATACCGTTATTTTTGTTATAGCTTTTATACTTAAAACATTTCGTATATTTTTCGTTGTAATTTTCCGATAGATCCCGTTTTACGTGTATAATGTACTGAATAATAGTAGAAAAATATTTATTAATAAAGTCATAGCAATGTGCACAGTAATGTACAGTATAGTTTGTACTATATAGCTAATCATGAAAGCCAAATGTACAGATGGATAGAGACAATATTTTAAGAAATTGGTACGTAACGAAGGGTATTAAAAAAAAAATTCTTTTATACTATATATTACAAAATTTATTTTTCCAATCAGTTAATTTGCTTTCTTATTTTTCTATACATAATGTATAAAACTATCAAATTAAATATATATAAAATATTCAATTTATGCTTTAGTTTATTTCTTTGTTATTTGTTTTTATAAACAGCTTTTACATTAAAATCAGGGTTTTTTTCAATATCTATTTCTACAGTGCTATCACGCAGACAGCCCGAACGATAAATTTCTAGCCAAACAATGTCGTTTCCGCCATCTGACTTTTCTTATAGTTAGAGACTATTAAATATAATTTTTAAAATAAACTATGTATCGTACAAATGTAGAAATAGAGACGATCGTTTTTATTAATATCTATTTTTAATATTGAATAATTGATATAATATAACAATAAACAAAGATGATATGGAATGTTTAAAAAATAGAAGTAATTAATCATATGAAAAACTTGCTTAGACAGTATTATAATAATATTTATTAATAACAAATATTTGTATTTTTCCAGTTGCTATGATAAAATGCTGTGGTCAAGAAACTTGTATTAATTTAAATTATAAATATAACGTTATTACTGACATCTAATTTATTTATTTGTTTTAACTAAAAAATAACATAATTTTTTTATGGGCTTGCATAACAAAAGTCAAATTTAGATATTTTTAAATTAGAATAGGAACGATGACAAATGGCAACACAACAATCTAAATGTAACGACGTTTTTAGCGCGTGCGAGATGACGCGCCGGTGAATTTTATATTTTAGAAATTGACGTAATTTTTGTGTGCACGCTCTATATATAAGGTGAATAACTTGCTGTTTACTTTTTAAACTTTGTTATTTGTACAAAACTAAGTGGTCATCATAAAATTGGTTAATGTTATTGCAGATTTCACAATGGCCGATCAAGTTGATTCAATGTCAGACGCGGAGCTCCGCACAAAACTGGCCGAGCATGGGTTCCCCGTTATGCCAATTACAGCGTCAACGAGAAAGCTACTCGTAAAAAAGTTAAAAATGGTATTGGACAACAAAAGTAAACCCCGTAACAGTGTCGATAGCAAAGTTGAGAGTAGACGGTCACTAGCGCGGTACTCTAGCGGGGAAGAATCAGATTTAGATTCTACAAACAATGCTAAGGAAAGACGTGGGCGAAGAGCTACTACTGGCGGAGCTATGTTACCGCCAGTGACCAACAAGTCTAGACGTATACCCCTGAAGAAAGACTCTCCCGCTAAACGTGATTCTGATAAAGGTTCAGAGTCGGAGGAGGAGAAAGCTCCCGTTCGTACACACGAAGAAGTGGAAACGGTCACAACTCGTCGTGTAACTCGCACTTACGCGGCTAATGATCAGGATGACTATGAAACGGGTTCAGATAGTGATGTAGATACCGACAAGAAAACATCCAGCTCATTTAGAAGTAGCTCTAGATCTAGTGACTATATCTCCAGCACATTGCCAACTAATGATGCAGCCACAAGTCCCCCCAAATCTTCTATTTTCTCTCGTCCAACCCTGACACACACAAATTACACATCCAATTTGTCTTCTTCAGATCAACTTAATTCAATAAGATCACGGCTTGGCTTGACATCTTCTTTGGCAGATCGACCGTCAGTCAGCAACTATACCTCTACGTATGCTTCCAATACTTATCAGCCTTTGACTTCCAGTGTGGATGAAATTGAATCTCCTTACTTGAGTAATTTTACAAGACGATTGTCTTCTCTTAAACCAGACCCCCCTAAGCAAACAACATTTTTAGACCGAGATGCAAGCAATGGAAGTACATTAATTCCACGCAGATCATACATTACAGGATTGATGAGATCTGATGTAGGGGACTACAAAGCAGTGAATGATAAAAAGTTTTTGAAAAATAACCTTGTATCTCTTGCCCTTGTTGCTCTAGTGGCACTTTTTTTTTTTTGCTTGTTTTTTATGTATATAGTTAAGAAAAACGATATCACTTCAGTAGTGGACGACCAAAACAGTGTGGTACAAATATGTCAATTAAATATACCAGGCAATAGACCAGGCATAAATTGTGTTCCCAAGGAACAAGTTAGCTATGCAAAAAATTTGTTAAAACTTATACATCCTGAACTTACTGCTCGGGTAGCTGCTTACAAATGTGGAAAGCCTGGAGCTCTTCCATATTTAAAAGAAAGTGAAATCATTGACTTAGCATGTGTTCGACCTGAAACAGTTGATGTTAGCCAATGTAAGACAGATCTGAATAATTTAGAGGTTTTGCTCATGCATAATCCTAGGTGGGGTTTGAATGTGGTCCAACATAACTTGTATTCAAAAGTTGTTGAGTATATACCTCTTACATCAACTGATGTTCTTGTTCAGCAACGCAACAAAAATAATGTTGCTATAGCTCTCTCTGACCCCTCAACCCCTATTTTATGTCTATTTGTTAACACCTTATACTCGGCTGGTTCAACATTTGTTGTTGTAGGAATTTTGTCAGTGTTGGTATTAGGATTACAAAGACTTTACAAATATTATTTAAATTATCAGAAGAAAAAAAGTGAGGAAATTTATTCAATGGTTGAACAAATTATAGATGTAATTTCACAAGAGACTGAAGACAGTGGAGAACCATACATATCTGTGGACCATGTGAGAGATACACTTATCTCTCCTCAAAATAGAGAAAAAATGTCTTCAACTTGGGATGCTGCGGTTAAATTTATTCAAAAGAACGAAAGTAGAGTGAGGACGGAAGTACAATCTGTTGATGGAGAGGATTGCAGAGTGTGGAGGTGGGTTGCGTCTCATAGCAGTCCAAAGCGAAGCACATCCTGGCAAGGACAAGCATTTGAAACTCAAGAGGGCTCAGTGAATAATCTTACAGTATCACCAACACCGTGCTTAAAAATTCGCCACATGTTCGAAAAGAATGATGCCAATCCTAATTTGAGAACTGTAATTCAAGACGTCATCCTCGAAAAATGTGATCGTTGCAACATACTTCATATCGATATCGAGAGAACATCGTGCTGCGTGTACGTGAAATGTGCGACCCCGACGGATGCCGGCGTAGTGTACAAGAGTCTTCATGGGTGGTGGTACGAGGGCCGCCTTATCACAGTCAAATATTTACGCCTGGAGCGCTACATGCAGAGGTTTCCAAACTCACCTGCATCTGGACCATACTTGAAACCGTCTCGCTTGCGGCGATCGTGGGATGAATAAGTCAAACTTATCCACTATAATTAAATGGGGTTGTCTTTTGCAGAATATTTATTGCGAATTTAATGTTGAGTACTGAACTAGGCGCCTACGTTCTCAATTTGTTATCTTTGTTCTTAGATCAATGGATTGATTCTAAATTAACGATGAAATATGAATATGATATAACATTTTTTTTAAATGCTTATAAATATTTAGCCTTTGTGTTATTAAAAATAAGCAGGTTGACATCATTTTATTATAATAAATGTTTGGCATAATATGTCTCTCGGGTTGTTCGAGTCAGCATCTAAACACTTGTTATCTCTATGCAAGCAGACTGTTGATCTTACAATGCAGTTTGCGGTCGTTGAACAAGAATCTTTTAATATAATAGAATTTACTGCTTTTTGACCTTGTAAATAATTGACATCACAAAATTGAACATGTAGTTCTAACTATAAGTTATTAGATTAATTGGTTTGCATTTGTTACTTGAATTTATTGTTTTGGAATGAGTTCATTAAATAGGTTAAGTTACTTACTAGGTTTTCAATATTTTTCACTAAACATTTGTATGAAGCGACTGCACAATATTATATAAAACCTAAATGTTATTCTTTGACATTAATTTTTAATTTAAGTTCTCTTACTAACTTCATTTATTATCTTTTAGCATTATTTTTATGTATTGATTTTCCATTTTAATAAATAATTTAGAAAAACAGTTTTATTTTATTTATTAGATACTTATAATGTAACTCAAGTTATTCAAAATATTTTACATTCCTTGTGACAAATACAGAGAAGAAGATTTACATAAAAACTACTAAATTTGGAACTATCAAGGCTTATATGTATTATTTACCATTTTTTTCAAATAAAACCACTTTTTGTATGATATAATTTTCATTAAAATTTATTAAAAGGTATATAATATACAAGTCATAAATAAGCATTATCTGACAAGAAACCTTGCCAGGTTTCTAGACAATGCAGTAAGTATTGCTGTTTGTTGATAGTATAGTTATGGTCACCGTAATCGCGAAGATCGCAAGTTTAGTCGAGCTTTGTGATGTAAAGGGATGATTATATTTAATTGAAATAGATTTTGTTGATATTTGGCACGAAGCAAGCGAGGTTGGTCATTTATTTTTAATTCACCTCGGGTGTGTAAATGTGTACAAGTTCTTCAGTTTTAAACATGTATATATAAATGGGTATCTAGGCTATTGACAAAGGGATTAATTACTGTAGGACCCCATTTGGTTTTGCCATATTTTCCCAAAATAGAAATATGAAAATTAATAATTAGAGTTTTCGTATCTAATAACAAGCATTATAGGGTTTTTTTAAATACATTTCCAAATAAATAATATTTAAATAGAAATCTACCGCCAACAGTAATAACAGTGCACAAGGGACCTAACATCCAAGGTTGGCTGGATGGACATGCAACAAGGTTGGTGGCGCATTGGTGTAATGTAAGGAATTTCTTATAGCGCCAATGTATATCGGCGGTGATGATCACTTACCTTCCCATGGTCCATTTGCTCGTCCGCTGTATTAGGTACATAAAAAAAAACTTCATCCTATAATTATTAAATACGGATGGATGCTAATTACTATCTGGCTTCCTTTGTTTCTAATCATTTTAAACAATATTTAGACGTGTTTAAATTCTTTATTTCATTAAATTATAATAATTAAATTGGTAAATTATTGTACAGTATTGTAAAAGGGAGGCTTAGTGATTTCATTTGTACCTTATTTCCTGTCCAAGGAGACCAGTTATAATAACTGTATTAATTGTTATTAAGTATGTAATATTTACAAGGCATAGGAGAATGAAATAAGACAGTTGTGTTTAATATTTATTTTAATTATAATTTGTATTATTTCCAGAACATATTGCAACAATATCATAGACACAAAAAAAGTACAATAAAACATAACAAATCATAAGTTTGTATTTAACGTAAAATTTAATCCAAAAATTTATTACATATGTACATTAACTCACGTGGACAGATTCACGTGGTATGCGCTTCGGCTATTGTATTCTACTAAAAGTCCGGAGTTACTAATTACAATATTATAGTAATTATATGAGAATTTAAATAGGAGCGCGTCTGGAATAACGGATTTACGATCACCTAGTTTTTGTACAAACTATAAATTCGTTTCTTTACATAATCAACAGACATCTGATGTCAACATTGTCTTTTGTAGACGTGTAGTTGAACGATGTACGAGTTGCTAATCGAAAACTGATATAGATTTTTTTCTATACGATTTGCTCTGAATAATGTAATTCATAGACGATAATTTTATTTAATGATTTTGCCAAATGTGTAATAATTTATATATTAATAAAATATTAAAAAAACGTAGATTTCTTTATAAATTAAATTCCATCATATTCAATACTGATGAATTTTTTAAGGAAAAAGTGTCATACATTTGTTTTAGAAGTTTTCGGCACTCATTCGTCGATTCCTAGACTGGAGACGGCCGAGGTGAGCTCGAGCTCGTTCGACGTTCGAGTCGAGCGCAGTCAGTACCGCAGCAGCTGCGTGAGGTCGTCGAGACAGCGCGCGCGCGAGGGGAGGTACAGCGGCTCGAACACGTGCGGGAACGGCGCGTCCCAGCCCGCCGCGCGCCGCACCGGCGCCTCCAGCTGCAGGAAGCACTCCTCCTGCGGGGAGCAGAACCGGCTTAACGTACTTTTCGAGGCATGGAGGGTACGAACTCAACTTCCAGACCTCGTGTCACTGAGAATTCGTCGACAGAAAAACCCAGTAACTTTTTATAGGCCCGACCTGGGGTCGAGCTGAACCCCGAACCTCGGGATCTGTGGCCTCATATCAAGCCACTGGACCGACGAGGCAGTCTGTCACCGAGGCGGCATGTGATATATCACCTTCACCAACCCTGTCGGCGTGGGAGTGGGTACCTATCGCTTACGTCTCTGCACAAAACTTTAACTATCCAGGCTTGCTGATCGACTTATTTATATAATTTTATCTCCCCATATTGCATTTCTAGAATATATCATTGTCTTGCTCTTATTAACCCGTTTATTTGGTGTCGATTCAAAGTATAAGCTGAATAAAAATTATTTATTATAATACTAGTATTTTTTTAAATACTGAACACCAGCTTAATGCGAGGATGGACTTTGGCCTTGAGAATGCTTTTGGTGACGGTTTGGTTCCTTTCAAACCTGGCGAATGATGGATGCAATCGACTAGAAATCTCAGTCTTATGCTCCCCTTATCTCTCTTACTCTAACCACTCGACAATTGTGAATATAACTTAGTTTTACTTGTAGTAGTTGTAGTTTAACAATTCCACCTGTAGGTGTAAGAGTAGGCACAGCGAAGGCTTAAGTTTAAGTTTTCTTTTCTAGAATATATTGAGTTCTAATAGACTGTAATGAATCTTACTTGTATAGATGCCGCTAGTTCTGCACCGAATCCGCACGTGAGAGGCGCCTCGTGGGCGATCAGACACCGACCCGTCTTCTTAACCGACTGGAGTTATTGTCATCATTGACACATTTAACGAAAAGAGTAATAATATAAATTAATACTAATAATATATATATATATTTATTTATTTATTTATTAATTTTGGAGAGTGTATTAATTTCATCATATATAGGAATTTTATCAAAGCGAAAGCGAATCTGTCAGGCCATCACGGCAAAACCACCGAACATGAAAATGAATAAAATGGACATAGGTTCCATACTTTTTATATCCAAAGCGTATCCTAAAACGCTGGCGAAAACTAGCATACATTTATTTACCAAATTCTTTTCATTGGTTTATTCGTGAAAACGAACATAATAGACAGACTTACTTTCGTATCTATAACATTAGTATAGATATATTGAAAATTGATTCCAGGAACTCACAACATAGGTTAAGCAGCTATTCCAAAGGCCGAAGGAAAAGTGATAAAACAAAACTCAGATATGTTAACCTATTGCATACTACAAATAATTGTTGATATATAATATTTATGCATTTATTATCCAACACTATTCCTTGTAACTTTGTTACATTAAACATTATTTTTATAATTTTAGCTTTTTTTTTAAATTTTATAAAACGTCACAAAAGTGTGAATTCACTAAAATCCGTGCCGTTAACCCATTTCCCACTTCCCATATAATTCCTAAGATATAATTCCTATTTAATTTTATATATCTTTTCAGAATGTATTTATAATGGAGTTTTGAAGTTTGATAAAAACTTTATACAACATATTTCTACCGACTTTAAAAAAATCTTTAATTCTTATTGGTTTGCAATTCAGAAAGTGGTAGTCATGTTTAATTTGTGATTTACAGTGATTTTCGACCCATTGGAATGATTCTCCGGAATTGAAATCGTCATTTAAAGTAAGCAGGACTTTAAACCTCCAGAAGGTAAATTACTGCTTACATCCCTCGTTAAAGGTATTTATCTCTTGGTTATTTACTTGATTATTTTTAAATTATCTATAGTAACAGTATAAATTACAGTATTATTTAACAGTATAAATTAGTATAAATAGTATTAAATTATCTATAGTAATAAAACTTATTGTAAGATTTATAAATTCTGGTTTCTACAATTAAATAGTTATATAACAAAACTGTTTTCTTCAAATCCATACCCACAGAAAAAAGGTAACAACTTTAATTTTAATTCCAAAGAACAAAACAACAACTTTGCTGTCATTTAAAACACCATTTCATGAATCCATAATGAATATCAAATCTCGACTACTATTTTAAATTTCATGTTCAATTAAAGGCCAATCTTCATTTATCTTTAATACTCCTGCCATTGGAATAGACTTAAGAATATTAGGGAAATAATTATTCTTAATTATAATATTTGAAGCAAAAAGATAAGGCTTTTTTTAAAGTATCATGCCATATTTTTATATCTTACGTTAAATACGGTGTCTTGGTCCCAAGGTAGGATTGACATAAGGTCTATAACCTCACAGTTGGCTCCCAGCTGCTCCTGCGCCATTTGAGCCACCTCTAGCAGTACATGCACCTGTGTGCCCCATCCTATCAATGTAGCTGCATCACCTGGAATTACATCATCATTATTATCACCAAAATTAATAACTACCACCATTTTGGGAGAAAAAAATATCCTGACCTCGGAACATCCAGTCAAAGAAAATCAGGTTTTTTTTATTGATTTTTAACATATAGTCAATATAACAAAGAAATAGCCATGAGGCAAGAGTTTTATTCCTTAGGTGTTGGGTAACTTATTATTATTTAATATATTCATTTTATTTAAACTGATAAGTTCTTAGAAATTTGCACATATTTGAGTACTCACATACCTTCTTTTAAGACTTGTGCCTTTCCAATAGGCAGGGTGAAGCTGTCAACTGGCACATCCTCAGCTGCCGATCTGTACAATATCTTGGGCTCCAGAAATATACATGGGTCTCGTTCCTGTAGACACGCCAGCAATAGTCCCTTAGCCGCATTCGGACCTCTTGGAACTACCACCTGGAATTATATGATTAAATATATATATGTATAAGGAATATATTGTGATTAACAATGTAAAAAATACATAATGCTTGTTAATATTTAGCATAAACAAGAGTTAAATAAATTTTAAACAATAATTCTTATATATTTTATGTAGTATATAGGATAAATTAAACTTTGAGGTTGTCTAATCACTAGTGATCACTTCCAGGGTATAATCTATATAAGTTGTAAATAAGTAACAGGAAACACACTGTAATAATAGTAACATAGTTGGGCAAATCACTTTTCTACTTTCAAAGTTTTGAGCTTATGTGGTGGTTACCATACATGTGGCTGAGTCTGTTGAGTTGATATGAGCTATTATGAGTTTAGTGTTTGCTCATATTTGAACTCATAATCTGTTTAGTGATCATAATGATACAAATTAAAAAAATTACACAGCAAGAATGATACATTACTTTTAATCCAGCTGCATGGGCAAAGTAGGCCTCAGGGCTTTGTGAGTGGTACAGGCCACCGTGACCAACGGCTCCACATGGAGCTCTCACAGTTAACCCTCCGCAGTCAAACTGGCCACCTGATCGGTATCTATATTTAGCTGCTTCATTCACTAACTGAAATCAAAATAGTAAATTTAATAATTATTTTGTTTATTTAACTTTTGCCACTTCGTATTGAAAGATTTTCAATACGAATGGCACACCTCCATTTACACCTATGTATGAAGGAAAGCATGGAAAGGACTGATTTAGATTCTGAAGTCTCTCCAGTGTCAATTTGTTGTCCGATTGGCAAAATGAGAGTGAAATAATAGAGTGCAAGTGTGTGCAGATACAGATGTATCTGTTTATGTTTATTCATCCTTGAGTAAACCACATTGATGGAAATTGTTAAGGAGGATATCACTATTTCATACACAAATAATTGTGATAGCACTAAAACAAGAGACTTACTTGATCGAAAGCAGGGAAGATGTAATCTGCAAATTGAATTTCAGCTATAGCCGTGGCTCCAGCTGTGGCCAATCCTATACCAAAGCCTGCAATACCTTGTTCACAGAGTGGAGTGTTGAAAACTCGATCTTTGCCATATTTTTCCTGGAAAAAAGGAACAATCAGGTGTGTTCATGATATAAGCTGGCAGTTTAATATTATTAAAAACTATAAACTAAAATGAATTTTTATGTTATGGAAGTAAATATAGATAATTATAAAAGCAAGCATACATACACAATTTAAAAAACAGTTTCAAAAAGTGCTGCTATTAGCCAGTAGAATATATGATGTATGGGTGGTACCGTAAGTGAATGTTTATTTTGTCTTAGTGAATAAATAGTCCCAGTATAACAGGTCTACTATATATATATATATCAATAAAATATTTATTCAATATTTCAATTTTATAAATATTGTGGCATCATCAGATTCATAGACACAATTTGCATATGCTCAATGTAAATGAACAGTGGTACAATGAACTACCACAGCTCTATTGCTATGTGAGGAGAGTTATGTTAGATTATAAATATTTTTACATTAGACAAGGAAAATCAATGTGAAAATCTGTTTTACATTCTATTATCTTTAGAACATGCGGTTTGTTATCAATGAAAGTTTATAATCATAACATTAGCATTTCAATACAGATTGTGTGTAATATTTAACCTCCAAGTCATGGTACCTATTTGAGGGGTACAGGCTAATTCAAAACGCTTACCATATTTTTGAACAAATGAAGATATATTTAGAATTTAAAAGAAATTAGTACCTGTAATCCTAAGGAACACCGAAAGACTCCACCAAAACCAACATCTTCACCAAACAACATGGCACTAGGATCATTCTTAAGTGTAATGTCCATAGCATTGTTTATGGCCTGCATCATATTCATTTTTGAAGTTTCTCCTGAATTTTACAATATCATTAGGTAATTCTTTGAATACACCTATTTATTAACCTTTGATCATGAAAATGAAAGTATATATAAATTCTAATACATAATTTATGCTTAGGTACTTGGCATAAGAATAACTATAAGTTTTTCTATTTTTACAAATATAATTAGACATATTTGTAAACCTCTCAGAAGTAAAGTTAAGTTTGAATGATGGAATGTTGTGGAATGATGCTCCTCTTAAGGATAGCCTTTGAAGTTGGTTTTCCTTCTCCACGGAGCAGGAAAATGAAACACAGATTAGGCAAATTAATACTCAGTATTACTAGTTGGATATGAACTTGTAATCTTTATTTAGGATCCACAATTAAATTAAATACTTTAATAGATTTCTATTCACCTAAATTGCATTGCACCTATTAAGTAGTATTTTCAGTAATTAAAGAAACAAATTGATGAACATTTACAAGTTAATTATAATATGTTGTAAAATTAGGTGTTTTCTTGAATACAATTAACTTAAACTTAGATTGTAATTAAGATTCAACTATGAAAAGATTGTTAAACTTACCTTCTATCGATTTTTCAATATCGGGATAGTAATTAAAATGAGATGATAGCCTTTTTGTATGATTATCGACATTCTTAAGCAATCTACTAAGATTCAAAACTTTTTTGGTTAAAGTAGTCATTTTGCTATGTAATTTCTCTATACAATGTTCGCTGTCGCATCGGGTGTAAGGAATAAATTAAATAATAAGTCTTATCTGCAATTGTAATTAGTGAACTTGATAATTTCTGATAACGCATGACGAAAGAATTGTGTTTTTCGACGATATTTGTTTCGATTATTTTCACGTCTTACATCAACTTAAAAAATACTTGTTTGTATTGATTTGATATTATATCTTGTAAGTGACACTATTTAAATGATATGTATGTAAATAATATATGTTTTTTTTTATAAAGTACTACTCTACCATACCATCGATTTTTTAAAGTTACCAATAAGTCCAAACCAATAATAAAAATTAAATAAATTACAGATAAAACAAAATATTTACTATACTGTTATTGACATTGACGTTTAAAGTTATAAGCTCCTATTTATGCAAAGGTATGTTCGATTATGTGTAATTTTATTGTAACTTAGTACAATATAATTATGTACTTTACCCTACATATATATAATAATATCGATTTATAATTACATGTAATAATAAACTTTCGTATTTCATTTTATTTCAAAATCACGATAAAAGTGTTTACTATTATGTTGTATCATAAAATGGAAAACAGTAATTGCTCTATTTTCTAGACATTGATATTTTTTGTCAGCATATATTATACGAGTACAATGCTGTTGTTTTTCTTAAATAAATAAATAATATTTTTAATGTATCTTAGTAAGCAAAACTTTAAATGAGAATAATTAAAAAAAAAATACAAAACACGGCTACCTTAAAAGTATAAATAATTTATTTATAGTCAGTGTCACTCAAGATGATGCCGAATGATGATGATCCAAATCTGTTAAGGCATTTAAAAGTTATGGTGGATTAAAGAACTCACACAGGACACACATACATGAACTCTGAATATTACATTTCTTTTTTGGCTAGTCGTGTAAAGTTATTTCTGTTAGTTTTTTATCACACATATGAACTTAAGCAATTGGTTTAGCAGATAAATATTTTTTTTAATACTGATCATTGTGTCGTAAATTCTAGGGAAAAGCAGCATTTCCCTTTTAAATTCTGGCTCAGATTCTCCGGTCGGAAAATTAAACACCGCCCATTGTCCGATTTCCACAACCGCTCCCAAAGTTAACGTTCATATACGGCGTACACACAGGTGACTGCAAAATAGGTCCCGTTCTTTTCTATAGGGAGGTAGGGAACTAGTGTCAGTTTATCAGTATTAAGTTCTTTATATATCAAGACGACTTATTCCGGGGTTCAATAAGACGTTAAGGATGCGAGATTGAGTGTTTTATTTATAGCAATGATTATGACAATCAGCATTATTTTCAACAATTATTTTCTTCATCTTTTTACTATGTAAATTAGTATCGATGTAAAGTATAAAAATAATATTTTGAATATATAAAGTAGTTAGAACAAGGAATCCGTCCAGATATGTTTGTTTAATTAATTCAATCATAAATAAAGGGAATGGAAATTTTGAATATTGATTATTTTATTTTATTTAGGCTTAAATCTGTTCTATACTTAATTTAATAATAAAATTGTATAAAAATTACGGGCTACCTAGGCCTCTCTACCTACCGGGCTATGATCTATTCGACAATATAATTATGTAATAATATATTTAATTGTGCAAACACAAAAAATATAAAGCACAAAACCAACTGTGTAAATGATTATTTATAAATAATAAATTTCAATTCTATAATAATTTTTGAGTAAATAGGTATTGTATTGTCTGTAGTCTGTAGTATTGCAAATTTGTTTTGATGATAAGTGTATAATGACTACGAATAATTGTTCATATTTCGTTTATAATATTAAATAAATAAATAACGCAATGGCATCTTATTTGTAGGACAAAGTCGTTTCTTTAATATAAATTATATAATGTAAGCTTAATGCTTACATTATATAATTTATTTTAACATGATAATAATACATATCGTAAACAACTCAACTCGAATGTCGATTAATTGGTATGAACGTATTACGGATGGTTAATTATAGGAAAATCAATTATTCAGCAATTACTATGCTTATTCACCATGTAGAATGTTTTATAATAGATGTAATTGCTGTAAAAAATATTAAAATAATAACCTGTAAGTAACAGCTCGTAAATAACCAAAGCTGGGTAAGAGCGTTATAAACTCTCAAGGAGAAGGTTTTATGGTTTGTCCTACAATGCCGCTCCATTGCGGATTTACAACTAGCAGAATTTCATCTACCATATACCTATACTGATTATGTAATTTTTTTTTTTTTTAATTTATACACTTGAAAGGTTATTAGTGCTTATTAGGACATAGGTCCGCAGTGTCCTGTTAAATTTTAAGTGATTTTTCCCGTTAGCAATCTCGGCTCAATAAATAATAAGTATAAATACGTAGATAATACGTACTTTGTTAAATTTGTATAAAAAAAATGTTCTTAACATGATATTTTTTTTGCTTCAATGATCAAAATTGTGTTTATTATAATAACTCCTTTTGTTGGGTTGATAAATATTAATCTTATTTTCAAATTAAAACAGTACTTTATGAATTGGTCTAAGGTCTGTATTCAAGTATTTTATTTGATTTGATATTATAACTAAGTAAACAAATTAGTGTTAACAAAATGTATATTGTACTCGTCTCATATTTGGAAATAAATGTTTGTTAATATATTAATGTAATTTTTATTTTGCAACACTTTAAAACTAGATGGCGTTAGTGGTTATGCAATAATAACATTAATGGAGATTCACATTGGATCCTTTACGATTTTCATTTTAGCCATTAAAGGAGTTTTGTAGGATACATTTATTATAATAGAAACCTCTGTTTTGTTGGATATTTAATAAAGATAGTTGTTTCCGTCTTTTTGAATTAAAAAAATGTAATGAATATTATATATTTCCTTACGATTCTGATTAAAACTAAGTTTCATCATCATCATAAATGATAATCTTAATCACACGTATATAAATGATTTGGCAATTTATTCTCACACCCTAGGAGTTATCTCATTCGCTGTATAAGTATTTTTGTTTTTCTGTTCTTTGATCAAAGTCAACTTTTAGTCCGTTGCTAGTAACGTTCAATTAGTAGTACATAATATACCTAACAATATAAGTCAAAGCCTAATCACCAAATCTTGTCTTTGCCACATTCAAATCAACCATTTCGTGAAATAAATGAATTATTTTGGTTGGTTTTAGAAAACAAAGAACACTAAGAAATTGGAGTGTCTGCTTTTCTAGCATTAACTAACTAAATGTAATTTGAATTGTATTTTCAATGATTTTTTAAAGAAATATAAGACCTACTTAACGCGAAATATTGATTGAAGTTATACATAATACTAAGTTACCACCGATTACTGTCTACCAGTAACCGCGCCAGGAGTCATCGGCCGTCCGGCGTCGTGACTGAAAGTAAAAGTCGGCCTTACAGCATAGACAAACATGCATAACATTACATACGAGACATAGACACGCTGTAGTGCGATTCGTTTACTTGATGGATAAAATATTAAAAACTAATATTTTTTTTTTCTTTCTGTGTTATTTTTTAATACAACAAATATCCTTCACAGCTTATTAATATAAGGAAAAGGTTGTGCATGAGTACTGAGCAATATCGTAATACTGGATGGTCACATTTTTTTTCTCTTTTGCGGGTCTACCCAAAAATATGATTTAATAAATATGTAGCATTATTGTTCTTTTTTTAAATTAATAAGCTTAATCTGGTTATATCAATTTAAAAAAGAAAAAAGTTACAGTATATAAGCGAATATATTGGCTAATCATAATACAATTGGCGATTTTATTGGGTGCGAAACATTTGTACTCTTATGTAACCATAAGGGTAGACGACTATGGTTAAATTTGAATGTAAATGAGATGTAAAAGGAGAGAGTAACTAGACTTAGATAAATAACAGAGAAGAACATATTTTATTTTCGTTGAACAAATATTTATTGTATGACGTAGATAATTAGCCTTCATAATTGCGTCAAAGGAGATATTTGTATTGCGGATGACTACGCTATCGTGATATTAAAATTGGCTTGTCAAATTTCATTATTAAATAAAAACGGTAAAATATTTTTATAGATCTTATATGGAAATGTGTTTGATTTGATATATCGTAACTCATTTTGCGGCTTCTTATCAATCTATTAACAATATACTAATGTCTGTCTGTTACGTTTTGACAATTAAACCACTAAACCGAATTTGATCAAATTTGGTATGAGGCAAGCTTGAACTCTGAGGAAGAAAAAAATTGCTATGCTTTTTTTATATGTTTATGTTTGATATAATGTAGAAAATGATTTAATATATATTTTTTGTATATTTATATTTATAAAAAACATAAATTTAAAATTGAACGGGTTCCATTTGGAAAAGTTTCCTTAGTACTTTAGCAACCGATCATAATAAAAAATATTATTCGTTGAATTAAAATTGTATATAAATATTGAAATTAATTCGTTCATTATGTACATAGTTTCACATTTGATTTTTCAAACTACAATTAAAAAAAACACTTAATTTAAATAATCAAATGCGTTTATAATCTGTTGATTGATTATATTCTAAATTCAAATTTTAAATTAAACTAAAATTCGACGGTATTGATGCTAATTTATATAGACTATGGTTATATTAATGGCAAAGTTATTGAAACGAGATGAAAGGATTAGGGTTTGAGCATTAGAGTTCAACGGGTATTCATAATGAGGCCAGTGGTTCCGTAATTAAGGATTATTGAACTGTACCTTGATGACCATCTAGAACATAGCGTAATGGACAAGAATCTATGCGTTCTCATATTCATTTATAGGGAAAATAAATTTAATAAGTCTTAGGTTTTTTATCATATATATTTTCATAGATACGTCTTGCGCTAGAATATTCTCAGTGCTCAAATGTACAGCAATTATCACGAAGACTAGTTAAACGGATAAAAGCTTATTAACTGGAGCGCCATCTAGTCTTACAACGAAGTTGAAAGAATATTATATGTATATCTTTTTCTCATATTTTATGGCGATCGCTGTCTTCAAACGGTTTCGAAGTACATTAATCGTACATTTTTAGGGTTCCGTAGCCAAATGGCAAAAAACGGAATCCTTATAGATTAGTCATGTCTGTCTGTCTGTCCGTCCGTATGTCACAGTTACTTTTTTCCGAAACTATAAGAACTATACTCTTGCAACTTGGTAAGTAGATATATTATGTGAACCGCATTAAGATTTTCACACAAAAATAGAAAAAAAAACCAATAAATTTTGGGGTCCCATACTTAGAAAAGTAACTAAAAAAAAATTTCCATCGAACCCATACGTGTAGGTATGTATGGATATGTCTTCAAAAATGATAAGGAGGTTTCTAAAATTTTTTTTTCTAAACTGAATACTTGGCGGTAGAGACACTTTCAAAGTGGTAAAATGTGTGTCCCTGTCCTACCCACTAAAACCATCCTCGGGTTTCCACCATGCCGCCGAGTGGTGAGGCCACGGGATCCCCAAGGGTAAAATGTGTGTCCTCTTGTAACTTCTAAAGTAAGAAAATTATAAAACTAAAAAAAAAATATGATATACATGCAAAATTCAACTCAAAATTGATTTGAACGAGATCTAGTAAGTAGTTTTTTTTAATAAATTAACGTCATAAATCGAAAACCGCTATTTACCTTTCATCCAATCAACTCAAATATAAAAAAAAAAAAACATTTAATTTCATAAACATAAACCTTGTAACTTGTTGCTACGGAACCCTTCACGGCGAGTCCGACTCGCACTTGGCTGATTTTTATAATTAAGACTAATATCTGCCAGTGGTAGGGCTAGGTAGTGTTCTCTACTTCACACAGCATGTATGCAAAAAAAATCATGATGATCGGTTGAATAGTTAACAGATAAACAAACTCACTTCCTTATTTGTTATATTATTTAATACACACACTACAATTAAGTATTTCTACAGATAAATCTTAGGAAATAGTTCAAACGTCAAAATGACAATGTTATATACTTAACATTAGCTGATTAAACACGCGCGCCATTTATTGTATTTTAATAGTATTTAATATATTGGAAACCTTCCTACCCTACGGCTCAGGACTGACTGACACGGTAGCTGAGGCTGCCGAGAAGGAACTGCCCGGGCAAGGAGGGAAACCTCGAGGCCTGCACCCAGCTGACTTAAGGTCATTCAGGACGACCATCACTCTCTCTTACAATACCATATTAGAAACCTACCTCCATATATGCTTTTCGACGCTTACAACCGAACATTACAGCCCCAAGGACCACAATTTGACATCAACGGACCTAACTCTAGACCTATGAGGCCCTGAACTTCTAGTTCGAATTAAAGTGACCATGGTGATGCTACCTGTAAGGATACTCCTGGGAGTGTAACGTCGATGCCCGTATCCAGTCTGCCCTAGGGTAGGCAGAACTGTTTCACTAGTCAATATCAACTGTACAAATTTCCAAAGCAATTGGGTGCATGATACAAAAATGAACAAAAATAAACATTAATTTTTATTGTATACAAAAGTCAAAGGGTGATGTTTTCGTCCTTTAATATTTATAAAATTAAGAAAAAAATAGGTTAATGTAATACATAGAAACAAAACTAATTACAAATGCATTGAATACTACAAGTTACAAACTAGTTCTACCATAGACCAACTGATAGTACTTTAAAGTTGAACGTTCGTCCCTGACCTTCGAACTTTTGTTCAAAATTAAATAACATTTTTAGCATAAACAACAAATCACAGAGTAATGAAGTCATTGGACACAAGTCTTCCAATTTAATAACACAACAGCCATCCTAAAATAATAGGTATTTTGTGTCATGGTGTTTTATTGGAAATCCATGTCTCTGAGGGCAACACGATAAGCCCATATGCAAATGGCCGCCCGGCGCGACGCGCTTTAGCCTACTGTCTGTATAAATATAACATTTAGTAAGGCGATACTCTTTATTTTTAAATCGATGCACGATGGTAGGTTTTGTGCATAGACTCAAAGTCTGACTGTATGCCACTATTTCATTAGTGACTCTTAGTCAGTGTAAATTCAGGTAGATGGAACATAGTGTTGACATTTATTACAATACTGGCGTACGTTGTAAAGATTGCCTGATAACATTCAGTTAATATATAACATACACCACCAACGATGAGATGTAGAACTTGTTGCTAGAAAATGTAATATGACATCGTAGATCTACTGTTTGCTAATACGTATAGTGATGGTGTAAGGAGTGTCAAATTCGTGCTGTGCTAGTATATTATGGGCACATGAATTTTGCCGTCAGAGAGACTGCTTGTGCCTATGTCTAAAAAAAAAAGAATATCTAATAAAAATTGTACAAATCTATTGACAAAGGTAACTTAACATTTACTTTGTACAGAATGTATGCAGTCGATAATATTTTTGAATTTTTTTACAATATTTAAAAATAAATATTATTCGAAACTAAGTACTTAAACAAGCGGTTCGTTATATCATACTGAGAATAACCGACAAGAAACCCCGTAATTACTTCTCTATACGGATTATTCTAAATAACTAATAGGTACATAATTATATTTACAAATCAATGATATGGCAGAAGCCTTATGAGAAACACTTGTTTACTGTTTATTGACTTCGTATATACGTATTTCACGAGTAGCGAACGCTGGGTGTAATACGAAACCAAATATCTCTACCGATTTTGGGTCAAAGACGACTTCATCTCACATCACATATTATTAAATAAACGATGATATAATATTAAGAGTTCATTTCATACTAGCTGTGCCCGCGACTTCATGTGCGTTTGAATTTAACAAAAAAGTTACTGATATAGCCTAAGTTACTCATCAGCTGTCTGCCAATGAAAGTCCCGTCACAATCGGCCCAGCCGTTCCAGAGATTAGCCGGAACAAACTGACATACAGACAATTATTTCAGCATTTAGTTAAAAGCGGTAATTTTAATATTACAAACATACACTACAATTTTATTATATGTATTGATGATGATAATAAAATATTACTACTACATAGATTATTTATTAGTTTTTATCCAGATATTTCACTCTGAAATGGGACCGAAAACGGGAAGCTTGGGGTTCAAAAAAGAAGGTTTAGAATCAAAATTTAAATATTACATTTTATTGAATTAGGCTCAGGCTCACCTTTAAATCGTTATTTTACAATATTAATTTAAGCTTAAATTTACCACCGCGGCGAAATAAAAATTCTACCGAGAAGCACCGGTAAAAAACTCAATAGTTAATATTATCCGACAGCTAAATTACTTAGGTAATTAAATACAACATTCGTTGATTTAAACGCAGGATAAATATCAATAATTCTCAATTTTCATCAACAGGGAGACATATACTCAGTATATTTTCGAACTGTTAAGGTCGTTTTACATATTTCAGGTTTATCTGCCCATCAGATAAGATCACTGGTGAGGTCATCACTTGCAACTAACACTTGTAGAGTTTTTCATCTTCTGTGTGATGTTATTCCTATTTTCTTTTCCACCTGCTAAGCTTGTGTTAGGTTCCGACACATAGCCCAAGAAGCCAGGAATAAACTTGCGACAGTCACATTTTGAAGTACCGTGTACACTGGTGAGCCGTTGAGTTGAATTGGCGCTTAAATTGAGGCGAAATAGAGGATACATAAATAGACCCTGCAATTATAATAGTTTAGCTAATTTATTGTATTATATAGGATATGATAAGAATAATTCACATCGTATTAGGATCCGATGAAAATATATTCTCCGATATCCGATAATAATATAAGCTAATACGAATTTTCAGAAAAGTTACTTTAATTAAGATATCCGCTGAAATTTATTTGACGTTCCGAGAAAGTGAATTAAGTATATTGTGGATCATTACATTACGAAACATTTCGGACCGGTGGTAGCTTTACTTAAAATTGTTTGTTAAATGACGATTCAAAAGTGCTTGTAAAAGCCTACTTGAATAAAGTATATTTTGATTTTGATTTTTGATCAGAAATATTAAAGTCTTTTCAATTTGTAAGGCAGCCCAAATTCTCATTCACTTGTCCAATAAGTGGTATTTATAAACGCGTCAAAACATCTGGATGTTATAATTAAATACTATTTTATTAACTGTTATTCGTATATAAGTTTTCAGCAATATTATTTTGTGAGAAAAGTATATAAGGGTTTCGTTCGTGAATATATTTCTATAACTATTCTATGTAAATATGTATACAGCGTATTTGGCGTCTTGGTTGTATTAGCACTTTAGTTATAAGTAAAATTTTAAAATATATATCTTTCGACTCTTTTAAGTAATGCCTTCTTGTCCTTTCCAAGGCTTTAACTTCTCCATACGTAAGTTTAATAATGCAGATAATATCATATACTTTTTTTGCTGTAAAATAATTATCTCATGATTTATGTTCTCTTGGTGTTTTTTCGCCTTATTTGCCTGCAATATGTGATGCAAATCAACTTATCTTTCCTTCTTTACTAATAACGGTTCAGCATTACTATTTAAGAATGTAACAGCCAGCAAAAGGTTCTATCATTTTATCTATAATATTTAGTATTATTATCGTAACACAAATGCAACCGAGACCATATTTCTACGAAGATATTTTTTGTCAAAAATACAATTATCGTTGCTTGTCGTTACATATTGACAGATATTTCTGAATTTATTAACTCTTTTTTCTGTTTTCGATAATTGTATTATTTGAATTTAATTAATTATCTTAGTCTAATAATTCAATGGATGATTTTTATTATTTTAATAGTTATAAATATTCAATGTTATTCAGATAATTTAAGTATTAATGTTACATCATTTCACTTTATATATTTAATTTAATTTATTATTTTTTGATTATTATATAAAACAGCAACAGAGTGTATTAATATAATTGTTACGAGCGTGCCGTGTACACATGCTTTGAAATGTAATCTAGTTCAAAATTGTCTAATTCCGTAATTTTAACGTATGTTCTTATGGTATTCGCTTTGTGTACCTATGAATAAATAAATAATTGGATCTAATCAGATAAAGAATGAACATATCCGACATTTCTACAGTATACAGTATTGTCTTGTAAAAAGGTACGTGTCCAAAAAAGTAGAGTTACAATGTTGAAGGCATCACGGCTGGATAAGAGATAAACATAGCCTGTTACGACTTTATAACGTTGTATGTTGTTACGAAAGCGAACGGTAATTTAAGCAGATAGATATTGTTATCTACAAACTTATCTCTTTCCATTTTGCCTGCCTGTCAGCTGATAAACTGTTTTATTTTAACACCTCTTTCAGTTACTGTATGGGTCCATAAGTAGTTATTTTATTTTACACTTCATACGTTTGTTTAAATCTTTAGTTTATAGTTCAGAAAACTTAGTCAAAATTAGTTAAGTATCTTGGAATTCCAGATAACCAGCTTATAAACTTGTATAAACTTTTATTTTGACACGACTGCCCTTAACTAAAGACAAAAGTCACAAAACCGATTTTTTGTAATTTTTTTGCAAATATCTCGTTTTATGCTAATTATAATGTCGTCTCAATAGTTTTACGTATTATATCGTGATATTTTTAAATAATATGGAATAAATAGAATATATTTATTGTATAATAAGATTGCAACACTGCATAGACATCGTATAAGTGATAATAGGTAACGGCTTATACATTTTGGTATTTTAAAGTTCTTACAACATCTTCTTCGTGCGTTAATCCCTAAATTCTTACTATAAATAACAATTTATAATCCAATATTATTAATGAATTATACTCTTGATTGCTTTCTTGGCCTATTAGCTAACTTACCATGATACAGATCTTGAGAACCTGGATTCAAATCCCGAATTGGATCAATGAAATCTTATTGGGTTTTGTTGTACCAGCAAAACAGGTTTGAAGGGTGAGCAAGCCACTGTAACTACGGGCAGGGACATAACATCTTAGTTCCAAAGGGTGGTGACGCATTGGCGAACACTTACCATCAGGTGGCCACCATAAGCTGCTCCGCCTACTATACCATACAAAAGCAGCCTGGGCAAATCAATATTTATACAGTGAATAGAAAGTATACTTTTGTTTTGCGTGCATACTGTTGTATTATATTAGGTACTGCTCTTATTAATATTATTCTTTGGTCGGCGTGGCCAGATTTGGTTAGGAGGATCATGTTATTTTGCTTAAAAATTATAAACTACGAGAACGTTTCACTTAAATTTGTTTTAGTACGCGAATTTATAAATTTTAGTAACTGTGCAAGTTTATAGATTTTTTGCTTAGATACCACCTAGGAAAAATACTTCGTTCAATTTTAATCCAAAACAAGTCGAGGATATTAACAAGTTAGTCTCTAATCTAAAGATTAACTCTTTCATTTTCTTGTTTCCTTAAAGTTATTTTGTAGATAATAATCATTCATTACCAGCTTCGATCGATCGACCGTGCGTCGGCGTCCGTCAAGGTCCGCCAATTCGGGCTGACACCGAGAGAAATATGGGACGACTTTTAATTATCGCCAAATTGAATATTCATGACGTGCCGCCGCTTGCAGACGCCCTACATCGAGGACCATCTTCAATAACTTTGTTTGTACATCGTTTGAGAGTCTTGGATATAATACGATATTCTTATTATATATAATTAGGTATTTTGGAAATACCTAAGGTAGGAAGGAACTTATTTTACTTGGTAGATCTTTGTGCACATATTCTCCTGCTAAATAGTAATACTTGGCATTGTTGAGTTCCGGTTTGAAGGGTGTGTGAGCCAGTGTAACTGCAGGCACATGGGAGATAACAACATAGTTTCCAAGGTTGGCGGCGTATGAGGAATATGAGGTTTGGTTAAAGTTTCTTACGTCACCATTGTAAGGCGGTGGTGACCACTTACCATCAGGAGGCCTATTTGCTCGTCCACCTACCAATACTATAAAGAAGACTGTCTGTGAATATATGTCTGTTGCTTTTCACATACTGTAGCATTAAATAAAACTAATTAATTTGGAATATCTAAAACTGCACGACTCATTCAAGCTCATTGAAAGAATACGCCATTGATAATAATTTGTTAGAAATAAACGCTATTGTGATTGGTTTCGCAAGTTACACACTTTTTTTTTTCAAGTTGATTGACGGGAAAATGTTTTTCGACTATTTTAATGTTTTTTACGTTTCTATCACATTTAATATTTATTTGAAATTTAACGAATTGATCTACATTAAGTTATATTAACAACTATAAGTTATCTTTACAACTTCAACTAAACTATCTTGATTCCGTCAACTAACAAGAGTATAACAAAAAAAATAGTTCCCAAAATAAGTCGAAAAATTGTTTTTCGGTCGTAAGTTCTTTCTGACGCATTCGTGCAAAAGTAAACGTAAAAGTATGTCTGTAAATGACTTACTGTTGAGCAAAAACCTCCTCTCCCCTTTTGGAGAAGGCTTACGACTTGTTATTTGTATTCCACTCCAAAGCAGATTGGATTTGGACAAAACAGACAGTTCGATGTAGTCGTGGCAGAATTTCATAGAATAGAATAGGTATTCACACAAATTTAAAACACTGAGTGGTTTTCACAACCAACGGTTTAAATTCATGTGTTCAAGTTACTAGACCACCTCAGTTCATAGCGTGAAATGGTAAATTTGATATCTCTACACACATATTATAAATACAGGCAGACGATTTTAACCTATTTCTTATTGTCGTGACTTTGAAAATTGGTAAGCATAATTAATATGATAATAATATTTTAATACTAACGAGCTGATCTGATGACGGAGTTGTTTGATAATGGGTAAAACCTAGAGTTTGGGCTCATTTGGCTTGTCTTGATAAGACCTATATTTAATAGTTTTTAAACTATCATTTTTATAATGGCAAATAGTTCGAAGTGGTCAAATTAAACTTTTTTTTTAAATAATTTAACATTTACTTGGTTGACAGCACTAAATATATTTGATTACATGATATGACAGTGATCTAAATGTCAATGCTTATTTGTAGACTTTAACAATATTTAAATTTATTAGAAAATATGAAACACACTGTAAATTTATTTATCTTTGAGGAGTTGCAAAAATGTAACTTTAAATTGTTAAACCCACATACGAGTACGTGTAACCTAACGCACTAACGTGTGGCGAAAAGTCTCGCATTCTGCAAGTTGAATTTATAGCGCAGGCAGATTTGAGATAGCTGTTGACGTGTTTGTATTATGTTACCGCAAGGTACAATGAAAACAAAAATAATTTATATATTAGAATGTGCAAAAAGGTTTTTCTATATTTTAAATAAATATTAAGGTACTGAATCTAGTATAACGGTTATATATCTGAGCATCACGGAGCTTGATACATATGACCGCCTTTCTAGTATTCCAGATCACGACTTCGCCGGCTTTGAAATCACCACGAACTGCTCGGGAGAAGGTATTTTGCAACTCAAAACGAGCTGCTTACATGCACGTAAACCGTTAAGATACATTTTCGTTTTCGAATCTTAAAGCTATCCCAAGGACCGCACCCGAATCGTGACATCGATTAGACGTGAGTGGTACTCAGTAATCGAGTAATACGGTTACGAAACTATAAAATATTGTGGAGTTAAGTTACGTTACGTAGGCAAGTTGCGAATTGTCCACTCGGCGCGCTACGGCGTCAGCGGCATCGTACGTTTTGAGCGATTCACGAGCCACGGCAGTGCCGCGCCGACTGCCGCGCGGAGTGAACGCCATTCGCGACCACGACGCGACCACACGCGCACCTGTGCACCTGTGCCCTGTGTTTATTGCTCTCAAAACACGTAAACAAACGAAACCGCTGTGAGAAGTGCAGCTAAGTGAGATCGGAACGTCGCACGCACGCCATCCGAGTACGCTGTGCCGAGTGACAGTTGCATTCTGCAGGTGCCTAGTTCTTTATTAATTGAAAAGTGATTGTAATGTGGTCACGGCCGCGGCTCACATGTCCGGCCCAGTTTTCACGATCGTTGCCTCCGTCTTAGAATTCCACTAGTTGCTTTGTTTGTTGGTAAATCTGGCGACACGAGAGCGATCGAGCGATGGCTGTGCCTCGGGCACTTGTTGATTCGGTTTCGGCGTTCTAATGACTTTGATGGTTATTACATTATAGTAGTTCATCTTATTCGTCTATTATGGTGCAAATTGCTTCATTTCGTAATACAAAGTAATTTGTTGCCACCGTAACAACGAATTAGCAATAATGACTAACATAACATCGGGAAAATGCCTGCTACATTTCAGACAATTAGAAAATTTTGATTATATTTATATGAATTCATAATGCTTGCATTTTATTAAATGGTCAAAAGTTAAAAATGATGGGCAACTAAATTTGCTGGGCAAAATTAAGGTATCTGAAAAAAAATCTTAGTTAAATGTTTAAAACATAATTGAACTTCTAATTGAAATTAAAATGAAAACAGCTTGTATCACAAATCGAGCAAATATACCAAAAAGTGTTGGTTAAAAAGAATTCCTAAAGCAATTCCAGAGTAATTATGACAGAAATAGGACTTGAAAGCGCTTTTCTAAGTTTCTTTTGCAAATTCCAATTCATCTTATTAATTTTTCTTTTATCTGAATGTATTTACTATTGCAAACATTTATTATAAACAAAACAACACAGATAAATAAGATATTTGGATAAATAAATCAGTTACGTAGTTCGCAGTTTGTTGATGACCAAATGAGTGCGTTTGATGTCTTTAAATATTTTGTTAGCCGTGTGCGCATTTGATTAAATATTTTAATAAAAGACGTTTATCAATTATCTTTATTTTGAGGCGAAATATTATCATTAAAATTATATATTTTGATTTAGGTCGGCTTGCGTCTATTATCTTTTTTTTATTTTCTTGGCTTATTTATTAGCTTGATTTCTTAATAAAATTATGCAAAATTTGTTTCAAATGTTTGTTAGAAGATTACCGTATGACCTTTCGGATATCGATAGATTGTTAACATATTTGCGTCGGGCACTCGTTTTCTGTACCAAGTAACCTTTTCAAGTTGCCCCTTCACACTCTGTTTATAACTTATAATTCACTTGTTTACTGCCAAGAGAATGTCTGCCCCTTGTTCAATTTGCGGTCTCAATTATCTTACGTTTCAAGAGCTTGCTGATCATATTGAAATTTGAAAAACTAATTGGTTTTAAAAGTTTTAAGTGGTCCATGAAATTTAAGAATATAGATTGAAGAGCTTGCAGCTTATATAATATTTTTATGATCCATTAAATAAAATAACTATCGATTTTTAAGCCGATTTTTCTCGGTTGTTTCTACATTTCGAACGAGTGGTATATTATATTTTAAAATTACAATTCAAAAGTCTCTGTAAGAGCTTACTCAAATAAACTATATTTTGGCGTTGCAGCTGAAAAAATAATTATATTTTAATGTAATTTTAATTGAAGTCTAAACTAACTTATTTATCCCAAGGAAGGAAATTTTAACACAAACCCTTTAACCGATGTCCAGTAATGCACTTTTTGTATCAAATTTACCAAAATAATGGCACCGTCATTTGTTTGGATTGGTTTATTTAAGGCGTTTTATCATTTTGATTGTTAAATTACAAGCCGTATCAGTCCTTTTGAATTAATATTTATGGGTTAAATTCGCTCAGCAGTACATTAAACATACCTTATGTTGCTTGTACGTTAGGAATCATTGGATTTTTTGAATTTTATTGTTTATCCATCAATTCTCGATCAGGTTTAAAGGATGCTGGGGTTATGTCATTGTCGTTTTTTCTCCTGAGATAATCATTATTTATTGTTGTTGCAATTTTTATAAAAAAAAAAATGGGTCGTCTTTTTCGGTTTTGTGCGCAACCGGTCTTGTTATATTTTTCGTGATGCTTGTTTTAATGTTTAGTATGATATGATTCGCTTTAGGCTTTTCGCTTTTATATCTTCGTGGTTTCTGTATAGAAGAATATATCTCAAGCTGCGAGTTTCGTAATTGGCGACTGAGAGTTGTTTTTAGTGCTATTTTCTTCATTAAAGTAACAACCGCCTCGACTATTCGTAAAGTAAGTGGGTGTTATGTCCCATGTGCCTCTAGTTATACTGGCTCACTCATCATATAAACCGAATCACAATAAATTAATATTGTTATTTGGCGGTAGAGTACTGATGATTAGTTGATACCCAGACCTGCTTTCACAAAGTCCTACCAAGTCAGTCAATACTTCGTGTTATGTGTTAATTATTAAAATATTTTGTTATATTTTGGGCCAATGTGTATTATTACTATTATTGCATATTATACTAATAGGTATGTTATTGGACTTATATACATGTTTAGATCAACTATCGATATTTTTTTTATAGAATGTTTGTGTGTGTGCGCTAGTTTATATATCAGTCGTAAATATAAATATATATTTGAATAAGCTACGGTACAATAACAGAACTACTTGCAGTAATGTGATAAAGATGACAAAAAAAAAATAAGAAACAGAAAGTAAACATTATTGCTTTTATTTATATTACCAAATTTTTATGAAAGCTAACTCAACTCTAGACATAATGTAATAGCTAGTTTCAAGTATCCGGCCGGTCTATAAAAGTGCACTTGATGCAGTTAGAAGATAAGACATGAAGAATCTTACAAGTTTTATTAGAAATATGTTCTAGGTGGAAAATAAAAACGGCTATTTGCAGCAGTATCATTTTCTGAATGCAGAATATTTTTTTTATTATTATTCAGTTGCCGCGGCTTCGCTCGTTTTAGGGGTTAGTCGTCAGACGATAGACATGAAAAGTAGTCTATGTATTTCCTTGGGAGAGCAAGCTTGATTCATAGCAATATTATCAAATTCGGTTTAGTGGTCTGCTCGTGAAAGACCAACAGACAGACTGACATTCGTATTTATAATATTATTATAGATTATTAGTAAAATAATTAGTTCGTTCCACTTGGTACAGCTATCCATTATGATTGGCATAATACTTCCAGAATATCACACGAGTGAAGAAACAAGCTAGAAGTAGATGTAATAATCATTTTAATAATTTATCTTCGTACATAGCATTTACATTAACAGCCTGTAGATAACCCACTGCTGGGCTAAGGCCTCCTCTCTCTTTGAGGAGAAGGTTTGAGCATATTCCATCACGCTGCTCCAATGCGGGTTGATGGAATACACATGTGGCAGAATTTCGTTGAAATTAGACACATGCAGGTTTCCTCACCGCCGGGCACGGGATGAATCATAAACACAAATTAAGCACATGAAAATTCAGTGGTGCATGCCTAGGTTTGAACCCGCAATCATCGGTTAAGATGCACACGTTCAAACCACTGAGCCATCTCGGCTCTAATCTTCGTACAGATCGGTTAATTAATGAACGAATATATCATAGTGACTGTTCGATATCTTATATTTTATTAGTCGGGTCTCGCCAAAATATATTAAATTGAAATCGGAACGTGATAAAAGCGGCTATCTAAATTTTATTTAAAACGTTTTTTCTATTTCGGGTTACGATTACTAATTAACAATTTATTTAATTTATATTCTATTTTAAATTTCGAACTTTATATTTTTCCCGTTCATATGCTACTGGACACATGCCTGAGTAGAATACATGGCAGTGTAACATATATTATGAGATATCATTGTATACGTCTTTTCTGAAACCTTTTATTTTTTTTAAATATTGTAATAAATTTTTGATTGTGTCACGTGACAGTAAGCGATGAGACTTGTACTGCTATTTATGACTCGCTGATCAGCGTGTTTTCACTCAAATGCTTTAAAAGTTTAAGATTAAGACGTATTTTAGCGAAAAGATCTTTTAGTGAACTTTTTTATCCTTTACCGAACTTTATGACAGTGATAACTGTATCGAAATCAGATTGTGTAAGAACATAAATTACACGTACAATAAATTTGTAAGGGTCGATGTTTTATTTATACGGAGATGAATTTAACGGTAATCAATTCTTTAGAAATTGTAGCATTTGTAAAATAACAAGCATTTTTGCTTTAATGAAATAAGATCGTTTGTTTTTATTACAAGCTCTAATTGTTCGTATGTGGATAAAATATTGTAACTGAATTTTCAATTAGTTCTATTGATCTAAAATTTTGCATATAATTGTGGTCTAGGTTTTAATATAATAGAGTATACTAGAATATATTGTAAAGGCGGCCTCCCCGCTTGTGGAGGAGGTTTGTATTGCATTTTAGGCAGGTTACACAGTGGGCACAGATCCTCATAATGTTTTCCTTCGCCGAGTATTATAAATACAAATTCATCACATGAAAACTCACAGCGTTTATCCAGGTTCCACCTGCAATCTGCTGCTAAGATTACGTCGATTGCGGGGCCATTTCAGGTTTTTTAACTGTTCATACTTTTAATTTAATAACTAGCTATCCATTATGGCTTTGCTCGGGAAGATTACGGATCGACAAAGAACAATTATATTAAACGACAATATTATTTTTTGTCCTAGAATATTCGCATGCTTACGCAAAACAGTTCACGAATATTTCATCATAATTGGATGAATGATTTAAGACATAGAGTAAGATGTAATTTGGATTATATCCCGTAGTGTAGTGAAGATAAAATTGTTGAAACTCAAAGCGGATAAACACGGCTGGTACATAACGCAAGTTGGATCAGTGATGTATCCCCTCTCACCTGATGCAACTCTGCGTCGTTTTAGATCACTTGCGTTTTATTAACATTGCATTGCCGAGAAAGTTTTTTTTTTTTTAATTGGTCAACACAATTGGCAATCCACTGCATTATGACAATACTATTTAATTTGATGATGTAACAGATAATTAATATAATTTTCTTTTTTTTTTTTCTTTTAAATAAGGCAAGGTCAGCTGTCTTTCTTTGTAAAAAAATCGTGTTGATAGTTTAAGTACTGTTTTGCTCTCATTATATTTAAATACTCCGATAGATATTATCAACTTTAGAAGACACCCAATTTTATAAAAAAAAAGGAGTTTTGACAGTTAGTTGAGTTGGTTTTTAACTAGGAAATAAATAATTTTGTTACAATGACAATATCAGTTAATTATTTATAAGTATAAAATATAAATAATGTTAATACTAGTTTCCGCCCGAGGCCTCGCCCGCATTTTATTTCACTTCACATTTTCACATTCATAATTTTAATTAGTATTACATTTACTTAGTGTATTAAATTGATATTAGAATACAATTCTGATACATTTTTAATACGAACGTCGAGTTTACTTTCAATCGTATTGACTTTAGAGCGAATGAAAATATTGCCTTAAGCTCGGTTGTTAAACAATTTTAAAATTGAAAATTGTCTATTTAAACATGTACACGTACATCTCACTATGTTATTTAAACATAGCTAACAGTGGAAAATTAAACATTCTCATACAACATTGAAAGTTAAAAGCTGTATTAGATTATTTTAAGAGATAGTTATGTACGTACGGATGGTTTCTATTTAAAAAAATTGTAAATTAGTAGTATTGTCCGTCCGAGTAGCATAGTCAAAATCAAAATCAAAATATACTTTATTCAAGTAGGCTATTTATTACAAGCAATTTTGAATCGTCATTTAACAAATTATATTAATTGAAGCTACCACCGGTTCAGAATGCAGATTCTACCGAGAAGAACCGGCAAGAAACTCATTGTCATGTCGGTAAGTCATTTAAAGGAGTGGGCCTTTGAAGGAGTTTCAAATTTCAGATGTCCAATGGAGAACTAATTCATCTTGATATATATATTTATGGTAGGCATTGGTCAATCGTAAAATTCGCCATTTTATATTCAAGGTCGGAAACGAATCCACGTGTAAAAGCATTGTTAAGGCAGATATTTGGGTAGTCGTAAAAGTCTGCCAAATCCGCTATTTTCAATTTGTTTACTCTCGATGACAAATAAATGGAATAACGTGGAAGCGAATGATAATGAAAATTAGAAAAAAGGAATCTGTATGAACCGTATATGTATTTTTTAATGTCCTGCTGATGTATTTATCTCTATAAGTACGTGATTCTCGAAGAATGCCGTGTCCATAGGACCTTTTTTTATGTATGCAATATTACTATAAAATCATTTTTCGTCGTATCGATGACGTTTTTTTGTTCATCAATATTGAATGTACATCGTTACGATTATATTATGAAGGTTGTTCTATAAAAAACACACAGAAAAGATTCGAGAAAAATCCGGAATATGACTTCGTCAACGAAATTTGTATTAATAAAAGTGAACTCAATTGATTATCAAAACAATAAAAATGTTTTCGTTTAAATTGAATAGACAAATATCTAATAACATTTACATTTACATAAAATGGCACTTATTTACTTTTTGCATCAATATTATGAAAAAAAAGTAAACCAATAATGTGTTTGAACATTATTCGCCCGGACGTACGACGTTTGCGGCTTAAAAAACTTGCTGATGACAGCTCTTTCAAGCTATGGCGTAAAAACGCCCACAACGAACGACGCAAAGGCGAATTTTAAATGTTACTCGGGCTAGGGTATAAACCAACAATGTCTGGATTGTTTGATTATAGGATTTGAATGTGAAGAGATGAATGAATTGAACCTTTTGAATTAATGCCATATGATATTTCTCGAATATTCAATTTCGTTTTATATATTAAGTAAAAATGATTATTTTATTGTTATTATTTGTGGATGTGTTATATGTATAACAATAAAATCGATTCGAATTTCGAAGTGTAAATAAAAACAATTGAACAGCGGTCGTTTACGTTCAAACAAAGCATTGAGTCGGTAAAACAGTAGCAAGCTTTATTTAGCACATTGGCAAGATTACTCGCGAAACCGTTAGGCGATTTCGCACGGAACGGTCTGTGAATGCGGAACACTTGTGTAATATGTAATTTGTTAATAAGCACCTGCATATAAGTGCATTTTAAATTGTTATTTTATTATTTAACGCAATTTACCCTTTCGAATGACGTAAAGACGGATGCACAAGGTCGAAGAATAAGCATGAACGAAATCATACGAAACGAAACGAACTACAGCGAATTAGTTTGATGTGGGTATTTGATTAAAAAAGCGCGCATTTTTTTAATTCTTTTTTATAGGCATAGTTTGGCCGACATGCGTATTGGCCACCTGATGGTAAGTGGTCACCACCGCCCACAAGCAATGGCGCTGTAAGAAATATTAACCATCCGTTACAACGCCAATGCGCCAAAAACCTTGGGAACTAAGTTTTATGTCCCTTGTGCCTGTAGTTACACTGGTGCACTACGGTACAGTTGCTTAGCGGTATATATAATATCTGATGAGCTGGCACAAAGCCCTACCATCAAGTAAATGATACTCCGCCGCCGACAGATTTTTTTTTTTTTATCGCTTTTCAGTCGTTCGTTCATTATGTTTACGTCAATGTGCCGCCGATCTATGATGTGAATATTGTGCCCGTAATCAGTTTATTTATAGTCTCTTATTACCCTTCAAACCGTAACACAGTATAATAAACTGATATTGCGTGGTAGGATAACTGGCGAGTGGGTGGCAGCCACCCAAGCTTGAACTAAGACCCACCACTTTTTATAATCTGACTATGCGTTTTGTAAAATAGCTATAATGTTTTTTGTGTATATATTGTGATTTGGTTCGAAGTTGCAAATACCTTTAGATTATAATCTATTTCGCGCAATTGTAATAGATTGTGAACGTTTATTCAATTTGCAATAAAATATAAATAATTTCGTTCATATATTATAGTTCATAATATTTCGGTTAGGTTAGGTTAGAGTTCGTACATGACGTATAAGAATGATATTAACGGTTCATCACTCGTAACGAAATAAATCGGCTACTGATGTACAATAACGAATAAGAACTAAGAATTGAATTATAAAACATCTGTAGGAATGATAAAAACACGTATACAAATTGCGAAATATTTATGAAAGTGAAATTGGCAATCTAATGTGCACTTCAAAATTCTTACGTAACATTATAAAATTACTCAAGATACGTTTTAATATATCCCATCCTTTCCTTTGATGCATAGTTTAGATGCAAGATAATTTTTTATTTTCTATTTGAGTATAAAATGCAATTTTGAGGTGAATGCTTTGAGATTTAATATTCTTGGCTTGCGAATATTTCCGTCGATTGTTTAGGGTGTGTACGTTTTTTTATTAAATTTCAATAAATATATATTTAATTTTTGTTTTATTTGTCGATACTAAGTTGATATTCTCTATCTGCAGTAAATTTTGCCTCAAATGTCAAATTAGAAGAACTGATAATAGTAATTTAAATAAAGAATATTTTGATTTGTTAACAAAATGTCTGGAAGTTAATACGTCACGCTTTCCCAGTGCGATTCGTTACACTTCCATGCTGAAATACATTTGATAAAATCACTTTTCCACTAAATGTTCCGATAAAACGAGATGAGATGTAACATCACAAAATAAGCACATGAAAACTATGTTGTGCTCACTTAGATTTGAAACTGCATTTGTACTTTATTCGTTGGCTTTATATAATACTAGCTGTCCGTCCCGACTTCGTACATCTCTCACCTTTGAAGTTGAAAATTAAAAAAAAAAAAAATCTTATCAGCGAACGTGAAAGATACAAATATGCTCAATTTCGCGTCTATCGTTTCAGAGATGTCGTGGTATTATTATTATAGCTTATTTAGTAGAATCAGTGCGAAGTTATACTGTTTATAGGTTGATGATAGCAATACTTACAATTGAATCCTGTAACATAATCATACATAAGTACCTTGAGCCTACATATAGTCAATAAAGAATATTTTCATATTCAATTATTTATAATTCTTCCAGTACGTTACTAGGGGCCTTTCTACTAATTTATAACAGTTACGATACGTTCCCGAATCTATTCCTAGCAAAAATTAAACTCACTGAATCGTGACTGGTCAATTCTACTAACTTATAACGGTTACGATACCTTTTCGATTTTATTACGATCCACCTTCGACTGAGCCTTAACGCATTCGTATTGTTAATAGAATAGGAAAACTGGAAAACGGCGACTACGTTTCGATTCGATTACGATAAATTGAGAATTTGTTGCTTAGTTGAATTAGCTTCCAGCTTCGACCTTTGATGGCTTAAATGTTCGCATATTATTACATTTTGTTAATTTGAATATTAAATTTTATAATTATATTCATACATTCTTCGACGTTTTGTTAAAATTTGTATTTTTATTGCATCTTTTATGTACTAATGAATATTCATTCGAAAATATTAATATAAATACACATTTATTAATACTTCACTTATAATTAAATGCTCTTGTTTAACTCACGATTTTATTAATTTTTGTATCATTTAAATGGAATATGATCCAAAAGCCTTCTCCTCAAAGGGAGAGAGAGGCCCAGCCGTGGGAAATTTACAGTTACTGTTAATGTGAATTATATTTTACATTTGAAAGTTAAGGAAAAATTACATCAACAAATTATGTTACTATGAATACCTATATGTGTTTATAAATATACCTATATCTGTATTTAATTTTGACTTCTGATTTAATTTGAAAAATCGTTAGTGTTTATGCGTCTCAGATTATTCTTAAAAACGTATAATTTGATTAGAAACATTACAAAGTGCACGAAACCGTTATTTTAAGGTTTAAGACACTTAATCCACTACGTTGCTCCAATGCGGCTTGGTGGATACATATGACAACATTTGCTCTGATTTAAAATAAAATAAAAATAACTCTAATTCATTGAAGGTTTGATGGCCCTGTGAATATATGATCTGTTCTAGATATATGTGTTTCAACATATATCGTTATATAATGTTAAGATAGCATTAACTTCAAAGTAATCTAAGGTAACTCCATTAGGTTTCGTAGTAACAAAAATGTACTTACAATAATTACAAATTTCGTTACCCTCTCTTTTCAGCAAAGAGTGAATTAGGTATGGATTGGGCGTGAATTTCTGTACGTTGGAGTCCATATTGTGATGAAAAAATGTCTATTTGAATTTTATAGCAACTGAAGAAGAATGGTTGCTTTTTGGAATCTCGATGTAAAACCGTATTAATTATCCAATCAGAGCTACTGGTTCTATGCAGTCGAATAACAGTGGTAATATTAACAGTATTTTATCACGCTGAGTTTCTTTCGCCGGTTCAAATCATGACAATCAATAAGAAAGTGTTAAGTTAATGTTGAATGAATATATTTGAATTTGAAATAGATTGCGTCTATTTTTAGTATCATTTAGTAACAATGTTATGAGTTTTTTATCTCCAAGGTAATTGTTTCTTTATGCCATTGTAATTTAACATTTTTTAATTTCTGGAAAACAATTATTGAATTCGACCCTTTTAGGTGTCAACAAAAACTGTGCTAGATTTTCACCACGATCGGATAAATGATATAAAAGACAGTCGGGAGCAACGACAGTACATTTATTTTCATTACTAGTAAAATAATATCTGTTTATTTATGCAAATAGTCATGCCAATCATTCGATTTGGCAAAGGTAGCTTTTCTTGTAGCTTTTTGTCGTTAATACGAGCTGCGTTCTTACGATTTCCATCCATTGCTTTATTTTCAATTGTTTTTGAATCCGCATTAAGTAATTTAAAGTAAAATTTTGGTATCTAGTAAACTGTATTGTTTTAACTTTTTTTTAACTTTGTCGTTTCATAAATTCAAATCATTTGTAAAAAATACATTGGTAATGAAGGCATTTTATTCGATACAAGATTATATTGATGATTAAAAAGCGTGGAGTTAATGCTTGTTGACTTCCAGGCAGGAGACATAACATACATATATAATTGTATTTAACTAACAT
This sequence comes from Vanessa tameamea, assembly GCF_037043105.1. Lineage (NCBI taxonomy): Eukaryota > Metazoa > Arthropoda > Insecta > Lepidoptera > Nymphalidae > Vanessa > Vanessa tameamea. The sequence continues at coordinate 2,512,220 of NC_087315.1, read as the reverse complement.
GACTGTATTTTTAGATATTGAAAAAGAGTAACTACTGAGTTTATTGGCGGTTCTTCTCGGTAGAATCTACATTCCGAACCGATGGTAGCTTTACTTAATATAGTTAAATATAAAAGTGCTTGTCAAAGCCTACTTGAATAAAGTATATTTTGATTTTGATTGATTTTATTTTATTTTGGTCAATAAAGAGCCATTTTTGGTTCTGTCGACATGAATAATTTTAAATGTGCAAATATTTCTACTTAGAATAAATTTGATAATCAGATATCAGAAGCAATTTAAGATAGAAAATAGATCGAGAAATAGTTTTACTAACATAAAATTAAGATCTAAAAATTTTGACGTTGACACCAAAATCATTATTTTTATTAGATAAGATTATCCTCATCGACTTTAAATTTATAAATACATATTATTTGTTTTGTTTTTTCCCTTTCGGTTGCATTTAATTACCACTCTTGCTCATAATGTACAAATTCACTATAAATATGCAAAATTAAGGAAAAGAGTTTAATGTTGCTGTTTAAAGTTTAACGCTGAGAGACATTTCGTTTTAAATTATGTTTTCAATTATAATATAATTATTAACGTATTGGTCTAAAAAATATCTGAGTCATAATGACATTCTGAAATAAAATAAAAAACTTCTTATGTTATGCTAGGAATATATTATATATCTCTAGTTGCACCACGCGGATTCCTTCGCTAAACATTACTGCTCCGCCCACGTGAGTCAAAGGCCGTAGCGTGATGTTATAATAGTCTACTAGTTCCCCGACCCGACTATCTACGAATAAAATTGTTTTAAATTTGAAATTTCCTAAAATCCTTTCTTAGCGAATATTGACGTTTTATAATAAAACTGTGTAATTTTAGCTGTAATTAATTAGCTTCTGATCTTCCAAGATGAATGCCCTTAAGTGCTATGTGATGCAAAAAATATTTTCTAAGCGGGCGAGTAGATCCTATATATGAAATGAACGTTAATGTAATCACTGAAAAAAATACGTTAATACAGGTCTAATGGTTCCTTTTTCCAAATTTAATTTCCCAAGTTACTCTTCTCTTCTTTCATTTTGATATTTTCCTGTTAAAAAGTCTTACCATGATTAGGTTGCGTTCAAATTAGTCTTTTCGATTTTTCTTTTCATTTACATGCTTAGCTAAGTAGCTGGTTTAATATCAACCTTTATTTCAATTACTCTGGTTACTTTAATGTGGGTCTAGTAGGTGATAAAGCCACTCGTTGGAACGTCAAGGTCGATACCTTTTTCAAGTTTCACGCTGATAATAAAAGTTTTTGCGGTGTCATTTGAGTCAGATTTTTCATAATAACATGTTTAAATAAATATTACATTTTAATTGTTTTTGTTTTTTTTTTTAATAAGCGCCACAAGATCAATAATTATATTTTACATATTTTGTGTTTCGTTCTCTTTTAATGTTTGTACATACAACGCTGGAACACTTAAGCGAGATTTTTCTTAAAATTTATTTTATGAAAATACATAAATTTCTACGTCAAATTACTTGTATTGAAATATGATATCGCAACATACTTTATATCATATAAAATAACAAAAAGTAACTAATAGATAATACGTTTAATATAATTATTTTCTTCCTTTTAGAAAATTGATACAAAAGATTTAATAATATTTAATTTTTAGTTTTCGCTTGACATGCTTTTAAGTCTGTTTATTTTAATTAAGGCGTCATTGTTGCACCTTTCGCTTCCCTGATAATTTACTGCAATTTAGTTCTTCATTAAGGAGAGCTACCTGTGAATTCACCTTTTTTATAGGTACACGTGCTTGGGCTGTAATGAAAAGCTTTCGCCAGATAACGAGGTATATTGTGTACTGTGCAAGCCCAGTATCATATAATTGGTAATAATCTTCGTTTTGCTTTGCGACTATGCTCATATTTTGCTGGAAATTAGGTGACCATATTTTAAAACTCCCGAAGGAACGATCGTGAATGAATGAAACATTCAAACACACAACATTTTGAATTTAATATACATATTAATATACATATTATTCAGAGAACATAAATCGCTACTCATTAAGAATTCAACGATCATTTAATAATTATTATATATGAATAATAATGAGAACTGTCTATTAATTTAAATTTTATAAATAATATAATGTTTTCACAATTTTATAGTGATGTAATGAAGTTCATGTTTAAACTTGTTCATCGGTGTTATGCAGAAATTTTAACATAATATTTAGATTTTATGTTTGATAAACTGTTTTATACGTGTTTTTGTTGTAACCCGAATTTTTGGACACATTTTATTCATCATATAGTTAGTTGTATAAGATATTTACGTTTTGTTTTTATTATTATTCGTTTTATTTATTATGGTATAATTGATTTTGTTTGTAATAACATTTCTGACAACAGATTTATATAAAATATAATTATCACATGATATTTCTTACATTTAAATTTAATTTATATTTATAATTCTTTAAGAGCGTAGTTTGTAAGCGTGGGAATTAATTTTAGAACACACACATAGGTACTTTTCAATAATACAGTTGCATTGTGCAGTGTATCGTACGCATCCCCGGAGATAATTAGTTGCTTGTTTTCGGTGCAACGAATAAATTAAATTTTCATTGCGCGTTCATAACGTAGGATTTATAAAAATACATTTAATTATGAGTAATGTATTAGCTATAAGGTTGTCACTCGCAAACGCAATTATAAATTATTTGTTAGCAAAGGGTGCGGTCAGAGTGCATTAAGATGCCAAATATTCATTATGATTTTTATTGTTTCAACTGCTTTCGTCTAACTAAATAATAATAATAATTTTCTTGATATTTTAAGGTTGGTAGATATACCGAATTAAATTAAAGTAAAGACACATTAAATAATCACTTCTTAAATTTTATAAATATAAATAACGAAGTTAAATATATTTTTTTCCAATACTCTATTTTTAAGTAAAATATTCAAAAAAAAAATTTTAAATCAACTTCTCGTCCATTTCGGTACAAATACTATTTTTCATAGTGAGCAATTCGGTTTTACAAGAGGTTGCTCGACAACTGATGCGAGAATAGCACTTCTTAAACATATTTACGATGCTTGACAAAAATCACAGAATGCTATTGGAGTATTCTGTGATTTGTCTAAAGCATTTGATTGTGTAGAACACGAGACGCTTCTTTATAAGCTCAAATACTACGGTATTAAAGGTAAAGCTCTTGATCTCATTGCTTCATATTTAAGTCAAAGAGTCCAGCAAGTTTTCATTAATGGCATAAAGTTTTCTGGATCTACGTTATAAATGAGTGTTCCACAAGGATCAATTTTGGGTCCCTTTCTATTTCTAGTATATATAAATGATCTTCCTTTCTATGTTAAAGGTATTTGTGTTATAATGTTGTTTGTTGACGATACTTCACTGATTTTTAAGGTAGACAGGAAAAAACTGACTATGACGATGTGAACGGTGCATTATCACAGATACACGATTGGTTTACAGTAAATAATTTAGTTTTGAATACTCAAAAAACGAAATGTGTAGTTTTTACTCTACCAAATTTTAGAAAGCAAAATTATAATATATCTTTAAATGGTGGCCGTCTTGATGTAGCCAATATTACGGTTTTTTTGGGAATAGCATTGGATTCCAATCTTCAGTGGAGTCCTCATTTATCGTCCCTGACAGGAAGACTCAGCTCCGCAGCATAAAAATTAACAATTGTGTCCCACGACACTCGCGCCCCACCCTCATGCTAACTTGTCTATGTGTGCGTAGACGTTTTGCGAAATTATAAGAGTCGGCTCGAAATAAAAATTGACGTGCTCTCACCTTGAGCTCTGGGGAGGGACTGAAAATTTATTGACAGCGATGTCGAATAATAAGTCAAAACCGTCAAATTATTTTCTCCATACTAAAATGTATGGACGACGAATGCCAAAAAGTAAGCAATATTTAAATAAAAATTACTATAATATTGTGAGATATAATAGAAATTGAACACGGTGAACTTATTATTTACACTTTCGTGTCCCCATATAACCAAAAATACATGTATAAACTAGCCGCTAAATAGCTTAAAAAATGTTAATAGAAAAGGTCGATTTCAGTGTTTGGAGTGATGTTGACGATTAATTTACCAGGTTATTGATACAAATTTTATAAATATCATGCGGTGAAACTTGAGATATATCTATTGAGATACTGAATGTATTTTTTTATCCATATTCAATGCTCCAGTTTTAAGATATTTTAAAAATAGTAAGCGCTATTTTGGCGTTCCGCAAGGACTGTCCTCTTAATGACCATTGTTTCGAATTTTAACACGAAAACTTTATATTTTTCCTTGTGGTCGATACTTATAAATACATACTATTGATTCTATTAATGTGTCGATACAAAAGTGCTTATAAATAAAAAATATTATGTTTTTTTATTATTATTTTAAAGAGTAAGTTCTTGTGCAGCTCTGGCTCTTTTAACTCTATCAACGTAGAGCGAGATTGTCTTTCTCTGTTTAAATATCAGCACAATTATGACAATCTTGACATGTCAATCATGCATGTCTTACCGACATCACTTTATCACCTTTTCTAGGAATATATTCGTAATAGCATAACCAGTGCTGTTTCGTAATTATGTGGATCTCAAAAGTTATATACAATACTAGTTATCAGCGGAGGCTTCGCGTTTTAGGAGCTGGTTGTCAGGTGCTAGGAATAAAGAGTAGCCTGTAGTATGTCCTTTATTAAAGCTTGCTTCATACCAAATTCATCGAATTCGGTTCAGCGGTTAGGCCGTGAAAGAGCGACAGACAGACAGAGTTACGTTCGTATTTATAATATTAGTATAGATTAATTTTTTTTCCTAAATTGTCATCAGCATTTTGTTACCCCTTGCCAGCTGAAGTCTTCTGCTCTTTTCTCTACACTAGGACCGACTTTCTATATACAGTTCTTATGTATAGTTTTGCGTTCATGGTCAGTCAGGACGTTGCCATTTATATATAGATATATATGCATTTATATAAATAACTATTTGATTGATGTTTAATTAATTACTGTATTTGAAATATATCCCACTAAGTTACATTTTATAACATAATTATTTATACTATTGTCTGTAGTTTTCCAATGGTAAACAGTTGTTTGTATAATTATGTCATCGTTTAAATTTATGAGTGCTAAGTGAGCCAGTGTAATTATAGACTAAAGTTATATGACAGCATATATCCCATAGTTGGTATTGCACTGTAAAGCACGATTAACACATAATATAATCACAATATATCATTTCTTATATGGCCAGAGATGACTCTACCATAAAATGGCTTATTTACAAAAACACTACTTATAACTTGGAAAAGTCTAACTTAGCGGTGGGAACGTAAACGTGTTGTCAGTAATCCGACTAGAACCTACTTTGTACTAAGCGACGTATTACATCGTGTTGATGAAGGCAGAAGTGTCATTAATCATATTTTATATGCATATGTGTGTATAGCATATTTTAACCATAAATTAAAGAGATAGTGAAGACAAATAGACAACTTTCGCATTGAATTGACGATTTGTCATTGGTCGAGATCTTGAATAGTCATTATTAATTTTGTGACGAAATTACATTTTGAATATCGAAGTACTTTGGAACTTTGGATGTAAAATTAAAGCAGGTTTAAGTAGTTAAGTGAAACAGTGTTCTATTAGTAATATTATAAATGCGAAAGTACTCCGTCTGTTACTTTTTCACGCTTAAACTGCTGAACTGATTTAGATGAAATTTGGTATGGCGATAGTTTGATATTGACCCTTGAAGGAGAAAAATTTGGGGGGGGTTGTTTATGTGATATAGGTAAAGTTTTATAAATGTAGTAAAGCCGCTTCAGCTATTATTTCAATTAATACGTAAATATATATTGATAAAGAACTGTTTGTAGTGCATAAAATAACAGAACATTTAGACATTTCTATGAGACATGTACCCTTCTTCGATTGGAATAGGCTGTAACTGTTAAAGCACATAAATCCGTTGGCTTAGATGTGAGACGATACATTTTTATACACCATACTTTTGAAACTTGTAAGAAACTACACGTAAGAATCAAATCACGAAGGAACAGAAGGAATTACATTAGCCGAATTTTATTAATGAAATGATCGACCTGTTAAAATGTTAATTTTTATTTGTGTTTCATACGCTTTATTTTCAATTCTTAGCAATAAATGTTTTTCAACTTAAATCGAACCACGTGATTATTAATGAATTAATTGCTCAACGTTACCAAGTTGTTGAAGTTGTGTGATGTTTACGTGAGCCGCTTATAATATTTTTATACAATCTCTTAATATATTTAAAACACACTCAACATGCTACAAAGGGACAAGAGGCTTAGAGCGATCTGTTTTACTTTCACCGTGCGTGACGTAATGCCGGCGACTCTACAATGGTCTTATTGTCAGTGCTTTCAAACTTGTATGGAATATGAACGAGATAAATTTGTAAGCAGATAGATTTTATTACATGGGAATATATTTTAAAACTATTTTTAATTCACTGACGACAGGAGATCTAAATATAACTTGTTAATACCTTTGTGCATTCACCGGTAGTTATAGAACCGAGTGCCTCGACTGTTTCATAAAATTTATGTTCTCTTTTAAATAAATATTTACATACAATTTTAATATGAAATGTTATGTTTTATGTAGAATTGGAAATGTTGAATGACTGGCAAACCGTGTACATAAAAATAAGTGTTTGTGTGCAATTCACACACGGTAGGAGTGAAATTTTAAGTCTGTTTTTGTGATACGTTTCAGCGAGTTTCAGCGAGCAACTTTTATCTAATCATTCTAAATTCCATAACCCCAACATTCTGAATAAGTTGAATACAATGATGAGAATGATAAGGGTCTGGAGTCTAGCCCGTTTTAGGCTCGTTCTATTTAGCACAATGAATTGCTGTATTTCTTAATGCAAGTCAGTCATAGTTGGGAATAGTTTCTTCTAATTAAAAAACTGTCTACGTTGGCCTTATTTTTTAATATTAGTTTTATAATCGTAGTAGTTATTATAGTTTTAATTGTGTGTACAATTATATGCACTCAAAGGCGCACTCATAATTCGACTGCATGACAACCCGACAAATAAGGAAAGAGATCAGGAACAACAGTTTTTCCAAAGCACGGGAGTGTAAAGCAGCCAACATGCTCGCTCCGGGATGATTTCTTGGTCGAAAAAATTCAGTAATTATCGGGCCTGTGCTCATAATTCAGGAAGTATACAATAAAAAAAAAAAAAAACGCTTTATAGTGTATACTTACCATTATATAATGGATATATTAAATATAAGTATAAGGATAAAGTAAAAAAATTACTCGTGTTAAAAACTCACATTTAAAACAATCGGAGATCCAGTAATGTACATCAGGCGTTTCCGTATCAATTAAAAATAGATGGTTTTTAATTTACCACTTTTATTACCTTTAATGGATTTTTTAGGTTGTCTTTCGATAATGAGCCTTTTTATCGATGTGTTGCGTTATGAAGGGTAAGCACAATTCAGAAGTGTCACCAAGTCTTACTGACAATATTTGATTATATAAAGACTATTTTATACTTATTGCATTATATACGAAGAGGTAAATAAAATGTATGATCTTAGTGTTAATGGTACCCTTTGCCTGTCAGCCTTTTTCTACTACCAAGTCTAATTCTTTCTGAGAATAAACTACCAGATATCCTTACAGGTCCTTTAGATCTCGTTTGCTCTAAAGTATTTCATAACAATTCGTATAAAATACATTATATTACAATATTAAAGCCTGTTATAGTAATTAGAACGTATTTCTTAACCATTTACTCAATCGTCGGTTTGTATATCTAAATTCCAGAATAAGCAGAGCAGAAAGAATTAGTATTCTAGGCTGTCTCGACGAGAGCCTGTAACGCATCGCAAAATTATTATCCAATTTCAAAAGATTTACTTTTTATTTTAAATATATAAGTTTGTTCGTCTTTTGAATTTTTCATATGACACTAGTATCTATTTAGCCAGTATTGATAATATTTTCAGTTTTGAAAGTGAACTGTTGCGTAATGTCGTATGTTATAATCTTCTTTAGAATATATCGTCGATTATTTTTGTATGTGTTTTTGTTTTATTTCATGTGTGTTTGTACAAATAGTGTATAAACCGTGTCATAAGGATGGAAAACATATCGTTTTATAATCGGAGTAGGAATATCGGTTCATAAATTCGAGGAAATCATTATAGTTTGTTTGTTTATTTAGTTATTAATAAGTTAGTTATTAGTTTTGTTTTGTTATTTTTTTATTTTCCGGTAATTTTCTTAAAATAATTTAACTGACGCTCTTAATTTAAATTACATGAATTAATTATGATTTCTAGTTACGTTGTATGTTCGTTAATTAATCTTATATCCTGTCAAAGACAAAAGAAATTCCGTAAATAATTAAAAACGAGGCGTTTTGCAATGGAAGCTATAACAATAACAATTAAACTTTTTGGGGTAGTAGTGTAAAAACGTGCATCAGAAGTATGACACCTTGCCTTATTGCCTCCACTGGTGACAGGAGAGATGGTTAATTTTTTGCCCAGTTTAACTGAATTGTGATTCAACGGGGAAATGCTAGCATTCTTGCCACCATTCCACGCGGTCATGATATAATATAATATAATATAATATACAGTAACGATTTTTAATTCTTAGTTATGTATAATTAACGTTGTTAATAATTCTTATGTAAATACAGTTATAACTTATTAAACTAAATCTTCAATTTATATCACACTAGCTAGAAATAATATTGTCGGGCATTGGAGTGCTAAGCTTTGCATCGCTCTTTAAATTTCTTTCGAAACAATTATATGAGAGGAATCGCACGCCACCCATTGTACGTGTTTGGGACTTTACCGGAAACGTTCACTCGTGAACTAAAAAACCATATAAAGTTTCAATGTTTGTTCAAAAATAATCAAATTAATTTTAATACTAGGCTTCTGGAACAAACCTGCGTCTATCACATCGCTAGTCAGCCGGTATACCATTGAGTCATTGACGCTTCAAATATTACAATAATTTTAACGACTTCACAGACTTTTAGTATGTAATGTTCAATTATTTGCAATTAATAATGTTAAACGAGAATTCCACACGTACCTACAATATAAAAACAAGGTGAAATAGAATTAGCCATAACTTATTAAATTTCATAAATGTTTGCACATTGCGCATTATATAGAAAAAAATAAGAGAAGAAAAAATAAACGATTTAAAGAATATACTGTTTCTTATATCATCGGTAGGTGATCACCGGCGCCCACAGAAATGACACGACATCGTCAATGATCTTTGGGAACTAAGATATCCCTTGTCTCACTTACACTGGCTCATTCGTCCTTCAAATCGGGACACAATAATATCTACGCAGACTTACACAATATACTCCGTCTTTTAAGGTCGAATTTACTAATTAATATTTTTAAGACATACGATTACACGTACGGGAGTTTAATATTTGATCAAAAATGATTGCAATAAAGGTATCATAAAAATAACCCGCTGTCTTCGCGATATTTTTCGTCTTCAACGTATGGTATAGGAATTTTTATAAACATAGTTAACCAGGTAATGTAGTTAGGCATAGGTCAGTGGTGATGGTTTCTATTTAAATCGTCGATTAAAATTCACATGTTCTACTTATAATACCAAAAAAGTTCCATATATTCGATATTTTTTATGATTAATTATCGGTTCGAGTTGAATATGCAAAAACATATAATTTATCCTTATAAGCGAACATAAAACTAATATGGGAACCTAATTTTTATCAGCTAGAAAAAAATGCAATCGTATTAACGCAACAACGTTCCTGTTTAAAAGCCCTTAGTTACAAAAGTGAGTGTTCCAAGGTTGTCTAGTCTGCACTAGTGATCGAATTTCAAGCCAGTCTAAAACATTATCTATGAAATTATATATACGGTCTCAATTTGGTCATTTTTTTCAACTAAATTTATGCTAGATTTTTTTTAATCGCTTTCCGAAATGAACTCTATCTTAAACATATAAGGTTGAAAAATGTTCGAAGTGTTATTTTTAGTGCGTTTTACTTGGTTTGGAAGTGGCTTTCCTTGTGTGCTGTATTTGATTTATCGGTATGTGTTAAAATGTTAGCTGTAAATGATCTATTTGGACCTTTTACACTGAAGTACAAATGTATTTACATTAAGAGATCGTTAAGTAAACGGGATGTATTGTATTTATTCGATGCGTGAATAAGGTGGCTGAATAATCCACTGATAGGAAAAACTTTGACAGGATATTGACATTTGGGGACTTTCTTTTATTCTGTATTTTTTTTTTATGGCATTGGTTGGCGGACGAGCATATGGGCCACCTGATGGTAAGTGGTCACCACCGCCCATAGACAAAGGCGCTGTAACAAATATTAACCATTCCTTACATCACCTATGCGCCACCAACCTTGGAAATTAAGATGTTATGTCCCTTGTGCCTTATATCTTAAATGAAGTTTTGTGATCTGTTCATTCTGGAGCGAATTGTTTAAGGCTGTTTGAATATCGTAAGCGTGAAAAACAAAATTAATCTGAACCTTGGTAATGGATTTGAAAAAGTCGTCGAACGTGAGAAGATAAAATTTTGAGCCAATTTTGACAAATTTCTTGCAATAAATACACGGGTTCTGATTGTTTAATCAAAATGACATATTTCTAATAAATGTTTATAATTTATTTCGTTGTATTACAATGTTGTAAATTAGAATATTAATAGTTAAGGCATTATCGTGTATACGTTGGTAAATTATCGCAATTATTACACTAAATACCGCCTTTCAGCCTTGGCATTTTTAGCGATCATTGAATTATCTTTACATTTATTATACAAATGTTTTAACGGGTATCCTAACAATGTAAACAAACATGTTAATGTTGAGGCAGGTACTATTTTTATCTAAGAAATTCTCTGAATAGATAAAAATGCTCTTAATCTGAAAAAGCCAATTGCCGTTGAACTGGTTTTAATTAGTTTTCCCAAAATTCACCACTAATTCACTTGGTGGTAGGGCTTTGTGCGATCCCTTCTGGCTACCAACTCGTCATGTATTCGACCGCTAAGCAGCAGTGAGTGAACCAGTGTACACAGGCATAGTAGACATAATAACTTAGTTTCCAAGGTTGGTGGCGCATTGGAGAAGAATGACAAAATAGCGCCAATGTCTATGGGTGTTGGTGACCACTTCAAATTAGGTGGCTCATTTGCCTCCTTTATTTTTAACGCATCCCGATTCTAGAACTCACCGTTATATTCTATTTGCCCTTTATATTTTTGTTTGTCATTATTTTAATTCATACGATAAAATCTATATTTACGAATGTTAAATATTTGTCTATATGTAATATCTAATAAGATTATATAACTACATTATAATTTGGATTTTGTAAGATTGTACGTGTTAAGCTCTTATCTGTAAAACACTATATATATAAATTTATTGCAGATAAATAAATATCTTAACGATTCCTAATACGGTATAGCTTATTTTATTCGTAATTTCATAGACCGTAACTCAATAGCCTTGATATCTAGTAATATACTATAGATATTCAAAAAATTATTTTACATATCAAATGATGAGTTTCTCGTATGACCAAGACTTAGTACAATAAATGTCGGTATATTTTAGTTGTTTTAGTATAACTACAAACAACTTATCAAATTGAAGCTTTATTCAGATTTAAAATCTTCAATAAATACCACCGGTTGATATTTAAACACCTTATGAACATAAGTTCATTATTAATAGATATGCAAAACACGTGTTAAATATATTATTTTTAATTACAAAAACGATTATTTTGTCTTTCGGCTGTTTGTTTGTTTCATAGCGCTTTGTGCATCGTAATGTTGGTCTTTCGCCTCTCCGGTCGATTCAGATTGACGTATTCTAAAATGTTTTTTCCACACACGCACACACACAGACACACACACACAGACACACACGCTCTTGTGTATTATAATATCTCCTGAACGGAGACAAAACGTTCAGAGGACATTATAAAATTGTAGAATAATATTAGCAACGATATATTAAATTATGATACCACTAACTTCTGCCCGATATTTGTAGAGGGGAGCGGGGCGTGCACCGTTTCTTAATATAAGTCGTTTTCCGTATCCCTAACTGTAAATTTCGTAATAGTCAGTTGACTATTTAAGACTTTCATATTAATAATATTAGTCAGGAATCGTATTCCTCGTGTATTGAGTGTGTCACTTATAACGTTTTGGTGTGTATGTGTGAACAAAATGTTTGTATGTGTGAGTATGTATTAGCTTATACGGTTATACAATACTTCAAATTAAATATTTACTCTCTTTAAGGTCCAACCGTTCGTTTCATTGGACTATTTCAAATCCTAAAGACCAATTTCAAATGTTATCTTCATATCATTTCAAAAAGCTAATATATTAAAATATATTTATTACGATCAAACACGTGTCCATTCGCAACGCGTTACGGTTTATATACTTGCGTTAATTTTACATAACATAACTCGATTACTTAAAAAAAAAAACGTTTTGATAAAACTAGTATTGTACGTCAGCTAAATCGCAGGTTGATTGGAGTCAATGTATAATTATAATTGTGATGACGTATTTGATTACTGTTATTGGTGTTTCGTGTATTGCGTTGTATGTACAGGCTTTGCATATTTTATCCTCCCCGGACTATATTGCTTATGCAATTTTTAGGTGGGTGTAAAAAATATTAACCACCTTACATCACCAATGCGTCTCCAACCTTGGGAACTAAGTTATGTCTCTTGTGCACAGGCATACGGACTTCTACAGAGTAATTCGTAACTACAAAGTTACACTAGCTCACTCACCCTTCATACCGGAATACGAAAATACTAAGTATTGCTGTTTAGAGGTAGAATATGTGATGTATGGATGGTACCTTCCCCGACTGGCTTGTATAAAGCACTACTACAAATAAAACCTCTTTTTAACTATGTATATTGTTTTGTAAACTTACGTAATTTATCATTTTCAAAAATGATAGCATACTGGCTGAGCAGGAATTACTACTATAAAATGCTCTCATACGCTGCTATATTCTGTAATGTCTTGTTCGTAACACAAAACAATAGTTATTTTACCAGCTAACATTATGTTTTACTTATGTTTGAAGAATAAAAAATAACTCAGGCCCCGTATAAAATGTGAATAAAATTTTCAATAAAAACATTATTTTGTTTTCTTCCTAGTTTAACAAAATGTTGATCTTTAAAACAATGTTAGATATAAGTAATTACAACAAATATATAGGGATGACTGCGTGTTGGGCGTGCGACTAGCGTTTCTAGTTCTAAGTTTTACGCAGTCACTATTGCTAAGATATTTTTTTATGCCACTAAGTATTCGTCAAATGTTTTTGACGTAACAACGTGTAGGTACGAATTTATACATAGAGACCGGGATAAACCATCATAGGCATGTTTATTCGTTTAATATCACCCATTGCTTAGAACTGGGAAAACCTAAATGAACACTGTGGATTGAAACCCGGACAAGCATCACAAAATTTTCTTAATCTTCTTTTTTTATAATAATTCTTAATGTGCTTAATTTCTATTTATAATAAATCATGAACATTTACTGGCTGTTACAATGTTACTCTTATTAATCTGTACTAATGTTCAAAATGCGAAAAAAGTTCTGTCTTCCTGTTGCTCTTTCACGACCGGACATCTTAACCGAATTTGATGAAACTTCATACGAAGCAAGCTTGATCCCGAAGGAAGGACATATGCTACTTTATTGTTCCTAACACCCGCCCACCTCTCCGAAAGTGCCGGTTGACAATTGTATGTACATGTATTTTATGAAATTATCATTCATAACTAAGCGTTATTTCCCATTTCATTCGATAGACGGTTTGTTTTAAATCATAGGCTGTTTTTAATAACGATGAGAATCAGAAATCGTTTATGATTGCAGGGCTCTCGGTAAATTGACGTCTCGAATGAAATTGTTATGTATTTTTCTGTTAAATGACATTTATAAATAGATTATATGAAATTGTGTCATTTGCATGCATAGAAATGTAATGTGTATGACTATATGTATATTTAGTGTGACTGTCACAGTCAGTCAGTCAGTCTGACAGCTATAAGTCTTAATAAAATATAAATATTTTATAATATTTAATAATAAATATATAGTTATGATCGTATAGATTGGTGGCAAGTGTGCTTACAGAATTTCCGTTGAATCTCATTTCCGATTTCTCCGAAAATTTTTACACATGATATGAGATATATGAGAGTCAATAAGACGGGATGTTATTTTTAAAAGTTAAATAATTGTCGATGAGCATCACTGGTTGCAAGGCACGTAGCCTTGCATCCAGTGAAGTCTTTCATTGTTCAATAAAAATAGAAAACTAAAATGGAGAGGTTGCGAATTATGTTGTTTTGTTCATATTTTGAAGTGAAAAGAATAAATTAACACGAAAATATTATTCAAAACAAGAAACAAGCCGAATGGCTTTACGTATAATTGTGCAATAATTTGCAAAGAAAGTTTCACAAGAAAATAAGCTTGTAATTTGGCACATAAGGTATTTTTGAAATATTCTTTGTGTTCCTTAGACATCTTAGGTTGTTTACCAATCTGAGGTTTGTGTACAAACATTTTGAAAAATTTCATAGGATACATGCAGTATTACTTTTACCGAAATTTAAATTAAATTGAGACTTAACGTTAAAGAACCGAGATGGCCTAGTGGTTAGAACGCGTGCATCTTAACCGATGATTTCGGACCCAAACCCAGGCAGGCAACACTGAAATTTCATGTGCTTAATTTGTGTTTATAATTCATCTCGTGCTCGGCGGTGAAGGAAAACATCGCGAGGAACCCTGCATGTGTCTAATTTCAACGAAATTCTGCCACATGTGTATTCCACCAACCGGCATTGGAGCAGCGTGGTGGAATATGCTCCAAACCTTCTCATCAAAGGGAGAGGAGGCCTTAGCCCAGCAGTGGGAAATTTACAGGCTGCTAATGCTAATAAAAATGAGACTTAACTAATTAAGAATATGAAAACTCTTCATTTTCTTATAATCGTATCAACACATTTCACATCACGCTTCGTCCGTGCCTTTGGTGTTTCTTATCTATCATTTAGATTTAAGTTATATATATTTTTTAATTTGCCTGCATGTTTGCATATGAAAACTGAACGGCGATTTGTAACAATTATCATTGTGCGTAATTTCCTTGGTGCGTTTTTTTCAAGCCCGTCTGAGTAGTTAAAATAAGAAAGATTGAAATATAATACTGACGGTCGTTGTAAAGATATAATCAGCATAGACATAAGACAATAATAATCTATGAGATGAGTCTGTAAGGGGAGGCGGGCGAAATCTGAAATTTCGTGGCTTTAGGCGTTCATAAGCGTATTTGGAATTAAAGTATCAGAAGAATTTCTTCGAATTATTAACACTATACTGGTTATGAGAGAGATCCGTTTTGTAATACAGAGTCAACTATAAATTTATTAAAATACTTTAATATTGTTGAGAATTGTTTTAAAAAAAATACAAGAATCGCAAAATCATTTCACCATTTCAAAACCTTGAATCGTTATCTAGACCAGTCAATCACAATCATAATGATTTATTAGGTTATATTATAGTATATTTTTTTCCATGTTTAATCAGCTAATGCATGGTGGTTTAATCAAAGTCATCACTGGCCTACTACACAATGTTATCGCTTTGCACTTGATGCGGAGTGTTATACTTTCGTCCATGACAGCGATTATTGTGTTTTTAAAATGGCCGCTGATTAAATATGGCGGACGTCACTGTACCGTAACGCATGGAAAACGAACACGTGCTGTTTGTTTGTATATTTTTTAGCCGCGTTGATGAATATATGATTTAAAATAGAAAAAAAGATATTAATAAATTATAATTTAAAACAGAAATACATGAAGGCGGTACTTCTTTCATGGATATATTTGTAGCTCCATTAACATATTGTCCGTATCTTTGGTGTACCTTAACTATATTTTTTTTTTAGTGTGCCTGCATGTTTTTATTACTAGGCAGCATCACAATTTACGATTATTATTTTTTTGGGCGAACTATTATATTTATTTGAAATATGAAAATCGAATATAAGACATTCCTACAACTATAATATTATATTCATAAATCTATTATAAAAACAGAACCCTTTAAGGCTTAAGCTGTTTATATTCCTTCAATATAATCATTTATTATATATATCTTCAAAAGTTAACGTCTAAAGATATTAAAAATATTCACAGGTAAGAATTTGCTTGTTTTATGTTAATATTTTAAGTAGAAATGGATATGAACTCAGTGTGTTTTATTTGAGAAATGAATTTGTTTTATATTATTTGACAACTGAGAAAGTGTGTAAGTATCGACAATTTTAAGTGGGATTACTTAATACAGCGAACGTGGGATCGATGTAATGTAAAGCTCCGATAATCCAGGAAAATTTTGCATTGTCTCCGACCGGTTGCAAATATAATGGCGTTTTATAATGCAAAATATATTGGTCTTTAAAACTTTGGTATAAAATTTTAAAATGCTGTAAATATTTCATAAAGTTAAGAGATTTTTATTATTATCATTTTAACATACATTTTAACATACATGGATATTATCGGTATTACTTATAAATGTGATATAGCGCGTGTTTAGTTAAAAACTTATTTCTCTCTCTCTGTCATCACTGATTTGTCATTCGCAAGAAGAAGACACAAATCTGTCTAATTAGTCAAACCCTGAACAACATTATGTAGATAATCTGTTTATTTATAGTGTACATGTTACCGTAAAATCGTAAATACCGTTAGATTATTATCTATCTCGCGAGATAGTAAACAGTCGAAAGATTGCGAACGGTGATTCAACCTACGATAAAACGTATAAAATTTTCACGGTTTATAATTTTTCGATTAAGTTAGGTTAGGTTAGAGTTTTTATAACTTAACTAAAATTCACTCCGATAGATTATAATCTACCGTAAATTGTAAGCAGTATGTTACGGTTTCACAATCATACAAAATTATATTTGTCTTTTCTTTCTGACCAAATTATTTACGATAGAACGAATCAAATCAGTATGTTACTGTTCACCCGCTTTATTAAATTTATTGGTAAAGCCATTATAGCATATAACAAGAGGCAAGCAAACTAGGTAAGGATTGATAATTGAATTCACAGTTTCAATTTGTGACATATTATATTTAGGAGATGGGTGCCAATTTATCTTAAGCACATTGCCAATTTTACTAAGCCATAGATTCAACTAGGGAGCGATCATGTTTATATTATTTGATTCTTTAATTATAATTTTTTTGGAACGAAGTTCTTTTACAGCTGAATCTGTTTACAGTAGAGTGATTTGGCAGATATGTCACGTAAAGTTAAAGCCCGTGCTTCAGGCGATCTTTCCCTCCCTTTCTCTTGCTTTTGTTCGTTTTCTATTATGTACAGCTTTAAATAACATTTAAACAAACATAATTAAAAATTAACAGATTCGATCCAATTAGGTTTCCCAAACACATCTCTTTTTTATTGTATGTACGAACACTAGATGATGAGAAGTGTTTATCTTCTACCTACTACATTGGCAGTAAAATAACTATAAACCAAATCGTCTAGCGTCAATGCGGCTTTAATAAAATCATCTAAGATTTTATGTCCTTTGTTATTATTTATTAGTAAAATAACTTTCAAATGAAACCCTCTGGACGTGTACCTACACATCTTTATCAAATAGAAGAAAAAAATGTTTCATAATAAAAGTACAAAATTTTTTGATGACTATATTGTCAACCTTCCCTTGTCCTGTCCTCTGTCCTTGTTGGATATTAATAAATCTTGGCACAGTGATAGGTAAACAAAAGGAGTACTTTATAAATACACACGTATATTACCAATAAAGCCCGTTGGTCCTATATAACCGAAATAGTAGTTATCGGGCTTAAAACCGTGCAAAGTGGAGTAGGCTTAGTTGGAAGGCAGACCCTGGCATAGCTGGGATTAATAAATTCCAGGCGGAAGCAGAGTATTGTCGGTATAGTCATATAACGACATTACTATCTGTATATACTACATTTCAAAAAGTGAAGGCACTTTTTCACAAAAACGTTGGATCTGTAATTCGAAGAATAGAATTTAGACGTGTAATAAATTCTTCTCTGTTTCGACTTACTGTGTAATATTTAACTTCATGTGATATATTAGAACGTCTTTCCCAAGATAATATCTTATGCAAACAAAGCTCTTGTTTAATATTCAGTTAATGCTATTTGGGGTTTGTTTCTCTTCTATCAGATTATCTTAGTATGGAAGATTTAACTCAAGGGCAAGAATTTCTTACGTAATATGAAAATTTACATCTTATGAATTATAGATGTTCCAAAAAATTCAAATAAGACAGAATCAACTGGGCATAAAAAACCCAATTGTGCTTGTCCAGTTTCTGAGAACTAAAGCTTTCGATTTTTATATTTTGTTAGATTTTGGTATTTTCATATTTCTGGCCATTGTTGTATATGTTGCCCACTGGGTATCATAATTTTAAATAAATGACGGTGCATCAATTGTAAACATTTTTGAAGTTTTAAAAGGAGTGGGGATGACCCGCATCAACATATATGTATATATGCATTAGAGAAGGTTTTAAAATTATGATCATGTTTGTGAAATATTGGGACATTGAAACATTGTAATAAATTCACACATTTTTTTTTTTATTTCCATTAAAGAAGGGAATAATCCTGGAGTATATTTGTTTTCTTGAGTGTTCGGGAACAATCCAAGAATATTATAAGATTTACCACTCAAATCAAATCAAATCAAATCAAATCAAAAATCTTTATTCAATATAGAAGTGTTTACACTTGTTTATTGATTGTCAAAAATCTACCACCGGTTCGGAATTTAGCACCTCGGACCTGAGAAGAACCGGCGAAAGAAACTCAGCGGGATATTTTTTTTTCTTGTCTCTATTGATTAATTGCTCTTTATTGCTAATTTAATACGAGTTTAGAATTTGGTCAGTAATAAGATTAAAATTATGTAACATTCCAAAGCCTTTACAAACAGACAAAGACCGAATTAAAAAAAAAAGTCGGCGCCATCGGTTGCAATAAACATTTCCGTATTGATAATTAATTTTTACTCCACATATATATATTGCGTGAGAATGCGGGGTGAATGAATGAGTTGAATCTGAGCTGGCTCGCTGCCAGGTGCAACAGGTGGCCTTGAGGGTTCATCGTCAGCTGGTTCAAGATCGTTATTATGTAATTCGAGATACGTCGTATGTGCCAAGTATTATATTGGTAAATATGTTGCGTGTAATATTTTATAATATTTTTTGATTGTACCCACATTCTAGAAAAAAGTTAACTGTTGGTAGATTGGTACTCACAGTTATTTACATGTGTTCTGTATTTCAAACGAAGTAAAATGGCTTTATGGTTATTGTATTATGTAATTTATTAGATCCCATTTTTTAGAACTTCATTTCATGTCTATACAAAAAAAAAATCCTTTTAAAACTATCCTGTTCAAGTTACTAGATATGAAAGTTTTATATTCTTATAAAATCTTTTGGCGTAAGAGATAACAAATGGCAACGAAAACACGTTTACTTTAAAAAGTAAATAAAATTCTCGTGGCAAACTGAATTCCCAAAGAATATCAAGTAACTTTATCTCCTCTCTCATCATGTTATATGCATTTCTGCAGCGCAAAGTAACGTATCTGACGGATGAAGGGTGAGTGTCCTCTGGATGGAATGTTTCAATATCATGTATCCGGATACGCGGAACGTTTTCCTTGCGCAGGCCGGTTTGCGGAGTCAAGTTGTTACGAAGACATTAGCTTCATGGTACTGGTTTTTTCCCGCCTAGAACTTTGTTCAGATCTGCTTCGAGATCAACTATTCAAATAGATCCCAAGTTTAATGGCAATATTCTTGTCAATGTAGTCATTGGCTCATGTTACATTTTAAGGTAAGCATTGTATGGAATATTTCACATTATAATAATAAGCATCTGATAGTTCAAAAGCGTTGGCAAAAATTATCAGTTACGAGTTCAACTAAAACTTAAGATTGGACTTTTCCACCAGTGTTACGGCAATAGATAAATAAAAACTTTAAAGTTCAAATCTTTTCTGCAATCATTACACAAGCCTTTAACTTTGTGAAAGCACCACACGAATTGGTTTGTAAATCGAAACCATACTTGTTTCTTTTTGTTACTATTTTATGGTTTAATTGCAAATAATCACATCTTTATGTAAAACGTATAAAAGCTAGATTAAGCTTTTTCAATACTTAAGCTAACTACGTAATATTTACGCAATACCAAAAATTTGTTTGATTGAAAAAGGTTGTTGTTAAGGTTGGTTTTTGAAAATGTGACAAGAATTGTTAAAGATCTGTTGCAATGTTGCATCTGATGACGTATAACAATTTACAAATTGACATCATATTCCAAGCTGCTACGAATCAGAAGATCAGCAGAGCAGCATTCTCCTCACGCTGTCCACAGATGTGGCGAAATGCCAAATATTACATGCAATTTGTAAATCATTAAACAATACGCTGTATTACCGTGCCCTAAAGTCCAAATTGCATTTGCGGATTTCGTAATGGTACATTTGGTTTGGAAATAATACTGTTTTACTTAATACGATATAGATTGCATAAGTTGCAAGATGACTGTATGAATTTTAACTTTTTATTTCATGAAGATATAACCGTACCGAATAAAAAGGTAACATCTCGCGTCGACTTCGTTTTTTCTTAGAGAGTGTAAGAGACTTTGTATGATTGATAAAAGATTTAATAAAGGTTAATAAGAAGCATTTAATAGAAACTTTTATACTGTAAAAAAGCGGCTTAAATCCCAGGGCACAGGCTAAATAAGTAAGGCGGGATAAAAAATAATTTAATAAAAATATACAAGGCTCTCGTATGTCTCATGAAATACTAGTTTGGCTACCGTACTCAAATACAAGGCGGAACCGATATTTTTTCTTAACTACGTTAGCATAAAAGATGAATACACATTATATGTTTCTTTTATATCAAATCGATGGTAATCAGGACGAATTTATAAGAATTAAGTGATCATAGTTTTATATGTATTTCTTATTTATTAATCATAATAAATAATGTTTGTTTTGATAAAGATTATATGATAATGCGTTCATCTACCCGCATTGAAGCAACGTCTTGAAGCACCAAACCTTCCCTCAAGAGGAGACGAAGATTTTGCTAGTATTAATGATACCAATTGTAATACATGTGTTTCTAAATTATTATCTGATGAGACTTGCGCTAAAATATTCTTCTTAGTCATGTTTATATCACAAGTAAACTTAACTCACACAAAAGCTCTTCACGTACTCTCTACTATGCTATGAATATATAATCTCGTTAGACATAAATATAAATTTTCAATCATGTAAGGTCTGTTTTTGTGAGGAGAAATAAACATTAGTATTAGTATTCATTAGAATGGCAATCGATTGAATGATATAAATAAAACGTTCACGTGCCATCGTGTGGCAGTTACACTGTTGAACCATGTGGCATAAAAGTCTTCTCCATGTAAAATTGCCAACCTTCATGGTGATAGGTCCAGCCGTGTCGGAGTCTGTTAATATCAAACGGACATTCATTCATTTATCATTAGAAATTCAGTCTCTGAGCGTCTACTTTATATATAGGAAAAATACAATGATTAAATTATACAAGATGTCATAAAAATTAAAGCGACTGTTCATTGCTTTTTATTCATGTTAACGTTTGATCTAATCTATCCTTCCTTTTCACTGACATAGCAAATGAAAAGGATAGTGAGTTTTAGGGGTGGCACTTGTTGCTTGGTAGCCTTGACGTTAAAACTGGGTCACTAGGAAGGGACCTGTTGCTATGACTGGAAGAGGAATGTATGTATTTTATGTGCGCACGAAGGAGATGAAGATTAATAGTTATACGAAAGTACGGCGGTTGTTTTTATTTCTTTTGTTGGTTATGTTTCCAGAAGGATTCGTCAAAGAACATTGTATATTTTTTATACAGTATATGATATGATTATAAACATATTTATCACGCAAATGTTTTAGAAAATATATTAAATTATTTAGGATAAAGATATTTTTTTTTGAAGAATTTTTAAAGAACCTAGGGTAAATAAAACGAATATTATCAAGACCTTTATTACCAACGTGCGTTGAAGTTAAGTTTAAACTATAATTAACTGTTGGGTAATTTGAAACCTCTGTTTTGTAATTTAGAGGCACCGCCGTAAAGAAAATATTAAATGATATTTCGATTCAACCCCCCAATCATCAATGTTATCTAATTGGTCGATCCGTTCTGTAAAAAATAATTCGAAAGTAATCGCAAATCTAGATATAGATATGTAGATCGGATATCTTTGCAATTTATATTCAAAATGCATTAAAAGAGCGCTTCGCCAAGTCCTTTTTCAATATTTCACGAGCGAAATAGACGCGAAACCCTAGAGAATATGACCGAATATGAACTATTATTTAACTATCCACGAGCAAAGCGATGGATTGCGCTAGTTTTCATATATATAACAAAATAAACCAGGAAAAATTGTAAATGTATTCAACCTCAATGTAATCAATTTTCTTGATATAAATAGAAAGAGACAGGGGCATATATGATGTTAAATATGAATATAAACGAAAGAGATAAGTGATCAGAGTAGACTCGCTCCGACGTGATCACTGAGGCATGTAAATGAAAACTTGTAATGTTAACGTATTCATTCATCTCACGTCTTGCTTCAATTTACACACTGTAGTGATTTTGAATGTCATTCATATATTCGTCCGGTTCGTTAATTCATTCTGTTAGCGAGTTCAAGCGAATTCATTTTAGTCGCTCAAAGTTATTATATCAAAAGCGATCGAATCTGGGTGGAATTCTATGTTCTTCAAATTTGGTTAATTGTCATAATTTCGTTTTCAAATGCCTTTCTTTTTGGTCAACAAATATTGGTCAAAGGTATCGAAGCGAATGAATTCGCGTACTTGTATTTTAAGATATAAATTAAGAATTTTATAAATTTATCAATTCTGTTTCTTATTTGTTCATTGAGTCGTACTTAATACAGTTTTTGAGACTTATGCGACTCTTTATTGTCTATGGAAGTATTCACGAATGGTATCGGATTAATTTTTATGAAAACTTTTAAAGAGATTGTAAAGCGCAATCTGAGGATCAGCTAGTTTGTTATAAATATTTAATACAATTCTAGAAAACACTTCGTATATCACTAGAGAAATGTTGAAACTTACAGTGATACGCTGTTCGGATATGTTTAAATGTTATTATTATTAAAGTGTCGCATAACATTATATGACATTTCAGATTTCTGCGATGAGTTACGAGTTTGTTCTTACAGAACAGCTCCACAGGTACATAATCCCTATCCGAATATAAGTAAGGATAGATCGTCGGTTTTTAATCAAGTCAGATGAAACCGCCTTTTGGACCACGATATTAAATATTAACGTTTTTACCAAACATTTTATTAATCACAGGCTGAGCTGGAGAGATTTTTTGTACCTAATGGTAGCTAGCTTATTTATATATATATATAAAAGACATGATTATTTCTAGACGTCTTCTTAAAATGACATAAAATCGTCTGTAATATTTCCGTTGTAATAAATATATAGGTATTTATTTATTTAAATTATCTCATTTGTTGAGATAAATAAATATAACATCACACTTAAAATAAGGTTAATTTCGATAGTTAACATTTTTTTTTAAACATATATGTATTTATAGTGCAAGATCATAGAGGAAAAATAAAACCATTTATCCTAAGAACAATAGAAGCGAAATATTGTAAGAAAAATATCGAATACATTTTATATGTCTTTGACTTATTATCTTTTAAATCTGGAACATGTCTGTAAGCGGTGAACGAACTCTTAGTCATATATTTTCTTTAAATAATATAATTAAAACAACTATTAAAAATAATAAAACTGTTGAATAAATAAATATGTGAAATTATTTCAGCATTGATATATCGTTACAACAATAAAAATTTTAATTTTATTTTTAATATCAAGGATCCTACAATCGCTTTATATCAGCCTAAATTATTATAATATATATTGTAGACTATAAGAATTTGTAAAAAAATATCGTTATTATTGATATATGAAATTAAAAAAAAATCGAACCAACGTCAAAACTATTAACTAAGCAAAACATGGAAATGATGGACATAGATATGGCACTGATATAAAATGTCATTCAACATTCGAAAAAAATCCTGTAAATTATTATATATATTAGAAAATATATAATTTTTATATGGTGGTATTTTTCGATATTTTAACAAAATCTATATTATGTTAGTCCACTGGTCTTTAAATAACGTAACCATACATCTCGTTTTCAGTGGGACAGTTCCGCTTTCATTCTAAAAACGTTTGTATCTGGCAACATTGGTTGAACTGCACTCTCGTGTTCCAATAGGACCCGACCCGCACGAAGAGATATCAAGCACGGGACCACCTTTACCCTTTAACTACGTAATAAAAACATAAAACTAAACATTTTCTATGAACAAGTAATTTCCGAGTTGCTTACGTTCGGCTTAATTCGTTCTTAGAGGTCGTTATCGATTATTACAGGTAATATCTATCACGTCATGTAACCCGCTGACGGGTCAAACGTGAGAGATCGGAGCGAGATGATTGTGTTTGCGAAAGGTAACATGAGTAATAACTGTAATTCATTCAATAATTCATCAGTCATTAATCAGTTCAGTCATCTTTACGGTTTCGGAAAATGAAGAATATTTTCGTTTCTAAAAAGGAATGGAAAATGGCGAAAGGAATTGTTAAAAACAATTTTACCTCATATAACATAATTTTGAATCAATTATAAACTTTAAAATTGAATATTTTTTTATATAACTTAATTTTAGTAACGCTGCTACAAAAGGATATTAACAGAATACATTTCTATTGTTTTAGTTTTCTTGTGTTATACAATATGGCATTATTAAGCAAATAAAAATACATAAAAAGACTAGTCGAGCCGAGATGGTTAGAACGCATGCCTTCTAACCGATGATTTCGGGTTCAAACCTAGGCAAGCACCACTGAATTTTCATGTGCTTAATTTGGGCTTACAATTCATCTCGTGCCCGGCGGTGAAGGAAAACATCGTGAGAAAACCTGCATGTGTCTAATTTCAACGAAATTCTGCCACATGTGTATTCCACCAACCCACATTGGAGCAGCGTGGTGGAATATGCTCCAAACCTTCTCTTCAAAGGGAGAGGTGGCCTTAGCCTAGCAGTGGGAAATTTACAGGTTGCTAATGTAATGTAATGTAGTTTATTTTCATATAGTGATGAAAACCACTATACAGTGCCTTATTTATGATTCCATACAAGTTTTTAATGATCAGTTTTACTAGTCTTTCCGTAGTCTTTCAGTAATGTAACCATATATCTAGATTTCAGTGGGACAGTTCCGCTTTCAATCTACATGTCTAATCTGTCTATGAAAAACTCCAGCCGACATATAATTTTAGAAGCGTAATATTTAAAAAAAAACTTTTCTCATACGATATATTATGTAAATAACTTTAAAAATATTAAATATACATGAACTTTATTTTAAAAATTCTCCTGTTCCGATGATAAAACTA
Source organism: Vanessa tameamea (assembly GCF_037043105.1). Lineage (NCBI taxonomy): Eukaryota > Metazoa > Arthropoda > Insecta > Lepidoptera > Nymphalidae > Vanessa > Vanessa tameamea. Next base: position 2,486,377 of record NC_087315.1, on the reverse strand, counting down.
AATGGATATGTTATCTGTACGCGGTGCCGTGCAGTGCTAGCAGAGAGAGAGAATATATTTCATGTTATTTTATTCGGGTTCTGTACAAAATTGTTAACGTTAATACTAAATCTTTTCAAAATATATTTCATTTACAAACCCCGTAATTTTATAGTCAAATGTTATGTAAACAAAATACTCGTTGAACTGTTATTTTTATCTTGAAATAAGATACATCGTTAAATTGTAAGCATTTTAATAATTCAAACAGTTCAGTTTCAGTTGAAGTGCAATCCTAAAAAAAAATAACTACTGTATATGATACACAAACTTTCAAAGACAATTCAAAGTTGTAATTCTAGAATTGCAAAAATAAACTAGTTGCTCGCCTGGACTGTGAAAGAGATACGAAAAATATCTCAAGTTGTTTTCTAAAATAAATTAATGTAATGGAAAAAAAGAACAATATTTAATGGTTTTTTGTTGCTGTAGATTAAGGGTTGCATTTTTTTATCTGAGAAAGTGAAAAATACATAATTTTAGAAAAAAATAATAATAGTAACAGCGCCACCTACCAGGTCCAACTGTAGTTGAAAACCATCCCGTAACCATAATTATATGTTTATATCATCGTAGAATTCTAAATACCGTTAGATTGTAATATATCTCGCGAGATTGTATACTGCCGAAATATTGTGAACGGTGATTTAACTCGGTGACTCGGTGACGGTGATTAGTGTTTATTATTTAACTGAAATAACGCACTTTGATAGATTATAATTTACCGAAAAATAATGCGTTAAATCGTAAGCAATATGTTACGGTTCACAATCTTTCGACAGTTCACAATCTCGGGAGATAGATTGTAATCTAACGGTATTTACAATTTTACGGTGACATATTCATCAACATCGGTCAAGCCGAAGAGGAGAAGAATTATTGCTAGTGTCCGTAATACTTCACCGGAGTTTTATGCTTAATTATATATCTCTGTTATTTCCTTTATATATCACAATAACTTATTTAATAGATTTTGAAATACGTGCATCATAAAAAATAGAGCAATAAACTCTATCCAAGCTTTTAAATGTTATCAATTTCCTTCCTTCTGTATCGATTTAATTTTGTCTTTATGTAAATAATAACGAGTCGCTTCAAGCGTTAACAATATTATTCTTACAAATGATTTGAATTCATATGGAAATCTTATAAAACACATGCGAACGTAAGCGTTGCTTGTCCATTTTCTATTTATATTTCTCATAGTCCACTGAAGCCATATTTAGTCAGCATAGGTCGACATTCTAATAGCGACAGGACACCTGCTCCATAAAAACCGGTCGTTATAAAATACCTCCAATTTATAAGGAATGTTTGTGTATTAGTGAAAAAACCTGTCTCGAACCCCAGAACGCGTCTAGAGTGGACGAGGTTACTGTGTCATTTGCGTTTGGAAGAGAGCGAAAGTAATGCTGGATGCTATCTCTTTTGTGGTCGGGCGTCTGACACAACATCTTCAATAGTTCACTCGTCTTGCCAATAAATACCGTTCATGTACCTGGTTAAAATATTGGTCAATACTCGTTGACCGGAACAGAGAAAAAATATATAAACATACAATTTAAGCTACAGATGATAGAAAATATAATAAAATAAATTTACGAAATAGTCTGTAATTGGTCCAATGTTGAGCTGAGATCTATTCCAGTGAATCCCCCGATTTTGAACTGTTCAAAAGATTCACGTATTCAACTACAAGTCCGAACATGTTTATTAATAAAATTATTTAACATAAATATAATTTGTATATGTTGTTCACAGGGCTCAGGCAGTGAACTGGTGAAGCATAACATGTAGTGGAGATTTGAAGACAAAAGTGTACTTTTAATCGTTCGTCATGGCCGATATTGATGAAATGAATATCGACTACGAAGTCGGCTACGAGTACGACATGTCTAAAATACCGGAAATCGTTACACCGGACGACACAAACGAGTCCGGCTATCAGGAGGGTTCGGAGAAAAGTTACGGTGATAGACGAGATTCGAAAGAGGGTTTCGGTGGCGAAGGGGATTCAGATAGTGGTGTCGATGGGGTGAGCAGTGGATGTAGCACGGTGGATGATTGCCCGGTGGTGTCGATAAATGATGTGGTCGCGTACTATGATGACATTCGCCCGAGGCGGCGACACGTGCCTCAGCTTAATTTCTATCACGTGGATATCGAGAGGATGACCTTGGACGCTGTTGTTCAGGTAAGTGATCGTTGAACTTTTGGTAGACTAAGATTATAATTGATGCATTTACATAATATTACTCATATGAAGCCTAGTTCAGATCAGTATCTGTCTGCTCTTTTCTCTTGTTTTGATACTATGAAAAGAGATTCAAAAGATTCAATCAAAAGTCACTAGGATATGAGATCTTAACAACATTTTTACCAATTCTTATTCGTCGCAACGTTCACCGATGATGCAATTTGAGAAAAGTAAAACTGTATATGTTGTATAATATTGAGGAAGATGTTTGCAACAAAATTGTATTTATAAATAATTTTATCAATGTCTAATTGTATAATTATAATAAAATTAAATTATATGCTTGTGTAGATTAAATTATTTAAACCGTAAAATTATCATCCTTATGGGTTGAGAAACTGAATTAGAAAGGAAAATTACTTTCAGAATAGAAGAACGAGCTACATTTTGTATGTCTGTACGTATCTTACTCTTATTTATTAGAATTGATAAAATCGTTTGTCCTGACTGACCATCAACGCACAGCTGAAGCTACTGAATCGAGAAAGCTGAAATTTGAAACATAGGTTTATTTTTCAACGTAAACACCGGCTGAGAAATGTTTTGGTGGAGCGATGATGTACGGAAGGTGGCTGGTAGGAAGTGAATAAGAAGGGCCGAAGATCGGGCTCAATGGCGCGCCTGGGGGGAGGCCTATGTCCAGCAGTGGACTAATACAGGCTTATTTTGATGATGATGATGTAGCTTTATGGTTTTTATATATAAGAAGTCGGGACAGGTAGCTCTCTAAGAATTATTTCTTCTGGGATGTGCTGGATGAAATTTCTTCAAGGGATAAGCATACTTCTTTAACTTTAACTTATTTTTTGTTAGTTTTTTTGTTATTGTATTAAACTTGTAAAAGTAAAATCATCTTTTCAAATGCTTGCTTGAATTCGGTTAAAAAAACTGTCACCGGTATTATTATCATAGTTTTCGAAAATTCCTCGTCGGTTCAGGATTTAGTTTTCTAAAGACGAAGTTAGTTTGAAAGTTATTAGAACGAATGTTACGCAAACGAGAACTTTGTTACAAAACGCTTTATAAGCCAGCGTATGTTGGCCTGCCTTTCTCTTCGCTATCATGAATTCTATCGACGTTTACTCGCAATATCCACCAAATGACCAACACTTTTGTTCTTAAATTAACCGGTATAGTGTCTAGCAACATTATCGCGTCTGCCATTTAATTGGAATGATGTAGTGCTTTTATAGATAAATTTATGTAATGTTATATAATAATGTGAGATGTTTCTGTTGGTTTAAATGTCGATTATTGTTTTGTATGTGTAAATCTTCATATGTATAATGACTTTTTTCTTTGTGCCTTAATCACGTGAAAACATTTGAACGTATTGTTATGAGACTAGGACCAATCGACGCGGAATTGTCCTTAAATAGTAAAATTTTTATAGCCAAATTTTTTAATTCCGTTGTTCCTTACCACTTTTTTATTTAATTCCCGGTGTGTGTATGTGTGTGCTGGAGAGGGGGTGGGGTTTAACACTATAAAGATGTTCAAGGCTAATTGTACCAGTCAACAAAGTCCCAATCACTTATCCTTAACACTTTCAGGGTTTGTTAAAATATCGTTACTAATATAATTTTTTTACAAAAAAATCAACCATCTTCAAAAATATTTCTAAAAATTCTTAAAATAGGAAACCTAATATAAAAAATAACATACTAAACAAATATAAAAAAATACAACGGAATTAATAACCTCCATTTTTAGGGCAGTTCAATTTAAAAAAAAGAACTTTTTAGTCGTAGGTTCTTGAGTTAGGCAAACTTTTTTCGTCAATATATTTTACAGTGATAGTTGACGACTACGGCTTAAAAAAGTAACCAAATTTGCCTCAAATGTTTGGCCGTGAAAGAGCGACAGACAGACAGAGTTACTTCTCATCAGACAGATTCAATATCCTCATCATCACCCTCCTGCCCTTATCCCTATTTTACTTGGGGTCGGCGCAGCTTGTCTTTTTCTTTCACACTTCTCTGCCGGACGTCATCTCACAAGTAACATTCTTTATAACCATATCGTCTTTCACACAATCCATCCAACGTTTCTTTGGTCGTCCCCTACCTCTATGTCCATCCATATCCATGCTCAAGACCTTCCTCACAACATTGTCCTCATTCCTCCGCATAACATGCCCATACCATGACATGCCCATACCATGACAGGCGGTTTCCACATAGCTTCTCGATTTCGAAAATCTAGTCTTTCCTCTAAATCATGTTAACACAATATTATTTTATTGCCTGTAAAAAGAGCAACAACATAACACTGAACAGCCGGTTAAGTCTTTGAATAAAATAATTAACTTAACAGAGAAACTCGATACGGATAAAATCAAATTTTGGAATAAAGGAGAAAAGCAAACGTTAACGAATTAAATTTTTAGTTACACTACATAATTAACATATTAAATTCACTTTGTTATTGGGCAATATCGGTTACGATGGTCAATGATTATACAACACTGCATCACTTAGAGATTGTGTTTTTGTAACGTTATTTGACCTTTTCTCTTTTGCAATTCGTTTAATACCAATAATTGAGCGAATGGTTTCATTATAAGTTTCAAATGTATTTTATCGGACATTCTTGTTAAGTTTGTAATGTAATGATTGTTGCAATTATGACTCTATTCGTGAACTAGAGACATTTTGTAAGATATCAAATTAAACAAAAAAAAAATTAAACTCGATATTTAAAATCTTTAATTTTTTTTTCATAGTTTACTAATTATTTTTGTAAGGTTTTTGTATGCGATATTTTTGACGAATTACTTGTAGAAGATTTTTAGTTGAAGCAATTTTTTGCCGTTTATGTATATCGGCTAGTGCTAATGATTGCTCTCGTTCAATATTAATATAAACAACATTTTATAAGCACACATTTATAACAAATTAACGTTAACCATGTTAAGAAACGGTTCTGAAATGAAATCGCTGGAGTAATTTTGAAAATATGTAATAATATGAAATTTCTCAAAACGAAATTTGATGTATATGTATAATAAGATGACTTCAAAGTGACACTCGACAAAGAAAACAAATCATTTCAAGGTCAAATCGAGTTGAACGCTTATACTTTGACTTAATTACTGATACTCGGCGAGTCTTTGTTCTCAACCTAAAAAGTCGCATATAAAATCACTTTTGTGTGAGAATTCTATTATTTATTCTGTTGTATGTAGAGTTTGTTTTCGTGTAAAAGTGAAATGTTGTTACGTATTGTTGTAATGCACACGTGAAGCCTTATTGTCGTTGATTCTATGTGCGTGTAAAATCGATACCTGCGTAGGCGGATACGCTCAAGGGCAAGCCGATGTTTGTTTAAGACTAGTATATTTTGCGAATCAATTCAACAGTGCGATTAATTGATGAACAAACTTAAATCTGTTTATTGTAAGACCTTTTTTTATAAAAAAGCTGCTTCATAGCGCCACTCAAAATTCTAATACAGATAGAGTGAACGCTCAGAATGTATTTTTTTAACAAATTTTATTGACCTGACCCAGCGCTGGTTGTGTATTTAACAGAATGTAGAAGATTTTTTTTAAAATGGTTAAATAAAATATATATACATATATATATATATATATATATATATATATAAAATTAAAATCATCATTTGTAGAATGTAATATATTTGTTATTTAGAAAACACGTAGCATACTTAATATTAATATTGATAGTTATGAACTAGGAAAGCAAACTGTTACTCCTTAATACAGATTGCAGTAATACAGATAGGAGATACCTTATCCAAAATACAAGTTTTAGTATCATAATTTACTAATTAAACTAGTATTGGTGTTCAGCTTACACATTATAATATTACATTAAGGATATGATACGTGAATTATGTCATGTCAGTAAAAATTCTTGGAAAAACCTAATCAAAAAAACAAGGTAAAAAATTAACTATAAGTACTCGGTGAGTTTTTTAAATTCAGTATAAGAGTTTTGGAATAGTTAATAGGTATAGCTAAAGATTTTTCATTATGATTGTGTGATCTTATATTATAATTTAGGAATTGAAAAATTAAAGTGGTTCAAATCATGAACAAAATTTGATATTTCGTTGAGAATTTAAGTAACTCGCAATTAAATCCTGCAATAACTAACTTTACTCGGTGGTAGGGCTTTGTGTAAGCCCGCCTGAGTTGGTACCTACCCACTCATCAGAAATTCTAGCGCCAAACAGCAGTACTCAGATTTGTTGTGTTCCGGTTTGAAGGGTGAGTGAGCCAGTGTAACTACAGAACAAGCACAAGGGACATAACATCTTAGTTCCCAAGGTTGGAGGCGCATTGGCCATGTAAGAAAAGTTCCATTGTCTATTGGCTTTGATGATCATTTACCATCAGGTGGCAAATTTGCTCGTCAGCCTACACGTAGCATAAAAAAAGAAAAAAACTATTTTGCCTTTTTACACGATCTCATAAGTCTGGATCGTTTCTGTAAAGTAGGATTAATTTTTAATTGTCCTTAATCTTAAACTTTCCTTGTATGCAACAAGTTGGGATGTTGAACTTTTCTCAACAAGTAAAGGTTCTCCTTCGTGGCTTTAAAACATTGTGAATGAAATTAAAAAATCACGTAAACTCTTCTTACTTTAATAAAAGTGAAAAGCTGATCAAACAAAAGTGCTCTTATAATTTATTAATACACAATTGAGTCAGCATCTGTATTTGTGCTAGTGCTGTTTTTTAGGCGCACTTAATAAACGCGGACTGGCTAATTGGGCACCTGATGGTAAGTGGTCACCACTTCATATACGTTAGTACTGTAAAAAATGTAAATAGATTCTCATATTAATGCGCCACCAACGTTTGGAACTAAGATGTTATGACCCTTGTTCCTGTAGTTACATTGGCTCACTCACTCTTCAAACTGGAACACAATACTAGTCAGTATTGCTGTTTAGCCATAGAATATATGATGGCACCATGGCCATACATGGTCACCAAGTAAATCATATAAGATCAATTTGAATATAGAATGAGCAGCAATTTAAATTTTTAACTAACATGCTTTAACGCTTCAAATGGTCAGCGGATTTTAGGGAAGCCAGCATGAGTTGTTCTCTGACGCAAAATATTCTTACGTATTGGGTCACACGTGTGCAGTGTAATCAAATTAGCTGACATTTGGATATGTAACCATTGCGTGTCAAGTGTCTTACTTGAATAAGTTTTGATTGCTTATTTAATATAATAGATGTTTGTCCAAATATTGACGAAATTTACATTTAGAAGTAAGGTTATGTTATGATTTTATGGTGTACTTACATACTACATACTTACTTACGTACTTACTTACTTACGTACTTACATACATACTAGATGTATTTAAATACAGCATTAAATTGGGTCGCCCGCGAATCGTTGCGTTTATTAAAAATATTTTTTAGGAAGTTCGAAATCTATAACTGTTGTATGTTTTGATTTAATTTAATTGTAAACTATAAGTCACTTATCTACGTTTGATGCTCTTCAAAATTAGACAATAACCGATTTTTTATGTGCAGCTCTCGTCCCATAATCACTGGGACAAAAATCGGCTTACGCTATTAATATATAAGATTTGAATACGTACAGTTTTTGTTATAACAAAATATAACGGATGCTTTATAACTACGCCCTTGTACATTATATAACATATCTTCTATATCCATATAAATATGTCTCATTATATAAACAAGATCTTTCTTGGAAACGTTTTATGATAAATTATTTCATCCCGCATATTGAACCATTTTCCTTAAAAGTACGTTTTATAAATTCTGAAGCGATGCTAGTGTATACTGATATATAGGTTTAGTTACTTGTGTTGATAAAATCGAATACATAATTAAACGGAGATTGAAATAATTACGAACCTTGACAATCGTTTGAGCTCTATCCTTCTCTTATATTATAAATGCAAAAGCTATTATCTCTGTTAGCTCACGATTTAGATGAAATTTGGTATGGAGATGGTTTGAAACTCAGGAAAGAATATAGGCTACTTTTTTCAAATCACCCCTCGAAGGGGTAAAATGGGGGGCAACGGTTAGTTTGATATTGGTAAAGTTTTATAAATTTTTTCACGGGTAAAGCTAGTTATATACATTTATTTATATATACAATCGACATGACGTTGATGAAATAAATGAAAAACTTGTATTTAGAAAAATAATATTTTGGCTGTAATAAACCTATTTTATTGTATATATATATGTAGGTTAACTTTTTTTTATAGAAAAACTGTATTAGAGCTATAAATAAAAATAGTTGATTTAATTAAATAACGTAATTTGACTGTTCCTCTTATATTAGTACATTATTACCCTATAACTTGAACGCGTACTAAACTAGATAACAGAATCCCGTTCCATGGACCTGTTTAACGATTACAGGACAAGTGGGAGACAGGTTCAACGACCCTTTTAATGTTGGAAATGTACTCACTGAACTATCTATTTTAATTTTACTTTATATAGATTTAAAATGTTCGTGAATGTTAGAATAAGACACACTAAGAATTTTTGGATGCTTAGAAGTTATTAAATCAATTTTAATTAATATTTACAATCTATTTCTTATATCTGGTAACGTTATTTGGCAAGTATCGAACAGTCCTTTGATAAAATAAGCTAATTTAATACGATATTTGTATGTAATAAAAATAATCTAACATTAAATGGTACCTGTTTTTGTCAATTCTTCGGAGTTAATTCGGTCTCGCCGATTAAGCATAGTGACGACAAAAACACAAAAAATGCAACTTTAAAACAAATGCAATTGCACGTTAACCAAAAAAATATCAAAACAACTTGTTTGAATATAATAAAATCCATTCGAATTGTCGCTTATCACGAAGGTTCAATGTCAGTGTAATCCTGCTCTTATTGTCATGGCATTAAAGGTCATTATCGATTAATGGAAACTATTTATTAGTAAGTGTCATAGGTTTGCCAATTATTATTAAAATAATGAGCGGTAATAAAACGAACGTGTGCAGTCTCCTGGTGCGGATCACGATTTTTGCATTTAATACTAGTGTCGTGATGTTGTTCGCTCGATGTGGGGTGACGGACGACGTCGACTTCGTTTTGATAGCGGATTTAAAGTATAACGAAAATGTATACTGCAAGCTGCCTGTCCCGACTTCATATGGATGAAATAAGGACTTGCTATGCAGTGCTATTTTTTAACCAATGAAATAAACACCGATCACTGTGCAGTCTCTTTAAGTTAAAGATTTTATTTCGTTAAAGATTCATTTTGGTCGAAATATTTGTGAGAGAATGTTGAAATCGGATGAGTAGTTTCTGAGATAACCTCTTAGAAACAATTAAACCTTGCTATTATAATATTGAAGAAGATTTTTATTATTTTTTTGGTTGGAAGTTTAGTCACCTTTATCAATTAAGGGCAATGTCATAAGCGATACTCACACCGTACGTTCTTAATCGAATGGTAATCCCCGACACATAACAGCTTTACTTATAAAAATATTGTTTAGCGAGCGATTAGTTAAACAATGCTGTGTCTCTTTCTTACGATTGTCAGCTCAATGATGACAAAAAGAGATAAATAAGTTTCTAACTAAACATCCGTTTAAGAACAGTTACAGTTTACACTAGTAAGGACGTAAGTATTTAGCTCACAATGTCTGTAATAAATTTTTATTATTTTATATCATGTTAAGCAATATCATGTTATTTAATAGTAATCAATAGCACGTATCGACTATTTATGTTCTAGTTTATTATTTTAATACGAAATATTCGTAATGAAATACCTGCTTCATTATTTAATTTAGCAGTTTCAATTTTGCAAACATTGATTTACCTTAAAATGAATAACATATTTGATGTCAAAGAGTGAGTCAGAAGCATAATGTATGAACCACCTACTTAGTTGCCAAACAACAATGTATTCTAAATTAGATATTATGTTATAACGAATATACAAAAGCAATAAGCATAACACAGTGATTAATATTTTATACTTCGTTAAATGAGTTATCACTGTTAGGCCAAGGTAGGTTCTTAGGGAGAAAATTCAAAGCTTATTTCAGCCTACCGTTATAGAGGTGTTAGTTTGGTGGTAAACATACGAAAGATGTTACTCTTAAATAGAATGCAATAGTAAGTATTTGTCTTGTATACAATTGTTATAAATTCTTATGTTTAGTGTTTAATTCGCTTCGAATTGGACTCGTAGTGGGAGGTAGATAACGTAGCAATTTTTCCTACTAAAGCGGTGGCCTTTGTCCTACAATGTGACGTTAATTGAGCGTCGTTCGCGATTCATAATTCTTTAGATTGCCAACTATATTTTCCTTGTTCCAGTAAACTGATATAAGTATTTTTTAAATGTATTTAATACGTAGTAAACAATTTTTAAATATATTTCGTATTTTAAAGTGATCCTTCTACATCAAGTCATATCACGGTGAAAAGTGATACGGAAACTACTTAGATAACAGGCCACCTGATGGTTAATCATCAGCACCACCTGTTTTTATTTGAACTACCATAAATTTCAACCATCTCAACGTGCCACCAACCTTGGAAACTAGAATGGTAGGTCCCTTGAAACTGGAACACAATTTTACTAAGTTTACTGTTTGGCGGTAGAAAATGTGACGGGCCCTACAACCAAGTAAATCTTAATACCGTCTCTACTACTGTACTTGGGTGTTATTGGCAGTAAATATGTCTGTTAATAGCCTCTCTAAGTATTATTCAAAAGACATATTATTCTGTAAATGGGTATATTCAATCAATAAATATCTAAGGAAATGTTGCTTCTGTTTGCTGTTTCAGAGAAGCGCTCGAAGCATTACGTCTCCGCAGTGACAAATATAGTTTTATCTCATTCTTACTTATTATAATATTATAAATGCGAAATACTGTTTGTCAGTGCGGCCTTTCACGCATCGGCGGAACAAAAGGCCGGTATGATTTGCATACAGATAGTTTGTCTGCTGGAGAGTGATCTATCATCATATATATATATCAAGGTTTTTGTCTATTATTTTTGTAATAGGTTACTTTCTTAGTAGCAAACAATAAGCCAACAGTGCAGAAAATATTAAACAGCTAAGCTGCTCTCACAGGTACACTCTCTCAATCCGATGAGACTGGGCCACCAAGCCCATGGTGCGAACGAAAAGATTTTATACCCAAGGCCAACACTTTTGAGGTTCAAATTTCGGGATGCGACTGCGAGCTAGTCAACAGAAAAATCTAATTTATTTTTTTAATCGAATGAGTCAATGTTACAACACTAGACTCGTGAACAGTCTCATAAGTTAGCCACTAAACCTAAACAAGGCAGACGAAATTTGAAGTTATATAGAAGCATATTTATATTAAATTAAATGTACAAGACTGGAAATAAATTACTTAACAAAAAATATTACTTAACAAATTATTGATTTCTTCTCTCGCCGATTATATATCTCATAAATAATAATTATGTATAAATTTAACAGCTGCTGATAACAATTTCTTAATAAACATTAAGAAATCTAGATATTTTCAGGTAATAAATTGAATAGCTTATGAAGGGTTTGCAAAACTAATTAAAACGGATTTGCTTAAAAGCTGTCTAGTATGTCGACACATTGAGAGTAGGGTGACCAGTTCTTAGTTATTACTTTCAAGAATTTTATGATACCGATCATTGATCAGTTGGTTTAGATATTGGTCAATGAGCTTTAATCAATTTACGCTGAGGGAATACTTTCAAATAATTAGAATCCTTTTTTTTATTGAATTGTTATGTGGACGGGGAACTAGGCCACCTGATGTTAAGTGGTCACCAACGCCCATAGACATTGGCGCTGCTAGAAATATTAACCATTCCTTACTTTGCCAATGCGCCACCAACCTTGGGAAGTAAGATGTTATGTCCGGAACAAAATATAGCAAGTATTGCTGCTTATCAGCAAAATATCCGATGAGTCGGTGGTACCTATCCAGACGGGCTTGCACAAAGCCCTACCACTAAGATCACTGACACCATATAAAACTTAGATGGTGATAATGGTTAAGACCAGTTGTGAGAATACTACAATCTTAACCGATGTGAATTTCATGTGTTTAATCTGTGTTTATAATTCATCTTGAGCATGGTTTTGTAGGAAAACATCGTGAGGAATTTATCGAATGAAAATCTGACACGTTTGTATCTACCTTCCTACAACTGAGCAGTGTGATGGAGGCCGTAACCCAACAGTGGGACATTTACAGGCTGTTACCGACATTTACTTTACTAGAGAATAGTTTTTTGTGAGTCACTCACAATAACTATTTATTAAGAATGCCGATGGCCGTACTGTAATCATTTCAGTCAATTTTATGTAATGGGCGAAATTTTCTTAGTTTGTTATCCATACCCAAAATAAATAATAAGAGTATAACTTCATAATTATGCATATGAAGTTGCTTTATTAACATGCAAATCAAAATATTCTTTATTCAAGTAGGTTCTTACAAGTATCAAATGAATCTCCTTGAAAAGTTTAAAAATGTAGGACTAACGAAGAGGACCAACCAGAATCTGTCACTCATCTATTTTTGCCTTGAAACTTATTTAGATAATAATATATAATTATAACTTATTAACGTAACCCGTGTATGAGAATGGACTGAGCCTATAAAACAAGATAATTGGGTTACCCTACAGTGTTCGAAATTGTTTAAGTGATGTAATTATAATTACGTATGTTTAAAAATGATCGTCACTGGCTATCTTTTGGGTCAAGGTGAAAATCAATCATCTTAACAGTAGTAACAGTAACGATATTTAATGTTTAAACCTTTCTATATGTTATATGTTGCGTTATGCGAAATTGTACTTAAAGGTAGCATATGCATACGGCCAGCGAGTAACGAAATTAGGGAGAGTGGGCGATAACTGGCAATTGAGATTCGGATACGAATATCAAAATAACTTAAATAGAAGATTGTTATATTTTAGGTTTTTGCGGCTGATGCCTAACCTATCTTTAACGACAGCTTTAGATTACGTGTATATTCGTTTTAGGGTAGAATTTATTTGGCGGTGGGACAGCTCTCTCTAGTAAAGGGAACACGAACACCAATAACTATACACTACAATCTTAGTTTATTTATATGTTATTTATTAATTATTTTATTTACTTATTGTTGTTGTTGAATGTGGTAATAGCTTATTAGCCTTGAGACAACATCTTATGTCATCAATCATTATAAAATCAAATTCAAAATATGATTTAGCCAAGAAGGCTGTTATCAGTATAAATCGTTACATTATAAAATACCTCTTCACTCGCACTTGTGGTGGCCCAAAGAATATCTTGTTCTTATGGTGATGGTAATCTCCAATGCTGCGACATTATTTCTAACCATTTATGCTTGCTTGAAATAAAAGTTAATCACTAGATATTATTCAAATATTTTTTTTTTTTTTATGATATTGTTAAGCGGACATAATAAACCACCTGTTGGTAAGTGGTCACCGCCGCCCATAGACAATGGCTCTGTAAGAAAAATATGAACCATTCCTTACTGCGTACTATGCACACGATCCTTTTTCACCAAATTCCTTTATCTAGTATAAAGGAATTGTTGTCGCCTACTGGTCAAAAGTCGTCATTGAAAATTTGTGTGAAAAAAAAACTTATGTTTTATTCTACTGAAATTTCCAATTTTCATCAAATCGAAACCGAATAAAAGAACGGAAATGAAAGGCTGACAAACAGAATAGGAAAAGTTACTGTAGGTGCTGTTTAATCTTTTCTATAAGTATTATCTATGTACAGCCTTATACATTTTTAAAATATTCTTTGTTCAATTAAGCCTTAAAGGGGACCGATTAATCTCTATCTGGAAGTCCTTTGAGAAAAAGTTAGTCGCTGTAAAGCTAACGGCGACTCGGAATGTGATATCTTATTAGCAGTGAGTGGAACTAACGTTGGTGAAGTAAATACTTTTTCGCCTTTACACCAATCACATTTATTATTACCAGCAGATAAAATGATTTCGAGTTGAAGTTTAACGACACTAGTAGGACTACTAGTATAGTACACGCAGAAAGACACACTATATTTTTTTTATGATATAAGTTGGTTTATGGGCAAAAGTGTGATGGCAAGTGGTCATCACCGCCCATAGACATTGGCGATGTAAGAAATATTAACGATTCCTTACAACGGCACTGTACTATCAATCACAGGAGCTAAGATGTTATGCCTTTTGTGCCTATAGTTACACTGGCTCACTTATCCTTCAAACTGGAACACAACAATACTATGTATTGATGTTTGGCCGAAGAATATCTGACGAGTGGGGGTTCATGTCCAGGAGGGCCTTGACAAAGCCCTACCAGTAATTAAACATTATCTAAGTAGGCTACAGTTATGCTATGGTCAAAATATAATTATAAATAAACAAAAAAAGTATTCAAAACAGGAATTAAAATTGCTCCGATTTGAGCAAAGACCTTCTCTCCTTAAATGTAAAGGTTGTGGAGCCATCTCCAATTTTTCAACGCATATCCATTTTTACATGAATCATAAATTCGAATTAAGCACATAAAAATTCAATGTGTCTTACCCGGATTTGAACCCGTAACTTTCAGTGAAGATTCAAGTGTTCAACCACTTGTACGGTTTTTTTTTTTGTTGTTAAAACATACAACATCTTACAATGTTGCTCTTTAAAATATCTATCAATCACAAAAACAGAGCTCTCTGCACACTGTCATGTTATTTGAATTAGTTTGTCGTAGGTCACGAATGACCGCATTCTTGAAACGTTTACAAACAATAATAAACTTTGTAGTTATGACATAGAGATGAAAACAGCGTAAAAGTATTTTAATGACCATTGTCACGGGACTAAGATATCCGCCTGCCATTATTAAAAAAAGATATGGATGATAGCCAAACTATCATTGTATTCGAATGCTTGTCAAACTTTCTTTGTAACTAAATTTATTCAATTCAATAGAAGTTAATGTATCTTAAATGTACTAAATAAAACATGTTTTGTAACTTTACTCATTAGATTAGATGCAAATGTAAACAGAGAGTACAAAATAGTGCTTTGCCACGGTGTCGCGCGATTCCAGGTAATCAAAGTGTATTTTAAATATACACATGTATAAAAATGATATAATTAGATATTCTGTACCAAAACTACTGATTGGAGGAAAATTGCGGCAACCGGGTAGAAAAAGTTCGACGGCGAAAAGTTAGTTGATTTCAAAGAATTTGAATGTTTTCTAGTAGATGTATGGTGAGTACCATTGCCTATAAAAATTTGCGCCGTAAGATTTTTAAATTTTAAGTATTCCCTACTTCGCCACCAGCCTTTTACGTTAACCTTGTTACGTCCTTTATGTTTTAGTTACACTGGCTCATTGACCTTTCAAAACGAAAAATAACAATACTAAGCGTGCTAAACGGTAGGTTATGTTATGAGTAGTACCTACCCAGAAGAGCTTGCACAAAATTCTATCACCGAAAATAGATTAACAAGCCTTGCGTCGACTTTATGGTTCAATCTTTTTTGTGCATAATTTTTATATTCTGTGTTTCAGGAATTTTGTACTTCGGCAATATAAAAATATTGCCGTAGTCAAAATAATCGAATTAGAGTATTTGTAAATTACAAATTAACTTTTATCAGAATTTCAGAGAGAACTGCGCAATTTATGATAAATAAAAACTTTGATAACCAGTGAACTTAGTAGTATAGATATAAATCATGATGCATAATCCTACTATTTTCAAAGGTATGTCTTAATAGTGGCCTTCAGATTGTTTGCAATGTTATGGCAGGTTTTAATAAGATTTTTTTATTAACGCTGTTTTTTTTTAATTTTACTATAGATCAATAAGGCAAGTGTTTTGCCACTATATGACATTGAGAAAATAATTCTGTGTTTATTGAGCACAAATAGTTTATATAAAATAAATTGCTACTCGTATCTAAACTAGTTATTACAAATCCAATATGAATTGACTTAATTTGTTAAAATTATCATCTGTCGTACATATACATTAATTGAATTGAATAAATACGTCAAAATTATAGAAAATTAACAATATAAAAAACGAAACGTTTTAATAAAAATAGAAAAACACGTCAATGGAATGACTAATTCTGATTGCTTTTTATAGAAACGTTTATCGTTCCGGAAAATCATCAACCCACAATATTGCAATTCAACTTGATTTATTTTTTGTGTTATTTTTATACAACAATTGTGTTATTGCGTTGATTTTTGCCTTTTATGTTTTTTATGTTTTTTCGTGATTGGCAACGAATTGACAAAGTCAGATTAGGGGCCGAAGTTATTACTGTATTTGTTGACTGGATCCATTCATCCCTAGCTCCCCCAATACAGGTCTAATCAAAGCGTAAAAAACGATTATTGTGATATAAAAATAATATTATGTAAACTGAAACAGCTGTTTTATACGTAGGACTTGGTGAAGGTGCAAGCTCGCCTAGGAAGGTACCACTCATTCGTCACTTACTGTACCGCTAAATAAAACTACGTACGTTTAGTATTGTTTTGTTCCGGTCTGAAGGATGAGCCATTTAAATAAGTACAGGTTTTTAGAATTTAAATGAATTTGTAAACGGACAATAGATCACGTGTTTTGCAATGACGTTCATTGTAAAATTCGAGAATGTTTTGAAGCGTTGGATTGCTTTGTTTTTGGGTAATTCTCTGCTTAAATATTTTGTTGATATATTTCATGTTGATTATATTAACTCTTATTAATGACGTTGATTTCGTCTCATTGTAAGAAAATCTAATTGAAATCCACATTAAGTTCTAATTTAGATTTTAAATGACCAATATTTAATAATTAAACAAAATGCTCCAAAGAGGTTTTGGGAATATAGCATATATGGTTTAAGATATACCCACGATTTCGTTCGTGGTAAATTATATGGACATTTTTTAGTTACCAATAGCTGCAAGGTTACATGTCCTTTTAGAACTGTCATTTTAGAACTGAAACTGACTATTTGAAGGGCTTTTGGAAGGCAACTGATAGATTCAGTTGTGACGGCTCTATATTTATGGTTACAATATGAAATGATTCGCAAAAACTCATTTTTGTGCGGTTTTGCTTACGCTCTTCTCTTAAACTAAATAGAACAATAGGTTCGTTTTGCTATTTGAATAGCTTTGAGTTTAAATTAAATAGTTAAATTTAACGCATTTTGCTTAGTCACGAGCGACGATTACAATTTCTCTTGGTCATCTAATATCACCCCGTATAAAACGTTTTTGCTGTTCAAAAGGTCGCAGCCAAAGCCTTTTTGTTGTCATATTGTAATCCCTAAATTACATAAAACATAATCAGCCTGTAAATTTCCCACTGCTGGGCTAAGGCCTCCTCTCCCGTTGAGGAGAAGGTATGGAGCATATTCCACCACGCTGCTCCAATGCGGGTTGGTGGAATCCATAAATCCCTAAATTAGTTTATGTCTAATTTTTTAAACACAATTTATGATTGGATGAACACTTACATGTGATTATATGAGTGGCAGTGCCATAAGACATTTTGTGTATCGGTCTTTACCGAAATGTTATATAATTATTTATTGTCCTTATATACCATAATGATAAAAATATTTTCTAATTAATATACTATTTACTATAATTACGTAATTAAAATATAATTTCGGCATTCATATCATGGAGATTGTATTGTTAACTTAAAAATAAAAACACAGTTACGTAAAATATCAAAAAGGGCTTCCTTCAAAGCGTTGAAACCTTACTTTCCATTTTCGTGTTACTATTTATTAGCTTCTTATTTGCTATAATTGGTCAGCCGTTTTAATCTAACCACCATTGTTCAATGATCAGATGATTACAGCCGGACGTGATGTAATCTTACAATTGACAAGGATGCATAGATGTGTCTTGACTAGAGTGAATGATTTTTAGATACGATCTACTTCTTTTTTTAAATGTAAATTCTATATTTGAAAATATAACGAAATCTGACACACACTATGAGATTTTTTACATATTTTTTTTGTCTAATGAGTTACTATCACTTCTCATATACATTGAGAGTGTTAGAATTAATTATAAAGGAAATAGGCCGCCCAGGCGTCTTTATCGGGAACTAATATGTTTTGTCCCATCGAAACGAATCATTGCAATATAAGTAGTGTTTGCCAAAATTGTTTAGGATTTATAAATTGTTAAAAAATTACCAGTACCAGTTTATGGATATTATTTAAAAGAAGACTAGTAATATAGTATAATTAGCCGTATAATTATTTGATGTGTTAAAATTAATGTTCACATTCTTAACAAAATATATATATTTTTTACGACGATATTGATATGGAGCATGAATTGAAATCCGTGAGCGTTAAAAGTGGAAGTAAACTTCTTGTGTCTTCTTTCTTGTGTTTTATTATAGAAATATTTTCCTTTCCAAGCATATACAAAGATTTTCATCCAATACAGATACCTCACAATATCTTCCAACGTCGCTGAACACGAGATGTATTGTAAACATTAATTAAGGACGTAAAACCAATTGGTATTTGCCTCGATTTGAGCTCGTAATCTTCAATTGAGATTCACAAAATCAGAAATAGACTTTTATGTTCTTTCTGAAGAATATGTCGTGTGAAAATGTTTGGTTTAGTTAACAAAACAAACACTAATGGAAGCAAGCTGCCGGTGAAAGTCGATTTTATATTATGCAATGAGTTAGATTCTAAATTATGAAACTTGACATTAAGAGTTCGTGGCTATAGAATACTCATGCCGATTGATGTGGCCGAGACTCGCGAGATATTTGAACTCCTTAACTTGTATACCTCTAGGATCAGGTCATGGTCTAGCTTAACTAATTAATAAATTCAAATAATAAGTACATTTTAAATACAATAACACAAGTGACTTTAAAATTTCAACTGTTTTGTTGCTTCAATGGTTACCTTATATGGATTCTAAGATTATTCTGTCAAGCGTTTGAATTATTCCCTGAATTTAGGAGACGCGAATTTAGTAGTGTATGTGTATATTTGAGCATTCACTTGTGCACTATCTTATATTTTCTGGGTAATTCGATAATCTCTGATTGGATTGCCTGCAACTGTCACAGTCATCATCAAACTTAAAACGACACTGGATCTCAATTTAGTTCCCTTTACATGAACATCTTATTTGCATCATAACTTAAAATAATTCGAAATATATAATTTACCACAAAATAAATATTTAACATAGTTTTGGTGTTACTCTAGTTCTAATGGTTAGATAAAATTGACACTATATATAACGGTGTAGGACGGCCTTTAACTGAACTCATCATGATAATTGTAGATTTGTGGGCAATTAACGAAAATGACAAACTAATCTATTCCCGCAAAGAAGTATTATTATCTTCCCGTAACGTTTATGAGCACATAAATATTCTAATATACTCTGACAAGGTGAGGTGGTGATAGCTGCTTTGCAACCATAGACGCGTAGATCTTTACATAGACATGCTGTCATAAGCAATACTTTTAGTCCACAACAGCGGCAAACGACAGCCCTTATTATCCTTTCCCAGTTCTAATCACTCAGGGCACGCCATACGATATTTATCTTCAATATTCCTCCTACCGTACGAAATTTTTATATTTCGGCTCTAGGTTTCATAACAAAAAACAATGTTTCACCGAATGACCGCGAACATAAAAACTCTGTAAGTGGCAATAACGTGCAACTTGTGAACAAGTTATATAGAAGCCGGTGTTGCCACTTGGTATTATTGCGAGTAATAAAATAATGCGACTAACGACAGGCTAAGCATTTTATTGACGAATTTTGCAACTCGCTTTTTTACGTTCCATAAGTATCTTGGGTTACGTTTAATGTGTTGATTACAACACATAAGTGTTATGTTTACAGTTAAATCCGCATAAGAAGCACCCGAGCGATACGTATACGTTGAATTCGATGTTCAGTTATTGGGTTCTTCCGGTCAAGAAGTTATCAGAAAAAGAAGTTGCCCGTGCTCGGAAAACTCATAAAGCCATTTGTCCTACACTTGAAATCTCTCCACTTGCGTGCAAAAAGAAGTGCACTGTTAATTTATTTTCTCTCATATACCCGTGCACTACAATATAAGCTGAATGAAAGGTCACCGTGGCTAAAATCGATCTGGTTGAGATAATTTATCCTTTTTACTTCCACACTATTAGTATTAATCATCTTTTCCAATTTATTCTTTAAAAATATTATGCATAGGAAATATTGTCTATGGTTTACTTGTATTGTTTGTTTCATTTTTGATTAAATTATAATATTATTTTCGCGTCACAAGCAGTGTCAAAGTAAACGTGTGTTTTTTATTTCATTAAAAATGGCGTCGCGGCCATTACCGTGATCAAGAGCATAGCACCAAGGTCGTCTATATTGTCATCCGTTACGACGGAACTACACTGTTAACTGATCATTACTTAGTTTTTTTTTATATTTCAATTCTATGTTCATCTTTTAACCGCTAATACGACGTGACAATACTAGACAGCCATATTTGTATATACCAATTAGTCATCAGATATTTTACAAACTGAGTTCGTCAGTTTAATTTAGAGCACTAGGATATCTATCTAGCTTCTGCGAATATAGTTTATGTATATAAGGTTGGTTTATATTGAGAGAGCGTTTTGAAAGATGAGCAAATATAATATCGAATATTTAACATTTTTTACCTACGTACCTACTTCTTAATTCTGTGAATATTTTTCCTTATGATCATAATTTCTAAAAATTTGCAACGGAAATGTGCTATTCATGAGAACTGTAAAATGATTCTGATTATATTTATTATCAACCAAACATTGTAATTTACACTTCGAGATTAGGTACTAGGTGTTGTTGGATATTTTTTTCCAAGTAATTATATATGTATGGATACTATTTATTTATGATGACGTCAGTTAATTTTAACAAATAAAAATACATTGTATTTTTACGCAAAATTATACGATTAAGTATTTATAATGTAATACTGATGTTTATTTTTGATGATATTCAGTATTCCTTATTTGTATTATTTTCCTTATTTTACTTGGTGGTAGGGCTTTGTGCTTGCCCGTCTGGGTAAGTACCAACCACTCATCAGATATTCTAACGTCAGCGTAGCCAGTGTTATTGTGTTCCGGTTTGAAAGGTGAGTGAGCCAGTGTTAAAAAGGCACAAGGGACATAGCATATTAGTTCCCAAGGTTGGTTGGCACATTGGCGATGTAAGGAACCATTCCTTCCTCCTAATGGAATGATGATTAATATTTCTTACAAAGCCATTGTTTATGGATGGTGGTGACCACTTCAGGCGCCCTCGGCTAGTCCGCCTACCTATATAATAAAATAAATTTGTCTTTTTTTGTGTCGAGGACACATGTTAAGGTTTGATAAATTTATTTGTCACACGGACATTTATTTAGATATTGAAAAATAAGTTTTCTGTTCAGTTTCAATCAATACGGTTGATTGTTATAGAAATATCAATATCAGATAGTACAAGTATTCATTAGCTTGATCTTATCTCGTTTATTAAGGTTGCGCAGTGTGTTATTTCCATGGGAAGGCTTCGGCTATACCGGCTGACTGCTTGACGCCACAACCTTCTGTGATATTACTTTTGCTTGTGAGCGGAATAACTGTCATCATCACGATAGTTGAAACGCTTAGTATTCGAGTGATAAATTT
This sequence comes from Vanessa tameamea, assembly GCF_037043105.1. Lineage (NCBI taxonomy): Eukaryota > Metazoa > Arthropoda > Insecta > Lepidoptera > Nymphalidae > Vanessa > Vanessa tameamea. The sequence goes on along the minus strand of NC_087315.1, from coordinate 2,464,347 downwards.
GCTCGATGAAACCTTTAGTTTGTTTATAGGATACCGACGGCTCGAAATGACGTGACTCTATCGTTACGTTTATAAAATAACAGTCTGTGATGTCCTACTGCTGGACTAAGCCAGTCCAGTCCAGTCGTTTTGATGAGAAGGTTTTGGAGCGTAACCCACCACGTAGCTCCAATTGAGATGAGATGAAAAGACATGAAAATATTCTATAAGACTTGTTATATAACTATGCCCGAAATTGTTATAGTGTCAATAATCTGCACCAGCCCTTAAGGTAGAACGAATGAAGTAGTTGCTAAATAAACGTTTTCTGCAAATGTTACTTTTTTAGACAAAAATAAAACATAGACACTCTTTCATATGCAGATTTTTTACATGGTTACTAATGAACTAGAAATGATTCTAGATTTTTTTAGAGAAACATGATTTGAGCTGAGCTTGAGCTGAGTTGTGAAAAGAGAGCGAATTTGGTGGGGAATTGATACAGTCTGGCTCTACCTTGATAAAGTTAACGCCGATCGCAAGGGATTTTATTTTGTCAACATTGAGTGGAAGAGCGGCCAAACAGACTTCGTTGACATATTCATTAATATGTCATCGGCTGACGCTTGGCAATGCATCCCAATGTCTCTTTAATTTTTTCGTCAACAATTACCCGGTATGACTCACGCTTAGCCTATTGTACGTCGATGGTATTATGTCAGAAACCTTCACGCATGTGTCAACATCGACCGTACAAAGTTTCAACTCATTATGATGAATGGGATAGGAACAAAAACTACGTAGCCAAATATGTATTCATTTTTATTATCAAGCAAAACCCGGCAGACAATATTTTGGCTGGAATTTATACCAACTAGCAATTCCACCCGGCTTCGCACAGGTGCAATAAAGTATATATAATTTATACCCTATATCATTCAGGAACAATGTAGCGTCTTACCAGCTTATTACAATTGGACCATTATTACTGGAGATTACCCCCTCCATATAAACAATTTGCTAGTATGAAAATGTCAGTGGAAAAATACAATTATTACATCTGCTAACTTTCATGGCAATCGGTTAAACGAAGTTTATTAATCAAACACACATACCAAGTAAAATGCTGTTCTAGTCTAGGCTTGAATCCGCAATCTTCGGTGAAGATCAATGTGTTTTCGATTTCATTTTTAAGTATTTTTAAAAAATAAGTTTGTTTTATAATTAATACGTTCATATTATATCGAAAAACTTACAAAGGATGTATCGTGTTAAGGTTGACAAGCATTGTGCAAGATAATAGAGACAGACTGAATAACAAACTCCAAGTAAATTGAAAAAGGCTAATGATTGATGAATACATTGAAAATTTACACAGGATACATTTTAAATTTTATATTGTTTCCATATGCAGTATAGAAGAAAATGTTAAGCATAATATGCAAAAAATTAAAAAACCTATTTACTAAAAAATGATAACTAATAGTAAATGAAACGGAAAATATTACAAAAATATCACATATTCGCTAGGAGCCTCCTATGTTTATGCTTTCAAGACGATTCTAAGCTCAATTGCATTAGTCATAGGATCTAAAATAAGTTTTATATAAATTTCTTTATCTATATCAATTTCAAGCTAAATTGAGCTTTATCGCAACCAGACAAGACTGTTGTTAGTTTTTATTAGGTCGCTTTCTATTGAAGTGGTGACCTGTTGCTCGTATCGATCGTGGCGCCATCTGTCAATAGTTTCCGAGAAAACATCGTACTAGAAGTGACTATGATAAGAATGTCATTTTTACTATACTGCGATAGTCAACAAGTTTTATGGTATTGTTTTGTTTATGTATTCGCTATTTGTTCCCATAACATACAAAATATTAATAATATGTGTAATTATGAGATTGGTAAATTTAAAATTTTAATCAGTTCCTTGTAAATAGTTAAGACAGAGAAGTTTCGATGGAAATGTCTTACACAGAGCCTATTAATAAAAGAACGTAACGGAGTCCTTAAAGATAAAAAAAATAAAACATACAAAGAAAACTCAAAAAGGCACGGAATGAAAACCCGTGGAGAAATTATTCGTTTTTGCCACGTACTCGCAAAGGTTTAGTAGAGCTACTGCTGAGAGGGATCATCACAGCATAAGAGAGCATACCGTTTTCCATACGAGTTGGATTCAACCCAAATCGTTCACAACAGAGACTTAATCAAGTGACCTTCCGCTAAGAAGTCACGTGTTTAATCCACTGGGACACCCCAGCTCGAACCCGTAAAACGAAATTCCTAAATAAATAATCGATTACATTCCCCGTTAAATATTTTAGAACTCTTCTTATAAGAGAGGGCTTGATTCAACAAGAGAATTTTGATTGAATCAGATTAATGTTTTTTATTTTATTTCATTTGTAGGAGGACTGGCAAAAGGGATTCTATTGGTAAGAAATCATAACTGCCTATAGGCATTGGTACTGTAATAAATAATAATCTTTACTTTTACTTACATAACATAAACATAATCAGCCTGTAAATGTCCCACTGCTGGGCTAAGGCCTCCTCTCCCGTTGAGGAGAAGGTATGGAGCATATTCCACCACGCTGCTCCAATGCGGGTTGGTGGAATACACATGTGGCAGAATTTCGTTGAAATTAGACACATGCAGGTTTCCTGACGATGTTTTCCTTCACCGCCGAGCACGAGATGAATTATAAACAAATTAAGCACATGTAAATTCAGTGGTGCCTGCCTGGGTTTGAACCCGAAATCATCGATTAAGATGCACGCGTTCTAACCACTGGGCCATCTCGGCTCGCTACTTTTACTTACTTTACTTTATATAACACCAATGCGCCACCAACCTTGCGAACTGAAATGTTATGTCCCTATAGTTACGCTGGCTCTCTCACCATTTAAACCGGAACACAACAAAACTATGTGTTGCTGATTGTTAGAATATATGATGCGTGGGCGGTACCCACACTTGCACAGATCCAACCACCAAGTAAGTGTTAATTTTGTGTACACAGTTATGATGTTATGATAAGTTTTGATCTCACGCTTATGTTCATGTTATTTAGGGCGTTTTTTTATTTATTTACATGCACGTTTCCTGTCTTTTGGTTCGTTTATCGCGCCTGTTCTCGTATATCATGTTCTGATTTATATCAAATCGTTGTAATTCTCATCATAATTCAAGTGTTATTGTTTTAAAGATTTTGATCTCTTATTAACACTATTTGTTCGACGTTATAACGAATATCTCATTAAAACATTTTATTAAACGTAAAAAGTTTTCGTGCTCTAAATTTACAATTTTTTCGTTTTAAATAAGCCTTAATCGACAATTATATATGACTACATCGACATATTAACTAATATCATTGAATATAAAATTGATGACCTTCTTCTGACCTGAAACTAAACTAAAATTATATGAAAGTTTCATATTTATATGATAAATAGTGTATGTGGGAAAACGAAAAAGACAATTTTCATTCACACCACCTCAGTAATCTGCAACGTGATTTTCAAGGCATTTTCTCCGTCGTGTCTTATCAATTTGAGGATGCAGCGCTCGCCGGCGGTTTTTCCAAACCGATATGAATTAGGAACTCACTTTACTCATTCCTTAAAGATCGCCTACACACTCGCTAGCCCCCTGTGTTGCAAATGACCACGAGTGGTGGTAGTCACGTTTCATCGCTTGGCACCTATGATTTAAAAAATACCACAAACAAAACAATTTCTTGGAACGTGTATGTCATCACTGCACTGCTATACTGAACACTCAATATATAAATTAAACTACCATATTCTTGTATAACAAATTTTGACAAGAACTTATATTACTATATAAGTCATCTGTATATATACGTCAGCGTGATGTAAAATACTAGTAATGCTATCTACTGACAATTTAATGATACTAAGCTAACTCAATTAACTTATAAAAATTTTATTAAATATTTTAAGTTGACATGACAATAAAACTTTTTTTTTTTAATATTTTTAAAAATAGTTGGAAGTCATAAGTACATAATGTTATAATATGTCACTTTAAATGGAATTTTATGTGTCATTCTTATGAATTTTTTTCTGGGTCGTATTTCTAAGAAAAAATCTCTTCATCCAGTAACCACGACCGAAGGCCCCGTGACTTCAAGGAAGAGCTCGTTAAAGATAAAAGGGTACGGTTTTATAATAAAAATAGGAAAATCAACTTTCGACAAAGCCTTGGCTACTTATCCACGCAGAAAATACCAAAGCATATTAATATATTTGAAATATTAATTTAATGTTTTAATTTTAAATATATATACCTATATACTAATATTATAAATGCGAATGTAATTCTGTCTGTTGCTCTTTCATGGGCATACCGGTTAACCGAATTTGATAAAATTTTAAAGAAGCTGGAACCCCAAGGTAGTGTATATACCCATATGCTTTTTCTTATACCTATAACCTGACGACAAACCCGAACAACACGAGCGAAGCTCTCGAACTCGGGCAACCGCTAGTTAGCAGTAAATTCTTCTGACACGTCATATATTAGATTCTGAATATCCCCTATAATTTATGCACTAACGCCCACATAGTGCGCGCAAAACAATAAACAGTATCGCGTAAGTGAACTTTTAGAATTGAGGAAATGAGAAACATTAAAATTAATAGCATTTTGCAATATATTAATCGTCGGGCCAAATAAGGCGGCAGAAATCTGACATATTATTATTATTAAATAATTCAGCGATAAGAAATTCTTGCGATAAACAAAAGAAACACATTTTAACGGCAAATTATTTTTCCGGAATTATATTCTGAAATAAATTCCGATGATATATAATAATTAATTATTTTTATAAATCTTTATCGGGAGAAATTGTTGATAATTCGATTGATACTGTGATTGATTTTATAGCATCATAATAACTAATCATTTTTTATACAAAATTTTGATTTATCTATAATCTTAAAATTTACTCTGTTTTCAATTCATATTTCCTATGCACACATTGAACATACTAGTATCGCGATATATTTATTTATAATTGAAACATATTTTGATACCAGAGGATTTTACACTAAAATCTAAATTTTAATATATGATTATTTATTATTGATATTCATATTATGTTAATATATGGATTATGTTTATATAGTATTTACTGGGTGGTAGGGCTTATTGCAAGCCTACTGCCAAACAGCAATGCTTAGTGAAAGGTGAGTGAGCAAGTGTTTCTGCAGTCACAAGGGATATAACATCTTCCTTCCCAAGAGCTAGCATTGGCGATTTAAGAAATGGTTCATATTTCTTACAGAGCCAAAGTCTACAGCTGGCGTTACCAGTTACCATCAAGTGGCACATTTGCCTAAATTAATTGCCTTTTAATTATAAAAAAAATAAATAGATTATATACTAACCTAGAAGTAGTATTGTTATTCATTAGTCCAATTTAAATAAGTAAAGCTTTGTTCTCTTTGATAGGGCGATGTCGTAGTCTCAGATTATAAAAAGAAAAACTGATGGAGTTCGCGGAATATTATGTTTTATAAACTAAAGTCCTACTTATGTATTGAACATACATTAGTAGGACATACATAGTTAGGACTACAATGTCCCAATTCATCAATTAATCTACCGCTAAATAAATGCAATTCTCTGTATAATTGTAGTTATTCGTATGTTCTGGTTGTTACAGTGACCACTTTGCCGAACAGCCTTCATTAATTTTCTATACTTAAAGTACAAAATTTATTATTTTTATAAACGTCGTTTTTTCATTGTGTCACGTCATAATAGCAATTAGTCATAAGTCAAACGATTCATGACGAAAATCATACAAAGACAACATACATATATATCCTATATAAAAGTATTGAATAAAAAATGACATACCTGTTTAAAAGTAGTCACGTCGTCATGACTGTGCTTGTCTATATTCCCAGCTTACCAACAACATGTAGGTGTTTTTAAAGACTTAAAGTAAAATCAAAGATAATATAATTATTTTTTAAAATAAATGTGACGTACATAAATCCATTGTTTAATAGCATTTAAGTAGTTAAAAGTGGTTATATTATGTCATGAGTCGTTGATGGCTGGAGATGGTTAAACAACGTGAATCTAAATAGATGATTTCGGGTTTAACTCCAGGCGCCACTGAATTTTCATGTGCTGAATTTGTGTTCATTGTTCCTGCATGTGTTTAAGTTAATTAAAACTCTGCCACATGTGTATACACCAATTTAAATTTGAGCAGCGTGGAATAAGTTCCAAAACGTTCTCTTCAAAATAAATAAACAAAAAAATTGTAAAAAAAAAGATAAATTTGACCAATACACTAATAATTCAGTGTTTTTTAAAGCACTGATCAACGATTACTAGCATGAAAATCTCTCATAATTACCCTTTAACCTAGCCTTAATCACATCAATACAACTACTAGTTCGCAAAATAATAATTTATTTATCCACTTCCGATAAAAAAATGGTTTAAAAGCAGTTAGTAATAGTTATAGAATCAAATCTATAATTTAGAGAACTAATACATTACGATATAGGTAAATAAAATTAATTAAAACTATAATTAAATCCCGAAACGAATAACATTTGTTTATGGTTAAGAAATGTAATAAACATAATAATAAACATAATTTAATTAATATATATTTCTCGATGAAACATTGTTATCGTACATAAAATTCATTTAAACTTGCGATATCCATTCTAATCTCGTATTAACGCATCAACAATTTACACATTTGCATCCTATACATAAATCGCAATACACTTCTGACGACCGTATTACCTGTAATTAAGATACAAATTTCATCACATTGCCCGCAACGAAACATATGCATTAAACTGTAACCAACTTAATCGGAGCCTAGTTTTATTGTAATTGCAAAACAATCTGTAATTAAATTGCATTAGGGGAGAGGTCTCGCTAACTGGAAATGAGTAGTAAGTTGTTTTTGCGGTAGGACAGGTGTGTTACATAACACAATGATACAGCAGCTTACGCCATTGAGTACATTTCATTATGCAAATCTGGATTATTTTATCGTTGTGTTAAATAACAATTTGTTATTGTAAAACGATTTTCTACATACATAATGGAAATCTTTTGCACTTTCGTTTATATTGTTCGAATGGTTTAAATCGTACTGTTCTATATTATATTGGTAATTAAACATATTCTTTTATATAATAATACATAAGCAGGGACGTCATCAGGACCTAAAACGTGCCGACTGATTGCGAAAGGCGGAGATTTAAAAGCTTTGGCGCACCTCTGACGAGGGTGATGATGATGATGACTTATATATTCATCACCACCAACGTCGAGTCAATCGATTTATCCTTATTGTCATAATAATATGTTTTATCAAATATTATACTATTTTAAGTTATAATTTAATATTGGTCCAAATTTCAATGAATAAACAGCAATTATTAAAACATTCTAAATATATTGTATGACAAATAAATTGAGGACTAAAGTCGTGACCAGCCAACCTAACAACACACATACTTCGTCCAGCATCCTGCTTCATGTAATTTATTGCTATAAAATATTTTGCGCATTTAAGCGGTTGCCTATAAATTATGAAAATTTAGTTCGAACAAACAAAGTTGAAGTTGTCGTACGAATTTTGAATGCACGGTTTTCGTTTATGCAGCTTTAAATTCCGTATGGGACAACGTTATCATATTTTGGCAAAGAACAGTGCTAGGTCTATTTGCAATATGCGCAAACGGAACTGCGCAGGTCAGTTGTTGCGTATTGTCGAGTATGTATACGTATACATTTAATAGTTCCGTAATTCTTGCGCGGTGAGGGGTGTTTATAATAAGTTTATACGAGGCCTTGGCAAGGTCATGTATGACTGTTTCTTTAATCCCTTGTCGGTGTATACATATTTTTATTTAATCATGTTATGTAAGCGATGTAACGAAACGCAGTTTTATTTACATCATACTGCTTACAAATACATAAAAGAAATCATAATTAAATTAATTAAACTCTCAAAATAAACAAAGATTACATTGAATCAATGATTTTATTATAAAAATAAAAGCGTTTTTAAATTATATATAATTATAAAAAAAAAAAAACTTTTTTAAAGTATTCTAATATATATACTTATGTAAACGTTTGATCTTCTTTTTACCTTTTGGATTTGGTCGCGTCATAAATTTTCCTTAATTCTATACGCAAAGTGTAAAATAAACTATCAGTTCAAGCGTATGCTATTGTCACAAGTTCCATTGACTTCATCGTCAGAAGTAAATCGTACTTAAGATTGAAGACAACATCTGTCCAGGGTTCCTTCGATTCCTATGAAACTTTTGATATTTTTTTGGCATACAAATCGTATGGTGTATATTTTAAAAACTTCTTGCTCTACTTATCCATAGAACCAATTATGAATATATTAATTGATCAGCGTTTTTACTTTATAATAAAATTAAAATCATTTTGCGCAAATTCATCCGTGGCGTCGACAAAAATATTTTTCGCACAATAACTTAAAATAAGTAGCGTATTGACATTCACCGTTTCATGATTGTGTTTATATACATATGTATATGTAAAATATCATTAGCAATCATATCAAAGCCGAAGGGCGAAGGTAAAGACAATGTTAAAGTAATTTTACCCTCGTTAGTCAATCACAAGCCCATTAAAGTTGAAATGATCGATGACAGACATTTCGTCAAATAATTCTTATTTCTATGCAGATAAAGTTTATAATTGGACGAAATTTTCTATATAACTCTTGCTTCGTTTGCTTCCACGTATTGATTTATGTCTCGTTACGAAATGTTTTGAATTAGGAAAAGTGATGTACTTTGATAAAAATGTATGTTTCCGTAAAATAATATTCTCATGTTATTTTTGTTCTTTCTTATAATGTTACGTACGATTGACATGACAATCCATAACAATGTGCTTCGTAAAATTTATATTTATTGCGTGAAATAACTTTTTGTTGATCACACGCGCGCGTTTATCTGAGCAAATTAATCATAATTGCGACATTTTCATCTAATGATATGTTACATTTTTCTATATTTTTACAAGATTTTATTAAGGATTAAAAAGATATTGTTATCGAATAGACTCGGTCAAGCAAATATTAAATATATAAAAAGAAAAAATACTATTCAAATATTTTAACTGAATAAGGCGTTATTAGGTAGAAAAATACATATACTTATTTTGATTTATTGAAATCAGAAACGAAATGTCTGACGTATACAATGTTCACAGAGTGTGATTCTGTAAGATTTAAATTCATATCTTACTCGTGAAATGATGACAACCGACTCAATGGGACGATTAATATCTAAATTCGTATGCAAAAGCACATACTCACACATAGTTATGAGTTTGATTGAGATTAAGAGTGAGTTGTTCTTCTTGCAGTGGAATCCAATGTCTACTGACAAAAGTCACTCACCGACCATTGTCCCTTACAATCACTTGCTCAAGATGTCTTAAAACTCGAAAGTCAAATCGCTCGTTTCCATTTTAAAAAACATATAATATAATGTAAATATTTGCTGTGACACGGTATATTCTATCTGGTATTTTTATTCGAAATCAGAAGCGAACGCATCCATACAAGTTAAAATGAAAAATTCTTGCGATATTTATAACTGCATCATATCATAGCTTAGACACCTTTATTGCATCTTGTAAGATATATGCATTTTTCATTTTACAATATATCAACAAGTTTTTATATTGCTTTGCGTTTTATATTGTTTCCAGTGTTTACTGATGAGCACTATCTAATATCATACTCTACCATAAATATTATTGAATATATTCAAGTTGATATATCTATTTAAAATTAGCAACACAAAATATATAGGGCGAGTGACGAAGCTTTTCACTATCTGGGGTTAAACGAGCCGTCTAGCACCACGCTAGCTTGTAGGAGAGTGTGCTCGCGTCCTCGTGGATCTATGCCCACAGTCCCTACTCGTTTTCGGGTATGTATTGCGTGTTTTAAATTATTTTGAATTGTTCTTAGAATTGTTTATTCGGGTCACTCGCGTCGCGTCTTTAACTTTAAGTTACCGATGGGCAGCATGCTTAACTAAGTGGCGCTAGCTGGAGTTCGTTCTCTGATAGTATTGAAATCACAGGTTGTGAAAAGCCCGCTTTAGGAAGGCTATTGCATAGTAAACCATATAATTTATGCATAAGGCTTACTTTGAAATCTCAGCGAATAAATTTCTGCAATAAGAATTTTTTATTTGACGATGAATTGTTTATTCACATTGATGATTAATATTCATGCTGTTGACATTAACGACCTTACTTATAAACGTGGTTTAGCGAGGGTTTAGTTAAACACGGATTTATATCTTTCTCTCATAATTTATTTGACAGTTGAACATAAGAAGACGCAGCGTTGTTTAACTAATCAAGATTTTAAATAACGTTAGTAAGTAAAACGGTAAAATGTTAAAGAATATTATTCTAAGTACAAAATTAACTTATATTATAATTACGGGACGTGCGTGTTTAATATAGACGAATAATTTAGTTCTAAGTTGTACTACAGTCCGCACAGTCATAAATATTTAATCTAAGGTAGATTGCGAACAGATTGGAGTAGTTTATTAATTATGTATATTGACAGATGCACGACTGCTGTCATTGTTGTTACCTCATAGTGGTTATGTACCACATATATATTGCTTTCTCAGTAGCTCTGTTTTAAGCTCAATTGCTCGGTTGTAAACGGTGTTCTTACGATCCCCTCCCCCCCCATAAAATTTTATAGATATTTTCTGGGGCACCTCAACTATTGTACAGAACTCGACATTATTAGCAAGGCACTTCCAACGCGCCTGCACCCTGGATTATTTTTTTATAAGGTAGCAACTTAGCTACAAGTTGAGTAACTATCGGTTCCGTATCTAAATTATCTCGAAGAACTGAAGACTTTTATATAGTTGAAGTTCATAATATAATAATGAACAGTTAAAAGTACAATTCTTTAATATGACTTTGATCACAGTTTATCTAACTGGATGTTCCTTGTCGTTCCGTTTTCATTTATTAAAATAAATATTATTATCGACTAGCTTTTGTTTTCGGCTTTATCCCCCTGTATGGTGTTAGATAAGCCATTTGTCATGTCGGGGTTTAAGCTATATATATTCCAAATTTAATCCAAATTATTCCAATCGTTTATACGTGACTGAGTAACACACATCTAAATTTTTTCATTTATAATATTACTAAGACGAATGTGTGAGTGACATTAGTTTAATTACAATGAAATATTCAAAGATCAAAAATCACATTTTTTATATGTCACATTTTTTACACTTAGTCATGAATGGCTCATATCTAGTGTAGCGTGAATGACAAACAATTGATCATAGTCGTATGTTTATGTGTTAGGAATTCCCTGTGACACAATATATTTTACGTGCAATAGGTGGAGAAGGTTACATTAAATATAATTGATATATACAATAAAACTATAACGAGGTCGTCTACACACGATATCATCATGATTCGCTTATCGATATCGAATATATTTAAGACTAACGGCCCGTCCTGACTCCGTACGAGTAAAATAAAGATTACTCCTCCCCTTTCCTCAAAGTTGAAATTGCCAAAGTTATAAAATATACCTATATTCCTAATTTCAGCTTTCTAGTTATGGTTGCACGTTTATAGGCAGTCAGGAGAAACGATTTTATAAGAGTAAATTTATCTGGTTCCATAGAAAAACTATTTGTTTAAATAGGAACTATTTACATGAAACTTAAATTTTATTAAAATCAAAATTTCAACTGTTCAAATCATGATCGCGTGGAACGGTTTCAAGAATTCTGCAAACATTAACTAGTTGAATCGCAAATTCGATCATCTGGGCTAAATATGGTCCAGCCTTTCTGTGACTATTAGAAGCAATAAGACGAGTTGACCTACGTTCTGTTACCTGATCATCAATTAGTTACCACTAAACAGCAAGCCAGTAGAGCCAAGCCAAGATAGAACCTGAGAATCTGAAGGATTACACATTCAAATCAGGCAAGTTTACCATAAGTTTTTCTTCTCTATATTCTCTACATAGCCAATACGCCACCAATCTTGTCGTTAGACTGGCTCGCTCACCCTTTAAGCCGGAACACAACAATACTAAGTAATATTGGTGTTTGGCGGTTGAATATCTGATGAGTGGATAATACATACCCAGACAGGCTGGCACAAAGCTCTATCACCAATTTATTACAAAACCAAACGAAAAAAAAATTGTGAAAAATATTTTTTTTACATATCATATAAATTGTTTTGGAAAGTTATATTAGATATAAATCAATTGATATAAATGAAATTATAAATATATGTAATAATAACAAAATATAATATTCCATTTATTCATCAAACACATCGTCCAGTATTTTCCCCCTTACTAGGTCAAAATGTCACATTAACTCAAGGTCAAACTTATTTACCTTTCCTCTCTATTTGTAGGAATACACTATATTACGAACAGTCTTTGATCGCGTGTTCAAACTCTTAACTGATTCCTTTTATAGTTCCATAAGTATTTAGTCATATAGCAATCTCAAAGATTTTTTTTTTATATGGTGAACAGTAAAACTTTGTTATATTTTTAAAATAGATAATGAAATCAATTTTTTTAAAAGCATATATGGCCTCGTTGATTGAATCACTAGAAACAGGATTTAATGTTTTGTTTTGCCTTTATAACACATCAAGTTATAAAGTTAAAGGAAAATTAGTCGTTTCACACTAGCGCTTAGCAACATTAGAACGGGTCTCTATGAAATAGTGCGGTGCGGCGCCGGCGCCTGCATTGTGCTTGCTTACAGCCGAGAAGCCTGACATTCGATACTTAACATTCTTCGCAATACAAGTGGATATGTACAAGTAAAATTGATTCATACAAAAGTTTTCATGCTCTCATTTTAATTCTTACGTATAATATTGTTACGGCCATTGCTAACATTTTCCCATCGTTTTCTCTCTTTCTTACACCAGTGATTTGACATTCGAAAGAAGAAGACAAATCACTATGAAATATATGTACACAACTTTTATAAATGACATTTATTTAACATTACTTTAAAATCTTTTCTAGTTGAAAAATTATACAATTTGAGAATTAATATTGCCGTTCTTTCATCATTATAACCTATGCCTGCATAATTTTCCCTTTTGTAGACTTAAGTAACTGTAGGCTTGTTAATCATTTTATTTTTATAATTATCTTTATAATTTGCCTTGCGCAGATATAAATCAGTCAAAATGCCTTTGATGCCAGCTAGAATTTCGGTTCTCTTTCGGAGAAATAGTCCGACATAAATTTTACGAATTTCAAAATTCGAATACACCGCGACACAGAATCATCAAAGCAAAGCCACGCCCTAAAGAGATTGCGAACTCTCTGTGTGTACTTGTCTCGCTTAATGGCACCTGTGTGGCAATAGCATCATAGATTCCAATTTCGTGTTCAATTACGTTTCGATCAATTTGGTAACACGATTCAGTTTGATTTATAATTATTTTAGCCTTTCGGCCATAAACCTTCGGTATGAATAGAAAAATGAAAGACTAATTACTATTAAGCAGACTTGGTACTCAATCATTGCACGGAAATAACTTCGCGACGTTCTTTCGAGATAGCGATAAATTATATCGGGATTTCGTCGTAATATGATTGGAAATTTCTGTTTTAGTGTGGTACATGATCAAAGAAAACATTTTATGATGTTATATTAATGCTGGAGTGGTTAAGACAGCTCGGTCACGTGGTCTTGTTATCCAGTACGCCTTTCAATTGAAAGGATATTATGTATTAGGTATTGTCTCGGACTTAAAGACCTTGGGTAAGGCGTTTGTGATTATGACGCTTCACATAGAATAAAAATGAAGCCATGTACTGTTTTCGTTCTCTATCTAGGCTATATTTCTCTATATGTTTTATTGTCAAAATTATAGATCGAAAACATGAATTATACATACAAATTAAAGACCTGTAAATTCCAAGTTGCTTGCTCAGGTTCAAATCAAAAACATTTGGTTACGAATCACGTGTGTGAAATAAATACAAATTAAAAGAAATAATTGAACATTCCGTTGGTTATAGTAATAGTACTTTAATAGAAAGGTTCCATCAGTTCTTTTATAGTTTCTTTTAAACAAGAATTGTTTTTCTCTCGATAATGTTACTAGTTCTTATCCGCCCGCTTCGCTAGACAAAAAAAAAGGGGGGGGGGTAATAAAACAGATATGTAAGATATTAGTTTAAAGAAGATATTAGTACATATTCCCAAATACCAAAAAAATAGCTGAACTGTTAATATACATAATTGTTCTTAATGAAGTAATCTTCCGCAGAAAGCTTAGTATAAAAAAGGAACGTGCATGTACCTTTTCAGTGTATTTGTCTCATCCAAATAACATATACGAATATGACCATATTTATGAATTTTCCGCTAACAGAATGACACTTTGAATGTATCGATCGGATTATGTTGAAGATTGAGAGAATGCATATGCATGCATGCTTGGCACAGCATATATTGGTCAGATAAGTCAACCTAATTCTCCTTGTTGTTCTTGGTTGCAAATCTCGAGGTCCATGCTTCAAACCTTGGATCGAGTCACTTATTATTCGGTTTTTCTGTCAATGAATCCTCAGTAGCAATCAGGAAATTTTTCACTCTTGTCTCTTGGTAAGCACGTAAAGCCGTTGTTCCAGGGCCTGATGTCGCTCTGATCGAGATATACGTGTGATGCGTGTGTCCCATAAAATTTTTATTTTCCGTAAGAGGACAGGGCGCGTTTCCGCAGGTTTTTATAATTTAATTAAGTATAATAAATAGATTATACATATTCTGTTCATGTATGTTACGGCGCGTCTAACGCGTGTGGCCTGTTACTCGAACTTTAGCGGAATAACTCGTGTATATTTAGTGAAGCAGCCATGTGATGTTCAAGAAGAAATTGGAGTGTCATCAGTCCACCATGCTAGCGGAAATTCGCTATGTAGTATTTAAATATTAGAAGATTGATTGGATAATTTTATTAATAATTGACAAGGAGAATCTAATCCTTTGTTGTGGAAAAAAAACTAAATTTACATTTTTATTAAGTGTCCATAAATTTTTAATAACCATGATGAGTTCAGATGAAGACTATCTTGCGCCCTTATATATATTACAATAAAAACTTATGATATCGAAATGTCATTGACCTGTTATCATAATATTTTATTCCTAAGTGGTTTGAACATTTCCTTTTGTAGGTATTTAAGGCTTAACAACGCGGTTATGAGGGTAAGGTCCATTCTGGTTCTCTTAGCTAAATGGTTCAAAGGTTCGTGGTATGAATGGTCATTCAATACATTTTGCTAAGTGGACTCTGAAAATATAGATAGATGGAAATCTCGTAGCTTTATATCGACGATGCTATTTGTTTCAAAGACAACTTTAATTATCATGTCAAATTTTGAAGTGTACAATTAGATGTTTTTAAATGTGGAATGTATTCTATTAGGTTTTTGAATTAATTGACAAGTACATCGACAATTCTTTCAAATAAAATTCACCTACCTATTAATTTATTTGTACTAATCAATGAAAATACGTTTATTCTGAAAAATCTTCCAAACCAATATACATAAAACTTATACTAGAAGACGCTTCGTAGTTTCATTCGATTTAAATTTAGACTATCGACGTGAGAGGTGTTCGTAAATATTTTTTATTAATAAGCACGCTTGTAATATTAGCTTATAACTGAACCTTATTTGGTTTTAAGTTGGCTTAGAAGTAGATATCGTGAAATAAATTCAAGAGCGCCTTGTTTATTAAGTTTTAATTCAGAAAAAAGGTATGCTGTCAAAAGCAAACAATAGATAAATTGTAGGTTTGAATCTAGTATATAAATAAATGATTAGCCGGATACGCCTTTTTAACCTCGTTGAATTTGTACTAAATATTAAATAATTAAAATTCCTAAAACCTAACATATATAAAGGGAAATATAGCAAGCTTTTATCCGATTCCAAGAAATTTCGATATATTCTGAAATAAAGTTTGAAGTGATTATAATTAAGGGAACTTTAACTCTATTTTATTATGAATTACATAATTCTGATTACATTTTTACGTATTTACTTAGTTATAAGGGCTTTGTGTAAACTCGTCTGGGTAGGTAGGTAGGTAACAATACTTTACACTGTTATGTTCCGTTTTAAAGGGACAGTATAACTACAGGCACAGGGGACAAAACATCTTAGCTCCTAAGGTTGGTGGCGCACTGGTGTGATGTTAGGAATGGTTAATATTTCTACAAGCGTCAATGTCTTTTTGTAATTTATTAAAAAAAACACACAGTCAAAAATAAAAATAATAGAGAATTTGGCAAATTGCAAAACATTATTACCTGTGAAAGATTTACTGCCTTTTTGAATCAATAACGTTCACTTTATTCATTTATATAAGTACATTGATAAAGCAATGCGCTGTCATTTATTAAATTCATTAGTTCAAATAGGACTTAAGACTGGAGCAGTCTGAAATTCAGGTCGCAACCAGGTCGCTGAGTAACCAGGTTAAATCATGAATGGCTAATATATTTAAGGTTTAATTCTGCCGTAACTAGTTTGCTCGTAAGTAAACATTTTGTTATTATAAGGTGTTTTTTAAAGAACCCGTTGGCTCAGAGTTTTGCAAGTGAATTTTAATCGAAGTTTTCTTGTTCTAATCCGTCAATTATCAATGGGTTTATATTTGCTTTTGTGTTTATAATTCATCTCGTGAAACAAAACATTAATGAAATTCTACCACAAAACTTCATCACGAGAGGAAAGCAGGCATTTGTCAAGTATTGGGACATTACTCGACTTAATAATATTAAAAAAAAAAAAAAATACAAATCGATCGGTATTTTTTAATTGACAAAAATCAATTGTTTTACAGAATTCCTTTTAAATCCATTGAAGTAACATCTTCACCATCAGCTTACCAATACATGGGCATTAAAAATTCCTCCTCGAACAAAAATTGGTTTTCAAATTAAAGACAAATTGTCTTTACTAATCGATGATAAAATAATAAAGCTTTGCATTGTATTATATTCTATTTGAAAATCGAATTAGTGTCGTATTCCGTTAGTGGTTAGTTTTTATCTTAGCACAGTCTAGTGATCAATAGGAGCATTAGCGCTCAACGACGAAGTCTGATACATTAGGGATTTATCGATTTACTTGCATCCTTTTGGTTTTAAAGCTTACTGTTATAAAGAGCACATTGCAGTATCTTGCCTAAGCGTACCTTAACTTTTTTAAAATACATTATTATAAACATCCATTTTTTTTATTTTAAAATTGTTAATCTTTGTGTATGCACGGTTAAACTTTGTTTGTTTTTTTGTTTATTATTGGTTGTTTCGTATGAAAATAAAGGTTCTTTAACCTTAATTATATAGTTTATTATAGTAGTTTTAGTGTTTGGGTATTGTTGTTGTGATGGCGATTTGCAATATCAATAATTCGTAATTTTACATATCATGTTCCGTTGTTTTATTTTGGTTAACCGCATAATATAGTATGTCCGTAACCACAAGTTAAGAAATATTTTGGTTACGAATTCTAACACGGAATAAGATTAAATATATGTATTAGCAAATAGTGACGAATGAAAGAATATTTTTTTTTTTTAATCGATACTTTTGTTTATAAATATTGACGTAACTATTGAGTTTCTTGGCGGTTCATCCCGGTAGAACCTACATTCGGAACCGGTGGTAGTTTTACGTGTAATACATGTGTGTGAAATGACGATTCAAAAGTGCTTGTAAAAGCCTATTTGAATAAAGTATACTTTCATTTTTGATTAAAGGCATGGATACTTATTGAGTACGAACGTTTTTTTTAAATTAGGTAAGTGGTTACCACACGGGCTTTGGAACTGTGAGAGATATTAAATATCTTCCATTGTGAGCGACTGCCACCAATGCTATGTACGCATTGGTATCAACTCTTGAACCGGAACTCGACAATATATTTTGTCATGTTTTCAGTGCATATTTAATTATAATTGGTTAATTTTTTAAATCTTTTGTTCACAGGTAAGCAATTAGATAAAATTCGAGTAATCAAGGTAAGTTTTATTTAAATATCAAATATCACGGATAACATCGGAGCTGATACGTAGTAAGTAGCGAATGTTTAATTAACAAAGTATTTATCCTTTATTGTACCTTTTCCTGATCGAAAGTTATTTAATATATGTTTCCTATACTGGTAAGTCAATACATCCTCCCTAGGTAAGGTATTCGCTTCTATAAGATTACGCAGATATTTTTAACTTTATAAATTTAAAACTCAATTTAAATAATATACAATTTCAATAGAAATATAACTGATTTCAATACTTTTCTTCAAATTTAAATAGGACCAAACGGGAAGTAAATCCCCAAAACAGAAAAAAAATACATCCAAATTGTCATCCTTATTCCTCTTTGAAGTCCGTAAATACTTTTATAATTATATTACTTATTAGCTTCCTCCTGCGTCTTCGCTCGCGTTTTTAGGCATAAAAAGTCTTAGACTATGCTTTTCCTTGTAGTTCAAACTTGCTTTATATCAATTTTCATCATATTCGGTTCAGTGGTTTGGCAGTGAAAGACCGACAGACAGACAGAGTTAATTTCGTATTTATAATATTAAATACAGAGTTAAAATCCGTTTATTTAAAATTTATCATGCAAGATTCATAATAATTTAATTGTATTTTATTAAAATACCTACGTAAGTTAATTGGTAGCTTGGAGTAACAACTGAGTTTCTTGCCGGATGTTGGTAGATTCTACATTCTAAAGACGTGGCAGTTTAAATTTAAGCTATGTTACCTCAATACTTGTTCATCCGTAGTATATTTTTTTTACCTATACATATTTTTACTAATAAACTTCGTTAAAACAATATATGTAAGTGTGTACTCTCAAATTAAAATGGTAATCCGACAGACTCTCACTATTGCCTAGACTTGATATTTGAACCTATGACTATGCAGTCTTAAGATGACCAGTACACCAAAGTAATGACAGTCTGATTACTATTAACAGCTAAAACATTAACAAATTAAATAATTGTAGCCATTCTTTTGTGTCCCTTGAAATTTAAACGAGTAGCAAGTGAATTAAACTTTAGTGGAACTTTTCAGAATCATTTGTCTACACCCGTGTCATATATTACTTAGAATTTTCAGAAAGTAAGTTTTTAAAAATTCTAAGTAATATATGACATTATTTTACCGAGAATCAACAATACTGTTTTGTTCTATTCAGTTTCGAAGGTTGAGTGAGCCAGTGTAACAACTACACTTAACATTTTAATTTGATTGCATCGTATTGGCGATGTAATGAATGGTTATCGTACAGCGCTAATGTCTACTGGTGGCCGCTATACATTATATAAAAAAAATCTTAATAATTTATCATATTATATTTATTATATACTAACGACCCGCCCGGTTTTGCTTGAGTGCAATTTATTGAAAAAGAAAATTACATGATATAAATATAATTTATACCAGTAAAAAAAATTGTAGAATTGGATCATTATTTCCAGAGAAATGGATATTATTTACCCCCTACATACAAAAATACAAATTTTACCTCTTTATAATATTTATAATATTATATAATAGTTATGGATGTACCTTATACAGATGGTATTTATTTACTTCCAACGTCAATCCGACACAACTACAGAGTTTCAAGAAACTAAGGACTTTACGTGCTCACCGAGGCAAGGAAGTGTAAATAGTGCCAACTTTCTCACACCAGTTTGCCGCTTTCAGACAGAATTTCTAGTCAGAAAATAACTTTTTATTTACTGACCCGGAATTGGTATCCCAGGACCTCGGATTCTGTATCCTTGCCATAAGTTTAAAGGACAAGGGCGAGGGGTTAAATCTTAACAAAGAAACGAATACCTTTTTTATTAAATTGTGTAGTTACGTTATAAACTATTTTATTATTGTTCATTCAGCGATCGAAATTCCATTTTAATAATTATTGAAGATCAGTGGAAAACAAATCATCAGCTGAAAGAAAAAGAGCTGAAATAAAAAATTGTGCATTTGGGAAAAGAGGTTTAAAGTGTTGTCTTTAAAACTCATTTACTAATCATTTGTTTGTATGTTTTACTATTTTTTATTGATAACAATAGTTAGCCAAAAAATACAAGGAAATTAAAGAAAATCGGTTAACAAACAGGGGAGAAAAAGACACTGAATTATTTTTCCTCTATCCATTTATACATAGACTACAAGCCCGGGCTTCATACAGGTACAATAAAGGTCTTTAACAGCTTTTATCGATATAACGATATATATACAAATATATTTGTGTAAACAAACGACTAGAATCATTGTTTTTTTTAATGAAACGCGCATAAAAATTTGTTGCGTAGTTTAAAAGATCTAAGCGTACAGACGGCGGGAAGCGACTTTATATTATACTATGTAGATGTACAGAGCCGTTAGCAACAATAAATAATATCATACAAGGCTTAATCACTGAGTGTAGGACGATCTCGATAGGGTTGAATTAGGGTGGCGCCAACCCTGTCCGGCCCACGATGATATACGACTAGACATATTATACATACATTTATTATAATACTATAGTTATTTGTCTTGACTTTGCTCGGCTAAAAATATCTATACTAATAATTTAAATGTGAACGTAGCTCTGTCTGTATGAAGTATTTGGTATGAAGCTATGCTAAACTCCAACGAAAGGCTAATAGCAGACGACCAACTCCTAAAACGATAACCAGTAATATATAAAAATGTTGTATATATTCATTGTATGATAGTCTGTACTATAGACTATAGAGCCACTTTTGTCTTGTATTTATTCAAATATCTTTGAATACCACCAAACTGTTGATTTAAAATTCGAGTGTTAAATATAAGGTAAAAGGAAATTCGACTGAATTAGATGAAATTCTGCCACGTGTATCGACTGAGGTATTTGCCTGAGGTATTTTACTGTGATTAATTCTCGCCTGAATTAAGGTAAAACAAACAAACTTACCCCTTTATAAAATCAGTATGTTGATATAATACGGATTGTGTTACTAAGCATGTTTGTGCTATTGTGTCGAAAAGTGTTAGTGTTTAAATATTTTCGTTTCCGTATAATTTGCTTATCGAGATAACTGTACAGATATACTCGTGGTAATATTTAACGGTTACAATTTGAATTATATGACTTTGTCCGCATAATAAATACCGGCAGCCAACCCTTACGTCAATAATTAAGTACATTATGGAGCCATTTAAAAAAACTGCGTTATCGTAGTTAATGTACGGTCGCTCAGAGAATGCGTTTGTGAGAGGTCCATTTACGATAAAAATATTATTGTCATTTATCTGCTCTACTAACGAATATCATTAAAGGTTAATTACAATAAATTTTATAATTTTTCACTAAATTTTAAAAAATAAAAAGATAATGTAATTTTTTTAATCCGTGTTGCACTGTTAGGTTTGTTTTTAGTATACCACTAGTCATGATCAACTGACAGAGGTTTGGATCCCATTCACCCGGCGGCTGGACTTTAGTCTGGTTATTATACATTTGATATATATCTGAAATCAATTTCAAGAACTTAACACGTGTCTGTTATATTTATATGACATTGGATATTTGGATAAAAACCTTGGACGATGTTGGGGCCAAATGTCACATTGTGTATTATTATATCACGTTCAATAGTTATTAATGTCTTAATTAAAAATATCTCGCTTATAAAAACAGATTTTAAAATTAACGATGTAATAAATTTGTGTTCCGAGGTTCCGAGCGTATCCAATATCCGCCTTAGGCGACGATTTAGTTGTTACTATAATTAGATCAAATGTGATTTTTGCATTTTTATGTTTATAAAAACATTTTATAAAAACGAGTGGAATATCAAAATATGCTCTATTTAAGTAGGCTCATAAATGCACTTTTGAATCAGTGTAGAATTAAATGTAAAACTACCACAGGTTCGGAAAGTAGATTCTACCGAGTAGAACCATCAAGAATCTGACTTAAATTAATTTAGTAAAAATTATCTTTAAATAACCTCATTTATGTGAAGAATAAATCCATTTATGTAAAGAATAAATCTAATAATATTTTTTTTTTTAAATAATTTTATACAATTCATCAATAACCCGATTTTTTTTTTGGAGTTGTTACGATAATCCTCAAATACCGTCAGACCATTAGACTGTTCGAACTAAATTCAACAAAGAAAATCGTTTTAACGTCAATAGATATAATCTTGACTTCAATACAAAATTGAATAGTATGGAAAATAGTTGTCGCCCTTGACATTCTAAGCTTTTATATGATAAATTGGACATAATGATATATTATTGACATATTAATTTTATGGCACCAACGAATGGTAACACATTTTACGGAAATAGTCTTAACTTATATATGTCCGAACGAACTGTCCGAACATATGCCTGTTCTAAACCTTTAAGCTACTATATAAAAGTCTTAAGTGAATCAGACGGCACCCAAAAAACAACGAATAAAACTTCTTTATATTTAAATCCAATAAATATTTAGTCCGCCTTAAACATTCAATTGAAATAATATCTTTTTTAAATTAAGAATACGAAAGCAGAAAATAAAGAATTATTTATTATATTAGCCATTATGTTATAGGTTCATTTCTTTATATAGAATAACAATTACGCCCGAACGATACATAAATAACGTTATTGAATTGCTCTTTCGAGCGAATGACGGATACTTTTTCAAATTGAAGCGGCTTGATAAATACTTTCATGAAAATATTTTTCCATTTTTATCGTTTTGTTTGTTAATTAAATATGAAATGTCACAAATTAAATTCGATATTTTATGCAATTTGACAATCGATTGGAAATAACGATTGTGACTTTTTTCATCAAAAAAAGTAATTTGTATAAAGATTACTTGAAATATATATACATATTTTCTGTAATATTGTTGAGCGGACTGGCCACTGATAGTAAGTGATCCACACCAGCCAATATACTGGCGTTGTCAGAAATATTAACCATTCTTTACATCGCCAAAACTTCTCCAACCTTGGCAGCTAAGATATTATGTTCCTTATGATACTACTTACTTACTTACCTTCCACGCGGAACACAACTGTTTGGCGTTCGAATAAGTGGTGCCTACTCAGAAGTAATTGCACAAAGCTCTACTACCAACTAATAATAAATATAAAAAATAATATTATAAATGAAATTATGTAAAATAATTGTGCATAAAAAAGAAATGAATTTCATTCAAGACTGTCCTTATAAATTATATTGCAACATTTATAAAAAGGTATATTTTAAAGTTTTTAGTGGTTAATGAGTGTTACAGTTGGTAGATATTTATATATTAAACTTCTGACTGCCCCATCAGTCTAGTGGTTAGCTTATTAAGTTTCGAGGTCCTCCGTTCGAACCCTGGTTTGGAGTCATTTAGAACATAGCATATACAAATCATATTCGTTACATGCAAAGAAGATCTACCAAATAAACAATCTCACTAAAGTCAGCTAAAAATGCTCTTTAGCAATTGATAAAGAACATTAAAGTTTTTTATTTCTTATAAGAACTATCGTAATATAATATCTATCACCATACTTTTGTTTTGCTTTTAATGCAACTAGTGCAGCATTCATGTGTTGTGTGGCCGTGTGTAAATGTAATTTTTTTTTATTTAGTCCATTTTCCAAAGTTTAAATTCGCACTATGACGAATATAACTTCAGATTTTGGTATAAAATATTTAATAATTAACCTTAGTTAAATTCAACCTCAAAGCTATTCAATTAACTTGTTATATAACATTTAATTAACCGTATAATTTAATATTTCAATTATTTTAATAGGTTTTTAAATGATACGTATACTAAGTAATGAATATGCAGGAAAATCAATCAAGTTGCAAATTGATTTAACAAACAAATCATTCAAGGCTAGTCTATACTTCGTAATACTTTTTATATACGGTAAAATCTTATGCCGTGTCCACATTTGAACATTATCGGGAAGTTCAGATCAAAATCTATCAGAGTTCCAAGTTTAAGCCACGCCAATTATGATTCTCAAAGTTCCGTCTAATCATAATACACGCCGTATAATTAGACAAAACTTAGGAAACTATGGAAATTGTACTTAAATGGCAATTTGGTCCGTTCATTAATTACTTACTCAATTAACTATGAAGCTGTGTTTCACTTGCATTGCTATTAAATACCCTCCGATTCTAACTTTGAATCCCAAGTTGTGCTGTTCAGAAATTTTCAGTAGCGATTCGGTTTAAGCAAATTCACAGTGTTTAATTTACGTGCCGAAAATCGCGTAAAGCTTTCCAGCTTCTGATATTTGTCAGAATGCAACGGATTGTGAAAATGCGGAATAGTGACTGAACCTCTGTTTGTATATTCACTTATGATCTATAATATCTTGTACAAATTGTCCTTCAGATTTGCTTAAAATATCTCCTAGTTTACTAACCTTACTAGTACTATAAATTAATTATTGAAAGCGCATAAAAATTACTACACTTTACCAAAATGAAACCTCATTGCGTCAGAACTTTTTATTGAAACATAAAATTTAAGGTCTAATTCAACTTCAAAATTCAAATTAGACTTGAAATCTCATTACCAGGAAGATCTCTTAAAAGAGTTTATTAAATGATTACTTTGTTGAATGATAATAATAATTATAATTTATATGATTATTACTTTTTTCTAACGAAAATTCTAGATCAATTTGATCAATTACAAATTTTCTAAGAAAAAACTGGCGAGTGTTTTCTCAGGTCAGGGTACTTTATCTGCCAAACCATTGTTACTTTTAAATTTGAATATGATTAAATAAGTGTAATACTTCAATATACAGTAAAGGAATTTAAATTTGGTGATGGTGAAACACATTCTGCCTCAACTTAAAGTCACAATATGATTTTCTCAGATAAATACTTCTTTAGGTCATAATATTTTTCATGTTTAATAGCTGAATGGTCACAGCACACCACACATTTATTGGGTATCAAATCACAGACTTGTATAAACAAAAACACGTGAGAAAAATAAATGATTAATAATATAAATCCGAAGGAGACGGATTTTCTTTTGTATTGTAAATTTTGACATGTGAAGGCGAATATGCCTGCCACAAAAGCTTGGGATAATTTATTATATTCCTTATTCATGAGGATTATGTTTTGGAGGTGTTAACTGGTAACAAAAGAAAGCGAGGCATCAGTAAGTTTTGTCATGAGCGAGGAAAAAATATGATTAAAAAATGCAAAGTATAGTTTTCAACTTGAATATAGATTTGTTACATCACAACTCGCTTTAATGTCGCAGTTCCTCTGGATTGCGTCTGCCGACCGTGAATATAAGCTTGTTATATAATATATTTCTTGGGTCTGTAATTAAACAGTTCGCTTGCTAACAGCCGCTGTAACCCAGTGGCCGGAACTTGTGAATTTTAATCGAATATTACTGATTAAACCCGACGCTAACACTATTTAATTTTCATCCCTTTCTAATACGTATCGGCGGTGGAGAAAAATTTTATGAGGGATGAACCTAATCTTACGACGTACTATGTAACTATTTTTTATAGTATAATTTGGCCGACGAGCCCATGAACTACCTGATGGTAAGTGGTCACCGCACATAGACAATGTCGCTGTATGAAATATTAATCATTCCTTACATCTTCAATGCGCCACCAACCTTGGGCATTGCCTTGTCCCTTGTGCCTATAGTTACATGGGTAAATTATTGTCTTTTGCAGTCTGCAGACGATACCAATACGATATTTGTCTTGCAGAAGTATTCCTGAATACTAAGGGTGTCTACTCTTGCATGTGTCGGTCGTGAAATCTGTGCATTAACAGGCATTGGTACGTGATAGTGGTGTGTAACACTATCAACTTTGTTATAACGCTACTAGTGTAAAATGATGTGTATAAAAAACTCAACCATTTTTTGCAAACTTGAATTTGCAGCGGTTCAATATATGTAGTCACATATTAGGTACTACTGCATCTACGAGGATAACCCTATTCATTATATGTTTGGCGATAGTTAATGTTTTTGTTAGATACATTATTTCACGTATATATGCATATATTTGGTTATTTTCTCGTAAAAAGGTTTTTGTAAATGTGTTATATTTCGCATAGTTTCCCTACAAAAGCGCCCGGGCTGACAATTTATTCTCACCTTCAAACGAAATGCGAAATGTAATTTTGGTTAACATCAATTCAATGCTAAAATTTTGTAATAAAAAATCATTAAATTTAAAGGATATATGAATTTTGGATACAGGGAAATAATCTTATATATTAATAGAGTAAGCCAATTTTTGTCCCAGGATTATGGGACGATGGGTGCTTGTAAAAAAAATCGGTTATAGTCTCTTTTTTAAGAGCTCCAGCTGTAGATGTGATGTAGCGTGTAGATTGCAATTTCCTAAATTATTACGATTTAACAAAGAATTAAGTTTAAGAAGTAAGGCCGTTTAGAAAGCGATACAAAGGCTGTGTAAGAAAAAAAAGAAAACGTAAACATTCTAACTGAACTAAATATACCTATTTATATATTCTGATTAGTTACTTTAAACTTTACTTAAATAAAATAAAAAATATAAGAATATAGATGGGACAGCATGACTGTGCATACTTTCCGAGGCACGGGGTGTTCAAATACTTTCAGAAGAGAGCTTAATATCAATGCATTGATCTTCATCGATCTATCTCAGGATCTGCGGCAGTGCAATAAGCCAGCCACTAGACCGAGGCAGAAATAGATGATACACACACACATACATACACACATCCATACATAAAATTAAAACAACTACCCAACTCAAGTATATAAATTTAACCAATTATTCCTCATGATAAAATATCGTTAGAAGTTACCTAATAAAGCAATAAATCTATATCAATGTCTGCGCGTCAAATTATAATCAATATACATACGTTAATGTTCATTCATTCAAATTTACGACGCGAATAGTTAAATGGTAAGTAATGAACCCACTTTCAATGCGCGAGACTGCGAGCGTTAAGGCAAATATGAAATTTGATTTTCGGTCTTCACTGAATACTAATGAAAAACAATTTTAATAACTAACAAGCTATTGCCAGTCGTGGAATGCAATGCACCTTTAAATTTGGATATAAATACTATCTATTGTGTGATTAATGATACTGATCATTTATTATTTCTATTTATTTGCTGGCAAATGTGACCCAGTAAAATTGAATTTATTTTTTTAGAGAAAACCAATCAATAAATATGAAGTGAAGTTAAACATAATCAAATAAATACATTTTTCTTAGTATTATAATAATATATACAAGTATATCAGTGCGGGTATTCTCTTCTAAAAAAATTATGTAATTGATTTTGATGGTATGTTCAAAGACATACATTGAATTGAATATAGTTGGTGGTAGGGCTTTGTGCAAACCCGTCTGGGTAGGTGCCCCCCACTCATCTGATATTCTACTGCAAAACAGCAGTACTCAGTATTGTTGTGTTCCAGTTTGAAGGACGAGTGAGCCAGTGTAACGACAGGTACAAGGGATATATTCGTTCCTAAATTAGGTGGCGCATTCATGTAAGGAATAGTTAATAGGTTAATATTTCTTACAGCGTCATTGTCTATTAGTGATGGTGATATAAAAAAAATGTCACATAAAACTTAACATCATCCGAACAATTAAAGAACTATGACACGCTCATTGCGATATAAATTTAAATAGGTTTTTTAATTATTTTTAGAAGACCAACGAGCATATTGGCCACATATATTATAAGGCCATCTCAATATATAGATATCATATTGTGAGAAATATTAATTCATTACTTCGTCTGCCGACAATAATAGTTCTATGTAACTAGATATTATGACGCTTATGACTATATTTACACTGGCTTACTCACCCTATAAATCGAAATATGATGACACAGTATTGATATAGCTCTATGGATATTTGTTCATAACTTCTAAATCACTTTAGTGTAAGACTATGCGATGCCTTAAAACTGATGATCCAAAGTAAAGTAGGTTCATCTAGCGTTACATTTTGCACACTTGTACAAATATTTTTTCAGAATTACGCCCAATTTTTGATGATTTATGTTGACAACTATTGTAATATACAGTTTTTCGATTGGCTTTTATACATAAAAAAAAAAATAAAGCATATTCCTCACTTGCTACTATAATATTTATTTGATATAATGTTTATATTAAAGAACACGTTGACTATTAATGGTAGAATGTTTAATACGATACCTTGGAAATTAAGCGATCACCTCATTGTGTTGAAAATTAATTACAATTACAAAAGATAAAAATATTCCCGCTTAGTTTGTTTCGCCGGTTCGTCTCGTGTCTGGGTATTTTCTTTTTCAAAACCATTGGTATTTCTTACTTTGCCTATCAAGAAGTAAGTGTCATGCTTCTATACATATTTACAAATACAAATACGTTTAGTTTAAGATTTTGTCATTTATGCTTGAACAGCCTGTGAACTTCCCACGTCTGGACCTAGTTCCCCTCACCTTTTGAGGAGATTAGGAGCCACCACGCTCCTTCTATGTCCTTGATATACATTGTGAAATTCACAACATACATGTATGTATGTAGGTGTATCTATTTTTGTATAGGCGTTGGTTATAAACCAAGTCGTCACTGTTAGTTTTGGATTATGCCTGTGACGTAATCGGAGTCAAGTGGTCGGCTGACGTCACGCTTCTGATAAAACCATCAATTTCACTTGTCGCCCACGCGTGACACAATTGTATGAAATTAAGTAAAAATAATGTACACCCTACATACGGCCTCCGACTGTCCTGATTGTGTGGAGATAATGTCTAACTACTTGTATAGCAGAGCTTATGTTACGTACGAATTATTTTTATTATTATAATACGAAAATTACATTACATTACATTAGCAGCCTCTAAATTTCCCACTGCTGGGCTAAGGCCTCCTCTCCCTTTGAGGAGAAGGTTTGGAGCATATTCCACCACGCTGCTCCAATGCGGGTTGTTGGAATACACATGTGGCAGAATTTCGTTGAAATTAGACACATGCAGGTTTCCTCACGATGTTTTCCTTCACCGCCGAACACAAGATGAATTATAAACACAAATTAAGCACATGAAATTCAGTGGTGCTAGCCTGGGTTTGGACCCGAAATCATCGGTTAAGATGCACGCGCTCTAACCACTGGGCCATCTCGGCAAAATTAAAGAGCTGATATCGCCCAGTGGTTAGAATATGTGCATCATGATCATTCAAATCTAGACTTTCGTGTGCCTTTAATTTACCTCAGACTAGGCGAAGGTAATGATCGTGAGGAAACCTACGTCGGATGAAAATGAGCCACATGTGTATCCATAGATTCTCATTGGAGCAGCTTATAGGAATAAATTCCAAACTATCTCATCAAAATGAAGAGGATGTTGGGTTAAGGAGTGGAATTTTTAGTCCGTTACTTTAGAAATGATTAACTTTATGACTTAAGTAAGGACATACTAATCTGAATTAAAAATAGCTACCGCAAAATAAACATGTGTAGTGGTGGCAAGAATGCTAATAGCATTTTGAATCGCAATTTCGATTCGCTGGCCGAAAAATTAACTGTTTCCAGTTAACTCATTTCGAATTTGACATCTATTTAAAATGGTTGTTTGTAATGATATTTCACGTTTATTAGGTTTGCCATTCATGTTATAGCAAGTTTTTTTTTTAAATAAGACCGTTGCTTTTAGGAATGACTTTAGTATTATTCTATACGGCCTTCCAATTTTATCTATAAATCATATTTGGTCTGGGAATTACGATAGTCCAAAGGCAGAATTTTCTACCTTTTCCTAGAAGACCTACGATTTTCAGATAGCTAATTTTAACTTCTAAATGGATGAGCTATGTAGTTCCAATAGTATGTTACGATTGTAACGGATTATTGCAATTCTGATTTAAGCTGTGGAAGGCAGGTGAGCCAATCTATTACAGTGCAACGTTTCACAATGGAACCTTCGACCCTCTACAATAATAGGACGTAAGATAATAATTAAGTTATATTTCTTATGCTCATCATGACACTGGTTCTCTCATCTTCCGTAACACAGTAAAAATGTTTGCTTTAAGATTTAATAATTGGAAAACGATACCGGTAGACTCGGGTAGGTCAGAACTGGGTACTACCACCATTGGATTACGAATGTGAATATTATATCTTAGTTAAGTTAAGGTTAAGTGGTATAAAGCTGCTTATAAAAAGAGGAATCTTTTCTGTTGTCGACACGTATGACAAATGTCTCTGTCGTTTGACAACGTTGTGGAATTATTGGTGACGTTCTAAAGAATTACAAACGCATAAATTGCGAATTATTTCAGTGGAAACACAACATATTAACTATATTAATGACCATATCGACGCGTGTTCGTACTTTCCAATTGTTAGAATGTTTCAAAAAATTGACTCGATTAACATACTAAAAATCTAAAATTGTTTACTAAACCTTTGAGATAATCTAACTTGAACAGATCATGCAAGTACATGGATGGGGTGAGACTCAACAGGCACCCGTCGGCGCCACGATGGCGCTCGCTTGATTACAGGCCTCGATTAAGTCGACCTAGGGCTGAGAATGTAACTAGGCTGAATAATATGTTACGATGGGGATTTTTATTTCATTTATATTATATACTATTATCTGTACCTACATGACGTATGGTAATCAGGTTTCATATATAGGTAAGATTACTTTTAAATAGCTTAATTTAAAAAAAAGACGCGTATGTAGACAGAAAAATCGATTACATGAAGTTCACCTTTAATTAATACATACCTTAAATTATAAATTATAAACGAATGACCAATTCAAAAAAAAAATCTACTAGAAAGTTCCGTTATTCCTGAGTGTATATTTATATATATATAAATACGACAACCCTATAAGATTGTTTTCGTGTCAGTTAATATTTTAATATTACAGGATTTCGTAGCGTGATAAACGTCATGTTGATAATTTCTAACGTGTGTAATAATATCATAGTAATCGTCTAGTCGTGAATTTTACGTTGTCTGGAAAACATTTTAAAATTGATTAACGAATTTTATGTTAATAGTTATTTCACTGAATGTACATATACGGAACAATGTTAAATATATAGTTTAAATATCTGATTAGTTTAGCGGATGACTTTAGGCTATATATAGATCTTGAAGGTTAGAATCCTATATTGGGATGATAAACTTATTGAATTTCTAATACAATCTGACGGTACACTCCCATACCTCGGAAAGCAATTAACCCGTTCGTCCTACATCTGATTTCGTACAATGTACAGTCTTCCCATCTCTGTTTTCGCACTCTGTTCCTTTTGTATCTCCTGTGCAGTTCCATTGCATTAGGACATTGTTATATATTAAAGTCCTTTTTGCAGGAAGATATTCGTTTCCATAATAAAGTATTTACATTTGCCTCTTAATAATTTAAAACTTATAATAGTAACCATCATCCTCACTTTTTCCTGTTACCTTCGCTTAATATAAACTGTGACTTCGTTAAATATGGTGTAGGTCCCAATAGTCATTAGCAGCCTGTAAATTTCCCACTGCTGGGCTAAGGCCTTCTCTCCCTTTTTTTGAGGAGAAGTTTTGGAGTATATTCGACCACGCTGCTCCAATGCGGGTTGGTCAATAGTCATTTGGTAAAAATGTTTGCGGTTCAAATTAACTTATATGGACACGTCTTGCAAAGTGTAAGATTTGCGTTTTTAATCCATTTTACATTTTATATAAGGCAATTGCTTAAAATACGTAATGTAGATCTAAATGATACGGCTTTACCTACAAACGTGCTGTCTTCTTCTTTCGAATGTTAAATCAATGATGCCAGAAAGAGATATAAAGTGTTTAACTAAACAACGTTTTTATGTAAAGCCGGTTATGTTCATAGATTCATTAGCAACTTAATTAAACTGATAACAAACTTGAGAACGTTTCACAAGCTATTCGAATCCACGTAATACTTCACATTAACACAGTTCTGCTTATTACATTTCTATGCATATATAAAAAAAAGGTTCATATACGGTCGTCTTTGAGAACAAAGGGCAAAATTCGTATCTTCTTTCTGCTTGTGAATCTCTTGGGCGGAAACCGCTACATTTATTTTAATGAACCCCTGTATAGCGTTAGCTGGAAATTCTTGTTTATACTAAAATAGATTAAAGCTGGTTATCTATACTAATATTATAATAGCGAAGAGTTTGTTTGTTTGTTTGTCCGATTAGAAAAAAAATTATCCGATTCAGATAGCCTATTTATAGTTATTAGTTATCGCCCGCAGCTTCGCTTGCGTTTTAGGCGTGGGTCGTCCAGTGTAAAAAAGGAGCCCATGATCTTCCTCGGACTTCAAGCTTGCTGAATACTCAAATTCATCAAATTCGGTTCCGTAGTTGGGCCGTGAAAGAGCAATAGACAAACAAACATAGTTACTTTCGAACTTTTAATTTTAATATAGATTATTTATATAACATTCAGAAACGTTTATTACGCGAGCGGAACCACACTGCGCAGATAGTATTTGAGTACAACGGTTAATGATCCCTATTTATCTATAATACTTACTAATCCTCGTAGTTTGTTTGTAGTGCAAGCAAGGATGTTTCGATAAGTTTTAGAACAGTATTGCCAGTATTATTAGTTTGTTTCGATTAAAAATATATCAATAATAACATCAAAAATGTTCTCATTGAAATTACTCATACATATTATATATTGTTAATATTGTCATCGAGCAAGTATATTCTGAGTTTTTCATTTACAATATGAAGAGTAGGGCAGGCAGCGTAATTAACAGCCAAAAATTATCAGGGAATTCCTAAAGCTTCAAACGAACTGTATTAGTTTAAATCATAACGGACATTTCAAAATGAATTGCGTATCACTCATTTGTCTGATACTGATCCTGGGCTAGTAGAACATCTAATCGTAGCTGTTATCCGGGCGAAATGGTTTATTATTGTTATAATATTGTTATTCTAACTCTTTATGCTATTATCATTTATTTATGAGCAACATCTATTGGCGGCTGGCACGCCTTGGGACGTCAAACGACATGACGCTTTCTTATGCTGAAATACCCCCCCCCCCTCTCCGCCCTCTCTCATCCATCCAAAGTATCTTTTTATTTATTTACTTTATATTTATTTATCTGTTCCCTTTAACTTCTTTTTTTTATTGGCAAACAATTTTGATGTTTCATACCTATCACGATATTTATTTATTTTTCTTTTCTGACAGGTAAACAAAAACGTAGTTATGATATTTAATTAATAAGCCTGGAAACAAAAAACATCCATTACATTCATTTAAAAAAATGCCTTTTGAGAGTCTACATAAACAACGCGTGTTTACGTCAATTATTTCATATAATTGGCAGCTAAAATTGAGCGTGAATCGATACAATTGTTTACGCTTCAGCTGATTATAGCCGGTGCTTTTCTTCGGAATATTTAAAGGCGTGTTTCGAAACTGGCTTATTTATTATAACGAATTAAAGTAATTGCCCTTTAGTAATTGCTTTGATTACTTATATGTATAGATAGACTGTCAAAGCTGAGAACGCGTCATAAAAATAGTGGTCAACACTTGGCTACTAAGTACTCGCACATGTACACATGTAAAATGGTATGATGTTAGGCAAGCGTAGCTGGCACGCACACCAAGATAAAAACGTTGGTTCGTGTTTTTCAGCGACACTATTTAGATATATAAATATTAATTTATACATATAAGTAAAGCGATAGACAATTTTTGTTTAATTCATCGTCCTTCGACATCATTGAGCCGGTCGTTATAAATTTTAACCGAAGATTGCTGGTTCAAATCCTGGTAAACATCACAAACATCACTAATCTTCATTTGCCTAATTAGATTTTGTTTTTTTTTTTTGCATAAAATTATTTACAAAATTGAAATTGACACCGCCTTCCATATTAAGACTAACTGTATTGTTTGTGGACAGTTCCTTCCGTTGCAGACTTATTTTTATTATTGTTTTATTAATTATTAATATTTTATATGTTTAAATATTTTTTAAATTATTAAAAACATACTAAGTAGTCTGACATATGTGTATTTGCTAACTCGCAATGGATCGTGGAGCGAGGATTTAAACCTTATTTAGAGTAAAAAGGCTTTTGTTAAAAGTGGTGCGTTCAGAAACGTTCACGAGCTGCTACTTACTTTACTTTTTATAGAAGATTTAATACATATTACATAAAATCTTTAACTTTTTTATATACTATAGAATCTACATTTTACTGTTAATTCCCCACTGACCTATTGAGAGCAATTCCTGTTGCCTTATCTGCTCCAAGCTAAAGTCACTCGTGCTTGTTTCGAAGTCACGACCTTGGATCAAGATCTGACCACTGAACTGGCTTATTCATATATAGGTGTTGATTGTAATGTGATTTATACTTAAGCTATAATAGGTCACTAAGGCTACTTCATGCTGGACTATGAGAACATAACTATAACAGCAATAATAAAAGACGTTAATAAATTCCATTACGGGGAGCCATTTCACGCGGCGCTAATTGATATTAATAGTTTCTTTGACATTTTATGTTCCGTTCGAAAACGGCCATAATGGACGTTTAAAAATATTATATGTATTATATAATTTTGAATTACCTTGAACTTATATTTATATTTTTAGATATTGTGTTTGTGTGATTGATAAATGTTTTATCGGCTTATTGATTAAAACACTTTCACTGTAAAACCCTATTATGATAAAACGGATCTGATCCTTATCTTTGATTGGCTAATGCGTTTAATTTGTTTTTGGAAACATTTATTTCGTTGGTGGTACTATGTCACACTTCTTTCCACAAGACTTCTTGATCTAAATGATTACATTTCAATAGCCTGGTAATCGACCCTTGAACGATTTCAGACTTTTGGGTTTTGGCCTAAAACATGATTATTACATACTTGGTGGCAAGACTTTGTGCAAGCCCGTCTCGGTAGGTACTATCCACTATTTAGATATTCAACCGCGAAACAGCTCGACTTAGTATTGTTATGTTCCGGTCTGAAGGGCGAGTGAGCCAGTGTAACTACAGTCACAAGGGACATAACATCTTAGTTCACAAGTTTTGTGGCGCATTGGCGATGTAAGGAATGGTTAATATTCCTTACAGTGCCAAAGCTGTCTAAAAAAAGAAATTTTTGTTACTAGAGAATAACGCTTATCTTAGAAATTATTTTTTGAAAATGCTATAAAATTTCGTCCGATAAGAACCAATATTAATAACATTATTTTTAAGTTTTCCTCATGTAACACTCGACGACAAACTAAACTCCGAAGTAGTTGTCGTGTGTCGAGATGAGCAATTACAAGTCGTTTTTCGTTGAGTCGTGTCTGAAGTTCTTATAGTCTGCATGTTCACTGAACAAGGCTTTATCGTGCGATTTCGATGAGAGTTTAAGAATAAAATAACACCATACGTGTCGCCTACAATTCGATTATTTTCTCAAACCCTGCAGATAATATTAATAAATTTTAACCTTATGCTATAAAAATATTATCCTACATTATTCTACTAAATGAGGACTTCGTATAAGTTGATTTACATACAGTAAATATTATTTTGATTGTTTATAGTTGATTGTATAACACTGCCACAAAAAAACTGTTTGAAATTATTTCTCAAATGTGCTTGCAAAGGCCAATTAGATGACATCAAAAACAAGACAGGTGTTTTATATACAAAACTAAAAGGAAAATTAGTGTAAGAGTATAGCCATGAATATAAAAAGAAATGTAGGCTGAAGGCTAATTGTTACAAAAACAAAAGAAAATCACTTTATTTGTGTCGGGACTCCCCGGGCAATTAAAACTTGTCTGCCACAAACTACGAGACGAATGGTTGATAGATATCCTTAGGCTGACTATTCACCGACTACCTTTCACAGTTGTTTTAACGACGTAGCTAAGATTTTTTCTCCTTAAGACAACGACACTATACGAAGTAATTTTGATCGTTTCATCGACAATGCCTAGCGCGTTGTTGATGAAACGGAGTAACTACTGATTATTTTACAAGTAGTAGTACTGCTTTACATTTAATTTATCTTGTAAAATAAGGATTCTAAGTAATAAATATGTAAGAGCGCACTTGAGTGACATATAATTTTATATTCATTTTCTAAATTATATAAGATACTTGAAACTCGCTTGATGGTTTATTTAAAACGATGTTTTTTTTTTATTAACACTAAATTCATAACACATTTCAATCCGAATAATATAGTAACCCCAGACTTGTTTTTAATTTTTGGTAGCGAGTGGTAGCTTTACATAGTAGAATTGGTGGTAGTGGTAGCTTTGATGATAATTATAATTAATCTAAGAATTTTATAACCTTAAAAATGTTTGTTTATTACAACAACAATCTTCACTTAATATAGTTTGTTAAACGACGATTCAAAAGTACTTGTAAAAGCCTACTTGACTAAAGTATATTTTGATTTCATTTGATTTGTGGCCCTGCCATACTAAATTTTTTTTTTTAATATAGTGTTACAGTAACGATAGCACAAGTAATTCGACTAAAATCCTAATCGGTAATTTGATTAATTATTGACTAATAGTAAATCAAGATAGAGCGACGCCTACACGTAGAAGTTTGAACCACATTAGTTAGGAATATAACTTCGGAGTTCACCTTTAGCTAACTTAAGATGAACGTAATTACTTCAAGACATTTCACGGATAAATAGTATCACTGGTAAATGCTTTTACTTTTTGATTGGTAATCAATTGAGTATATAAATATATATGTGAAAAATTATATACGGATGGACAAATAGGTGACATTATGGTAAGTGGTCACCACCGCCCGTAGATATTGGCGCTGTAAGAAATATTAATCGTTCCTTCGTATATCACATCAATGCGACACCAATCTTGGGAGGTAAGACGTAATGTCCCTTGAGCCTGCAGTTACACTGGCTCACTCATCCGTCAAACCAAAACGCAACGATAATAGTATTGCTGTTTGACAGTAGAATATATGATGAGTGGGGGGTACCAATCCAACGAGCTTGCACAAAGCCACCAAGTAAAATGTAAATACTTTTTCGTTTTTTTATTTGAATTTAGAAATATGTAAAACAAAAATGTTTTTTTTAAATACTAAACCTAGCTGGTTGTATGATTTTCTCCTATGTGGTCTCAGTCACAATCCACCATATATATGCTAAATATTGCAATATACATAATAAATGTGAAAACATTGCAGTATTTTTCCACACCCGACCAGGCAGCCAGGTAATATATTTTAAAAATATCATACCTGACCTTTTAAAATTGGATATTTATTTAAGGACTCCAAAATGTTATCATTAATCTTCAAACATTGAAATTGTTTCCAGGTCGACAGCAGTGTTAACATTGTCACTGGCTGCTGATGAATATGAATCATAAAATTTAACAAATTCAATATTAGGTTATTTAAGTTACATAATTAAAGCACGGTGCAAGACCGCTAAGTATTATTATATTAATTTAATATTTATAGTATAAACAAACATCAATAGAATTGAAACTTCAATATAAATAATTAAAATTTAACGTCTAGCAAATTAGTCGACATACTCGTTAATATGGTTCTTACGAAACTACGCTTGTATTCATGACTTACAATGTCTTTTGGCCGATTGAGACCTTTTTTTAAAGGTAATATTATGTTTGGTTGATGTTGATAATACTTGATCAATGTCGTAACAAGTATTTTTCATTTGGTAAGATACGATGGAAAAATAATTTGAAATAAAATACGAAATGTTTTTAATGAAAAGGCATTTAAATAGAAATAGATATTTTGTGTTTTAAATACAAGTATATCTTTGTACAAGCAAACATTTTATAATATCACAGACTGTTTCTTGGTATGTCATTTGTTGGAATTATATGCCTTTTAATATGAATATATTTATTATATTTGATTTCTGACTTCTGATTTTAAATTATCGAGTAGCTATTCGATTTCTTAGAAAAAAAACTTAATTATAGAAGGAACGAAAATTTCATCATCACGTAATAGAAGTTTTAATAAATTCATTAAAAAAGTTATAAACACAATTGTATGTAAATACAGGTACTAATAAATTAATATGTATTGAAATGTATAACTTTCGTTTGATTTATGAAACAGAATTTGTGTATAATATTACGCAAATCGCGGTCGTTGACAAGTTAATAAATCTCATTTAATAATACCCTTGTCACAGTAATATTGGAGACCTTACGAGTCTTTAGACCAATAGCGAATTGGCGACATTTAGAGTAATTTTCCTTTGACTTATATATAACAAAATTGAACGAGTATATAGCCGTTCGTAACGTGAATTTTAATGTGATATTTAACTGTTTCTGAGATTTCGCATTGACGAATACACTATTGAGGCGAGATAGAATACGTTTTAAACTGAATTAATACTATAGCTTTTCAAATGATCATTACGAAATTTTGCAAAGACGTTGTCTGCAAAAAAGGGTACAGGGTACCTAAAAAGGGAACATACTCCGGCGAAACTATGGTCAGAAACTAGTGTTCTAAATAATGACTAAAATATTGTAGGTTGCATGAATCTACATTGGAGCATAGTAGTAAAAAAATATTTTTCTTCTTCTGAAGTGATTTTTTATGGCAGAGGCAGACAATCAAATAGGCTACCAGATTATGGGTGTTCACCACGGCCCATAGACATTGGCGCCGAAATATAAAATAAAATAATTAATCATTATCAGCATCGCCAATGCATCACCAACTTTGGGAACTGGATATTACGTATCTTGTGCCTATGGTTACACTGGCTCACTCTAGAACACAACAATACTTAGCTATTGTTTGGATTACTGTTTGGTAGTAGAATGTATGATGAGCGGAGGGTAGCTACACAGACGGACTTGCACAAAGACCTACAACCAAGTGGAGGCTTTTGCTCAACTGTGTCACATTTTCAGAATGTATATGCAAGTATGTTAGTACTACCCACTCATACGTCTATGTGCTAGCACGACTACGGATGTGACACCAAAAATCAATGAACTCCAAACCCTTTTATTAAGAGAGGTGCCTTTGCCCGAAATTTATAGTTTTTCAAAATTTCACTTCTTTTATTAACATGCATTTGTCGTTAAACTTAAAATCATTTTCCTTGACAGACAAGTAGAATTTCAACAGCAGATTGTATACGAACTGTTCATAATATACTTATATATTTTGTTTGTCTCCTCGTCAATAATTATGTACATAACCATCACCTTTCCACTACTGTTATGAAGAAACACAGTTATGTTACATTGTAATAGTTTAAACACTTACCTTTGCAATCGAGTGATAAGTATTTTAGCAAATAATGACACTAATTTATTTGTTTCTTTATTTATTTCGCAATTGATCACAAACTTTATTAGTAAAATTTTAGATTATTGGTGAAGTCACAAACGAGACTACCAAAGAGATTCTGGACTACAATTATGGCATATGGTATAATCAATATGGCAGACTAGCTCAATACCATCCCGTTCGGCCTTCGCCAATATCCACCGAAGATCACTAATGATCTTAGTCGGATATTGGCGTATAGGGTTATATTATTATTCATGACAGGGTGCTATCATCAGTCCTGAAATTTAGATTTCGATGTAAATAAAAAAAAACAAATCAATCAAAATATCAAAAAAATGCCCCAAAGGCAATACAGAACGTGCAGTTTTTTTCGTATAAAACACAAGACTAGTACTTATTTTTTTAATTTATAATTTAAATTACGAGAAGAACAGCCAGTAAACGCATGTTAGAACAATTTGCGTTCGACCTACATGTGGCGTTAAGCTAGTCGTAATTTCTAGAACACTAAATTATGTATCAGTATAATTGTCGTGTGGGTAGGGCAGTGTATGATGTGGAAAATATCTAACGATCTTGTGTTGTATCTACACTATTGAAAGTGTATGCGGGTATATTAGGAGTCAAGTCTTCCATAACGATTTACAAATTCCAAAAAATACATTCTATGTTAAATATCTATACTGATACTGTAAATGCGAAAGTAACTCTGCTACATCTTCAGGTAAAATTTGATAAGGAGATAGTTTGAGGCCCGGGGAAGGAGAAACTTTTTTTTAATTCACCCCTCGAGGGGCAAAATGTGGGTAATGGTTTGTGTGCTACAGGGAAAGTTTTATAAATTTCGCACGGTTAAGACCGTAGGTTCAAGTAGTTTATAAATAAATTAATCTTTTGTTTTTAGATCAGCGATATCAAAATTATTATTGCATATGCGAATTTCAATATTAAAATCGACATTGCTTAAATATTGTTGCTTAATTATTATTATTTATATGATAGGAGTTTAGGCCGCGCCTGAAGCCGCTAGTACTACGCAAGCACAAAAAATATTTATCAACCTTCCATTTACTAATTACCTAAAAAGTCAAAATATATAATTAAATTTATTAAATCAAAAGGTCCGCATCGTTTTGATGACAAATTTAATTCTATATTTTCATTCTATATCTCGGACTCCAGCGATGAAACCTCCGGTCGGGCTAATAAACATTATTGAATTTTTCTGCCTAGAAATTCTCAGCACTAGACCGAAGTTTTGGAAGTTTACAATATTAATAAATATAGGGCTATATAGCTAGGGCTATTCGGTAACAAGAAACTCGAATCTCACCGAAGCGTGAGATGTCAGAATTTTATAATAATTACAAAATATATTGGATACACGTATCAAAATCGCTTATCACTGTAAGTCGATTGTCATAATTTCACGAGTGAGATATGAAGTGAATTATTACAGAATCGCACTGCTGTGCCTCGAAAAGTATTTAGGCTGCTGGTTCTGCGATCTCTCTAGTCGTGCCGGGTAGCTGATCTAGGAGGCTATGAGGATTACAAAATAGAGAATGACACACACACACTGTGACTTTTATATTGTCTGCGTAGCCGCTCATTGATATGAAGAATGATGAGTGTATGAGTTATCGGCTTTAAGAAAAGAGAATCAAATTTAACCTAATATGTTATGTTCCTTATGTCTTGACTTGTAACGGCTCACTCGAAATTCAAATAGGAACTAAGAAATACCAAGTATAGCAATCTGACGGTTGAATAAATGCTGAGTATCTGGATGGTAACGACCCAGACGGACCTGCACATTGCACTGATACCATCCAGTTGTTGATCGTATGGTCACAAATGTAGTTTATTTTCAATAACTTATACGTGGTTTTATTTGTACGTACGTGAAAAGATATACCGTAAATCCAGCGAAATCAAGACGAAGCGAGCGACGTCGATAAATTATGAAATGAAATTAACGCCGTCCTCGACTCGATACAAACGTCACTTTCGTAACAGTGAATGTGGGAAGACAATCACTCGATATTGTGCAAACTTAGTTTACTATTTACGCTCATTTAACTCTAAAGATGAAGGTTGCAGGAAATGATTCATAGACGAAAGAGTTTTTATTTGATTACGATAAAGTATTTACTCTCTACGTGAAATGTCCTGCAACAGCCTAAGTTTTTCTATATTTTTTTTTTCAAGATTGCCGCACTTAGTTAAAGTGCATCGTGTGCCGGAATAAGCTTTGAAATCTTTTACTCTTATATAAAGGGGCATTCGAAGATTGTTCGTAAAATTTTCGAAACGTAATTCAGATTTATTGTTCGTAAATTGTTTTTGCAAATAGTTAAACTTTTTGTTTAGTTTATTAATAACGTTTGTTCGTATGTATCCGCGTGCACATTTAGTTTTACATGTATGTATTTCGTATGTGTGTGTTTTAAAATAATTATTTTCGACGCATTTGGCATTCCATAGTATTCATATTAAAAAACTCATAAAATTAAAAGATAACTCAAGTCAAGTTCTTATCATCCGAGTAAACATGTATTTGGGGGCAAGATAAATTTTATGATCCCGAAGTAATAATTAGTTCGTTGACGTGTAACTTAAGTAGAATCTAGGTTTCCTTTAACAATTTTCTTTTTACAACCAACGACTATTTACCATCTATTTAAAAATATGTATAAATAAAATTTAAAAAAAGTTTCGTACGTCATTTTAATTACATGGCTGATAAATATGTAGTAATTTTATAATAAGAATTATTATTTAAACTATATTAGAGTATATAAATACTTTTTTGTATTGATTATTTAAAAACACTAATAAACCAAAAGACACGAAACTTATACCAGAAGTTGCAGCGTTTCTGAGAAGGTTTTAGTGTAGACTCCATCTACCGATTTTGCTCGTAGGGAATAAATTATCAAATACCAGGTTAACAGCGTTAACCAAAGACTGATAGTATTTTAATGGATGGAAACATATTATGTACATATATTAATAATTGAATATATAGTTAAATTCAATAAACGATGTGATTGATTTTAAAATATTGAGAATCATTCGCTTAAAGTCAACACGTGTGTGGTTTCCGTTTATCCAAGATATTGTAAAAATATATTATTTCGACGCGCACCTCAGGGATATGTGGGACTCGAATGTTCTGTTATAGTTTATTAAAGGAAAATTACATTTCGTATGAGACTTGAAATCAAATTACATATATTTTAAATTACTTTGACCATGTATTTATTTAATTTATTTAAAAATGATGGAACAAATTAATGGGATAATAATCTACCATCTGTGTCTTACACCAAGCTTGGTAGAAGTTTATTTTCTCTTTAAAAGACCGGAGATTAATACACCAGAAGAGTAATGCTTATAATATAATTAACTTATTTAAGTAAATAAACGTACAGGAGGATCACCTGATGGAAAGTGACTAACAACACCCATGCACATCTGCAATACCGGGGACTTGGAGATGCGTTATCGGTCTCTAAGGAATAATATTAATAATAATTAGTAGGATTATTTTAAATTCAGCAAGATTAATTAAATATTTATGTACAGTTTTAAAAATGCATATTGTTAACATTAATTTTACGGCTGTATTTTGACAGGGTTTTATCAAATGTCATAAGCTTGACTTATCCAAGAAATAGTGAGTGCTAAACATAAATAAATTTGGTATGAAATTTTCAGGCAAAACATACTCACTATCTATGATAAGTATGTATGATAAGCCTTTTTCCTCGTAATTTATTTTCTTTTTAACACTCGTTCTTGACTTAAATTTCGTATTTCCGATACACATTAATTCTTTTAAACGCCTTCGATGTAGTATTTAAAGGCGATTGACGTTTTTTACGACGTAGGTAGCTCAGTCAAGTTGTATACCTAATATATATACTATATATGATAAGAA
Organism: Vanessa tameamea; assembly: GCF_037043105.1. Taxonomy (NCBI): domain Eukaryota; kingdom Metazoa; phylum Arthropoda; class Insecta; order Lepidoptera; family Nymphalidae; genus Vanessa; species Vanessa tameamea. Next base: position 2,420,853 of record NC_087315.1, on the reverse strand, counting down.
CTGACGTCTGAATAATATTATACGGAAAACTACACAAATCTCGGATTTATATCGGAGTATTAGTTTTAGAAGAGTTCTTTTTTTTCGAAAGTTTATTCTATAATTAAATAGGGTGAATATGTAATTTACTTGTTCTGAAAGTTGTTCAACAAATTATAGGTTTTTGGTAATTTCTTGAATTCGTATTTGAGTACAAAAAATTACAAATGTACACTTTTATCTATCTATATTTATACAATTGCATATAAATTATCTGTATCACAATAAAATAAGATTTTCATTTAGAATTTTATTAAAATGTTACGGTCTGTAACCAAATCAATTTGCATGCATAAAATCTATATTTATTAACAAGAAGAGATGTTTTTGTACTGCCCGACTAAAAAAAAATATTGAAATAATATAAGCACATAAAACTTTAGCAGAATAAAGGGTCTTTCAAAGAAGGTTTTTATATATAGAAAATGGTAGACGTCTGCTTACAGATTCGCATGTCGTTTATAAAAAAAAAAAAACTAATTTTGTTTACCTAACTCTCGTCAACAATAATACCCATACATTTCATTGTTTTTTTAATAAAATAATGGATAGTATACATGTAATTTATAGAATACATATATTAAATAAAATTGTTGGATGGCCAAGAATGCTTAATAATTTGAAGTCCGCCCTTTATATCAGACAGTTGATCGTGGTCAATCTTATAAACTGACCTTAAAGGTCACGTAAGAATTTGGCAATTTAAACTGCACGATATTATGTGATCTTTCATACAAGAATAATACTCGTGACAGGAAATTGCTCAAATAATATTTGGTAAGGATTAGGAACAAGGATACGAGGTCCATTACTGATGCTCACAAGAAGACCGTTGGATGTTGACACATGGAAATTCGATATTCTGTCGTACGATATGTATTCTGAGGATAAGGCACGCATTTTGTGTAACGTTATCTAAAACTAATTACGCTAGAAAATACTTGGTTATTAAAGTTAGTGATCCATATTTTTACAACGTGTTCCGACTACGTTATGAGTAATCGTAACAGTTTTACTTGTTTGTGGATTATAGACAAACAAGAAATTCTCCAGGCTTTCTCTTTAGAATTAGGTTTTTGTGGTTTAATACAAAGTTCTAAGCGTCAATAGCAGTAGATACTATCATTTCAGAATGCGCAAATATTTCACCAGATCCATTTACTCTAGGTAGATGATGAAACGGCAGTTCATAGAATCCGATATGACTTGAGATCGTTTAGGCGTAGGACTATACTTAATTATAGAATTTCATGATTTGGAAATGAAAACACTGTCCACTTTCAAAGTCTTGAGATAAAAACTCAATATTTTCATATTGTTCCAACATTGGATTCGAACTCATGACCTGCAGCCTCATGACGATTCAGTAAGGAAGAAAAGAGTCTAGCGATTCCTTAAAATCCAGCAACGCACCTGTAAAACCCCCTCGTGTTGCAGATGTCTATGGGTAGCAGTCACTTTCCATCAGGTGAGCCATCGGTCACCTATTCCATAAAAAATAGAAAATAGATAAACATATCATGACAACATAAGATTGAAATAACCTCGATATAATAAACAGTTAATTAAATTTTACTTCAATCGAATTTCTGCAATCCATTGGATGAAACTATTAATATAATTATTTTTAATTGGTCTAATATTGATATAGAACTAAAAGTTTAGCAAAAAACGGCCTACCTAATCGTCCTATAGTATTTTAATTGCGTGTCTAAAATGTATATCGTAAAATCAGTTCTCTTTTTACATTTAAAATTCGAAGCAATATACCGTGTATAATTATATATTTTCGCAAGAAATTTTGTACCGTCAATTTGCAGTTGAAATATACCTTGTATTTCATTATCTTCGTGAATTATTTGTTTTGTAAGGGTTTCGTAATGATAAGAAAGATACAGCCTTACTTCTAACAATCAGAAAAAGGCATTTGTATGCTTAACAAAATGATAAATCAAAGTTTTCTATAAATATATATTTTGTATTATGTCAAAGGAGTTCACCTAACGACCATGGATCTCTTTTGTTTTTCCTACTCTTACAGTTGCCACGGTTGCTATGGTAGTTGTTATCTGTCTGTATAAATGATTGTTATTATTAATTTTATTATAATTAGCTAACTTGAATGGTTCCTTTCATGGGTTGATAAAATGTCGTTAAATTCGTAATATTGTGTTTAAGTATTATTCTTAATCGATATTATAATAAGATAAATGTTAATCCTTTGGAAATTGTCATGTCTCATTATTATTTAGTTTATCACACACACAAACTTACATACGCACACGAAATACACACGCATACACACTTCGAGATATTTAGAGTTCGGTGTCGATGGTCACTAGATATTGTCTCTGATTCGAATTATTTATACGCTTACGTTACTTTCGATATTTCTTTCATGAATAGAAATATTTAAGCAATTCGTTTGTTATCACAAATGTTATAAAATAAAACTAGCAAATTCTGTACGCTTCGATCTTTTAAACTACATACATACATTTTAGTTACATTAGAGAAAACCCAAGTATTCCAATTTTCCGGGAAAGCCTAAAACTCAACTGCTTAATAATTTTCAATCGAAACCTTATTTATACACACTCGACTTATCCTGCAAAATAGTTTTAATATAACGGTACTTTATCTTAAATAAGAATTTGTTCGAATTTTAAAATAAACAGCATTCATTGGTTGCTTACTCGTATAATATATAGCGGCTATTTCAGCGAAACTGCCTTACTTAGCTGTACGTTAACGTTTTCCTTAACGCCGTCATCGGTTCATCGCGTCGCAATTATTTAGCGACCCACTGGGATGTTTTTCAATCAATTGCAATTTAGTGTTTCTCGTATATCGATATCGATATTTATAGATGAATATAAATATTAATATGGAATGCTTATAATTAAACGTATATAGTATATATTCAAATTTGTATTGCAATATGTAATTTAATTGAAGTGAACTGTTGCGGTATTGGATAATTTATGTTTAATTAGCATGCGGTTTAAATAACAAAAAAAAAAATGTTGTGGAAAATAATGGAAATATTATAGTTGTCATCTTTTAAAATTTTACCCCCCGTAATTAGTGTCGTTAGATATCGATAGTCGACACTATATCGTTACACGCACATCTCTAGTTGGCGCTATAACCCTGTGACGCTAAATTAACGCCCGCATATCTGGTCAACGAACCCGCCCACGCAAGGCATATAACTACAGAATATATATATGAGCCATATTAATTAGACATGTAATGAAAATGCATTTTTTTTTTGCTAAAATTTATATGTCAAAGTCGTAATTCAAACTGTTTTCTTCTATATAGCAGCCAGTACGTCCAACTGAAAATCAGACCATCAAAGCGGACTTATTACTGAGCATTCAAGCATACTATAAAGTCTGCCCCAAAATTTTTATATTCGTCATACTGTGATTATACAATTTAAAAAAAAATATGGTAATAGATTTATAGATAAAACGATACAGACATCAAATGTAACATATCGATTTAAATTAGCATATTATTAATTTGTGGATAAATTGTGCAACTTTTATTAAACAATAAAATTTTAAAAATATATGTTCTATAACTTTGATGTGTCAATTACGTCATTATACTGATAAATCGTTACCTTAGAAACTTGAGGATGCATTCTAATAAAAAAATAAATTCGCGTCCGTATTGTTTGTACCCCTATGTTATTTTATTGCAATCCGGGCGTACGTGCACCGAATGCTGAATCTATTTTAGTAACAGATAAAATCTTTGTTTGATTAAAATATGTCTTATCTAATCGAATGTGGGATATATATATCTATAAATATAATTTCATTTAAATTAAATTCGAGAACCGGTATCGACAAAAAAAAATCTCGTGATTGCAATTTTCCTACGATTCGTAAAGGAGACCAGAGCTGTTTATTCTAGTCCACGATACAGGAATATCAACTAATGGATAAATAAAAATAAATATTGAAGATGTTCTTTGTTAAATAAACATTTTTATTTTATTATTTCATAAAGAGACGAACAAAAAAAACATTAAAATATTCTATACTCAAGTATCTACGACGTTAAAAGTACTTTTAAATTTAACATCACATTGAAAACAACCTGTTGTCAAATGCAGCTGATTGGAGTTTCCAATTACCTTGATCTACCATTGCGCATATTTTTTATGCTAGTGCTATAAGCATGCTATTTAAAACTATAAAAAAATCAAAACATTATTTTTTCAAATAGGCTCTTGTACTCCTGAGTTATATTACGGCATTAAATTGGATGTACCAACATTCAACAAAGAAACTTGGTAGATCCTTTTTTAAAAATTGTTAAATTAAATACCTGGTCAACGATCACCTACTCATAATTTTAAATCGAATTATTCGAATCATTTTTTCTGAGCGTATAATTTGAACTTAAAGTATAATTTATTTTATAATATTTTCAATAATTTTACAAACCAATGATTTAATTTACAACTACGGACGTGATAGCCTGTCCACAGATAGGATCTGGTTAATCCTTATTGACAGACGGCAACAGATGTAAATGACATCACAAATTAATTATTTATTTTGATTTTTTTTTTCCTTTTAGTTCCACACGCAGAAATTTCATGTGCCTAATTTGTGTTTATAATTCGACTCTTTCTCGGCGGTATAAAAAAAGTGTGATGGACAACACAATTCTGCCACATTATTCATTCCTGCCACAAAATTCTGCCACACGAACGTCCCGTATTGGTATGAAGTAGTGGAAAATTTAAAATGTCAGTGCACCTTCTATTTATTTAGGTTTTTTTCAAATATAATATTAGTGACTCAACCCCGCTTCGACGGATGCAATTTATTAAATTAAATGATATAATATTAAAATATTTTTAACACCATAGTACTTAAGAAAAATGAAGTTTTCTAGCAGTGAAAAAAATTGAATTTATGGAGATTATTTACACACAAACATAAAAACATAACTCTTTATAATATTAATTAATAAACAATACGTTGACAGGCAAATGGGACTCCTGGTTGTAAGTGGTCACCACCGCTCACATGCCTGCCTCACTCAAACTGCAAAACAACATTGCTAGTATTGCTGTTTTGCGGTATATGTTGAGACTATCTGTTGTACCCAGAATGGATTGCAAAAAGTCCTACTTCCAAGTATAAATATTATGTGTGACGTCACGGCAGTTGCATGTCATGTTTTTAGGTAATTATTTACTTACCTATAAGTTTGTATGAGACAAACACGTAAACGCATTATTATATTATTTTATCTTCGTGAAGCTGCATCTGGAACACTAGTTATATTAATAAATCATACTCATTTTTTTTAAATTTTTGTTACAGGTAAGTGTCAGTCTTCATTGATACTAATTACCATCGATTCTAACGTAAGTATAAAAAATACAATGTAATAACAACTCTACATTAATAGTTACGTAAGATCGAAAATTGCATAGCGCATATTGTGTTTTATTCTCTATTATATTTCAAATGATAATACATGGATGATGAATTGTTATTAAGTATTACATGTAGGTACACGAAATAAAATTTCTCAATTTGATTTAAGAGTTTTAAGATTGCAAATGATAATAACAATCTCACGGCTGGCAATTAATAAGTGTTGCCAGCCGTTTAATTTATCGTAGTATTAATCCAAATTAAACACTACACATTATTTATCCGAGATCGACCAGTGGACAGAACACGCGAAATTAATAGATGATTAAGAGATTAAATCTCATTTTCATTTTTTCATTGGTAACACTGTATTCATCCATAAACAAAAAACAAGAAAATCATTTGTCAGAGGAGAAAAAATACCGAACTGTTGTGTATTTGTTTATTTATAAAGGGAGAATATGTGTTTTTTGTGGTATTACTAATAGCTTTTTAATTGTCTGTCTGTAACTTGTCTTTTTTCTATTATATATTATAATTATTTAGTCAAATATAAAAAAATCTAACACTTTTTGTATATAAAATTTTTAATGTTTATAATATTTTGGAACTGCTTTCATTTTCACAAATTTAGAATTATTATTGTTCTTAAAAATCATGTTATATAAGACATATTTAAGTAATATCATCCATTACATTTGAGTAGCCAGGGGAAATCACAGATTCACGTGTTACATCGCGTCGGGATTTGACCTGATTTCAGATTTGATATGACATTATATGATAAGGGGTGTCATGTTTAATTCTTTAGTATGAAATAAAGTCATATTTGTTAATGTATTATATGTTTAATGTATACGTGTAATGGAAAACTAGAGGATTCAATAGTTATTTACTTTTACATTACATTACCAGCGTTTAAATTTTCCACTGCTGGGCGAAGGCCTCCTCTCCTTTTGAGGAGAAGGTTTGGAGCATATTCCACCACGCTGCTCCAATGCGGGTTGGTGGAATACACATATGGCAGAATTTCGTTGAAATTAGACACATGCAGGTTTCCTCACTATGTTTTCCTTCACCGCCGATCACGAGATGAATTATAAACACCAATTAAGCACATGAAATTCAGTGGTGCTAGCCTGGGTTTGAACTCATCGTTTAAGATGCACGCGTTCTAACCACTGGGCCATCTCGGCGTTATTTACTTGTGATATTGTAATTTGTCATTTAACTGAAATTGTATATGAACTTAATAACAATGGGAATCAATAATTTAAAAATAAAAACTTTAAAGAAATGACCTTCAAGTAAACATAAAATATATATTCACTACAAGTGCCTTTTGCTTATCTATTAAAAGTACTTGTTAGTACATACGATTCAACGAAAGATATATTTACAAACGGATTATGTTAATCATTTATTAATTTAGATAAAATATATGAAAGTAAAATTATCATCTATATATATTTATATCAATAAACATATTGGAAACCATACGTACATACAAATACCGACGCATACGAATAAGTAGTGAGTATGTCCATCGTTAGGTATTTAAATGTTTTTCCAGTAGCATTCCATACTGTCTGGGTGTCTACCATACCGTCTACGCTAATGGAAGGCTTTAATTAATAAGGAAATGTACACTACGGGTTCCGATAAATACATTTTATACTATTTAAGATCTTCTTTGCATATTATTTTGTCGTTACAATGTTATGTTTAAGGTTAATTGGACGAAATTACAGTTATATTCAAATATACTAGGAAATCTTTGGATATAATAAGTTTAGTCGTTTTTGGAATTCGAATGGAACGCATTTACGATAAAAATGTTATATACACAGAAAGTTTGCATGTTAATGTCCTGCTACCGAAGATTTTTTTTAGTGCCAGATCTAGTTCTTGTCACAACAGATTATGAGACAAAAGCATTGAACAAAATAAATTACTATGACATTAAATAACATGTGTTTACGGACCGCTTGTGGGATTTAAATGAAGAAAATCGATTTAGATCGAAGCATTCTAACCACTGGAACACATTAAAATTGATAAAAAAAATGTAATACTTTTTAATAACATAATTTATTCTATCGAGTCGAGCAGTTGACGTCTAGTAAAATATATAAGGTAAAGTTAAAATATTTTTGACATCTTTTCGTTACATATTTTAATTTTAATCAACAGCGTTAAACAAAATAATTGTACAGTATTTACTTGATTGACGCAAGTTTACGATTTAATTATGATGTAGATAATAAAAGTTGAAACTTTACACACATATTTTATTTAATATTTTGGATGTGTGAGTATCTTTGTTTACGTGTATGTGTGTGTTCTAGTGTAATGTTCGATTGTATGCGATGCGAGTCCTATATTTTTATGTATAATCCTAAATGACGAACAACCGAATTATGAGGCATATTACAAAATATAACCTAGGAACGCAGATCTAAAAAGTCCTATCTTGAGAGAACAAGTTGATGTCTCAGTATAACAAGCATATCACATATGACCATTTAAGTCCCACAACTCGTAACACAAAGCATGTGGGCGTCTGTTAGTCGTTAGCTATTTTATTGATTCATATCGAACAATAAGTAATTTATTTGAAATGGGTCGAGATATCGTATTAGAAAAATATCGCAAGGCCGTTTATAAATACCTCGGCGTCGGAACGGCCTTAAGATGTTGCAATAAGTCATCGCTTTTCTTTGATTTAATGTATTTATCACACTTAAAGCGAAGCGAACGCTTTGCATTTGTCGACTACATGAATATAGTATGATTATAAAACAGTCCCATCCGCCGTTTCTGTCTGTCTGAACAGGATAACCTAAAATACGAACGGGTTTCTATACGGTTTTCTCTAATGGAATTATCGTGAAGGTTTAGGTGTATAATTAATTAACTATTTGTGTAAATTGTTTGAGATATCACGATGATTGTTGAAGATGTCGGAGAGAATTATACCGACTGGCGCTGGTCACCTAAACCAATAATATATATAGAGTATGTATTACGCTATGAATGTTTTATCTAGACTTATTCTAACCATCCGAAGTCGGGACAAAGATAACTCTATACTATATGGTTGAAGATATATCTATACTCGTTTAGTTTTTACTATATTTATATTGTGATACTCATAATTTTAGAACTAAAATATTGTTGTGTATTATCAAATGTAGTCTATAGCTATTCCAGTAGTACAAGTTGAGGTAAATAAAACAACTTAGACATTGAATTGACAGGACTTCATTCGCCGAAAAGAGTTTTGAATGTCGGTGAAGTTGCCGTCGGAACTTGGAAAAAATTCAAAAAATATCTATACTAATATTGTACATGTGAAAGTAACTCTGTCTGTCTGTTGCTCTTTTATGGCGAAAGCACTGAACTGTGTACTGAATTTGGTATGAAGTAAGCTCGAATCTCGAGGATATACATATACATTTTTGTACCTAACATCTGACGACCAACCCCCAAAAACGGGAGCGAAGCCGCGGGCGACAACTAGTAAGTAATAAATTATAAAAATGTTTTTAGTGTCGCATGTCGCAATTGCATGGAATTTCTAAATCAAAGGTTTGTTTAGCTTTAGTTTTTTGCCTTTGTAATATGGTATAAATATGTAATGCCATAATACATTTTTTATAGCTCGCTATAGCTCATCGTTTCGCTTTAATTGGACGTTTGACTTTAATAACACAGGGTGTAACTGTGCTATAAATGTAGTCGTTACCAAAACTAACGATTCGACATAGACTTTACCGTGACGACTACAATGGGTTGCTGAAACTCATTTCGATTCTCGTCTATACATTCCTGTCTTTGTCTGGTATTTCTCAATTAGAAAATGTTAACATTTTGGTTCCCTGACCTTGGTTTTAAATTAAACTATATTTTTATATAACGCTGAGACGTTGTTTTGATTTATTTGATTTAGTGTTATTGCAATGAATGGAAAGCGAAAGTATTGTGTTTTATTTTCATAAGATTGGGTCAAAATTGGGCCAAAACGTAATTGGTGTTTGGATGTTGGTGTTGAGCTTATATTGGTGTTTGGATGTTGGCTGAGTTTATAGTCCAGTGCCTCTAAAGTTATGAAAAGCCTTGGTTCTGTACCTGGACACACCGATCGTGTTGCATCATCGATCGTCGACAATACTGTTTATAAAAGAGAAAAAAAGTGCAGCTGGCTAGAAGCTGGCTAGCTAGGAGACAACACTGTCATATAAAATATATAATAATATGGCTACTTATGAAAAATCACTTAAATAGTACTTACAGATTTAAAGATACTAGTGGAATTCTTTCAATAGGTAGAATACGGTGGTCTTAATCAACTTTAAACACATCGTGGGTTAAATTTACGGCCTGTATCTTGACCGAAAGATTGAACAAGAATATCATCAGAAATTATGTAATTTCATATAATAGAGTATATGATTCTCATCTCAGCTCAAAATCGTTTCTTTAAGAGGAGGGCTTTGCCTAGCTTAGTGGAACATTAATGGGGTGTTACTGCACTGTATTGTAAATATACAACGTGGTTATGACACACGTTTCCGATGTTTATCACAATAATACATTCTTGAGCCTTATTAAGAAATATAGAGTACGAACATATCCAGAAACGGTATACTTGTAACATTATAAGATACTTTCAAACCGTGCCCGCTGTTTCAAGGCTCGTCACTTGCGCAAGCGCATGGTATGCGCACGATGCCGCTGATTTATCTCCTCACTTGCAATTACTGGCACGATTTGGATGCAACTCTCAGTCTAACTGACGTCTCCAGTGCAATTATTTGGTTGGTTGTTCGGATTGGTATGTAAAAGTTATAGACGCTCTAAATTAGTTGGGTAGAATAAAATAAGTTTTGAAATTATATTAATAAAGTTATTTTTGAATATCTTATTCCATGACCTCATTTGCTTTCCGGAGTCTATATTTTTCCATATAGCATATATGGAACTAACCATGATGCTAAGCATTTACCAATGCCCATAGACATTAGCGGCTTATGAAATTTTATAACCTATGCGCCACCAATCTCGGAAACTGAGACGTTATATCATTCGTGACTTCAAACCGGAACACAACAAATATAAGTCAATAATAAATACATATATAGGTATGTATAATAAGCATTGACTTACCATAAGTATCGTCATGGATGGATCGAAGAATTGTACCACGGAGATGATGAATGAGCCGAGATGGCCCAGTGGTTAGAACGCGTGCATCTTAACCGATGATTTCGGGTCCAAACCCAGGCAGGCACCACTGAATTTACATGTGCTTAATTTGTTTATAATTCATCTCGTGCTCGGCGGTGAAGGAAAACATCGTGAGGAAACCTGCATGTGTCTAATTTCAACGAAATTCTGCCACATGTGTATTCCACCAACCCGCATTGGAGCAGCGTGGTGGAATATGCTCCCTACCTTCTCCTCAACGGGAGAGGAGGCCTTAGCCCAGCAGTGGGAAATTTACAGGCTGATTATGTTATTATGTTTGTGATTATGATGATGAATTAAAGAAAGGAAGGAAAGAAAAATGATTATATAAGAGAAGCGATGGGAAAGCTAAAAGGATTATTGCTATCGCGAAAGGATGAACTTCATGTTAGAAGAAGACGGATAGGTATGAATGTTGGAGTAATTGAGATTATGATAAAAAGTTATATCAAAGGAAGGTAACACTAAACTGACCACAATTAAACGGGACGTGAACAAAGGAATATATATTATGAAAAATAATGAGCATTTTAGTTTCTGTAGGAAATTTCGATCTCTTGAGAGAAATTATATAGAAGAGCATTTTACGTAAGCAATTGAACTATACGAATGCAGATTTTTATTAATTAGTTTTACCTATAGGCAGCTGGATTCTTTGAACCGTAACTGGTCACCTCCATTGACAGGATGGGAAGTGAAAATTATTCCTTACATCGCAAATGCGTTAAACATAAGGCTTATGTTCTTTGTGACTGTATCTTACCCTGCAAATCGTATGACAGGATTTTTAACACGCTTTTCATATAATATATTTTATTTTATAGATAAATATTAAATCAATGTAAAGTAACAGCCTATATATATATCTCACTGCGACAAGGCCTTCTGAGGAGAATTTTTTGGAGATTATTCCTCCACACTACTCCAATACGAGTTAGTGGAATACACATGTGGCAGATTTGCATTCGACTCATGATTAAAAACACAAATTATGCACATGAAACAACTGGGCCATCTCTGCTCTTTATTGTTAAAGTTATTTATTTTAATAGGTTTCCGTATTAAATCGCGTTTATATATTGGTATACATAAGTCATATTTGCAATCGATTCCATATACGCCATCGCCCTTTCTCTTGTGAGGTGTTGACTAGGTAATTTGATTTCAGTTGGATAAAATACGCAATGTAGTAAAGTTATGCAAATTATTTGAAGGCGGTGTCGATATTCAAATTTATACAAATTTAAACATAATGTAATTCCTCGTGAATTTTTGTTTGTTCATGGTGTCGCGTTGTTTGCTGTGCGCGATTTCTTTTTAATATTAGAGTATTTTATATAGATTATAAATTTAATTATTTTGAGACGGAAGTTTAAAATAAATATAATGGATCAGTAGTGACTAACTGACCGATAAACTTATAACGAGAATAGTTAATTACGAAACATATAGTGTGCATACATATGTACGCAATGACAAATGTACAATTCATTCCCTTTTATACTTCACGCACAGTCTGCACAGAGTGTAAAAATGTTAACTACCAAATCCGGACTGCTGGTAAGACGGATTATATATTAAATATCATATAATGCAATCTGCCGGCCATCTCGATTTTGTACTAATAAAATAAGAAATCCGATCACAGAACCAACTTCATTGTTCAATCTAAATTATCAAGGGACTAACTCAAAGACACGTGAAAAATTATTAATTGTTCATATCACAAACGCGTCACCAATCTTTGCCACTCATCATCAGGTGGCCCAGTTGCCAGTCTGCCTAGCTACATGACAAAAAAACGTGGTAGTGTTTTGAAGTAAAAAATTATTTACCACATCGACGAAGTCAGCGTTTTATTAACGTATTGAATAATTATACGTTTGGATTTAGTCGCGACGTGCGACTCCATTTCCCAACAGCTTGGCTAATAAATAGCAGCTAGAAAATTATTCCTCTGTTTAGTAATTTCTTGAAATCGAAATCTTGAATATACTTTGATAAACATAGCTAGCTAGCATAGCTATAAAATGTTCTTTATATTAATGAATTTAGTGAGATCAAACGCAGCGACATAACAATATTTAGATCAACTCAGTATGTACGAGCAGGTGCCTTAATTTTTAATATTATCTCTGCATAGTATAAATTTATGTCGCTTCCCGCCGTCTGTATGAAAAATCTTTTAAACTACGCAACGGATTTTAATGTTGTTTTCATCCATAAACGAGTGATACAATAGGAAGATTTATATATATAATAAATCATACTATAGTAGAAGAACCGAAATGGCCCAGTAGTTAGAACGGTTGCATTTTAACCGATGATTGCAAATTCAAACCCAGGCAAGCACCACTGAATTTTCATGTGCTTAGTTTGTGTTTATAATTCATATCGTACTCGGCGGTAAAAGAAAACATCGTGAGGAAACCTGCATGTATCTAATGTCAAGGAAATTCTACCACATGTGTATCCACCATACCGCATTGGAGCAGCGTGGTGGAATATGCTCCAAAACCTTCTCCTCAAAGGGAGAGGAGACTTTAGCCCACCAGTGGGAAATTAACAGGCTGTCATTGTATACTATAGTAGAGAAAAGCCAAGAATTTAAAATTGTCTAGCCGGAAAAAACAAGGATTTTACTTTTGATGTTTGTTCTTCAATATAAGACTTGTAATAAACAAGTACATTCAATATTTGTCTTGATTCATAATGTTTACATTATACAAATCAACTAGATTACTTCCCTTATGTGCCTTCTGTTCCTTTTTGTGAATCCACTCTATATTCCACTGAATCTTCACGAGCTTATTTTGTGTTCATAATGCATCTCGTGCTCGGCAAAGTATAACGAAGTAACTCTCATGTGTGGAGTGAATTTTTGAAACTTATCTAAGCAATGTATGTTATAGTGGAACAGGACGATGCAATAAACACTGGTACGTTAACAGGATGTTACTTCTTTTACAGTCTTAAATGTTCTAGAACAGTCGTTTTGGAATATTTAATAATAATATATCAAATCTACACTACACTGGCTCACTCACCCTTCAAACCAGAAAACAACAGTACCAAGTAGAATAAATAACAAGTGGGTGGTACTTAACCAGAAGCACTCTGTTCTAAAATATTTATACCGTCGGTTGGATCTAAACATTTGTTGACGTATGCGAGTTGGTTCCAATGTTTGTCAATGAGTTATGTAAGAAACACGAGGGTAACATGCTTTGCAACCTAATCGAGTTAGTGAGTAGGCTTCAAGCTGATTACAGTGAACCATGCAACTGTACATATGCGTGGCAACAATATTAGTAAAAGGATTTAATATATCGTGTGTCGTAAAGGATTAAATATGTGTTTTGTTTTATATTTATATTATTTAAAGTCAAAATCGTCAAACATTTAAGATCGCCAAAGTTCCGACTAAATACCATATTAGATTATCCCTCGACTTTATTATTGAAGACAAATGATTTGGATTTCATGAGAAAAATATATCAATATTTGCTGATTTTCACACAAAATAAATAACGTTTCTTTAAGAATCGAGATGGCCTAGTGACTGGACACATGATTTTAACCAAAGATTACGGGTTAAAATGCGGAGAAGTACCATGAATATTGTAGTTAACTTGTATGTCGAGAGGTAGCCTGCTTATAGCTGACGAAAATATGTCGTTAACGTGCTGAAATAAACCAAACGTTCTTCTTTAAATTAGATAAAGCTCAGATTCAGTAGGATATCTACAATATCTTAAATATAAAAGTAAATGTGTATGTAACTGTGCACCTCCTATTCCGTTGGATTGAATTCGATGGTGTTTTTGGTTGTATTTTAGTGGGTCCCTGAATGATTTAGATTGGATTGGATAGATGGATTGGGAAGTAAATAAAATTCTTATTACACTCGGACAAAGTCGAGATGGGCCGTTCTTATTATATAATTATATACCTTGTACTGCACATAAGAAAACAAAAAATAATAATAATCTGTCAAGCTCCACTGAGATTTATAAGCTTAATTTCTATCAACAATTCGACATGTGATCGATGCCAGACATCTGCAAGCATTGGTTAAAATTTTACCTTTTAGACTTTTCCTACTCGTACCGAAACTTAATAAAGTAACGCAATGGTAACGTAACGAAATAAAGTAACGTAATGAAAGCTCAAATCTCCTTCGTAACGTTTATTCAGGGGGACGTTTACAGTCACAGGGAATTGGTAAAAGAAAATAAGTTCCTTGTCGTTTCTATTCCGATCCGATCATAGTTTTACTTTTAACATTAAAAGATCATTATAAGTCTGTTGCTCTAACTGTTTGAGAAAAAAATTAGAATTAAGATAATAATATTAATTAAAGTTACACATAATTTTAATGTACATTATCGGAAAATGTTTAACAAATTCAATAAACAATAGTATATTATTACTGCGCGTTATATTTTATTTTTCTTTAAATCACACATATAATCACGACTAATTTCAAATGCCAAACATTTGAATTTAGGTCGTTCAATTAATTGTAATTCATAATACATCGAGGCTCGTCTTGTATTTTGATATTTAATTTCTAATAAGAGCCAACATCAGCCGTGAAAGACGTAATGAGATCAACGTCTGTTTATTGCTTCGGAGACGTGATCTGCATACTTTGAGCCTTCCAGCGCTAATGGTTCTAAGGATTTGGATATGCGTGTTCGGAATAGTTTAAAGCCATATAAGTTAACTATGCGTGTGCATAAAATTCATTCGGCTTTAGTGACAATGATAAATTCTTCAAAAACTTATGTAAATCACATCACATTGTTTGGAAATATATAAAATAATAATTTAAAAGTACTACAATTTTACCGGGGTTTTCTCTGAATTGGTTTAATATGACGTAGTACGCATACGTATTCATTCTAAAATGGCAGACGTTATTTTGAACAAGGAACTTTTAATTATATGCTGGTTACCCACTACTGAAAAACACTGTATCAAAGTTTATTTTTCTATCTCATAACATGATACTTACGTCAAAAGTTTCTCAGCTTTTCACAGTTTTCCGGACCACTGGTCTCTAGCTACGGCGAACTCGAACTGTCGCGGTTAAACTTTATGTGATCAACGTTTTAGTCTTCCACGATCTTAACTAAAGGTACGATTTCACTAAAATAGTTAAAAAAATTGTCTATTATAATTTACAACCAAAAAATCCTCAACATTGTATAATTCTTTCTTGATAATTATAATAACATTATTTCGTGTTGTTTGAAATTAACTACACAGCATTATGTTAGTTAATTTAGAATCTACATTGTGAAGATTTATTTACTTTAAATTTAACTTCATCTTATACATTAACAATTGATATGTGCTAGAAGATACTTGGATAAAGTGAAGGAACAACAAGTGTAACTACAGGCACTTATAACATCTAATTTCCCAAGGTTCTCGGCTCATTGGCGATGCAAGGAATGATTAATATTTCTTACAGAGCCATTGTTTATGGGCGGTGGTATTCGCTTATCATCAGGTGGTCCATGTGCTCGTCTGCCTCCCTATATAATGTATATATAAGTATTTGCGTGTTACAGATTGACCTCTATCAAAATAAGGATCATAAGTTTATATAATACTAGCTGTTACCCGCTCGCTTCGCTGGGCCATTTAAAATTTATTTAAAATAAGTAATTTATAATAATAATTATTATTATTATTATAAATGGAAGCCATACTTTTTTATTTTAAATATATTTATTGAACATATAAGATCATAGAACGAAGAGTCATAATATTCTATTGTAGTCATATAATACAATATTTATGACGAATATCGACAAAAAAATTGAAATAAATTGAGTGTACAGATAGACTCTAAAGATTTATATGTAGTATTGATTTACCTCCCATATGACGCGCTTACAGAAATAAAGCTAGCTTAAACTATGTCATTAGTCAAATTTACCATATAAAAGTAAATGTTGCTAGTAAAAAAAAAAATTGTCCGGAAAAGAGTTTTTGATAATTAAATAAATTATATACAGTTACACAGTATAAAAATAAACATTTCATAAATTAGATTAGAAACAAAAAGTAAGAAATCTTTTTATCTATTTTTTAGATGTCAAAAGAATGTAAATGAATGAATATTTGTGCGAAATAAGATTTATATTCTACAAAGGGTCGGAGGTCGGCAAATGATTGCGTTATGTATGCAAATTAATAAAGACTTATTTGAATTAAATGGCGACTCCGTGTTAGGAAAATACTAACAATAGAGCATTCTCTATAAAAGCCTTCCGTGGTATGAACAAATAATACCTTTTTGCAGGTTCAGTGCTAACACGTGCATCTTAACAGAAGATTACGTTTTAAAGTTATCTTATACTAGGCGGTGTAGTAAAACATCGCGAGGCCTACTACATGCAACGAATTTTACTGAAATTTTGTCACTTTGTGTCAAAGTCAAAGTTTGTGTCATTTTGTGTGTACAGCAGTGGCAGCGTTGTGAAATAAACTTTAAAACATTCCCCACAATAGAAGAGTACATTTTATATTTTCATACATTTTTTTAATAAAACCTCGTTTTCCGAATACAATCGACCATTTATATAAAAATATAATTTAATTTCGTTGAGATATTAAAAATACGTATCACTAGGGATTCGCAGAAAACAAACTTTCGGATCTCCGCTTTCTTGGAAATTTCAGAAAGGTCAATTTAATTTAACGTTCGTCAGATTATTGCCAAAACTTAAGTTGTTTATAAAGAAAATATAACTTGCATTTGTGAGGCTACTCAGAGTTTTAAATTCAGAAATAGACTGCCGTGGTTCTCTTGCTTCCATTTATTAACCACTAGTTTTGGCCCGTGGCTTTTACCCTCAGTGTTCCGTAGGTAAAAAAGTATATATATATCCCATTTCCTTGGAGTTCAAGTTTACTTCACCTTCAAGGAAATGGGATATAACTCACTCATAAAAATGGAAACCAAAAATAAAAAATAGTGCTCTTAATCGGTAGATTTAGTGCGGAGTGGGTATTACTAACTCCTATCAAGTATAATGTCAAATCTTATTTCATTTATATTGAAATAACACTATTTGTTCAGAAGTAATAATAATTATCATATCTCGTTTTGTATTAGTCCATTCGTATTAAACATTCAAATACATAAATAAAAAACACTGAATCTAATCCGTATGCTTTACGCACGACTTAAAACGTACAAGCAACTATGGGCTAATCATCCGATTGTAACCGGCGCTCGAATGCATTATACAATTTCAATATTTCCAATCATATTGAAAATGTAGCGATGGAAAAAAAAATTAACCAATTACATAACAGCTATATAAATAAATAAATAAATATAAATATTGGACAACATCACATACATTACTCTGATCCCAATGTAAGTAGCTAAAGCACTTGTGTTATGGAAAATCAGAAGTAACGACGGTACCACAAACACCCAGACCCGAGACAACATAGAAAACTAATGAACTTTTTCTACATCGACTCGGCCGGGAATCGAACCCGAGACCTCGGAGTGGCGTACCCATGAAAACCGGTGTACACACTAGTCGACCACGGAGGTCGTCAATATATATTATGTGCCACTGGTTGGTTTTTTTTGTTACTAATTTCTTTTACGCTGCTCACAGTACACTTTTACTAGTAAACATCGTCACGTAACGAAAAATGTTTATACGGTTATATAATGGTTCGGTACAAGATATTTGTCCCTTTTAAAATAAACTTTTTTTTTCGTGCAGAGTAGTATTGTAAACGATTCTATGCCTTGACGGAGAAGTTATAGAGCTTAGAAAGGTCTGCAAAAAAGTTCGCACAAAGGCTATTTCTGTGTTACGGTTAATTCACAAATTCATCAAATAAGGCTTAAAACATATGAAAGGAAACATTTATTTACATAAGAATTAGTGACATAAACACCTTAAATATATACAAATATGAATTGAAAATAGTTACTGTATAAATCCGGACCGCGTGGAATGGTGGCAAAAAGTGTAGCATATCCTCTCGTTAAAAAACAAACCAGCCGTCATTTTTTATAGATGGTGGTGACCACTTACCACCAGGTGGCCTATATCATAAAAAAATTTAAAGTATCTTCTTTTCCAATGTCTTTTCCTTCGATTCTCCTCTACTGTTCGTCATCCGATCGTTCACATCAATCTCTTACACACACTCCATCCATGTCTTCTTAGGTCGTCCTCTACCCCTACTTCCTTCTACTCTCATTATTTAGAAATCATGAGTGTGAAGGGAGTAACCAGTAGTAGCCAGACTCAATCAGACAGAAATCAGACAGGTTGGTACCCAGCAGTTGTGAAGTCTAGCTACGGATGGTGACGATGGTCGTATATTTGATTATAAACTTAAAACTTAGTAACATAATATTAGTAATAATAATATAATATAACCACGAACGTCACGTAACAAGTAATGGATTAATATCAACGTCCCTTTGTCGAGGATTGATTATGTAATCATATTATCAGCACACAATGTAGGGGCTGCTTTTGTTCTAATTGGGATACAACCTTCGAATAAGTTAATTATTCTTTGTGCATAATTTCGTGTTGCATTGAGGCAGTTAACCGTCAAAAGACAAATATTAATCTAATATTAATTTAAATATTGAAATGATAATAATACTGAAGATGTAAATATAAGCAATGTTTTGAACATTAAACTGAAGTTTCCGACTAATTTCTAAATTCAAATTCGTGTTCGTTTAGTTTGTTTGATACGCTTAACTAACCAACTGACCATCATGAAATTTTGAATGTAGTTAAAACCTGAGTCGCTCCCCTCCTCAAGAGCGAATCCGCTCGAAGTAACTAGTTAATATGAGTATTAGTAGTGAGTGGTAGAGTAAATTAAGGTTTTATTAAACCTGCTTGAGCCCACGACACTTCGCGGATATACTCAAGAAAGCGTGCAAATTGCTTACGTATGCTTACGCAGACGCTTATCTGCACACTTCTTGCTTGCTTTGATATTCTCAAGAAGCAGTCGTTCATATTTATTTTCGATGTTATTATTATGTATGCAATGTGGTCTTGCTTCGCCTGATGAACTCCTGCTTTGAGAATTCAACGTCGATACTCTTCGAAGTAAACACGTTACTCATGTTTACGCTGAAAATTACGATTTTACGTTGAATTCAATTTAAGCCTAGAGGTAACAAGTTGCTAGAAATCCCACGGCACTTATAGCGCCACAGACAAAAGAGGAAGCTAATCTAGTAACTTTCCGTTAGTTGTATACTTGTTGCTGAATTTCGGTGAAGAGGTCGCCATATTATATGTACAATTCATCTTTATAGATTTTCGTAATGAACAAATATATTTAGTAATATAATGTACGGCTGCATTTGAATCATTGGACTTGGTGGTAGGGCTTTGTGCAAGCTCGTCTGGGTAGGTACCATCCGCTCATCAGATATTCTACCGCCAAACAACAGTACTCAGTATTGTGTTCCGGTATGAAGGGTCAGTGAGCCAGTGTAACTACAAGCACAAGGGATGTAACATCTTAGTTCCCATGGTTGGTGGCGCATTGGTGATGAAAGGAATGTTTAATATTTCTTATAACGCCATTGTCTGTGGGCGGTGGTGACCACTTACCATCAGGTGGCCCAGTTGATCGTCCGCGTAAAGATATCATAAAAAAAAAAATTAAAGGAAACTCAAAAAGGAGTGGAAGAGGTGGGGTCTGACAAAAACATAATAATAAAAAAAAATGTACGTGGGTCACCCGGTTAGAATGAAGTTGCTTTCACTATGTATAATATATTAATTATCAGACACAGTGGAATAAATTAACATAGTTTGAGACTAATTCAATGACAATAATTTAAGCGTCAATGGTTTACGGGCCGCCGAGCGATGTAAAAAGTCGCAGGTTCGATCCTGATCCCTTGGGCTATTGTCGCCCCCACTCCTAACACAAGTGATGAGCTTAAAAGGAGGGGTAAATAGGAATATTAGTAATTCTACTACTGCTGCTCTTCTTAAAAAAAAACTATTTAAAAAAAAATTGTAATGAAATAAAATTGTTTTTAAATCCCGTACCATAACAAAAAATAATGTTTTTAAACTGTATGTAATATACAAGTCGCCTGGAGGGCATAACGCTTTTCCCCTCAGTCACGATTTCAGCAAGTTCACTCTACCGTAAGCCGTGAAAAAGAACTTCGCTTAAGTAATTAAACATTCATTAACTTCACGTCTAATTTAAACTTGCAAAATTATGATTATTAAGTACTAATAAGAGTCTCTTAAAACATTTTTTTTTGATTAAACATTATGGTTCGAACTCGAGTTTCACAGTTGAACATCGAAAAAAAATATTATCTAACGCAATGTGATTTTTTTAACAGTAATAATTACGAATATTTAACAAAGGAAGTAAGCATGATATCCTTCAGCAACCCGGACGGTATTAACACTGAATTTAGAATTGGGAATTAAGTTATTATTGCAAATGTATTCTATATTTGTTCACGTTTAAATATTTACGAATACAAATGTAATTTATGCAAGACGCTTGCAGGTATATTTAAAATACAGCTGGTATTACAAACTCGTTTACAAGTCTATGAAATTTCTGTAATGATATCCACATTATCTGATTTTGAACGAGCCTGATACACTGTGGCGTACAAATATATGGGGAAGTATGTTAAATTATTATTCCATCTTTCTCATACTAGGAATGGCAATGTAAAACAACCGCAGATAAATCAGGCGCAAGATCTTCAACCCTGAGTGCTTTTCTAGACAGACAAGGACCTACACTACCGTCATCCTAACTTCAAGCGGCGTTTGAGTATCTCTCGATAGAAACACTCCTTTTTTTGTCTAGTTAATTTATACGAAATCTGGATCTGGACATATATAGCGACTGGCCTAGTATAAACATGGACAGAGAGCAAGACGCCAAAGTTAAGCTAGCGACGCTTATTTTAAATCCTTTATTGATAAAGTACACATTACCAGTATCTATGCTCGATCCGTTATACGAACATCATGATGTTATGATGTATATCTAAACTATATTTAAAAAATAATTCTAACCAAAATCTGTACGTCCTGCAGAGGAGAGGGCACAGTTGCGGCCTCTCCGCATCCTCATTTCAAAGTCAGATTCATTTCACTTCTAAATCTACCCATTGTGAAATATGTATAATTTCAATTTCCACCACACGAGGCGATTCAATACAAGAAATACAGAAATACATTTTATTTCTGTATTTCTTCCTTATTCCCATAATGGTGAAATTGTAAATTTATTTCAATTGCAACGATAATAATTAACAGTTCAAAATTTATTGCCGCAGAAACAATTTCTATAATTGATTTATGAAACAACGATTATATCTCCGATTAAGTTATTTATATAAATTCATGAATAATTTTAAATCATTGCATTTTTAATGAACCCATCAATATTTATGTATTTTTAACGAATTAATATATATACGTATATGTGATCTATAGTGATCTCTAAATTTATTGTAAGATAAAAATATTGAATCATTAACTGTATTATATTCTAAAGTCTTTCACTTTCACTTCTAAAGTCAAAACACTTTAACATTATGTTGAGAATTATTTCAAGATTGATATCTGAAATGTATTGATGACAATACGACATGTACATTTCTGCGAAGATTAAAAGTGTGAGCAAATATCACCAAATGAACAAGAAAAGTCTCAGTATTCCATAAGCAGAAAAGCTAAAGTTTTCATTGAAAATAGTTTTATCGTTTCCATTTATTTATTTATTATATGTCGCCAAGTCATGTGCATATGTTACGTGAACAATTACAAATGTACTACAACTTAAAACCAGCAGTAGAATATGCATGAATATTATCACACGTACTTCATTTCAATGAGAGTCACTTATTTATTTGTTTGGCTTCTCCGGCTTGTTTGGGGGGGGGGGGGGGAATTCGATGCTTGGTTCGTCGTTAGGTTAGGTTAACTATCTAAAATAGTATGCAAGTAAATAGTTTTTTTTTTTATTTACCTTGTACCTCAGATATCCGTCATTTATGATTCGATTTGGACACTTATATTTTGTTTGGAAAGAAATACTTCGCGTGTTTTATTTGGTCCCATACAAATTTGAAAAAAAAATTAGATTTTTTTTTTTAATTATTACATAGTGATGTTACCGTCACAAGTCTTCTTTATCCGAATCGATAAAATATGATGGAAAATGCGTAATTTAATTATATAGCTCAGATTTAATGTTCAAATTTTGTGTGTAAAAATCATCGTAAGGAATCCTGTACCTGTCGGGTGATATTCAACCCGCTTTTATTTTTCTCGGAGTTGAAGGCTTAAATATACATTTACCCATTCAAATAAATGCCATTGAAAATGTTTCAAATTTTATTGACTATGACGTCTGATAAATGTATTTTTAGCTTTACACAAACTTCAAATAAATATTAATTTACATTATCGAATGTTATGATTGCTGTATATAAATTATTTTTAATAAAACTCGTTTTTGTAATTTACAAATTCTATTGAAACCGACTGTGGGTAGATTGCTCGTAAACTACAGACCGTTTAAGCATATCTGAATAATTCATTACTCTAGGACGATGTATGTGTTCCGCTGGTTTTTAGTCGAGTCCAAAATAAATGCAAATATTTTTGATTGCATTTTGGACCACTTATATACTTTTACTTTAAGATAATATTAACCGTTACAAGCTTATGTCTGTCATCTGTTGCGATGAGTCTGTACGTATTACACTGGGCAATATAAACTTCTGTAAGAAGCTCTCTTCTTACAGAAGTTTATAGGTTATCACGCTGTTGCAAAGGTAGTTGCTGGATACACATGTGGCTGAATTTCATCCTACTTGTCAAGGTTTCCTCACGATGTCTTTTTCTTAGTAAATAAAATAAATAAATAAATAAATATTGGACAACATCACATACATTACTCTGATCCCAATGTAAGTAGCTAAAGCACTTGTGTTATGGAAAATCAGAAGTAACGACGGTACCACATACACCCAGACCCAAGACAACATAGAAAACTAATGAACTTTTTGTACATCGACTCGGCCGGGAATCGAACCCAGGACCTCGGAGTGGCGTACCCATGAAAACCGGTGTACACACTACTCGACCACGGAGGTCGTCATAGTACCGAGTATTAAGCATATGAAAACTGAGTGGTGCTTATCTGTGTTAGACACGTAATCTTCAGATCAGGTTCATGTGTTCTAGCCATTGGGGCAACTCTCCCCTAATGTTGCAATGTAAGATGCACCGATTACATAAAAATAATATTTTAAAAGTTTTTGTACTTTTTTATGTTTGTTACCTCGAAACTAGTTAAAATTCCCAGTTACAATGTGCATGCGCAGTGGTGACCATTTACCATCAGGTGATCCATATACCCGTCCAACTACCTGTGTTATCAAAAAGGATTGTAACGAAATGCATATGTATAGTCTCATTAATTCGGAATTTAATCAAAATATGTTCAAGATAAAAGATTAAATTCAATTGATTGAAGTAAATTAGTCGCAATTACGTCTACGATTCCCAACAATGTATGTAAACAATATCTACGTTAATTACGTGCAATTGCGTACGAATTAGGCATCAATTTGTTTTTCCGGGAGTTTTTTTTTTTTTTTGTTCTTATAAAGAGAATTAACTTACGTAATACACGTGTAAACATATGTAGTTATATCTGTGTTGACCTCCACTTTTCTAAAAGAAAAACTTTCCGTATAACTTAATATTTCGAAAGACTAAGGTTAGGTTGAAATTCGACAAAAATCATTATTGAAAATTTTAAGATATTTTTTTCCACAATTTTTTATGTATGAATACATCGCGGATTCGAAACTGTGACTGAAATCGGTTTGGTATGTTTTTTGTTAAAAGAAAAAATGTTTTAAGCGTGACGTCTTTAGAGCTCCTATAAAGGTGACTGGATGGATTTGAAAAAGAGGAATACACCTACTCTTTCTCAACGAGTGTTCAACAACAAAAACTCTTTAAAATTAAAAATTCTTGCTCAGTTCAAAGTTCAGCGTTACTAAATAAAGATATCCTACAAATTAAAATATGACACAGACTTAAAGAATTATTATTAGAACCTGTGCCTTAATTCCATTGTGCATATTTACGTATAATACAATAATTGCAGATATTTGTATGACCTTTTAAATATTTGAACGAATCAAGAAATGTATACAACTATTAATGTTCTCTTTGCTCAAACCAGTGGCAAACTTCACCGCAGGCAAGAATGTCTGATAAAGATCAGGTAGACCTCTGATGATGAAGACGTCTTTATCATGTTATAAAAACCATCAATCTTCAATCATAATTACGTTATTATTCTTTAATTCAATATTTTTTTTAAATGTTGGTATTACTTTTAAAAACTTTAACTATACTAACCAAAATATGCCTATATATGTTAAGTAACAGTCTCCTTAAAACATTGAGATAAATAGGCTGCAGCGTGTCGGTCGCGTTCTAGTTATAAAGACGTGCAGTTTACTGATAAGAAGGTAAAAGGGCGTGTATTGCGAAACCCATTTTATAATCCATTGAACAATTCCAGTATATTTATAGACGGCATTTTGTTACAAGGCATAATAGAAGTTTATTTTTAGAAGGAACGAGATTATATTTTTCGCTACATAGATTTTTCTACGTAAAGTTTATCCATTGAAAAGAGGCAAGGGAAATAAATAAATGACGTAGACGGTAAAGAGGCATAAGGAAATAACGTAGACGGTTGGTTCTTACCAAAGTACTTCTAGAAAACAAAACCTGGTGAAGTCGTGCAAATCTATGAAAGCGTTCAAGCCTCAATCTAACAGTCTTTTTACTGTTCTCATTGATGGCACCAAAGACGCGTTATGATAACTTTAAAGATTCAAATGAATAAATTGAAATATTAATAAATATATATAAGTATGATATATATATTTTATTTATTTACTTAATATTTTATTTATTCTTACTCATGCATAATAGATTTTTAAATATAAAATACAAAATATATAAAATATATTTAAAAATATAAAATACAGAGGCCAACCAGTGGCGGGAACAAGGTCCAAGCCACCGGTGGTCAGGGCCCCAGAGAGAGGAACTTCCTCACAATACGCGCCGTGCCGAGGAGTACTGCCTTCTGCATCAGGCCCTTGACCCAGCTGCCTAACGAGAGCCTCTTGAGGTGTTGGTCGAGGCTCTTGGCCATTAGGCCATTCGCTGAAACGACTATCGGCACAACAATTGCTGTATCCACATCCCACATGTCGACAACCTCGTGAGCTAAGTCAAGATATTTTATTTGCTTATCCTTCTCAGCCTTCACGAGATTCTCGTCATGAGGGATGGTGACGTCAACAATTATCGTGCGGCGCTCTGACCGATCTATCACCACTATATCAGGCTTGTTGGCGACAACAGTCCTGTCAGTGATTATAGATCGGTCCCAGTACAGTGTGATACGACCATTCTCGAGAACTGGGTCGGGCACATACCTGTAGTAGGGTACCTCTGATACCACAAGACCGTATCGAAGTGCAAGTTGTTGATGGATAATCTTGGCCACTTGATTATGTCTGTGCAAATACTCTCCGTTAGCAAGACGAGAACAACCGGAAATAATATGTCTAAGGGATTCGCCCGGAGTGTGACACGCCCGACATATGTCCACCGTGCCATCCCTCACAATATACTTCCGGTAATTGTTCGTCATGATAACTTCATCCATAATTGCACAGACAAAACCTTCGGTTTCACCGAATAGGTTGCCGAACCGTAGCCAAGATACGGACGCCATAAAGTCCACATCAGGTCCATGAAGGGCCCGATAGAAGCGTCCGTGTAACTCCTTGCTCTTCCATACCCCCTTGCGGTTCTCAGTACTTAGTACTACAGGTTTGCGCCAGTTCTCTTTGCCTAAGGAGAGCGGAGTTAGCCCCTTGTCCATTGTAACTACATCTCGGTGCATATCCAGGTCAGTGTGGAGAAAATACTCCCTGAGTTTGTATACCTCACGATTATGTAGGGTCTTGGCATTTAAAAAGCCACGGCCACCACATCTCCGCGGGATATACAATCTCATCACCGAAGACCGAGGATGATGCATTCGATATGCAGTCAGCAGGACACGGACTCTCCTATCCAAGGCGTCTAGTTCTTTTTGAGTCCACTTGAGTATGCCGAAAGAGTACATCAAGACCGGCATGACCCAACCATTGAAGGCACGAACCTTATTGCCACCCGACAAAAGACTCTTGAGTACTTTTTTCAGACGACCAAAGAAACGCTCCTGCAGTGATTGTTTCATGTCGGTCACATTGATGCCTAACGCTTCCGACACACCCAAGTATTTGTATGATTCGTTTGCGGACAGTGATCTAAAGTTTATGGAATCTGAAAGTTGTAATCCGTCAGATTCCATAATCTCTCCTCGCTTTACATGCATAACCGCGCACTTGTCAACTCCAAATTCCATTCCAATAGAATTACTAAAAGTTTCTGTTACCTTTAGTAACTCCATTAGTTGTGAACCTGAAGGTGCAAAAAGCTTTAAATCATCCATGTAAAGTAGGTGGGATATTACTTTACCTCCTCTCCACAAACAATAGCCCAACCTTGAACACTCTAACAGAGTACTTAGAGGGTTCAAGGCTAAACAAAACCACAATGGACTCAAACTATCGCCCTGGAATATTCCCCGCTCAATCCTTATCGGTTCGTCATTACTATGAATCGTTCGGCATCCTGGATAGCGAAGGACTGTCCGCCATTGCCCCATACATGATCTTAAGAAACTGCATAGAGTTGTATCTAATTTATACAACTCCAGCACCCTCAAGAGCCATGTATGCGGCACGGAATCATAGGCCTTCTTGTAATCTATCCAGCATGTCGACAGACTCTTTCGAAAACGACGAACTTGTTGGCTAATGGTCATATCAATGAGGAGTAGCTCCTTAGTGCCTCGTGATCCACCCCTACATCCATTCTGAGAGACAGACAAAATACTATTATTCTGTATGTGACTATTAATCTTATCTCTCAGAATGGAGGTAAGGAGCTTATAGACCGTTGGTAAACAAGTAATCGGTCTATAGTTTTTAGGATCCGTTGCACTACCTGACTTATGGAGCAGGTGGGTGACTCCGGTGGTAAGGAACTGTGGTAGCGACCCTGACTCTAGAGCTGACTGGAACTGAGATGCTAAGCAATCATGCGAGCTGCGTAGCCATTTTAGCCAAAAGCTATGCAGCCCGTCTGGTCCCGGAGACTTCCAGTTGGGAACGGACCGAACTGCAGCAGCTACATCTTCAGAAGCAATGGAAATTTCTCCCATCGCTTCCAAAGGCTCGCACGCTTGCCTGACCTCCCGCATCCAGTCACCTTCAATGTGGTCGACGGGCACCGACCAGATGTTGCGCCAAAATATATTCGTGGCATCATCATCTGGGCGACACCCATCGCTCACACCCTGGTCAAGTCGCTCCCACGTTCTGTACACCCACCTTTGATCGCTCTGGAACATGCGATTCAAGTAATAACGGTCCACTCGCCGCCTGTACCGACGGATGCGGCTCGCCCATGCATAAACTTTTTGTTTTAGGAAGTCAATACGCTCCACGACATGAGACGGATATTCTTGCGGACTGATACCAGTCCCCAAGAACGCCCGCCCCACGAAACGCATTACACGTGGACGCGTATTCCCTTCCTTAAAACAATATAGTTTTCCAATGAGCACTCTGGTCTTATTAATACGCTTCTCAATCCTGCTCTGCCAAGCCGGTGTAGCAGCTTTTGGTCGTGTAGCTCGTTCGGTGTCTTCAAATGTAACACCAGCTACACGACATGCTGCAACAGCGGCACAAAACAGAATTGAGTGCGTATCTTCGAGATCTTCACTGCTTTCAAAATAATCTGCGAGCAGTGAATCCAGAGTGCACACGAGGTCCCTATTCCGTTTAGTCATGGGTAAACGTGGCAACCGTGGCCTAAGCTCAGCGGGAGTGTTACGATACTCCCGATATTTATTTTATTATTATAATATATAGTATGATATTTTATTGTTTCTTTTTGTTTGAATTGTCTTTCATAACAAATATAGTAATCGAGTAAACTATTATATCATTTTTTTATAAATAATATTAAGTATTGCCTATAGCACATGACGAGAACACTTCACGCATACATTGATTTCTGTATTTGCAATATACAAACACAGAAGAAATTAGTGACAATTTAAAGTTTGGCCCAATATTATGGTAATCAAATAAAAATGATATTTATTTTTTTACTCATAAATATATTTAATTATAAATATGATATAACAACGGCACAGATAGCACGTCGTGGAGATACCTAACATCCTAATCCTATCAAATTAAAAAAAAAAACAATCAAATGTAATGAAATTTTTGTCAATTGTTCTGCGTACGCTCGCAAAACAGCTACAAACTTTTTTTTACCTTTAATATAATAAATTGTCAATGTTATATACATGTATTTAATACACACATATACGAAAATTTACAATCAAATCGCAATACGCAAATCAGAGGGCTCGGCATAAATCACTTGGCTCAATATAAATCTCTTCGGTGTTATATTACGTGTGTGTCAGACACCTCCCGACGGATACATAAATTGCTTGTTTCATATTTCGGATTTGCTTACTTCGTAGATATTGGAATTGGTTTAATTTGAACTTTTTGTACGGTTTTTGTCGTTTATGACATTACAATATTTTTGACTAGTTAACTAGAGCAAGCGATCTTGTGTTGAAGGGGAGAGGTATAGTGTCCCTTAAACCTGTTTAAGGGACACTATATCTCTTAGAAATTACTTTCGACAAATAGAAATTAAAATATTCTGTATGTCTTTTAGCAAGCAATTAGGTATCTGTTAATCCTATAGTAAAAATATATATATATATATATAATATGGCAAATTGACTAGATAGTATTACATTGAAAGAAACAGAGAGGACTATAATAACCTCAATGTAACATATCCACCAAAAATATCGTGCTTAGCCCTCTTGGAAAATTAACATTTGTATACAATACCACCAACTTCTCTGGACTTCGCACGATATGGTTTTATTGTTACAAAAAAAAAAAAACATAAAATTCACCCTCGTTACGTCAGCAATTTAAAGCGGATGAATCTACAAGCGCTGCTACTGTTTTCCCACAACTGCGCTAAGGCCACCTCTCCATTCGAAGAGAAGGCTTTGAGCTTACTCTACTACGGTACTCCGAAGCACGACACTTTAACCTTCTCCAAAAGGCGCTGCTGGATTTATTAGTTTTACATGTATTGATATATTTTAGTCAAACATTACAAATAATAATCTTCTTTATTATTAGTGTATATACATACATATATTCTATTTTTTAAAGTCATATATAAAGTTGATCGTGAAAAAATATATTGTTATATAAAAATATAATCTATGAGAAGAAACACATTTTCAAACAGAAAATATTATATTATAATTTAACGTTATAAAATGTGACGCAACAACTCAGCTCGTTGAGAGTAAAATCTCTACGTTAGTTTTCAGCGGCAGTCAGATGTTAGAAGTAGCAATGACAGCATTGATTTATAAACTTTTATATAATCATATGAAATCAATTGAAATTATAAATATTATTGGGATTTTCAAGATTTAGTATGTAGGATGACTCGGGGCATGATCGGCAATGGGGTAAGTTTGTTTCGATCGAATTTCCGCCGAGTTCGATCTATCATGTACCCCAGTCAATAGAAACAGTTTAATTAACTTTACCACCTGGAAAACAAAATCAATAAACATGCACAAACTATCGGTCTTTTAAATAGTTTTAATATATGTTTTGGCTGTTATTTCAACTTTATTTTCTCATATATTAAGATAATATATATACTCTTTGTTTAATACATGAGTATTACACAACATACCTTATGTTAAAAAATTTGATTTATATTGCACAAATGCCTATTTAATTTACATACGAAATGACGACGGCAGTAAACTTTGGATAATTTAATCTATATAATATTATAATGTGTGACCATAAAATTGATCAATATCTATCTCATGTAAGCCCACAAACATTAATAAAAATAATTTGGTTATTTTGTATTTCATCTTTAATAAAGCTATGTTTTTGTTACAGGTAATTTAATTATATTATGGTGAAAGTAAATTAATTGTCACTGGTAAGCATTCATTTGATTCTACTTCGTTTCTATTTTTTGTGAAAATCAGTCAATTAATTATAAATATACACTACTTTATTTTAAAAAAAAGGCTTATAAAGCATAAACGACATTATTAAACAGATTAAAAACGGACGGAATGAAGTTAATATTTCAAATTTAGAATTGTATTCGAAAAGTGAGTTATCTTTACATTTATAATGTAATTTTAATAGATAAGCTTATCTTCATCCGTATTCCGGCCGTTGACTTACTCATCATTATTGCACCGAAATGATGATGAGTTACTCATAATACAACGTCTGACTGTCTGTAACTTCTTACAACTGAAACTGTAATGCCTCCAGTAATTTTTAACATGCGACGCTTTTTAACGCGACGGGAGTAAAATTATAAAAACTTAAGTAAAGTAACGCAAGTAAAACTCTTATACATATACTGTTGTTTGAATATTTTCTTTTGTAAAAATCTTTTAAGATCTCACGTTGTATAGCATTACAGATAGCATTTTTGTATTATTAATCTATACGTACAAATTAATTAAATTGCCTGTCTTTGATTATAAAATAACTTGGAAGTTAACAACATTAAAACATAATTTTTAGGGCTACTGCGGCCAACTAAAAATTGAAATAGAGTTAAGTTTTGATTGATTTCCACGCTGGAAAATCCTTGTGAGTCTCGCTAGTATCTGCAATTATAGTAATAGCCTATTAATTTTCCACTGTTGAGGAGAAACTGCAATGCGGCTTTGAGAATTCAGATTTTCATCCGATAATGTACAGATTCTCACATGATGTTTTCCTTCAACGTCGATCACAAAATTTATAATGGGATGAAAATTCAATGGAGCTAGCCGCGGTCCGACTATCTGCAGTTACGATTAAAGAGTTCCTACTATTCGTCCATCGCGGTACAATGTCTGAATTAATTCCAATTATAAATCTGTATTTTCGATTTCAACAAAGTTAATGCTCTGAGTGATGATATAGCCCAAAAATTGACGAAACGACCGTCACCTTTATAGCGCTGAGTTATTCAGAGTTACATTCTAAATCGAAAGTCTATTAATATACATTTGGAAGATGTATGAAAATACACCACGGTATCTTCCGAAAATTGTATTTAAACTGTCGAAAGAATGCCAAAGGTCAACGAAATGTCATTCGAGTGTCTGGCCTTTTGTGTTTCATAAACATTATACAGTTTCAAAATTATTATATATCTGTTTGATTTGCTCATTACTAAATATCATTGATTTCATATTTATGATGATGTTATAATTTATAAATTGTGATTTGAATGGGAATATATTGTATGGCCTCTTGATATGTAAACTTTAATAAAAAAAATCGTTATCAACGAATTATTACATGTAACGTATTATTAATACTACTAATAAAATATAGGACTTTTATTGACCAATTAAAAAAAGTAGATACAATTTAATAAATCAGAGTCTAGCAATATATTTATTTTATTCGAATGATTTACGATCTTAAAAGTCCATAAATACATAAACACAAAGTACTAAATAAAAATATTCACAAACAAATTAACAATTTACAAAATAATTAAATTTTAAATTGAATATAGAAAAATTGATCGATAATTTTATTTTTTTTCGAATCGCCTCGTGTGAATGCCGTTTAGGAATGTTTTTCTTAATAAGTTTTACTAATAATGTTAAATTAATGATAAAATTGTGGGTCTTAAGCACGGAATAATTGTTGTTGTTGTTTGTTCGAATTCTAACTTAAACTTTCTTGTTAATCCGAAAATTATAACCACAAAAAAATGTCCTGCCTTATCAAAGTGTATCAAATGCGTGTCTGCGCAGGCGCATGTTGTGTCAAAAGTTGCATAATGCACCGTAGAGCGATCGGTGGCTGGCCTTGCCACGCCTAGCCTCGCTATGCGAGTATGCAGTAGGTGTTATGGTATAATAACAGAACAAACTTTGCACTTATCAGAAAAAACTGATTTATAAAAATATAATTGTTTCTAATGCGAAGTGTTAAATGATATAATAAGTAAATAAATTTTGGACATCACTCTGATCCCAATGTAAGTAGCTAAAGCACTTGTGTTATGGAAATCAGAAGTAACGAAGGTACCACAAACACTCAGACCCAAGACAACATAGAAAACTAATGAACTTTTTCTACATCGACTAGGCCGGGAATCGAACCCGAGACCTCGGAGTGGCGTACCCATGAAAACCGATGTTCACACTACTCGCCACGGAGGTCATCAAATAATACTAAATTAAAATCGAAACAAAATATATTTATGTTACGTCGATCAACAAGATTAATTACAATGTAAAGCTACCACTTGCAATACAGGTTCCAACGGGAATAACTAGCAAGAAATTCGAAAGCTATTCAGCTAAATTGATATGATATAGGTAGGCAGACGAGCAATTGACCACCTGCTATTAAATCTAAGTGGTCACCACCGCCCTCTCTCAGTTACAATGTCTCGCTTACCCTTCAAACCGGAACACAACAATACAAAATATGGCCGTAGAATATGTGTTGAGAGTGTACCCACCCAGACGGCCTTGCAGATAGACATACCACTAAGAAAATGTTATAAATGAACCATGCATACGAAACACGCCTAGTCGTGTATTAAATATCTCACTTAAATCAATCCTACATTCTACTGTTGGTCAGAACAATAATTTTTCATAAATATTGGACAACATCACATACATTACTCTGATCCCAATGTAAGTAGCTAAAGCTCTTGTGTTATGGAAAATCTAAAGTAACGACGGCACCACATACACCCAGACCTAAGACAACATAGAAAACTAATGAACTTTTTCTACATCGACTCGGCCGGGAATCGAACCCGGGACCTTGGAGTGGCGTACCCATGAAAACCGGTGTACACACTACTCGACCACGAAGGTCGTCATAATCAATGGTTACAAGCAGTTTTTGAAATCAGTACGAAGTCTACTAGAGGCAATGATTATGGTTGAGCTTGGAGTAACACTGACTAATTCACACTTCAAGTCGGAACAAAACGATGGAAAATCAATAAATGAATACTTGTTGATACCTGAACCGGCGGAATTGCCACAGAACTACAATTATTGTAGAATCACTTCTTTAATTTGTTTCCACTTCCTACTATAAAATATAATCTACATAACAAATACAATTATTCATATTGTTAAATAACAATTATCCTTTCCGATAAGTTTCCACAAAGATCGAACATATGTAAATATATACGAAGGTGCAAAATTTATTCTTCCTTTGTTGTGACAAGCTTGTCCTGGAAATCAAATGTTACTTATTCCGTTATAGCAGTAAGTTAACAAATTTATACTAAACGAATATGTAACTAATTTTAAATATATTTAAATTTATGAGTATCACATATATAAACACTTAAAGGAATTCTAAAAATGAATCGAACTAAGTTTTACAAGCTATACAATATGAAACCACAGCATGAATCGTTCAGCAAACAAATTAACACACAGTTGAGATAAAAAAAAATGAATAATTAATGAAACGTCAAAAGTCAAATTAAAAGATTCAAATTTTAAGAAGTTAATTCTAAGTTTATAATTAAATTCATAATATTAAATAAAGATAATCAATATTTCGTAAAGATCCGACCGTCCTATACAACATCAGATCCAAGTGCTTAGTGTTCACTCTGAATATTATTATAGCTTACTTGATGGTAGAGTTTTACGTTAGCCCTTCTGGGTAGGTTCCATTCACTTGTCATATATTATACCGCCATACAGCAATATTTAGTCTTTCGTGTTTGAAGGGTGCGTGAGCCAGTGTAACTACAGGCACAAGGAATCCTGGTTCTCATTGCTGTTGGTTGCTCAATATTAATATAATCAATGATTAATATTTCTTACAGTACCTATGTCTATGGGTCGCGGTCAGTAATGACCATCTGATTTGCCAATCCGACTATGACATTATATTTTTTCAATTGATATATACAAATCATTTGTAAAAAAATAATGTAATCAAAATAGCATATTATTCAAAACAGGGTTATATAGACGATAGAAAAGCGTGACTTGTGGACTTCCAGGCGGGATATATTATATACATACATAATTGTATTTGGCTAACATAACTTTGTACTTTTAATGTTGAAAAAGAGTAACTACTGAATTTTTTGCCAGTTCTTCACGCATAGTTTGTAAAATGACGATTCAAAAGTGCTTGTAAAAGCCTACTTGAATAAAGAATATTTTTTATTTGATTTGATATATTTTATATTGTACTATCTTTTGAGTGTGTATCTGATTGAATTGCAGTATTTTAAACATCAAGTACCTCCAAAACAATGAGAAAGTTACTTGAAAACAAGTGTTTATTACGATTCAAATAAGTGTTTACATCATACCCATTCACAACATTACTTGTTTAAACAATAGCATTTCATTGCACCTTATCTTATTAAGATAACATTTTTAAATTAAGAATGATGTCACACGGACAAACCCACTCAGAGTCCTCGTACTGTAGCTACCTTCGAATATATATTAGATATGGACGTAACTATGATGCTAATATTAATAAAATATTTTTAGAAACTCACATTAATGAGAAATACATTTTTTAAACTTTCGTCGGACGAGATTCGAGTACGTTTTAAGCAATTCATATAAATTTACAATTTTAATAAAAAAATTACGGAGAAAAATCTATAAGGAATTCAGTGGTCAACCGTTTTTATTTAAAATTAATATAACGTAATACCGATTCATAATCGAGCAAGCGCCACTAATATTTCATTTGCTGAATTGTTTATGATCCATATCGTGTTCAACAGTGAGGAAACCTGCACTCACATACAGTCTATCCACAATGAAGCAGCGTGGTATAGTAAACTCCAAGATTTTTGACAAAAGAGAGAAGGTTTCAGTACGTCAATGGGCCATTTGCAAGGCGTTAACATAAATATAATTGCTCAATATTGCAAACATTGTATAGTTTGTTGTAATGCTTAATATATCTTCCATTATACGTATAGCTTGACTTGACTTTGGCCAAATAATGTGCTCACTTGGCACCGAGCCATAAAACAAGGAATTAAACCGTTTTAAAATCTTTATATAGAAAATTAATGACAGATTTATTGACTTAAAATGTAGGTACGGGTTGTATATGATTAGGTATTGTAATTGCCCGTAGAGTTCTTTAGCATTTGTACAATATTCATTTGTATATAATTTCTCATAACTTTATATGTATTTAGAATATCAAATTATTATTTTTTTCTATTTATATCTTCGGAGACTTTTGTGTTCGCAACATTCGTCGAGCGTTTTTTTCGTTATTTTTTTTCAGTCCGTTAATTATAATTTTCTAATAAAATCTCTTAATACATATATGAAGTATATATTTAGGCATACATATAATATATAATTATATTCTATTGACGGCTGGGAATTCCGCGCAAGTGACATTACAAATAAACTCGCTTCAGCCAATCTGCTTCTCGAAAATCTTTATAATAATTAACATTACTAATTAACATGCCACAATCATCGGCTGATCAGTTGGTGGTAAGTGGTTACGTCTGACCATAGACACTGGTTTTATAAGGTATCCTTTATGCCACTGAACATGATACCTCTATTTTTTTTAATTCAATAAAGTCAAATAATAAACACGATTAATTAAAAAATAATGTTACACCGAATATAAGCAATATTAAATTTGCCAATATTAGTGATTATCTTCGTAGCTTATTGAATCACTGATTCTTTTACCTTCTTGGCAATTTTGGCTCCATGATATATAAACATATATATATTCATATGTATGTTACATTTATAATAATTCTTAATTTATTAATATGAAATACGAGTTGATACGACATATAAGATATGCAGATTATATTTAATGACTGTATTCACTTTTAGTTAGTTTGAGAGTTAACCAGTGTAAGTGCAGTCACAGAAGGAATACATTAATGAAGAAGATTTGACATAGCCACACTGACAATGACTTTAAGCGGTATTGTTCAATTACCCCGATAGTTTATTTAGATTAGTGTATTTTAAATAAATAAAGGAAAAAAACAAGATCTAACCTAAGCTATAATTTAAGTATTGCAAACGTTCTTCCGATCGTTTCAGACTCTACTAATGACGTATTGAAACGGGCGACGGCGTCTAGATCTTTCTATTACAAGTCTTTTCACCAGTAATAGAAAATTCAATGTTAGAAGCTACATTTTCTTTTCGATCAAGTAAATGTGTTTTTAAAATCTTACATTGAAGCATAATTGCTTGCATGGAAGTTTTGTATTCAAGATGATAGGGGTATCTAATTTCGATTTATAATAATTTTGTTTATTTATAAAACAAATTGTTTACTTATAATAAATATCTGGCTAGACTAGTTACCCGTCCCGGCTTCACATGGTTACAGTATGGGCCTATATAAAACTTTTAAAAAAGTTATTTATTCCCAGCCGGGAGGATTCAGATTCTCAACTTTTCTCTACTATTATCTATATATATATATGCGTGTATGTTTAACAAAAACCTTCCTCTTGAATCACTATGCTTATTCATGAAAACCGCTTTAAAATCCGTTGTGTATTTTAATAGATCTAAGCGTACAGATGGCAGGAAGCGACTTTGTTTTATACTATAAAGATTAAATAAAGATTATACACATTGGAGACGGCTCAATTATTAACTTCATAAAAAAAACTCAGATTTGACTACAACCATTTTCTTCATGTAATTTCATATATAAATGGCAATTGATAATAAAGTGTAAATGACAAAAAAAAAATAGATGATAGATTGTCACTAGCAACGAAATTGGTAGCAATATTTCAACTCAACAGGTCGGTTAGATTCTTTTTTGCCACTAGAACAAATTGGTAACTTAGTGGTGAATCCTCACCTCCATACCTAATCATTCATATTATGAAATATCGCCAATATTTGGGCCAACACACCATTCCAATACCAACTACAACATAACCGTTGGAATTTGTATTTTGTTGTAGATTTACTCACTAGTGGGTAACTTCCCTATAACCCATAAGTAGTTCCACAGAAGTAACCAATCAGAATCATATTATTAATAACAAATGACGTGAGATTGAATATTTTACTCAATTATGGGTAATTGTTGCATTATTTAACATTTTATTAGAGCAACTTTGTTGCAGTTGTGTCGAAGGAAATGATAAATTATGGAGAAAAACGATCACCTTGATATTCTTTGATTGGTTAATCTGCGTAATTTTTCAATTTAAAAAATATTAACGATTTTTATTTACATATCGTTATAATTGTTCAATACAATATTAATTATTAATTACCTTCAAGTTGTCTTTGCTCAGTTATAATAAATAGTTTACACATTTTAATTTTTATTTAAATAATGAGATGTAATCAAAAAAAGCACAGTCAAAATCGAGCTAAGCGATCTATTCGTCTCTACAGTGTTATTACGTTTTACATCTAAATTAAATAAATACTTTCTCTTATTAGATGTGTGGTATATACTTAGCTACTAAACTAACTAGAGGCTTAGGCGTATATTAGTGAAAGATTTTTTTTAAAAACAAGTTTTGCTTCACGGTTATCCACGTTGAACATTCCTACTCCGCTCCTGTGTGCAAGCCGTAGCGTGATCTTAAATATCCTCCTCAAGAATTGGGCTATTAAGCGCATGAGTTTTTCAAATCCGCCTGGTAAATACAGAGATAAGCTCGTACAGTCAAAAAGACCTCTTCAGCCTTACATATAATTAGTTTAAATATAGACAAATGATGTGAGTGTCATATTACAAGAAGAGAAGGTATGAAGCAGAAGGTACAAAAAGGGAGGAGTACAGATAGAGATGAATGCAAGAAAGAAATTTTGCATTGAGTATTAATAAATGGTACATGGAGAAAAAAAACTAAATTGAAGCATAACTACAGGCACAGGGACACATCAGCTTAGTTCCCACGGGTAGAGGTGCATTGAAGTAAATTAAGTATTAAAAGTCATATCTACCTGCTCAGAACAGGTCAAAGAATGGAGGTGATGTGAATAGAAATTCAAATGGAAGGCTAAAAAATTACACACGAATAAAGAAGTTACATTCTGAAGACGGTCGGTAAAAAAATGTCATAAAAAATTAAATTAACGAAACCGTGTTGATAAGCATACATTTGAATTTTCATAAGATGGTTGACATTTTAATTTAAAATTACAAAAATATGCCTAAGTTTATACATATGTACAAAGCTTACCGTACAAATATATTAAGATCTATTTAAAACAAGAAAGGTGGAATCGTATTAACCACAAATCCTAATCTTGAAACCAACTGAAATAGAATTGCACTTCTACAAATTTTTCATGTATCAATTTTTTCGCAATATTTATATAATGGCGAATATCTAGACAGCGTGATTCAGAAATGTAACATTTTCAATCAGCGCCATCTATTTCTACTGCATTGTAACATACGCAATTATGCAACGTGTCTGCAAAATTTCCTAAAAAAAAACCATGCTAAAATATCATAATTTGTTGGAAACATAAACAAAGGTTGTAGAGTAAGAAAAATAATTATATTCCCGCTTATCGCAACACTTGGACCACTTAATAAACCGGTCCTGATAATATATAACGCCACTGATAAGGTGCGTGTGGGCTGACGGCCATGGTGGAATTGAAAGGGCTCCAATTTTTTACTCGACTGTAACCCAGCCAAATAGGCAATGAGTTTACTCTTGTAAGTGTATGAACACAATACATTTTATAAATTGTTCCAGTTATTTGGCTTGTTATTAAATACTCAACTCTGATTGGTCAAAATGTTTATTAATTGCATATTATGAATTGAATCAATTATTTACCAATGATTGTTGCGTGTCTTCAACTCATCGAATTTCATGCTTAACTGCTTAGTTTTTTGTGTTGCTTTATTTGATTATTTGAACAATTATTTAGATTATTATTATTAGCTTAGATTTCAGGTAGATTATATAGCTTGGAATATTGGGGTTATCTATCAATATATTATAAGTAATAAGTAAATGCATGAGGCCATTGTTCCTGCGTCTGTGTTCTCTTCCAACAATTAAAGTGACATTCGGTCATTCGCACTCTTAATGAAACACTGCCCGAAATCAAAATCAATAACTTTTCGTAATTCATGTTATATTTTTTAGTGTTTATATCATACTTTTGATATAACTATATAATTGTAATTAAAAATTGTAAGACAAATCTATAACCACACGCATTTCTTAAATCTACAACCATTTCAGTTAAAATAAAGAAAAACATTATTTTCGTTACGTTTCGTACCATAAACATTATTTTTTATTTTTTTAAGTTCTGTCATTGTTTTCCTAACACTGCAACGCGTTAGATTGTACGAATATCTCCGATTGATTTTAATATCACCGTCACAGTCAGCTTATCCTTAAGATTCGTCGAGGATGAAATATGTCCCCAAACTTATTTCATATTCTGAAATATATTTTTTATGCAATTACGTAACCAATCATTGCTCTGCTTCTCCCACACATCATACGAAACCGCTGCATGTTATTACATATATGACCATTAACCGATCCTTTAAGAGTCTAGATTATTAAAGCTAATGGCAGTAAGGTAAGTGAATGCAACTCCATTATTATCTAGGCCCACGCATATGTGAATTTTCTAAATTAAACACGCCACACCTTGAATGCAAAATGTCACAACGAGAACGAGATTTAGCCTTTAATTATGCTTATTTAGGACTACGTAAATGTGATCTGAGCTAGATTGCATGTATATTATTACTAGAACAAGCCGCCGCGGTCCGCGAGACCTCATATGTTAGGGCGTTTTTGGCGCAGCACATTTGTCTATGTATGTATGAACTTAAGTGTTACTATTCTGGGTGTGTTAAAAATAATTATACTTTGAATGAGGTTGAGGTTTACATTGCACCTTAATTTTGACGTTATCATTTCAAATAAAAATCTCAAAATCAATCCATCGCGCAAAACATACAGCGTCTTTACATCACTATAAGAAGGTCAATCTTAGCATGATATGAGCTAAGTACTATTTCATACTATCATCTATACTAATATTATAAATGTGAAAGTCCCTCTGTCTGTCTGTTTGTCGCTCTTTCATTGCCAAACCAATGAACCGAATTTGATAAAATATAGTATGAAGCAAACTTGAACTCCAAGGAAGAACATAGGCTACTTTTTGCCCAACACATGACAACCAGCCCCCTTAAACCGCAGGCGACAACTATTATTATATAATTGAATGTTTTACATTTTTCTTCTGTGAAAGAATCCTTATATTTCTTCATCCCTGTACTGACCTTCCACAGATTTTATTATATAAAGCTGATCTAAGGTAGTCGACAGTTGAAATAAATCGTGGAAGCGATGCTCGCACGACTTGTCTTTGTGATTTATTACGTACATCATAATTACAGCGCGTTACGTATAGACTCAATTAATAACAATGTTATTACATAAAGTGCAATATTTATTTACATTATTAATAGACATTAGTATTTTGGTAATAGGGCTTTGTGCAAGCCTGTCTGGGTAGGTACCACACACTCATCAGATATTCTACCGCCAAACAGCAGTACTCAGTATTGTTGTGTTC
Organism: Vanessa tameamea; assembly: GCF_037043105.1. Taxonomy (NCBI): domain Eukaryota; kingdom Metazoa; phylum Arthropoda; class Insecta; order Lepidoptera; family Nymphalidae; genus Vanessa; species Vanessa tameamea. The sequence goes on along the minus strand of NC_087315.1, from coordinate 2,379,223 downwards.
CGGTTTGAAGAGTGAGTGTATGTAAGGAATGGTTAATACTTATTTTTCTATGTGCGGTAGTGACCACTTACCATCTGCTCGGTGGCCCATTTGCTCGTCCGCCAACCGATATCATAAAAAAATATATATATTTAATGCTGTAATCTTGATAAAGATGATATCCTTCTAGACAATTTTGGCAATGGCCGCCGTTTTCAAGGCAAACTAGGGTTTTATGTGGGATACATTGGATTACTCAAGCATAAGCGAAAAACACAAGTGCATTCACATAAACCTATAGGACGAAAAAAAGCGACAGAGCGGGAAAGGGTTTAGACGCAGGATCTGCTTTGCGAGCAAGGGAGTGTCAATTACCAATGCCCAGATTTCGAGTGCTTCTAAGGTTTCATAATCATCAGCATCATGATCAGCCTGTATTATTCCACTGCTGGACGTAGGCCTCCCCCAAGGCGCGCCACTGAGCCCGATCTTCAGCCCTTCTCATCCACGTTCTACCGGCCACCTTCCGTACATCATCGCTTTAGGGTTATTCGTCCGAAAAACCCAAAAACTTTTTAATGGTTTTAACTCAGGACTACGAATTGCGATCTTAGCTAACCACGAAACCAACGACACTGCTAATTTATACTTTTTCATAATAAAACTTACTGGTGCATGAAAATCCGGCAAGCTTCATACATAAACTTCGTATCTTGAATCGTGCCACAGTTTCTAACAAAGCTTATGTCAATGTTCACATTCTATGTCGAGTAATAACACAACTCATGTTTAGCTGGATAAACTAATTGAATCTAGATTTGAGCTCGCAACCTTCGGCTAAGATCAATGGAAATACAGTTAATTTATCTCCAATATACTAGAAATCAAATGATGTTATAAATCATATTAAATTACGACTCTTTCCATTTATTGTCACAAGAATCCATAACATAAACCCATATATTCTTGATGCGATGGACTCAAAATTTAATCAAATTCCTAACCTAAATACCAAGACCCGAATTCTACCGTCACTTACGAATTATTCAAATATCTTTAATCGATAAACGTACGTATGTAAACATACATACAAAAAGTGGCAAACAAATTACTATAGCGTAGGACTTTACCCTTGACATTCATTGATGTCTGTAAGTTTCCAGATTGAAATATCTTAATGACCGTTTTGTTGTTTAATCGAAATGCACTTTGTATGATTATAATAAGGATTAATTTTCTTTGTTTCGGCACTATGTTAGTATCCGGGTTGCAAACAAAGCGGTGTGACATTTGCGTTGATGTCCAGTCGCGGACACGACATGTGGGTAGAGTGATTTGGAAATGACATCGAACAATATTTTATTTAAATTTGCAATGACGAACTATATGTTTTTAAACGTTTTTTTTCATTCACTTAACTGGAAATGATTGCTAAAAGTCATAATTTTCAAAAGTACACTACTTGTATTTTCCCCAATGTTTCGTTGTAGTGGCAACTGCCATGGTGAAGACCTCCGACGTCAAGTGCAAAGATACGTAAACAATATAACAAGTTCAAACACGATTATGATATTAAACATACATTTTAAGATTTAATACAATATTAATTTCTTATAACACTATTATAGACATTGCCCTTTTATAATTGTCGTGCTCTGAGGATAATGCTGGGTAGGTATTATTAATATTGCTTGGTGAACATTGTTGCATAAAAATTTGGTAAGTTAAAAATCACATTAAAAATATATACTGCATTTCTTCTACATACTCGTATACATTTTTCGTTCGCTTTATTGCTGTGTTTTTATAAATTATACTATAATTTTACAACTATTTATAAGACGATAAATATAAAATTCTTAATTTATTGAAGAAATTAGAACATTTTAAAAATGGAACCATTATTTTAGATGGATTCTAAACTGAACTTTACCAGAAATAGTTACAATTTGCGCTTGGTGTAGTGGATTGCTATTAATATTGACAATCCTGTTCGATAGTTATAGCAGCCAGCTAATTAACTTTAAAATATATATTTATGTCCTCGCTTTGTTGTTCCATTTATTTGAAGTCAGGTAGGTTTTTCTTCTGCTATTCATATCTATCTTTGGTCATTCCCTTGGTTACTGTTTTTTCCCGTCACTTATACCTAACTCTTTTTTTTCGTTGACAATAGATTTTCTTCTACCTTTTCTATGTTTGGTCATTCCCTTGGTTACTCTTTTCTCCCGTCACTTTTATACCCAACTCTTCTTTTCCATCGGCAATAGAATTTCTTCTACCTTTTCTGGAGCTTTTTTTCATTTTCATTATTTTCACACACATTTTTCATTTTGTGAGAATTATAGTTATCTAATATGTTGCTCGTTCGACCGCTAAGGTTAACGAAGGTCAGATGACAATCACTCTTTGTATAGCCGAGTCAACTTGTCAAAAAATGTCAGGTTGGATAACTCCGGCTATAGTTACCTATAAACAAAAAAAAATGCCCTGTGAACGAATTTGTTCACACTTTATTTAATCAAAAATATTCTTTACTCAAGCAGACCATAAATATATTTTCCCTTTGAAAACAAAAAAATACGCATCATCAAAAACACACGCGCTCAACTAAATATTATTGTATCGAACAATATCGTAAAAAATAATAACGAGAGGAAAATAAAATATTACATATTTTCCAAACGGTAGATAAACATTAAATTCTAAGAAAATACTAATATAATAAATACATCAGTGAAAAATTTCGTAAACGGTACTTTATAGAAGGGTCATAAAGTTAGAGCGTTAGATATGATGATTTCGGTGACTCCAATCTCAAGAAAGACTATCCAACTTCGCAGCACATATTATTGAACAATTGTGTGCTCAAACACAGGTGTACTCTCTAATCCCTCAGTTTCATAATCCAATGGATTGGCAAATCCAATACGACCGGAAAGAGTTCAGGATCAATGGTTCTTTATGTTTTTCGTGACAAGGGAGTGTACCCAATTTTAAGTTCCAAACACCTGGCTGCTACTTATTCTGTCGTCAGAAAAACTTAATTCATTTATTCCGACCCGGGATTTGAACCCAGGATATATTATATATAAATAAGTATAATAATTATGTAAACATAGATGCAAATGAAACACTCATTGCATATCTCGACCCAGCATTGTTCATAACATGACGCGAGCAAACCCATCTGGAATGATAATTAGAGCGAGTAATTTTGTTATATTTATAGATCTTCGATAAATATATGTCATGGAAAAATACTTACATTTTTGTAATTCATACATTTGTGACAATGTAATTCAATGAACTGGAATGGAACTAGTTTTCCATTTAGAGGAATATCACCAATAAATTAGAATGTGAATATCTAAATACGATGTCCTCCTGACCGATTTAGGCCACAACCGCCTATCTCTAAGCAGACTAGCCATCTGTGCAGGACATCTGTATAAATGCATAAGTGTTTGTGCAAACACAACTTTCTTCCTTCACTAAAAATCCGATGGAATGACAAATCAATTACGGTCAGAAAAAGTTTCGGCACAGAGCCTTTTCGTATACTTCGCCTTACGAGAAAAAAAATCAGGTGCAAGATTTAACCAAAAAGTTACATAAAAACCTGTAATAAGAGACGTTTTAATGATTTAAGAAAATTTACACAAAAACGCTTTTAATAATTGTAAATATGTTAGGATTAAAGGTCAGTTATAAAAAGACGCATTTTTTCATCAGCGTTGACAGATGTCCCTCATCTCAATGAATGGGATGAATACTTCATACAGAAGAATTCAAAAAGAGGTTGTCTTATATTTGACTTGCATTATTGAAATAATTTATTATTAAAAAAAACTATAAATAAAGAGTAATATATATAAAACCATAAAGTTTCGCTACTAAAATAAATATATTTTAGCGTGTGTGTGTACACACACAACGAAAGACGACGAAACGACGTAGGCATATAGTACACAAGGATGTAGGAAAAGATGGATGATGGGGAGGAATCATGTCAGCATAACAGAGCGTCATCCCGTTTGCCATTATGACATACGAATCAAACTTCAGAAACGTTAGGTCAGATTATTAAACACTGAAACCACTGCGACAGTCGTCATCGCCACGGACTGCAGAAGCAGCGGGATCGTGATACGATTCAATCTCACCCGAAGAATTCCAATAGAAGTTTCAAGAAAGTTTTTATTATTTCGTTTCTAATAAGTTATGTTTGATTTTGAAGCATTTTTTAGTTGTGTATATTATTTTATTATTACGATTAATAATACGATCAATTTGTTCTTGCACCGTTATGATTTTAATCATAGTATACGAGCAAATGTATTTCTGCAATTAATCAAGTTGTCATGTTAATCAGTCGGAAACACAATTATGTTAATTATGTTGTCTTTAAAGACAATTACAAAACAATACAATTTCGTTTATAATAAAAAATTCGAACAATGGATCTCCGTTCACATAAATATTATTTATTCTTAGAAAAATAATACTTTGAGAAGCAGAAAAAAAAAGTAATGGAAAACACGTTAAGCTTCACGTCGACCTAGTATTTTCTTGTTTTATAAATGTAACATGTTACATAATATGATCGAAAATTTATACATTTCAATATTTTAGACTGTCAAAACGGGGAACGCGACGACAAAAATAGTAGCCAACAGATAATAAAGTTTGACCGTTTGTTTTAGTAAAACCTGTAGTAGGTGAAGTGTTTTGTATGATAAAGGGTATTATTTTTTTTAATTCTCTTGTTCCTACTAAATTTTTTTGCTCAGCGATACGGGTGTAAAAATGCTAGAATATGTAGATGCATAGGATATATTATGATATTCTTAATTCTTCTGCTAAACATTTGAATAACTTGCATTTAGTTTTTGTTTTCCAACCATTACGCTCCATGTAATTTTCGCTTTTTTTCTAACTATTATTGTGATCTTAAATAAAAATACTATGTGAAAATTATTAAAATGTGTACCAAAAATGTTCTGGCCATATATTATGAGTTTAATGGAGATGAGTTACTTTTAAGACATTTTTCTTTCAAGACAGTATTAAAGTTAACAGCTAAACTTAAATTGAATAATTCATTTAATTTCTCAATAGCGTTAAACATGGTATGTTTACGATTTAAAATTATTTGAACAGATTCAACTTACTTATTTACATAATGCTAGAAAGATTGTGCAAACGAACCAGAAACCAATGAAATACATATCTTAACAACTTTATCGTAGAATCATACATACATTAACTATATTATTTATAATATAACGTGACGTAACTCATCTTTATTCCAAATTCAGTAACTGAAGAAAGGTTTTAAAGATAACATAAATAGATTCATTGACTCTTAAACCTGGAATATAATTTGAAATTTGAAAGATGTATTTAAAAAAACACCACGAAATAAATATGATAAGGATAAAACAAAAAAAATCGTCGAACAAATCGTTTAGAACTCGTAATTTATCCGCCAAGTTCGATTAATCGTCTTGCGATTACGCCCGACTGGCTGCTAAGACCAATATTTTCGTTTCATTTATTAAGTAATTCGACCCCTAAATTTACTTATAACAAATTACTTTAAGTTTTATGTCACTATCTTCAGGTCTATTAATATAAACTGTCAGAATCTGAATGCCCTGCTGGCCGCTTCTCGTTTTACGAAGAAGGCTTGGCCTTATTCCATTATGATGAGCCAGTGCAAGTTGTTAAATACGTGCTAGAATTTCATCCTACTAAAGAAGATATCCTGACGATGTTTCCCTTCACTGCAAACTACTAAATAAATTATTAACATAAAGAGCTCATAAAAAATGATTCCAACATGCGACTTTCTGGTTATCTCTTTATTAATATAATGTTATGAGAATATAATTGATATATCGTGATATCAACAATATAAGTCATCTTTACTTCATTTCATAGTATAAAACAAAGTCGCTTACCGCTGTCTGTCCTTATGTATGCTTAGATCTTTAAAATTACACAACGGATTTTGATACGGTTTTTTTTAATAGATAGATTGATTCAAAAGACTTTAAAGACTTTGCTTATTGGTGAGACTACCTGTAAGTAGTAGAACTTTTGACTGGATAATTTTGAAATGTAATTTTTTATTTTTTATTTCGGATGTGATATTGTATCTACTGTTGGTTGTCATAATAAAAATAAAATAAAATAAAAGGAAGGTTTATATGTAAAATAGATGCACAATATAGTAGATAAACACTGATAATTTTAAAGGTTTCCATAGTGATGTCGTAAATAAACACATTTTTTGCAATACAGCATTAATCCTTATCCAATTAAATTTAAATGAATTTTCGAAGATATTAAAGATTTAAAACGCAGGGACATAGCGGTTTGTATCGTCTATCGACTGAAAAACTGTAAACGTTGTTAAGACATTTTGTAGTATATTTGGTGGCAGCATTGCACCCGTGCGAAGCCGGGGCGGGTCGCTAGTTATCTTTTAAAGGAATGGACGTTCAGCATTCTAACATACGTTTCAATGCCTCTTCAACTTTGTAAACTATTTATTTGATATGACTTGCGCTAAATATTAAGTTAAAATTTGCTATATATCTATTGCCATAGCGATATTTTGAGCGAGATCTAGTGGCGAAATACAACAACAGATTTTAATCCATTTTTATACTTTATAAGTCTTTAAGAAATTGTACAGTAACCATTAATATAATTAATCTTTAGTAATGTTTAAATTTGCCCAATTGCGTAATCTCTTTGTGAATTAGAAACGTTTTTAATGAACCGCCATGTTGGTTGATTCATCGTCCGTCTTTAAAAATATCCAGAACAATATTAATTACTCAGGATTATTGTTTTTTGTTTATTCAAAATGGACAATCCGTCCCGACGTTCAACAGATAATTTGAGATTTATAAATTACGATATTTCAATGTCCTTAAATCTTATTTTTTTTTATATTAGAAAGGCAGTCAGGCACATGGACTTTTTACCGTACCGTAAGAATTATAATTTATTCGAGAAACACTAGTTTCGCCCGCAGCTCTGCTTTCATGTTATAGGGTTTGGTTGATTGATTTTTGGCATAAAAAGTACCCTATGTCCTTCCTTGAAGTTCAAGTTTGCTACATATCAAATTTTACATATATACTTGACAATTCAGTATATCTTTATAAATTATAGTATATGTTTTATTCTGATGTAGAAGCTATATTATTGTAAAGTTTCATTAAAATCCATTTAGTAGTTTTTGTATGAAAGAGTGACAAACATTTATACATACATAATTTTGCCTTTATAATATTGTAATTAGTGAAATATAATAAAAATATAAATTCTGACCAGTATAAATGTTTAAGTAATGTACCTTTAAAGTGTCCACATTTGAACAAGCTCTTTTGTTCTATCAAGAAAATTGAGAAGGATAGCATGCTGTGCAACAGCTGAGATATTACAAGTCTTAGGCGGAGATTTGCCGTATTAAATTCAGCACTTTCTAGTCCCTATTGATAAATATCCGAGATGGCCCAGTGGTTAGAACGCGTATATAAAAACATAAATATATATAACATATATATACCATACTTATATATAAAAACATAAATCAGAACATTACAAATAACACATGTTAAATGTATAAAGGTCACAGAATATCCATAAATTAATTAGATAATTAAACCTGTAAGAAAAGCGAATGTTTTTTTTATATATAGTAACCTCAAAAAAAATTATACTCTTACAGACAAGACATCATATAAGAAGAGTTATAAGAAGAGAAGAGAGAGATAAGAATGCAGTATATCATAAATATTTCATGTGGGTAGAAGTTCGGCTACTAGGAATATTTTTGACAAAGTTTACAGTATCGCGCCAAGCGATCTCCTCCCTCGTATCGAGCCAGCCTACTCAGTGCTAGTACCCACGCATTTTTTCTTATTCATATCGGCAAACATATTTCAATATTATCGAATTTACTAAAAGCCACGTTAAAAGCCAATTTTTACAACTGAAATATCCTCAAAACCGATGTGAATTTATTTTAATAAAAAACGATACAAATACAAGACTAGAATGAAATCAAGCTGAACTGTATGTTAATTATTCCCATATGTACTCGTATATTAGAGTAACAGCACAGTACAAGATCAATTATACATATTCTAGTGCCAAACAGCAGTACTTACTATTCCTGTGTTTGGCTGTTGAATTTTAAATTCATCTGACATAATTCTCACAATGTTTTGCTTGTAAGACCGCTTGCCTCCGAATGCACGTAAAGTATTTGGTCTTTCGCCTGAACTCTCTCCAGTAGTCCGTTTACGGTGACGACTATAAGAGCGATTGTTCCCTGCAAGGTGCATGTTAGATCGCGCACACAATTGAGTTCTGTAATATTTCCTATGCAGTTAGTTTTAATTGAGGACAGCAGTCTTCGTCCTGACCAAGGATCACCATAATCTCCCGTGCAATTGACTTCCTTACTAATATATTTACCATTTATATCATACCCAATATATTATTATTATTATTTATATGTACCATTTACCGAGATTTTTATGATTTTGTTGTTAATCTAAAAAAATAACTTCATCAACTTTTAAGTAATTAATGTGACTTGAAGCGAAACTTGAGAAACTTTCAAATATAATTTAAATATATTTACATAGCTTTGAATGAATGAAAGAGGAAAATAAAAAATAAAAATGATGCTATATCTTATTATAACATCGTTGATTAACATTTAAATTCATTTGTTGAATTGGCTTCTAAAATATTATTCGAAGAGAATTGTGACTGGTGTATCTCCGAGTACTACTCCTATTCGATAGTGGAGTATCTGATATAGCTACAGTGGGTGTAAATTCCGAGGACACGTGTCAACCAATCAAAGCTCAATACAACATTTTGGTTTTTCTATAATAAGTTTCAAAGTTACTAATGCTAACATTGACATATCTCGTTTAATTAAAAAATATAATTTAAAATCCTGCAAAAATATTTGTTAGAACAGCATATTCTCATTAAGCTTTTAGTAATATTTTAACATAATTAACATTAATAAATAGTATATATAGAATCTTAACATAATACGACTGATACGAGTTGGGAACGTTCTAGAAAAGAGCGCACATATTTCTTAAAGGCCGGCAACGCATGTCCATGGGCGGTGGTAGTCGCTTTCCATCAGGTGAAACTCCTGCTCATCGGCCTCCTATGTCACAAAAAAAAATAGCGCATCACCAATTACTTGTATATATAATATATCAGTTATTTAGACCTGAATTAGTATATACTGAACTCGAAAGTATTTCACAACTACTCTTCGGAGTCTATTCAAAGTCTAACAAGTTTAATTGCCCTATTTACCTTTACATAGTCAGATCAGCGAATCCCATTTATAATATTAAGCAATAACTTAATATAATTGGGTATTTGTCAAGTCTAAACGATAGGAATGTCGAGCGAAGCTTCATAGAGATTTCACCTCTATTTTAAAGGAATATTGCAGATATTTCGATGATACAATACTTTGTATGTTACGTATATTATTTTCGGGTAAAATGGCCTGACGTTTCAGCCGTGCCTCGAGCTGAATGGACGAGATTAATTCGTCTACTCCAATTATATTTTCAGTACCTTTATTTATATTAGTATGATATATACTGTGGTTGATGCTGTTACGTGATATAAAACATTATACAGTATATATAAAGGGATGTAAATTACAATTGAAACATTAACTTTAAATTTTAAAGCATCGAAGCCTCTTAATATACATTTATATGATTAAATAAGGTAATTTTTTTAAAGCCCAAATGTAAACACTATGCATAAAATTTATACAAAAAACCAATATGCATAAAATTTATATGAGATGATGTAGCGCGATTCGAAAAAGGTTTTATTGTATAATATTATTATATAAATAATAGCGCTTCGCAGTATCCTATGCTTACAACTTAGACTTAACGTGAGAAACGTAAATTTCAGATTCTTGTTAAATATGAAACGAAACTAAACGCGAAAATCAACGACGATATAAATAATTATATTAGAATTATAATGATAATAAAAACTTATAATAAAATTATACAAAACAATCAAGCATCTAAAGGAGTTAAATTAATCCCGTATCCTGAGTTCCACGACATCCGCAAATCAAGTTGGTTTAGCGGAAAAACCATTACATTTCCAGTTCCTGTAGGAAATAGCTCTTGTTCCTTAAGTGCTTGCGTTGCATCTTTTATTTAGTTAACTAACCAAGTTCCATTAAAGTTTTTTTATCATATTTTAAAACAATCAAACATAGAATCTTACGTTTGCGTTAACGAAATGCGAAAGTAAATCTGTCTGTCTATTGCTCTTTCACAGCCAAACTACTGAACCCAATTTTATGACATTCGGTATAAAGCAAGCTTGAAGTGCAAGGAAGGAAATGGGCTACTTTTTTATGAAGATTACCTGACGATAAAGATAAACCGCAAGCAAAGCCGCAGGCGACAAATAGTATTTTATACGAGGAAACGATTTAGCAGATTTATGAATTGGCATTTTTCCATATCAGTTTTCATATTTAGAGCAAGGGTGAATAAAAGTTTCATATTTCTCTTAAAAAAGATTCAATATGTTCGGCTTATCGAACTTGGATACATAATTGACTATACTTGGGTTTGAAATACCTATTTGGAATAATAACACACCTCTTCATAACCGCTTTTTTTGAAATATAATATGATTATATTAAATATAGTTAAACTAAAGTATTTACGCCTTTTCTGTGCTAGTTTTTTTTAAAAAACTTCTCTCTTTTTCACTCTCTCCAAACTTCTTCCAGGATAAGTTGTCTGTAAGAGATCACTACAAGCGGTAACACACTTTTTGCATGCAAATATTTATTCTGCTATTCATTTGCTACATGTTGTGCATACAAGTATAAAACATATAAATATATTTTTACAAAAGATGTCTAGGTTTTCAACGACAGGTTCTTTATTTTCAATACATTTTCTCTAATAAAAGGTCACGTTAACGCAAAAATACTGGTAACACTAAAAAGTATATCGCGGAGAAATATAAAAAAATATTAACTATTTCTTTTCTTTTTTTAAAAAAATCATTTATCTAATAAGAAATGCTTAACTAGTTTTTTTATTCGTCCGAAGTCCGGACGGCCATCTGAATCTTAACGAAAATCGACCAATGAAATAGCCTGGAATAAAATAACTCGCGAATGACGTGAAAATTATAAGCCGATAAAAACCAATAATGAAAAAATATTATGTTTTCTTTTTGTATTAAGCTTAACTTTCCGTAGGCGTGAATGGGTTTGAAATCCCACGCAACGTTTTGTTCGTCTACAACCTACTTTCTCATTCTTACGTTTAATCTGGATAAACCCTAAGGTACTAAATCCCTTTCATATAATATTACTTGAACTTATTTTAAAAATATTGAATGAAAAATTATCGAATTTCGTCTTTCAAATAGCGAATCAGTAATGTCAGAAAGAGACAAATCAGATTACTCAACACCCCCTAAATCACGATACGAATAAGAACGTATGTAAGTGAAGGCTCGTTTTTTCCTTTTAAAATTAAAATTAGGAAAAATTAGCCATCACTAGACTTTTTTTAATTACTATGGAATATTAACACAATACTTAAAAGATCCTTTTTGCAGCATTTCTTAATTTTTAACAAATTTTTTTTTACGTAATCGATGCGCACAAAGCTTTATACAACTCCTCCGTTATCTAATAAATCAGTGCGGGACGAGACGTTGTACTAAGCGAACTTTTTCTCCGTAATTGCGGGGCACAGGGATGTGAGGATTCCGTGTGACATATTTATTAATAATTTATTTAGCAAAGTCAACGTCAACATGTTGCTGCCCATCCCGACCTCGTACGGGTTAAAATTAGGATTCAAATTACTAATTTCAAAGAACTTTCATATAAAGCCACCCTCCCATTTCTCCCCTAAAAGTTAAAATTTTCCAAAACCTTTTCTTAACTTATTCCAGTAGAATCTACATTCCGAACCGATGATAGCTTTACTTTAAACATATTTCTGTAAAATGAGCATTCAAACATAAGCCCTCATTCGAAATTACAGATTTCAGACTCAGTAGTTTTAGCTGTTCGTTGATAGTCAGTCAGGGCGAACGATTTTATATGTACACGATGTACAATATTTCACCTCATGGATTTTTGTCACTGAAACACAAGAGCACTACTGACAACTTTATGGTCCAACAACGGTGTCTCGAAGGAGAGTGGACGTAAGGCAAACGTCGAGACGAAGAAATGACACTTATTTTTCATAAAACTTTCATCTTACACAAGCCGATAATAATTTTCATATTAAATAAAATTGACCTTTTTTATTATATTCGTAACTTTATTAACATAAGAATAATGTTTTGTTCCTTCCACTATTGGAAAGACGATTGATTAATTTTCGCAAGAAATTTTTAATTTCGACGCAAGAAAAACACTTGAATAAATCTTTAATTTTACTTGTTATTTTTTCATTTCATAACGAAATGTTTATCTTAGAAATAAAATAGAACCACGATGATTTTCATATCGCGGATTATTCACAACACATTAAAATACGCGTCAATGAAGCTAAAACGCCCACGCGCGGACGAAAATAGATCCTCATACCACCGTAAGCTTGAATGCAGTCTCTAGTGATGTACTGCGGACGGTGATGTTATCGACACCGAGTGCTTTGAAATATGGACTCTGCTAATAAATCTCTTTTATATTTTAAAGTATATTATGCTTTTAAGTTATCGGTATCGGATTCGATTAGATATCTTGTCACGTGTCGATATTCCTTAATTAGTATTAGATATTCATGTATCGATATTATCTGTTAGTAGGAAGGATTTATTACCTTTGCGGGATAGGAAATTGGACGTTATTAAGTTTATCTTAGCTAATGAGATGAATTTATATACATACTACTTGTTATATGAATTAAACTTTGGATGCTCTATTATTACAAATAGTTAGGTGCACTGGCATGGGCCTCTAGAGGGTAAGTTCATACCACCGACTTCCCTTGCAACGTTAATAGGCTCCCAACCATCGAAACTAAGATTTTATGTCCTTTGTCTGGCTCAGTCTCCCTTCAAACCGTAACACAACAATACTAAGTTTGATGTTTTGCGGTATAATATTCGGTGGTACCTACCGAGACTTGCACGAAGTCCTACCACCAAGTAAATAGAAACTGCTAAATATACTAAATTTATCGCAAGTAAAATCAATAGAATCAATTAACAATATTTTAAGCAAATCTGTCAACATTATATTTTAATACAAACTTTTGCTATATCAACAAAAGTTTTCTCATCGACTGAAAAAGTAGATTTGGTTTTTGAAACAAACGTTTTTAGTTCGTTTCAGTTACAACGGACTTTATGGCTGAATAGACATTGGGGTTGCTTAAGCGAATTCCCGAAATAGAACCTCATACCACCACCGCTAGGGAGACGCTGAGTCGATAAAATTTTTCATGTTTTGTCGATAGATTTTTCCGCTATTGACTGACTATGTAAATTCTCAAAATTTAGAAATAACATTATATATATAATATAAGTTTTTTACAAGAATGTTATTTCTAATTTTGAGAATTTACATAGTATGTGTATATATACATATATACTGAAACAATTAAAATTTATTTTAAATGTTATCAACATTTTGTGCGATTCTGATAAATAGGTACCAATTCTCTGTTGGTACCTATTTGTCAGAATCTGTATCACACTCTCAAAAATAAACTCAAACTTTAAATAGTAAAAGTTAAATAATTTCATTGAAAGTATCCTGCGCCCCCAAAGTAGGATAACCCTTGGCTACTAATAATTTATTGTTGACTTCTGAACTAACTGAAACTTTGGTACTCTTGTTTGTGTTAACTGCGAGAAGTTTTAGAATGATATAAAGTAAATTAAAGCAACAAGATAATGGAAAGAATTTTTGGATTTATAACGGAATATTTGCACACGTGGAAGAATTTCACCGGTCACGATGTTTCCTTGTATCACGTAGCAATAGCTCAGTGGCGCTTGCTTAGGTTTAAAAACAATCGGTTAATATGAACGGGTTTTAACCACATTTCGACTCTAGAATTGTAAACAATATCTAAATCGGTGTATTAAAGATAGTTACTATTATTATCGATTAAAAAACAATTATTTTAAATAACATCACTAAGCCACAACATCCTACAGTGTAAACAGAAAGGTTTCCTTATTTGAAAGAGTAATTCTTTGGCTAGCGGTTAAAGAAATGTTTTAGATTTACTGAAACAGACTCTAGTTATTTACTTATCTATTTCTTCATTTTACCTTATAAGATAGAAGTAGATAGAATTTAAATAAAAGATAGAATTAAATCTTATCCTTTTGCGGGTTTTCTCTAGATAGAATTTCATTAAAACTTTTTATTCTTTGTTTTAATACTACACTTTATAAATGAAATAATATAATATACAGACAAATTAAATGGGTACCTATTTAACAAATTTAATTACTCGGCAGAATCACTTTTAAAATAGAACGCATGAAAATCCGCGGGTCAGCTCGCTAGTATATACACTTGTGCTAATATGTATATATATATATATATTTTCATTCAAAATAAAATTTCGTTATTCTCAAACATAAATTCACTTTCAAATGATGCAACCGTTTAATACGCTCTATTTCCCTTCTGACCTTTGGATGCAGCTGACCGAATTATGAATGTGTTTGACAATTCTATGCTAAATTCTACACACAACATATTGTTCGTGGGAAACATAGAATTGTCATCCATTCACTGAATTCATAAATTGAATTAGTTCACATGAATGAAGGAACACATAACATAATATAATATGCTTCGAGCTACAAGAGCTATTGCTCAGTAAGCTGGCATAATGTGAGAAAAAAATCAAATAATGTTAAGCTAAGAAGCATCCTCCTTTATTTATTGTTGCTTCCGCCCAAACAAAATGGGCCAAGCCACATTTTCTTTGATAAAAGAAATATGGCAATATCAGTTTTATGGTAAGCGAATACAATTGCCCAAAATGGTTAATACTCATTTACCATTACGTATAATAAATTGCCTAGGTCTATGCTAGAGTCCTAGGCCCCTTGTGCCTATTAGCACAATTGTTACTCATTCAGATATCTTGAAATACCGTAGGTATTATATTACGAATAGAATTTTTAAATTGGGATGAATAACTAAAATTTATAGTTATACCGAGAAAAATCGGTAAAAATCTCTGTAAAATTACTTTATTCCTGCGATTAAACTGCAGAGGTATGTTAATGAAATAAAATGAAATTATAAATAATGTATCTTAATTGTGTTTAATTTAGTTATTTAGAATGGCCAATAAAGTAATTGATAAAACCAATTAGTTTATTTCTGCTATTATTTTTTTAATGTCTTAATGCTTTGATTGATCGTAAAAGTACATGCGACTTATAAAAGAGAGAATTTCATTACTGATAATACGTAGTATTAGAAGTAAGTATAAAATTCGGCACAATCTAACTGCCCGTCGCGACTTATGAAATATATATCAGAGATTTTTTCGCACGAAACGAATATAAGTAATTCAATATAAACATTAACAGTCAGTAGCTCTCTGTTTGCCCTGATAAAAGATGACTTGGAGCTAATTCCAATACTCTTCCTCATTGACGGTGAGTGTATTTTTTTCACAATTTTTTCATTCCGGTGAACACGAGAAATGCATTTTTATCTTATTTTATTTTATATTTATGTCAACCTTCTGTAAATATTCACGTGCTCTAAACACCAGGCTATTACGGTTCAATATATAGCTGAAAAACTTTTATATATATATATTCGTCTTAAGATTCAAAAATATATAATATTTATTATCGACTCGATTGAATGGCGTTGAAGAGCTAAATGTAGCGCTCCTTATAAATTTTAACATAACGCAGACCAACAAATCTCAAGTATCAGTTTTAGTCAGTTAAGACATTGTTTTTTCTATTGTATGTAGGCACAAATTACGAAAGAGTGACCATTTTCATTATTCCACATCTAAATGTAAAAGGGATGGGTAAATAACGATAACCGATACGGCGAGCGCAGATGTACATAGTAATGATACACCCACAATTCATTTGTTCGTGTAGAGCCTTTGTGTTTCACGGTACAGCCTTTCAACGTGATTAGCTTGCGAGATGGATACTTTTCAATCTGTTAGGGTTATAAATGGAAATCGTTTTCTCTTGAAGATATCAAATTTTCAAATGGGATTGAATTTAAATTTTACAATTGGTAACTATTCTCTCAGACTATCGAAGTCCACAGATAGACATAAATTTGTCACGCCTACAATTTTCGCGTCTAGTCAATTTCCTGTCATCATCATCCCCCCAATCACCAATACAGTAAATTGACGACTCGTTATAACAAACCACGTGACCCACAGTAGATATCGATACTTTATATAAATTATAATTTGGACAAATGACGCAGTTACGTGACGTCAGAGGGCGGGTCGTGTGACGTCATTCCTTTAGGACAGTGATTCCCAAAGTGGTCCAGGTGGACCCCCAGGGGTCCACGGGAGACTTGATGGGGGTCTACGTAGGCGTGAATAAAAAATGGAGGCCCATAAGATGTTAATGGGGGTCCACGAAAATTTATCTGCTTTTGATAGTAAAGAGCAAAAATGTAAGCATAGTTTTTATAAGGGCCTACCTACATTGTTTTAAGTACCTAACTAAGCAGATAATATTTTAATAAGGTACAATTTCGTGTACAGACTTGCAAAGCGCTATCCGCCCGACATGCTTAATGCTTGTTCAGACATGAACTTGATCACCACTATAAATACCTTTTTTTTTTTTTCGTCATCACTTTCACTAACAAATTCATAGATTTTAATTGCTTAAGGATAGAATTAAAAGCACCCAATATTAAACAAATTTAAATTTAGTTCATATTTTAGTGTTTCTCTCAAACTGTGGTTACGGACACATGCCAATAGGTGGTCCACGAGAAAAATAAGTTTGGGAACTACTGCTTTAGGACATCGCTGCGTAGAACGTAGATATATGATACTGAGATTGTTCTATTTCATTTGATAGTGGATTCTATTTGAAGGGAATAAGAGTTAATTTTCTTCCACAATTATTCTATTGCTTTACGTTTGGTTAGGTTAGGTCGCTGAAAATGTTATAAATATGAATAAGATAATTTTATTCACTTTATATGTAAATTCTGTTGTATTGTACTCGTTTTGGACCTTAGCTTTACCGTCCTGATATCAAATTTTCTTAGGAGCAAACGAAAAACGAAAATATATTTAATTGTACCTTCATAATAAAAGTATGAATTGCAACTTAACAATCTAAAGACAATTGTTCCAACATAATAATATTTTACATATTTATTTAAAAAAAAAAAATTGATGAAAATTCCTAAGAAATATATCTCAACAATTCCATTGACTTTTGATCGATATTACTCGAAATTTTTCATGTTCATGATTAGGTTTCGGCAATAAGCCATATTAGGTAGATTGTGTTTTATTACATTAAATTTTATTTTTTTTTATTTTAGTACGCAGTAAACGGATCGTCATTTGGCAAGCGGACATCTGCCCCTAGACTGTAAAAACTGTAATAAGTTTAAACCTTTATTTACAGCATTCTGCGATTTAAGATAACCCTTTATACACTAGTCCACTTCCCCTTCAAACAGTAATACAGTAGAATTACTTATGGCTGGTATGTTCATACCAAACCATTGAATAAAACAATATAAGAAATGGTAACACTCTTCAAGTATACTCCAGTGGCGTCAATATTGATAACTATTACTTTGACGAAGAAATACGTCTCTTTAGGGCATAAAACCTCTTCGATCTGACCTTGGAATGAATTTTATCTTGATTTACGTTTTTACGAACATAAAATATGACCGTATTTATATTCGTTGTTATTTCAGCCTTTCTTTCTGTTAAATGATTTATTATTCGAGTTTCTACACATAACATTTTGTAGATGATGGAATTTGGAGTAAATATTCGTTAGTTTTATACAGCATACATAAATATAGCAGTAGGTACCTACATGATTATTACAAGCATATTTTTGAATTGATGAATGAGTATGAGTTTCTTGCCGGTTCTACTAGGTAGGATATACATTCCGAATCGGTAGCTTAATGTAAACCTGAAAAAAAATGATTCACAAGTGTTTTTATGAGATTATTTGAATAAAATGTTTTTTCTTTATTAATTGTCTTTTCTAGTAATGGTTTCTGCCCATTGGTTAGAAGACGCAAATTTTAGCCAATGATTCTGATTTCAAACCCGGTCTAGCCGCACTCTATATTAATGTGCTTATTTTGTGATTATGATTCATTTTGTGCTCGACGGTGAAGAAAAACATAATTGAAAGATAGGATTCGTGAATTCACAGCATTGAAGCAGCGTCGTTGAGAAAGATTCAAACCTTCTCAGCAAGTAAAGGAAACCTCAGAAGTATGACATTTAAAGGCGGTTATTTTACTTTCTTTTGTTTAATTCGCAGCTGCCATCTTAAATGAGTTCTCGTACGAAATTACAAGTAAAATGAAGTACTTATAGATTTTCCCCTCTTATTATTTATATTCTGACTGTGTGTGAGTTGCATTTTTGACTTATCTTGAAAAAAATCTAAAAAACGTGACAACTCAAAAATGTTTCACTTTTGCATCATGCATATGGGCGTTAAAATTATCGCAAATAGTCACCCCAATCACCTCCTAACGGGAATACGTCGAATTACCAATAAACCTGTATACAATTAATAGAGAACTAAATAAATACCTGAATGAGTGTGTGGGCGTCAATGGGAGCGTAGGCGTTGAGTGGGATAGCTGAGTGTAGAGCGAGACAGGGATAGGGGGGAGGGGGGTCGCCCTCTGCTCCGAATAGGGGTTGAATGAATGACGCAGTTGCTACGCTTACATTTTTATATACGTTATGTTTACACATTGTTCCCGCTTTAACTATTCTAGTTAACCGTCGGGCTTTGTAAAATCTAACTTTTATAAAATTTTTAATAATCTTTTTCAGCGGCTTTAAGAGATTAACGATACGGATTTGCTCTATTTTACTCGTGATGGAGAGTCTGCGTTTATATTCGTTTGTCAAAAATATGTTTAACTATTTGATGTTTCTCAATACCTAAACTCCACGTGCCATGAAGCGATGCTAAGCGTAGGTTTAATTCTGATCTACTGTCGTGGTTAATTCTAGTTTAAAATGAACGATTAACGCGAGAAGAAAATATTCATAATGGCTTACTAAGTATACATAGTTACTTCCTTAATTGCTCATCATGCTTTAAATTAATTAAAGCATTTTAATATTTTATGCGTATTACGTTTAGTTACCTTGTTTGCGGAAAATAGATTTATATTACCTACTGGTTTTAAAATAACTACCGACCCGCTCCGGCTTCGCACGGATCTACATCAAATGTTTTGTAGGTGATCCAGTAATTCATTGAATTTCGTAAAATTATATAATGTTATACTTACTATCATAGACAATAACATTTCTTATAAAAATAAACTTTAGTCAAGTCGTTTTTAAGAGCACTTCTGAATCGAAATTTATCTCACAAGATAAATTTAAAATAAAGCTAGTTATGTCTAGGACTGAGCAGTAGATGGAGAAGTTTCGCTTTGAAAGATAAATGTTGTTTTCAATGTTTCTTGACAGATTTACAGATGAAATAAAAGTAAAAAAGCGAAGCGTCACTTCGAGTGTTTTCTACTTTTATCCTGGAAAATTTCAATGCTAAATATTAAATTCAGCTTGTTCTTACTTTTAATTTACATAATTCTTATTATTAATTTTGTGGACACGAATTTAAACCATAAATAATATTATTATTTTAATTATGTTAAATAAAATAAGGTTGTTCGTTGGAAATCGCATTGGGATAAAAAATGAACTCGCGTCACAGTCGTTTGCGTTCCTCTGTCACTAATTAGTCTGTAGTCTGTATTATATATATATATATATATATTCGATTCTAAAGCTGTGTCGGTGTTGTCTGTGATAAAAGTGACTTCAGTTATCAACATAAATTGATACCACGTGTAACTGTATATACTTGTGTATATAGAAATTTCTAACGTTGCCGATTCGCCTACGTGGACGTCAAAAACCGAAGGCAGTAAGAGAAGCGTTTATGTAAATTCCTAATAACGATGTACAACCCATCTGGCGCTCCGTCGCCGGCCGTATTTCAAACAGGGTTACTCGTTAAGGACTCGGCCGTTAATTGAATACGACCTACTTCATCCTTTGTTACCAAAAATAGAATCGTATTATACAGAACTCGTTTTCACGAACTTTAAATGTATATTTTTGAATATTCATAACAAATGCACTTCCATAATAACAATTAATTCTGATAATAATCTACATTCTGGAATTGTTTAATTTAATTAAATAATAAACATAACATAAACATAATCAGCCTGTAAATTTCCCACTGCTGGGCTAAGGCCTCCTCTCCCGTTGAGGAGAAGGTATGGAGCATATTCCACCACGCTGCTCCAATGCGGGTTGGTGGAATACACATGTGGCAGAATTTCGTTGAAATTAGACACATGCAGGTTTCCTCACGATGTTTTCCTTCACTGCCGAGCAGGAGATGAATTATAAACACAAATTAAGCACATGTAAATTCAGTGGTGCCTGCCTGGGTTTGAACCCGAAATCATCGGTTAAGATGCACGCGTTCTAACCACTGGGCCATCTCGGCTCTTTTTAATTTAATTAAATATTTCATAGTTAAGAGTGATTCTAAGAGCAGTTGATGAGATATTTAATATAATTTATAATTACGTATGTTTTTCGTTTTTTCTTTTCGCGAATTAATTTATTTTCCTCAAGCGTTGCTCACTTTCATTCCGTTCGAATAGAAAAATATATCATTTAACAAATAAAAAGATCCTACTATTAATCTTAATATTATGCAAGTTTAAATGAATGAATGTTTGTTACTCATTCAAGCCGGAACGGCGGAACGGATCTGAATGATATTTGGCACAGAGGTAGCTTTAATAGCGCACTTTTCATATCAATCAATCACACATGAACACGACCCTCTGAAACTTGTAAAGCAATATAATATGAAAAAATGATTATTTAATTTCATTCATTTTCTTTTCCCAAACAATTATCAATTTCATTCAAATATAATTTGCCAATCGATGAAGCTACGGTCCTGATCGTTCACAGTCCCTTTTCAGTCCACTTTACGATACCATCGCTAGAATAAATTTGTAATTTAGACGAAAATCTCTAACAAAACTGGCAATTAAAAACCTTGCCAATTACACCAGTTGCGAAACGAGACAAGATAATCCTCGATATTGTTTTAACGACCCGATCACTGTCTTTGGCAATGTTCTAAAGCATTACTTACATTACAAGTTAAAAAGTAATTAGTACTTTTGTACTTCTTGTGTTTGCCCAGTTAACGACATTTGATAATAATCATTATTTAATCATATTGAAAAATAATATAATAGTAAAGATTTTGAATGTTCCGGTGTATATATTTTTATTCTTATTTCCAAAATGATTTTATTAATAACTCTAAAGTTCGTCAATAGCTACCAAATCATATAAAAAATATTTGACAAACAGAGGATATAAAAGGTACTGTTATATACACTTTGAATATTTTTATATAAAGTAACATCTTGTAAATGCTGCTGAGCTCAGGCCTACCCTGCCTTCGAGGAAAAGCTTTGAATCTAAATATACAACGCTGATTCTATACGGGTTGGAGGATACGCATGTGGAAGTATTTCATTGAAATTAGTCACATGAAGGTTCACCGCTGAGTGAATTATAAACATAAATTAAGTTTATGGATATTAATTGTTATAGCCTGAGTTTGAACCCGTAATCATCGGTTAAGATCCACGCCAACTAGTCGGCCATCTCGGCTCAATTTCATATATATAGTTGAAGTTATATACATGGATGCATAATTAAATAGTAATCATTCATTTAAAAGAAAAAAAAACAGTTAAAACTTAATTATACGTGTTATCGTAGAAAAAACTTCATTTAAAACATTATATTATTTTCTTTGTTTAAAGTTATTATAAAACTATTATTGTTTTAACTATCATATAAATAATTAAATATTTATATTGATCGCTATGTATTTATAATTTCTGCGTTGTTTCGTATACACGAGCGATTTCCTACGTTTTCACTCGGGTATTATTAGTTTTTAATTTAATTCTGTGACATTTCAACGAAGATAATATCTTCCGGACCGATTTCGTCCATGGTCGCTAACCTCAGCGGGACCAGCCTTCTACGCACGACATATTATAGTGTACATGTGTGTGCACAAACACAGGTGCACGCACTATTCCCTTACTCAGATAATCCGATGAGCAAACCCAACACGACCGGAGAGAGTTCAGGTGCAGGAACCGACTTACGTGCTTTCCGAGGTACGGGACTGTACACAATTCCAACTTCCAGATTCCGGGTTGCTACTGTGAAACTCTTAACAGAAAAATCGAGTAACTTTTATCAGCCCGACCTGAGGTTTGAATTCGGGACCTGCAGCATCCCGCAATTTTGGGTTAAGATTCCTGTGTTCTAGCCATTAAGCTATGTCGCTTATGTGAGTAATAATAATTTCGTGCAGGTCTACGACAGACCCGATCGAAACCTATTCATAATTATAGATCTTTGAAAATAATGACTTTTTAGTCGACAACATATTACATCCGCGAAATTCGTATTATCGAAATATTTAAATATTAAATCCATGAAATTCAATGACATGACAGTTCAACGGGCGGCCATGTTTGACGTTTACGGGTGCGTTCAGAAAGTGCGTTCCAAATAATAGTATCGTTGAAATTTATCCATAATAAATTATACATCAACGATTATGAAAAACGTATATTTTATATGAAATGTTAAAGATAAATTTGTTTAGTTAAAATTTGTTTTGTTTTTTATTTATTTTACCCGACGTAAAGACAAAGTAAAGCATACAATACATATATATTAATATGATTATTATGAATATTTAAACTATTATTAACACATCATGCGCTGTCATAAAGAGGAAATCATACGTCTTTTTATAAATATCACACAATATAATAATTGGCTTTAATACGTTTGCAAGGTAAAGAAAAATAACGCAGGTGGCAAGGAAAAGGAGTGAATCCATCCATGAAACAACATCTACATTTCAATTTAAGTAATCAATAAAATAATCGTGCATCGTTGGTCTAGTGGCAAGTTTTGATAGCTTCCGAGTGCTGGGTTCAAATCCGAGTCGGTAAAAAGTTAGTTGATTCGTCTGCAATGAAATTCTCAGTAGCAATCCAGAGTCACATGATGTTATGGTAACCACCACTTTAATATATCCAGTAGTATTACCGCCTATCTTAGTATGATGGTGTTCTGGTTTGAAGGGTGAGTGGGCCAGAACTACAGGCAAAAGTGATATAATATCTTAGTTCCCAAGATGATGGCGTATTGGTTATGTAGGAAATTATTAAAATATCAAACGACACCAAATGGTGACTATTGACTGCCAGGTGGCCCATTATGCCCGTCCGTATATATGCCATAAAAAAATGCGTTCACAATCGTCCTTGCACATTTCACTTATATAACACTTAGGTATGGATGCTTATGAGTTACTTAAATTTTAATGAACGATTGTGATTGTTAAGGTTTTCGAACGATTGCGGTACATATTTCAGCTATTTGAAAATACTCCACCCTGTATAATAAATTTTACCAAATTTTTAATTTAAATATCGAATGTTCGATATTAGTTACATATTCTATGTTCTATTAATACTAATACGAGTATGTCATTACCCTTTAATACGTCGTATAGTTAAAATCTATATACGTTGCACTAGGAAGGTCACAATGCGCATTTGCAATGACCTTTGGCCTCGACCTTGACCCCGCCATTTATGCAACCGCCCCGAAATACCAAAGGTCGATGCCACCCTGTTACGTCAGCGCGATAACCCCCCCGCCTGCGACTATACAATATCTATGTGTTGTATTATAAGCCTGTGTGCGTTGTACGTGTATAAAACAGTTGAATGAAATATTATGTGATTTTCAGTAAACTGCAGAAAAAAGTATGAAAATTTATAAATAGAATTAAGATAAAAATATTATTACGAAGTGTATACATTTGTATTTTATTCTTTTTAATTCAATATGTAATCAATATATATGTCTTTAATTTCTACGTTTCTGCGTGAAAGAAAACTATACAGAAAAAATATATATAATTAGTTTTTATGTTACAAAAATATATATTATAGTAAAAATAAGTAATAGACATTGTATTTTTATGGAGCTAATAATATTGTTATTAACCCCTCCGATTAAACTTTAAGCTTATTTTACAACATAGAACTATTATTGTCTAAGGGGTCCGCTTCGAATTTGTGATTTTCAACTCAATAAATTTTGATAATATTTGTGAGAAAAAAGTCGAATCCTATCAGATATTTGTGATGATGTCTGAGTGTATATGACAAAGACAGCGTACATGCATGTTTCTATGTTAAGCGCGATATACACGATACATATAAATATTACATGTCAAAATATCTTAAGATAAAAAAATAGTTTCCTTGATATATTATGAAAATTTCAATCCCTTAAACGTCATATTTTTTATTGATTTCGCTTATATACTTTAATATATTATATATGTATATCGACTGTCGCACTATAATTTTATACTATATATATATACTTTTAACTTTACCGATTCATAGATTCAAGTCAATTGTAAAAAATACATTGGTAAAGAAGTCATATTATTCGATACAAAATTATATTGATGATAAAAAAGCGTGGAGTTAATGCTTGTTGACTTCCAGGCAAGAGACATAACATACATATATAATTGTATTTAACTAACGTGACTGTATTTTTAGATGTTGAAAAAGAGTAACTACTTAGTTTCTTGCCGGTTCTTCTCGGTAGAATCAACATTCCGAACCGGTGGTAGCTTTACTTTAAATAGTTTGTTAAATGACGATTCAAAAGTGCTTGTAAAAGCCTACTTGAATAAAGTATATTTTGATTTTGATTTTTAAAATAAAAATAAAATAACTAAAATAACGAATCAATTTTATTATAATTGTGGGCGTGACAGCTACGCTTGACATTCGCCAAACGTACATACTAAATCATTCGCGAAACGTCATTCTCTCCACTAAGTACACGCACACTAGTATAGTAGATACTAGTGTGCGTGTACTTAGTGGAGAGCTGTTGGACTCTATTCTCGGACGCGTTCTCAGTTTTGACAATCCATCTATGTAAATAATCGAAACGATTACACAAAGACAATTACAACATCATTTGTAAAGTTATATATATATATATTACTAAGTACTTAATGCTTATACCTAAAAATGCTGCTCAAAGGCTACAGACTCCGTGGGCGACATAGTCACTTGTCACGTCACTAATTTTTATGTTTGAAAATTATCTTAATTGTACATAACTTAATTATTTATTTTTTATTTGACACACAGAACAACTAACGACAGCACGATAACACTTAAGCAAATTATTCATCAATATAATTCTAGTCTCTCACCAAAATTGTGAGTGCATAGAGAACAAATTTATGTGCTACTTACTTTAAGGTCAATCTATCTGAAATTTTGTTCCTTAAGAATTTAGTGAAATATATTGACAGAAAAAAAGTTACTATAAGTGAGTGTTCATTTATTTCATCGTGAGTGATGTTCCATCGAATTCGTCTGAAAAAAACGGCTAATTAGACATAAGAGCGTTATACCACACAATAATTCATTTTTAGTAGTTTCTGTACTATTTTAACATACATGACAGTAAAATAATAAATTATAAATAAATATAATAAATTGTACGGCAAGCGTTTTTTTTATCTTAAGATCAAAAATAATGTTTTCATCGTTTGCGACGCGCTTTACGCTTGCAGTAGAGCTACTTGAACTGTTACTTCAGTTTATAGCACGAGATACATATTTTTATATTCTTTATATTACAACACTTCAGACGAGATTTAAAAGGAAAAGAGGATCATAACAAAAAGGTTAGAGTTCAAATTTAGTATGCTCAATGTATAATATATAATATATTTATATTTTCCACGTCAGAGTATTTTTCATTTAGTAGTAATATTTTATAAATAGAATTTTATATATTTATATATTCGACTACATCACATACATTACTCTGATCCCAATGTAAGTAGCTAAAGCTCTTGTGTTCTGGAAAATCAGAAGTAACGACGGTACCACAAACACCCAGACCCAAGAAAACATAGAAAACTAATGAACTTTTTCTACATCGACTCGGCCGGGAATCGAACCCGGGACCTCAGAGTAGCGTACCCATGAAAACCGGTGTACACACTACTCGACCACGGAGGTCGTCAAAATTAACATAAACACTTAGGAAAAATGTCTTAAGTTTGAACAATATTAAATCAAATCAAATCAAAAATCTTTATTCAATATAGAAGTGTTTACACTTGCTTATTGATTGTCAAAAATCTACCACCGGTTCGGAATTTAGCACCTCGGACCTGAGAAGAACCGGCGAAAGAAACTCAGCGGAATTTTTTTTTTTTTTTTCCATTTTGCATGTACAATAATAATTATATTTTAGTTATTTGAAACAGCCTGGAGGCGATCATTTCATTCCCAAGGTGTGCAGTCAACTAAAAAGTCATTAGTGTTGTAATATCCTTTAGCACACAAACGCTCTTTAACGATTCTTTTGAATTTTATAATTGAATAATTTTGAACGTTTTCTGGGATCCTGTTGTAAAAACGTATACATTGCCCCAAAAAAGAGTTACTAACCCTGTGTAATC
Source organism: Vanessa tameamea (assembly GCF_037043105.1). Lineage (NCBI taxonomy): Eukaryota > Metazoa > Arthropoda > Insecta > Lepidoptera > Nymphalidae > Vanessa > Vanessa tameamea. The sequence continues at coordinate 2,352,271 of NC_087315.1, read as the reverse complement.
GGGTACTTGGAGTAACAAGTTTATTCTTGTTCCTAGTGTTAATAGAATGTACTTCACAATTTCTGGGAAAATCGTTTATGTTTTTGCGTACATACATAACATTATCAAAAACAAATTGAGAAGCGACAGTCATTATTTTAATTTCTTTAAATTTATCTCTTAACGAATCTTTTGGGCCCAGGTTATAAATTGCACGAATAGCCCTCTTCTGCAGTACAAAAATAGTATTAATGTCAGCTGCATTACCCCAGAGTAGGATGCCATACGACATTATACTGTGGAAATAACTGAAGTACACAAGGCGAGCCGTATCCACATCAGTCAAAAGTCTAATTTTTTTTACCGCATAGGCTGCAGAGCTGAGTCTATTCGCCAACTTATTTATATGGGGGCCCCATTGGAGCTTAGAGTCTATTGTCATACCAAGGAACTCTGTTGATTCTAAAACATCTAATGCTTCCCCGTTTAAGCGTACACTCGTTTTGACACATCTTACATTGGGAGTAGTGAATTTAATACATTTAGTCTTTTTACTATTTAACATTAAATTATTAACACTAAATTATATGTTATTATATATTAATAATACTTATATGTTTTTTTTATTTTTGTTACAGGTAAATGGTGAAATAAATTTATACATCATAAATTGGTAATATACGCTTATTATTTGAGTTCCTAAGTACTTATTATGTTTAAAAATACTGTGCTATATTTGTCCGACTACTGTGCATCCCAGTAAATTATTTTTAGGCGGACTCCTAAGGATAAGTGGGCAACACTGCCCATAGCACTGTAAGAAATATTAACCAATCCTTACATCGCCAATGCGCTACCTCAGTAACTAAGATATTAAAGACATTGGCGAAGTAAAAACCATTCCATAGTATACAAAATTGATGCTACAAAAAGAAAATATTATAATATAAAACTGAATAACTTATAAGGCATTCAGGCCTTATCAGTTAAAGTGATCTTTTCCAGGCAACTTTTAGAAGGTCAAGAGAAAGATAAAATTAGACATAGTATGCCTTAATATTAATTCTAAGACATCGTATCTCAAAAGAAATATAATATAATAAATACATCATCATAAAATAACGCACAGTATATATACATGGTGCTGGCTTTGTGCAAGCCCGCCTAGATAGGTACCACACAGTCATCAGATATTCTACCATCTAATAGCAATACTTACAACAGGCACAAAGGACATAACTTCTTAGCTCCTTAGGTTGTTGGTGCATTGGCAATGAAAGAAACGGTGACCACTTACCATCAGGTGGCCCATTACAACGTTTGCCTATCTATCACATAAAATAAATTGTTTGACAGAACACCATAAGAACCTAGAACACCGAATGCCATCACAATTGATACACACACACACACAGAGACAGCATAATGTCTGCCAGGTTTACTAGTAAACTCTAAAATAGCATAAATATTTAGGAAATCATTTTAAAAGGAGAAAAGTTTTTATTATATTTAACGATATATAGGTCAGATGTTAGGGGGTGTGTGTTTATGTTCGGATTGTGTTTGTTTCCAAAGCCCCGAAGTTGCTCCGTGTAGCAGGGCTTTAAATGTCCCCTCCGCTCCGTGATTGAAGACGCAGAGGCTCCACCACTGATCACGGAGCGGGAGATGGAGATCGCCCTCGGCCGCTTGAGGGCCAAGAACACGGCGCCGGGTCCGGACGGGATTCCAGGGCGTGTTCTGTGCGACGCCCTGGAATTCCTGGGAGCTGTTTTTTTTTTTTTTTCTGTTTTCGTTTTCTTCGGGAGCTGTTCGAAAAGTGTCTGTGCAGCGGGCAGTTTCCGAAGCCTTGGAAAGAAGGGAAATTGAACCTGTTGCCGAAGGAAGGTCGGCCAATGGATTCGCCTTCGGCATACAGGCCAATTGTACTGCTGAACGAGACGGGGAAACTCTTTTAGAAGATCCTCGCAGCCCGTCTCGTTCAGCACCTCGAGGAGGTCGGTCCGGGTCTCTCAGAGGCTCAGTACGGGATCAGGGCGGGCCGGTCAATGTTCAACGCCCTGGACACCCTGAAGACTCGGACGACGGAAGCGGTGGCCCGGGGACAAGTCCTCCTGGCGGTGCCCTTGACGTGGCGAACGCCTTCAACAGTCTCCCTTTCGAGACGATACGGGAGGCACTCCGATACCATGGGATGCTGAGCTATCTCAGGAAGCTGCTGGAGGCGTACCTCCAGGAGGTCCTTTGGGGGGGGGAGGTTGGTCCGGCGTCGGGTAGGCTGCGGCGTTCCACGGGGATCTGTTCTCGGCCCAATTCTGTGGAAGGTCGGTTTCGACTGACTCCTGCGAGCTCCCGTCCTTCCCGGGATGGGGGTGTTGTGTTACGCTGACGGCACCCCCGTCACGGTGACTGGGCGGGACTTTCGGAAGGCGGCTCGCCTCGCCGAGGTCGGAACGGCTCTCACCGTGGACCGTATGGGAATGCTGGGCTTGAGGGTCTCCATATCCAAAACGGAGGCCCTCCTATTCCACGGTCCACAGAACAGACGGTGATCAAGGTGCAGGCCCAGATGAAGTATCTGGGCCTTATCCTGGACGGTCGATGGAATTCGGGCAGCATTTTGTCCACCTCGGCCCGAGGCTCATCAACGCCGCCGCCGCTCTCGGCCGCCTCCTTCCGAATGTGTGGGGCCCGGGATCGCTATGCCGGCGTAGTGAGGTCGATGGCGCTGTACGGTGCCCCGATCTGGGTCGACGCCCTCACCGCTGACAATCGGGCCCTACTGCGGAAGCCGCAGAGAGTCATAGCGGTGAGAGGCATCAGAGGGTACCGTACGGTGTCGTGGACTGCGGCGACACTTCTCGCGGGCGATCCGCCCTGGGAGCTACAGGCGGAGGTGCTCGCGGAGGTGTACCGGTTCCGGGTCGAGGCGAGGAACCGCGGCGACCATCCAGGGTCGGCGGAGGTCGGGCGGATCAGGGCTCTAGCCCAGCAAGCCTTGATCGCCCGATGGCAGGAGGATCTGGGGTCACCCACGGCGGGCCTGGCGACAGTGGAGGCGATCCGTCCCCACTTGAGTCGTTGGGTCGAGAGGAAGAAGGGCACACTCACCTTCAGGATGACACAGGTACTTACCGGGCACGGATGCTTCGGTAAGTACCTGCACGGAATAGCGCGGCGGAAGATGTCACCCTCCTGCCACGAGTGTGGTGCACCAGTCGACACGGCACACCACACCCTGAGTGAGTGTGCTGCGTGCGTAAACCCGGCGATCCTAGGCGTACTTTCCCCTCCCCCCCCACTTTCCATGACGAGAAAAAAAAAAGGGGTTTAAATGTGAGAGGTTATTCTTGTATCGCCACAGATTAAAATTTGTTTTACGGTAAGTTATCTATGTTTTTATACAATATAATAAAAACATAGAAATTACAATGTCGTTATCAAATAAACGAATGACCGTCATTAATTAAGATAATTTTAGTTTCAAATTCGTCACAGATTAAAATTTGTTTTACGGTAACTTATCTATGTTTTTATACAATATAATAAAAACATAGAAATTACAAAGTCCGTCAAACGAATGACCGTCATTAATTTAAGATAATTGTAGTTTCAAATTACATTTGTTTTATTATATTATATACTAGCGACCCGCTCCGGCTTCGCATGTCATATAAATATGCTTTATACCTTATAGCACTTAGGAATAAAGTAGCTTTCGCCCAGTGAAAAAAAAGTTCCGTTGATTACCGTATTTTATCTGTTTATAATATTAGTATAGATTTTAGTATGTATTTTAAAGGATATATCGAAATACATTATAAGAGATGGCTTAGTGTACTGAACACGTGGATTTTAAGCAAAAGTTGCGGGTTCAAAACTACGCAAGCACCACTGAGTTTCCGTGAACTTAATTTATAAAAGTTCTACGACTCAGCTAAGTTAACCGTTTATATTCTAAGTACAGAATGAGTACATTAATCTCGTTGCGCTGTTAAGTGGTAAATAGAGCAGGAAATACTTTGTTTATTGAATATAATAAGGATATTATAGTAATATTGACGTTTTAATTTTTCATGCTGACGTTAGAAGGTTGTCGAACGCACTTGCTTTCATAATTGAATATTCATTGTGACAGCTTGAAATTACACTCAATGTGCCAAATACTGAACGATTGGTCTAAATGATTGGTCACCTGTTGACTGTCTTCGACCAATGACCATTCAGATTAAACTCAAATTCTTTAAACTTAATTTGATCAGTGCTTTAGATATTGGAGTTAAGACTTATACCGACGAACTATAACTGTATATAATGCCTTATGATGACATTTTTAAGTTCTATCTTTCCCCATGGACTATTGTCGTCTTTTCAAGCCATTTTTATATTCCATGAAAAGATAGAATAGAGAAATTAGTTATAGCTACCATTTTCTTTAATGAAATGGTAGAGGTACTAGGAAATGAGAAATAAATGTCATTTAGATATTTTTTATTTTGAGCAAATTTTGAATAAAAGTGGAAAACTTTGATAAATGTAAAAAAAAAAATTTAAGCAAAAGCAAAAAAAAAATCGTATCTGTTACTCCATTGTCATTCGTTCTTTGTCAAAAGTTATTCTTTCGTATCTCATTGTAATTTAGCTCCACACTTGTGTTCGTTGTGTACAATGAAACCGGCTGTATTGGGGAGAGTGGACCTTGGTAACGCTATCACAGGAAGTGGGGACACATGGACGGTGATTGTATCCTTGAGCTGGGACAATCGATTATAATGTAAGACGAGATGCTGTGTCCCAGGATACGTTTTCGGCGACGTTGAATTTTAAATAGACATATTGAGTTTCATTTTGTCTCACTTGAAAGTATATCCCAGTGGTTTTATTAAAACCTTTACCAAAAATTATGCTTTCAAATTTTTGGAAGTAAGCACGAAATTTTCATGTGCTCTATTTTTGTTTGTAAATCATCTCGTGCTTGGCGATGAAGAATAAGTCGTGGAAAAACTGCATATGTATATCAGGTTAAAATCTTGCATTGGAGCAGTTAGTTTGAATAAGCTCCAAATTTTATGAAATCTTGGAAAATACACTAACTACTACTTAAGGTTTTTGAAAACAGGACCCTATTACTACGTCGTCTGTTCCAATATTTTATATTCTTTAACCTTACTCGTACTAACAATAACCTTGGGAATGATGAACTGGGCGATTTTTTCCTCTTTGCCATAGCAAAATTGTTATTCAAAGGTGGAACACAAGAATTTGTAAAACTTCACAACTAAATGTATATACTTGTGGAAATATGTGAATGATAAGAGTTATTTCACTTATCAAGGACACACAAAACGCCTCTCTTTAAGCCTTAACTATGAATATAGATTTGATGATAAGAGCTTATTTGATTATTGATTTTGAGTGATCTTTATAAATTCTTTTTAAATGTCAATCTTACAACAAAAGACATTTTTATGACGCAGTTATACAATTATGAACTGACAGATAAAGTTTCGCATTTTTAAAACACCATTTATAAACAACTTTTAAAGGTTCTTTATAAACAAAACAGCCAAGTGTGAATATAGTTTCCGTCCTTATGGTCCCGTACTATTTTAATTTTATTTCATCGGCAGGCGAAATCAGAGATGTTGGTAGGTCACTACTGCCCATAACCATTGGTATTGAAAGAAATATTAATTAGTCCTCATGTCACCAATGACCCACCAACTTTAGGAATCAATATTTAATGTCCCTTGTGCCTGTAGTTATACTGGCTCACTCACCCTTCAAACCGGAAAACAACATTACTAAGTGTTTGGTGGTAGAATATATGATAAAGGTGGTACCTGCTTAGTTGGGCTTACCCAAAGTCAAACCAACAAGTAACTTTTTTAAAATTAAATGTGAGAAAAGTAATTCTATGTATTTTCTCGGTTTCTTCGTTTATTGTAAAACTGCAAGTCTCGTTTTATATTTTGTCATATTTTCTGTTACGAATTGTCATTTAAAGGAAAATCACCGTAAGTCAGTTTACGACTTTTCACGAAGGAGATACGAAGTGTTTTTTTTTACAAGCTGTAATGGGATATAGTGTTTTAAAAAGTATCCAAATCGTTTTAAAATGCATATTTTTGCATGTCTACATACGCAACCCTAAAAAACTATTTTATTAAAAAAACCTGCAAAAGATATTAAACGTAATCGACATTGGTGTATGGCTATTAAAATTAAAAAAAAAGGTGATACATAAAAATACTGTTTTATATTCCGATTATATTCATATGAGTTTATTTTTATGCACTGATTGCATTTTTGAATGCCTAAACGATTTAACTTAAGTTTAACTTAACTTTTATTTAACTTTATTTTCAGACTCAATTATTTATTGTTAGGATTTTTGATTATAGAATTCAATTTATAGAGTATAGCCTTGGTCCGTTTTAAATGGAAAGTGAGTCACTATATATGTATATTTTTCATTTAAAATAAGTTAGCAGACTGGCATTTATATCAACTGATGGTAAGATTAAACTTGCTCAATCACCTTTTAAACCGGAATACCAAAATACTAAGTTTGGCGTTTAAATACTTTACAGCATAACAACAGAGCATCCTTTGCCAGTCCTTTGAATTCAAATCCTACACAAATATTTTAAATGTTTAAAGTTATATTTGAGTAAGTGTACAAGAGACGCCACAAGTTTCAATTAACTCATTTAATTTGCTCATAACCCTTTTACATATGTACGTAACATTCCGCCTGTTGGTGAATTAGTTCCTCTCCATCTTAGAAGTAGTGGATCTGTTATATATCTCATTATTATTCATAGATGATATATCTATAAGTATTCCCTTAGTCGACTTTTACGAGAGCAATCTGTAAAAATTGGGTAGCACTATGGTACTACAAAGTTTATCGTACCACGTGCCCAGACAGATATCATAAACAATTGAAGATAACTTGGAAGTTTTTACAATCTTATCTATAAAATCTTGACACGAATGATATCAATAAAAATAAATTTAAACAATTTGTAATTCCGAATGACATTTCAAGATTTATGAAATTTATGTAAACATGTGTTTATCTTAATAAAACTAAATTTATAAACAATAATTTTATAACTGTTTTGAATTGATCTTATTGTGAAAACAATACATAATATTTATATAAGTGTTTATATAACTATAAACTCACCCTGACTTTTTTATTTTATTCAGTTTCTATATCTGAAATTTTTAGTCTTGATGACATTAAAATCTTGTAACATTGTTTTTTCTTTTATAAGTACCTCACTTGTTTATAAAATTATTATCAATCATTTAATTGATAGATAAGTTAATATATGATTTTATATAATATAAACATAAGATTGATTTTAAATTTTGTTTGAAAATAATTTTTCAAAATAGGTTATGATTTTATACGACCTCCTTCGTTTAAGCGTCACGTAGTCCGAAGGAGAGTTTACTGCATACAAACAAACGAATTCTATAATTCTATACATCGATTACACCTAGCAACGGTGTTACAACGAACGAGTTTAATTCAACGATATCGATAAGAGAACATTGACCGTCATTTTACGGTCTTAAATTTATTTTTGTTTTAATTTTTTTTTCGTTAACTTATTAAACGGCCAGTTTCAATTATATTTCAAAATTATAATAATCATATTATATTCGTAATAGAACAGTTGATTCTGTTCAAGTCTACGTGGTATTAATGGTTACTGCGCTTCTACTTCTTGTATTAGAGATTGATTATTTAAATATTCATAAACTGGTTCAAAAAGTAAATATATTGAGTGTACTTTAAAAAAAAAACAAAAAGGCTAGGTTGAAAGGATCACGATATTGAAATTCGTTTATTGTTCGTTATAAAACATTAACTCATAACTTTTTAATTATTAAGCATTCAAATCATTATACTCTCAAGTACGTTTGTAAGAGTGAATGTTACCCGCAGTGATCATTGATATTAGTACAAAATGTTATACCTCCTTCGTAAATTACACAAACGAAAATACATTGTACGAGCGCTGTTGAACTATCCCGTGTGGAATTTCAAGTATACAATAAGTTTACAACATGTTTAATTGTTAACATTATTAACATGATTTGTAAAAGCAGCATTAAATCATTATGTTTGGTATTCGACCAGACGACGTTTTGAGATGTTATCATAATGTAAACTCTATCAAAATCTAATCAACAAGATATTGTACACATTGATGAATGTCTTTTCTTTTTAAATTTTCGCTTTTATTTGTGCCGAGAGGGCACAGATTATTACGTCAATGTCACGTGCGCTGGAGAAGATAAGTATAGAAAAGTTGCAATGAAGTTCAAAGTTTAATAGCTGATGTTAATTGCCAACCAATTAAGCGTGTTTTTTTTTTCTACAGTATCGAGTAATACCTAGTAACAAGTGTGACCTCGCGTTGAGGAGAATGTAATAAAAGTTTACTAGTACAAATTACACTTTATCTTATTTACGAAATAAATAATCGCTCAATTCATTTTTTTATAATTTCTTTTGTTTATTTTAAATATAAATTGAAATTCAAATGGTTCATATTATATATAATCACGGCTTAAACAAAAAATTGCTTAGAATTTTTACTTCGGAATATACAATGTTACTTTTAAACAACAACAGTATCAAAGTTCGAACAGTTTTAGTTACAGGGTGATTTATATGTATGTTCTAATAGTTGCTTATAATAACTATTATTAAAACTATTATAAAAACAAACATAAAACTAAATGATTTGTATACAATATTTCAGAAAGGTTTGTCGTTCGAAATCGCATCGCAGCTATAAGCGTATTGCATCCCGCCGTTTTTTTTTTTTTTTTTTTTATCTCGTAGGTGGCAGACGAGCAGGAGGCTCACCTGATGGAAAGTGACTACCACCGCCCATGGACATATGCAACACCGGGGGGCTTGCAGGTGCGTTGCCGGCCTTTCAGGAAAGAGTACGCTCTTTTCTTGAAGGTTCCCAAGTCGTATCGGTTCGGAAAAACCGTCGGAGAAAGCTGGTTCCACAGATTCCGATTCCGTATTGTTTTTTGATTAAGACATGCATCTAACCGTACCCACATAAATACTTATATAGTTCTGTTTAATCAAGCGTCAGAAAGGCATTGGCTTTACGGCCGCCCTGCGAATTAAAAGTCGCGAACTCGATCCTGATTCCTTGAGCTATGTTCGATATATAACAAGTTAGACGGAAGTTCGAATACGCCTAATCGTTGTTTCTATGAAACAATTATTCGGTATATAATCAGTTAATATTTCAAATTACCAAATATCCGATCGCATACAATTAACCCGCAAAGGACTGTATAAAGTATATTTAATTTAGTCTATTTTGAATGTTAATTTGCTGTTTTTATGCAAACATTCAAATTGTGTTAGATTTAAACAATTCATTTATTCAAGTACCTATATGGTTATTAGAATTATTGTTCATTACGTTTTTATTCGGTTACGCCAACTTCGATTTCGATAAAGCTATTTCAGCTTCCTTGTACAGTCGAATTGACCAACATTGTGGTTATTAATTACTTATGACTTTAGGAAATGATTTAATACTCCATACAAAGAACACTGCTGGACAAAGTATGTATAAACTTGAAATTTGGCAGGTAGGTTCCTTATAGACATCAAGACCACTCAACCCCTAAGTGGGTAAACGGGGGTTGTATGTTTGTAATTTATAAATGTTGCGCGGATAAAGACACAGGTTAAGCTAGTATTTCATATCATTTTATTAATCATCGTTCCTAAACTTCGGATTCGCGTCTTCCAGGAGGCCAGCTAGCTGTTAGATATGGGTTAAAGCAATTTCAAAAACCATATGCGAAATTGTTATATTTATTTAATTTATTAAATTGTAATCAATACAATATAAAATATTATGCTCTAAATGTGAAATTAACTCTGGGTGAAGATGGTTATACTAAGAAATATATGTAGGTACATGTGACCGCAAATCAGAAACTATTCGTGATACCTTATTTATTGAATCGTGTTCATCTTATTTTCATTATTTATGGTAAAATTAACCCGTCAGAACAGAAGAGAGACCGGACAGAATTGTAACTTAATTTCTATAACACGGCGTTTAATATTTTAATAGCATATTTTTTTAATAATATTTAATAGTCTCCACATTTTGATTCACATTTTGTACGTGTGTGTGAATTTGTGTGTGTGTGCGTGAAAAATTAAAAATAAAAGGTTTTCGAGAGAAAGGTTTGAAGAACATTCCTATCTGCTAAGAAAACACAAATTAAAGACATGAAAACGCTGTGGTTCGTGCTCGTGTTCGAATCTAGAATATTCGGCTAACATTCAAATGTTTTAAACGCTGATCCTTCTTGGATCTTACTCATAACGACAACTGATGATATCAACTACAAAGCAATCTCATCTAACGCATAATTGCATTATGAATAGTGTAGTATCCATCTAACTCGTCAATACACAAATAGGCAAGTGCCCCGTCTCCCTCCGGACTTGCCTCCTCCTACCAACGTCTATGGTCGAGTCGACTTCTTAATTTTTTTAAGTGTTGACATTACAAATAACTTTTCGGTACACATAACTTTTCTATACCTCCCCTATGCCCAGTCTTAGTGATATATATTCATAGAATACTTATTAATAAATTAATCACTTATATTGAGGTTAAATCTATATTGAAGGAACATCTAAGAAGGAAGAGCCGAGATGGCCCAGTGGTTAGAACGCGTGCATCTTAACCGATGATTTCGGGTTCAAACCCAGGCAGGCACCACTGAATTATCATGTGCTTAATTTGTGTTTATAATTCATTTCGTGCTCGGCGGTGAAGGAAAACATCGTGAGAAAACCTGCATGTGTCTAATTTCTATTTCTTAATTTATTCTTCTTTCACATGTGCATTCCACACACCCGCATTGGAGTAGCGTGGTGAAATATGCTCCAAACCTTCTCCTCAAAGGGAGAGGAGGCCTTCGCCCAGCAGTGGAAAATTTACAGGCTGCTAATGTAAAATGTAATGAAGGAACATCTATACTAATTTTATAAATGCAAAAGTTACTCTGTCTGTCTGTTGTTCTTTCACGGCCAAAACCACTGAACCGAATTTGATAAAAATTTGAAACCCAAGGAAGAACATAGGTGAGGAACATATGCCTACCACGTGGCGACTAACCATTAAAACGCTAACGAAGCCGCATTATTTTAATTAACAAGCTTTATTGATTTGAGTTCCCGATATTCGAGTTAGACTATTGTGTTTTATAGCTCGGTTCGGCGTTCAGAAAATGTAAAATAGAAGATGATTATGTATAATGTAAATTAATTATAATATGTATATCACATGAATTTCTATAAATATATCAGTGTAAAATTTAAATTTAATAAATTGTCAAAATATGGTGAACGGGGACTCAACTTACGGTGAAACGTATAAAATTTCTATAGTTGCTATCATCCGGCTAACCTAACCTAGGTTAGAGTTTCTATAAAGTTAAGATAAAAAAAGCGTTGACTTAGAGTTCAATATAGACTTATTTATTGATTTCTAAGCAGAAAATATTAAAAAAATATTGTACTTTACTGACATAGTGTGTAATTAAAATAGTGATAGTGGACAAGAGTAACTACTGAGTTTCGTGCTGGTTCTTCTCGGTAGAAATAACTTTCCGAACCAGTGATAGCTTTAATTTAACTCAACACTGTAACTTTACGTTCCAAAAATTCTTTATGAGCCCACCTGAATAAATAACATTTTGATTTTAATTTTTGATTTTAACTCAATCTTACTTTGGTCAATTATAATTACGAAAATCAAAACATTAAATTGTAAATAGTTTGTTACGGTTCTCAATCTTTCGACAGCTCACAATCTCGCGAGATAGATTATAAACTAATGGTATTTAGAACTTTACTTTGACATACTTCATACAACCCACCTACGGATATAATGACATAGATGGAAAATACGTTACATACGGATGCAAATCTTTTATATATCGATAAGTAACAACCTACAATTGACCCTCCTCTCTTCAAAAGGAGACAGTTTGAAGCTTATTCCAGCACGTTGCAAATACACGGCAAATTCGTTGGTCACGATGGTTTCCTATACCACCGAAATAAGCTTATTAATAAACACAATTAAAGCAAACGAAATCTTAGTGGTTACAGATTTGAACAGGCCATTTTCAGTTAAGACTTAAATTATTTAACTACTAGGGCATCATAAATTGAATTTAATTTCATCTATCTGTACTTGATTACTGATAAGTAAATATCAAAATTGCAATTACGTTATAAGGCTACATATTTGATTATCAGTAATTATCAACAATTATACGCATCGCCGATATACCGGTACTTATTTCGTCAAGACAATTTCCATTCGAATAGTTTTTTTTTGCATAAAATATATACATCGCTTGAAACCTTGACGCTTTTCGTTTTCAACAACAAAATTGTAATGTGATTACATTGTAATATTTGTTTATTGTATTTATGTCGCTAACTGTCTTGATGTGTTACTAATAGAGGTTCAAGTGGACTGAAACATTTCATCTTTAGTAATCGGAAGTATGTCTTCGCATAACTTTTAAAAACTACGATATTTATTCAAAGTTACTTACTTGGGTCAGGTTAGCCTTTGCGAGTTCATCTAAACGCAATACATGACGGTTTAGTCCAGTTTTTACTGAGATTTGGTATAAAATTTGTTTGATAGCAGCCACAGCTAGTATCGGAATACTTGGCGTTGATATTTCGAGCCTCGTTCAGTTCCGCGGTCAATTAGAAGGCAAAGCCAAATTGGCATCAAAAAAGCTCGGTGTGCTCAGCAAGGCAATACAAACAGTATTTCACATCGGCCCATCGCCTAAGACTATTCAAGTCCAGTCCGAAAATCCACAACAGCACGATTGTTAAGACATTTTCTGCCTCGCACAACCACTCTGTGGAACCAGCTTTCGCCGGCGGTTTTTCCAAACCGATACGACTTGGAAACTTTAAAAAAAAGAGCGTACTCCTTCCTAAAAGGCCGGCAAGCTATAGTCTTTTGTTAACGCCTAACAACGTGTATGCAAATCCATAATGATCGGTTTCGTAATTTAGAAGTGAAAGCGTAAGGACGAACTCACTTCTCCTGAATGTATGATATTAGTTGGTTTCACCTCCTTGATTTAGATAATAAATAATTAGATAAACATCAATTATTATTAAGATAACGTATAAGAACAATCACAAAAATATTTACAACTTAATTTTATTACGCTCAATATATTTACAAAGTGGACTGAAAACAAACATTCAACATTAATAGGGCGAGGGACTTTAGGAGGGAGAACGTCATATACGGAATGGAGGAGTTCGGGGCAAGAAAACAGTATATGGGATAAGGAACCTTCGTCTAGGCCACATTAGTATATAAAGTGTTTTGTTTATTTATTTATTGAAAAAGTTACTTAACTTATCATTAAACACTTAAAATTTATATCTGATGTGGGTAACATTCAAAGTGATACGTCTTTAAAGGTGTAAACACTATGCTTAGGTAAGAAAATAGCCCAAGGTAACAATATAAACCATTTTTATTTCAAAGTAAAAATCATCGTATAGATAACGAAGCATTCCGAAAAAAGAAACTGCTGTTTTTTTGTATTAATATATATTTTTTTTATTATTGTTTAAGTTTTATTTTATTATTTGAAACGGATCGACTGCCATCGTTTCATTTCGAATGTGTAACAATAACTATTACAATTCGCAGTTAGTACCACAGATAACTATTTGCACTGGCAAGCTATGTTTTTGTTTTTAATTGGTGGGCACACTGGTGCCTGCCAATGAAAAACAAAAACATAGCTTAATTTAAATAGTATTTTTACAAAAAATACAAAAAAAAGTTCTGTTGCGATGGCTCCATTCCATATTGCCGGAAACCACGCGGTAATATTTATAAACATTTGAACGTTTAAATATAAATAACAAATGCTGATTACTTATTAGTCGAACTTTATCAATTTTTTAATGATTTTTATCACAATCGGAATACTAATTGCGATTTGTTAAGTGAAATTTTCAATTATTACACAATATTTTTGACTATGTTATTTTTAATTAAATCGCTGAATGTGAAATGAAATTCAAAACACAAACGTAGCGAAAGCAGGTAATTAAAAAGAACTATACTGATCATACTTCAAAATATGACATGAATAGAAAATATTCCTACGTCCTTGACGAAACACATTTGTTTACCGATTTGTTATCAACGTGCTATCAGCATCTTGTCGGTATTACGTGTTATCAAACCGTTTTGTTTATCTAACATGTATAGAAGTCATGGCCGGACGAGTGAGTGTTGGTTGGATTTAAAAGTAGTTTAGGTTGAAGAAAGTATCTGCGAAATTCAACAAACTAGGTCATTGATCTGAGTCATTTTTTTTTTTTCATATCATTATGTGAAGTGAGCATTTTTGAATAAAGAATATGTTATGCAATATAATATGGTCATCATTGTTTTAATTAACCTTATTGGTGACAAGGATAATACCTATTTTAGATTTAATTTAATTTTATATTAACATATAGATCAAGAACTTATAAAAATGCTAACATTCGATAGTAGCAAGTATGCTAGCTTCATAGTCCCCATTGAATAGCAATTCCATTAACCTGGACGAATAAACGAATCCATTACCCTTTAAAAAGTATCATTATTAATTTAATGAGACGTGTAATTTGTCGGCATTTCTTCTTCCTAGTCGTTTCCTCATTACTGAGGGTCGTGACCACCATGCGTGTGGCTCTCCTGTACACTTCGCAGGCATTCCTATTCTGTGCCATTCGTAGGCAAGCCTGTGCACTGGAACCTGTAGGCACCTTTACTGTGTCTATCCACCGGGATCTTCTATCTTCCTCTACCTCTCTTCCCCTCCACGTGACCAACCATTATAAGTTTTTACAGTCTGTCCTCCTGCCTAGCCACATGGCCAAAGAAACGAAGTACGCGTTGAGTAGTAATGTCGGCATTTAGTTGACAGTTATTTAATTAAATAATTTAAATAACTTAATATTTTTACAATTTTCCCCAATATCATATCAATATCCACAGTGATTAAAATACCGTAATATCAGAACAATAGATACGAAACTTAAAATACTTACTGTCGTAATAAAATGAAACGGAGTTATCTAAAATCTAGTCATATAATATTGTAAATTGTTGTTAGCTTTCCCTATTTATTATTACCTTGTTAAGTATTATGGTATTTGTTTATTATGTGTGTCTTACTTAATATCCGATATCAAGTTTTTGTTTTTTTTTTTTTTTAATAACTTTTTAATAGCATATTATATTATTATATATATTTAAAAGTTTCTTGTATGATGAAATTACTAAAACACTATGTATATATTTTTTTTATTAAATAATCCGCTTTCACTGGCGTTATTTGTCCAGAAATCCTCGATATCTTTCGGGAAGATATCTGTTTCCATTGTCACTGAACGATTTTAATTTACGTCACAGTCAATGACATTGAGGATTCCTCAATAAAATAAGGAAGTGAAACTAGATTATGTCAATAAAATATACTTTAAGCTCTAAAGGCTAATTAAGAAGTAAAATATTTAACAATTCTTTGTAATATATAAAATGCTGTTTAGCATTTCTGTTTATGGTCAGTAAGTATTTTAAGCAATACAAAGTGTGCATAATTTGTTATCATTATGTATCTATGTGTCAATAATATCTGTCGGCTTTCAGTTGAATGTATCAAGGACAAAAATATTTGAGCTATTAATAGTAAAATACCTTTCACTTGTTGCAAAAATATTATTAGACAGTTGATAAGTAAACGCATATTTTTACAGGAAAACCTTTAAAAAAAATCCTTAACCAATGAATTGCAATTTTTCATTATAGCAAAATTTATGGCAAAGGCACAAAACAAACCGCCAATAATTACTTTGTGCCATTTTATATTGTTCCCGATGTTAAGAGAAAGTAAGAAATAAAAAAATTATCACAATTTTCTTAACACTGGATAGATAACTAGATAAAGATAAAAACGTGTTTAATATTGTAGTGTGGGAGGTTGATTTATAGTCAAACTACTGTCAACATTATTTTTATTGCAAATGAAAATTTAATTTCAATATTTAAAAAAATCTTACCTATCGACTTAAAAATTTAAAGAATAAACAGTATACGTACATCATCCTTCGATTTAGTAGCATTATTATTTTATATTAAGTAAATAAACAAAAACTAATTTTATCAGTGAGCGAGTAATTTTTAACTGCACAATATAAATCTCTATTACAAGGAACGAATGACAGTTCGTCTAGAATTAGCGATAGTATATTATATATTTACTTAGGTTGCAATATTTATGTACTTGCGATTAAAGACTTAAATATATTTAACTAGTTCGTTGAGTCTAATAGTTTAGCTGGCTGTAATATAAGCCCCGAGGAAATTCTTTAAAGATCTATGCATACATAAGGACAGACAGCGGTAAACGACTTTGTTTTGTTTCACTTGGTGGTAGGGCTTTGTGTAGTGTGGTACCAGACACTCATCTGGGTAGTTAACAGATACTCATCAGATAGTATACTGTCAAACAGCAGTACTCAGTATTGTTGCGTTCCGGCTTGTAAGGTGAGTGAGTCAGTGTAACTACAGGCACAAGGGACATAACACCTCACCACCACCAACACCACCAACTGCACATATGTCATATGACAATTGTCGATGTAAGGGATGGTTAATATTTCTCACAGCACCATTGTCTGTGGGTGATGGTGAACCCTTACCATTAGGTGGCCCATTTGCTCGTCAGCCAAACGATATCTTAAAAAAGAAATCCAGGAAGTAGCTTTAATATTGGTATCCTGGGATCTACCTGGAAGGTTATTGTAACACAAGTATATAAAATAAAAAATAAATATACATATAATTTACAAAATTAAAAGGTCTAAAATGAAGTTTTATTTTTCATGTAACCCAATACAAAAGCAAGTTTCGGGCATGGCCTAGTTCGTAACAGACCTTGAAACACGATATACAGGCTAATATTCAAGGTATAACTTCGTGTAGAGGTGTCCAATTTAATAATAGGAATTTATTTAACCCGAACTGATTTGGTTGAACTGAATTTTCGAAATGTTTTTTTTTTAAATACCATGCGCTCACAGACATTTATCTAAATCTATATTTGTCTAAATAAAGCCTTTAATAATTAGTATATTACACGATTGATCACCACAGGACTAATGGACTTTGTTTGTTCAAAGGCCAAAATATATTTTATGAAAATGACGATTATCACATGACCAACAATTGATGATTGGAACATGACGTCGACAATCGCTTATTTTTAAACGATCTTTCTCTTAGGCATTATCTTTTGAACAATTAAAGGAAGATTATTTGAAGGCAGTTAAGAATCTTCGAATCTTTCAAAGAAGGCTCTTTGTCTAGCCCGTAGACAAAACGACTATTGACTGTTTACCCTTGAAGGTAGCGCAAATAAAAAAACCGTCTTCGCCGACGAAGAATGTTGATATATAGTGGAACTCGATCTTCAATCTTTTGTATGCTATAACTTTCTTTATTATTCAAATAAAACTTAGTTTAATTGCCAGCAAAAAAAATATTAATAATAGAGGTTGAATAATCAACCTCCTTTATTAAATATAGCACTTTAGGATGTGTGCACGTTTTCTTTGCTTTACGAGTCTTTAACAAAATAGTATTTTTGACAAGAGACTACAAGATACCATCAAAGGTCTGTTTTAAAATATTATATCTATTAATGGTAACTAGAAGGTAAAAGTTGAGTTTTTTATATTTTTTAATAAATGTACTCTTTAATGTTAATCCCGCCTTGCCATTGTTGGTTTGGTTTGAATATAAAAATATTTATATAGCATATAACTTTAATGCATTTTTAATGCCAGTATTCTCATAACCGATGATAACAGATGAAAACAAAGTTAATGGCCGTTCGAATGAAAAGCAATTTTCTAAAAAAAACTTATTAGTGATACTACGAGTAGTTGCAGAAAAATTATACTTAAATTATTTTTCCTCGTATCTATTAAATTGTTTGTTTTGTTTTTTTTTTTAAATATACCGCTTAAAAATCGTTTCTAAATCGACGCGAAAATTTAATAACGCTTGTAATGGACACAAAAATGTCAAATTTATTCTTATAACACCAATTTTACAATTTTATGTCTATTTAATTACATCGAACATTGTCGTATAAAAGTAAAAAGTATTTTTCATGTAATACAAGAAGGCCGACTTATGATCAGTGATCAGTGATTCTAATGGTCACTGCTTACAAAGATTAGTATTGTAGAAAACGTATATGCCCTGATAACCATCGGTTCGAAGGTTTTTGGACCGGTAACTGGCTACCTTGCCTTTCAAACCGACCGTAACAGTTCAAATTTTTGCTGTTTTGTACTAAAATATTTAGTGAATAGTTGGTACACATCAGAAATGACTGCACAAAACCCTATCAGACACCACTTAAAGCAATTCATCTGTTACGAATGTTTATGCAAACCTATATTATTAACATTATTCATAGACTTGACCCAAACAACAGTTCCGTCTTTATGTCAATCATATTATAATTGTCCGTCCTAGATAACAATTCTGAAGGCTAGAATCGGTCTAAATCCTGTTAGGGAGTCGAGACAGATTGTCGTTTTAATTTGAATTCAAAATTAATTACGTTATCAAGGCGTTTTCTTTCTGTAAGAACGAAATCGATACATAACACCGAGCACGATCGTGAAATGTCGTGAACTGTCAATGTCAGTATGTGACATTGACAGTTCTAATACTAATATTTAAAGGATCATCCCAGTAACAGAATTTTAAACGTAAATCATACGTATTATATTTCTCATAGACTATAAATAGGTATAGAAACGTATAACTTTTTTTTTTCTTGTCTATAAAGCAGACAGTGACTAAAATAATTATAACATTTAATACGTACAACAAAATAACGACACGCCGTTCAACGTTCAACATTTCACGAAAGAGATACAAAGTGAGTTATAACAGAATAGTACAGCTGATATAATATTTAATACTATTTTTTATATAACATTATTTAAATAAAGACTTTTATACACCTTATCGTTGTTTCGATTTTTGCGAAAAGAGAATGAATTTTGATAAAACTTGCTAATTAACACTTAGGCTTCACTAAGATTGATAAATACTGATTGAAGTCTTGACAAATTTCCAATTAATGTCGCGAATATGATACAATTATATACTGATTCAATTTATTATATCAACGATATCTTACACTCCTATATAACCATATAACTCGTTCATTCATTTTGTTACTACACTGTCGACACGTGCTGGTGTATACTATGTTTGTCTGTCAGATTTTAAAGTATGAAGCAAACTTGAACCTCAAGGAGCTTCCTTGCACCTAGGTTATTTTTTTATACCACCCCTAACACTAGGGCAAAGCCGTAAGCGGAAACTAGTTTTTAATAAAAACAGTAATTAATTTACTAACCGGCAAAACAATCGATAAAATATTTAAAAAATATTTATGTTATCAAAGTCGTTAAGAAAAATAATTTAATCATGGCTTTCCTTAATCAGGCTTCAAGCGTATCCGCGTTGGACACGAATTGAACGGCTAGGCCCTGTCAAGGACGTGTCACTATATTATAAGAAATTCGTCCTTAAAAACGAAACAATAAACGTTATAATTCCGTAGCAATACCCTATAACAATCACACTAGACTAAATAACTCATACGCGTAAAGGAATTTAATTCTTAAGCTCGTAGTAAAAGATTCAAAATTCCCTGGCACATTTTTGGAATAGTAGTGCTAATTTATTTGCAGTTTACGAGTGTTTTCTCCTTGGTTTGTACTTTGATAGAGCCTGACAGAGCTTTGTTCCCGGATATTCAAAGGCCGAAAACTGGCTTTAGATTATATTAAACGCGGTGTGAGCGGTTTTATTTGTGTTAAGTTTGTATTATTTTATACCCGTTGCCATACTGGATATGCACTTGTTTACATTGTGTTCATTTATTTGACGTTTATTGTTACTGCTTTGCTCTCTATGGTAATATTGAGTTATAAAGCATATAAGGTACTTCAATTAGGGAATAATATTTCATCAAATCGTATCAACAGTTCCTTAGGTAACGCTAACCGAATTACCACTACGGCGACCAACCCGTAGGACTTCGTAAAAGTCAATCTGGGTGAGCCCTCTATGAAACCACCAAGTGCTTACCTCTGGTGTTTTCTAATATAAGCAAATTTAATATTAAGTCTAGATTTTGGTTGATTATAAATTAAACTACAGTGATTAAGCGTAACCTATGAAATTAATTTGATAAGGTTATAATTACGAAAATATTTCATATTTTTATAGCGTCTTTATTATACTTATAACATGAGTTGTTTATCAACTGTTACCAAACATATTTATAAGCATTTTCCCATAACAACATACATAGTAATTTATTGCGATAAAGTCGTTCGTCTGTCGTAAGAAGGAACTTGAGTACAAAGCAATGTGTTATCTGCGTATATTGAAATGTACGCGTTTCTTGCGTAACGTAAAAACCGTGACGAAATAAAATTAATTTAGATTTTTTAATATATTTAATTAATTTTCGTACATTATTAAAAACTGGTAATATTATTTATAATGTCTTTATTAACAATAGTTATCTACTAAATAATAGGGCGGTTTGAATAATTATAATATATTTATACGAAAGGGTTATAATTTTAATTGTATATATTGAATACATGTCATTGCATTAATTATTTTTTTATTTTAATATTGATACTTATCTAAGCAGATTTTCCGTGTCATGTTATCACCTATAGGTCACCTGGTTGGACGTGATCACCACTGCCTTTGACATTGGTACTGTGAGAAATATAAACGATTCTTATCGTGAATACAGCGCCGACCTCGGAATTAAAAATGTTATTAAGTCTTTAGTGTAATCACTCTAGCTATTTCATCCTTCTAAACGTAGCCGAATAACTAATGAAAAGGTACCCGCTCATATGGGCCTGGGCAAAGCCGTAGGTTTACTGTTGCTTAGTGGGAATATTCTTATATAAAATAAAACAGTGGAATAATCCATTCCAAACCGGTAGTCACTATCTCGTACGTTCAATATATCTCGTAAAATTACAGTTAAAAGTGTTAACTCGTAAGAGCCTACTTGAACGAAGTTGTTTTGCGTCGCTTACAGTAGAGTGAACTGGCAGAAATCGTCTCGTGAGGAAGAAGCATTATGCCCCCTTGATGAAACTTTTCCATCTCTTTCTCTCTTTCTCTCTCTCTCTCTCTCTCTGCTTTATTTAGTTTAATACATCAGTTATTATATAGATAATTAATAAAATATTTAAGGAACAATAATAATAATTAATTGACGACCGTGGTCCGTGGTCGAGTAGTGTGTACACCGATTTTCATGGGTACGCCACTCCGAGATCCCGGGTTCGAGTCCCGGCCGAGTCGATGTAGAAAAAGTTCATTAGTTTTCTAAGTTGTCTCGGATCTGGATGTTTGTGGTACCGTCGTTACTTCTGATTTTCCATTATACAAGTGCTTTAGCTACTTACATTGGGATCAGAGTAATATATATGATGTTGTCCAATATTTATATATTTATACATATTTATAATTAAATTATGTTTCATCAAACATCACCGTATTTAAAATTAACTTCACGCTACACCTGCGAAATCAATCAAAGTAAATAAATACCACTAAAATAATTTTAGAATAACATAATTCACCTTGACTGAACAGTGACCTACTTTTTAATCCGATTCTACTTTCGTTTTCGACACGGGCCATGGTCATATCGTAGGTCATATCCGAATGGACGATACATCCTTTTAAACGTTTAATTCCTTTATTATCTGTGGAATTATTAACATCGAGGTATTCATTTAGGAGCTCAATTAAAAGTTATGGCCTTATTGTTAGATGATGTGAATTTTAACCGAAAATTGTGTGTTCGAACCCAAGCCAGCGAAGATTTTAATTGCTTAATTTGGGCTTAATCTTCTGCTTAATGGTAAAACATTGAAAAGAATCGTGCGTACGTAGGATGAAATTCTGCCACATGTGTATTCAAACAGTCCGCGTTGAAGCAACGTGTTGCCATAAGCCTAATCTTCTCCTCATAAAGGAGTCATTGGCCCAATAGTGGGTTATATAAGTACAGACTTGTCACTTTATAATTAAGACTAAAATCTGTATTAATCGTGACTAGAATACAAGCAGAGTATCCCCTATCTCTAGGCATAAAGAATACACGACCTCTTGTTAGCAGTAGAGACAACGACGGAATTGTAGTGTTTTTTTTTATTTTATTCGATACTCACGACACAAAGACACAATATGGAATTATAGACGAATACTTGCGTCGTGTGCCCGCTTTCGCATTTTCCAATGCGGCTCTTACGCATTTTTTCGTGATAGGAGACAAGGCCACCGACGTGTCATTTACCGTGTCACGATAGTGTTCGTAACCATTCCCTTGGAATTATCAAAACATCCATAGATTTAACACGTAGCTTAAAATTTTATTTAATATGAAAGAAATGGTTTTATTATTTTGTTAGGACATTATTTTATATGCTATAATATGATGGGAACACAGTATATATGATGAGTAAATTTAAAAATATAAGGGCATAAATTACCAGGGCTCACCAGTGCCGGTAAAGGGATCTGTGTTCAGCATTATGCAGAGTTTCTTAAAGAGATTATTTAATGACATCATTCTACGCATTAAAGTTATTAATAATAGATAATATAAGAATAATTACCAATGTCTATTGGCAGTGATGACCTATCAACTAATTCCTTTATCCATGTGCTTTAGAATTAAAAATAAAAAAAAACGTTCGTACTAAATACTCGATATGATAAATAATTTTCTGTAACTTCCGAGTGTTGACGAAGAAGAAGAAAATTAATTAATAAAAAAAAAAAAATTAAAAAAAAGAATATGTGATAATTGTTTAGTAATTACGTTTGTACATTATTACATATATTGTACAGAACTCTTGGAATGCAATAAAAAACAGGATGCTCCTTGTATTTATAACTTATAAAAATATATAATTCATATTTTTTCATTTT
Organism: Vanessa tameamea; assembly: GCF_037043105.1. Taxonomy (NCBI): domain Eukaryota; kingdom Metazoa; phylum Arthropoda; class Insecta; order Lepidoptera; family Nymphalidae; genus Vanessa; species Vanessa tameamea. The sequence goes on along the minus strand of NC_087315.1, from coordinate 2,329,076 downwards.
GCATATTAAATTATATCCATACTTCCGTATTCTACAGTAACATTCCTTAGCAATTTAAGTAACTGAAAGCATTTCTATAAATTTTCTAGATTATTGTATGAAGGCTGATATATAAAATAATATTTATACAGTAGTTTTTTGAAACGAACATTAATTTTTTTTTAATGAAGTACATAACTAAAAAAACAATGACCATTTGTATACCATTTATACTATGACCATTATATACTACAATACATATATTATATGTTTGTTAAAATACATTAAGTAGTCGATGTAAATAATTCTTATATAAGTCATCCGATAACCTGGTATGCATAATTACTTTATATAACAAGATTGCTAACTGACTAAAAGTTATTAACTGAGCATTCATAATTCATTTTAACTCTTCATTCAAAAACTTTGTTCATTAATCATATAAAAATGACAAACGAGAACAAAGAAACAATAAAACTAATTAATTGTTTATTTTTCTATTTGTTGTAGTCATAAAAACATTTAAAATAATTAAAGAAAAAATACCTACTGCAATTTTAAATGAATCGTGTACAAAGGAGAATTTCTTAACCGGTGAATACTGGCTGGGTTTAATACTCTTAAATATTTTGAAATTTAAATAAAGAACCATCATGTGATTGTACGTAGTATTCAGAAGAAGAAAAAACTACAACAATTATAAATGAGCTCAAAATAAATGCTTCTCGAATCTTCTAAAAGACCGACCAGTGACAGCTATGACGTGTGGCTGCCAGCCGCCAGGCCTATTGTCAATTGATAATCCCTAACAATATGTTTATACGTAATTGTGATATAATTGTCTTTCCTTCCGGTCGTTAAGCGAGTGTGAGGGTAGTGTCTGTGTACCCTTGTGCATTATAATATGATATGTCCAGTTTAATTGCTTGATATTGACCGTCGTTGCCGAAATCTATTAGGAAGTGATGAATATGATTAATTATAGCTCAAGTACAATTCAAAGTTGATTGTATAATTCCCTCAAATATTCACTCATCGCAAAATAATAAGTATTTGGAAGTAAACATTACAACGCATAGAATAAAAATACTTTTTTGCATTACAATTGTTTGGGCCTTGTAAGCATCAATCATATTGTCAACGGCTTTACAAAAATAAATCTTAAATACCATACGCACGTAAACAATTTTGACTTTTAAACATTTATTTTTCTTTTTAATCACGAGTAGTATGCCATAATTGTCATGACACTTTAAACACATGAATAATAAATAAACAATATATTTTAGTTTAAAAACTTTATGGTTTTAAAAAGAAGGCGCCTGCCGTATGAAAGGTACTTTGGTTTTCGCATTACGCGTTTCCCTCACGTGGAAGTGGGGAGGTATGTGTGACTCGCCGGTGCCCAGCACACCGATTGCGCCCCAGTACACCGGAAGATTCACTAAAAAAACAAGCAGTAACCTCTCCGTCTCTCGGTTCATCTTCAATGTTCTGTTACTTTGGTTTGGAATTACACCGGCTCACTCACTCCTCAAACCTAGCCAGAAAGGCATGCAGAATTTCTCACCATTCACTTGCCTTTATTTAAAGTCGTAAAGAGTTGTTTATTGCTTGATAAGTAAAAAAAAGTCATAACCTACTCAATGTCAAAATACGTAGATATTTGTTTATTTGAACAATTTACAGGTGTATTTAATTTTCTTCAAATATTGATCTGGGCTGTCAAATTTATTGTATGTCAATTAAATTTATATTTCATTAGTTCATTCTCCAGGATTCGTACGCTCGACCCTCATTTTAAAACCAAACATTCTAAACACTACTCTGTGACGGCCGTGTTGTGTAAGTCTAAAATAACCGTCGCACGCGCATAAAGGTTAAGGACATTAGTCACCATTTATTTAATAACTATAATACACACTTATTACTGTACTTATTAATATAATCTGTGCAAGGCTTACTGCCTCCAGCAAAAACACTTCAATAATTCCGATAAGAAGTTCCACTATTTTATTATAAAAGCCTAAAATACCATTTAAAACATTAAACTTGTATTTGCTGGCGATTATTTTACTGGCCAGATATTTATTTGCCAAGTAACGCTTTGTGCTGTGTAGTAAGCCAACGTAATAATAGATAATAGAAACATACCTAACAGTTTAGTTTGGCAGTGCCTTGGCAATGAAGCCGCTTTCAATGCCAATGAGCCAATGACCATCACAAACGTGACTTACTATCAGTTGACTAATCTGTTTTTCTCTCATTAATAAAATGATGAATAAATAAATTAATTAAAGCGCTAGGATATCAGCTTACGACGTATAAAGTTTTGCGTTAAAAATGTTCCACTCGAACGTTACATAAGGAAACGTTGCATTTAAATCTGACATTGAAATTTCACACCATTCATTTTATAGAAGTACACTGCTACCTTTTATTTGATTTCATAGATATTTATATAAAAACATTCCATGTTTTCTTTTTATTTCATGTACTGATTAAAATACAATAAAAAAAGCAATAAATAATCCATACAATTCATCTTTTGTTATAAGACAACAGTATGAATATTCAAATATATATACAAATAGTATTCGCAATGTACACAACTGTAATTATATGAAAAGATCTTAACAAGTATGAAACAGTCCTCTGACATTCATAATGTCTTGATATAATAATTACAATTGTTTTATTCACTCACTTGGTAGGTAACGTTTATTTTATATCAATGTATCGTACTGAGATAGCATATTGTTTTTATATACTAAAGTGTTTATTTATTACAAGTTGAGCCGTGATGGTCTGCGGTTACAAGATTGAATTTTAACCGACGATTCTGAGTTCAAACCAAAGCAAAGGAGAAAATAAGCTCAACAGATTTCATGTTCTTAATTTACTTATATATTTCTATTATACTTATTATTTATGACGTGCTCGGCGATGACGGAAAACATCGTGAGGAAACCTGTGGTGGATGAGAATCTGCCACGTGTATTCCAACCAGCATTGGAGTAGTGTGCTAGAGTAACCTTCTTCTAAAATGCAGGGCGACATCAACAGGCTGTTACTTACTTCTATGAGTTATCAATACGGGCGACCAAAATGAAGTTATCAAGAGCCGTATATATTCCTCACTATGTGCAAATTAAATAATTTGTTATATCTAGTAATTTACATATGAAGTGATTCGTCCTTGAGAAATCGCGAAGGATCTTCAAAAGATTTACTCCTTTTTAGAGAGAATCAGAATTGCAATTCAATGGCAAAATGCTGCTAGCATTCCTACCACCATTCCACGCGGTCAAGATTTGTGCATGAGTTATTTTTATTTTGATCTGTGTATATTGTTTTGAATTTTTATTTATATCATTCTAATGTTAGGTGAATTTGTTTATTCATCGTCAATTTTATTTGGTCGAACTATTTAACACATATAGTTTTCCTTACAAGGTAACTAGCTCAGCTTACGAAGTATAACGCTTTGTCTATAAAACGTTAGAATGACATCAAAATAAAAAATAAATAAAAAGTCAGTCTCATAGAGTCCAAAGATGTTTAAGATCATTGTTTTTATGAATGAATAAATATTTTAAAAATTTTTATGTTAGGTTAATTTGTTTCGCGGTAGCATGCGAAAGCGATCCTGTGGCGCCCATCGAAGGGATGGAGAGGGTACATACAGCTGGTTTTTTCGTGGGTAATCCGGTGTACTAGTCATTCTGGGAATTGGCAACTCCCACATACACCACTTCACGTGGGGGGAACGCGTAATACGTTTTTCCAGCGACAAAAAAAAGGTGAATTTGTTTCTTCATCGTTTTTTCGCCTTCAGTTAAGTTAAGTTTTTCCTTACTCTATACATATACCGACAGAATTGCAATTAAACCAGATCTTTACATGCACTCCATGGCACGGGAATGTTGGCCAGACTTGATCCGAGTGTCGTGATCTTCAATCCTTCAATCCTCTAATCCAGGCACTGAGCCAATTACGCTCAGCTATTTGATTCATCAAAAAGAATTCAAATTAACGAGCTGGACTGGATACAAAAAATTAGGACAAGTTTTAGATATATTCAAGGCTTCCGAAAGTCAGAAATATATTATAGATGTGTCAAATTTTTGTGCAATTTTGTACTTATTTAAAAAAAAAACGACTTATACTGTGTCAGAAGTTTTTTCAAAACCGGCTCACTTGGAACCGGTCACATATATAATAATCAAGAATACCCGGAGGTCACTCAGCGCGATAAAAGGATCCGATCCTTTCATTTTTCACTCTCAAAGATATAATATTTCACGTTTTCATTTTTAAATATACAAAATTATATTTACAATTAAAACGTGAATGTTGTTAGGTTAATCGTATAAATAAATGATTTTAATTGATTAATTAATCGAACTTCTATTTTATATCTTTCTTTTTTATAAAAAAATGGTTTTGCTTGTATTTAATTAAACTTTTTGTAAGGGGAATTCCCGTAATTTAAAGTAGTCTAACATTATCTAGCTTCATAGATTAGAAAATCTAATTACAAACTTATGAATATCATTTTATTCTGAACAAAAAATAAACTAATTATAGAGGTAACATTTAATGATTTTAGCGACAAAGTCTGTCTCATTTATTGTCTATTAGAATCCTGTTGCGTAGCGACACCTACGTCACCGTCTACGTAATATCCTAAAGGCTACGTGCACGTAGACCTACTCGTAAGATTGGGAGTAGTATAGGAGCTAACATTTTCTTGGTATTCGTTTTTATTGACCTTCAGTTTTAGTTTTGTTCTCATTTTAAAATCGTGTTAAATGTATTTGTAAAATGATAACTACACACCGAGTACTAGAGTCGACAAATACGTAGAATTAAACGAACTGTCAAGTCTCGAGCGAGATAGATATATAACGATTGATATTAAAACGAATGAGACAAAAGTTATAGCAACAAGTTGTGGGGGAAACGCGTTATCGCTAGTGACGTCACGACCCTTTCACTCGCGAGTCGCGACTCGCATTGAAGCCGGCGTTCGCTTTAGTCCGCGCGGCTCGGTCACTGCGTGAGTACGTCTCGCGCACTGTGTTCCTAAAGCAGACCACGCGATACTCGCTTAGAAATAAATAACTAACTTTTGAACTATCGTACGGGACATTATCGTTGCACGTAAACGGTCCATTCGGTCCTCCGTGTGTTAACTCCCGTAGTGATATCGGCCACGATGGGCGTAATCAAAGTGACTCCGGACACCGCGTCCCTCATCTCTGCCTGTGATATGCTCGACGATATGAAGGTAAAATCATGTGATGTCAGGGTATGGCTTGGGTCCAGCGGCGGTGTCGTGCTAAAGAAAAATTCTCGCTTTATTTAGCGTGCGTGGGTAGACCGGTGACTCGTCACGGGATCTCGCGTAAATTGAAAATATGCGCTTTTACGATACGCTGTTCGGATCGTGATGCTATATGTAATGTCTATGATGATTTCGGAATCGATTTGATTTCTATTCTTTACATAACATGAATATTTATCTGGTTAATGATATATTTCGTTAGCCACACCAACGTGATGCTACTGCTAACGTATTATTTAATTTTGCCAATTTTTAAATAGTTTATTCGCATTAATAATGCTCGTTTCTTTGATTGATCGAATTTTTGTTTCAATTAAAGCGCATTAATTCGAATAAAAAATATATTTCCTTCACAATTCCAATACAATTGATTACCGATTTATAACGGTTTATTACCACGATATGTATTTTAGTATGAAATAGAAAGTCGTTTCATTATTATTCTTTTTAATGTTTTTTTATATATTTTGTTAAATTTCCGCGATAAATAGATATTTAACGATATAAAAAAGTACGAAATTTTTATTTTTATTTTACTTTTTGGAGGTAGATTGCTATTGATCCGTTAAATCGTGAATTGCGAATCACTTATGAATTTGGATTATTTTTAAAACATTTATGTCCATCTCTTTTTTTATATCAATTTTAATAATTTTCACATATTTGATTATTATATTGGTTCTGTCAAATTAGGTCTATAATATTAACTTGTAATTTTTTATTCCTAAGTGTTTTTTTTTAGTTGCTTGAAAAACCCCCTAGGGTCAATAAGTGATTATAAAATAAATATTTTATTATGAATAATAAACTATCAAATAGTATCTTACCTAACGGTAACTGCTGCAGATTTAAAAATCGATTCCAAAATCGATATTAGTGGACCTATTAAGTAACCTGATTACAATGACGATTGTCATTCAATTCGTATTCGGAACAATTTCTATTCACACGGTGAAATTTTTCAACCGCTTGGCGACGGAAGCGTTACCCTTATCAGTTGTTTGTGATACGATTGCTATACAGAGACAAGAAACAGTACGTGAGAACCCGCAAATACCGCAACTATGCCTGGTGCTATCGCTATTGTTATCAATTTTAATATTTAATTTAATAATAATATAATTTTGTTTCGAGTTTTTTTGCTTTAGTCGTTGACAGAATATTTTTTTTTTCACGGTTCATATATCGTTGATATCATAGTTGTTAATTAAATTTCAATATTATGTAGTGGGCGGTTTTTATTATACACATATGCTCAGTGCAACGGATCAATACAAAATGCTTCAATGTTTTTATTCATTTAATATGCAAACTTTTTTTTATTTAAAGTTGCATCTTTACGAAATAAGGAGTTTTGAAATTAATGCTATTATTATTCGATAATAAATTAAGAGGGGATTCGTTTTTTTCAATTATGTTCATAAAATGTCTGATCTGCCGTTATCACATTGATAATCGCTGCGTAAATTGTTGCGGAATAAATAAGTTCTAGAACTTTTTAATACAGTACTATTACATTAAAATTGCAATCATACGTCAGTGTGATATGATTCACAGCTTTATATTGTTGACGTCTTATCTTCAAAGAGTATGTTATACTATTAAAAAGTTAACATTTATTTATAAAAGCCAACATAATAAACATTTTGTGAATACTTAAAAAACTAATTTATTAATGTAAGTGCGTGAACCATAAAACTATCAATAAAATAATTTGCATCCAATATTGTGCCAGTTTCATAATGATCATGACTTTTGATAATATTATGTCGATTCGATTATAATTAGGGCATCCTGTATGCTGGATTGGAAATAGGGTTGTCAGATACTTTTTATTTATTTGTCGTAAATTATTTAAAGAAATATTTGATTTTGATAAAGTTATTTATTATTTGAACAAAATGCCTAAGGTCTATAAATCAATGCGTTTAAAGCAAATGAAAAAACTATGAAACAAATGAACAACATCAATTTAGTTTGCCCTATAATTCCACTAAGCTAAAATTGTACATGTGATACATCACAGTATATCGCATAAGTCGAGATTTTAACACCCAATTTAGGCATTGAATGAATAGTATTAGAACTCAAGTGTAGTGCGAATTCCTCGACGACTAAATGCCAATCGAGTCGCTCACGCAATGTTTTCGCCAGACTCAGCTAGACGCACGCGCACCGCGCATGCTGCGATCGACAAAGGATTCTTTGTATTAATTTGGTTTAATTTACTCAAATTCATGCATAAATTCAACGTTTTCTATAACGAGACTATGGATATATCTTCTCTATGTATGCATGATAGATCGAAGAGAAAATGTATGGTTAAAGGATAATAACGTAAACTTTCCATTGAACCAATTAACATAGTAGATTTTTTATAATCGTTGTAAACTTGTATTGTAAACAATATTACTTTACCCGAGATTAAAACATTGCGCAACAAAATACGCAGAATATTATAACGAAAATTACATCAACCTTGCAACGCACTAATAAATATTACAACTAGTTTATAATTGAACAAAGAGCGGCAAAAAAATAGCAACAAAGTTGACCTCTACAATTGCAGCTGTCTAAAGAATTTGAGGTTGAAACGAAAATTATTAATTCTTGAGTCGAGTCGTGATCGCGGCATCCTTGACGGCAAGTGTAGCATTTTCTAATATACAGGATGAGCTTGGTATGTGGGTCGTTTTGTAACTCAATGTCGCGTATGTTACACGTTTCGCCTTAACGATTGTACCTAAAAACATTTTATGTAACTTGTGTTTTTTAAATTATTATAATTAACGGAGCTGTATCCGTACCGTACGTACCTAATCATTTTTTATAAATAAATTTTATATCAAAACCACTTAAATTCTTTCTACATATAACAATTTTTTAAGTTCATTCGTAGTTTCCGTCTGTCTGTGGTACTAGTTTACTATATTATTAATAAAGCTCGATATACCAATATCATTTCCTGGATTACGTATTATACGTAAGTAGGATTGTTTTTCAATCCATGACTTTACAATAGCATTTATTGTTCTGTTTTTTATTAAATACATTTGCTAACTAACTAAATGTCGGTCCATTATTTTATTTTAGTTGTCTTTTTTTAGTAAATACATTTACATGTACGTAAGCTGCTATTAACTTTTTTTACTGATCGACTGTTAATAATGTTTTCCGGTATTAAAATACTATTTCGCCTTGACCATATTTTACAATTAATACAATCTCCTTAATAGCTTTCCTATTAAATCTGTATCGTTCATTGTATTTTGGTATCGCTGTGATTAATGTGTCAATAACATATTTTACGATAGATGGCGTTGTTTATATATTGAAAGTTTTCTATTTTGTAGATATTAATAATCAACTTAGCGACTTTTTTTAATACTAGGTGGGCTAGAAATATCCACGTGATGGCAAATAGTTATAGAACTATTCCTTACCCTACATCGTCTATGCGTGATCAACCTTGGGAACTAAGAAGTGTCCCTTACGCCTATAATTACACTGGCTGAAACTGAAACTAGAACACAACATTCCTGAGTAATGCTGTTTAGCGGCGAAACGGCGACGGGCATTTTCCTGGTGTCGTTGTTACTGGTTAAAAATTCTCAATCATAAAGCAGAGTCCATACTTGAAGTGTCAATAAGATTTACGTAAAGACAGCTGGTTGCCTCACGAGGATCTGTAGGACGGAGTTAGTATGCGCCCCGTGCAATGCGTCGATTTTCCTCAATATAGCCCTTGATACAGTAAGGGCATTCCGTTGCAACATTAACAATGTATCTAATATTTAAATAGCATGAACTTGATCTACATATTTGCGATTTACCCTTGATTACTAAACTTGTTTAAATTCAAATTGTAATAGTAAAAGCAAAAGTTGTATTATTTTTTTCTTTTAATCTATGAAAAAAATCTTTGTTTTTTAATGTCGTTAATGTTTTTTAATTTTTGTTTTTTAAACGTCATGTCGTAGTATATTTTTATATCAAACATTTTATCTGTCTGTTTTTGTCAGTAATGTAAAATATTACTGTCCTTCTCGTGTCCTTGTGGTCGTCACCAAAATTAACTTTAGTTACACATTATTTATTTGTATCTTTCTTTGCTATGCAATCATACGATTTTGAACCTAATTTTTACGATACAGTGTTAATTTTTACTTACAAAACTTTGCTGCTATTATTACTATATGTTAATCAGAATCGCTAATTCAATTGAATTCATGACGTTAGTTAAATATGAGCGCAAAGTCTGTCATAATAAAAACTATATTCGCATGACGACCTCGTGTGCAAAGATTATAAAAACTTGTATGGAAATTATATGATGTAATATCCGAAAAGAGCGTTGGATCATTTGAATATAACATTTATTATTATTGTTTAATTATTTTTTTATATGAACTTAACTAACTCGTTAACTCGTGTTTTTGCACTGTGCACTATGCTTTACGGTCAAATGAATTATATGCTGAAGTTCATAGGTGACTGACACGTGCTCGTGTGGATATAATTAAGATGAAATCGCACTGTAATTTGTATGATAATGTATTATTTTTTCACGATATAAAATGTAAATAATACTTTCGCGCAGTATAATTAAGTATATTTTTAAAACTTTTATTCTAATATACTCTTTTATGCACTTTTTAAGTTGTAATTTCTAATTTTATTTGTAGGCCGAATAAGCATAACGAATTTTAAACAAAATTGCAAATTGCACAGATACAAGATTTACGACAATACCTATTTAATAAATTCACTTACACTACACGTAATAAGGCCTTAAACTCTCTTTGGTACTTTTAATCACATTCAGAACATTGTTTCTAATTTTGAAACGTACAAAATTTAATATTATTTAATTTAATATCTACAAAGATATGATTAATGCAAATAGAATATTTCGACGACAACTGATTTAACTTTTAAAACTATAATGTTGCAAGTCCATTCCTTTGCAATATTAATCAGTCTATTCGAATTTAGAACGATGTTCAAATCATTTAAAAGAAAGTGAAAATGGATTCCTTCCCGCGACTGCGTTCGTACGCGACGGCGACGAATCCCGCGACTCGAGCTAGTTCCGTTCCGTGTTACGCAGCGCACGTACGCCGAGGCCATGCTAATTATCGGCCTCACGAAATCGAAAGTACGTTCGTCTAGATGTGGGTTGTGAATAACGTGTAAAGAAACGTAAGTCGTAACTTACGGACTTCGCTTTTATGACATACCGATTGCATTCTTCCTTTATTAACGCGATTATGTTTATTTTAAATTTCGAACCTCTACAATCGTTTGTTTTAAATCGGCTTCTGAATGACTTGTAATGATGACCTTTCTCGGTTGCATTCCAGACGGCGTCAGTCACGTTTCAATGCAAATTGTCTGTCGTAATCGAAAGCATAATTTTAAATTAAATTATTGTTTCAAAATTATTCGGTAAAGCATTCGAGTATCGACCTCGATTACGGATATCCGAGAAGCATAAAGTTACATAATATTAATACTTTTGTTTCTTATCTGTTGTTTTAGCGCGCACGATCACGCGATCGTCAGGGTCAGCTCGCATTTTGACAGATGCCGCCATTTTGTCGAAATCGGAATGTACAATACGAATATAATAAGTGATATTCGGGTGCGTGAAGCGTGAAATGATCACACGATACTGTAAAAACACGATTTAACATAAATATTCAATAAATGCAACCATCTAAGCTATTGAAGGTTTTCCGTTCGTTCTATGGATTTCATTCGCAACAAATCGTACATATGTACGCAGTAGGTACGTACGTATCGAGATGGTAATTGAATTACCTTTGTAGAAAAAAAAATCAACGCCGGTAATTGACTTTTATGGTTGTTGATAATTTTTTTAATCGCAATTGTTGGCCATTCGGATAACTTCAATTATTATTTAAACATATCGATATGAACTATTGATAAGATCTATTTAAACTGTTCATGTACGGAAATAAAAATGAAAATTGTTATAAAAATGATTCATATATCAAGTGTCAATCGAATAAGTGTTATATATTTTATTACATTTCTGTTATCATTTCATAAATTTTATACATCTATCGACTTTTTGAATTAAATATTTTATTACTGAAACCTTTTATATTCGGGCACCATATGGTCAAGATACCTGAGCGAAAAAATAGATACCTAGTAATTAAGCAGGAACAACGTTTGATAACCTGTATCTATATTGTTTAGTCAATGGCTCGTTCTTAAACGACCTAGAGATCTTGTTTTGACAATAAAAATCGTGACAGCGCTTTAAACGCTTGATGGTGGTATCTATTGTTAGCGCGTGTTGTTTACAACCTGCATGACACTTAACATATACTATGTGTTATATATATCAATTGTTTGTATTGACAGCAGTACATTGAAAATATACGGATTAATTTTCCACTAGATAGCATTTTCGTTGACTTTAGTAAATAACCCGTGAATGAATTACTGCTGTGCTAAAACCTCCTTCCTTTTTAACACGCTTTTTGAGAAGAAAATTTGGATATTGCACAAAGTTGTTCGAAAGATTTTCATTGCATTTCAAGCACGGCATAAATTATGTAACCGAAATTAAAAACATAAAAATTAATGGCTGCCCGGTATGGAGCCGCTATCGTCAGTTAAGATTCACGTGATCTTGCCGCTGGGTCGAGACAGTTCGATCCAAAACTGTTACAAAGTAGCGACCATTAATTGGGACGACTTGTCGTAGACTCGGTCAGTCATTCACACATAAGCGCTAATGATCGCTGTTTACAGCAGTACGCATTTGTAGTAGTTCTGTTGTATATTTGAACGCCGGAAAGATTTGTAATACGTGATGGCAATTACGATGGAATGTTTGAGGAATCCCTGATAGAACGTGTTGGTAAAAAAAATGGTTTAACTGGCTTTATTTATTATGTACAAAGTATATAGAATATATAGCACAGCAAACTCGCTCTAATTTTTAAGCGACTTCAAAAAAGAAGGAGTTTATAAAGTTTGTTTGTATTTTTATGTTTGTGATCTCAGATCTCCGTCATATGGGATTTTTTTGTTTGGGACGCTGTTCTTCCTGTTTGGTACCATTAAAAAGTAATAAACTATTACGATTACAACAATACACAACAATTATTCATACTTTATAGCCCCGTTCGTCTTAAAACTCATCTGTTCGAGGTAGTTTAAACATCGATATACCGTTTAACTATTAACGCTTACTAATTTTATCAATATTAATGATAGTTCTCACTGATACTGAACATAAAAATGGATTTTTTTTAAATAATAAAGGTGATCTTTACAGAAATACCCCATAGATCAGCAGTTTTCTTAATGTCTAATGACTTAAATGTACAAATTATGTCATTGGTGTTTACAGGGGAAAAATTAAATTTTGATTTGCATTCTCGTACATTTTTTTTTCATCAATGATATGGCAACTGCAGGAGAAGAAATAAGTAACTTAGTTGTAGAAACTGGTATGTCAGAAAAAAATTGTTCAAAAACTGAAGCAACCCGTTCACTATTTATGACTTTATTATTATAATTTAAGTTCAATTCGGTGCTGCGACTGGCACCTCTACCAGTTTCACAATTAATAATTTTCCAAGTCATTTTTATTTTGTCATGTGCATTCTTAATTCTATTTTTTATAGTTAAAGACTTTGCCAAAAAGCACACTTTTCTAAATAATTTTGAATAGTTACTTAGATAGTTGGCAAAAGTGGCACTGTGATTGTACATCCTTTCATTATAAAGCTCGTACATTCGTTGCCTACTTTTATGAATTCCAATAGTAGCCCAATCATTGAAATTTAAAAAGTTTTTTGTATTAACTGTTTTAGAAGTGAATATTGCATTAAACTTGTTTCTAATTAATTTAAATAGATTATTATACAAAACATTGGGATTATCACTAAAAGATAGGTGTGGGAGATTGGCCATAATATTACTTCTAAACTTCTCAATACGACTTGTGGTCAAAGGAACAAACATTATTTTTTCGAAATTGTTTTTTTTTAAACATGGAAATTAAATAAATCTTGTTGTCCACAATTATCTGAATTTAGTTTATTAATAATAATTTTATTTTGTGGAATCTGTTATTCTAGTTGGTTCTAAGAACAGATTTACCAGATTATATGAACTTAACAATGATCTGAATCTAATACTTGTGGTTGTATTATACAGTAAATTTATATTAAAATCTCCATAAACAATAATTTCTTTATTAGATTCAGATAATTTCGATAAAACATTTTCCAATACATTTTCAAACAATTCATATAATCCATTAGGTGGCCTGTATACGCATACAACAATGACACGCTCAAGCTCTGCACAGGCTATTTCTATAGTTTGCTCAATAGAAAGGCTATAATCTCCGTAATAAAGTATATCTTTTCAATAAACTGCGCAGCGAAGCACTTTCTTTCATATCTATAAAATACATTTAAGATATTTCTTATTCTTTTATTAAACTAATTGTAAAGCAGATTATCGGGCTTATACAAAAAAAAAGAAGTATTTTCTGTCATCCTGCAGCTAAGAAGTTAATCTGTTACAATCTTCTGTATCGCTTATAAAATCGTCTGTTTTGTGTTCATTCTTATTCCGTCTGTTTAGGTTTGATTTCCATTAGGCTGTATGAGTAAGGCAGTATTCTTTCAGATTTGATGACGTTACCGAATCCCGGCCAGACTGAAGTTATTTATTCATTAAAAATGAAGGAAGACAATAAATGTTAAAATTTTAAAATATTGTATATCATGTTGTAATTATTTAGAATAAATAAATATATTCTTAAATATATTATTATTTAAAATAATGTCAATTACGTCATATCTAATCATTTAAAAAGGCACTTAGTCTGTATGACACAGGTGACTTCGTCATGTCTCGTGGTTTTTATTAATACATAAATAGGTGTATATTTACCACTCGAGAGGTGGATTAACAAGTAACCTATTTCCTTTCTGGAGACTCAAAGTATCTCCATACTTAATTTCAACTGAATCGCTCTAAGCTTAAGCGTGAAGAGGTAGCAGACAGAGTTACTTTCGCATTTATAATATTTGCTACTGGTTTAAAAAAAATGCCTAATGACTGTTATGAGTTATAAAAATGGCATTACTAGAAATTCGTATCGCAATTCTTGAAATAAGTCTACGGTTCTGCGCCTGACTTCTCTTTGATGCTGGATTGCCGTCCCATTCGACTAGAGAGAAAAAATAGATAGTACATCTGTTTCAGCGCACATTTTTGTGCACATAATATAAAAGGTTACTGTACGCCTTAAAAGGCTATGGAAAAAAAACCCTTACCGGGATTTCATCATGGTGGTTATAAAATAAGAATATATATATTTTTAAACGAAAATAATAAAGAATTTCTTTCGCACGTTCGTCTCGATGCGTTTATTTGCAGACTTTACTTTATCAAATATAAGAAAAATAAACTGTGTTAGAGTCATATTGAGATCCTGGAATAGAAAAATAAGGTTAACAATTCCAAATAAACGGAATAAGGCTAATAAACTAATCGAAAGCTCTTTGAAATATTTACAAAGCCAAGTACACACGAGTACGTAGGTGTCATCAATCAATCTCAAAGATAAGGAGTCAGAATTAATTTGACAAGATAACAAAAAATATACAAGCAATAATCGTACTTTGTGCGCGTAAGTGTAATTAATTTATGTACTTTTTTTATCGTGAATCCTACGGAAGATTGCGAGCCCAAACCCCGGGCAAGCGCTTCTAAATTTTCCATGTGCTTATAATTCATCTCGTGCTCGGCGGTAAAGGGAAAAATCGTGGGGAAACTTTTAGGTGTCGAATGAAAATCTTTCAAATTGATATTCACCAACCTGAATTGGTGCTTGGCATCTTAGTTCATAACAGACTGGTACACGATGAAGATCAAATGCGGAATACTTAGATATTGTTGTATAATACTTATATATTTGTAACATATATATATGTAAATGTATGTCTGTGCCCTCATATGTTGCAACCTCCTCCAGACTTGCAAAACCGAGAAAGTCTAAAGTAGGCAAGTTTACCTAACTTCCTAACGCAAGCGTTTGACTTAGTTTACTAGCTTAACTGCCTGCTTACAAATACAGTATTATTTTTCAGTTTTCCGTCATATTTTCCTACCATTATTGTATATTCATAAAATATAGTTACACTGATGAGAAGTAGACTTATTAATTTTACATATCACATGAAAAGGGTCGGAACTTCTGAGCATATGACGAACTTATTTTCAAATTATAGAAGAGATAGTCCTTTATAACCGAAGCATAGGTTGAAGTCTCTATGTTGTTTTTTAGATAATGGATAATAATTATTTAATCATAACATAAACATAAACATAATCAGCCTGTAAATTTCCCACTGCTGGGCTTAGGCCTCCTCTCCCGTTGAGGAGAACGTATGGTGCATATTCCACCACGCTGCTCCAATGCGGGTTGGTGGAATACACATGTGGCAGAATTTCGTTGAAATTAGACACATGCAGGTTTCCTCACGATGTTTCCCTTCACCGCCGAGCACGAGATGAATTATAAACACAAATTAAGCACATGAAAATTCAGTGGTGCCTGCCTGGGTTTGAACCCGAAATCATCGGTTAAGATGCACGCGTTCTAACCACTGGGCCATCTCGGCTCTTATTAAAGTTATTTAATCAAATTAAAGTTTTAAACAATTGTAATATTATCACTATTTAATCCTATCGTATTTATCAAGATACGCTCGTCATGTTTCTGAAGTACTGCGGTAAGTCAGCTATGTGATCAAGACGCCCGTTTCTTGTAGTATTCCAAAAATTTCAATCATTCCACGATAAATATCGTAAGATAAAACAGGATTAAGTAATTGTCTATACTCAATAATCAAACGTTACGTGTTTGACTATTGGAACATATTTCAAGATCAATTGTGTACTTATATTGAATCAATATTATTTTTATTATCGATATACTCCGTTCACGATAAAAAAGATCAACATTCGCTTTCATTAAAACGTTACCACACAGGGCATTAGCCTCCGAGCTAGTTTTGCATTGTTTGGAAATAAATCACATTGTTGTTCCGCGCTCGCACGTTACTGTTCGCACGCAAAATACGAAGTTCACGATCGGTAAAGTTACGGTGTCAATATAAGCGGTCGCTAGACTCGCTAGGCGCTTTACTCTAAACCTTCTAAATAAAAAATAATATTAGTACATTGGTCCCGTAAGCTTTCCTAAACGATTCATCTGATTGTGATGAACGCCACCGAAGATTTTGGTCTACGAAAACCAAAAACTTCTGTACATGTTTAACCGTAACACAAAATATAAACTTTTAATGCACCCTTATTCTAACGTATTTACAATTCCTTACTTATCTAGTCTTCCTAGTCTACTATAGTCGTATTTGCTCATAAATTATGATGAAATACATTATCGGTATATTGCTAGTGTAAAAAATTGCAATTTTGCTAATTGATGACAATGTCGCAAACACAGGAAAACTCTGCTGTCTCTCTCTAATAGTCCAATGAGGCTGCTATCCGATACGTCTGGGAATAGATTCCGCAGGATCAACGCTTTCCAAATAACCTGGGTGTGATAGTGCCAACTGTCTAGCTCCGGACTGCCACTGAGAATTTCTTTGACAGAAAAGGCATTATACGATTTAGATCCGAAAACTCGCGACCTGTTACAAGTACGAGTCGGACTAGTGCCCTAAGGGTTCCTTACCATTTTCTATAAAAATGGCAAAAATATCATATCCGTTGTATGGGAACCACCTTAAAAATATATTTTATTCTGTTTTTTTATATTTCTTGTTATAGCGGCAACAGTAATACATCATCTGTGAAAATATCAACTATCTACCTATCACAGACGGACGGACAGCGGAGTCTTAATAATAGGGTCCCGTTTTACCCATTGGGAACGGAACCTTTAAAACGTTATTACACAAGACACAAGACATGTTCATAAGTCCATTCAGCTTGTAAATCCCTTGCTATTTCTACACTTACTTGTCAGTCTTCCGGCTTCATTTTACTTGTCCATTCTTAGACGTCAGAATTTAAATCTGCACTTGCATTGTATTTACGTCATTACACTACGTATAAAATCGTCATTAGTCATAAGAAAAATGTGAAAAATTACGACACTTTACTGCTGTTATGTTGTTAATGTAACACTTGTAATTAAAATACTATGTATTCAAATAAAGAAACTATTCTTTATTATTTATAATATAATTAATGTCGATAATGTTTGTTTATAAATTCCCTTTAAAATTGTATGTAGTGTCTGATAAGAATCAGTGTCGATAGCTATAGTGTATGCTAAGCACTCTCGACATTTTTGAACATGTTTCAGTCTAAAACAAAAAATATTCTGTAGTTTTACTAATGTGTCGTAAACTGTGCAACTGATTCTATTTTATTTATACTGGATCATCATGAGCCATCATGGCCTGTCAGTGCCTGCAGCAATAACACCATTAGCGTATGAAATATCCTTTACATTCAAATTGATTCTTAAGATCGTAAGTTTTTTTTTAAATATATCAACTAGTATCCGTTGTAGAAATAAAAGTTAATATCATATTTTACGTACAAAGTGACCAGCGTGACATTTATTTATAAACGCTCACAGTAGGTCCTTCACCCAATTTAGTTTGCGTGATAAGCGAAACTATTTTTAGAACTTGCTTTTGCCATACCCGCGACTTCATTCGTGTCTACACGTACATAATAATTTACCCGAGGATGTAAGAATATTATATATTTGACAAGAGCACGAATTTTACGCTTGTCACCTCATTAGTCTGAATTTCAAGCCGGTGAAACTGGAAAGGGCATCTACTTATGATCAAATTATATACTAAAATTTGCGAAACTCGCTGCATCTCTGGTATAAGTTATATGTATATCGGGTACGTAGTTTTTTTTCCGTTATTCAATACAAAAAACAACATAGGAGATGTTGTTTTTTGTTTTGTTTTTTGTCATTCATAAATATAGATTACACAAATATAATCACGTAATCCTACCTAAGCAAATTTAACTTTACTTGACGTTTATCTAAATGGTCATTGGTCGATGGCAGACGATGACGCAATAAATGACCAATGAGTATTCAGTATTTATTCAGAATAAAAAATCTAACTTGGTTAAAAAATAAAAAACTGTCTGTTTGTACATTTTATCTTGAAAATCGAATGAATGTCATTTTTATCAAAGGCCGCTCAAGTAACCTAGATTCTTCAATTCACTCTGTTTATCATTTCTGTTTCTGAGAACAGATTTTACATTAATAAAAGATATATTTTTACCCTTTTATAATTACTTAGCCTGAATTAAGATCATTGTCCATAATCATTATTAAGTATGCACTAAAAAGTTACCATTCTTTCAAAACCATTTTCTTTAACTAAAAAAATATATCATAGCTGTTTTTATTGTTCCATCAAAAAACCGAAACTTTTATCTCCTGAAAAAGTACCACATTTTTACCTAACACTCAACCTCTTCGCCTACGAATTCTAAATTTAAATTCAATCGAAGTCTGTCTGCAATTTTTTAATAATTTTGACGCAAATAATAACAAATGTTTTTAAGTAAATAACTTTAGATTCACGAATGATTCATGCGACCTCGTTGAGGCAGATGCGCATAGCCTTGTGAAATACCTTTGCACTTATTTAGTCAAATAGGTCCAGATTAATGTAAGGACTGGCTTGTAAATACGACGCCTTTTTGCTTCGGAGATGGAGATTTCGATCCTTTGCCATCCTAAATAATATTATAATCACAACACTGCATAATGTCTGGTTGTATAATTTTCGAATTGCGAAGGTATTTTTTCTCATAAAACTAACGTTCTTATATAGAAATTCCTGTAATTACACTTAATTACCGGCACAAGGAATATTTAATTTGAGATACCATGATTAAAAATCGTCTTTGGGTAAAAGTGAACATACATTTGCCAGTATTCTGGTATCAATAAGAAAAAAAAACAATTACCTAACTTTTTTTCCTTCGTAGTTGATTCGCATTCAAATGAATGGTGATTAATACTCTCATGTCAATACGTCTCGACTTCAAATCTAAAATTATAATAATTAGATTATCAAG
This sequence comes from Vanessa tameamea, assembly GCF_037043105.1. Taxonomy (NCBI): domain Eukaryota; kingdom Metazoa; phylum Arthropoda; class Insecta; order Lepidoptera; family Nymphalidae; genus Vanessa; species Vanessa tameamea. Next base: position 2,309,581 of record NC_087315.1, on the reverse strand, counting down.
ATAATATGCTTCTTAATGTAAATAACTGGATTAAATTAGAGGCCAAGGCTTACAATATTACATATTCTGACATTGAAAAGAAATTCACGTATTAAACTTATTCTTGGATTGCGTAATCATAACACGAACTCGACCTTCAAGCGACAAATTTTAAATTATGAAGAAATTTTGTACCCGTTGTAAGAAAGAGATTCGATACTGTCCAGTTTTGGCCTTTTTTTATATTTCATCCTTGTATTATTTTCCTTAAAGTAATTTGAGAGTAATTATCAATTATTATTTAAGTGTAAAGAATTAAGCTGTAATAATGATAAAAGTTGAATATTATTTATGAAATAAACATGATCTAAAAGTATCTTGCTCATTCATTTAATAATAAATTTATTATTTACAAGGTTGAGTAATGAATTTATTAAGCATTATCCGTAATATCGAGCAAGGTCGGTAGAATAATCACAAATGAAAACCAAACCAGAGAGAGCACTCATTATTTTATAATTACTAATTTTATAAAACGTTGTTAGACAATTCATGTAGAAAAAAATCCCAATCAAAAACAACATATTCTATAAAAAAAAAAACAATGTATACAAACTATTATAACAGAAACATTGGTCAATTTTATTTACAACTCAATGACGTCATAAATCATAAGCCGTAACAACATCGTCAAATTCACCAAAATCACCAATTACTGATATTTTTTGGACAAACTATGAAAGAATAACTTCACAAAATATTTTATGAGTCACGAATTTAAATCAGTTATTCCATATTAAGTTAAACGGCAGTTCGAACATCCGATGTTTTTTTTTAATATTCGTATATGTTCACTGCTATAAATAAACCAATGTTGCCGATTCAAAATGTTATTTCTGTTTTGTTACAGAGCGAGTCGAGCTACACCTCTTCAGAAGAAGGCTGCGGCGGTGGTGAGCGCCACGCTGTGCTCAGTTATGAGCAAGTACGAAGGCTTAACGATGTTATGGACGAAGTTGTCTCTATACACGGCCGAGGCAACTTCCCAACTCTTCACATCCGACTGCGCGAGCTGGTGGCGGGCGTACGGGCTCGTCTCGAAGCCGCTCAAACTGAAGGCGGCGCAGGGGTCGCAGTCCGAGACGTACGTCTCAACGGTGGCGCCGCTAGTCACGTCTTAGCCGATCGCCCGCAACCTTATTCCGACATCGACCTTATTTTCACTGCGGAGCTACCGACGGCACGTCACTGTGATCGCGTCAAGGCTGCAGTTCTTGGACATCTTTCAACTCTTCTCCCGGCCACGAACCCTCGTCGACGCGTCGCGCCGGCTGGGTTAAAAGAAGCCTACGTTTCAAAAATGGTCAGAGTCAACTCTGACGGTGACCGTTGGTCATTAATTTCACTGGGAAATTCGCGTGGTCACAAATCAGTAGAACTGAAGTTTGTTGATACAATGCGTCGGCAGTTCGAATTCTCAGTTGATTCGTTCCAAATTGCTTTGGACTCTCTACTCGCATTCCATGAATGCGCTCAACTTCCTATTGGAGAAAACTTCTATCCGACCGTCGTCGGTGAATCTGTATTTGGTGACTTCAGTGAGGCACTCATGCATTTATCAGAGAAGTTGATCGCCACGCGGCAACCAGAAGAAATACGCGGAGGCGGTCTTTTAAAGTATTGTGCACTTTTGGCCAAAGGATACCGGCCGGCAAGACCGGACAAGATCAAAACCCTTGAACGCTACATGTGCTCAAGATTCTTTATAGACTTTCCGGAACTCGGTCAGCAGCGTGCGAAGTTGGAGGCTTACTTACGGAACCACTTCGTGGGTCGAGATGAGGAGGCGCTAAAGCACAGGTAATATACGTAGTTTAATTTATTTTCGATCGCCCCGAAATAAGAAATCAATAAAGCTATCAGAAAAAAAAAACAACTGTTTAACAAAACAATCTCCCGTAACAGGTACCTGACGCTGCTGCATAGCGTGGTACGGGAGTCGACCGTCTGCCTGATGGGGCACGAGCGGCGGCAGACGCTGGCGCTAATCGAGGCACTAGCGTGTCGCGAGCTGTGCGCGCGTGCGCCGCTGCTGATGCCGGCCGTGGCCGCGCTTCCGCCCGCCGGCTACTATGTGTGCGTGTGCGCGGCGTGCGCCGCCTGCGCCGCGTGCGCCGCGTGCGCCAGCGCCGCGTGCTGCGAGTGCTACCGGCCCGCGCTGTGCCCGGCGTGACCGCCGACCCCGCGCCCGCCCGACCTCTCCTTCGCAGTCGATCCACGATGAATTTAGTGCCAAATGTATATAATATAAAGGTATATGTATATGTATGATTCGACGCTATGTAAACGCGTACGATTGTATATAATGTGAGATTTCGCGCTTCGTATCCTTTCGATCTGTGCGACCGAGGTATTATTTCTTGAGAAGCGAGCGCGGTCGGAGCGCTCTCGGGCGGAGGAGACGACTCGCTCTGCGTCAATTCGATGTTGCTCACTCTACTTTGATCAATTTTCGTCAATTCGTGATGCGGCAAACTAACATGATCGTCCCGTAATCGCTCGCCTCTAGTGACGTCACGTGTCTTATTTCCTGGACAATGATAACATTCGTATTTGCCAATCATAAAGTATCAAGCTACAAAACCTCCTTACATATTATCAGCGCTCGGTGTAGAGTCAAGACGTGAGGTAATTTCTAGTCGTACTCCTTTCGTGTTGATACATTAATATGTTAGCAGTACGAAAATTATTTTCACGCGACGGTGTACGCGATGTTAGGATGTAAAGCCAAGTCGGTGGTCTGCCTTTTAAAAGACTAGTTACTTATTTTTAAGCTTCGTATGTAAAGATTGTTTTCATAAAGTAGTGGCATGTCTCTCTCAAACAGAACCGCGGAAATAGACTGAGAAAGACACAAGGATCACGAGGAAGATGAGCGCAGGCGTTGCCGGAAAACAAATTTAAAAAAAAAAAGTTTATACTTTAAAGTAGTTTCGGCTCAGACCTAAATAAATAATGTCCTATGAAATGGCCTTTAGAAAAAAAAAACATTCGATATTATATTGTAAAAAATAAACATATTGAATGTAATTACAGTCGGACGCGGAGTTACGTACTCGTATTTTCGCAAACTGCTTCAAACGATTTCGTTACGTACAAAGGTCAGAAGGTTCCGCTCCTCGGTATGATATAACTAAAATATACTTATTTTACTATTATATTTATTAATCAGAAAAATTGTATGTATACTGTTTCGTGATTGCTCTAGTATTGTATACGGCTTGGCATACGAAGTAACAAAGTAAGATAATTATAAACAATATATTAAAAAAAAAAATATTTAAAAAAAAATACAAAAAAAATATATAACTAAGGTGTGTACAATATTAAAGTCCACTCTTAATATTAATACACCATATAAATATTTTAAGAACATTTACATGTAGTAGAGTTTAGCTAACAGAGTACATACATAGAAATCTTTTTTGATTACGTCTCAATACAACAGTAGATTGTATGAAGAAAATGTGATTTAATTGTTTTAGAATTAATGTAATGTTGTCGATCATTATATAAATATTACATAAACATTATTATATAGTTAAATTCAATAGAGATATATTATATTGTTGTATTTTAATTATATATAGTTATACGAATGAAAGTGTCCGTTCCATGTCTTATATAGTTGCCAATGCGTATTATATAATATATAACAAAGTGTATGTTAAATAAATCATTTTTCGTGTAAGCTGTACGTATCCGGGGTAATCAAGTACAATCTGCTTGTAGTTTTATCGTCTAATAACTTCGGAACAATGATTTGAATGAACGAATTTCAGAATTGCTCACTAACGAACCAAAATTTAAGATCTCATTTTTATTAGCCTTCGAAATTTATGTCGAAATTATTTTCTTCGAAGTCGCATTTGTGTATCAATTCAGTTATCATATAAAACAATGTATATCCATACTTTTAGTGAGAAAAAAAAAATCTTAGTATCTATCTTATACTAGTAAAAAATTTCAAATATATCACTTCAAAAGTATGGACGTCATCACATCCATTTTTGATATGAAACTCACTTATATTTTCGACAGTTGTACTTAGATATAAATGAAGTACATAATATTATATGAAAATTAATCTATATTCCATTATTTAGAGTGATAGAATGTTTGTCACTCGTTATTCGTATCGAGACAGGCGTCTAAGTTATGATTCGACAAGTTTTTTAAATCTTTTTTATTGTCTACTTATAAAGGTTTAATTTCACAAGGTATATTTAGATGTGTAAGGGTAAAAGCCTGACTGAGGGAAAATATCGCGTGATTTTTATTTCCGCGCTCAATCGACTGTGGAAAATCGATTTCTGTTTCGGACAAAAAAAATCGATAACTTTTTTATTACTAAAGATTATACTGAAAAATTTTGCACAAATGTAGTTAGCTATATCGGCTAAAAAATAATGTTCTTTTTTTTTTTAAATTGTTTGAAAATTAAAATAAAATTCAGATCTCCAAAAAATACTTTTTTTAAACAGAAGAACAGGTTCAAAACCTAATGATTTTATTCATAATTCCGAAATACAAAATGAATATTAAAAAAATATATAAAATATAAAGTTCTGCTATTAAAATTATAACTTATACTAGACACTTAATCAAGTTCCTTCGCATTATTTCTGTGCGCATTTATAAAGTTGGTTAAGTATGGATATGAAGTCAAAGAAGAATATGAAATATGTCCTGATTTTTAGTTGATCCAAAACATTTTCTGGCATGATGGAAACAACATTTTTTATAATCCTTATAAATGTTGACCAATAGGAAGCCCTGCAAAAATACTTGATGCTATTTTCAGATCAATCCTGGCGGCCTCCATGGCATAACTGCCAGCATTATTTGTTATAGATTCAACTATATCCATGTGAAGCCTGTTCAACATGGACTTTCGTAAATATAAAAAATATAGTGACCTTCCAAGAAAAAAATAATTTAAATAGTTAGTGCAAAATTTCCAACAATATAGTTTAATTTGACCTTCAAAGTAATATATAAAATTAAAAAATATATGTCAGTTGCGACATTTATAAAAACCATTTTTAATTTTCCACAGTGTGCATCGCCTAATCTTGAATCGCGTGTGCGTAACGTAACGTACATAACAAGAGCACGTAAATAAAACCAAGCGATTTTTCCCGCAGTGTGTGCTAGCTCTAAGACGTTATTACTAATTGATAAGTAAACTTATAACTTGTGAAATTAAATCCATTAATCTGTGATTAAAAAGTAGATCAGCTATTGGCGTTAACTATTAACTACCTCCTTTTATGAACGATGAAGCTTCCTTAATATACATTTGTGTAATTATAAATCTTAAAATTGTACTTACATAACGAAATATAAATCTAGAAATTAATTTGTCGGTTAATTTTTATTGTTAATTTCAGTAATTACTTTGAAATATAACCGATTGTACGCGGAGGTCATATTCATGTTTTTACCAGTAAAAGTTTTGTGATTTATAGTTTCCACTGACGGTCTAATGTTTATATATTTTATTGAGAGACATTGCAATATAGCATAGGTTTTTATTTTTCCGTAGTTACCAACAGTTTTCAGCTAGCCTTAAAGTAATGTATCATTTAATGTTTTCTATGAATTGGTCGTTGACGCTTGTGTGTTAATCTTGAACGTTATTTTTAAACGACGAAAATTATATATAATTTGTTCTTATTCAGTCGTTAAAAATAATTTTAACTATCGATAGACGCCAACAGAACATTCGCTAACTTCCAGTTTCAGAAACGCTGTAAAAATATCAAATCAATTACTTCGATGGCAAATGTTGACGCGATAAGCGACCATTGAGCGTTCAGTTAAGCCAAATTAGTTAATCTTACTTTGATCAACGTTTCAGAAACTGAAACTGTTTAATAAATCCTTATATTAAAGTTTATTATTAAGTAATTTTTGATTTGTGAAATTCTTTGATTTTATGAAACGTACTGGATTTTAAACAAAACAGAAATAATCACACAAGCGTCTTAAATTATAAGCGTTGTTATTGGTTACATTAATTCAACAATAAAGGGATATTAAACGATTACATAAATTTAATTTGAATTCATATAGCAAACAGTCATTCAGTTGATTAATGTTAAAATTTGACTTATTCATAAACTACAAATTATGTTATCATATAAATTTAAATATTATATCTAAAGTAATGAGGAATAACATTCTTCCAACAATATCTATTAAAGTAATAATAACAGGATTAAAAACATTTTTTTTCCACATTCGCATGGCGTACGTCAAACCGATATAGCTAATGACGTCGATACTACGTAAATAAAACCGATCACGTTTAAAGAACAAAAAGTCTTTTATAACGTGAAGAACAAAAAAATGTTTATTCAAAGAGCATTTGAGTAAAGACGTGAAAACATACCGATCGTTTATTCGTTTAATATCACACCAGTTGTTGATTTAATGTAAAATTTAGTACATATTTATCTTGAGTCGAATATTATATTGAAATCACAAAAAAGGCTTAAATTTTAAACGCAAATCTTTTAATTTTAATAATTGATCAATTTTATATTTGGCTCATGATATATTTAGTGTACGATCAGCGACAAAAGTCACTTCGATTTGAATAAGGAGAGTTTATTGAAAATACTTATGGGATAAAAAATGAATTGTTTTTTGTTGCTGTCTGTACACGTACTACTACAGCGCCATGTTGCGATCCTCGCTCATATGTTAAAAGCGATCTCGCGACAAACGGACTCTCTAATTAAGGGGACGCTAGTACATAAAGCCTTAAGTTGTATAAGCTTATTAATTAGTTTTATCAGATATATTTACATTTGTAGTTATTATTTTTTCTCTTCCGAGTTGCCTGTTTCGTGTAACGAGAAGCGTGAACACGCTGTTGTTGGGTTACATAATGATTACTATATATTTGTGAAGAGTTTTAAGCTATTGTAAATTTTACAGAAAACTAAATAAAAAAATGTTGTGAAAATAAATTATAAAAAAGTGATAAACAGTGATTTTTGTGTATCATTTCATATCCCTTCTACATTCCAAGCAAAATATTAATTATACTCATTAGCTTGCCTCAAAGAAACCCCTAATCAACTTATCTCATACACAGATTGAGAAGTGGATCTATTCAAATCTGTCTGAAACACAAAATTCAGTATATAATATAAAATTTAATAAGATTATTGAATCCTTTGCTATATCATAATTGAATTCTGCCACATGTGTGTTTATCAAGTCGCATTAGAACAGAATAATGAAATTAGCTCCCTACGTTCTCCTTAAGAGGAGAGGAGACCTTAGCCCAGGAAGAATTTGTTATCCAAAAATATAAACAAAGACCTTTTTTATTTGCCCCTTACAATACAGTTACTTGTAGAAATAAACATTTCGAAATACCATAATTAGGTTGAACTGTATTGACTTATTTATTTTTATAATAACAAATTACTTATAAAAAAGTATCGAGATAAAAATGTGTCCTAAATGGGACTCTTGTGGTGGTCTCCTAAGATAAAACACTGCAAATATTCTTATTTATAAAACATTAAGATAGTACTAATTATTATCAATGTAATTATTGTTTACAAAAACAAAGCATTATAAATCAAGAGAGATTTCGATTATTTTTTAAAATATACCGAAGTAGGTATTGCATTTGTCGATTGCATATCAAAATTATATTTATAAGCACACACAATAAAGTTAAGATATAATCAGCGAGTACGTCATTAATGGTTTTACACAGTTCATAATATTATCTACGTAAAATACTAAGAATCTTATCCAAATCTAAATTATTTGGAAATAGACTGGAAAATTTAAAATATCGGGATGTGGGTCGTAAACAACCGCTTTACCTCGCTGGAAAAAATTCATTTACGCGGCTATCCATATGATGCCAGAATACTTGGTAAATTAGCGGCACCCACACCGAATTTTTTTTTGCTTCTGTGACGCCCCGATGGTTATGCGGCCTGTTTATGTGGGCCACTAATTACTAAGGTGATTGGATACAAAGAAACTCCCTAGAAACAGTTACTTTAACGGACCAAAGAGCCTTGCCTAATGCTTTGATTCTACCGCTTTTAAAAATTGTGCGTTCATGGAGGGCTCCAAACCATTAGTGAGAATGGTTTTCAGTGGTTTTGGTGTCAATTCGAATAAAATATTTGTAGTTCACGGTTGCAGTGTTCGAGTTAGTAAGTAAACACTATATCACCAACAATGTAAGATATAAAATAACAAATTCAACACTCTTTTTGTGTAAATGTCAAACGTTTGACCCTGTGGTTAGATTTAAAAGTCAAATAATCGAATTATTCATCGTCAAACTTCATTTTGAATAATAATACTTATAGTTAATTTAAATAACAAGTATAATTGTTTAAGTATTGTTTAATTTTAGTATTAAGTAATTTGTTTAATATTAAGTATTTATATAATTGTTTAAGATAAAGTGGTCTTCTCTTGTTACAAATAATATGGAGCTTAATAAATGACGCAACTTCACTATGGTCAGCCAGGGTCATTTGTAACAGAAGTTCTACAAAAGTACATAAAGGAATGGTCTAGGATTTTGATATTGTCGAATAAGAAATCAGTGTTCTCATTTACACAAACTTTGCACTTGAAAACTCGGATGACCTGATTTGAACCCGCGACGTAATACACGTGTCTCTAAAACTTACTTATTATGTAAACTCACTTTAAAAAAAAAAACAACCATATTATTGTTATAATTGATATTCAATCAAAATGTATAAATTAACAAATTGCTTGACATTTAAAGGAACATGTATTGCGTTACAAGGAGCCCGAGTGAAAATGTCACTGACGTCAGGTCCTGTCTATGGCGAAGGCGTTTAATATACATTTAGTCTAACGGTCGCTCTAAATACAATCATGCAAAGATTGCGCCATTGCGCACACATAAAGTTAAAGCTCGGACTGAACTGGACATTTCAAATAACCGCTAGTTAAGAATACATACATACATCGTTTTCTGATCAAGATTCGACAATAATAACATTATACAACATCTTAGCATTTTTGGAACATTTTCAGTATATGCTTCACAATCATTTGTAAAAGGTAACTTATAATCCTCGCAAGAGCAACTCATACGTAATTAGAAGCAAACAAGCAAGATTTACTTGGATATTTTTTTGGATCAATAGTTAATGAAGCTGATTGATAGATTGAGATTCTATAATATACCTCTTGAATTAGGTAGGTTATTACAGTCAGACCAAAACATATTACAGGGTATATTTATTTCGCAACGGAATATTATTATATTTATAGTGTTACTGATATCCTGATGTTCTTCTGACCTAGTTCGCGACAGCTCTTCGCGAGGGAGCGCGGCTAGCCAACTGTGCGGGATATATTAAAGCTCACTCTCTTTTCTTTCACTTTCACGATCCAATGGGAAACCAAACTGCAAACTTCGCGCTACTAGGAATTTCTCGACAGATATTCCCAATAACTTGTTGTCCCAACTCAGCTCTATTCAATTAGAATGCCACGGGTTCTGCTACCTAGCTACGGTATATCGATTAGACGAAGGAGGCAGTCACATTCAAAGAAGTCACACTGAAGCATTTCCCAATTTATTTGTTAGCAGATCTTTAGAATGGCTTCGAAGTCACCAAATACGCCACAGAGTGAAAGTCTTTTATTTGATACTTAAGGAAAACTTAATAGACTTCTAACGCTCAATAACAGTCCTGTTCTGGTTTATTAAACAAGAATACTGAAATGGGACATAACGTCTTGGACGCCACAGTAGGTGACACTTTGACGATATCAGGGTAACCATGCTATATTTTTACAGTCTATTCTGCTTACTTATTTGAAATGAATAAAATTATCTTTGGCAAAATTAGCTTTAAACAAAACTACTGCTTATAAATTGTATGCGGATGGATACACTTCTGAGCTAATACAGGTGTTTCTGTTTTTGTATTTTTAAAATTTACATAAAATTATACCAGTTTACGATAATATTTTACTCAAACACAACCAATACACGATCTTTGCTCACCAAGAGTCACTAGTTGAGCACATATAGTGCGATTGGAACAATAGTTTTGTTTTGTTATAAAAATCCTTAAACCTGCTCGCAGCGTCACGCTCACAATCTAAAAAGTCGTTGGACGTTTTAGTTTTATTTTAGAACTCAAATACATTTAAAAATTCTTCAAAATCGGTCCAGTCCTTTAAGTTGAACTTCAGTAAGTACCCTTATTGAAACAACCAAAAAAGTCTTAATTTTTATAAATTATGGAAAATGGTTACCATCTCCAATAGAAATTACTATTTAGCCGTTGATAGGGCATTGTACAAGTCCGTCTGGGTAAATACCATCCCCTCGGCAATACTTAATATTGGTGTGTTCCGGTTTGAAGATTGACTAGAGTCTGTGTTACTACAGGCACATGGGAAACAAAGATTAGCGGCGCATTGGCGACGTAATAAATGTTTAATATTTCTTACATCGCCAATGTTTATGGTTGGTGATCACTTACCAACAGGAGGCCAACTTGCCAGCGCGCCAACCCACTCTAAAAAAAAAGTACAAAGTAAGCTGTAAGCCGCCAACTATGAGAACTAAGATTCTTGTAACTAACAGTGTTAATATAAAAAACACGTAACAAATAATTGTTGTTTGATCCAATCATTCAGCCTGCTTATGAATTTCGGTAAATTTCTATTACTTCCCGCCGTTTAAAAATTTCGTTTACAAATCAAGAACATACCTAATACATACAAATAATAAATGCTAGAATTATCAATGTTTAAAAATTATTTGCTCAAGTGACTTTTCCTTGCAATTTTCCTTTGAATAATATATACGGTCGCGTGAGTTTCAATAACAGTAATTACAGTTTACTTCGCAAATATTAATATTTATCATTATCTACCGAAGAAAAGAAATAAAAAAAACATTGAATTATGTTTAATTACCTTCTGATATCATTTCTTGTATCCATGTAATTAAACAAGTGTTTATAATTTCAAATACAGTTTTAATAAGAACCTTGATTGCGCGCTACGATTTTACTTTAATTTTTCATACATGGTATGATTTCGATCATATATAATATCGAATCAGAAATGGGGAGATCCGGAGATCCGCAGAAGAAAAGTTATTTTTTTTATATTAAAGTTACCGACATAGCCCGAAGAATTGCCACACTTAAGTGGCAGTGGGCGGGGCACATTGCTGGAAGAACTGACGGCCGATGGGGCGACGAGTTCTCGACCACAGACCGTAAGACGCAGCGTGGGTAGGCCCCGCACAAGGTAGTCCGACGACCTGGTGAAGGTCGCGGAAAAAAGCTGGTTGCTGGCTGCACAAGACCGGTCGTTCTGACCTATGTCCAGCAGTGGACGTCACAGGAATCTATTGAACGTAATTATAAGGCCACGCAGGAATACAACAATGAAATAAATAAATTTTTATCTTTACTTACTTAATTTTTTTTATGATGGTCTGGCATATGAGCCAATATAAGGTAAGTTGTCACCATTTCCATAGACATTATTACCTACTGCAAGAAATATTAATCATTCCTTATGGAACTAAGATGTACCTGTAGTGTCATTGACTCACTCATCCTTTAAACCGGAACACATACATAAATACCAAGTATTGCTGATTGGGGGTAGGATATACAATAAGTGGTCGATACCCAGACGTACGATACGAGCCCTACCTCCAACAATAATGTAATTATTATTGTTCATATTGTTTCCTTGTAGTCCAGGCCTTACTTTAGTTTCGTATGTATTATTAAAGAGTGAGCAGCCAAATACATATATTAATAAAACATTATATTTAGTTCAGGTTCAATGTTCGCTTTCAAAATATCTTCAGTTTTAGGTCGACTTATCATAACAGCGTGTGACTTCGTCTCATAAAATGAAAGGATTTTGTCAATTTTATTTACGAATATGTAAACCAAACGATTATACGATTTGTTAACATACAAAGCAATGATGTACGGTAGTTTTTTACGTAACTTAGTGATTGACTGACTTGTATGTCTATTAGCTACGCGTAGCTAAAAGGTCGTAGATCACCAGGTCATGGATTCAAACAGCAGGTCCGGCTGAAAAAAGTTATTCAGTTTTTCTGTCAGTAACAGCCCGAAATCGGTAAGTAGGACTGTGTACACTTGTAACTCCATTCGTGTCAAACTAACCGTCCTGTCAATGAGAGTATGGGAAAAGGAGTGTGTCTATGTGTACACACACACTTGTGAAATGTAATATATTATGCTGTTCCCTTGACGACATCATCATTGAGTAATATCATCAATCTATACTTCTATACTTAATATTATAAATGTGAAAGTAACTCTGCCTGTCTGTCTGTCGCTCTTTCACTGCCAAACCAATGAACCGAATTTGACGAAATTTGGTATGAAGCAAACTTGAACAAAGGAATCAAAGAATACACAACCAAACCCTAAAACTCGAGCAAAGCCACGGTCGACAACTAGTACAGTATAATTATGTCACAATTGCATATTTCAATTTGATTTTTCTTTTTGTTTAAACTATATCTTGAGAATTGCTACCAAACAAAAAAAAAAGAAAATCGGTTGACGAATAGAAGAGACAATGTTACTGAACTGTTTTTGTTACCCTATTTATATATAGATATACTTCACAGTTCATTAGGTCTTATAAATTTTATATTATGAAACCTAAAGTAAAATATCGGCCCGTGAATTTACCGATTCTGGGAATACTACTTGAGCTTATTCGACCAGCTATAATGGGTGTCACTGAATACAGAATGCAGAATTTCGACGCTGTCTTATCCTCACGATGTTTTCCTTTCTCGACAATTTTGTAACTAATCATTAAAAAAAATTACAACTGAGAAACATTAAATTTTGTTACTAACAGTATTTAAAACGGAATATTTACCATGTTTTTTTATTTTTATTTGGTGGAGCTCGATATTTCGACATTATCTACGAATGTCTTGTTCACGAGACAGTCGTCGTGTTAATTTAAAATCTTACATTCAATTTTGTTTTTTTTTTTTTCAATGAAAATAACTATTGATTATATTTATATAAAGATATGGGCTCTTATGGAATATGTAATTACAATCATTTATATAATACATATATTTGGAAGCACATTGTCGTTGTAAAAAAAATATATTTCAGTAAGCGCTATTTTGTTTAAAAATAGACTAAGGCTGGGATTACAGGGAATAGTGTAAAATAATAAATACGTAATCTTCATATTCAAAGTCTAAACAATATCACGAGTACTACTACGGATTATTTCTCAATTCTATTAAATATCGCTTAATATCTGTTAACCAGATATTCCGATAAAGATTCTCCTTTAAAGAGAATAATATGTGGTTTACGATAATAACATAAATAGACCCATTAATTCATACAACACTCGAATCGACCTTTTGACAGGAAATAATCAATAGATTATTATTTACACTAATAAAATAACACGCGGCTATGATAAACGATTCTTAAAAAATGTTGAACATTTTGAACCTTATTTCATTGTATATAAGAGCGTAGTTATATACAATAATGTGTCAACATGCTTGCGATGTTAACGTATATGCAATAACAAAATAAAAGTGCATTGACTGAAACTTGACCTCTAGAGACCCGTGGATGTAATTATTATAGAATCACACGCTTAGGTCATCGTTTACTAGAACATTTATGGAAGGCTTCTGAATATAAAAATAATTAACGCATTTATATAAATATACACAGTAGCTTGTAAATTTCCCACTGCTGGGCCTCCCCTCCTTTGAGGAGAAGGTTTTTGGAACATATTCCAGAAATTAGAGACATGCAGTTTTCCTAACGATATTTTCCTTCACCGATGAGCACGAGATGAATAATAAACACAAATTAAGCACATGAAAATTCAGAGATAATTGTCTGGGTTTGCAGCAGCAATCGTCAGTTAAGATGCACGCGTTCTAACCACTGGGCCGTCTCGGCTCAAATATAAATATATAGAAATGTAATAAAATACAATAATGAACTTCATTCATACGATATTCTTTATATATTCATCAATTATATATATTACATATATACATAGATAACAATTCTTATTTATTAATTTAGAATATAAAAATAAATATAGGGTGACGTTCTTTTGCGCGTCTTAGACCCGATATCAATGTAGTAAGTATTTTTTGAACATTTATTTTAAGAATCATCCAATATATATTTTTATTTGGACCTTCGTTATATGCAGCCTTCTGCTAGCAGTATAGCAAACTACTATGCTATGATTTCAAAGCTGCCGCAAAATATGTTTAATGTGAAGATATAGATTATCTATTTCATTTAAATTTATATTTTTCACTTTTGATTCTTGACATCAATACCACCTTTTTTAAACGACAATTGTGGTGAAGCCTTATCAATTCCATAATAAATTCAATCGGTTTTTTAAAGTATATTTGTAATTGATAAGTCGGTTCTAATAACTGAATACCTAAACCTCCACTCTTGCTTAGGCGTAAATAACATTTTTCTCACAAATAAACCTATCTATTCGTAAAATATTAAAACTATCCTTGCTGGCAAATTGAAAAAGTTATAAATAGACGCCCACGCGCGATTCCCGCTTTCTCTTCACTCTTCGTCTCAATATTATTTACTTAAAAAGTAATTAAAGTTGACACCTATTTATAAGCGTATAATATTTATACTGAACAACTAGATAACCCCGGTTTCGCGAGAGTAACATTAAAGGTTCTAACGTACATTTTACAAAATATAGGAATTAATAAACCCAAGGTCAATTTACTTGGTGGTATGCACTTAACAGATTTCCTACCATCAAACAGGAATACTAAATTATGTTTGAAGGGTGAGTGAGCTAGTGTAACTACAGGCACAAGGGACATAAGATCTTAGTTTCCAAGATTGGCGCATTGGTCATGGGCGGTGGTGATCACTTACTATCAGGTAGCACATAAGCTCGTCAACTTAACTTAATTATAAAAAAAAAACTAATAAATTTATTCCTCTAGCTTCCTATATCATTATATTCAACAACTGTTTAACTGGGTAGTTATTGTAAATATAACAACCATTTTTCTTCTCGTTTTTTTTTTTGTTTTATTTAATATCAGAATACGCTTCACGAAAGCAAGGAAGGCTACACGGTTTATTTTTTATCATCATTGATTTTATGTTCACTTATCCTTATCAAATATTATAGTCTAATATCACAAGGTTTTCTATACGTGTGTAATGAAATCAACATCGTTCGTTAATATTTAGTTAAATGTACCTCGTCTAATTATAGTAGTTTCTGTCCGAGCCTTCGCCCGTGTTTTAGGAAGAAGTGTTGTGGCCTTTTGTCTTTTTCTGTAAAAAGTGTATGAAAAATTACACGATAATCGGTTGTTAGTTAATGTAACAACAAAAAAAATTAAAAACTCATTCACATTTATAACACTAGATAGCATATAGAATTTAAAAAGTTGTTAAAAATGTTCTTGCCACTTCTGGGAAAGGCCTCATCGCTTCTGAAGTAGGATTGATTACTCGTATTTCCATGTGATGATATATGAAAAATGTGTGGAGC
Source organism: Vanessa tameamea (assembly GCF_037043105.1). Taxonomy (NCBI): domain Eukaryota; kingdom Metazoa; phylum Arthropoda; class Insecta; order Lepidoptera; family Nymphalidae; genus Vanessa; species Vanessa tameamea. Next base: position 2,293,927 of record NC_087315.1, on the reverse strand, counting down.
AACACGTGACAGAATTTTATCTGACACATGAGCGTTTCTTCGGAAATCTTGAAAGATTAATTATGACACAAAATAACGCATAAATGTTTCCAATCGATAAGTATACCTTTTCTTCGTTTTTTCTTATTTAATTTAGTTCTGTAATAAATAAGTACATTGATATAGTTCCGAAATATTATTATGATTGTTATATTCACATACATACGAGGTAGCTTAATAATATATTTAAATATATTTAGTAAATTATCCTGATATTGGCAAAAAAGAATCGTTGCCAAAGGCCACTATTACGACGGACGTGGTACTATTTTAAACTATATCTACCAATCGTAATTGGTTCGGTATCGGTTGTAGGATAGAAGTAAGAGTGTTACAGCGCCACCTAGTGGCGAGTTGCCACAAACCTTCTCCAAATTTTCATATTTTTAAGAATATAAACGAGTCCGCGTCGAGTATTTTCACCTTAAATACCGAATATGCCTTTATTAAGGTGCAAGGTTAATTATAACGAATTTATTATGATCGGTTTTGTAGTAATGATGTAACAGACATACAGTTACATTCGCATCTACAGTATTAGTAAACTTCATTAAGTAATCATATGTGGAGTGACTATGCGAAGTTTAATAAAAAAGGGTCAATGTAGCAATTAATAGATATTATATTGACCGATGAACTACGTTCCATATGCAACAACTTTAAAAGATAATTATACGTAGTCGTGAAGTTAATTAAACGCATTTAACTAATATCGTTTTTTTGACTTTTTTTTTTAATGGCAACACCGCTTCATAACCTAGTCCGGAGTTTACATATTACCCATTTTTATTCGTTTAATAAGTAGCAATTAAAAATGTAGTTTATAAATAAGACGCCAAAACGCTTTTTTGAGCAACGCTATTGTGACAATTGCTTGGTGTCGAATTTTGCAAATATATTATTAACTGCATCCAAAAACTAAGATTATCATATTCAATTAGGATTAGCATTGTGCCTAATTAATATAAAAATAGTCATTATCTCAGGGAACATATTAAAGTATTTGATCAAATCAGTAGGGTTTATTCTTGATGCCCTTAAAGTGATTAAAGCATTGAAAGGTATGAGATTTTCAAAGCAAACCCATCACATTTATATTATAATACAACAATACCCTTTTTAGTCCATCAAACAATAACAAATCCACCGTCGTACAAAATATAAAGCTTGTCTAACTAAAATCACCAACATAAGACAACACCTAGACGTTGATCTGTGCCTAGACTACACACATTGCGTCAGTCATGTGTAACGTTACACTCACTAAATGGGTGAAGGGCGTCGACCTGACACTATTCAGTGTACAAAATATTAGAAAGTCTGTCTGTAAGGTTGCCACTTATACAATATTATATACCAAATTATATTTAGGAAAAATTAATTATAGTTTACAGAATAATATCATGTTTTATTATAATATATTGTAATTAAATAGTTTTAATCATGTATTGATCGCACAAAAAAAAAACATTTTATTCAGGTGTGTGACGGGTAAGTGAGTCCAGGGTGCGTGTACAAGGGATGTGACAGCGTAGATCACATTTTTGACGTCGCATTAACGATGTAAGATATGAAATCATAATTTTCTCAGTGCCAGTTTCTGAGGACGGGTGACTGAGCATTTGTGCATTTAACTTCCTATATGATATAAAACAAGCATCAATATGAAATAATGATTATTTCAATTCATTTCAACGTTATTTTTTTAAATTGATTTAGCTCTATAGACTTTAATATCTTATTTGACGACATTATATAATATTGAAGACAAAACGAAAAAAAAAAATATAATTTTTTATTGAAATAAAATCTTGGTCGATAAATTAGTTGCCATTAAAAAAATTACTATAAGACGGCAACCCTAGCTATCAGCTATACCTTATTTAGTCAATTGGGTAAAGTTTCAATCCACAAATTATGAGAAATGACATGATAAATTTAAGTTTACTTTCAAATACGACATTTAAATACTACATAATGTAATAATACCACTAAGTTTGTATTAAACATATGAACATATTTACAAATTAAAACAGCCTTTGAAATTTAAACTTGAAAATTATTTAAACACACAGTTACGCCATTCTTATAAGTTTTTTTCACCAAATTGCAACTCGGTGAACTCTGTTCGTAGTGCTTAAATATTTTGCCTTTGTCCTAGTGGCTATCTTTACGATTGTAGATCCTATTTTAAAATTAATTGGGTTCTTATTAGTAACAGCCATGGGTTAGTTTATCATAGGTATGTAATTTTATCACTTTTGGACTCCCTTGAATGACATGCAGGATAAGGCTCTGTATTTCCTCTGATCGTGTCGGTTTCCCATCGGACTATGAGAATGCATCTACATTTCGACAGACATGACCTATTATATCTCTTGCGCAAATTAGTTACAAAAATTAGTCGAAGGGATCGGAAGTCAGATATAATGATATAAACAACGGTATCACAGATGTTATCCATGGATCACTTCAAATCGGAGCACAGTGGAACAGAGTATAATTTTTTGGCGGCAGAACAGTTGGTGATCTGTTGGTACCCAAATACTATTCACGTATTTAAGTCGTGCATATATAATTAAACATATTATATTACCTAATTCTCTATTACAATTCGATCAAACCACAATTACAACTAATTTAATCTGAGCCTCGCACCATATGAAATACCACAACATGTACTTTTTGGGCCAAGTTGGCCAATTGAATAGCTTATAAAGTTATTCAAGACTACAAGCGTACAGACGTAGTCTGCCGACGGTTTTGCTTGTACGCATATAAATAGGCAAAAATAAATTAATTTACTCCTCAGTTTATCAACCGATTATGATTTTTGTAGGTACCAAATGTAGCACCAACTGAAAATAAGAGTATAAGCAAAGATTGATCTTTGTCATGCAAATTAATATTCATTTATTGTGAATTAGCAATGAAAATCACATAATTTAAACCATCACTACATAGTATAAAACAAAGTCGCTTCCCGCTGTCTGTCCCTATGTATGCTTAGATCTATTTTGCGGTTTTTTTTTTATTGATAGAGTAATTCGAGAGGAAGGTTAATATGTATAACATATGCATTATATAGGTGAGAAATACTGATAATTTTAGAGGTTTTTAATGTGATGTCGTAAATAAACAAATTTTTTGTACTTAAATTGCAAACGTGAGCTGAACCCTACGAGATAGATCAAAATAATGTACTACAGTATTGTACACCTTAAAACGGTCTTCAAAAAAGTCCGCGATTTACTTTTAATCAGAGGTATAGTATAGGTAGGTAATATAGGTAATATTGACATACGTAATGAGAAATATATAAACATCAACAAAAAAATATTTTCACAGTTTTTAAATAATATATATTTCATAAAGGTAACATTTAATTATTACATTTACAGTAACAATTATTTTGTATTATATAAAATTATTATTATTTTTATTTATTTAGATGTTAAATTATACTAGTTATTAAAATGTATATATACAAAAATAAGATAATAATTATAATGTAAGTCAAACCGATTTACAACTAATAAATCAATCGTAATCACCGCGTCAAAGTTTCAATAAATATGATCCATTCTAGTGGCTTGATTTCAGGTCATAAATCCCAAGTTTCTGAATTCCAATCCCAGGTCGGGCCAATAAAAAGTTATTGGGTTATTACGTCAAAAAACTCTCAGTAACAGCACGAAATCTTGAAATTGCATGTACAGTTTCCAGTCTCGTCGCACACAAATTTGTCCATTATAATATGTCCTATGAGGCGCCGTGACCGAAATCGGTCGAACGACATCATACAAAATGTCCAAGTCCTTATAGTTTTAAGATAAATCATTATTACGCAATAATATTACCTACGCAAGAGTTTATCTGTTCGGGGAATGATTTCCTAAGTGAGTTTTAGTTTAGGTTTTCGACCAATGAGCGAAAACTAAGTACTAAAACTTCTTATCAATTATTTTGCAATCTTAACGAAATATATTAAACAAATGTAACAATGAGATAATAGGCTGCCTCATAGCGAACTAAGGCTAATAGAGTCAAGTGGGGTAAGTGTACGCACTAAAGCTTTGTGATGCTATAAAATCGTAAATTATGAGTAAAATAAAACAAAAAAATGTTAATCAGTTAGAGTATTTATTAGTTAACAAAATTATAAACAGAACAAACCTTGTTTGTCACAAAAATCAACAAAAAAAATATCAAAACGAAGGTCATCAAATGCGTACGAATACCCCAATGTGCGGGCAAGTGTGCGCTGTCCTGGGGGTATGTGTACGCAACTTCAAATTGAGGTAATTATGTATTATTTTTCTACTCTGACTACGAAATACTGTTCTTATAAAATTTTAAGCTCACAATCATCGCTTATAGTAACAACTACACCACAAAAGAATATAATAATTAAGAATGAGATCAATCAACAAAACCTAAAACTCCTTATTGCAAAGGTGACATACAAAATTGCCTTTCTCAAAGCACAATACATTGTTCATGCCACCAATTTTCACAAACGCTGCATTGAATCCAATCTTCTTTCGGTGGATAAATATATTTATCACCATACAGGGGACAAAAGTATTCATTTTCTTTATTCTTATTTCTAACAGTCTTAGTTTTCTTAGTCTTAGTTTAATTAACTGCAGTATTTTTTGTTGTTGTTTTAAATCCAATCGTATTTTCTTTTTGGCTAATTTTTCTTCTTCTTCCCTTTTCTTTTCTTCTAAAGCCAGTTTGTAAGGGCTTTCAATAGCAATTTTAGACTTCTTGCCTTTTTTTTCGTCTGTTTTGGTAAAGTAGCCTTAGGTAACGTTTGGATAGTCGTCAATGGTACTTGTGCCTTGCTGGTTGAAGGTGCAGAATATATTGAAGGTGTTAAATTGAGTGGAATGATCGTTGTTATGTGCACACATATACGACAAGCTTCTGCGTACACTTAACCCAAGCGGTCATATCGGGATACGGCCAAACTGGTTCATAATTGCGTCATCCAAGCAATAAAACATTAACTCTTAATCAAACTACAAAAAACGTGGTATACGAAGAAAGTAAGCAAGTTTCCAAAAATATTTTCAAGCTATAAAAGATTACATGACAAACTTTACAAAATAACGTAATAATTTGTGCAAAAAACTTCACTTACCCTTGAATTCAAAATGGCGGAACGAGCGGCCGGCGTCACACGTGCGTTTCGTGCCGAGTCGCGCGGGGTAATGAGGGAAGGGTATCGCGCTGTTGTTATGTTACCGTTTCTAGATTTTTAACATGCGCACACTTACTCGCTGCGTACACTTGTGGCTTGTGCGTACGTAGTGGCAATTTGCTTCTGGTATTTAGCATAAGTTAGCACAATTTTGGATTTGGCCGTTCCACCAAACTATATAATAAAATAAAAGAGTGGTCGTGGGACACCGGGAAAGAACGAAGTTGCTTTCGTTTTATTTTATGTATTAAATGACAGATTTGATCAAATAAATTAACATCTATCAATCAAACAAATTGCTTACTAAAAATTCAATGAAAATAAATATAACTATTATTAAAATTTACTTTATAAACCGTATACAATAGAAAAAGCGAAAAAGAGAGAGAAAGATAAATAGAAGACAAGGTCAGGACAAGCTGGGGGCATAACGCTTTTTCATTTACGTGAAGATTTCTGTAAGTACACTCTACTGTAAACCGGATAAAAGAACTGCATTCCATTCCAATATGTTTTTATATCAATCATATAAATGCAACTTTATTGTAAGGCCGGCTTCAGCAATGGAAAACGTAAAATCGTAAATATTTCGGTAAATAAAATAATACAATAGAAAGAATATACCTTTGGTTTGAATATACATTTTGTTTTTGCGACGTTTGTTTTTACTTAGTAAATATATATTTTACCTATTCAAAGAGTGAATGGCTCAACAATAATTTTATATAACATGCAATTTTATTACTAGCAAAATATGTATTTATTATTAATACTGTCGCTTTAGCTTAGTATGGGATGAACCTATTATTGTGTTTCTCAGAATTTATTTAATCGGAATTTTCTCTTGCTATTACTGTGTGTGTTTTGTACGTAGGTGTGTGTTAAATATTTTCCTTAACAGAAATCTAAGTTACCTCCTTTGTTCAACAAAGTCACGAGGAAGGTAAGTACTACTGTAAATTAATCATAATGTGAACAATTAAATGAAATTCATCATATTATTTACAATACGTAGAAACTAGCTCCAATCACAAGGCCATTGAAACTTTCAAGTAAATTAATTAATAAGATCAAAACAACTGCAAGGACGGTGAATGATTATGTCGGTATTTATTAGACAATGACAGACGGCGCTGTGTTCATACGAAATGAGATTAAAAAAACGTTATGAAGTAAGAAACGGGGTCGCAAACGCGCAACACTCGGTGTCCAATGTTAGCAACAGATGCATAACGTTCAATGAAAAAGAATGCATTTTCTTTTTTATTAAGGAAATTTAAACATAAGTGTTTTGGCTGAATGGCTTTTCAATTTTGTTATAAGTGAAACCAATTAAGCATATATTATATGCAATAATTATTTAAACACGAAATGTAATAATTATGTGTTTAAATATAGTTGAAACATTAACGGCGTCTCTTAACTGTTGAGACCGTAGAACACTGAATGACCTTTTTTAAATATTTAGGTAAATCTAAACCAAGTGCTAATAAATGATAATGTTCTGCATTTTGATATAAAAACAAAAAACTTTGATTAAATAGATTAAAAACAAATATTAAGATTGTAATTTATGTATCCAGGCAGTAAAGTGATATTATTTCTTGTTTCATGTGGATATTGGACATTTATAATAGATAGATATATCTTTATTAAAATATTACCCTCACGCAAGCACCCCCCCCCCCCTCGAATTTTGGAACAATATTGACTATTGCATAGAACCGCAGAGTTCGTTTATTTGGAACCCAAATTAAAAATCATCGGCTTCGGTATACATAAAAAAAAACATGTTAATAGTCGCAAATTAAACGAAGTAAATGATTTAACTCGATTTAATTTCAGTAACAATAGCACTTCTATTTTAATATAAAACAAAAAAAAAACACCAAACAGAAAAAATATAATATATTGTAATAAATCAAACAAACAATTGTCCCAAGAATTCGTTTTCTTTGAAACTTTGTCTAAATAATTAGTTGTGCACAACAATAATAATAAAGAAACAACTTTAGATATAAATTTACTTAAGGGTCAAAACTATACCTTAATCGTCAGCTCAACTACGATAATTGCTAAAAGTTGTATCATTTCATTGGAACACAAAAAGTGATGTTTTCACATTTTCTTATCTAAGTATATGTTCTCCTGACCGATTTCAGTCATACTGGCCTTTATCAACTGCGAATAGACAAATATGCTAGAGATATTTAAGTGCTTAAGTGTGTGCGCAAAAACTGATGCATTTTATGTCCTCACTCTTGTAATCCGGAAAAGACCGCAAAGAGTTCAAGCGGACTAATAGCTTTACGTCCCTTGCGAGGTACAGAAATATTTGGACTGCTTAACATCCGAAATTCGGGCAACTACTGAAAATGACACAAAAAAACAATAACTTTTTATTGTCCCTGAGCTTGAACCCAGGACCGGGAAATTTGCAGCCAGATAAGCTTTGACGAGGCAAAGACGGCATATTATTTATTTAAGTAATAAACTACAAAGTCGATGCAATCAACCTTTATTTGTCGAGGAATGCGCATTAAACAAGCGAATGCATTGCAGCAAGCAAAAGTAAATCGGCAAGGCCGTCCAAGGCAGGCAAGCTCGCACGTGAGAACGCGTTCGATCTACACACCAAACCTTATCATTATTTCTGTCAATCTACAATCTAACATTACTTTCAGTTCATTCATAAAACATTAATAATTACAAATTTATTCCGACCTATAAATTTTTTTTCATCCTTAAATATTTCCAATGCGTTTCGTAATGAGGGTTACACCTTCAAAGTTCTTTATAAAAATCGTTGCTTAATATAAGAAGGTTCGACAGCCTTGATAAATAATTCACTTCTAATTTGATACTATTGACCAACGAGATTTTTTCGTTTGTATAAATTAGTAACAAGTTATACCTGAAGTCAATATCAGTAGTGATATAATTTAAAAGTATGTTTTGATGTATATATGACCGTTATAGCTGTTTGCCGCAGTTTGTTAAAACTGTGGATTTTTTTTTCTTTGAACGGTTACGATAATCCCGAAAGAAACTTCAACTAAATCGTAATTAGGGAAATTCTGCTAATTTGTTTATTATTAATGTCCCATTAGATCAGCATAGGATATTGACTTTGTTAGAATTGACTTGATTTAAATTTTCTCTTGCTATTAGTGTGTGTGTGATTTTTTATATCAGTGTGTGTTAAATGATTTACAACGATTTTAAACATGGGAGTTGAACGGTTACGATACGTTCTCGATTCTATTTCGTGCGGATGAAATTTAAATAAAGTTCCTTCCATTTATCCCTTAAAATTGAAATTGGAAATTTCATAATGGGAATTGGAAAAACCATTCTCAATGTACGAAGATCTCGCGATGATTGGTATTTGGCAACCATTTATTACTATTATTTATAACACTATGAAAGATATTTTAATTATTCCTTCAATATATTAACTTCCACTGGTATCGCGTACATGTGCACATCCATACTCCTTTTGAGTGATGTTACATTCTCCTAATCAAATACTCTTTTATAACAAAAAATAAAAAGAAATAAGATGAGTTGTAATGTTGTGATTTTCTTTTGTTCATAAGTTTATTTTCAGTATCAGAATAATCTAACTTGGTTCTCATTTTACTCATGTTCAACTGTTCACTGGATTTACACGAAGATATAGGCTTTCTTATATGTGTAAGTTGCTGAATTTTCAATTCATAATCACAAATTAGCTTTACCTGTTTATTATTTTCGAGCAGTAGGCTTTTAATCTCGTTTTCTGCGCTTAATAACTTCTCCTGAAGTGCGAACAATTTTTTTTCATACAGTTCATGTCTTCTATAACTTTTGCGCTAGAAGTAGTAATACTTCCATTTAGCTGATGGGACGGAGTCGAGCTCATGAAAGAGGAATTAGTATCATTTTCATCTGAGTACACCTCGGTTAGGCCTTCAAAAGAGTTATCTGTCGGAATGTTAGTTATGCATTTACGAATTCTTATATTGTTTCTTTCTGTCTCAGGAGAAATAGAACCTGATTTTGTCACAGGTGTACCGTGTTCTGTAACAAATTGATCCGTTTTTCTGGTTACTTTCTTGCGTAAGTACGACATCATTTTCAAAAATTTATATTTAAATATATAACCAAACAATAAACAGTACTTTTTTTTTATTTACTATTTTTAATCGTTATTTCTTACAGAGACATATATTTTTCATTTTTCAATTGTTATTCGATATATTAGTTGCTAATATCTTTATTAACTCATAGATGACGTTAGTGAGCAAAAATTTTGAATAAAAAACGGATTTCGTAAGATCTATTATTATTTGAAATAAGGCTGCATTTAATAATTATTCCGTTGTTTTTACACTAAACTTAGGAACACTTTGTTGTAACTATTTTTTAATTATTTTTAAATATTAGTCAAGAGCTATACTCACTTGTTCAATTTTAATAGCCTTATATAGGTGTTTGTAATCATAGGTCTTTATTTTCATTTAAACTGCATTAATATGCTGTCCCACGATATCACTTATAGAATCTAAGTTTGTTATCACTTTTATACATAAATAACAACACTTAACGACACTAAAATATTTTTATGAATTATAAATTACAGAGACAACTTTGGCTTGTATGCACTAGATGAGCGCTAATATGTATGTTATTGTTATATTTTGAAACAAAGCAAGAATGTAGACGTTTTGTTTCGAGAGAATCTGAGCCTCTTCGGCATGTTATATTTTAAAAAATCAGAAGCACTTGCAAAATTTTATATGAATAAAATTATTTTTATTTTGACTATGAAACATTTCCAATTTATATATTCACAATAACTATGATACAGCAGAAGGATGAGTGAGCCAGTAAGTATACGCGGCACAATACATAATATATCGGTTACCAAGATTGGTGGCATAGTCTATGGACATTGGTAACAACTTATCATCAGGTGGCCCATTCGGCCGTTCGTATATCAATGCCATAAGAAACAGGAGGGTTTTCACTCACCAGCTATTCTACCCAGATCAATATATTGTGTTGCTGTGAATGCAAGTCTAGCTGGAGTGAGGCCAGTGCACAAGTTAAAATATTTATCCAAAATTTCAAATTACAATAAGGACGCTACGTTTGACGAAAAATAAATTAAATGTGAAAATATTCAAATAAATACCGCTACTGAATTATGTAAGGTCTTTGCTAATAAATTAACATTATTTTTTATTATACTGATTGATTTATTTAAAACTTTACTATGTATTTAAAAAAAAGAAAATACAAAAAAAATTAAAAGAGAAACTGAGAAGGCATACTCGAAGAGATTTTTTCTAGGACGACCAAGAAGTAAAATTCGAGTTAGACAAATCATTAGACACGTACGTCGTACAATCATACAAAATCTTCGAGGTCCCGGGTTCGATTCCCGACCGAATCGATGTAGAAAAAGTTCATTAGTTTCTGATTTTCCATAACACAGGTGCTTTAGCTACTTACATTGAGATCAGAGAAATGTATGTGATGTTGTCCAATATTTAATATTATTTATTTATTATTTGCATTTTTCGATGAATTCAGATAAATTGACAATAATCGAAGACGAAATGGACCCATTAATTTCATTAGCACTATACATATACGGCAACAAAAGTATCTGCTATTGCGAATGTCTTGCGAATCATAAGAGTTAATGTACTAAGTATTTATAAATACTTTAGCACTTATTAATCAATTACGCTTTTTAGTTAAATAGTGCAATCATAACAGCTATAAATTACGACTCTTAGCTAAACAATCTTCTTTCGTTATCAAATCAATAATTACATAAAAACCTTAAAAACGAATGTTCAAAAAGGTTCATCAAAAGTAAATTTTATATAACTATAAAATGGCTCCATATATATTATTTAGTATCATTAAATGCAATTATACTGAGGTGTGGCTTTTAAGCCAAGTGTCCATGACTTAGTGTGAAAAGACAATTTAATTGACTGCAGAGCGATTAAAGTCGTTCGTTTAGATAACAATATTATTATTAAGCTACTTGTTCAAGTATTGTTGTATAGGAAATATAATTGACAAAGTAGCAAAAATATTTTTATTACCAACTAGATAACTTAATTGAATTTTATTATAGTTCAACTCTTGGCCTCCCACTCTTTTGAGGAATGTTTAGATTTTTCCACTGCAATATGGGTTGGTATGGATACACAGGTGGCAGAATTTTATCTGTCGTATTGTTTTCATCACCGCTACCGTAGGATGACATTACGATCACAATTTAAGCACACTAAAATGCGGTAGTAAGTGCCTTGGCTTGAACCTATCTATGGTTAATACTATCATATATATATATATATATATTTATTTGCCGTGTGGTGCCGGCTACGTATAGCACCACCCCATCTCTTCCCACGGGTCTCGTAAAAAGCGAGTACTGTAACATCATACTGCGATCGCCAATGGTTGTTGCACCAAGGTATCGGCCCCTAGTCCCCGGCGGCCCCGCTATTCCTGGTTACGGTAACGGCCATGGTAACGGCGGGGCAAGGGGTGCTAAGAATCCCCGGCAGAGATCCGGGTACCACAACCGACGACGGCTGACCCTGGCAACATATAACACGCGCACACTGCGGACTGACGAGAAGATCGTTGAACTGGAGGAAGTATTAAGCAAGTTGCATTGGGATATTATAGGATTATCTGAAGTACGAAGAGAGGGAGAGGACTTGATAAGAGGAGTGAGACAGGGAGACGTTATTTCTCCAAAACTGTTCACCGCTGCTTTGGAAGATGTTTTCAAGCTCCTGGACTGGAAAGGATCTGGCATCAACATTAACGGTGAGTACATCAGTCATCTTCTGTTTGCTGACGATATAGTAGTCATGGCTGAAACCATGGAAGACCTAACCACAATGCTCGATGACCTCAGTAAAGCCTCCGAACGAGTGGGTCTTAAAATGAACATGGATAAGACGAAGATTATGTCGAACATCCATGTTGTGCCCACTTCCATAAAAATCGGTGAATTTACACTCGAAGTTATCGATGACTACATATACCTGGGACAAACAATCCAATTAGGTAAGTCCAACTTCGAAAAAGAGGTCAACCGTCGAATCCAACTCGGCTGGGCAGCGTTCGGGAAGCTACGAAAAATCTTCTCGTTCCATATACCGCAGTGTCTCAAGACAAAACTCTTTGACCAGTGTGTGTTGCCAGTGATGACTTACGGCTCTGAAACGTGGTCCTTCACAATGGGCCTCATAAGAAGGCTCAAGGTCACCCAAAGGGCAATCAAATCAGAAATGAGGAGATCCGCAGAAGAACTAAGGTCACCGACATAGCCACACTTAAGTGGCAGTGGGCGGGGCGGGCACATTGCTCGAAGAACCGATGGCCGATGGGGCCGACGAGTTCTCGAGTGGCGACCATGGACCAGAAGACGCAGCGTGGGTAGGCCCCCCACAAGGTGGTCCGACGACCTGGTGAAGGTCGCGGAAAGCCGCTGGTTGCGGGCTGCACAAGACCGGTCGTTGTGGCGATCTTTGGGGGAGGCCTATTTCCAGCAGTGGATGTCCTTCGGCTGACATGAATGAATATATATATAAATAATTTGCGCATATAGGTATACTTGAACATATTTCGATCCTGAATTGATGCAGATAAAGAATTTTAGCTCAAAATTTGGTAAAATTTTAGTAGCAAGGATGTTTTAAATAAAAGCTTGTAAAAAACAAATAACAAATATTCTCTTCTCTCTTATTAAGAATACTCTTTTTTTTCATCTACATTCATAATATTCACATTCGAGTAAATATTATGTTATCGTCAAGAGTCAAACGAGGTTTGGTGCTATAATATTTTTATTGATGCAGATTATAAATTGACTGTATTCTGTGACGAAGTCGATCTTAGAGAGGATTTGGTTATAATCTCTTGATTTGTCAATTCATAGCTTTGTTTATCTGGATTATCTTTTAATAAATTAATCTTATAAAGATTTTCTAACTCAAGACTGAAATTTTTAGAGATCATATTTTCTAGATAACTACCTTCGGTGAAAATTGTTTCATTTTCATAGTTGAATTTATTTAAAGCGTTAATCACTAACATATCGTTTTCTCCAAGCTGAATTACAGTATTATTTTTACTGTCAAGTGCTATGTTAGTGTTATTCCAAAATACACCTTTTGTTATTATTTTAAAATTAGTGCTTCTTTGGTTCCTTGAATTTTTTTCACCTTTATTTACGGATATAATTTTAACTTCAATTTTTGGTTGATGATCAACGACTTTAATTTCCAAAGTTAGCGAATTTGGGGAATCCATGTAAAAATTTTGTTCGTTTTCTTTATTAATTGATCTCCTAAGACCTCGTAACGGCAACCTAAGTGATTGAGTTACCGTTTTGTCTAAATCATTATCTTCTTTTTTGGTAAAATTTGCCTTTATTCCCTCATTTGTAGACATTTTAGTTATTTCTATCTTAGTATTTTGCTCATTGATTGCTGATGGCACTTCTGCTCTAAGCTTGAACACTGTCGATAATTTATTTGACTTATATTTTTGATTAAAATCGTTATCATCATAATACTCGTCTCCTGCCTTCTCAAGACCGAAAGCAACATTGTCGTTCGAGAGCAAAACATCGTTCGGATAGAAGAGGTCGTCCTGAAAATGAAAACTCCTGTTTAATGTTCGATTGTGATGATGAGTGACGAAACTATAAGTAAACTATTTAATCAAATTAGACTTTCTAATTTGTAATTTAATTGTATTATTGTTATATTTTTTTGCATATATTTTTAATTAGAGTTTTAAGATTCGATTTTTATTTGTGGTAATTAAGACCATTGATGCGACAAGCGTAGATATCGTGTTCTTATAAATAAATAACACTTACAGATCCTAATTTTCTAGTTCGTTCTACTTTCGTCGGTAAAGGATTTACTATAGTCATTAAATAACAGAACGTTGAAAATAAAATCAACAAAACCACCGAATATATAAACAAAATTATAGAAAATTTCGACATAACAGTATATAATGAAAATATATATAAACGGAGAAATATAAATATTAATTACATATTAGATATTTTTACGTTTTGTTCTTAAAATATGTCAAAAAATCTTTGCATTCGGCGCAGATAATATTTGGCCAATGTCACAAAAAGAAGACACGAAAAAGATTTATTAAAACTAGTGTTCGCCAGTGCTAAAAATTCGACAAAAACATATGTTATGAATTAATATGTCTTTCCTTCTCTTATTTTCAATTTTTTTCATTGATAACATAAATGCTCGTCAACAGGGAACCAAATAAAAAAAGAAGATAGGTTGGCAAAGAGGAGAGAAAGGTTGGCGATGTTTTGTCTTCGCCTATTTATTTTTATATAATATTTGACTACTGCCGAACTATTTGTTCGATTACGTATTGTCTTGAGGGAGAGGGTATATCAATATATATAAATTGATATAAATAAATAAGAAACACCATTGAATTATGGTTTTATTACGAATAAAATTAAACACATTTGAAAAGACAATACATGACATTAATTTACTTTTAAATATTATATGTCAACGACATCGTTGATCTAGTAGTAGTCGTAGATATGAGGCTTCAGATCCCGATGCCCTGTGGTCAAAACCAAAAGTCGTGTATATACTCTCGTTCTTCAGAAAATACATATAGCAAACCAAAGTTCCAATGCCTGAACTCTTCTTCTGGATCGTGTTGCATTTGCGGTCCGACATTTTCGGAGTGGTGGACACTTCAAACGCAGCATGATTTTTGTCGGACAAGTTGACTACAATTTTTAAATTAAATTTACTAAACATATTCATACGTCATATTGACAATTCTAGGAATCGAGCATCCGGAAACGCAGCAGCGCCGAAACTTTTCGCATTAGAAAAGTTTGTCGGACTCATCGCAAAAAAGGCACTCAGAAAGTTTTACATTTGTATGAGTGAAAACAATTTAAGGTCCTTGTCTGAGGCCTAATTATAAGAGTGAGGGAAAAGAGAGCGACTGTGTTTGCTCAATATCACTATCTACTTCAACAAGCAGGACGTGCTAGTTGTAGTAGTTAGCTTGTGCCTTTTGAGATTAGCCACCGGGTCCGAACATGGTCAGGCGGACATCATATAGTATTATTACTTTTAGAGATTGCGAAATCCCATCATCATGACATCTTTAAAACTATCGGTCGGATTTTCTTGAAATTCAGTATAATTATTCCTTTTGCGACGTAGATATTCTTTACGTAAGTATTACTGCGTCTTCATTGAGAGGTAATAAAAATGATTTATTACTTAACGTATACAAAAAAAATTAATTGCAATTAAAGACACAGGAAAAGTATTAAAATAAAACTCAAGTCCAAATATAATTTTTTTATTATTATTAATTAGTACAAGGGCGATTCAATAATAAACAATATTAATTAAGCAATAGTTACAAAATATTTTAACTTACGCCTTGAATGAGTTGAAAGTACATTTTCGACATCGACATATAGATCAGGAGGCTGTGAATTAATTATAGGTATAATTTAAGAGAAACTCGATGAATGGAAATTTACAAAAAACACTAAATAATATACCGATTCATTTTTAGTTGTTTCTGTTTTTTTAAACACTCTTAATAATAAAAGACGGACCGGTTGGCGTGGTTGGTAGATACTTGCTTTTTACGCGGTAGGTTATAGTTTCGATTCGCACCCAAGTCAGACGTTTGTGTGCATGAACATGTATATTTGTCCGGTGCCTGGGTGTAATTATCTATATATGTATGTATTTACAAAAGAAAAGTATGGATGGACAGTTTACGGACATGGACAGTTTTCTGGTTTCCATAGTATACACGCTTTACTTAGTTTGGGACCAGGCAGACATGTGTGAGTATTGTCCTGGGAAATTATTATTATTATTGATAAAAAGTGTTTGAAAAATGAACACGATCATGTGAACTCGTCCGCCTATTCATAAATTTATTCTACGGCGTGAAGCCTAAATTTCATACGAAATATTTCAAGATGTTAGTAAAGGGTAAACAGGCCTGAAACGTGCATTGCCTAGGGCCCCGACGGACGTGGTCATGTCGGCCTTGGTGATCATAGTTGTATGTTAAAGGAACAAACAGATAGATAACAGTTACATTGGCATTTATAATAGTAACAAAAATAATTCTTAAATTATATTAAACTCACAAGAAGAGTTTTTTCAGTGTGATGATCTTCAAGGGATAACATGGCTGATGCCTTCTCTGACAACTTCATTAGTCCAGGATCTACGATTGTCATGAGATAAACGAATGTAGAAAACAGACCCAATATCATACTGGAATAAATTAAAAAGTACAAAACAACTTTCATTGTGCTTCTTCTTATTAATTAATTATTCTTATAAGAAATTCGAGCAGTCGAATTCGTAGAAATTTGAAAGTTAGAATGACTTTTCCTCGGTCTATGGAATCGGAAGGCTCGTCACGTCATTTGGCATTTTTAAAGCAAATACACATTATCGGAGCATATTTTGTATGCATCTTTACAATTTAAAAAAATATATGATATAATATACAAATTAAAAAAAAAAAAACTTAACAAACAAAAAAATAATTTTCTAAAACGGTTCATTAATGACGGAGTTCTGGGTTACTTAACAAACATTACAAAAATATAAAGTACATTCGAATTGATAACCTTAAAGATAAACGCTTAAAGATCTTATTGAGTTTCGATATTTTTATTGTAACAGTACAATATTTTGATACACTTCAATGTTAAAGTAAATATTAAGATGCTGCATATTTGAAATAAAATTCGGCAAATTTGACGCGTTGGTCAGAACGCATGAATCTTAACGTGTTGGAAAATATCGCAAGGAAACATGCATGAGTCTAATTACTTACATTACAATTCTTCACGTTTATTTAACAACCTCTCTACTCCTCAAAGGAAGAAAAGACTTTCAACTTAAAAATATATATATGGGTTTGATATAATTGTTCAATATTTAAGTAAAATATTTTAAGCCTTAGATTCAATTATATTATACGAGTAAAAAAATGTACCCTAAATTTCAAAAGTAAATTAACCAAATAATTTAACTTGTACCAAAACGGTTTTACTATTATATTAGGTAGATTGACACATGAATTGTAATTAACACTTGAAGATGACATTGAATGATCGAAGTGTCTATGGTCTTATTTTGTTTCTACAATAATATTTGGTGTACATTATAAAATTATTTACAGTGTATTTACATTACAATATTCATTTAACATTTTATAATACATAAAAAGTAAGTAACATTCTAAAAAAATGAGAGAATGTTTAGTAATTATTTTAATTCACGATTCTGAAAAATACAGTTTTGTTACAGTAATGACCAAAGCTTCTGATAGCAACACAGATTCCGAAGCTGACTCCCAGAGGCCTTATCGCGTCAACAGACTAACCGCATTACTATGTCCGACTGTGTGCGCTCTACTTATCATATGCGTTTTCGTAGTTTCATTTCTTGGAACCAAAATGGCATATGAACGTTACGATGCATTTTGTAACCGTCGCTTCAACGTTGAAAAACTTTATATATTGCCTAATATAACTATGAAAATAAAACCTATTTGACGATATAGAATTTCATTTGCATTTATTTTACTACAAGCTACTTTAGGAGAACTGGATAGGTTTAAAAATATCTTTACCAGATAAAACCAAGTTTTACAATTATAACCATACATAATTGGTAAAGTAATAGCTAGTAGTTATCCTGGACCAATGTCTCCTCAGTTGATGAAAAGGTCAGGGCCGGATCTACCATATGGCTTTTTGGGCTTCAGCCCAGGGCCCCGTTGATTCAAGGGGGTCCCAGCTAAGTTAAGTCAAAGTAAAAATAGACGATAATGCGAAAGAATCCATAACTTTATTAAATTAAACAGATCGTATGGTTTGCAGCCCTGCGAGTCCTGCAATTAATCAAACCCATTCAATTAATTTAATTTAAGTCTACGTTCAGATATGTCTTAGGTGGGCCCCTAAGTAGTGTTAGCCCAGGGCCCACTAAACTTACGGTCTGGCCCTGGAAAAGGTTAAGAGCATATTCCACCTCGCTCCTCTAATACGGGTTGATAAAAACTCATGTAGCAGAATATCCTTCCAGACAAGGAGGTTTCCTCACCATAAAAGTAATTATGCCTCCAAGCAAATTATTAATCATTATTACACAGACTAAAAATAACAGGGTACTTTAGTATTGCGCGAGCTTATATCGCTAATTGTTAACAAAAAGAGTTTTAAAACATTCGGAATAAATCCATAAAGATCATTTCACGCCCAGTTTGTTCAAATTGCCATATTAATTAAGCTCTTATTTTGAAACAGATTTATTCTTCATTTTTCAAATGTTATTTACTATAATACATATTTATAGTTACACCGGTTAATTTTTTTATATTAATTCATCTTCATAATGTTTAATCCGTAATATTTTAATGAATATATTATTTTTTTTTATCTTAGTTTATTATTACACGTGTGTGATTTAAAAGCACTTAAGCTAGATTAGTCATTCATAATGGTTTTTTTATCTAAATTTGATTATAAATTTAAAATGTTACATCCTAAACATAATCCATTAATTCCTCGAATCCAAAATGCATATGTATTTTACTGTCATCTAGCGGCACAACTGCGTAGTAAGATAGAAACTTACACGCTATTTAAGATACCACTATGACGCATAGATGGCGCTACTAACCAAAATAAATTATATTTTGAAAAAAATATGATCAAATCATTTATTTTGCTTAGAAATAATATTATTTACAGTACTTACTTTATAGTTACACGTATTTATATTAAAAATACAATTTAAAGCGTATTTCCGAACGCTTATTTAAAATAATTTTATACAGGTAAGAAATGACAGATCATAACAAAAGGAATTGCCAAATGGGCGGCCGCTATATAGTAAAAAAAAATATTGTTTTTGTAATAAAGTGTCATTGCGCTGAATTAAATTTTAAAATAGAACATTAATAAACAAAAAAACCTTAGTGCCAGTGTTAGTTCCTGCTCATTCATACCTGTAAATAATCTTTTGTAAGTATAACATCAAACATGTTCTAATTTACCGTATTGATTGTTGGTTGGAACTTGGAAGGCCAATGTCAAGCTGATGTTACTATGATTACTATAAAACAAAAAGCGTCCAAAAATCATTTTACGACAGTTAATTAATATAGTTGTAAAAGGTTTAAAGTAACATAATAAATAAATGATTAAGCTGATATGTTTTTAAAAATAAATCTCTTAATAAAGATCTGAACTTATTCAACTTGTTATTGACAAGTTTTTGATATTAAAACACATGTCGGCGTAAATTTAATATTTTCTTGATTTGCATATTGTGTACATAGAAATTAGATACACATAATGACATAATTGTTTGTACTTATATATATTAGTAGATGTAATTTATTTATGATAAATATTAAATAGTGTTCAATTTTTAATGAAAATTTTATTAGTTTTTATCTCACATATAATTTTATACATGATATTTTTTAACATAATCACAGTTTTCTATTTTCTTATTTATTTTGCATAAATGTAAAATTATGTGAATAGATTATGTTTGTAATTGAAGTTCAATGTCAAATCTGGGCAATAATATGGACAATGGAGTTAATATTTGGGCTGTAAAGGGATTGTAAACATATTATAGGAGCCTTCATACATCTAATAAAATTTTATATCCACCAGTCTTCAATAGAGCAAGGTAATAGAATAATATCACATATTTTCTTAAGAGAAAAAAAGTCTTTATTCGGCATTTATAATCTGTTACTAATTATTAAAAAAAAAAAAATATTCAAATAAACTATTAATAATAAATTTACTATCCCTACTATTGTATCATTGTATATATGTATAATTATCTTTCTTATTTTACATTAATAATAAGAATACTTTCTTTTCTAAATACAGTTGTACGGTATGGGCATGTCAACCACCAGATTATCGTTTTTTTAGCGTTTTTGTGATTTTTGACTTCCAATTATTGACCTAGATAATCAGTATATAACCATACTAAATGTTATTGAAATCCAAGGAAGTTGATTCTGTGATGCGTTCTAGACAGACACCATTTTTTTTTAAATATTTGGGTTAACATTTATTGATATAACTAAATGACAAGACAATTAAAAAATATAAACAATGTTCAGACATTACCCAGTCACAGTTTTAATATGTATAATTAAATAAATTTATTAAACACTTGTAGCTAACTTATAATTAAACCAGTTGAACCTGCGGCTTTCCTGCAGAAAATTTATAAAACTTTATATATAGCACACAATCCATCGCTCCCCATCTTACTCCCTAGAGTGTGAATTCAAAAACAGCCTATTTTACTTCACGGGACTAATACTATTACTAATTGGTTCAGAGGTTTTAATCTTGAAGAGGTAACATACAGAGTAACTTTCATATTAATAGTATTCTTATAAATATAATGATTCAAATAAGAAGAACCTGCAAGAATCTTATCAGAATTATAAAACCTAATAAACATTGTTTAGAAGGTGTTCAGTGGAATACTGATTTATCTCTTTCTGTCATCATTGGTTTTACATATGAAAGAAAAAAATACTTTGTTTCACTAATCTCCTCTAAAAAACAATTTATGGAAAGTCATTAGATTTTTTAATTTTATTTTTTTTTAACATTAAATTTAAAATAGGAAGGCAGATGTGTTCATAGGTCTGCTATAACATAGTGATTACACCAGCATTATTTTTAAATTAATAGTATTTTTACTTTTTATTTAGCATCCCCAGTACTATTTACTTACACTTACAAACATTGTTTAATAGTCTAGCTTTATTTTTATAAAATAATATATTGATTTTACTGACTGTATTTATACATGCCAAACAAAAAATTGACATGATCAATTAGGCTCTCATTTTCTTTAACTGTTTTGTACATTGTTAACCATGAGATCAACCCACCAACGGATACCAATATGGGAATTTAAAGGTTTTTTTTTGAGCCTGTAACGGCTTTATATCATTTTCC
Organism: Vanessa tameamea; assembly: GCF_037043105.1. Lineage (NCBI taxonomy): Eukaryota > Metazoa > Arthropoda > Insecta > Lepidoptera > Nymphalidae > Vanessa > Vanessa tameamea. The sequence continues at coordinate 2,272,577 of NC_087315.1, read as the reverse complement.
TGCTCATGTTCAGTTCAACTTATCTTCCAAATAAAACCAATACATTGCATTTTACTGGTAGAATATATGGTAAATGTTTTATACTTACCCAAATTAGCTTGGCCTTGAACAAAGCAAAATATTTGACCAAAATATTGTTAAAAAAAAGAATATTTGTATTTCTTTTTTACCACCAGTTGTAAAATAGCTTAAATCTATAAAAGCGATTTGATCTGCCATCTCTTGGGTATTGCACCCCCAAGGGCATCTAAGGCTTATTACCATTCGTAATATATATAAAACCAGCTTGTCGATAATTCACAATAATAAAATTGATTCAGGTCAACTTGTACAATATTTATTACTTTAATGTTACCTCAATTTTCTAATATCAGATATATTTATTATCTGTGAGAAATGGTACATAGTCTATCAAAGACACATGCGTGTTCGTTTCAATCTGACATTTGCCTCGTTATTCATGTTAATCGGATGTCAAACTTGACGTTATAAAGTGCATTGGTCTGACAGCTACGTTCGATTGGAGTTATAGCGTATTAAATGTTAACATGCCTAGTGCTTACGTTCACCACACTATTACAGTTCATGGACCTCGAATGTTTTTAAATGAATATAGAACCTCAAATTACATATCACGCATAAACTATTTTATTCTATTTTATTCATATATTATGCATATCACTTGGTGGTAGGACTTGTACAAAGGTACATCTTCCACACCGTCTTGTTCTACCACCAAACAGTAATATTTAGTATAGCTGTGATCCGGTTTGAAAAGTGATTGAGTCAGTGTAACTACAGGCAATAGAGACACAACATCTTAGCTGATATGAGGTAGGATTAATTCTTCTAAATTCCAAGGACAGTGGTGACCTCTTAGCATCAGTTGGTATATTTGCCAGTCCAACATAATAAGAATAAAAAGAATAAAACTGTGAAAGACTATAATCGAATTAATTATTTATAATTCTGAGCTTCGAACCTAATGCGGCAATTAAGCATCCATCAACATCATGCTCTCATACAGCTCGGCGACGATGTCTTCAATGATATTCCTTAACTATCTCAACTTTAAGTTACTTTACTTGGTTGTAGGGTTTCGTGCAAGCCCGGCTGGGAAGGTACCACCCACTCATCAGATATTCTACTGCCAAACAATACTACAAACACAAGGAACATTACATCTAGGAACATAACAGCTTTGCGATATAAGGAATGGTTAATGTTTCTTACAGCACTACTGTCTATGGGCGGTGGTGATCACTTACCAACAGGTGGCCCAATTGACCGTCCGCCTACCTATATCATAAAAATCTCAAAAGAAACCATTAATATAAATAAACCTTAGTAATAGTAATTATTCAAATAGTACAAAATAAAACAACATTGATATCCGCTTGCTTGTACTGTTTGAAAAATAAAAACAGAATGTGCTTTCTAAAATGGCTTCGAATTAATGTTAATCGTTCGTTATGTGGACATAGTACTGTAGCCTATTCTAATGGTAGGGGTAAAGATAGACAAACAACTTTGACCTTGAATATTTATGACACAGTTGTTCTAGGTCAAAAATAATCTATGGTATTCGTTATGGATTCATAAAGAAATAGCGTTTTTAATGACACCGAAGTTGTTATCGGAACTTTTGATTAAAATCACTAGTTACGTCAATTATTGCTCTTTTATTAAATCAAAATATTTTTTATTCAATCCAACGGTTCGAAAAGTACTCTGTTGTTACACTTTTCCATTTTAATTTCAGAGTATGTCAGTAAATTATATATATATATACGTATATATGTATATGTATATATGACTAGAAGTCAACAGACACTAAGTCCACGCTTTTTATCTTAAGAAAAAAAACATGGAGAGTAGCAGTATAAATAAATATTAATTTAAAACTGTTTGTATATGCTTAATATGCCAAATATGATATAATGATCTTACAAATTAAATATTTTTTTTTATATTGCAAAGGATAAGTCGAGACTTTTTATCTTGTTTTCACGTGTAATTTCTTCATCGCGTCTTATGAGCTCACAGAACAAACTTTAAACAGCCAACATTTCGTGATTATTAACCCCGCCTTGCATCTTTTCATCTCTTTGTTCGAGATGTTCCATTTTCTCTACGTCTTATTCTAGGGCTGCAAAACCTTTGTTTTTGTACCAAGCCTTAAGAAATATTTATGAAAAGAATTCGCAGTGCAAAGTTCTAATAATGCATGAACCGGCGTTATTATAAGTCGAAAATAAATATTAAATCGAAGATTTGACTAACTTTTTTTACTACAGATATTTTCCGCACAAATACAATATGAAAAAATAGGTTCTTATAAACGCTGTACAATCGTTACAATATTAATTTAAACTTAAAGCTGTCACCGGTTCGGAATATAGTTTCCACCGAGAAGAACCGTCAAAAAGTAGTTGAATTGGAAAATAAAAAAAGTTTTCTAAAGATAATGCTATTTTTAATTTTGTATAGTAAAAGGCAAAATTGCTCAACTGCAATCAATAAATTGCCTCTTCGAAAATAAAAAAATATAACGTCGGTTAATTAGACTTAATTTGAACACTGAGCTCAGAAATATACATATTATTAAAGTACCTGTATTGACATGTCAAGTAAATACAGATTTGTTCTCCCTTCTTTGGGAGACATTGATTTTAGTTTTTTAATTGTAATGCAGGATAATAGAAAGAGAAATAGTAATCTATCTGATGATAAGTAATGATTTGCCCATTGATACTGGAACTTTGTAAAGTCTTGGGAGCTAAGACGTTATGTCCCTCGTGTTTGTAACATTCAGACTTCAAATCGGAACACAACAATCTTCTATATCTATACACCTATACATATAATAAAATTGGAGTATCTGTTTGTAATATTAAAATAACCACTAACTAATGCATCTGTACGTTTACACGGTACATATACCAAAATATATATATTTTTTTTAAATATTTGTCTAAAAGTTGATGTATAAGGAGTAACTTAGGCTACAACAATAACTTTTTTGTTGAATTCAAACGCGCACGAAGTCGCGGGCACAGCTAGTACTAAATATTTCTGATGAGTGGATGTTACCAATCCAAGAGGGGCTTGCATAAAGACCAAGCGATTCGCAGGTAAGCACGAGAGGGAAGTATAGGTACATTTTAAATTAAGAAAAAAAAATAGTGGTGCTGATCCTGTTGATCCACGATCGTCGTAGATGATCGTTTTCTAACCTGACTCTTTATTTAAAATGTATTTTTTTAATATTAAATCGAAATGTACATGAAGATTAACTTAAATTCGGTAATATTGTATATATATAAATATATTTTATATATTTGCGAGCTCGGTGTTCCAATTAGTTACAATTAAACGTAACGTTATTTTCTTTATCGAAGAGGCAATTTACTGATTGTAGTTGTGCAATTTGCCTTTTACATTAATTATTTAAACCTTGTTCATTGTCTGTAGGTATAGTTCACGGTAAAAATGCCTATCGGAAATGGTATAGTTAATCTATACTAATACTAACTACAGGCACAAGGGACATAATATCTTAGTTCCCAAGGTTGGTGGCGCATTGGTAGGTAAGGAACGGTTAATATTTCTTACAGCGCCTTTGTCTATGGTGGTGACCACTTACCATCAGGTGGCCCATACGCTCGTCCGCCAAACACTGCCTTTAAAAAAAAACTATAAATATGAAAGTATCTGTCTGTCGTTGCTCTTACACTGCGAAACCACTGAACTGAACTTGATTGAATTTAGTATGAAGCAATCTTGAAATCCAAACCTGACGACCAACACAGAGAAGCGACTTGTTCAAAATTAGTATAAAAATACATATTTACGTATTTATTTTCCAAGTATCCTTCGATAAGACCAACAGAGCAGCCTCTCTTGAATGTATTAATCAGTACGTTTTACTTTGTCTATGACCCAATTCCCGGGTTCACCTGGAATGCGTCGCTGACGTCACCGACGACGTCACAGATGACACAGTGACCTATTTAAGCAGGGTGGTCGGGTGCTCCATTCAGAGCTCGCGAACAACCCTGGGCTATTTTTAGTTTCACAACTCCATTCACCATTGCATGTAATGGTTGCGCATGTCTCGGTGACTGGAAACCTCACAACTTTGTCGGTCTAGGAATATTCAATTTGAGACATTGCATAACTGCTGGTCACTATTTTAGGACGGATTAAGTGTTATGTTTTTCTATTATTACCTATAATGTTTGTATTGGTAATTCTTAAATATTGTAATCTATATTTTATCACTATATATAGACTTATAAACTGTCAAAAATGTCGCTCTGATATGGCTTTTTTAACACAAACATTAATTTTGACTGTCTGTACGTCCATAGTGATCGTAAATATTAATATAACATCCTAGGTGCTCTTCCCAATGTAATAATAATTTTATTTTCTTCCCGATCGTAGCGCCAGCTACCTGATCCAATCTAAACTATATATAGCTACTAAAATATATATAAATATTTGGAATAACCACTAAAATCTTATTCAAGCTGACGCAATTCAATTTTTATTGAACGATCAATGTGATTCATAAAACAATTGAAAACGCGGCGTGTTCATTCATTATTCCATATAAACGACCTTGGTATTTTGTTCTTAAGCTCATTTAAAATTAATATCATTGATAATCAGCTACGATCAATTACAACAAATACTAAATATTAATGTAGAGAACTTTTTCAAATAATAATTACATTAATTAACATGAAACAATTTTTTTATTTAAATATATATATTTTATTGACAATATCTGGTAGAACGTCGAAAGCAATAATAAAATTTAGTATTCATAAATTAAATGAACACAGCTGTATTGAGTACCAAATATTATACATATGCTCTTAAATTTACTAAAATAATATTACCGATAGTACCTCTATAAAGTGCCTTTTCGTCACGTTTAACTTATCTCATTATTTATAACGCACAGATACACTATAACTATAACTGTGTAGGTACTCGCATTATATTCAAAAATAAAAACCAATACAATAAAATATTCATTCACCAGTAACGTGCCTTTATCTGACATAACAAGAATTACAGTAAATCTAAGTGGTTTGTCCTTGAAACTAATTTGAATTTAGAATATACACGAACAATATTGACAGATTGGTCAACAAAAGCTTTTAAATTTTGTACCTTCGGCTGACCCTCTTAATATAAAATATCACGTATACATTACATTACATATTACATATAGTACGGTATCAAAATCCTAAACCTGTGATATTATATTTATTTAATTGTGTGATAATATCGTATCTCATCTACCGCTATTAATGAAGGGTTTACAAACACGTGTGAAGAAGTTACGAAGCGGACTCGTCGACGATAGGAGATAGTCGGAAGGCGTGGACAAAACTGGATGTAGGTGTACTGTTCATTAGAAACGTTGAAATGAATATAAACAAACCAATGTAGTCATTAAGACACTAGATAAAGAACGCAGTTTTCCGCAAATAAAAGTCAATGCAACGCTAAATGATCGTCATCAGATCTGTACTTTAGTTACCAACCGGTTGTCGAGTTGTGTGGACGTTTCGTTCGTTTAAATTAAAATTTATATATTTTATTTTCACGTAAATTTTAAGCTGAGTGTTCTAGTGATATTATAACGGTTTCTTCCTTAAGAGGAACAAAGGCAGTCACACTGGATTTCAAATTTAATGGTAAACCATTATTTATATATAAATTTTATAGTAGACGTTCTTTTGTGTGTCGGATCTTTTGAGCCGTAATCTTTAAGTTGCAATATACCTTTTATGTATTGTTATTTGTATATTCTGTAGTCGCTTAAGATTAAATATATCCAACGGTCTTTAATAGTTTAGATAATAATACCTCATATTTCAATACTACTCACTAATACTATTATACTTTGATCATTCAAACTGTGTAAATTATCTGGTATAAAATTAACACGCTGGTTCTAGATGTACAAAAAAGACTATCTAACATCCGTGACCGTCATAGTTCTTTAATGTCATGTCGGTTCCGTCATCCGTCACAGTTCAATTACTTAAATACTTAGCATAAAAAGTCAAGTACAAGATTAAAAAAAAAAAAAAAATTGTCCGGTTATAACCGAATCAGTATTTTCGTTTAAAATTTTATATAAATTGGTAAATATTTTATGTGTAAAAAATTTGTAGGCCAATGAATAAGTATTGGTAATAGGAGTTAGACGAGAGGGCGGACAACAACAGTTCAAATCCGAGAATGCAGCACTGAAAGTTTATGTTCTTGTAAAGTACACTTTGTGTGTACGTAGTTAGTACTTATTTCACGTGAAAATATCTTGAAAGAACCTGCCTATCAGGAGAAAATCTGCCATCAACCGTATTGCCAGCAGAGTGCAATATGCTCCAAACGTTCTCCTTTGAAGAGTAAGCCTACCCCAGCAATATGATATTTACTATTACTTTTCTCGATGCCTACAACTCCATGACACACTCATTAGTTTTCGTATAGTCGACCAACCATTTGTATTGTTGTTTCATTATAACGGTGAGTGAACCAGTGAAATCAGAGTTAAAGGGTCACAACAATTTAGTTCCCATTGTTGTCGTCGGCGGTTGTGAATTTCGGTTAATAGACGAAACACTTGACGAAAAATTGCTGATTCAATTGTATATTTATACTATATACACGATTACAATTTTTAATTTTTTAAAAAATATATTATATGTTTGATATTATTATGGATATCTTGAAAAATCAACCGTATATTCCTTTTTGAACGTCTGTGATCTAGTAAAGTTACAAGCACAAGGCACATAACACCTTTATTTTTAGAAATAGCATAAAATAAATACCTACCTGTCAACATTTATAATCAGGTAGCATTTGCTTGTGTATATAATAAATTTAAAATCAAATAAACGTAAAACGTAATATGTATGGTAAATTCGTAATAAACTACACGAAGTAAAATACTCTTGAACCTTCAATAGAATATAGTACAAATTAGTCCAGAATGCAGTGGCGTAGCATGGGGGGGCGGAGGGTGCGGTCCGCACCGGGCGGTACTTTGCCGGGACCGGCGCTGCGGAGATTTAACCTTTTTTAAAGAAATTAAATTTTTTGCCTCACACGCTTAATAGTTAATTTTCAAAATAAAGTTTCACTTGCTCTCACCAAAATAAATCAAGTGAGTTCAAACTCGATAAGAAATTAACGAAAACGTCAATTTACATGCGTAAATCTGTCAAAAGTGTTACTCGTACTACCAAAATGTCGAAAACCGCCCGTTATTTCGACTTCAAACTCGATAACGATTACAAAAATAAGAGGGTGGCACATTTGGAATCCGCACCGGGTGCTGGTGACCTATGCTACGCCACTGCCAGAATGTGAAGGTAATCTTATTAAAATGCTCGTATCGTGCGGCGGATGTGACCCAATGGTAGCACAGAGCACGCAACTAAATATCAGCTAGACACCCTACAGAATAACAATCGAATATGATTCAATAAAACCATTCACTACCGTTAATAACACTTTTATATAATAGGAATATTTAAATCTATTTCAATGCATTGTTATTAAACAGCTTACGCATGTTCTTATTTCTTGTTTAAACTCATTCATCGTTCTATATATTTATATTTGATGGAAAAAATCTAAACTAACGCCTGTATTATGAAGACTATACCTATGAAGCGTTGTGTATCTATACAGATAGTGTACAAGCTTCTCGGTAAGGTTACCCACTGATGTGTAAGATTCATGAACTTTATGAATGCGCTTTCATGTTTATAACATCGTACGGAATTAGTTCATCTTTACTTCTCGTAAAATATTTCGTCAAGTTCATCTTATTCCCAATAGATAAAATATGATGTTAGTTTTTATGTAGCAGTTCCTTAGAATTTGAAAATGACCATTTAAAATTTACCGTCACAGCTTCAAAATGTATATTTCTTATAGCGTCATGATATAATCGTCAAACTAAATTAATATAAATATGGTTACACTGATGAAAAGCCAGTCGTCGTAACACCTGTAGCTTTATCAGCATTATTCTATCGATACCATGGTCAAAACTATTAATTCACTTTATACTGATCTTTGAATCTTATCATAGTTAATGCGTCACAGCAATGCAGCAAACCCGTAACAAATGTTAGACTTTTTTCGTAAGAGGAACGGACAAATTGAAAAAACATTGGGCCTGTGTCCAACTTATATTTTAATATCTTTCCAATTTATGGTTATCGATGATTGGACTACTGACAATATTTTGTGTACCTCGTGAGATTGGCTAGCGGAAAATATCGTAGCTTTATATTCACGTCAACTGGCACTGTTAAATGGACGACGTAATGGTAAGTGGACACCACCGATTTTAGAAATTGGCGCTGTAAGAAATATTAACCATTCTTAAAATCGCCAAGGCACCACGGAACTTAGAAACCATGTGCCTATACCTAATTTCACTAATTAACCCATCTATCGAACCTTATAAATAGATGGTACCTACCCAAACGGGGTAGCCCTACTGTACCACCATTTAATTATATTGTGCGATAAAGTATATAAAATAAATTATATAAATCATTTTATTTGTTTCTCCAACTGTGCATGCATTTATTTATTGCTTAACTCACCATGAATAAAAAGTTCAGAATGTTGTCTGAAAATGACGTTGCTTAAGAAATGCAGAAAGTATTTTCAAATCCAAGTGACATAATAACTGCATTCAATTTAATATTCTGCAATACAGGCAGAAGCTTTAAAAACTACAGAACTTAAATTCAAATGTCTAATGTCTCTCAATTGTAATATATACGTATGTATACATTGTTTTTTTTTTTTTGAGTTTAATATACTTTGACACCCTTTGACCGAATGTCATGAAAGTTGGAACATACGTATGTGTAATTTTTATTTGGGAAAGATTTATTGCTTATACTCTGTTGTCTAATAGATAATAGGTATTTATACATATGCAGGACAACGCCTGCTGGTTTCTGCTAGAAATAATATTCCAATTTTTCGTGCCGTATGATCTTCTAAAGTATCATTTGAGTTAAAAAAAAATTATGGGTCTTGTTTAAATAAAGGTTTCTAGCAAAGTTCCATATATATGACGCACGAGTAATATCGACTATACTCATTTACAAAAAAATAAATAAAGGGACTTTACGCTAAATAGTTTATTTATTTGTATATAGAAAACTTACAAGTTCATACAATTACGTCGGTATATTTAATATAACTATTACTTCAAGAATAAGAGATAAGTTAAATAATATAGAAACGAAGATAAATACAGAGTAGATAATATAAATATTGACCGAACTCCACACGTTTGATAAATATTTACTTTTATCTATGCAACATGCAAATGTCAGCTTCGAGTTTTATTTAGCTAAATTAAATAATTTTATTATTGGAAGGTACCTATGTGTGTGTTCTAAAATAAATTCCCACGCTTACAAACTACGCTCTTAAGTCATCGAAGTCATTATAATTTGCTCCTTAATTTTAGCAATGACCTTGCAGCAATTTTAGCCCTATAAGTGTTTGCTTAAGAAATTCTAAAACTGATAATAAGTGTGCAGTCGTATAAAAAATAACAGTTAAAAAAAGTAAAATTTATTTCTTTAAATCTATTTTTAAAGTGTCATCTGCAAGACTCAAGAGTTTCTTGACACGGCTTGTTTAGTTACTGAGATCAAAATCTTTTCCACCTGAGCACGAGCTAAGAGTAATTATCCTTTTGAGACACCTATTATACCCCTGGATGCCTAAAGCTTTAATTAATTTTAAGATTTTTTAAAGATGCTCCAGATAGGATACGTATATTAACTGAAGGTCACGTGAAAGCACCACTGAAATTTTTAAGTACTTAATTTATAATTTATCCCAGTTCGAGGGTAGGGTCGAGAGTAAAAGAAAATATTGCAAAAAACCTTTAGGTCAGGTAGGTGATACATTCTAAGATCAACTCATACTGAAGCCTTCTTCGTAGTTAGAGATTTATCTACTTTAATTTTTTTTTTTTTTTGTTTAACGAGGATGAAATGCATTTACGCATGCCGCCCGGTCGGGGGACCGGGACGGGTATGTGGGACTCAACCGGGAACTAATGCCCCGTGCCAGGGCACGCTGATGCTAATGCCCTGTCCTACCCACTAAAACCATCCTCGGGTTTCCACTATGACGCCGAGTGGTGAGGCCACGGGATCGCCAAGGGCATGCAACCGCGACCCCACCAGCGGCCGCACCGCCGCAAGGCGGCTGAATATTCATGGAAAGCGCGCCTAGTGCGTGCCTTCCCCCTCATCCTCCACGTGGGAATGTGGCGAACTCCCCCGAGTCCGCCACTGGAGGCAGGGCGTCAACGAAGCTGACGGCCTGCGGCGGATAAGATGGTAGGCTCCGCCGCTGACCGCCGGTGTAAAACACCTGGGCGGCTCGAGTAGCGAGCCCTCCCACTCCCTCCTAGCCAACGAGGCCACTCACATGGTCCACCCTGACGCCGATCAGGAACGTACCCGGAGCAACCCTGCGGCATCCCTCCCGCCAGTTTTAGCCGTGGCCGACGAGTAAGCTCAAGCCGGCCCCGTTGCCCAGGGTACACCACGAGGAGGTGAATACATGTACCCCGATTTAACTACCTAAGGAACATTTACGAGAAGTAGTTTCATAAAACTGTTTTAAATTTGGATATAGGTAGCTAAAATGTTATCTATGACTATGATGTTATGATCATTCATCATTGAGTGGCTAGTATTATTCTCCTTCCATAAACTTTCATTTGGTAATGTAAGGAAAATTAATACCATGCCTCTGTGTTGCCAAGTATGGGAACTAAGATGGTATGTCTCTTATTCATGTATTGGTACACTCGCTCTACAAATTTGATCAGAAGTACAAAATATTGATGTTTGGTGGTACCTCGCACAAAGCTCTATCATCAAGTATAATTTATGATCCTTATAACTAATTGTGTTAGGAGGTAATAATTTCAATCAATTGTTATATAAATTGTGAACATTTATCAGTGATTTTTATATTCGACTGAGTAATGGTAATTTCAAGTTATACAACAATAAGCAATAAATAAAGTATATCGCTAACAATAAATTGAAGACGTAGTTAGGTAATACTATGTGAATCGATTTTTGAAAAGAATTGTCACATTTTTTTTTTTATTTTATGATAGCCATTATTAGGTCAATAAACTTAACATACTTTCTTGAAAATATTTATGTTCATAAATTCAATGATTTTTTTTCCAGTTGATAACCTCATCTAATGTCGTGACATGAGTGCAAACTTTTAACGATTAGTTTAATGTAAATATTTGAATACGTGTTTGGAACTATAACTTACTTAATACGCCTTTCGCGTCCTATCTACTTGAGAATAGCCGATGCGTATATTTAAACGGTACAAACGTAAAAACATATTAAGACACTAAGACTATGGTAGATATTTTACCGTTAATGTTGCGATAGTATTATTTTTTTTCTCTTACATTTAAGAATTCTAATTTCATTGTGTTATTTTGAATGTTGTGAAAGTCACAGGTTGAGTCACTATCACACTTGGGCTATTGTTGTACTATGACGCCCATTTGACCAGAGAATTTGTTTTCATTTTTGCCACAGTCAATGCTATGGCTGACTGATAACCTACTATATCGAAAGGTAATGATCGATGTGTGCATGTAATCTGTAATGTAATATATAATTTGAGTTTTGCATCATGTACACGTTTAAGAATTATTGTAAATATGCTGTTGCTCAAATTGAAAAGTTCGTACAATGTATTTATTAATTTTCACGTGGAAGAATTCTTTTTTCATGTTTTAGCCAATGATATAGATATGCCTTATTTTTAACATCTAAAATTGTCTCCAATACTTTCTCTTTAGGTTTTCTTTTCCTTTCCAAATATCGATTTTAAAAACGCCTGTTCTCTGTATGCATAAGCTATTACAGGTTCATTCGCTTCTTTCATGAATTAAATGTATCAACATACGAGACATTAATTAGATCCCATGGTGTATATCTATGTTACCAACATTATTATACAAGATTAACTTATCATGCCAATATATAAGGGTAGTTTTAAATACAAAATACTATCAAATGCCAAATATTGTGAGCTAAATCAAACCAATTAATCACGTACTTGACATGGAATAGCAACAAGTTGTTAGTAACATTGTGCATGAGCAGTGGACCGTTAAGTGCATCGCTTTGCGTTGTAGGGTTCCTCGGATTGTTCAACGGTCATTCAAACGTGACCCAATTGTACCGTCCCTCCGGTCGCTGATAAATAATACATATGTGTAGCTATTGAGTGAGGTTTATCTATCCTTTGGCAAAAAATTACAAAAATCTATTTGTTGAGAGTTTTGATATATTAAAATTCGAGTCAAATTTAATAAAATTAGTGGCCTGTCCACATTGTAACGAATTTGTAACTGAACATTTTTAACAATCCATTATACTTTTAATGGAAAAAAGTTATTCGCTCTTGGAACTGACTTTAAAACAAAGATTCCTTTTAGCTAGAAACAGATCTGACGTTGTGCTTGCCTTTACGGCCGTCGACTGGAACTTAGAATACGTAATATCTTAAATCGCTTGTAAGGTAATAGATATTGCAAGATATCGCCAGTCTTTTGTAAGTTTTTAAAATGTCACATTATTTATAGTCTCTCGTTCGACTTGTCCTTGTGTGGCACTCATCCGATAAGTTGGCAAAAGAAATAGTTAGAAATAGGATCGTAGCGAAATCCCTAGGCTTCGTTCAGTCGACCGCGAAAGAAGCCCTAAAAGTAAACGATTATATCAAATGAATATGGCTTACCGTTGACGTAAATTGTGTAATTGATCGATTACACCACAAATAATACAAGAATGCATACATAGAATTTTTCGTAATATTTCCTATATTTTTCGTAATTTATGCAAAGTCAGATAAAATAAAACCGCCAAAGCGGTACATACTCTGAATAGTTTTACGTAATGCCATTAGTTTTATAATGAGATAATTATCAAATGAACTCGTTTTGTATATAAAGTTTTTATTTTACCGAAATATATTTCTTTTAAAATAAAAGGTGTCAAATTAAAAGTGTATTTAATGCTTTCATTAGAGAGAGTTCAATCTTTTAAGTAATTACCGTTTCTTGCATTTATTTAATTAATACTTATGACAATGTATCTGTTGTGTCGTTTGTAAAACAGATTGATACGAATACGTATTTTTATCCATAATTCGAAATAAATAATCCAAAACATTTGTTTCTGTGTTAAAATGATTTGTGTTGAAAATTCATTTAGTCTCGTTGAAAGAAAACGTAAATTAATCGCTAGATTCAGATAATACTCTCACTTATGTCCACCACCTGGGAATGAAGCGTCATTTATAGTGTGTTAGTGATCTGCAAACCTTCACCTAAAAAGAAGACAAGCGACCTTACTATGAAATCTTTGCACTATAAGTTCTACTCTAATTCTTATATTTTACTTCAAATTACATAAACGATAAAATAATATTTAGTTGGTATTTTTTCCGTGTAAGAATAATACATGTTTACTTTATGCGAGCATTAACGGTTTCTACAATAAGAATAGCTAATTCGTTCAAAGAAATACTTCCATTTCTAATTGTTTTTAAAGTAACAGATAATCGATGACTCTCGCCTTGAGAAGGATTACCATTGAAATTATGTTAGGAACTGTACAGTGCCAATGAAAGCAACCCAATTACCTTAAGTACATTAGTGTTAGATGGTCACGATTTCAAAATATCAAACAAAACCAGGGCTGGTGATTTCGAATAAAAGAAGACTAATAAACGAAGAAGCGAGGTTCTCGTTACAAAAGTGTTTTGAAGATATGGAATATTAAAAGTAATCTTACCTACATTAAATCAAACTGTACCTATTAGAGATTTTTGTATGACAATGGTAGGCGGGCCGGCAAATGCGCCACCCGATGGTAATTGGTCACCACCGCCCATAGACATTGGCTCTGTAGGAAATATTAACTATTCCATACATCCTAAATACGCCATCAACCTTGGGAACTAACATGGTATGTCCCTTGTGCCTGTAATTACACTGGCTCACTCATCCTTCACATCGGAACACAATAGCAGTAAGTACTGCTGTTTGGCAGTAGAATATCTTATAAATGGATGGTATCTAAACAAATGGGCTTGCACAAAGCCCTACCACCAAGTACATACACCAAGATACGGAGGATTTGCTTCTTTGTTGTCTTTTAAAATACTATTTTAATAAGATATCAAATGAGACATTATCATTGACTAATCTATTGTCGTTAGATAATCACTCTGCCATTATCTAATGGTGCTTTGTACATCGACAGCTTCTAACGTGATGCACATTCGTTTTTATGATTCAGGAAAATGGTAACAGTTTTCCTGGAGCTTCTATGTTCTTCCACGTGACTGCTTATTTTATATAGAGCTTAGTACACTATATATTAATATTTTGGAGCAATTTACTAGAAAAGAATTAGGATATAAAATATTGTGCAAGAACCAGAAATGTAACATTTGTGTCAATTACATAATATGTTAATTATATTAGTCATCGCCCATTCAAGATAACTTGTTTTCAAAAATTTAAATTGCTAATACATTAAATTTTATATATTCAAATTCTATGAAGTCTCTGCCTTATTTTTAAATATAATTTAAATAATTTGAAATTAAATAAATAAAGTATTTTTTGGAAACGTTCTGAATGGTATTTGTGTGAACAATTTAGTTGAATTAATTTGTATATTTTTGATATCACGTTTCTAAATATTTGTAATAAGTTATTAATAGCAGTTAATGCTCTTAAGTTTTTTAAGATATATAGATGTTGCACTAAAATGCGATATGTTCAGTATAAATGGATATACTGCACAAAGTAATAACGCGTAGCCATATCAGTTATCAGTGAGTGGTACAGAGTGGTAACACTCTGCAGGGCTTGCAAAAAGCAGAACCTTCTTGTATATTATATCATATCATTCACATATTGAGTTGATTGCCTCGTTGGGTCTAGTGACTAATAAGGCCGCTGAACCCGGGCACCTGGCTTCAAACCCCAGGCCGAAAATTTATTGGGTTTTCTTTCGAAAGATTATCAGTAACTGCCCGGAGTCTGGAATTGTAAATGTGTACAATTCCGCGCCTCGGAAATCATGTAAAGAAAGTCCTGCACCTGAATTATTTTCGGCTGTGTCGTATTTGCCGTCCCATCGGATTATGACGGTGAGGGCATAGAGAGTGCACTTATGTTTGCTCACACACTTGTCCACTATAATATTATGTCCTCCGTGATTGACTCTCTTGAGATCAGCCGCCGGTGCCGAAATCGGTCAGGACGCCATTACCAATGATTTAATTCAATACTTTACGGGATTGAATATGTAATTTAAAGTTACGTTTTATAAACCGAATATCCTTCGTGCGTCAAGTTGACTTGACAGGTTTCTGCGTGCACGTAACCGACGACAACAATGTAAAATAAAATATTTATTTACATACATCGATCTAACGTGCATTTTGATTATATTAAGTTACGTAATTTAATCATAAACTTTTACTAATAGCGAGGAGGATACCTTTGGATAAATAAGAACAACTCTTCAGATATTTAGCAAAATAAATGATTTTTGGTAGGCATCAGAAAATGTACAGGTTAGCGTAATTAGTAACATGAAGGCTATGCAAGGTGCGGCTAATGTCAAAATCTATAGGCTGAGTGACCGAGTGACTAGACGTGATCCATTTTCCCCTCTGTTAAAAAGATAGGAGTAAAATATTAAGTCATAAAAAAATAATTTTACTGATAAACTCATTTTACAACATTTCTTATGTTAATCCTAAAAATCTTATCTTACAAAGGATATTTTGTCGCTGTAGCGTGTTGCGATCTCTTCCAGACGTCTGTTTGTTTGTATTGTATAATTTGGGTTTAAAGTGATTACACAATATAATATTTACAACATGATATAAAATAAATTACTTATAAATGATTAAAAAAACACTTAGTCGCGCTCATCAAGACGACGTAATACATTTAGTTTTAGTTATAACTCTACAGATAAGGGCAGTGACATCACTCGATTGTGAAATAGTGGTACCAAGGTTGTAGTCTGATGTGTTCTTTGCTAATTCAGTATCTATTCTAGCAATACATGACTTTATGTGTTTGTTTGTCCTCTTTGTATATATGCGTTTCGCTTTTTACTCTAATATAATATTTGCTTAAATCTTTGTGCTTGTATAAACATGTCCGATAAGTGTTTGCTTAAAAGTTCTATATACCAATATTGTTGAACGAAACAAATCTATAAAATTTGTTTGATTAAATAAAACGAAAAAATGTTTATTTTGATCGTAATTTTTATTTTTTATTTATTTAAAAACTTGCAAACATAGGTGCACTCTTATATCTGATTCGTCGGCAACTACGCATTACAGGGTAGAGTTCAGTACCAATACTATTGATATATTTGTTAAATTTATGTAGGATCACACATATAAATAAATAAACATTGGACAACATCAAATACATTACTCTGATCCCAATGCAAGTAACTAAAGATGAAAATAAAAATCGGTATACGGACACTACCAGAAAGAATTAACGCGCTAGAGCACAGCTTATATACCCTCCAGGGCACAGGTAAGCATGAAACTTTAGGCTATTATTTATAATTATCCACAGAAAAACCTAATATATTTATTAGCCCAATCTGGGGTTTAAACCTAGGACCTCGGAATTTGTGGCTTTATATCTAGCCAGTCGACCAACTAGGTAGTCGACAATTATATGTATTCGTTATTTAAAACTAAGTAAATTAACAGCACGCTAATGCCACACCGCCGCCGTGTAAAGGTTCTCTTGTCATCCCAATTTGCAGTAATTGTTGTTTTCCGGTTTTTAGTTAGGTTGAGACAGTTTCACTACAGGCACGAGGGTCATAACATCTTAGTTAGTAGGGATGATGGCGCGTTGACGATAAACGTCATTATTAAGTTGCCAATGTCTTTGGACAGTGGTGCTTACTTACTATCTGGTGGTCCATTAGTTTGTCTGCTTACCTATTTTAAGTAATAACAAAAAACACAGTTTCGTCAGATATGTTGCGTTACAATATTAGCCTTGACCAGCACATAGATCTAAGCGTTCTGTCCACTGGTCTAACTTCGCTTTAATTTATTATTTAGGAGTTAATATCATGCATATCTTGCAAGAATATCAAAGATTTCATAAACCTCAAGATATATAAGATATGTATCTTATTGTAAATGTAAATAAGTATACTTTACATTTCATAAAATGAAATTTACAAAGCAATTTTCAAAATGTATTTACCATTTATGTCGTGGTTGCTCATAAGTCCGAACAATAAAATTACCAGTTTTGTGAGTCACACGATATTAAACTTGGTAATTATCGTTGTTTATATTATAATTTTCGCTTTTTCCGATACAAGTGTTCCAAGTTTCTTATAGGACGTCGTGTTTGTTTTGCAATGCAAATGTAAAAAGAACATCTGTCTAGACATCGCAAGTAACTTCTCAAAGTGGATTATCTGTTAGCTGTTGCACGTGTTTCCTAATGCGGCTATCATCGGCTTTCGTATGTCTAATACGAAGTTTTATACGAGTTAACGGCTATATTGAGGTAAAGAATTGTCACTCTAGAGTTTTTTTTTTGTCTCAGTATATAAGTTTTTATTTATTAATTATGAGAAAATGACAAGATAAATGTCCAGTCAAACAGTATGCTGAAACATAACTGTTTATGGAAAAAAAAATTTTGCCACCTGATGGTATGTGGTCACCGCTGACCATATACATTGGCTTTGCATAAATCGCCAATGCGCCATTACATTTACCAATCTTGGGACAATATAATATATCCCTTGTCTGTATTTTTATAGTCCCTATAGTATTACTGTTTGTAGATTATGTGATAAGTGGGTGGTATCTACCCAAACGAGCTTAGATAAATGAATCTAATTCGAACTGAAGCGATATTCAATGTTCAGTTGTTTTTAAAAAAAAAAGTATCGATTGAAGTTTAACGTCATATCTTTTTTTTTTTTTGATTAATCTCCAACAATTTGTTTTCCGTACGTCCTGGTATGTCTAAACCATTATTTTTATTTCTTTGTTTTGGTTGTCTTTCTTCATTAATAGGCAACATCTTAATCCAAATTTCAGGAATACTGCTTGTAGAATTGTATTTAACTTCTAGTGGTAATAACTACACTGTCGAAACGGATTTTTCATATGGATTTCTCCAATGGACGAATTGATTCACGAGGAAAGTTCAGGTGTTAAATTATCAAGGTTTTGTGCAAATTGACTGAATAATGACGACGACGACGAGAAAACACATGGGTAGCTTTACGTTACGTGTAGTTTATATGTATTACGGTACAAACGTTTTATGTAGGACCTTATTCTACCCGTGCAAAGCCAGGATGGATCGCTAGTTGTTTATACGTGCGACTTCTTAATTGACCCAAATGTTGTGAGTAGATTAACTTTATTTAAACGTAGTTTAGGTGATATGAGTACTTAATAAAAAATCTAGTTTGAATGCTTTGTAAAATTGCTAAGTAGATATGTATTTTAATAAGAAATAATAACTAATTTCCATAATTTTGTTTTCTTTAGCTAGAATTCTTGGATTTATATAAAAGTCTTCAATGCAATTCTTAGTACTTATTTGATAATAATTTCAACGTAACAGAAATTGTAACAAGCAAACGTCGTTTATTATAGTAATTATCGTTATTGTATAGTTAGTCTTTGAGGATTCGACAGGGTCCAGTCCATTTCAGCACGTAAATCTTAAATCCTTTTTTTTTTAAATATTATTTTTTTTATGTTATAGGAGGCAAACGAGCAGGAAGCTCACCTGATGAAAAGTGATTACCACCGCCCATGGACATCTGCAACACCAGGGGGGTTGCAGGTGCGTTGCCGGCTTTTTAGGAAGGAGTGCGCTCTTTTTTTAAAGGTTCCCAAATCGTATCGGTACGGAAAAACCGCCGGCGAAAGCTGTTTCCACAGAGTGGTTGTTCGAAATTCGTCGTTTTTTTTCATTCGTCAGGTATACAAATCGTATGGAATCATCGATAACCGTGTATGTATGTTATGTTAAACATATTATTATGTCGTGAACAAAAGCGTAGAAAATTATATCGCAATCGTAAAATATACGTTATCGAAGTAAACAATGAGACCGAAAGCGCACATGAGAGATTTAACCGCTGTTGTTTGAGTAATGGTACAATATTGTTTAATTAATTTACCTTTTTATTTTATATCAGACCTGAATTTACAAAGTGAACCTATATATTATATTCATTTCATATATATATACAGGGTATTTCGACGTATTCCCGTTAGGAGGTGATAGGGGTGACTATTTGCGATAATTTTAACCCCCATATGCATGATGCAAAAGTGAACCATTTTTGAGTTATCGCGTTTTTTAGATTTTTTCAAAATAAGTCAAAAATGCAACTTCAAAAATTTATTTAAAAAAAAAAATTAATTAAAATCTACTTTTTTCTTCTGATTTATAAAAACGATTAAACACTGGATATTTTTCAATATTTAAACAATAATTATCGGTCCAAATTTAAAAATGCGGGACGGAAAACGATATTATTTCTATTTTTTATTTATTTTTTTTTTCATCTATGTTGCCTGAAAAACAAAAAAAAATTATGAAACTTGTTCACCAGATTATTTTAAAAACATAATTGTTTACTTAGCTTTCCAAAAAGTTATAAAAACTAGGAATTTATTTCAAAGAAACCGAAATAAAATGATCAGAAAGGACGCTGGTGGAAATTCGTAATCGAACATGACCGAATTCGTACTAAAGGTCGCCCTTTAAAATTCTCACAAAATTGATTTAAAATAATAACCAATGTAAAAAAACTTACTTATTTACTTAACTTACTTACTTAATACAAATTTAATATAAAATTTAGATACATAAACAGTTCAGTTTATGCATTTAAATTTTCTTTTAAATATTTAAAATTTATATAAAAGGTTAAAATTATCGCAAATAGTCACCCCTATCACCTCCTAACGGGAATACGTCGAATTACCAATAACCCTGTATATAGATTTCATATATACAGAATCACATCTAAGAATAGCTATGAACCTATTTGACCTTTATGATCCAGGAATTAAACGTTCACTTATAGATGTAATAACAATTATCTATGCTAATGTTAAAAAGTAGCTCTGACTGAACCGAATTTCATTAAATTGTGTATGTAGCAAGCTTGAACCTAAGGAAAGACATAGGCTACTTGGTTATGCCTAAAACTGACCGTTCCCGTAACACGCGAAAAAAATCTATTTATATAGGTGAATCGATATAAAACTATACCTATAACAGACACCGTTAACCCCAAGGGTATTAACTCTCGAGAAATAAAAAAAAACATTTATAATTTGTATAGATTAAGAGTCCGTCCGCGGCTTCGAACGCGTGTGCGGTGTGGGTGTCTTAGGCATTTGTTACGTATCCTTTTCTGTGTCCCTGACACCATCTGCAAAATTTCATAATGACCGGTGGAGTAGTAATACGTAAACACATATCAATAAAATAAAAAAAAAACACTTTCGTATTTTTAATATTAGTTAGGATAAATTTACAGTGTGCGGTTAGAATAACATTTCATGGTATAAACAAATAATCCGTTCAGTGTGTTTTTTACATTCAAAACAGATCCTTTATCGTTTACTCACTGCGTGTGTCTCGGGAGTTAATTGACTGCCCTGATTTTACTTGTGTTGTATACAATCTGTGATGCTTCGTCCTTGTGGCCTTTAGACATGAGAAATGCAAATAATTAGAAAACCATTTAGCAATACTTTATTTATTTAAAATAGTAAGCATTCTGGCAGTTGCCAGATTAGTTATGTCTGATGATAAATGGACCCTAATGCCCGTAAACAATAGCACTGTGGGAATTATTAACCATCCCTAGCAACCTTGTTGGAATCACGTTATGTCCCTTGTGCCTGCAGTGGCACTGGCTCACTCGCCTTGTAAACTTGACAACAATACTTATTATTACTGATTGGTTGTTAAATAAATGATGAATTAGTATAGTATCTACACAGACGGTTTGGTAAGACCAACTCGGAAAGTAAAATAAATGTATCTATTATATTAATTGATTAAAATCGTTCAGTTTTTTCGTTTTGTGTCAAATATGACGTCAAAAAATAAAATTGTCGATTAGTGTGGATACAAACGAAAGTCTCAATGTAAAGATCCAATCAGCATTGAATCAAACCAAAACGTTGTTTAATCCGTCGATTAGTTTAGCTAAAGTGACGTTTCAATGTTAAAACCAATGTGTGGGCTTCGGCGTTGTGATGAGAGCCTCGATGGAGATGACGAAATAATCTAGACTTGTTCCTTTTTCGCGAAAGCAGGTTTTGCGCTATTTATTTTGGGGAACATACAATATGTAAACTCGTCGCCGTCACTACTCCAAGCATATTAGCAGCGACAGCGACCCACTGTATATAAAGGAGGCTTGTAATAAAATGGAAGTTAGAATATATCTTATACCGAAAGCTGATTGTACTGCTACTAATAATTGTTTTAATTCAATTTTATGGTGATACATACCCAGACGTGCTTGCACAAAACCCTAACACCTTCGACATATATATATATATATCTTCTACACACATGAACAGCGGTGCATATGAGTAGAACATATATATATATATATATATATATCAATATATCAAATATATCAAAACCCACGACCACATTCTCAGACAACTATTTGTCTGAGTATAATTATTTCTATAAATAATAAATAATTATTATAAATCAACTTATAATACCCACGTTAAACCGGAATAGCGTACAAATTATGAATTACTCATTATGCATCCCATGTTTGTGTAGTGTGTATGCAGAATACAATCGAAGGCCAATCGAAGTAGAACAGGTATTGATCGAGATATATGTAATTAAATTAACATACGTGTTACATGGCTGATTAAAAACGTTAAAATATTTATAATTATAGTATATCAATTGTGGTAACTATGGAATGTTTTTATTTAGCTTGGTTATACTCGCGGTTACGGCTGCTTCGTATTTAACATATCAATGAAACGGCATTCTGTTATTTATAACATATAATTTCGTTACTAGTTACATCACCTGTGACGTTTCTTTAGGCTAACCGAATCCAACACGATCTTGAATTTGATCCCGAATATGTTACGGTTTTTTTTTTAAATAGAAATTTGCAACTACATCCGTACATTTTGTTAAAAAAATATATAAAATTATATATAAAAATCTAATAATACATTGACACACATATTATGTAAGTCATTGGTTTTTTCGTAACTGGAGAATCATAGTATGTCATAATGTCACCTCTATACGCGTTTCTTAACTTATACAGACACCTCATAGTAAATATATACCTGATTCCTGACCTTGGAGTGGTACAGTAATTTTTTTTTTAAACTAAAATAACTGAGTAACCATACGAGTACCATCTTTCTTATAGCTTCTATTTGACGTGGAACCTTTTTATAACTTAATGTAACATAAGTATTTTTTTTTATATATTCAATCAGCCGTTATTTAACAATTTTATAATACGGACCATATACTTAAAATTATTTGAAAAAAATATCTTATATCCAATTAGAATTACGTCTGATTTATCATAAATATATAATAGTTAATCTAAGATAAAATTGAACATCTCAATACATTTTTTCCAATACGACCAATTTAAAACACATTAAATGATGTTTATTTTAAAAGGCGATATTGCTTATTGTATCATTCCGTACACAATTTATGGTAATTACAGGAACGTTTGTCACCAATGCGCACAGACACGAGAGCTTTACAGTCGCTAATCTATATTAAATATGCCGCGTAGGAAATTATTAAACTCGAATACAATATGGACATGAATAAAAAATATATTAGCAATATTTCAAACAAGCAAATGACAGACCCGTAAAGCGACTTGAACACGCAACATTGAATGCTAAGAAGGAGTCAGTACACCCATGTCGTGGTAAGGTTTTGATAGCGGTTCAGACTTTCTTCAATTCCATTACGAGAATTGTAACAAAGCAAAATATATTATTTTTGTTTCGTTCTTTACAAAAAAAAAACTTTTGTAAAGGTCGCTCATATACATTGTGATGCTGTCTGCAAATAAAAATATGCAACATCAAGATACTATATCAGAATAATAATATACACCAACTGCATGGACTTAATTGTAGAGATTTTAAAAGCTTAAATTTGTAACCATACTTACATAGTAAAGTAAACTATCAGCCTGTATAAGTCCCACTGCTAAGGCCTCCTTTGGGGAGAAGGTTATATAAGGATTACATAACAACAATAAAACAGAAAAGAAAAATTATAGATATAATATAAGGAAATATTCACTTCGTACGCTCTTCTGTAAAACAGTCAATTTTTATTTATGGCATCTATATTTTTTGTTTATGACAACAGTAGCTATATAAATATTAAATGAAAATATACCAAGATATTATTTAAAAAATACTCTATATAGTATATTAAAATATGAAGATATTATGATGAATAATTAAATTTTATGGCAATAAATGTCATATAGAACGGTACACGCATAGATAATACAAAAAATATATATAACAATAAATCACCAAAAATCCTAAAGTTTAAAAATAACGTGACTTGTTTTAAATAGATTGAAGTAAATAATATTAAAAAACTTTAAATATGAAGCTAACATTAGGATGTTACTAAGAGCTCCTGGTACATGTTAACATGATTATTATTCTATGTTTAATAAAATGATTGTTATCTTTATATTATTCATAAATATCGTAACGTAATCGTTTCGATATTACAATAATACTGTATTCAATAGATACGTGGACATGTCGGACGCTCAGATAATGGTAGATGGATTCGGGTCAGTGTAAAACAAAAGAGGACCATTGTCGCAAGACAGTCAAAACGGCTAAGACAAAGCCTTTCTATGAAATAGGTTGAGAACGTCTCGAGGAAAAGAGCTCGTTTAGAAAAAAAATGTTGCTTACGACTCTTCTTATGAGAGCATTTTAAAGCTCATGTGAAGTATCAGCTTGGTAAAGAATAGAACAAAGATAACGATATTCTAAGTATCTATCTATCTAAGTATAATGTGTATGTACGTTGTGTATCCGTTTGAAATTTTACACTTCCTTGGAATAGACGTTGCTAAAACACATTTGGGTTATGTCAAAGGATAAGCACCTAACTAATATTAAATTTTCATTGAGACTCGTAAAATTTCATTAGTTTACAACTTTCGATTGCCGATAAGAACCGGCAAGGCACTTAGTAGTAAATCCTTTTAAGTCTGTATATAAAAACAGTATTACAATGAATCTACGTATAGTAAAGCGAGCCAAAAATATATATTATGTATTGGTTTTTATTTATATAATCTGATGGCGGAAGGCATAATGACTCACCTGATAGTAAGTAGTAACCCTCACACATAGAATATGGTGCGATAAGAAATATTAACCATTAATTAAAACACCAACGTGTCACCAACCTTGGAAACTGAGATACTATGCGCCTGGCTCGCATACCCTTCAAACCGGAACACAACAATATTGAGCTGTTTGGCGGTAAAATATTAGAAAGTAAGTAAATATATCGTAACCTATTAGTATATATTAGTGTCGTATTAAATGATAATTACTTTTACTATTTACTTTTACTATTTGGTTTACGGTAGTTTGATCACGCGCCCTATTCCCTTTACAACGCGTATTAATAAAATATCAAGCAGAGAACACGTAAATCATTTGATCTAGCTATTACGTATGCTTATTATTCCCTCATATATAATTTACTCCAACAACAAGACGACCAAAACCAAATAAAGAAAATTTGACATCGAATATCATTGGTTGAGAACTTGAATAATCTATGTTATTATGGATTTGCGAAAAAATGGCGTTCTAAACGTCCACGAGACTGTTATCGGAACTATAGAGGTAAAATGAAAGTGGATATGATTAAGTTAAATTGGGTTATGTTATAAGTAAAGATATATCAACGACTGTTAGTAGTACAGAATATACTTGAGTTATTTAAAAAATCGTATGGAATACGTAAATCTAAGTTTTGTCTAATGCTTAGCCTCATTCTTTTTTTTTCGAATGACGTTTGTTCCGAATTAGTCGCGTATAAATTTCGTAAAAATCTGATGATGAGTTTCGGAGCCAAACAAAGAACGTCTTCAAGAGTTGCCAACGAATCAACCGCTATTGCTGACTGCTATATTATTTCAATATGCTATTGAAATCGCTTCTTTTTTAATTTTTTTTTTTATAATTTTTGTATAAAATAATTCCAGTACTAAACATACAAACTGCTCAGATATATTAAAGTGACCTCTTATTTTTTGCACGAAGATAGGTGCACACGCTATTCCCCTATAATCCGAATGGACGGTAATCTCACATAAACGAAGAGAGATCAGTCGAGTGCTTGGTCGGGCTTAAACTCACAAACATCGATTAAGATTCGTATTTTCTAGTCACTAGGTCAAATCGATTCAATGTCATAATCCTACTATTAATATGGATTGTCTATTGACAGCCTAATCATCCTACTTTTTTTTTTCATGGAAACAACAGCATATAATATAAATATAATATACATTAAAAATACAATATACAGACATTATTGTTTTTCATTGCATTATGCAAACTTAATATAAGTTCACAGTAGTAGGAACACAGTTTTGATATGATGTGATAGGTTTTTTCGGTTCGATAACTATATTTATAACAGTAACTTTAATAGCGTATTCTGGGCTTATATGCCCTTACGGAATGCATGATCCTCATGAAGAAGAAGGTACGAGATCTTCTATATATTTCCATATCTGTTCCACCGATTCCGACCAGTAAAGTCATTGGCCTCTGAATGTTTTGCAACGGCGACTTTGTCTCGCCGTTCCGATTTATATTCCTTAAGGCGATTTTGCCAACTTTACTACTTTATTAACTTTGAATTCGTTCGTTTTTTAAACCACTATTACAAGTACCTTTAAAAAGACCAGTTTTAAACTCGGAATCTATTCTCGTCTATATTATTCGTGTTTGTCGCGACTTTATCTGTAAAAAGATTTACATCCCGCTTCCAGGAACATTTTATCTTCAAATAATTCTTTGAAGATCTATGTTAATCAGATGGAAGAGCATTTTGCAGAGGTCTATTATTCTACCGTATAACATTAATAATCTGTATTGCTGTGTTCCGGTTTGAAGGATGAGTGAACTATTGCAATTACAGAAACAAAGAATCGCATTGACGATGTAAGCGCTGATTAAAATTCTAACTATAATTCGTACTTAAGTTATCTTCAATCAAATTTCATAAGTATAAATTGTTAATTTCATAAAGACATAACATATAATACAAAAAGATTATTCCGTGCACCGACGCAAGTCTGTAAAGTGAGAAATTAATACATAACATAGTTGAACCCCACCAGAGCGATTTCGATGTTTTTTTTTTTTCGGTATATTTGAATGTGTCCCTGGATGGTTTAAATAAGCCCATATAGGTGGTACTGCGATCGAGAAGTAAATATAATTCTTATTTAACTAGGACGAAGTCAGTAACCGTCAGATAGTTTCCCATATAAATATTTTTATTACTAAACGAATGTTAAATAACTACTATTACTTACTATCACAGAGTAAATACATTCCAGGTGATTTTCACTTTATTTCCTTCTCTTATTCAAATTTTGTTCGAGTCTTAAATTAAGTAATGGAAAACGCAGAAATTGTATGAGAATTGTCTGAGTTATTTTGAAATTATACCATTGTTAACAAAAGTAGGTAGTATTATAATAACCCACAATATACAAGAACGCGTAAAGCAAGCGATGGGGTATTTATGGCATTGTACTGCGTACTGTCTTTGTTCTAGCTGAAGCGCATTGGCGACCTATAAAGGCTTTATAAACAATGTTAACTTTTAAGCCGAGATGGTGCAGTGGTTAGTAGACGTAAATTCAAACCGGAGCTTGATTTTTGGTGAAGGTTAAAATTTCTAACGGAGCTAATGTCTACGAGCAGTGGTCATCAATTACCATCAGTTGGCTTATTTGGCCGTCCGCCTTACAAGGTTAAAAAAAAGTATATCGTATTCAGTGGTTAAGGAAAAACATATTGAGGAAACCGGCTTGTCACAGATGACGAGTTGCCATGGGTCAATCCCGTATTAGAATAGCGTGATAGAATAAGCTTCAAACCTCAAAAATAAAAGCGTTAACCTGGCAGTGGGTTATTTACAGAGTGTTATTTAAGATTTTTTCCTTATCAGTAGTTTATTTTGTAATTTAATGAAACAGTAACTTAACTTAAATAAAGAAGAATCTTTATAGAATACCGAGCCGGCTGTATGTATACAACGATCAAGGATGTATGGAGTGCTTAGAAAAGTTTACAAGCACATTGTTTAATAACACTTTACTTTGCGCGATTGAAATCATATATTCTGAAGCCAAAACGTATCCGTAACGAATCGGTGGCACATTTTAAGCGATTCGTATAATGTTAACAGCGCGTTTCGGTTCTGTTGAAGGCGCGATAGCAATGCGTGTAAAATCCATCGTGTGCTATTCTGAACATTTTACTGAGAATTCTCAGATTTATTTTAACTGGTGGCAGTGCTTGGTACCATCCGGTAGGCTACCGGCAAATTTAATGAAACTTTTTGGTAATGGTGTGTTCAGGTATAAAGAGTGATTGAGTAAGGATAGTTAAAACCTTAACAAACTTTAATCGTGGAGGCTCATACTAGTAATTTTGTATCATATTTGTTGATTATTATAATTAAATGAAAAGTTACTGATACGAACCGTACCTAGTTACTATTTTTATATCATTACGTTATTTTATACTCGGTTTTACGCATTATATATAATTTATAACAAGCTGTGCCGGCGTCTTCGCGCGCTTTTCAATTTACGTTATTTGGATATTGCAGCGTGACTTTATTTTTTTCTATATATAATTCTAAAATAAAAGTACCCTAACTTACTCCTTCTATCCTGTCAAAATCGGTCCAGCCGTTCCAGAGATTAGCCGGAACAAAAAGACAGACAGACAATAATTGTAAAAAAAAATATTTTGGTATATGTACCGTGTATGCATAAATATGCATTTAGAAAAAGTATTTCCGGGAATTTATAGAAGCGAACACCTTGCCCATGGAAGGATCAATTATCTTTGTTGAGACGGTAACTCGATGTAACATTAAAAACATGATACATATCATCTGAAGTCCTATCCTTTGAAGTTTGACGATGTTAGGAGTGATTTATATTTTTTATGCTATTGACAGGTGGACGAGCGAACGTGCCTTCTGATAGTAAGTGATCATCACCCCCATAGACATGATCACTGTAAAAAATATTAACCATTACATAGTCAATGCAACTTTGGCAACTAAGATGTTATCTCACTTGTGCCTATAGTTACACTGGCTCACTCACCTTTAAAAGGAAACAATAACACCAGCGGTACAATATATAATGAGTGGGTAGTACCCACCCATATGGGCATGCATGAAGCCCTACCACCAAGTGAGTATACTTCTCGGAGTACGAGTGTATAACAACAAGGTGACCAGTTTTTCATAGCTCGAATACGTCTATACAATATAAATATAAACTACATGACATTCTGATATTATCTTTGCCTTTATCATAGTAAACATGTTTGTAAGTACATTGTGAAATGGGATTATCTCTAAAACCCAACCATTGTCATAGTGTTTCCAACAATTGAGCTTTATTGCTCAGTCATTGTTTATAATCTGCGTTGGCGCATATCGGGACGTAAATAAAGTCATGAGTAATTACATTAAGGGGACTACATGAGCTAAATGCAAGTTTTATAATGCAAAAAAGTATATGATCCAATGCAGTAAACCAAATGAAAAAAAAAAAATATGATAATCTTCAGGATACATGCTTGTTATTTGTTATTTTGAAAACATGGTGTAATTAATTTGGTACGATAGAAAAAAATCACAAAGTTACCTCTAAAATAACTATACTTATATACATTCAATAATTCTGGTTTTTTGTCAGATTATTCTACAAGCAATATACTAGTTTACCCTTATATCACTTTTTTAGTAAAATCAATAGATTTTTTAAAATCAGATATTCTTATTTTCGAACAAAATGCATACAGACAGACGTGTCGATCTTTTCGCCGCATCATTACGTTACGAGATATTTTTTTGTAATTTTAATTGTAAATTCATTGTTTCATGTTTTTTTATAATAAATATTATTCTTTCTTGTAAATAAATATATTAAGTTAAAATAGTGTAGTAGTAATTAGGCATTTGTTTTTTATTAACTTATTTGTTATAAATTTTAATTGTGTAAATATGGGAAATAAAGTGAAACGCGTGAGGAAGACTAAAAAACGTTTATATAAATTAAGCGCCGAACATACATATGAACGATATTAAAAAGTAAGAGTATTTTATTAGTAAACATTTTTTTTATATAAATTATGAATATTGAAAATGTCTATTAGAAAAAAATGTGCAATCAGTTCGCATAGAATCAGATTATTCGAGCCATTCTTTAAATGTTACGATAGAGTAACTGATCAAAGTAAGGAAAACATCAATTGAGAGTGACTACGTTCGATCCCCATGAACTCGAAGCAATATGATATTTTTCATTAAAAGTACTATGGGGCATATTTAGATACATATTTTTTAAATACATACTTTTATAATAAATAAAAATATAATTACTAACATATATTTATTTTTTACAAAATAAAGAAAGTCGAAAACAATAACACGGAAGCTATTTATATTGCGTAAGAGTTTCATTTTATCGATTTTGTTTATAATAGGAATTAAAGTTATGTATGAACTAATTTTAATAATAAAAAAAAGGAAAGTCGTAACAAAAAAAAATTAATTGTTGTGAACCAGAGAACTAGAATATTTAGAAGTGTCATTTGTACGTAATTCAAAAATTTTAATTTTTTTGTAACGTCCGCCATATTGGATTGAATATGGCAGCAATTCATGAATCGTGCATTGTCATGGAGACTAAATACGTGTGCCAACTTTCAGCTCCATAGCTTCAGTGGAAGTGGGTGTAATATTGATTGCAAGATCCCAGGACATATGTACATACATTCATACATACAAGTGAAATTAAATAAAAGATTTTAATAAAAAAAATAACACTAAATTTTTTTTTTGTAGTACCAAATATAAATAAAAATATTTTAAGTTTAATTAAATCAGTTTTATTTTTTAATCATTTTCGAATAACAGTCAAAAGCAATACAAATAATTCTAATATCCTATCTATTTTTATGAGATTTATGATTAAACCTAGTATGATATGAACCTAACTAACCAATGATTCAACCAAATCGACTTGACGACATTTTTTTCTAGTAAATATTTAGATGTTTTTTTTTTTAAATTGAATATATATTTTTTTCTAGTCTAGAAGCAGCAAAAAGGATAGACAAATTTTAGATTTACGTATTTCGTGCGATTTGCTAATAACTCAGCTATACTGTGCACTACTAAGTGTTTATGGTTAATGTATATTTATTTATGATACAACACTATTACACTTAACAACTTATTTCCACATTAATTTTACTTCCAAAATTCCGATAACAGTTTCGTCGACGTTCAAAAAGCCATTTTTTTTCCAAATCCATAGTGAATATCAAAAGATTAATCAATATCGCGTCAATTTGCTGTCGAACGTTGTTTATTTGGCTATTCTCCTCTTGTGGTTGGAATAGAATAAACGTATATAATGAATTTGTGTCTAAACAGTATCGGCGCAAATACACGTTGCTACAATAACGATATATCTTAAACAATTATATTCCACCTCCGGTCGTTTCGGAATGTCGTCCCATGGGATTGTGGGAGTGAGGATTAGAGTATCCTGCTTCCGCATATCCATATCCTGTAGATATCTCTAGTCTTTGCCCATCGTGACCGAAATGGGATCAAACTAAATGTAATTGAAAAAAATACGTATACGCCTCGGAACGCCCGACAGAAGTGTTTTTTTTTTTTGTTTTTGGCTTTTATTTTTGCCGAGAGGGCACAGATTATTTCACCAATGTCATGTAACTTAAACTAATCGATCGCCAGTACCACGTGTCAAAAATGACTGGCGCCGTAAGACGTGACGTTACGTTACGAAACGGTTTACCATCAGGTGGCCCATTAGGACGTCTAAATACCGATACCATAAAAAAAAAATAGATGTTGGTACTGTAAGATATATAAATCATTCCTCAAATCACCATCGCTCCACCAACCTTGGGAACTAAGATGTAAATGATGACGTATTGTGGCGGTAGTATATGAGCGGATGGTACCTTATCGGTCGGGCTCGCACAAAGCCCATAATATAAACAAACATAACAATATAATATTATACACAAGTAATACATTAAAGTACATTTTTAATAATTTATTTATTGTTGTCGCTACGATTTTTGAAGCGGGCAACATTAAAAAAAAAAAAGAAAACATTGGCGCGAAATTTAAGCTCTCTTCTGGATACGCTAGAACCGGGAACGTTGTTATAACATTATTTTATATTACTGTATTGTTTTACTTTAATTATTAACTTAACCAATAAAGAAATACCTTATTAATTAATTTCGAGAGTGATACATACAACTTATATAAATACACCGTACAAATAACTAGCAGCAGTTAATTAACAAATAACTTTCTTTTACATTATTATATTAGGTTATATGTGTCAGATTGTTATATAATTCTACAAAGAGATAATAACGAATTATATTATGTTATAAATAATATTATGGATATCCTTGTAAGTTTAAACTAGCTGTCATTAGTCATAACGCCGACGTGATCGCTAGAAACAATTGCATTAGTACCGTACCTGCATTCAAATTGTAGGTTATTTTAAACTTAGATTACAGTCTCCATAGTACTCTGCTCATAGACATAGTTGAAACACGAGTTCAATATACTCCAAAGTTAAGTAGAAGCAAACATGTTGTCGTCTTAAACTACGCTTCGAAATTTGTACCTACTGTAATAATTTCGTCAGTGGAAAGGAAGATAACCTTAAGCGCATAAAACGTGCTTTTGCAAACCCTGATTTCTTAAAAATAGCATATCGGCGCTTAAGTCTTTCTGACGATTTGATTCGATTCAACTGACATTTCCAAGTTTACAACATAAATATAATGAACTAGTTGTTCGTCCCGTCTTCATACGAATAAAATTCATACAAAGTTTCCCCATTTAAGTTGAAATTAAAAAAGCGGTAAAGCGGTAAGAAAAATTTGAGTGGTATTTCGCTTATATACTTACATAAACTATTATTTGCTCAATGTTCATAATTCAACTAAAATCATTATTAAAACGTTAATAAAGTTCTGTTTCCAATATTTATGAATGACGCTTAAGCTTTTCAATAGGTACGAAACAAAAATAAAAGAATAACGTTTGAGAAGGAAGAAAAATGTACTGAAAATTTGTCTTTGCCTATTCATATATACATAGAACGTTATATATTTTTACCAATTCATTTATAGATATTCAGACGAGCTAAATGGCTGAAATCTGAGATTAATTATATGCATGTGTTTATCTACATAAACTGGGGGCTAATTCTACTAACATTATAGGATTCAACTTCGACTATTCCTCATAAAAATTTAGCTCAATCGTAATTGAGGGCAATTCTAATAAGTTATATCGGTTATGATATGATCCCCATTATATATCGATCCAATATCGACCGAACTGCAACAGGAAACCTCTGAACAGCAACGATAAAGTTTCGATTTGACCGCGTTAAAGTGATAATTTATTTGTAGAATGATACGAGTAAACTCCATCTTTTTACTCTCTTGAAAGGTACTCGAAAAGGTACACGGAATCTAAGTTGTGTTGTTATTTGTTTCTGTAATAACACTCACTAGTTCACCCACTGAATCGAAACGCAATCGTGTTGCTGATTACACAATAAATGGCGAGTACTTGCTCTCCTATGCACGAGAACGTATACAGAACATCCTAATTCCGAACTGTTACTGAAAATTTCTTGGCAGAAAAATCTAATAATTTATATTGACCCGACTCGGACTCAAATACTAAAAGATTTTATGATCTTCAGCCTTATATATGTCTTAATATGATACTACGTAACTCGCCCCGCCTTAGATGCGTATTTGTGTGTTTTTAAAATTATGAAACATAAATTTTAAGTCTTTAATAAACAAATCAATATTGAAATTATCATTCAAAACGTAAAAATCAAACATCGACTTCATTGTCGCACAAATCACAAGAGAACGACATCGGAAATGCTTTCAAACCTGGCAGATCGACCTGTGATCCCATGACCTACTTCCGAGGTTCGTCGACCGCGTGACGTCACGGCCTTCATCCCTCCCAGTCGCCCACTCTCCCTCTCAGCTCGGGGTGTACCACCCGTTCGAGGTCACATGTATGCTACATCCCGACCGAAGCGGACGCGTTCGTTGTAAGGATTAATTCACCAAAGTTTAATTCAGTGATTGTGCTCCGAGAATGACCGTTTTAGGTATGATGTTATTTAATCAAGTAAAGTATCTTTTTCATTTAAAATATTTGCTTGCAAATCAATTATATTAACTTGATATTTCTAACCCTTTGTACATTAACGGAATAATATATATTTGATCATTCAAATAATATATATTTTTTTATTAAATAAAACCTCATCAGTATATTATAATCAAATACATAATTATATTTCCATATTTTTTTATATATTATATTTGTAACATTTAATAGGGGTTATATAATAACGTCATATTGTGTTTATTGCTTCGTAATTGTATAAAGGGGCAAGAAAGGGGGTTGTAAAATATATAATTATAGCCTTCTGTAATAAAATAGTGAAGCTAAATTATTATTTTTTCTACAATAAGATTTTTTCTTGTGCCTTCTTTGTTTCTACGTATATACATTTCTAATAAAACAGGAAGTACACTTCCACTTCTTAAAGTGTACTCTAGTTATAGTAAACAGATTTATTTAACTTCATCGCTTGGTTAAGATTAGACTGAATTTTAAATCATTCATGATCTGTTAAATTAAAAAAAAAATAGAGAATGTAATCTAGAGGATTGTAATGTACACCTTGTAACAATATAATTTAAATTATGACATAAAATAATATTGTATTTTTGAAAAGCTTTTTTTCTTAATTTTTAATTTTGTCAAATATTAGTGTGTACTGTGTTTGTGGTCGTTTCGAGTACAAAGGGGGACCTTATCACAAGACTGAAACAATAGAATAATTCTTTGAGTAATTGTCGCAATGTTTTTTTTTTTTAATTTAGACACTGTTTGAATTACAATGTTTTGACACAGTGTTAAATTATTTAATAAAACAAAATATTTATAGCGAATTCAGATCTATTTCATTTTTATTAATAACGGTTATATAAAACAAAGAAACGTATCCTGATTAAACAGTTGTAATGATAATGTTATAAAGAGTTTATATTAACGTTACGCAACACGATCGAGGACGACCTTTGTGCTATTTGCGATATCAATTTGCTAAAATACACCGTTAAATCAAATTGCTCGTCGATATTAAGTCGTTTAATACGTAAATAGTTGTATATCCAAATTAGTTCGAGATAACGAAATCAAGACATTTAAAAAAATATTTTGGAAATTAATAACCTGTTTAGTAACAAGAATAAATACTAATTTATAAACAAGGTCTTTCACCAATTTTCTTTATTATTTATAAGTTTTAAATATACTCACAAATCACTTTTGGTAATTCCAACTAAAATTATATTTAATTTTAGGTGCATAATTATGCCTTATTTACATAGCTTGACAGGTGAACAGAATGTTCATATTATATATTCCTTTGTGTAATTTCCCTCATAGAGTAAGACTATTTGACACTAGCTGATGCTGTCTTGTAGAAAATTTTATTTGTACAAATACCCAAAGTAAAAAATGTTATTCATATATATTTCCCGAATTTCTTAATATTATGGGTAACTTTTCCAATTTTTCTTTTCCTCAAATTATACGAATCGTTTTAGTCTGCCATGCTAAGGTGATTACTAATTTATTTTTAGATTGAAATTGACTGACGATACTATGATACCTACGTAGTTAAAAATGACTTGTATTTAAATACAAGAGGGAAATTGCTACTTTAATAAAGAATAATATATTGAGTTAAATTAATATTTTAATTTATATTATTAATTATAACAACAAAAAAATAAATCTAATGCCTTCATACTTAAATATTGTATAATATTTTTTATTTGAGGCTAAGGGCGTTGATGTTAATAAACGTGAAATAATCGTTTTCGGAAAATGATAAAATTCACGTATTGTGTAATACGAAACATTGATTCAATTGTTTGAAATATAAAACAATAATAATTGTACATTGGCTTTACGTTCGTAGCAGTGAGTGCTATTCTTGGAGGCTCATTAATTTGACTACGTGATACATTATAAATCTCAAGTAGGTATTGCGGCCCTCTCAATCAAAGGAGCTATTCAATATTCTATTTTAATTATTACACACCGTTATAGTTTGTCGTCGTTTTGAACGAATTTTAAAAAGGAAAACAAATGTAATAATTCAATATTTTTTTTATATAATATAAGTATACAGATGGCCAAATGTACCTTACCATCAAGTAGGTAAGTGGTCACCACCGATCATAGACATTTACATATCCAATGGGCCATCAATAAGAAAATTGCAAATCCATCGCGGTGCGATAACTAAATTATTTCAATCTCAATGTTGTTGCTAATAAAATAAGCATATTGTCAGTTGTTAAGCAAAATTAAACCTTATTTCAATACAAATTGTGAAACTTTATTATATATTTAAAAATCTCTATATATATAACTAGGGGATGGGTTGCCCACTCGCCAGTTAATTCTCCGCAAAACGAAAAAGAAAACAGTAAAATTTTGTATCTTCTATTCAGCCGAGCGATTCTGTAAGTATTCTCTTCGTATATCACCCGTGAAATGTTGACAAGAGACATACGGTGCTACGCAATTTTTATACGTATGTCGCTCTAATTATTATTACAGTTAATATCGCATATGACATTATGACGTTTAACGCTGTGATGAGTTCGGAGTTTAAAGAGTATCAAAGACAAAGTACACCTTCCATCCTTTAGTTGACTGCGCATTTGTGGTGCAAAAAGTAGTTTATGATATTTTCTTCCATCTTAATCTATAGAGGAAAGTAAATCCTTATCGCGAGACTCACTCGCTTCTCTGCCTTCCCATAATTAAATAAATTTACATATATATGGGGTCGGCGCAGCATGTCTTCTTCTTCCATACTTCTCCTGCCCTTATCCCAATTTTACCCCAAGTAAAATTGGGATCATCTATCATTGGGGACATCTCTATATTGTATGGATTGTCCGTTTTAAGCCCGTTTTGGTAACGTCTACTTAAACCTAAATGATTCTATGAAAATTACATTTGGAATCGTAATAGCGTTTCCGTGTCAAAGATATGATGTCACTAAAGAAATAATGTTGCCGGCGTCCGGTGCTATATATAACCAGAATATTTTATTATAATATTATTACTCATACAGAAAACAATCAGTATCCAATAAATTGTTTACAATCAAAGTACTAGAGTTTTGTTAGGTATTCTACTATTTTTTTTTAATAATTCAAATCCGCACAGACGTGTTGTCTGTGCCTTTGATGTTATCTTTTGGGTTGATTTACGGCATTTTTATGTGCCTACATGTTTTTACTTCGAAGCGGCATCATGATCTAAATTCTAGGTTGAGAAAATTAGATTGTTGAATGATGTGTATACGGCTACTCTTCTTTATTTTAGTTACTTCCACAGCATATCCTTTTGGCATTCTGGGCTAATGCAAACGATATCAATACGATCTTTGTGTTGCAGAAAAGGGCTTGCGCAATATGTAACTTGAGCCGCAAAGTTTCATTATGAAATAAATTTAAAGAAATTGAAATATTGACAGTCGTTTCTCAATATATTTCTGATAATATTATGTACGTATACAACAAAATGAACGATTCTTCTAAAAATTGTGACGTACATAGTGTTAACGCTAGGAACAAGTATAAACTTCAATTTGGAGATTTCACAGACCAAATAACTGTTTTGTGGGACAGCGCCTTTACAACAAGATCCTAGGAAACATTCGAAAATATTTAATTGTAAAATTTAAGACTCTTTAAAGTGCGTTTGCGTGCGTGCTACATAATATAACAACGACTTAAGATGATTGCACGCCCTGGGAATGAGATGATCGCCTCCAGGCTGTTTCAAATAAGGAAAATATATTTTTTAAATTATTATATAAAAACTATAATTGTAAAATATATCATTTATTATGGACCGAGGAGCTTATTTCCGAACCGGTAGTAGATATTTAACTATCAATAAGCATGTGTAACGCTAAATATATGTATACATGTAATGTTATCTAATCCTATTTTAAATCGAATGAAATTACGTCTATTTAATTAGAAATTTTAAATATAATACTTGTTCTAAAATAGAAATGACGAATGTCAATACAATTTTCCATACAATAAATTTACACCCCATTAAGTGACGTTTATTTTAAAAGCCGATATTATTTGTATTCACTTTGACCTTTGACTGATTATTTATTATAGACATTTATATAGGACTCTAATCGTGTTACATTTTATAGGCGAGTCATCTGGTGTTATTTTTCAATTGAAAACTTTTTTAATAACCCGCAATGTTTTGCCAGTTCCTTGTACTTAAAGAGGTGTTTTTGGTCTTCTTGGGGTTCGGTATCCCTGGTCTGTATGATCGGATTATCTCTTATATTTTCTTCTCATTCCTTTGTATTCTATACGTATTAATAATTCTAGACTTTAAATTATACTGTTCTAGAAATTATTATTTCCATGTTCGCGGATACAATTATTGACTATCGACTGTTTTACATTGAACGTCGTAATAAATAATGCCTCTAATTTCTCAGAACGGCATCGGCATTGGCAAAGTATTAAGGCCTCCACACACAGTATAAGCAGTAACAAAAGCAGTGGCTTCAATCGCGAAACATTGATGACCCGTGAAGTCAATTGAAAATTATATGTTTTGTTTAAAAAATAACACTTTATGTCATTCATCCAATTTCCCGATGTTTCGTAATAATTTTAATCATTACCAAACTTATAACGGTAGAGGTCTAATGTCCGTCTAATGTACATAAGTTATTGTTTGAGCAACGAACCAATTAAAGTGGTTACTATAAAATTTTATGTCACATGCGACTTCTGTACGACGAGCATGTATGGGATATGCTTGTCTTTACCGAAGTCGAAGAATTAACGAGAAAATTAACTACATTTGTAAAGCGTAAAGAAAAGCTATTACTTGATAAATCTTACTATATATATAGAATAGCTAATATCTATGAGAATTAAAAAATACAACTTCATAAATAAAAAATATTGCAAATAAGCTGAAGTCCTCGCGTGGGCTAATCGTTAAATAAAAAATTCAACCGCGCATGTGACAGTGGGCGCTGGTGAGAATATTTTACTTCACACTAATTACGCAAAAAATATGGCGGTCTCACGCTTATTGGTAAACTTTTAATCTATAGAAGTATATTTTTAAATAATGCTGGCTGCGTATTTTTATAGACACTAATTAGTACGTATACAACTTTCATCGCCAATGTGCTATCAACTAATCCAATAGGGTCTAAAATTTTTATTTAATTTCTACCTGTTTTTATACAAAGTTTCGCTGTTTTTCAGTTGAATAATTGACGAGAGGGTTCTTTCCTAACGAGAAGGGCATAGTCAAAAGCCATACCGCTAGTAAAATTTATTTTACACAATTTTCATAGTTATCTTATTGTCCATTTTCAGAAAATAGCGTGATGCGTGCGCCGGCGAGTGCCGGCGGGGTGGCCGTGACCCGCTGGTCGCAGACTGCGCCCGCGCCGCTCACGGACTACGCGGACAAGGCGCCCCCAGTACACGCATATCCCGTGTTCCCTTATGACGATGAGATCAACCAACGTCTCGCTATTTGGTAAACTAATCATAGTTATAAAAATCAACAAAAAATCCTGGTATATACAATTTACGCCTCATAAAATTTAATTGTAATCCTAAAGTGGAACTTATAAATTGGAATAATAAGTTGCATATTATGTCAATAAAGCGTTAGATGACGTTGGTTTGGAGTTGAATTCAAATTGAATCGATCTCAATAACAATTTATTGAATTTATAACTATTATATGGAATTATTTAAAAAAAAATTCTTGAATTTTTCTTACATTTAGATACGAAATGACAAAAAGATTGTCATACAGAATTTAGTTATATAAATTGCATTTTCTTTATTACTATGGAACGTAATGAAGGTCGTAAGGCAATAAAAGTCTTTATTTTATTTCAGGCAAGGCGATATATCAACGTTAGAAGTGGATGCGATCACGAACACAACTGACGAGACGCTGTCAGAATGCAATATAGTTAGCGAGCGTATCATGCAAGGAGCGGGACCAGACTTGAAGGAGGAAATCATTACCAAATCCTTAGGTACGGTCAATAAACGGTAACGAATATGTTGATAGGAAATTACGATTTTTACATTGGATTTTTTGGTATCTAGGTGTAACTACATCACTTGTGGTCTAATACTACTATTCAATTAATTCTTTTATAAACAAATCTATATTTATATTATAAAGAGGTTTAATTTGTTCGTTTGTATAAAGGGGGGGTGATACTCACAGAATTAATTATACAGTTCTTAAAAGAAATGACACTGATATAAAGCTACACAACACACAACATGTGCAGCCTATAAATTTCCCACTGCTGGGCTAAAGCCTTCTCTCCCTTTGATCAGAAGATTAGGAGCATATTTCATCACGCTGCTCCAATGCGAGTTGGTGGATTCACATGTGGCAGAATTTCGTTGAGATTAGACACATGCAGGTTTCCTCACGATGTTTTCTTTTACCGTCGAGATTAATTATTATAAACTGAAGATGAACTGAAACTGAGATATCTCCTTACTGACTTTAAACAATTTCCCTGCTAAAAAATCTCCACAAGAGGTTATTCTACGATACTTCAGTGGCAGAATTGATTTTGTCTCGTGTAGTTTTTCTCAAGTATTCACCGTATCACCTGACACGAGATTAACTATACACTCAAGTTAAGCATATAAAAAAAAAAACCAGATGACCTGCGATTAAGATCCTTTCTGCCTTTTACAACTTTTATAATATTTTTCATGTGTTATTTTTCTCTTATCGGCTCAACTAAAATGGCTCTACAGAAAGTTGTAATCAAACTGTATCGTGTAGGTTAATTGTAAAATAAGCAATTAAAATAATAATCATACCAGCTGTAAAGGTCGATGACCAGATTAAACGAAATGAATCGTAAACAATTAGTGCTGTAGTAATTTAATACTAATACTTATAACAAGATTATACTTATAAATAATTTAATATTTATGCTCAAGGGCCAGGGTGTTGAAATACGTGTAACACACAAATACACTCTTTATCCCCCTCCCATTTGACCCCAAGTCTCCCCCAAGTCATATAATCCGAAAAGATTTCATGTAAGAACAATGACTGCGCTTCTTTGCGAGGTACATGAGTGTATTCAATGCCAATACCCAAATCTCTGACTGCTAGGTACTGAAAACCAGCAATACCTACCATCGTACCAATTGTTGTACCCTTTTTCGATGTCCCGAATAGCTTATAAACTTTCAATATTTTTTTCTGTTGAATAAAATTTGAGTTGCTCATTCCCGAGCTGGACAGATTTTACAGTGAAAAGAATTACTGGAGGTTAAAATAGTATTAGCAGCAAAAAACCAGGCCTAATGATATATTTCAAATTTCCCCTTTTTCTAATTACAGAATGTCGGACAGGGGAAGTGGTAGTAACTGGAGGGTTCGACCTTCACTGTAGACACATTATACACACGGTGAGCCCAAAATACGTGGCAAAATATCACACAGCGGCCGAGAGCTCTTTACACAACTGCTACAAGTAAGTATATTCATAAGAACAAGTTAATCTTCTTTCAAAATAATAACTCTTTGATTTTTGTACACTTAAATCGAAAAGCTTTGAGATTAATTTATTCTGTTTTATTTTAGTATTTTTTAATTTGTCATTTTTTTATTTTAAATTGTTCGTTACGAGTATTTCATTGGCATATTTATTTTATTTTCGTTTATGTATTGATAATGTTATGTCTGTTTCTGATTGTACTTTTATTTGAAATAGGTTAAGGTTAATGTATTTTGAATCTGTATTATTATAATTGAATGTTATAGATACTTATAATGTATGTATATACCACGAAATGTACAAGTCTTCTAGAAAATAAAATTATTATTATTAAGTTCTAATAACTATTCTAATATTATAAATAATCCTTATTATTAATAATCTTCGGGATTGTACCGTAAACGGTAATATATATACATAAACACATTAACTCTTATATATAGACAGGCAGGACAACGTCCACCGACTTTTGCTAGTAGTAGTATATTATAAATTATTTAATAAGTGTAAAAATCTGTGTATTTTCAGTAAAGTTTTTTAATTAAATTATAAATATTATTTTTAAATTTAAGGAAATGATAAACGATACCCGTCTATGCTTCTCTCTGAATGTGTATATGTTTATTATTACAATATATCTCTTACAGAAACGTCCTGCACTGCGCGCTCGAGCTGGGCGTCCGCTCGCTCGCGCTGTGCGTGGT
The DNA here is from genome assembly GCF_037043105.1 of Vanessa tameamea. Taxonomy (NCBI): domain Eukaryota; kingdom Metazoa; phylum Arthropoda; class Insecta; order Lepidoptera; family Nymphalidae; genus Vanessa; species Vanessa tameamea. The sequence goes on along the minus strand of NC_087315.1, from coordinate 2,230,546 downwards.
GAGTTCGCCGCGGAGGAACTTCCCGCCAGACGTCGCCGCGCACGTCGCCTTACGTGAGTTATTAAACTATTCAAATATTCAACCAAGTTCAAATGTTTATAGGAGTATATTTTCTATGTTCCAGTTTAGAAAAAAATATATTTTCATTATAGAACAAATATATAAACAGTTGACTACAATTCCTGTCTTAAACCAATCGCTTGATAACGATGAGAATCAATCCAATGTCGTGATATATTTAATTTATATTTAAAGTAATCTTCTAGTACTGTATTTGAATTTATGGCGACGTCATGACAGTGCTTCGAGGTCGTAAGCAAACTCAACGACAAACATAGACAACGAGATACCGAGCTCGATGGGTGCGAGCGATCACCCTCGAGTATAAACATGTATAAACTGCGGCCGCCAGGCACGATCCGGCGGCACCTGGAGGGCGCGCGGCTGCCGGCGCAGGTGGTGCTGGTGAGCGCGAGCGGCGCCGAGCTGTCGCCGCTGCAGGCGCTGGCGCCGCTGTACTTCCCGCGCGGCGCGCGCGAGGCGGACGCGGCGCGCTGGCGCCTGCGCGACGCGGGCGGCGCGGCGGGCGACGCGCTGCACCCCGAGCGCCGCATCCGCATCATACACAACCCGCACTCGCACGCCGACCGAGGTACGGCCCTGCGGCCCCGCCCGCGCCTGGGCTACGTAACTCTCCCCGCAGCTCGCGCCGGTCACCCTCCGCTTTACCCGCTCGGGGATAACTTAAAAAGCGGAGCCTATGTCGTTCCCCGGGACTCGAGCTATTTACCTGTCGAACTCCGTAGCGTGAAATGGTAGCAGACAGAGTTACTTTCGCGTTTATAATGTTAGTATATATATCCATGTAGATGTCGGACCTCGGATTAATTATTTTTAAATCTAATGGTATCTTTGTATGGAAATACTTTCCAATATTACGATAATACAAATAAAAACAAATATTTGAAAAAAGTACATTAATACACACATACATACAATACGTTCGTAAAATTAAAGTAAAAATTAAATAAAAGTTAGAGAAAGAGAATAATATGATTATAATAAAGTAAAAAAAATTACTTCATATGAAATAACTAAAATAAATTAGAATCTACGTTATTTTATTTATTTAGTCTTAGAAACACCAACACATTTACAACAGTACAATAACAAAGACAAATAATGTTAACACGACGATAATTGTTATTATTTTTATAGGTAAACATAACATGTATCAAATATTACGCAATCAAAATGAAAGTCATCGTTGGTAAAAATGATCCCGCAGATTTTCTCTTTCACCGGTTCTTCTCAGGTTCAAGATCTTCATTTCCGAGCCGGTGGTAAACTATTGACTATCTATATGACTATAATTATTGAACACATTCAACTCATTAAAACTCTACTGTACCCTGTTCTAGTTAGCTGAACTTTTTGACAGACGGGCTAGTGATGAGAAACAGAAAATATAACATATACAGTCGATGGAACGATGGAATGCGTAATTCAAATTAGAATTCTTTTTTTTTTTTAATTTACTTTTCTAAAAAGAGTCATACCCGCTAAAGAGACCCCAACCACTAGCCAAAGAGACTCCAACAAAAAGGACCCCCGTTCGTAACAATAGCTTTTTTTTTTTTTAAATATTAAATATTAAATATTGGACAACATCACATACATAACTCTGATCTAAATGTAAGTAGCTAAAGCACTTGTATTATGGAAAATCAGAAGTAACGACGGTAACACATACACCCAGACCCAAGACAACGTAGAAAACTAATGAACTTTTTCTACATCGACTCGACCGGGAACCGAACCCGGGGACCTCGGGGTGGCGTACCCATAAAAACCGGTGTACACACTTCTCGACCACGGAGGTCGTCGTTATTCATTAATATACTTGTTTCAAGCAATATCCTGACTAATCATTATTTATCACTGGGATCTTATCAATGTGCAATGATCTTAAATTATATAGATTTTTCTCGAAATAATGCGTCATCAATTTTATATGAAAAAACATTGTTCAATTGATTTAATCAAATGATATTATATCCACGCCCTATTTACTTGCTTTATCGGCCGTATCTTTATAAATCTGACATTAATAGTGAATTATATAACTATTTTTAGAACGTCTAAAAGATTAAAAATCTATCCAAATCTCATTTCTAAAATGGACCCAAAATTCCATACATACATTTTAATGTATTTAGTTTTTAAAAATTTATTTTACGTTTGTTTACTGTAATGCTTATCACTATTTTATTTTAGATTTTGATCATTAAAATGTTTTTTTCTTATTTAACGAATTATTTTTATTTATTTATTTAGAACAAATTAACAACGCGTATCAAATAAACTAATTTTATGGTCCACTAGCTGCCAGTCCCGACTTTACACGCGTAACTAAGAATTTTGTCATTATTTTTTTCCATAACAATGGAATCATTAGTTTTTGCGTGAAACAGGAAAAGACAAACAAACAAAACTTGACTCTTTATATTATTATTAGGATATGTCTTTAAAAATATGAAACGTCAGTCCGTGTTGATATATTTTTGATTTTATTCTAATATAAAGTATTTGCCTATTGGAGCCGCATTACGTTTAAGTTTTAGTACCTTATAAAATTAATCTTTAAATAAAAATCACTACTTTTATTCGACTTTTAATAAAGAAATCTACAATGACATAGGTTTAAATTATCAGTTGTTCCTCAATATTATGTCCGAGCTTATCAGAGATACTAGTACACTAGCTTATCGGATATTGACGTATTCAGTATTATCGATCGCCTCAGTCTGAGCCAGTTCTCTTGAAAAATTGTTGTCGTGAAATAAATAATTTGTGAAAATATGGCGCTTCCAGTCACACCAATACCGAGCGTACATTTGAATTTGGAAATGAAAGTCCGACCAACGGGTGAGAATAGATTAAGCTTGTATTATGGAAATTATTTATCTGTACAAATTAAAAATTGTTTAAAATAAAAACTTTTTAATAATTACGTAAATCATATATAGCTTCAAGAAACATGCCTTATATGCCAATGCAATAATACATTACGTGTTGTAGTAGAATGAAATTAAGTCAATAAAAATAATATATTTTTTGTTTTTCAATACCAACAGATGGCGCTGTATATATTAAGTATATAGTTTGCTAATATTCGTTTAGGATTTAAAAAATTCGCTAACATTTGCACTGTATTTGTTAGTTTCGATTTATTAAGGCATAAACAAAACAAATCTGTAAAATGTATGGCAAGTTATTTTAAATGGGATTAGTTTTTAACGAGAGTAACTAAACAATAAAATTTATAATTGCAATTTAATTTTAATTTTTATAAAAATGTTAACATTGTAACTGCTCAACAAACAGTTTGAAATTCGTTAACAAATTAGGCTCGTCTACCTCCTTTCGTCTATTTTGATACTTGTATTCTAATCAATGGCGGGGTCGATGTTCGACGAAACGAACCACGTCATGTTTAGTAAAAAAAAAAAACAGATTACGTTGGGGTATTGACGTCTTCCGTTCGTACAGGCGCACATTGTTCTCTTATCCTTAATAAATAATTTATTTGTTATTAAAATACACACACACATACCTTTAAACATATTATCTGAGTCATCATTCAGTTACAACTTCATTTTGATTAATATAAAAAAATGTTTATGAAAGGTTATGTTTAAAAATTAAGATTATTCTTCATCAATCATTTTTTGCCTATTATACGATCTTGTTAAAAAAGTTATCATGAAGTATTTTAATATATTGCAACATTAAATGCAGTTATCGGTATACAAAGGACCAACGGTAATTTAACATTGTAATCCGACAAATTACATATCCAATGATAAGATTCTATAATTCTATATGTTATACTTTGAAGTACCAATCAACTATCACATGTAGTCAAATTCAAACTAAGCAATCAGAATCAAAACAAAAACGCGTCGAGCACAATATTGGTGGCGCGTACAAGTTGTAACCTGCTCAATCATACATTATCTACTAAGCAAAAAAGATTCAATAATAATAGACATGTCGGATTACTTACTCGGTGGTAGGGCTTTGTGCTAGCCCGTCTGGGTAGGTACCACTCACTCATCAGATATTCTACGGCTAAACAGCAGTACCTAGTATTGTTTGTAGTTTGGTTTGAAGGGTGAGTGAGCCAGTGTGAACTACAGGCACAAGGGACATAACATCTTAGTTCCCAAGTTTTGCAACGCATTGGCGGTATGAGGAATGGTTAATATTTCTTATAGCGCCATTGTCTACGGGCGGTGGTAACCACTTTACATTAGATGGCATATTTTCTCAACCGCCTACCTATATCATAAAAAAAAATTTACACGAGATGCCGAATTAGCCAGGTGCCGTATTATCGGGAGTCCACTGTATACGAAATATATATTAAAAACCTCAGAACTATTGTTTTATATGAGGTTTAAAAAAATATTGCAGTGTCTATTCGTTGTAGTGTGTGCAGCTATATTCGTTGTTTTAATAATAATTATTATAAAAATGTGTTCGTTTGTTACTTGATTTTAATTAAAAAAAAAAAAAAAACAATTACTAAAATAAACAATAATTAGTTATTAGAAAATAGCTCTTGATAGTGCTAATCAATGAATGTCAAGTAGTCTGTGGTTGTTACTTACTTTGTATTAAGGTAAGTGGCTCACTTATCTCTCAATCGTTAACACCAGTTCAGAATTGCGGAATGCACTATTATTATATCTAAACAATGGCTTATAAATCATGTATATATTTGTATATTACTTATACGAAGACTGTTGACGGCCACGTGTGGGGGGGGGGCGTTATAGGATACACTCCTTGTACCCCGGACAATGTTTTTAAAAAAACAATTATCGGCTGAGTAGTTAAGGTATAAATATTTTACAGATGAACACACCTTAGTATTTATAATATTAGATAGGATTCAATAAATACGTAGTAATAATAAATAAAATAAATAAATAATTAACGTAAACAATATCTTTGGAGGAATTTTACGAAAAGAAAATGTAAGAAACTTAAAACTGAGTATCTCCAGCAAGATTTTATCTTAGACAAAGAAATGACTTCGCGCCATAATTTAACAAGTGCCTAAATTTTTTCGTTATGTGTATCTAACATTTAGCTCAGTTGAATTTTTTAAGAAACATTTTTTTATTTGAATTCTGTTTTTAAATGTTTCTCTTGTTATATTTAGCTTTTTATATATTTAAAGATTACATACAATTACATATTTTTCTGATGATCACTTTAAATTGTAATATTTTATACTCAAAATATAAAATATTTTTACACTGTGTTATTATAAAAACGTGATGTTATTTTCTGTTTGTGTTCGGAAATGATAAATCCTGCTTTTGAATATGATCGTAAGTAAAATTATAATATTACGGTGCGTGTCAATTAAAATTGTTGGTATTCTTTGTTTTTTCAAATGTTTCCAATTCCATAAGTCACCAACTATTACGCGACACTAAAATAATTTCTGTTGTCAAATGTCATGTCACAAAATATTGCATTACCGATGCGTTTTGCTAATTATCCTTTTATTGGTGACGAAGATGCTATATACAAATAACAATTCTTTGTGTTTCGGTTTGAAGGGTGAATGAGCTAATGTAACTACACGTACAATGGACATAACATCTTACTTCCCAAGGTTGATAAGGCATTGGCGATGTTTAAAATTTTTCACGATGCCTATATTTATGGGCGGTGGTGACCATTCACCACCAGCTAATATAGGCCTATATAACATTTGCCTCTTCGCCTAGCTTTTTTATAAAAAAAAAAACATACATTTGACCAATAAATTTATGACTACCAGTATACAAAAATAAATTAAATTAACAGCCATACGTATTTCTATAGCAATTTATACGTCAATTCTTATTAAAAAAAAAAAAAACATGTACAAACTCGTTTATCTAATTACGCACATATTTTTATTGCTTGTAGTCCCATATACATTTTTTTAATTGTACAGTAAGATACGTTGGGTGCACAGATAAGATAACATGCGGCTGAGATATTAAGAATATTAATCATAATGAAAGCGTTTGAATGACAACGCGGTAGAGAGAACTCTGATAGCGAGAGTTCCGAATAAATTGTATCGTTTCGAGATGTTAGACTTTGATTATCGTGACAAAGACTATTGTGATTGCAAATGCGTATTTAAACAATGCACTTTTATTAAATAGTATAATTTGTATTCAAACTGAAATCCTTTATCGATTCTTCCTGAGTGTTCAAATTTAATAAAAGACACAAGTTTTTATCTCAGTTAGAGAATTGGGATTCGATCGATTAATCGTCGATAAGAAAATCAATACTTAATTCAATAATGGCCTTAGTCGAAATTAGCTATCGGGTTTAAATAAGTTGATAAACATATAAACATACTATAGCTACTACTTTTGAATAATAAGTTTCACTCACACATTGGTAAGTTTTGAAAACAATGCCTTACATTTATAATAATATCAAAGATGAAATGACGCCGTCTTATATTATCAGGAAAACAAATCGTAAACTGATAGCGACAGTGCTTCCTATGAGATAGGAACGCCGCATTGCAGAATTAAAACTGGAATTCGAATACATAAGCGATGGCGACTGATTTGACTTGGCTCGTGTATCCTAGCCTTAGCCGGTGATGTCATTTCAAGGTCGCCCGCATTTCGCTTTGTCGCGCAAGCGTGTCTGATGCTTTAATACGCCATCGCCTGACGTAGTGTTAGCGAATCTACCGTCTAACTAGTTTTTTAAACAATTGTCTGATCGTTTGTTCATCTTCGTGCGATTGTGACAGCTAACAATCCAATATAATATGCATATCTATTTTATAAATACAGTGCACATGATAGTCGAATAGAAAACTGTGTTATTTTTTTTTTGTAAATTTAAAATAGATAAAAGAAAACCGATGTCGAAACGGTGATCCTATTGAAACATATTACTTATTTCTATAAAGTATAAAGATCTCAGAGAGAGCTTTCCTTTAATTCCAATCAAATTAATTTTATTCAACCTATCTGTACAAAAATGCATTTTTGAATCTTCAATAGGTATTTCAACTTTACAGTCTCATAAAGCAGCCTTTAGCGAGTAGAAACTCGCATATTTGCTCTTTTAAGTAACTATAATAAAGTAAATAAATAATAATATTTTTATTTCTTGTATGAATAGTATGTGTATCAGCTTTATGGAATATTTTTGACATTAAACATTATATGAATATTAATTATTATTATATATATAATATAATATATTAATTTTTGACGAAATGATGTCCTAGATCTAATATAAATAGTTCGAAAATCTCTTTTATGCAGAATGAATACAATTTCAATATCCGGGGCATTAACCCTAAATTACAAGAATAAACTACCCTAGCAGTCCTTCACTGTTTGACATCGACCGTCACCAGTTACCGGATACGATGCTCAGCTAACAGCCATCCATTCGTTAGCAGCGGACGACGACACGTCGCTGTGCGACGAGGACGCGGCGGCGGAGGCGGCGGCGGCGTTCGCGCGCGCGTGCTCGCCCGACACGCAGCTGCTGCTGCCCGCCGCGCCCGCGCCCGCGCCGCACGCCGCGCGCCGCTACCAGTCCGAGCAGTGAGTGCTTGCCCTTTATTCCAGAACCGACTTCTTTTACGCGCCTTAAGGAACAGTGACCGGGCAGAAATCGTCCGTTATTCTCCAAGCGACTTTGTCCTCTTTTTCTGTTTATGCTATTATAGATACGGTTTTGTTTTAAAAGAAAAAGAATTCTGATAACAATTTTATTTCTTATCATTTAATTATTCTCAAACATTCTTCTTCTAAATTTGATTGTGTCTGTATTTAAAGCTTCATAGCGAAAACAGTTTCGTTCCCATCAGGGGTTCCACGACGCCTCTCGTTTAATGTTTTAAGGAAATTCCTTAAGGAAAACCTTTTTGATGGAGAGTTAAATGAGCCCGGAGAATGTGAAACGAAAGAACGCGACCATTTAAATGAAAAGCTGATCTAATCTATTCTTGTCCATGGAAGTAAGCGCAGCATATAATCAGCTTAGTCCGAAGTTTTGATTCATAATATTTTTATTAACTATATATAAACATTCACAGAACAAATATATTTACCATATCATAAATAATTTCGCTTAGGTCGGGTGTCCCACGACACCCAAATATTTTTTAAATGTAGTCGAATATATTTATAATGTCATAAATCAATCGGAACTTGAAATAATATTGCGAGCGTTTCCATTCCATTATTTTGTTATTAATATGTACAAAATTCCTCAATTAAAATGAATGAAATAATGTCCTCTTAGCGGATATCTCGCCACGATTACGAGCTAACTGTGCCATATTATTGTGCATGAATGCATTCTTATAATCCGATGAGACTGCAAATACGACACGACCCAAAATAATTCAGACCACTACAATACTGCTACTGCTACTAATTAATAAAAGAGAGCCGAGATGGCCCAGTGGTTAGAACGCATCTTAACCGATAATTGCGGGTTCAAATCCCGACAGGCACGACTGTGTTTCATCTGCTTAATTTGGGTTTACAATTCATCTCGTGCTAGGTGGTAAAGGAATCCTTCGGGTATCAAAGAAATTCTGCCACATGTGTATCCACCAACCTGCATTCGAGCAGCGTGGTGGAATTCGCTCCAAACCTTCTCCTCAAAGGGAGGGAAGTCTTAGTCCAGCAGTGGAAAAATTACAGACTGTTACGATACAACAATAACAATACTAATTAATCCAGGACTACAATTTTTCTTATCATAACCTTCACCAAGAGTTTTTTTATAATAGAGGTATTTAATCATTGCTATTCCATTTAAACCGTTTCATTTTCCTTACGTTGAGTAAAACAACCTAATACGCACGTTGCCTTAATTACTACAGCGTGTCTCGAATCTATTTTCTAAATTATAAATAGCCAACCTCGAGCCGTTCACAACAGTGTTGATTAAAAATCATATCGTCCCCGTTGTGTCATTAAACCGTCACATCAGAGAGAATCCACGTACAAATAAACCGAGAGCAAATATTTGTCTTCGACGAAACTGGCAACACATTTATCGTAAATAACTTTGAATAACAGTTAGGAGAAATTCATATATTCATAAACATTTTATGTAAGAAATGTTTCAATTTTTTTTTTTAAATATCCATAGACTAAATACTTAATATTTATACGAAATACGTTATCTGTAGCTGAAGTAGCGAAGTATATATAAGTAACTAAGTAAATATGACTGATTTAAAAGAAGTCGCATATCATATAATAACAAAATTACATTTAAATTCAAATAGTCGCACTGAAAACACACTTCACGTGGCGGTAGGGCTTTGTGCAAACAAGTCTGGGTAGGTGACACCCACTCATCAGATATTCTACCGCCAAACAGCAGTACTCAGTATTGTTGTGTTCCAGTTTGAAGGGTGAGTGAACCAGTGTAACTACAGGCACAAGGGACATAATATCTTAGTTCCTAATGGCGCATTGGTTATGTAAGATATCTCTTACAGCGCCATTGTCTATGCGCTGTGGTGACCATCAGGTGGCCCATTGGCTCGTCCACCAACCGATATCATAAAAAAACATTCTCATTTCATTGAGCAAACATGAATGGGAACTGCTAGTAATAATTGACGTATGCATTTATATTATCTTGTCAATATATTATGAGTTAATTAATACACATTCTCTAGAATCCATTTAACATCAACACCCCTGTATCTGAAACAATCATCTTTCAACAAACTATTTTATGAAACCAGTAAATGGTACGTCGACATGGAATTGTTTCAACGAATCGTTTTACTTTCATCTATCGCCGACTATCATTTATAAATTTAGGGCGCTAGCATTTCACACGATCATAAGAAAGATTTGTTCGTTTATGTTTTCACTTTAAAGCAAAACAAGAGACGTGCGCAAAACTTCAGATACGATGCACCAATTAACTCATAGAGTACATAGAATAATCTGTTTTGACAGATGGCGGTATTACCAGATAAACCTTAAAAAAAGTAATGTGTCAAGGAACACGCATGAAATTATGTACCAGATTTTGCTTGCGGCCTCGCTTCGGTTTAGGGATTGGTTTTCAGGTATAATTCACGCAATCTTTATAAATTATAGCCTATATATTATTCTAATGTATTAGCTATATTGTTGTAAAGTTTCATCAAAATCTATTCAATAGTTTTTGCGTGAAAGAGTAACAAACATCCAAACTTACATATGAAACATACATACAAACGTTCGCCTTTATAATATTAGTAAGGATAAGTTAACAAACACAAAGGAATAAATGAACAACGTTTATGAATAATATCAGGAAATAAAATTGTTATCAAATATCCCGTGTGAATTAAAACATTGACAAAAAAAATAGTTTAAAAGATGTTTTATTAAGCTGCATATAATAGACAGAGAATGAGGAAAAAAAATAAAAATATTATTAACATAAGAATTGATAACATTAAGTGCTTAAATATATACAAATATGAATTAAAAATAGTTACTGTATAAATCTTGACCGCATGGAATGGTAAAAAAAAAGAAAAAGAAGAGGAAAAAGAGGAAAAAATGAAAGTTCGCCTGGACATAACGGTTTTTTCTTACATGACGATTTCTGCCAGTTCACTATTGAATGAGCCTCGTTCCAAAAATGAAATTGCTTTTGAAAAATAAACTTTTGGTTGTATTCATTCATTGTTGTTGTCATTCTGATATACAGGATGATTTATATTTTACGATGTTCAGTTTGGTTACAACGTAGTTAATATATACATATAAATTGGTACTGTGAAAATATTATCGTACGTAAGTCGTACGTACGTCTTCAAGCCGAAGATGTACGTACGACTCACGTACGATAAATAACGTAAATGTTTGTTTATGGATAAAATACTTTAGATAGATTTTTTTTCTCCGTGTCATGTTTTAACTATAATATAGTTCTTTTCATTTCTAAATATAAATAAATTGCTCCTTTATCATTAACCGTCGGCCGCCACATGGAGCCACTGAAAATCAGTTTAGGTCTTCCGAATTCTGTATCATTTCATAGGTTTCATAAATTTTCCATTGTTTCTAGTCACGTTTTAAAGAAGTATAGCTGTCTCAATTTAATTATGAGTGAGCCAGTGTAATAACACTTACAGAATACCTATTAGATCCAGTGTTTAATCGAGCATGGTTGGTGTAAGAAGTGTATTATAGAAACTATCATTGTAGTCTAAAGGTAGTTTGGTAAAGTATTGTATTGGTATGGTGTGATCTTTGAAAATATATTTCTGACGCATTACTGGAATAATCTAGAAATTATTTTATATTGAACCAAAATTTTCCCCAAAGTCATAACATTAACAAAGGATTTAAACTTGACGCCAACGTTCGAATGATTCCGCGAATACCCCAACAGTTCAGTGGGCGTCATTCATATTTGCACTTAGCTGAATATAAAACTGTCGAAAATAGATTGAATGAAAACAAACAGCGTCGAATGAAATGCGTATTTAACGAATATAGTACAAGGCCCACTTGAATCATATTTTAAGAAATTACACGAATGTACAGGAACTTCCGATATTTCCTGTTTAAATTTTTCGTTTCGTATTCTAGGAACGGTTTTGTCGGTATGTTAATTTGTTCTAAGACAATCCTCTCGTTTTTTCTTGAATTATATAAATACTTTAAGAAACAGACAAATTGTAGAATCAAGAGATTCCGTGTATTTCCAAGAGTCGTACGAATTCTTGCAATTTATTTAATGTTGTACATATATATTTTTTTAATATACATATTATTAAATTGAATGGATCGCTTAAAAAAAAAGGAAAAATCCTTGAAATAATCTATGTACTATTGAAATCTGCATCTGCATATCACATATATAAAACATCAAACGCAGACTAACATACGCAATGCATTCCATCACCTTTTAATTAGCAAACGTTTGATTAGCAAACGTCAAGAGGCAAGAACCGTTCAGGATTTTTCCGATAACGATTATATAACGGCTTTTGTATATCATTATTATTTTAATGTATTAATTAAGTTTGACTAAATTCTACACTCGAACTTGACAAAACTGATCAATGGGATTTTTGTTAAAATCATTACATTTACATACCTCGAATTGTACCGATATCTATAATATATATATATATATATATATATATATATATATATATACTAATTTTCAATACAGACCTTAACATAGGGTTGTAAAAGTAATTTGCAGTTTTCTAAATTAATAGTGTTTCTTTTCAGTAGAATGAAAACCATCCCAATAACAGAATAACGTTAAATGTTCCGACACCAACAATATTTTCACATTGAGAACTTAAATAAGTATGTAGAAATCAAAATATTTACTGTAAAATTCAAATATATCAGACTATATAATTTAATTTTGCGTCTAATTCGTTTGACGTATTGAATAACGTTTGTTATATCTCCTGCGCAGTTTAGCTTTGTCATTGAGATTGACATCTGCCAATTTAGGCTACATTTGGTCAGAATAATATTTCTAGTTGTGACCCGTGGTTTGGCTTCCTTGCCTAAGTTGTTCCTTGGGTTTCGAGCTTGATTTATACCAAATTTTTATCAAATTCGGTTCTGTGGTTTGGCCGTGAAATAGCAACACACAGACAGCTATTTTCGCATTTATAATATTAGTATGGATTATTAGTATATCAATTCCATTAATTTTATGAAATAAGTATAGTAGAGTGATTATCAATAAGTTATCTGGTATAGATCGACAATGAGAATGGTCTGTCAAGACAGCTCGTCTGGTTTTGTATCATTAGTTATGCCATCGCTAAACACTAATACGTTATATTACTGTTATAAATAATGTGCCAACTAATGTTATTACAGGCACAAGTATACGCACACTAATTGTCAGTGACTATTGGTAGAAATGACCAACTAACTCGACACGATATATAAAAATAAATGTCTTACTTCTGGGCATAACTTTTTTCTTCGCTGGAAGATAATTTTAGTACGCTATTTCATCTATGGAAGAATTTCATCAACTGTTCTTCCTTCACCGTCGAGCACAAGATGAACGTAAACCCCCATTCTACGGTTAAGTTCCACGTATTCACCACCATGACCTCAGTTAAATGACTGCTACATTAGTAATGTTAAAAAATTATTTTCCGTCAGACGTTATATATTCCTCTTAATATCTATTTGCACTAATTATTTCTGAGAATACTTTATCTATTACCGTCATATATTGTACCCCTGAATTAGTAACGGATCCACAATGGTCGTTCAGAGGGATTTTGATCCCATAGAGGATAAATTTTAGTAAAGATAACATTAAATAAGCGCATAATATTTTCTTTTAGGCCTTAGTTAGTGTAATCATTTCTAAATTTAGTTAGAATTATAATTATTAAGTCACTTTAAGATTTGTCACGGAATGTATCCTACCATTTATGACGAAACGTGGAAACTGACATTTGTTTCACCAATTTAAGGTCGTTCAGCGATGAAGATTATATTTCCAGAATTTCTCGAATACCAAATATGACGATCCGACAGAGAATCAAAGTTATCGTTATAGACCAAAGAATTTGAAGCTGAAATATGTGTAGACTGGTCACTTTTGGCGCAAAAGCGATAATCGTAGGAGTAGACGTGATCTGGAGTGGAGAGCACTCTTTGACAAGCGTAATGTAGGACGATCTTTAGCTAAATAGGTGCAGTGACGGTATATACAAATTTTGTTAGCAGCGGGTGGAAATTGCTGAAGTTCAAACTCAATGGCATGCCATTCGATAGGCATATGTCCAGTAGTAAATGAATATAGGATGACGACGATGATGTCACGGAACCAAAATGCTCTTGAGCTAGAGCACTTCTGCTCCAATTCCATCTCCTTCTTTCGAATGTCAAATCAATGAAGAAAGAAAGAGATATATCATTGTTTGACTGTACAACGTTTATATGTGAGACCGTAAATGTTTTACAGCGTAGGTATTATGTGAATATTAATTGTTGATGCCTCATTACTATATCCGCCGACGCTCGTTGAATCAGCATATCTTGCATGTTTTTGTCTATTCTTGTACATCGATTATCTTATAAAATGTACCTACGTCGAGTTTATTATGTTAATTTGTTTAAGTTGAATTTATATCCTTTGTTTATTTTATTAGCGGCGTCATATTAACGAGTCTATAAAAACAAAAGACTTATGTTATAAAAATGTTAGTTGGTTAGTTTTGAAAGGGCTCAAGTAACGCTTACAAATTTCATTTTATATGTACTTGGATTTGAGGAAACTTATAATGTCTTATTTTCGAACGTGTTACTTATTATTCATACACGAAATCATAGATTCGTCCGAATGTGATTATTAACCAACTTCGAAGAGGAGGTTATCAAGGCGGTTCTCAGAAATTCGTCACTTATGATTCGATTTGGATCCTTTTTTTTTTATTGATTATTATTTGTTAATAAAATATATTATTTCTGTTCAATAGCGCAACAGATACAGTCAACGCTAGCGATGTAAAGTCGCAGGTTCGAATTGACCCCTGGGCCTTTTGTCGCTCCCACTCCTTGGACAAGCTTTAATATATTAAACTTACGTGTAAATAGAGCATTATAATATAAATAAGTAATAAATATATCATTACTAACAAAAAAAAATAATGACAAAACTGTAAACTGGACTTTATCCATGATATAATAAAAAGTACCAGCTAGTACTAGTTATTTATATGAACACGATTTAACATTGCTCTTGCAAAGTTTCAAGGTTATCTGCTATCAATTTAAACAAACAAATGAGTTTTCACGTTAATAAAACTAAAGTTTTTACGGTTAAGTAACGATTTATTTAAATTAGGAAATGTTCTTTCAGCCTTGTATAATGTAGCCGAGCTGATGTATTCACTATACTTCAAGGCGGTTCGAAGTTTATTTAGAAATTGTGTATAATTATTAGTATTACTATTCGCGACGCCGTAATTTGTATAGTATACGTAGTATACTATAATACTGAAGAGTTTTTATGTTTGAACGCTCTCTAATCTCAGGATTTGGCAGTCGAATTTTATCACATAACATCACGATACTTAAAACCAACGGTGCTGGAGTTATGTTTAGCGCAGGTATAATCTCTCGGAGCTTCTAATTAAATATAAGGCAAGACAAAGTTCAAAGAAACGTAAAAGGTGATCAAACATTGAATACATATAAATTATGGAAGAAATATACCTTGATTTATTCATGTCGCTGTGGGTTTCAGAGCTCTTTGACAGTTCGTGTCTTCTTGCAATATTTCAATTAGACGCAGCACCAACGGGTTTCAATACTTTGTGTCACTGTACTGCCTCCGGACTGAACTAAAAATAACTTAAAAACTGTTCACAAAGAGTCAAAGTCAAATTCAAAAATCTTTATTCAATATAGAAGCGTTACCGTTCGGAAATAAACACCTCGGACCCGAGAGGAACCAGCGAAATAAACTCAGCGTGATTTTACTAAGATTGTTTTCATGCAATAACAAATACTATTTTTTCTTTATATGACAGCCTCGAGACGATCATCTCATTCCCAAGGTGTGCAATCGACTAAGAAGTCATTAGTTTTTTTAATTTTCACACACGGGACTGCAATCTCAGGATGCAGTCATAAAAGCTACCCATGACAATCGTGGTTGAGTTAATTGCAAGGTTACAGAGACAACGTTAGCGCGGTGACCTCATTATAATTTATCAACCCCCAGTAATGAAGCTATATTTGGAAGCGACGTTAAAAACGCTATAAAACCCTTTATATTTCGAGTTCATGAAGTTTACAAATTACAAAATAAAACGAAGGTAACAATGACAATTATCACAATGAGTTATTTTAAGGTAAAATAAAGTTATTAACGTTAAATAGTTTTATCCTGTATAATAACATTTGAATTATCTTAGGATTTTTATAATACCTATTGTCCGCGAGACGTTGATTCTTATCTCCAAGATATGAATTTGCTATTGTTTATTATATTTTACAGCGAAACCTGATGATATTATCCTCCATAGTGTTATCTAATAAAATAAAGTTTCATGTTTTTAACTTATAAATGACTGACACCTATAAAAACTTTCAACCCTTATTTCACCCCCTTAGTGGTAGATTATCTAGAAACGATTGAATACGTATCTACTTATTTTTTATCAGTATCCCAAAAATAAAGTTTCATGTTTCTATCTTAAAAAATGACGGATTTCTATACAAATTTTCAACCCTTATTTCACCACCGTAGGAGTAAAATATGCAGAAACACTTAAATAAGTATCTACTCCTTTTTAATCAGTATGCCAAAAATAAAGATTCATGTTTCGAACTTAAAAAATACGGATTTCCATACAAACGTTCAACCCCTATTTCACCCCTTTAGTAGTAGAATTTCCAGAATTCGCTCCTTAGTGGGTATCATGATATGTTAGTTTATAAGTGTACAGCCTAAAGTATAAGTTTTATGCTTCTAGTTCTAAAAATTATACTTTCAACAACTTACAACCTTTCATCCCCCTTTTCAACCCCTTACAGCACTTTTTACAAATAAAAAGTAGCCTATGTCCTTTCTCAGGCTCTAGACTATTTGTGTAACAAATTTCATTTAAATCGGTCCAGTAGTTTTGGCGTGAAAGCGAGACAGACAGACAGACAGAGTTACTTTCGCATTTATAATATTAGTATGGATTTGATTGTAATCTATAGCATTAAAAACATTTAATTTTAACTGAATTAAACTGATTTTAATAGCGTTTATTAGATATATATAGATATTCAGAAGTGTTATTGTGTCAATCCAAACGGAAATACTGTCACACGTGACGACAATCCGCAGTGTGACGACACCCTTATCACGTCAAGTAAATATTTTAACAAGACGAACAAAGGCTGTATAATAATTAACATTTTAAATGATATTTTTGTCTGTCATATGGTAAATGTATAACCGACTTGATAGACTAATGGCTGCTTATGAAGCTACAAAGCCCGGGATCCCGAAATTCCTAGACCCTGAAAATCCTAAAACTAGGGAGTTGACAATTTTACGCTCCACTAATTTCCCTAAGCACGTATCGTCCATTCCAACCACAAGAGACGTAAAGGCAAATAAAAATGAATCGGCGCGATATCGTTGAAGAGAACTTGAAAAATATTCATCATTGATTCGCGAAAAAAATGCTGTTTTAATATCGACGAAGCCGTTGTTAGAACTTTGGAAGTAAAATAAAAGTGGATATAAGTAGTTAAGTGGTATAGTGTTGTATTGTTAACAAAGATATATTAGTCATAAGTATTGCCCGCGGCTTCGATCGCGTTTTAGGGGCTGGTCGTGTTAGGCATAAAAAGTAGCCTAGGGAGTTCAAGCTTGCTTCATTCTGAATTCAATCAAATTCGATTCAGTGGTTTGGCTGTGAAAAAACAACAGACATACATTGTTTGGCGGGTGGTGTGCGAACTTGCATTGTCATGGTGCAATATTATACGAGGTTATCAATTGTTTTTTCGAAATTCGATGGTGACTTGTGGCAAACAAACAGTGGCAGCGGTAACTGTCTTGCAATTTTCTAGTACAATAGTGGCGACGTTACCACCCTTTGCCACAAACGAGGCAACCATTTTTTTTTTAAGTGCTCCGTGAGCGTATATGTGGACTGTTTGTAGTGCACAATACAACCAAGCTATTAGCAAATCGCATGGGACACATAAATCTAAGCTTAGTTTAACTTTATTCCTCCTGCGATTGGAATGGGGCCCACGTGTTCGTCCTCCCCCCACCTCCTGCAATATCGGATTACTGTCCCATCACATTGTGACAATTGAAAATTTTAAGTCACCAGTGTTTTGCACCGTAATATGTACTTTGTGCAGTTGAATACCTAAAGGATATTGGTATTATATAGTAAACTAGTTGTTGGCCGCGGTTTTGATCGCATTTTAGGGATCGGTTAAATCGGTTCAGTGGTTAGGTTTCATGTATTAAAAAAAACTCATCAAATTCGTTTCGCCGCGAAAGAGTAACCGATAAACAGACTTATTTTCGCATTTATAATATTAATATAAGATATGTAAAAGAGATCGCCTGAACGTCAGTCTGTACTCTCGTTATTAACTAACAAGCTAGCTAGCTACGTGTTTAAGTGAAAATGGATCTAAAGAGCCGAACCGAAGGAAAACGATATAAAAAACGAATCGTGAAGCCTTTTAGTGATGACGTGTCACTAGAAGTCGTTTTCAATTAGTTTTCAAGAGAACTGAAGGCCGCTACAATATCCGTGTCCCACTTTGCTGAGTGAACGTCGGAGATCGGCTTCTTTGTTAAATGGTTTTCTATTGAATTTCATTCGCTTATAACAGGATATCAGAACATGTCTAGACGTGTCATTTTCATCTCCTGCTTCAGTATTCTGTTTGCATTGAATCCTGTCGGTATACATATACAAGTTGATGTATATCTCTACTGGTCTTACCGAACAAATCAGTTATTATTACTGTCTATATGTAGTTTTTCTAATAAATATTTATTTATACGAGATTTTTTTAAATATATTTCTCTTAATCTTAATTGACCAAGTTATCAGTGATCTTGTACCTTAGGTACTTTGTTGAAAACAAAACATTGCTTGATTTATTTTTTACGAAAACATCTACCGTGTGAAAGTAATATGGTGACGAAGGGCAATTTTTACCTTTAATACATTTTTAGCAGAATTAGGATCGATGAAGGCATTTAATTTTCAATGAAATTCCATTTTCAATATTGTGTTTTCAGGCTTATATCTATTTGACTGAGTCCAAAGTCTAATTATTGTTCGTATTACTTCCAAAAATAAACGGCGTATTTCAAATACACGCGATACAGTGTTAGTCAAATATGTTAGTTCGATAAAAAAATATATAACAACTAATTGCACCTGCGACATTAGCCGCACGAAATTTATAAAGCTTTACCTGTATCATAAATTTTCTCCCTAGAGAGGTGAATTAAAAAATGCCTATGTCCTTTCCCGGAACTCAATGTGTTTCCGTACCAAATTTCATCTAAATCGGTTCAGTGGTTTGAGCGTGAAGGGATAACATACAGAGTATGTTTTGCATTTATAGTTTTAGTATACGTAGATACGCATAGATTGTATTCGATACTTCAACATAAATATCAGCATAACACTCCTCAGGGTACTGCGCTAATTCGACAGATTCGGCCAGACAGATTCGGAAATTGAAAATTAGTTTCGAATTTATAATATTAATATGACAATGAAAGAAACGAATTGATGGCAAATTTGTCACACCATGGGAGAGGCTTATTTTCAGCAGTGGAAGTACTAAGTGATGACGTATGCTAACAGGAAGACAATACTGCTTTTTTTATAAAATATAATGGGATAGTCCCTTATGTTATTAAATCTGTCATAAATAATATCTTACAGAAATCTTACAGATCCTAACCTTTCGTATAAAAAGGTGAGAAGTATATAGAAAAAATACATCGACCGACGATATACATACTCTTTTAAAAGAGTTTTGCTTCTAAGTTTATACTTTATACTGGTTGATAATGTTCCGAGAAAAACAAATATTTGCAATAATATAATAATCAATCAACCTTAACAATGTTACTAAGATCCAGATAACATGGTACAGTAGTGTCCACAGCTTCAATGTGCCATTCAAGCATCTAAGATATTTACTAAACTATATCTAGATGTACACCAAAACCTTACGAATAGCATATACAGCTATAACAAATATGTCCAAGTATTATATGAAACCACAAACGCGGGTATTATCTTATTAAAGATTATTGATTATTGTATATACAGAGGCAGGTTATGATCCGAGTGAGTGCTTTTTATTTTTTAGGTTTACATAAGGTAGCCAACCTTATTCACAATTCGCAATTGTACAAAATTATAAATTAAAAAATAAATATATTTTTTAATCTCTAAAAAGATTTTATTCCACGTTAATCTTATAGAAAAAAAACAATACTTTTTTGTCTCGGCAGTTGGCCAAAATTGTCATAAATGTCACGACTACCTTTTATCCGACTCCTGGGTCCACTGTTATCCCTTATCATTAGAAAAGAAAAATGTCACCTGAGTTATTATCCGTAACTGGGGACGTTATAAACGTGTTCGGAATACGAAAAACAGTAAATAATATCACCAATAATACGTTTAAGTAATTTATTCGTTAATAAATAATAATTCGTTAATACATATTCGATTTATTCATTTATATTGACGCATACTATTTATTCATCAGAATAACCAAATTTATAATATGATTAAACATGATACCAATTTGATAATGTCCATGTTTAGTCATCAACTATATTACATTAAGATATTCATAAACTGAAAACAACTTAATATTGTAAATACGAAAGTGAGTTTGCTTATAACGCTTTAACGTCTTAACTACTCAAGCGGTCATCATGAAATATTGTATTAACACCCTACATCCGCCCACCACAGGTGAAGGCTGCGTGTGAAAATAAGGATGATTCAATTTTCATTCACTTGGTTGTATCCCATTCTATTGGGGTCTACGTGTGCCGTGTGTTAATTTGTCATGGAAATGATATGGATGAAATCAAAACAAAAAAAAAAAGTTGTAATTATTTTACTTGTATGTTGGTACCCCTTCATATAGGTTGTAGACCAAAACTTTTAAAGCTAACGATAAACCTACGTGATTAATCTTTTTAACCAATTTTCAAACAAGGAACTGGTTATTGTGCCCGAAATTTTCAGATATTACATGACCGATTTAGGAAGAGGGTTACTTTAAAAAGGACTTTATATTAAAAATATTTTTTCTGTAGTTTCAATTTATTAAATATTCTGTTTGTGTGTGTCTTATAATTAAAACTGAAATGCGTACGGTTTTGAAATCTCCTCAGCAAGTGTATCTTATACATCGTTCGTTGTTTATGAGTCAATCCAAATATTCCCAGGAGATAACTAGATATCAATGTTCTTAGTTGTCAGATGATTTGTATTCATGGTGGACATTAAGGAAAATGTAATAAAAAATGCCCGTCGCCAATGACATAAGTTGCGATAATTGAGTTAAATATAATTATTATTTGTAACGTTACAATGCAGTAACTTGACGTTTTTAAAGGAACCCTAATTGCTGGGTTATACGGTAACAAGTTGAAGGTCACGAAAACGAATTCCGTCGGCAAAATTATAATTGTCGATGACGTCATAATGTCATACAATACAATGTTTATAAGGACTCGTTGTGCGATCCGTTGGCCGATCGATCAAGAAAACCGCCCTGGTGTGGGCGGGCGTTAGACGTTAGGTCGAACTAGGCAAATTATTTTACAGACTCAGCTATTGGTGTTAATTAAAAAGTTATCCGTGTATATTATATTATATATATATATCACTGTTCATCGTTTCGCTTATTTATATTAATTTTTTTCGATCCTTATTTGATATCGAACAAGTAGTTAACACTAATTTAATAAAATTTAATAAACCGTATTAATCCTAAGACGATAGTCGTGTATATTTTTATCCGTTCTCGGTCAGCACCTAAACAATCTTGAAGATTGAATATTTGCATCGAAAAATAACTGGAAAAATTTACCCCGAGAGGCGACGCGGCGCGCATTTCACTGCGCCCTTTCAGTCGACTCGTGACCGCCGCCGAGGACGCACGCTCGAACCGTATCGATTGATAGCTAAAAAAAAAACTGTATAATTAATACCATACGTTTCAACGAGTGCTTGTGTTTTGTGTCTTTGTGGATTACATTTTATTTCATTCGCTCCGACGCTAAACGGAAAATCAATCTTCGGAAAGCTATTGTAAAATAACCGATAGGATAGTATTTTGGCAAAAGATTTCAAACAAGCGTAAGTACGGTGTTCGTGGATTGAATGTTTTCGTCTATCGTTGATTCGTGTCTACAACGTCAACATGTGAGGCTAATTGCTTCGTATTATTTTTAATGAGTGTATTTATTAAAGCCAAAAGGATATACGATAAAGTATAATTGTTTATTGTATAATGTTTTCGCACTTTCTAATTAATTCACAAGAGCAACAATTTCATCACTCATCTACATAATTCTTGTTCTTTAAGATTAAATACGATACAATGATAACAAAATTCGGGTTATACTCCGTCGTTTCGCAAATTAAATAAATAATTAACAATTAGCGGAAAGTTTTGTTCGTTGAAACAAGAGACGAGACGAATAACTTATATTAATGTTGCGATATTTCGTTTAAAAATAAAACAAATGAATCACTATTGATACTAACAGTGCTCCATTAACAGCAAATAAGTCCAGTTTTAACATTGAAAGTATATTTAGCTTAAGGATAGTTACAAGTACATAATTGACATTTATTCGTAAAAAAATACCCTACTAATCATTATTTGTAGTCTGGTTGTTAAGTAAAACGAATCGTTTCTACTAACTGGACATTGACGAACAACGAAATTTCGATAAAACGCAATTATTGCATGTTATTTGATCAGCTAAATAATCAATGAACTTTATTATTTTTCTTCAATATAGAACGTATTGTTCTTCGATGTTATTATTTCTTTGTATATTTTTGTCAATAATATAATACTTGGATTATTTCCTTCCGATTCTGAAAATCGGGAGGAATAATATCTCCTTTCAAACCTAAAACCGTGGAACGTCTATTAATTTATATTGAATGATTAAGATGAGCTGCATAACTTTTATACGTAAGATTTTGTAATGATCTTATTTTAAATAAATAAGTTAATTTATGAAATTTCAAAATTCATAATTTGAACTGTATTGTAATTACAAAATATGTAACAATTCTACGAAATAATCCTTACAGGGAATTATCCGCCAAAAAGCTGATACAGTGTATAAATAAATAAACACGAATCGGCTTTTAGGTTGACAACATTTTCGCTTTTAAAAATTTTCGGAACATAAAATGACAATTCTAATTATAAAATTACCTTAAAATCGTCTGGTATATTCTAGATTTATCAGCATGTAATTGCTTCAATCTAGTTTGAACCGGTTTCTATACTTTGCAAACATTTATTAAGCACGTTATGACCAAATACACGTACTTTTACAAAAAAGTCCTTGCTGCGATTGTAATATTACTCAGACGCAGTTTGTTTCAATAGATAAACGATTTTTGATACTTAAAGGTTATAACTTATAACATGTTATTGTTTTCTCAGCAAGCTTATTTTATAACAAAATATGAATAAAGTCGATCTGCGATTTCGATTCGATCGATATCGTTGAATTTGTCTTGTATAATATTAGTTTACCTTTTGATAGATTGTTATCTGTTTTACTTCTAAACGATTCGTAAATGTACAAAATATTAGTATTTTTATGAATTATGTAAACCGGTTTCAATTACACTATTTAACAAGGAATATCGGCGACGTGATTTCGACGCATCCGTTCCATGACTAAAGTTCGAAGTCTCGAAAAGTTATTTATCGAGAATTCCGCTTGAAACAGTGTAAGTTAGACCGAATTTTATAATAATAATAAATAAAGATTGCTATCGGGTCAACTTGACATATATAAACGTATACCGTGGCAAATGATAGTTGTACGCTATTCGGTTCAATGCCGGTAGCCTTACACGCATTACATACGCGCATTTCATTCACACACACATTCATAATAAATCAGTTTATGTCTTTATTATTTTTTTAAATACGTTGACAGGTCTGCCTCCATGGTAAGTGGCCACATAGACATTGCCGCTGTCAGAAACTGGCCCTAGCATCACCGATGCGCCAATCTTTGCAACTAAGATGTAGTTACACTGGCTTACTTAATCTTCAATCCAGAAAATCGCCTACTATCACGTATCATAGATATTACTATTGGTTTAATTTTGCTTCAACGGTACCCAGCGCTGAGGTTACATAAAAATCAAAAATCAAAATACTCTTTATTGTACACCAATAAATACATACATACAATACATATAAGCAATATTATTCAATCCATATTCAAAATGCGAATACATTTTTGTATACTTACTAGATTTCGTTATCAAGGTACGAAAGTATGTGCAAAATTTTAACTTAATCAGTTCTGTGAAATAGGTTAAAAATTAAATTGCAATATATGACCAATACATACTGACAATTGAACATAAACAAAACATTACATGTTTGTTTGTATATTGTCCTTTACCTTTATAGAAGATCAAGGAAGAAGTAAATTCACAAATATGTACCTTAATTTTTAACGGTCACATACCTGCAGTGTTGTCCTTTAATAATAATTATATCGATACCATTTTGATGCGTATATTCTTTAAATTAGATACCTAACTATTATAGTCGCCTGCATGAAACTGCTGTTGTAATTCAGTTTGTAACGAAATGTTTCACAAACTTATTAACAATTCTATGTCTGTAGTCTATGTCCGCCTTGCGGTACGAGCTTGCTTTGTACAAAGTTTCATCAAAATCGATCAAGTGGTGTTGTTGTGAAAGCGTAACAAACATACGGAATTACTTTTGCATTTATAAAATTAGTAAACATGTCGCGTATCATTAACTGATATTTTTCTGTTCTGAGGTCTTATTCTTCGTTTGTTCTTACAGTTAATTTTATAGCTTGACCAGCTGAACCTGCGACTTTGTCCTTTCATTTTTAATCGCTTGCTTTTTCACTATTATCAAAAATGTTTCACTTTTTGCGTGAATCTAGTTTAAATTTGACAAGATTTGAGCCACATGTACTGAAAGGTGAATTAAAAAAATCTTATAAAACCGTAACCCAGAAACAAATTGTGTAAAGCAATTTAGTAATAAAATTAAACATGCTCGTATATTAAAATTTGACCTACATTACATGATATGCTTCATTGAGATCAATTATATCGTTACTGAAATATTGGATGCAATGTCTCGATGCGGACCAATTAAATATTATTGCTATCGTATGCTCAAATAACAAAACCGGCCATGTTGCATTGAGACTTCAATTTGAATTAAATTATTCGGTGATTTTATTCGTTGACAGTTCAAAATTTCTCCTAATTATTGCTTCGTTGGTGTGGTCAAATTATAAATTTTGACTTGAGTTTCTGGATTGGTCAGTACTAGCCTGTAGTTTGGCAATTAACAATTACTATCAGTATTCGAGTGCCTCAGAAAGTAAAGGGATCTATTCGTCTCTCTGAACTCTCTTGTCACAAATTGCCACCCCATCTTATGAAATAAATTAAATGCAACAGTGCACCTGACCATTTTTACGCTGACAATTGTCTCTTACAATACATATATATTTACCAATGTCTAGTCTAGCTTGAGAATGTCTGCCATAGCCGAAACTAGTGGAGTACATAACATATGACATTGTAAGGAAGTATGTATGTGTCGGATGTAATATAGTTCCATATATCCCCACCAACCTGCCTTGCCAAGCTTCGGAATATAAATCAAGGAACTGACACATCTTGTTGAATTAAAATTATCTCTTGACTTTTACCTGTTACACAATAAAACCAATAAACACAGCACTAAATCATGAATTTAATTTTGTAGCGTTGATAGTTTCAAGTAATGTTTCATTTAGCTTATAATCCAAATAGTCTAGATAAGAAAAGTCGTTACAAATAAATGCTAATTTAGCAACTATAATGCTGAATAATCGTACCATGTTTCCTCAATTTTAATGCAAAAATATCAATCAAAATTAAATTGAAATTATAACCTAAAATAATTTCAATTTATTTCTCGATACCTTATTAGTTTAACTCGTGAATTTACTAAAAGCAGATATTTTAGTTACAATTGATGATTATATAGAAATAAATCCGAAAGACACATTTAATACGTAAAATATTTTCTGTTGCGGTTGTACAAGAACATCATGTGAACCTCGCTGTTTCTTTTGCGTTACGTTTTGAGTTTCGATCCTTTAGTTGTTTATGGTCACTGCACCGATCCTTCGCGCGTAGAATAAGTTATAGACCCTTTAACTTATCACATTCATATTGGAACGGTCGATCGTGAGATTAGCGCTTTCAGCGATACAAACTAAATCTTTATCTAAATATGATATACTATTCATTCCAATATACTGTATCTGTTATAGAATAGTTCAAATTATTTAATAATCGAATGAAATACGTAGTTAATAGACACGCGGGAACATATCATATGTGTGTTTATAGATATAATTTTATTCTATCCATAATACGTCCGGTAAAATAGTTTATAATCTTTTTAAACAGAATCCGTAGTAGTCTTACGTGCTCCGACCTCTCTGTACCGACGAGATCCGGTGGTCGTTATATACGGTCGTATATACGAGGTAATCAAATACTAAAATATTCAAAAGCACTTATCGTAAATATTTAATCAATTTTGTATACATAAAAACAGATATAGATTTTGTTATGTAAACGCAAATTAATCCATTTATTTGTTATTCAGAGGTTAAATCTTTAAAACGAATTAGTGACATTAACTTAATACTATATTAATTTATAAGTATTCATAAGTCTGCAGAAAAAAGGTGTGAATATTTAATTTAAATTAAAAACGAGAGATATATAAATACATAATAACTTCTATTCTATTTTTATAAATTATAACAGTTGTATCGATCTTAGCTTGTTGTAATACGTATAGAGCAGTGATGATTTCTGGTGAAATTTCAATTCCGTTTATATCCGGTATCGTCCAGTAAGATCCGGTCTGAATCATTCTCCTTGTTGACATAACAAGACTCTTTCACGGAACAACGTAAAGATGCAATACAATACATCCTCTGCCCATGTGCCAGCAAGGTTGCGTCAGAGCGACTTAGTTTAAATGAATGAGGGATGCATCATCTGAGTTCTAGTTATTTAAATATTATTTAACATACGTAGTAGTTTAACTCTTCGCTACTGTAATTGTTCAATTATCTCCATAACAATTTAGCTAATAATATAAAAATACATTACCGTTCATATATTTTCACACGGACAAAGAATTTTGTAGGACGAGGTACTTCACAGAAATTTTCTTACAAGTATATTCTTACGAGTCTCACGGGTTGAGGCGAGGTGGCTCGATCAAACATACCCTTAACTACGCAGCTACTTTTTTCGACGGTGTCCTACTTAACTATCTATTTATATTTATAACTTGGAGCTCACAGCCCTAAGCCGTGATTACTCATGCATGTGTGACCGCTATGGCACCGTGAACAGATCGTGCAGTGTGCGTACGTTCATATTACATACATACAAAGTCTATAATCGTCTAACTAGATCATTATTTTCACTGCGCACTAAAACACCGATCGTTCGGTTCGATCTACGTCGACATAGTATTAACATTAATATAAGTATATGTATTTACTGTATAATAGCTTTCCGTTGATTATAAATTTGAATTTATTAGGTACATTGTTTACTTAAATCTCTAAGAAATCCATGTGTAAATCTGTTCGGACTCAGTGAATTAAATTAGTGCAATATGGCAATGGACACTATGGCAGTTGAACTGCCCGACTTGACAACGCACGCGCCTCAACCGCCTGCAGAGGAAACTCCTGAGGAAAAGTGAGTACAATGATCGAAAAATTGAGTACATACATTTTTATATGAAGATTAATTTTAATGTAATGTCCGTCTGAACTGTGTCTATGGAAGTTGCGATAGCGATTTCGACGCTCAGAAAATTAAAATATTGTAGGTTGAAATATTATTTTTAATATATGTGTACAATACTGTGGGTAAAAGGCGATTAACGAAGACTATAAATATTAAGAGATTTTTTTTTTATATTTTCAAATACAAACTTCTTGATTAAAATTTAATTATGTCATTAATTTTAATTAATTTGTGTGACAAATTTTACAAAGGCGAGTCAATTTATATAATATGGATTCTATAAATATAAAATAGAATACAAAGGAAATTGCATCTTCCGTATAATATGTTATGATTTATAATGTAATGCAGTTTACTAGATCTATATTGCATTCTTTTATATTAAATTACTTAAAACTAAAAATAGGTCAACGACTTCACGCTGTGTTGAAAAACCTTGACGTTGCTTAAATAGTTGAGAGAATTTAAATAAAATCTTTAATCAAAATATATACATTTTCGTTTTACCCGCGTAATAAACTATGTATGTGATATATTTTAACCAATACGATACATTCAGAGGTCAAAAATTTACAGATTAAAACATTGCACGCGGAAATAATTTTACGGATTTCCGGGGCACATTGATACAGCCATACAAATGATCCAATGGGGCATTTAATATCTCGACAAATTAAATGGCTCGAATGATAAACAGTCGAGCAACATTTAAGTATTAAGGGTTACTATAAAATTAACGACCACTCCGAATTTATGTGATAAAACTTTGGGAATGGAAAGATAAGTAACTGTAAGATCCAGGTCATTTATATAATGTAAAATGAGAATTGTCACATAAACCCGGTTAGTTTTATGACAAGACTCTTTTCAAGTCTAAGCAAGTATTCGTTTCATTTAGTTTGTCGCTGTTTTTCGATACAATATACTATATACCCCAGTACATCTCATTGTATATGCCATTTACCAGATTTTTCATATTTATAGTTCACCTCCTAAAACTCTTTAAAGTGGGGTAGAGTGATATAGTCTTATATAATTTTCAATGAACGATCAATAGATTGAATAAAACGTACGAAACTTTTGCAACATTTAACTAAAAGTACGTTAATTTCTGTCAACTCCTAAAATTATCGAATAAAAACATATAAAATCTCCTTTACGATACAAGTGCATAAAGATTTCTAGCCAAGAAAGTCGCGTAAAATCCAACTAATAGTAAGTAAACATGATAAAATTTTACAAATTCATAAAATGCATCTTTCGCAGTGGTAATCGTTTATTGCCTTCATTTTGTTTTTTGTTGTCGTCTTTGAATACGAAAATTTTAACATATTGACCCCGTACTGACTTTTGATCAAAGAGTTTTCCCCAGATAGACAGAACGTTCATTTTCCTCGGATGCACTTGTTAGTTGAAAATATACAAAGAGCGATTATTTATTCTCTTTGATGGATCCAAAGTGACTCACTCTGCGTGATTCGCAAATACAAACATACGTCTGTATGTTTGTATCAAAAGTACCGTGGATAGTTTCAATCCAGTTGACACATGCAATGTTTGCTCAAGTAATTGGTAATAAATACTATTTATACCGTTTCCGTGTCGTGTAAATTAGTAATTAAATTTATAAACGAATTTAATGCCGTATACTAAATATTACTTATAACTTGTAAAAATAAATTGTCACTTTCTATTTTTAATAGTTATTAATAAAAAAGGATTACCGTTTCTTTGTGTTCTCTGACTAAAAACACCTACTAAACCAATATACATGAAACTTATATAGTAAGATGCAACGAGTTTCCAAGAAGGTTTTTAATAATACATCGGAAACACCAATTTTACTTGCAATTATATGTAAAAAAATAATGTTTCTTCGTACGTTAGTCATCTATGCGTTCCTACACCATTCATCCGAATGTGATGAAACTTTGGCGAACTGTTCTCCCTGCGCAAAGGTTTATCGCCTAACAATATAAAATTAATATTTTTTGGGGTATATGGAGACCTTTATTCAACCGGTGGGAAGTCGGGACAAGTAATTAGTATAATATTATAAAAAAGAATATTCATAAAAATAGACAACATTATTATATCTAATTTAGCATGAAAAGTCATCGGGTTGTGTACGCATCTGTGTATACCTCTGTAAAAATATAGTCTGAATTGTTCAACGACCTTCGTAGCGATGTGAAAGTCGCAACTTCAATCCTGGCTCAGAACGCTAATGCTTTTTTACTCTCTGCTATATAAATGGGAGGGGTTAAAATATATATATAATATCTCGATGTAACTCTTTTATACGATACTAAAGCCAAGGGCTTTGTTCAAGCACTCTGACTCACACAAACACACTTTGTTATCAGATATTCCACCGCCAAACAGCAAAACTTAATATTGTTGTGTCCCGGTTTGGAGGTTGAGTGAGTCAGTGTAACTACAGGCACAAGGGACTAACATCTTGGCTCCCAAGGCGCATTGGTGTAATGAAAGGAATGGTTATTATTTCTTACAGCGTCATGTCTATGGGCGGTGGTAACCACTTACCATAACCAAATTACCAAGCTTACCTATAGCAAAAAAAAAACCCCACATGTTTTAGACAGATATTGGGGTGACGATTTTTAATCTTCCACTTTTAATTCACATGATTGATTCGTTAATTACAATACAAAAGCGCTTGCTTTGTGTTACTTTATATATTCAACGCACATGGCGTATATAGGAATTGTGAAAATATATATCGTCGTTAATAAGTTAAGAGAAAAGAATGACATCACCGCTGCTAATGATCACTGCCCACGGCGTGGAGTCGGGTAGCTATTCCCATGTGCTATTTAGGTCAAGCTGTGACGGTATTGATTCAATGTTGTCATATTTAGACGCACTTTTATGATCGGTTGTACCAATCATACGTAGCGTCATATTTTTACGATCCAGACGGAATCGGAGGGTGCCAATAACGTCGTGGTTGGAAGGTTACTTCAATGTAATGGTAATGCAGAGTTCGATGTCTGGTGACAATGAAAACATATACCGTGAATCGAGTCGTCGTTCAAGAAAAACTGAATAGGAAACTTAATATGTTATGTGAAATGTAAAGAGCTGAATGTGAATGTGTCTGAAAAAATTGGATGACCTATTAACTGTGGATATAAATGAATGGGAGAGTATAACACTATGCCGACCGCAAATATATGGGAGTGTGTGTAAGATAATGTTTGTGTTAATGTAGCGGCATATAATAATGACATATACTATATATTATTAATAACAATGAGTCATATAGGAATTGATAAGAACTTTTACAATCACCGAGATGTGTATACATATATATTGGCTCCTCGATTTTTTATGCCTAGTCATATCCGACATTACACGAATGTTTTCGATGTCGAGTGACGATTTCTCCTCGATAAAGTAACTTGACAAATGTCAGATCGACCTATTGATCTGTACAAACACGAAGGCGCGCCCCTCCATGCTTATTGTGGCGTGTGTTATGAGCGACGCTCTTAGTCACAAGATGTCTTAGTGTGCGTGAGACTAACGTAAGAATTAATACAGCAAAATTTACATTAATATAAAATTATATTTGGTAATGCACGACGTTAATTTAGTGAGGTGTTTTTTTTTCAATAGAATTTTCGATACTCATATTTAATTATTTACGATATACTTTTGAAGTTATAATACTATATGATTTTGTTTATTGACATTAAGGACGTAAATAAACAATACAAAATTTTTAATAACTATTGTACAAGTTAAGACCGCGTGTAATGGTGGTAAAGCGTACGTGAGCGCACCCTTTCGAATCGCTATTCAGATTATCTGAATGGAAACCTAACCAGCCTGTTCCCAGTATGTGGTTGTTCCGAGTAATCAGCAATTCTGCTAAAAATACATTTTCCAATTTCTAGCGCTAATAAATTGGCCACAAGTGTTTCAATATACAGAATAGGGTTTCAATATCGTTTAATTTTATTTAAAACTATTTTAAATACAAAGAAATTCTCTAAAACGCATTTGCATTTGCATTCCGTTGCACGTTTAAATTCCCAACATTTAACAAAGAAACAAATTGCATCTTGTCATTTTAAGTGAACAATAAAAAATGTACCGTGACTGAAATATACAATTATCGCTAAATGTCAACATTTATTTTATATCCTCATACTCAATAGGTATTAAATATAATTAATTTATTATTACGCTTTTTTGCATTCACAAAAAAAACAATAATTTACTAACTAATTATCAGTCTTACTAATTAATGTATGCTGTATAGTAGATTGCCTCATTGGTCAAGTGGCTAGCTAATAAGGTCGGAAGCCTCGAGGTCCTGGATTCCAAATCCCAGAGCCAATTAAAAGTTGGTTTTCCGTCGGGAAATTTTCTGCAGCGACGTCTAAATTGGCAGTGTTCACACTTGTCGGATAGCCGTCGGTTCTACGCCTGAACTCTCTCTGGTCGTGGCGCATTTTCCACCTCAACGAATTATGAGGTTAAGAGAATTGAGATTTTTTAGTTTGCACGTGTGCACTATAGAATTTAGCTCAAATTGCTAGATTTCCTTGATAATGGCCGTCGTGGCTCATCGATTTTGCTCCTTCTGCCATCAGTTAGAAGAGAGCTAAGTGTCAAGACAATCTGTAAGTAACTATACAGAACTGTAAAATACAATTGCTATACAACACGTACAATTCGTAAGGGTGTATTAATCTTGTAACTCACGAAGGCTCGTGCGTCCAAGTTAAATTATCGTTACTATACTTACATCAGTATGCGTGTCTTTCGAGTTTTCAAGATATCTTTGTGTGCGTGAGAAGACCAATGTATGTAAAATAAAGATTGCAAAAAAGAAATTATTTAAATATTTGTTAATGTACCTCGTTAATTTAACGCGGAGGCGCCTTCGTGAGTGAACAGATCTATTTTATTCGATGTTTAAAAAGCATGCTGATGTTTGTTATACGATTTGAAATGTACCAGGCGTACATAACATAACTATAATACCTATATTAAGTTTTAAACATGACTATTATCAGTCTCTTAATATAGCTAATTTTAAATAGCACAGATTAAACATGACATATTCCACATATCGAGCACGTTGACAATAACCTTCTTTTTTTTTGTATTAAAGCAAATGTCTAGACTCATGTTGTATAAATAGCAATTGCCACGAGCGAAATATAATATACCAATATAATTCCTAATGCTTACAGTTTAAGGACTAGATTTGAGCGCTTATATTTACGAGTACATTTCTGTTGTTATAAACAATTTGTATAACCATAAAAACTTTAACGATATTCAATATTAATCTAAGTGCTTGTCATTTAGAATTTACTTAGCATTATTTATTTAACATTATCATAAATTATGTCAAAATAATAATACTACAGTAAAATATATACCCATAGTATTCGAAGAAGAACATCGTAAGGAAAACTGCATGCGTCGTATGAAATTACGACGTACGTATCGATCAATGCAAAAGCTACGCTTCAAGCTCTAAGTCTCTCTGGTCTTTGTTCTTGGTGTATAATATTAATATTGGACAACATCACATACATTACTCTGATCACAATGTAAGTAGCTAAAGCACTTGTGTAATGGAAAATCAGAAGTAACGACGGTACCACAAACATCCAGACCCAAGACAACTTAGAAAACTAATGAACCTTTTCTACATCGACTCGGCCGGAAATCGAACCCGGGACCTCGGAGTGGCGTACCCATGAAAACCGGTGTACACACTACTCGACCGCGGAGGTCGTCAATGTTAATAGTTTTTCCTTGGAAAATACATATGTTTATATATATATTATTTAAAAAAGGCAGCCTGGCAAATGCGCCACCTGATGGTAAGTGGACACTACACACCGCCCGTTCACATTGGCACCATAAGAAATATCAACAATTCTTCACCAATATCCCCAACGTACCACCAACTTTGGTATCTGTAGTTACATTGGCTCACTTACTATTCAAACTGGAACAACAATACTACTGTTTATATTTATTTTGCAACAAATTATGTATTTATGTTTGCAATGTTTATTGTTCAAGAAATAGGTACATATTTAAACTCTCGATTCAGTATTGTTTTAAATAGGTACGTAATAGAAATAAATAATTGTTATCGGTTTCTGAAACATTTGTGGTCTGTTTTAATAAGCGTCTACATTAGAACGATTCAACTGTTGCTCATAAAGCACATGTTAAAACAATATATTTAAAATTAAATGATGATTTAAAATATATATTATTGTCGCGACTTTTTCCACCTGTAGAGATATTATTGTGTGAAAGCTCGAAACTCATCGCAGAACACGATCGTGAAATATCAGAATAATCACGACACAAGTATCACCGTCGGTCAGTTGTCAATATTTCAAAATGTACGACATAATACGGAACAAACTCCTACAGAATTTCAACGCTAACTGAAAATTATGTCGATATAGTTTATTTAGTAAACCATTCGAAAAACTGTACAATATATACGTTGAGCTATCGTAACAAAAATATTTGAAGCCACACCGATCACCCTGTAAACACGCCAATATCAAAAGGCCCTTGGCTCGTATTTGGCAGCGCATCGCATCGCATTATGAATAATGTAAGTGACCACATAACAACAGGTGGATATATTTATCGTCTCATTTCCGATGTCCGAGATATCCGCGTCCGTTTACGAAACATCTGCATACACCTACATGGTATTCAGAATAATATACTCAGTCTACAGAGGAAAAACATATGTTACATTCGCATTACATTAGCAACCTGTAAATTTCCCACTGCTGGGCCAAGGCGACCTCTCCCTTTGAGGAGAAGGTTTGCAGCATATTCCACCACACTGCTCCAATGCGGTTTGGTGGAAATTAGACACATGCAGGTTTCCACACGATGTTTTCCTTCACCGCCGACCACGAGATGAACTATAAACACAAATTAAGCACATGAAAATTCAGTGGTGCTTGCCTGGGTTTGAACACGATATCATCGGTTAAGATGCACGCGTTCTAACCACTGGGCTATCTCGGCTCACACAAAACATATGTACGTGACGTCATATGCGGCTATAACGGGAGCCCATAACATCATAATTACTAATTTATGGGAGATGTAGCTCTATGCATTACGGGTGTATTAAGATATATTCGATATAGCGGTAAAAGGGTAAACCTTACTCCTCCCGATGTGTTCGTTCAAAATCAAACATGAAACCAACTGTAAATACGAATTTAGCGTCTGAAACCTAACAATGCTTCCATTTTTGGATTAAAAAACAACCTCTGAGCACTTTTTAAAAAAAATATATTATTTAATTCGTATTTATTTATAATTGTTCTCATTTAAATATTGTTTTTTTTTTTAAATATCGATCAAGGAAAAATATTAGAAGGCCACTCACATAAATTGATATAAAAAACTATAGAATGTTTTCTGTAATAAAATTAAATCTAAAGTCGTTTATATTTTTATTTATTTATATAATATAGTGAGACATAATTCATATAACTCCTATCAAATCCTTAAATCGATCGTTCGCTATTTATAATAATAATTCACAAACAAAATAATTCAAATAACTAAAATAAAATACTAATCAATACAAAACAACACGATCTGATTTGTATACCATTAGATAGACATGCTCTGAAGAGCTTTGTAAACGATACATCGTTTTAACGCATTAACACTTTGTAATCGTATTCATAATTATGATATCCTTAAAAGGCTTTTAAGAGGCTTATAAAATCACAATTAACGGTAGATTAAAACTTTTAACTGTGGATTTATTTAACACAATAATAACAATATGAAGACAATGTTATCACAGAACACAAGTACTGCTGTTTGATAGTAGAATATTTGATTAGTGAGGTTTACGTAATTAATGATTCATTCCGCATATTTGTCCGAAATAAGATCAAAGAGCAAAAGTTAATCTCTTGCTATGAACACAATATAAGGAATCTACCTAACTAGCGTTCATACGTAGCAAATGGAGTTATGACGTCGCCTGGCGAACAGCCAGCGGGCCTGGCCGTACCGACTAAGCATCGTTTTAATATATGTTCACTTTAAAAATTACGCGTAGTAATTACGTTCATACACACGTTGTACAAGATTGCGTGCTTTCCATTTTAAATGTTATGTTAAAACATAATTAAATGAGAGGTGATTGTTACAATGCTTTAAATTTGCCTCTTGTTTGTGGACTTTTAAATAAACGTTTACATAATCTTGCATTATTGTATTCCTTATTTTGCTACGTATAATATTTAATATTTTAAAACAACGTCGGCAGCTAGTTGTGTCGGCCTATGGGACTATACATCTTTTAATTTGTAACAGAAGTTTCTTCGTGATAGAAAATATACTAATCGAAACCTGAACACTTTAAATGTCAATCGTTGTTTATTTGATTTGAATATTTATTTCTCTTCAACATGGATAAATTAAACCTAGTCCTATGTCTCAACAGCACAAGGGCGACTAGCGATATAAAAGACGACGTTGCCTCATCGTGATCCCTTGGGCCTTAACTTATTAATACAACAAAAGCTTTACCCTAAATATATATAAAACAAAAGCATTGCTAATAAAAAGTACAGTAAATACTTTCCTTACTTATATCCAACATCCATTTGAGCCTCATAATTTTGAGTACCCAATGCTATTTAACATTTGAAAAATCTCAATCCATTTTATGTAAATATATTAATTGTTCGTATTTTTTCATACGTAATGCAGTGACTGATCGAAACACTATACATATTACGAAGTGTGACGTCACAAATTGTGACCTTACGCGCTTATTTATTTCGGGACCGCCAAAAATAAATCGTCGGAAATATATTTCATCGGTGGTGCTGAAGCGAATGCTTCAAACGCACTTGTTATATATTATTACTGACGTGAATACTTCAATCAGACGAGATATCACGTTTACTGCACATAAAATTAGTATACCAGATATATCTGGATGGTTTTTGTGGTATCTCAGAAAAAAATATATAAATATATAAATTACACTTCAATAGAGTTACAGATATCCGTGTCACGATAACTTATATGTCACCTTCTGATGTATGAGATTTCTGGAAGCGCAGCCTAATACCCTCGGAACATTTGAAACTTCTATCTTTAGGAAAACATATGGAACACATCTGGGAAATTGCAAGCAAAAGTTCCGCAAATTATATCTTCACAGCGCAGATAAAAAAAAAAAATTCAAACAAATTAACTTTCAGGAGATTTGTGAATATCGTCATTGGATTCAGTAACTCGAATTTTCATTCCTAAGTTATCGTTTGCTTGTGAAATAGCGGCGTGTATTTATGCCATAATTTTTTGTGTAACTAGTATGTATTGTTCACGCGATTTCACAGGACTAACAAAACTTTTCTACGGGACAGGACTAAAAACTTTTTATGGACCTGGAAAATAAACCGTCCTGATTTCGCAGCATTAAAAGCCACTAGACCATTGATATGGTAAAGAAGACGAATGATAAATATTTTTTGTAATGTGGTGAAACTAGCGTTCGAAACATCTTATCAACATTTTTTGTTTGTGTCTGTCGTCATGTCCTAGATTATAAAGTAATTAAATTTCTGTGTCTTCCAACTGCTACATTTGTAAACATGTGTGCTGAAGATAAAAATATATTTAAAACTTCAAAGTATCGTTATGCCATAATAAAACTTCAGTGACCCGTTTTTGTATATTTTTTATTGTGAAGTCGGTGCGGTTATAAATTAGGTGATAAATTTTGACGTCATGGGGGTATTATTTATGGGTAGCAATCCGACACAGTCTCGTTTTATTGGTTCGCAATCGCACCCTTGACCTAAAAGTCACCCTGCCCCTGTTCTGTGGATTACTTGCTCTGAATACCGTTGAAATGTCGGTTTGAATTGGAATAGCAACTGAATTGGTGTTTTATTTACTTACGGTATAAAGTCATATAATTAAATGTTTTTGGGACGTGGCCCGTTCTCTTTATGGATGAGTATTGCATCTTCAGATCTATATTGTGTTAACAGGTAGGAAATTCAGTATTCGATGCATTGCCTTTTCAAATACATACACTTGTGTTCTGACTCACTACCAGCTATACGAGTAATAATTGGAATTTGTCAGTAGAAAAACTGGGAAGTTGATGGTCTTTAGATATGTTTAATAAGTAATTGAATTGAACTTTTCTTGTTTTTGTAATATAAATAAATTCCATTGAATGTTCATATCCAGCATCCAAATTCCAAGGTTATAAAGAACATTCCAGTCATCAACGTTACAAGTTACACTAGATTTAGTATTCACTTGAATATATTCCTTATCATTTCAATGCCAGGGTCCAAAATAGCGTGACAATGAACATTTTCTCATCCGGTAACTAGTGTTTGCTCGTGATTATAGTCATAAAACATGACGCCGAACAAATAGTCATTAAAATGTGTAATGGCTTGTAGAGATTCGGCACGCAAATATCGCAATATTTATTCTACTGGTATTAAATGTGATCAGTTTTAAGTTAATACTATAATTAAATAAAATTACATGAAATATTTATGTAAAGTAAAATCAAGTTCGAAGTTTTTATTCGTGATTCCAATTTTTTTTTTTGGAACGTGAGTTCGTAACTCTTTAGAACCATATACATATTTTTAGGTTCTGTAATGCGTGAATGAATTATGCTCGAATTATCTCCGAAAATGTAACCTTGCTATTTCACTCAGTATTACTCGTCTCTGATATTTTTCTAGCCGTCTTTCTACGGTCGATTGTGAATTGGATTATGCCAATGCTCAGTTTCAATTTATTTAAAGAGTTCTGACTAGACCTAAGAGTAAGTGATTTGTGGACACCATCCGTCACTGGCGCTGTCTGGCTACCAAGTGATCTAACGAGTTATACTCTCCATGTTTAATTACACTGACTCACTCACAATTACTGGAACACAATAAAGAGTATTTCTCTAAAATAAATCTTGACTCAGCAGATTTTGTGTCGGCTATGGTCAGAACCGTAATGATAATATCAGTGAATAACCGGGTGTGCTCAGTACATTAATTTATTTATTGTGCAAGTTTGACGTCTGTTTTAAAAAGGCAGTGTAACAAAGTTTTGTAGTGCACGTTAAAGTGGAAATCCTTTTATTAATTGATTCATTTGTTTACAGATATGAACGGCTATTGCGACGCGCTCGAAGCGAGGACCTAAGCGAGGTGTCTGGCATCGGCTGCTTGTACCAGAGCGGCGTGGACCGTCTCGGCCGGCCCGTGGTTGTGTTCATCGGAAAATGGTTCCCGATATCCGACATCGATTTAGATAAGGTCATTATATATGTAATACTAAATACTTTAACTGATCCTATGAATATTTTCTTTTGCTTCAAGTGAGTGAGCTAGGGTTATTATAGATCATATGGTATGCCAAGGTGACCATTTCTGTCAAATTTATATATTATGCTAATTATCCATACTTAATAAATTATAATAATTGTAGAAGATATAATAAAATAAATTGTCCTAACGTACAAAGGTAAGCATTGCGCCCTAAGTTACACTAACTCGGTAACTTACTTAGGAAGTAAACGGAGGCAGCCTATAACAATGTTAAGCGTAAACCGTTACATAAGAGCCTTATTTTATGAATATAATAAACTTAACCAGTTGTGAGGCTTACTCTATATTTTTAAAGCCTAGTCAAGCCTTTATGGCCATAATAATAACTATTTAGTGACATCCCCTAGAAACATGAAACTCGTAAAGGCAGTGCTTCACGGTGAATGCCTGGGATTTACCATAGCTTTATGACCAATCGGAGTGACCTACGTCCAGGGGAGGATTATGATTGGATAACGATAATAATGACGATGAGCTTTATTGACATTCGATATTACAAATTTCCTAATGTACGGATTTAACTTAACGCGTCTATTGGCCGTCTGTCCCCTTGGAAAGGCCTTGCAAGTGATTTTACTCCTCCAACATAGTAGTTAAAGCTCTTAAATTTGAAGGATATAGTGCAAATATCTCCTATGACGGCACTTTTCTTCTCTCTCGCTGAAAAAAACGCTCTACGTGCTTCCGTAACTCCGTCCCTTGAAGGCGCATCACGGACTCGCTTACGCGTAATACGACGATCCTATATCGACTATTACACCAACGGTTGAAGAAGCGATAGTTATATCGTTCGCCACCAGAACCGCACTAAATTAATACATCTATAATCTGTGCCTTGCTTGAACAATAATTAATTTTATGTCTGTACCTTTAACTAATGAATCGTATTAACTGTTTCCAGGCGCTCCTGTACTTAATAAAGTTGTTGGACCCGATCGTTCGCGGTGACTACGTTATCGCGTATTTCCACACTCTCGCCTCCTCCAACAACCACCCGCCGTTCTCCTGGCTCAAGGAGGTCTACACCGTGCTGCCTTACAAGTAAACATATATTTTATTCTAGTTGTGTTGACCCTCTAGGTCAAGTGCAACATTGATTCATAACAAATTTCATAAAATTCTGTTCATTGTTAAGGCGTGAAAGATCAACAGACAGACGGACAGAGTTACTTTTGCATTTATAATATTAGTAAATATAACTATGACGCATTGACAAGAATACTAGAAGAAATCTGTTAAGAATAAAAATCTTTTGCAGCTTCTTTTCATTTTTGCTACTTTTAGTAAAAAAGATTTTGACGCCAAAGGTTAACACATCATCAGTTCATTTTTATCCGCTTTTTTTTCTAACTTGTAATACTTTACGTTACAGATATAAGAAGAATTTGAAAGCGTTCTACATAGTACATCCTACGTTTTGGACCAAAGTAAGTTATTTATAAAACAAGTAATTACAGAGTACTGAGTTGGTAATTGTATCGCTTAAATTATTTATAAATATCACTCGGACATTCCTTATAAAATATAATATTAATACGATGCTTGTTCATTGAGTCATTGAGTGAATGGAAAGTTCCCGAGAGTGATAATTGAGCTAACTAGTACTGTACTAGGTCACAGCTCATTTTCTAAATTAAGACAATAAGGATAATGTTACAAATTAATTTTTCTGTAATTTCTCTCGATTATGTTTTTAATTATTTTTTATTGGCGTATTGGGTTTTGGATAGTTGCTCAAATCAAATGTACGACAATAAATTAATAATCTTTTTTTTTTGATATTGATAGGCAAAAGTGCAAATGGGCCATCTGATGGTAAGTGGTCACCCCTGCCCATAGACATTGCCGCCGTATGAATTTTAAACCATTTCTTACATGACCAATTCATCACCAAACTTGGAAACTGGGTCAGTTCTGCCTGTAGTTACACTGTCTGACTCACACTTCAAACCGGAACATAACACTATTAGTCTTGTTGCTTGGCGGTAGAATATATTATATTAGAACCTGTTAAAGGGTGATTTGTTAAATAATACTGCCTTCTTCTTTCGAATGTCAAATCTATAATGACGGAAAGATAAATAAAACTCAACATCCGCTATTCGTATTTGAATGCTTATTTAAAAAAACATTTTCAATTTGTAAAAGTTAGTTTGTTCGAAAAGTTGTTCGAAAAGGTAAATTACTACATTTTCGTAGTCGTTGACAATTTTACAATGACATAAAGTGACAGTATCAACATCATGACTGATAATTCGTCGCGATGTTAATATTTTAATCGTGAAATTTTCAGCGCTATTAAACAACACCTAAAAGACATTGAAAATACAATTTATCTTGTGTAATTTTATATTAGTAACCATTCCTCTGTACGGCAGATGATGACGTGGTGGTTCACGACGTTCATGGCGCCCGCCATCAAGGCGAAGGTGCACAACCTGCCGGGCGTCGAGTATCTGTACTCCGTGATGGCGCGGGACCAGCTCGAGGTGCCCGCCTTCGTCACGGAGTACGACATGACGGTACGTATTATTTATTCTTTAGTGCACACCAATACTTAAAACTAAATTTAATATTTGGATTACACAAAAGTTGCATTTGTTGCAACAGACGGCATCATCGATGAAGCATCGATCTCTTCCAGGCAACATTTAGCAGAGGATTGATTGTTAATTGATTGATTGATTGTTACAATTTTATTACAGAATTTAAAATTCTTATGGCTTGTAATGAAAAAAATAAGAGAGTTATTATTTATGATGCGCGTGCACAGATGACATGAAAACTAAATGATGAAATTTTAACACTAACAATTTTATTATTTGATTGTAATTAATTATATGCAATCAAAAACTATTTTGAAATAGGGCGAAGGAGTAAAATATCTAACGCGCGTTCATAACTACAAGCACTATTTTTTCATCAATAATACTTTTTTTGGTATCCAACTGATAAACTTATTTTCTACAAAATATACTCTCAGTATAGTCAAGTCAAACCGACTTTAATTTGGTGGATTTTATTTATAAAAAATGAACACACATTTCAAATCGACACAACTGAACGTCAAATTATAGCTCAAACTGTTTCTAATTTCAATGAAATCGTTTACAGATAAACGGCCTGCACTACTTCCAGCCCGACACCAACAACACGTAGACGGCTCGACCCCGCGCCGCCGTATTTCCCTATTCTATATATTTATTTGTATTAATAAAACTCTATGACGCTGTGTATTCGACCGATTTGAGGGCTACTGTAGTTTTTGTTGCTGGCCATTACAATAATTGTGCGTGTATGGCAAGCTTTAAATATTGTTAAGCCTTGTTAGGAATTGAATAAAGGAAATAAACGAGTACGCCAATTTTATGTGAGTGAATTGAATTCTGTGACGGCCTAGACTCGATTGAAAAAAAAACTTCTTTATTGCTTTTTCTCTATTCGGCGATTTGGACCCAAAGATTTGAATCTGTTTCAAAAATGGCGGCGAGTGACAGGCCAGTGTTAGGTTAGAAGGTTAGTTTATAGACGTTTGCGTTTTCTATACAACTCTGGAAGAAAATGACAAAAAAATCAACATATCAAAACTTTATCTAAAATAAAATTATTGATTTTACTGATCCAATAATTTT
Organism: Vanessa tameamea; assembly: GCF_037043105.1. Lineage (NCBI taxonomy): Eukaryota > Metazoa > Arthropoda > Insecta > Lepidoptera > Nymphalidae > Vanessa > Vanessa tameamea. Next base: position 2,187,767 of record NC_087315.1, on the reverse strand, counting down.
TAATTAAAATGTTCGATCATATTGTTTTTATTTGTCAATAAATAGTTGCAGGTTGTATAGAAAATTCAGCAAATCTGTAAGATTGTTGAAATTTTAACTGGTAATTAGTATTAGCAGTGCATTTTTATATTTTGTAAGTGATAACTAAATGTGTGGATATTTCGATGCTCTTTTTCCAATCTAGTTATTGATGTGTTCTTGAAACCATAACGTCGTATAAAAATGGCACAGATAATAAATGTTGCTGAGCACTAAGAAAACATAGTTTAAAGTACATTTTAATTCTATAAGATCAATTTTTCTCGTCGATAAAAGTTTGATTCCAAAATACATCATTTTTCGTAATTACCAGAACAGGGTAACTGTATTAGACGCCATATTTTAAGTGTGTATTGAAATTATATTTCCTTTTAGGTATAAGCAGTAAATAACACTTCCAGGAAATGGAAAAGCAACTACAACATTATAATTTAATAAGGAACAAAATTTCCACATTTATATTAAGGTGCTGGAGTTTCGTTACGAGTTTAGAGTTTTATTTTTTAGATTAATAAATACTAGTTGTTGATAGTAGTTCTGTACATATGTTGTTTAATGGTTGCACATTGCATGATTCTAGATCGGTCATAATATGGTACAATGCCGAGTCATTTTCTAAGTAACATTCTTTCAAAATTGAGCTATTGCTATAAACTTTGGTGATCTTAAGGCGACTACCACATATTTTATAGATCTTCAACTTGTGCAATATAGTATTATAAAGATTTAGCTAAAATTCTCTACCAAGTTTTATTAAAGTTTTTCTCAATGCAATACCACTGCCATTATTGCAAGGCGCTCGTATTTGTATTCAATAGTGAGATAAATTGCAGGGTGATTACTAGTATGCACCAAGTTATAGCACTGCAATATGTAGTTACTAATTCAATGTCACATCGAGGAACAGAAATTGATATAAAAATAAAGACGGTAGTTACAAAAATATTTTTATAATAAATAATTATGTTGATGTTAACAAAAAGGTTTTTTATTATAAAATCAAAAAATATTTTTATAACTTTTCAAACACTCTGAATGTGCCACATTTCCATAAACAATTATTGTAGTTATAATTTTAGTGTAAGTGAAATGCAAATGCATTCACTGTATGTAATAAGATTTATATTACAAATTCAAATGTTTTCAGTCTTTGATTAAATGAGTAAATACTTACCGCAAAGCCTTAGGTGTGTCAACCGTTGTTATTCTTTGTTAGCAGAGTATATTGTTGTCAAATTGAATGTGAATGAGAGTTGGCATAAACTTTGTATTATAATGCTAATTTAGGAGTTATTTAAACAATGTGATGATAAAATCAGTTAAGTTTCATATTTTATAAAAAGATTAGGCTATGTACATATTTAACAAACACAAATAAAGTTATTAATTTACTACATATGAGTTTTATTTGCCATTCTAATTATAGTTAAACTGAAAATACATCCAACTTAAATCAAGGACTTGTCAGTTTGCATTAAAAAATTAAAAACTGTTGGTATTTTTTTAACAATAATTTATTATTCTATAAATACTTTAAATAATTTTAATTAAAAAAAATGCAATATTTCTACAGATAAAATTACTTAGAAATATGGAGTTTGTTCATCATATTCACAAATATGCCAAGGAATGGATGCTTATTGGCCGCTGACATCAGTGTAACTTTAGTTACAGTGAGAACATTAGATAGCAGATAGCCACCGATTGCTCCAAGATAACATGGTATTGGCCACTGTTGCCAGGGCGTGTTCCAGTCCAAGGGAATAACGACTGCGCCGAGCCACGCCCCGCATACTGTCAACAATGCGTTGTTCACTAACATGGCTATGATAGTGTCCCGGGGGAAGGTTTTCACACCAAACAATAATTGTACTGCTAGTTCCACCCCAGTATGGGCAATCAGGGGAAATAATGTCAGTAGAGTTAATAAACTCGATAAGATTAATGTTTCCTCATTGTATTCTAACACCGGTGCTCCGAATAATATGATTCCAATAAAAAAGCAAAACTTTACTCCCAGTAGAAAAACAATTGATTTCACAATATCACCGACTCGACTTTTGCTCGCTTTTTTCTTGACTTGAAGATCATTATTAGAGTTCAGGTAAAATGATTTTATTAATTCCGCGATGAATATAAGCACTAAAACGTAGAGCGAAGAGGCATTTCCCACTGAGTATAATAATCCTTTATACGAAATGACAGTGACAATACTAGGTAAATAAATGCACGTTACTAAGCTGGATATAGTCACTCGTCTCAATTCTAAGTGATTATTCAATGAAAACATGGTTTTACCGTTTTAGTTAAGCAATATTCTATTCAATCTTATAAATTTATCAACCACATCAAAAACATATTATCTTGTGTCATCTGTCAAATTGAAACACCTTACACAGATAACTACAAACTGATTAAAGAATGCAGATATACATGTGCACCACTAACAATTATAGCTTATAGATTTCAATGTGTAATAATACACATATTTTTTACTGATACAAAAATTATACAATTTTTACACAAAAAAACCGAAAACGAAACACTTTTTACAAAAAGGCTTTTTTACTTTTTACTAATAAGGATCTATTATTATTTCCTAAGTCGATAAAAGATAAGTCTTTAATTTTATATCAAATAATTTTTTTTCTTAAATTATGTAATAATAACATTAAAATTAAACTTGAATAAAAATAGTAATCTTTCATGCTTTTCGTAACGTAGCACGAAATCAATAATTATAGGTTACTAAAAATATATGTTCTACAAAGCTACAACACCAAAATGACATATTATCTTTTTTGGCAACATTCACTATTCGGAATCAAAATAAAAATTATACGTGGAGTGGAAGTACACAACCATTTATTGAAACTTAATCGATATGACGACACATACTTTATAAATGAAGGCTGCAGTGTTTTGAACCGCCAGTTGCAATCTATACACCTGCGAGACGTTCGGCTACAGTGGGAGCCAACGTAGACGTGGAAGTCGTCTAAATATTGTATAAACACTGTTGTTGTATTATACTTGTGTCGTAAGTGTTTCGAGTGAGTGTCATCGATTACATAAAATGCCTTGTCCTTTCTTAGGATCAATGAATCAAACCTTCGTGCGAAATTACGCCAGCGTACTGGTGAAACAGTATGGGAATTTCTGCCCTATATTTTCACGAGGTTTTCGCACGCTCGGGGTCGATGAAACAAAATGCCCTTTCATTCAGAAGAACTCGATCATCTCCGAGGCACCGAAGGAGATGACCGAAGACATCGTGGAGAGCGTGAACACTTACAAATATGATAAATTCTTCAGTGAACAAATTAATGCGAAGAAGAAGGATTACTCTTACCGTATATTCAGAAAGGTGTCTCGCTTGGCGGCCGACGGCTTGTATCCGCAAGCTTTAGAAGGAACCGAGAACCGACGTGTGACTGTGTGGTGTGCTAACGATTACCTGGGAGCGTCTCGCCACCCTGCTGTACAAGATGCTGCTATTTCTGCTATCAAGTCCTACGGAACGGGTGCAGGTGGTACTCGGAATATTGCTGGCAACTCACAAATGACTGAAAAACTAGAATCTGAAATAGCCAATCTACACAAAAAACCAGCAGCTTTAATCTTTAGTTCCTGCTTTGTCGCTAATGATGCGACTCTCTCTACTTTAGCTAAAATATTACCCGGTTGCATCATTTACTCTGATGCTGGCAACCATGCATCGATGATACAAGGAATAAGAAACAGCCGGGCACCTAAACATATATTTAGACACAATGACCCGAGTCACTTAAGAGAATTACTATCTTCATCACCAGCCAGTGTGCCCAAACTAGTCGTGTTTGAGACTGTCCACTCTATGAGTGGAGCTATTTGTCCCCTAGAAGAAATGTGTAACATAGCTCATAAATACGGAGCTCTGACTTTCGTAGATGAAGTCCATGCTGTGGGCTTATATGGAAAACACGGTGCCGGGATAGGCGAAGAGAGAGGCGTCGAAAACCTCATCGATATTGTCTCTGGTACATTAGGTAAAGCCTATGGAAACGTCGGAGGCTACATCGCTGGTTCGTCTCTACTTGTGGATACTGTGAGATCGCTGGCTCCAGGTTTCATATTCACGACGGCACTCCCACCGCCCGTGCTGGCTGGCTCTCTGGCGGCTATAAGGCTGCTGGCGAGCGAGGAGGGCAGAAGCATGAGAGCCAAGCACCAGGCTATCGTCCGCTACTTGAAGCTCTCGCTGCTGGTGGCCGGACTGCCGCAGATGCCGTCCGTGAGCCACATAGTCCCCGTGCCGATAACGGGAGCGGATAAGGTGGCTCTCGTGGCCGAGTCCCTGATGAAGCGCGGCCACTACGTGCAGGCCATCAACTACCCGACGGTGGCCCGCGGCGAGGAGCGCCTGCGGTTCGCGCCGGGTCCGCACCACACGCCGGAAATGATCGACAGCCTCATTACTGCCCTCATCGAATCATTCCACGAAAACAATATAAACTTTAACCAGTTCATGGTGAACGGCGCCTGTCGCGAGTGCAGTATGGAGTACAAGGTCGACATCGCCTACGAGGAGCCCTTCAAGTATCCCATAGCCGCGTAAACGCATAAAATAGATGAATACTTATACCTGATCGAGCAGACAGCTGACATAATTAAAAAAAAAGGAATGTTAAAATATTGCAAAGTTTATTTGAGTCGTTATTTATGGTTTATGGTTTGTGGTAGGGGTTATTAAAACAATCATATCGTATTTGTTGTTATCATTTAATCCCAGTATTTGATGAGACCGTCCCAGCCCGCGGTGAGCAGGCGGCTGGGCTCGTGCGGGTGCCACAGCGACGTGATGCACACTCCGTCGTGAGCCTTCCACTTCTTGTACAGCTTCGTAGTCTTCCAGTCCCAAATGTAGCACTTTCCATCGGCGTCGCCTGACACGAGATAGCTGAAACCAAAAAACACTCAATTATAACACTCAATTATAACACACAACTTACATCACAAACAGTCGAGTAGATCTAGTAAATTCTCGATAGCTACTCATGCTGATAAAGCGTAATCGATAATTATCGTAACAAATTCAATTAATTTACAAATCATTTGCATAAGAACAAATAAGCCAACATTGAGAGCCATAAAATTGAAATTACGCAAAAAAATTACGTACTGCATTTCTCTTAATATTAAATTATATATCGTAACAAAAAACTTAAAAACAATTAAAATAATTAGGAAGAATGCATTTGCAAAGTAATATTCGAAATTTGAATTATCTTTTTTGACATCGAGAAGATGAATGTTTAATGTACATGAAACATTAATTATGCTGTAAAAAATATGCAAAGGTCACGTAATTTATTTCGCACACATTTATAATTTGATTGAGTAATTTTTTTGTATTAATTAATCGATAAAAATTGCTTTATAATAGAGACAAGTACGAGTTAATAAAAACAAAATCATTATATCAAGTGGTCAAAGAATACAATTCAATATCTTGTTTCGAAAAATATTGAAAACTTGGCTTTACAAACATACAAAACAAATAACGTAGATAAGTACTTTATAATCAGTTTTTAATTGAACCTATGTCTGTTATTTGAATAATTATAAAGCCTAATATAAAATTAGATCAGCCTATATTTAACAGAACAATGTAGTTGAGTAATCAGTTCGCCGTTCATCAATAAATAAAGGAACTTGATTAATTAAATTTGAATATCGAATACAATTCTTGCGTATGTTTATTTCATTAGTATCCTGCATCCTATATCCATAATTCTATACGAATGTTTATTCACATATTACACTGTACCAACTTCATAAATTTATTTATTTTTAAATTGCTTGAAAAGGGCATAGGCTACTTTTTTTAATAACTCCGACGTTGTATAAACATTAGCTTATTATCATTACTAATAAAAAACGAACAACTACCAATAAATAAATCATATTGAACTGATTTATAATGCCGATTACTACCTGACCTCTACAGTAGAGGCGAACCAGTTACACAAATTAGAATGATCAATTTGATCATTACATGATAATATTCAAGTGTGTCGGTTTCATAAAAACTGTATAACATTATTTCCGAACGATCATAAAAAAGTCACATTTCTTTTGTGTTACTTGAAGTTACCAATGTTGATACTTATTTTGGTCTATTAAAATTATGATCGTGTTCATACCATGTACCATGTAATCAAGTCTGTATCCGTGAATGAATAATGGAAGTTATTATTCCTTCATAAATTAAAACTGTATTTGATAACGTTTACTCGATGATACAGGAATCATATAAAAATAGTTTTTATGTTACAGATATAATTAATTGTTATTAATTTCATAGGATCTCAAAATGTATACTATATCCCATTCGGGGCATATTTACTCTCATATCCATAAAAACCCTTCCACTAATTCATTTCAATAAAAACCATCAATCGTGATTCGGTACCAAGATAACTTAAACATTTCCTACTTATGTCTAAATATCGCATTCGATAAATAAATAGTGTGTGCGTTATTTAAATAACATAACATAATAATCAGCCTGTAAATTTCCCACTGCTGGGCTAAGGCCTCCTCTCCCGTTGAGGAGAAGGTATGGAGCATATTCCACCACGCTGCTCCAATGCGGGTTGGTGGAATACACATGTGGCAGAATTTCGTTGAAATTAGACACATGCAGGTTTCCTCACGATGTTTTCCTTCACCGCCGAGCACGAGATGAATTATAAACAAATTAAGCACATGTAAATTCAGTAGTGCCTGCCTGGGTTTGAACCCGAAATCATCGGTTAAGATGCACGCGTTCTAACCATTGGGCCATCTCGGCTCTCTTATTTAAATATCTGCTCTTTTTTCTATTTTTTTTTTTTTACATGCGATTGAGATTGTTATTTGCGGAACGATATTTAGACTAAAATAAAGCAGTGTCAGAAAAAATAATTATTTTGTTTTTCAATATAGCGTATAATTTACACGTGTGTTATATTCAGGTTGTTTCCAAAGTTTACAAAATACTCGTGTCCATAAAGATGATTAAAAATTGTTTTATAATTATTTATCTATGCCAAATTTCATCCAGATCCGTTCAACCGTTCCGGCATGATTGAGTAACAAAGATCCATTATACAAACTTTCGCATTTACAATGTAAGTCAGAAATATGATTGTTAAAACCTAAAAAAAATAATTAAATCTAGTTTTATGACATATAACATTAGGTATATAGACTGTGTGAAACTATTCATAGTGAATATATTTATGGTTTGGTATCACAATACTTATAAAGTACTCAAAACAGTTTTTGAACTTAAGCGAACATAAGATAAGACTCATTAGGATAATTATTTAATCGATTCTAGTTACGACGAGGATGTTGATATTGAATAGAATAAGCACTCGATAAGGTGTACTTCATGAAATACCTCAATCATTTGTTCGGGTAGAGAACAAAAAAAAAAGAAAACAAATCATATGGCAGGATCTTCGATGTAATATAAGATTTTAAATTAACATGGTTATTTTTATTACTAACAGTATTTAAAACGGGATATTTACTCTCGTCTCGTGATCAAGACATTCGTAGATAATGTCGAAATATCGAGCTCCACCAAATAAAAATAAAAAACATGGTAAATATCTTCGATGTAAGTTGTATAATTATTATTATGCGAAGAATTGCATAAAATTCACACAAATAATTCGATTCAAAGACACAATTTGATACAAAATCAAAGTTTTATTAGACAAAATATGTAACGACAGAGTGCAAATTAATGAACGTGCTTTGATTCTCCCGGGCAAGATGATAAAAAATTACATGTACATCTACGAAACAAGATGAAAATTCGCGGTAAGATTCGATATATGATAATAAATATATTAAGGGGGATAAGAAACATAAACAGGATCAGGCGAATCAAACGCCTCGCGCCGCCACGGGAACTTTGACGATTCGTCTAAAAACAGTCGTGACCCCATTGGTTTAGATCAACCATCTCATTAATGATGTCAATTATCGACTCGATATCAAAATAAATATCTGATCGATATTTAAAATATACGTTATAAATAACCAGGTAGTCCACTCAAACCTTGTCACGCTTCGAATTGTCGTAGTTACAATAATACCAATTATCATTATTTCCAAATCTATGCAAATGTTTTTTTTTTTTTTTTATTGGTTCATAAAACTGGTTACAATCCTTAAAATGTTAAACTTAATATAAACATGGACTTAATATAAACATGAACATAGATTGAAACTTTCTTGATATGAACACAGCATGCGTGTATATATATAAGTATCATGTGGTGTACAATCAAAATTTTAAATAACTAAAGCTAAACTAGGCATTTACATAAAAATATATAACTTTAAAAGTTGTTACTATTATATAATGTTAATCAAAATTTTTAAACGACAATTTGACACTATGTGCGTGTCATCGTTCGAGTGGTATATTCAATTTAACAATTTTCTATTTAAATTTAGACAGTCCTAAATCTTGCAACTACATGATTACTATACTATATTATACTTGCTTATATATTATATTAATTAAACCAGTTCATCACACTACGGTATCCTACCAAATTTAATTCGTGTTAGAAAATGAATTGCATAAAATATTATTATCGTAATTTATACTTAAAGATTTTACAATATACAAATGTACAAGACTGGAGACTATAACTCTTAATTAGAAGGTTTTAATATATTTCTCAAAAAACTTTTAGTAAATATCTTCAAAATTCGTTTACTACAAATAATTTAGAGAGAAATTGTTTATCTATTAGTAGTATATATGTCATCCTCTAATACAGTTCTACTTTCTTATTTTTTTGTGTTTAATTCTTTAATAATATTAACTTAATTTATCGTGTTTTCAATCAACAGATTCAAGTAAATTTACAACAACATAAAAAAGTTAGATATATAAATTATATTTGGCAAAAAAAAATCCATATTAAATAACCCAACTTAACACACACCTACACATTTAAATAAAAAAACTGTTAAATATAAAAACTTTGACAATTAAGATTAATTTAAAAAAGGAACATTTTTTGTTTCACGATAAACAAAGGTGTGTGTATATATATTAAAACGTATTGAATACGTAAAGTAAAAGTTAAATTGCGAAATTTTATATACTTATACTTTTATCGAACTAAAATCAATAAGTGTTACAATTTGACACGTTTGAAAATTATCATAAATTAATTATTTGCAAAATTGTCTTGAATACAATTATCGTTTTAACGATAGCGCTTTCATTATTAATGAAACATATTTGTTTTCTTCTTTTTTGTGTTATCAAAAAAGTAAATACCTACTATTTGGCAAAACGATTTTATTTTATTTTTTAAAACGTTACAAAGGCGGATATTGCAGACAAGAATTCTGCACATTGAATTGACTTCCAGGAAGATAAAAAAACTGTTGCTACTTGAACGATAACCTGAAGTTATCTTGTTGCCGAAAACACGATAACTGCTGATATTGCATTAATAAAAACGAACACAAACCAATTAAAATTTTATATGTTTGTTTTACAAAAAGATTATTTATGTAAATTACAATCGTATTATAATAATTATTATATGACTAGCGTACTACAACTGGTTTATCCTGATACAATACCTGAGTATGTATTGTATCCCTCTTCGTTAGGGGTATATAAAATACCGGTTCGTAAAAGAAAATACCTCGGCCTGAGAAGAGCCGGCGAAGAAAGTCAGCGGTTTTTTTTTATCAGTTCGTAATTGTCTTTACACAAAGAAATTAACAGGATGCGATCGTTTCATTTCCCATTTCCCAAGGTGTACTCACTAATTATATTGTATGTATTCACTAATAACCTTTTGCTAACAAATACTTCTTTATTTATTTTTTTAATTTTGCAACAGAGGCAAATTCCCCATGCCAGACGGCTTTCGAATTAAATTTTTAAATAACAAATAAGATTAGGATACGTTCCGTAGCACGAACGTAATTAAGTAAGTAACATACATCCAATCACACAAACATTTCGTATTTATAATATTATTAAGAGTTAGAAAAATTAAGTTAATTTTGATATTTAACTGTCTTACACGTGTTTCGAGAATTTATCGCTTGACGTCATTAAATGCATTTAGCTGAACAAAATAAGTAAATACATTATAGAACATAAACGTATAAATAAGTATTACACATTCAATTTTTGTTTTTTTTTCGAATGCAGTATAAAACTATGCAAGTACCAAAAGTAAATAAATACCAACTGATACTACTATATTGTCATTTGTCAGATCTTAAGATCTCCTTCCAACTCACATATGAAGTGTCTTCGTCGTGACATCTTGTGTCGTTACATCAAAGTATCTTGTCGAAGATCAATTATCGAAAACGTCTTAATTATGAAATTTTTTTATTAGATATTCAAAATGAGTTAAAATTTATGCTTATGTATATTGTTAAGTACATTATTATCTGCATTTCATTACGATCAAGAATCTAAATCCAGAATTTATTCCGTTATAACGTCAAACGTTTATGTTATAATTGGTATACTCAAAATAATTCAATGATCTCATAGATAATATTATTATAGTATAGAAGAATTAAAACAATCAAAAATCAAAATATTCTTTAATCAAGAAGGCTTTTAAAAGCACTTTTGAATCGTCATTTAACAAACTATATTAAGTAAAGCTACCACCGGTCGGAATATAGATTCTACCGAGAAGAACCGGCAAGAAACTCAGACGTCAAGAAATCCAAACGTAAACCATAACGCATCCCATATATCGACGAGAACGCCAACGCATCGACCTTGTTCCTAAAAGAAATTAAACGTTACCATTTCGTCTGCCAATGACAATGATCCGATAAATAAACGTGTCCATAAGTGCGACTTAGTTATAAGTAGCATTTAAAAAACGAAAATAATTCTAAAAGTTACTTTGTAAGCAAAAAGAAACTAAAAAGATCAACGTGACGAAACGAAATATTTTCATTTGACGTTTAAACGTAGCGTTATATTTAGACACTTTGATAATCACAAGACCGTCAAGAATAATATTTTGAGTAAGTCTAAAAATAATCTATTCACGAGTGATTAGAAGCGTGTGCGTTATTACTATAGAATATACAATGAAACCAATTGGTTTCATTAGATTTTGCATTATTTTGATATATTTTATTCAAATCTAAAACATCACAAATATTGAATGTATATATTTTTCGAGTCAAGCAATATTATAAGATACCAAAAGAGAGTCTCTCACTGTAACAAAAACATCAATATATTATCCGTACACAAAAATTTGTTCCCGTTCATAGAAACAAAATCTTCAGCTTAACCTTAAAACATCGCTTGAATTCGATTGATTATTAGATAACAGCTTAGACACAGGATATCTAAGATATATTCAGATGTATCTAGATATTCCTGGATAAGCAGCATTCAAGAAATTGGCAATTTCTGTCTACATTATAAAGATTCACATTTCAAAATCTATTATAGCGAAGATTGAGACACAAATCGCCGAAACATTTTTACTAAACTTTAACTAAACCGAAACCAAGTCTCTTCAAACTACTTTCAATATTTAACTAATACCTATCAGAGCTTGTGTAATAACTTAACAACTCGATCAGAATATAACGAAATTATTTGATAATTTTACAATGATAACTTCGCAGAAAGGGTTTGGAGGCTAAATAATACAATATTTTTAATACATTGTAAATACACGTGCAAGCTTGACATACAAAGGTTTGGCATCAGTAATGAAAACTAGGAAGAAAGTTCACTGAACGATACACGTGGACATTCTGCAGCTAATTATTGTTTAATACAAATTAACTCGTAATACTTTGTAGTTAAGAACATTCATGGTCTATCACGAAGCTGAGATATATTCATGGCACAAAATAAAACTATCAGATCAAGAAAATCAGATCGTTTTCAGTTTAAACGTAAACAAGACGCCGTCAAGAGAGACACCTTAAAACTATAGATACATTGTAATATCTTAATAGATTTGTTGTTTATTTGTAAAATTAATATCACATTGCAATGTATATCTAGCTGCAGGTATATCTCACAATTTTCTTTGATTACGCCAATGTTGTCAAATATCGAGTCGACTTTGGAAGTAAGATTACAGTAAGTACAAATACTCGAGTGTAAATTTGTTGTATTATAAGTAACGATATATTAATCAAGAACGTTTTTTTTTTTTTGCATAATATAACAGAGATGAAGGAATGAATTAAACATGTAAATCTACGTTTAGTTGATCTTCATCGATTGGAATATTTTATACGTTTCAAACGGTAGCCAAATACCGAATATTGTATAGATATCGTAATGTCATGTGTGTGCCACACAAATGTATTCCCCTTGGTGACAAGGAACTAGCGGTAATAAAACAGCACTTCCCATCGTGTCGTTGGTCGTTATCTAATCTAAATTGGCAGCGGTCTTTATTATATCTGAACGATAAACTTTATAAAATGTTCTCAATGATACGACCATTATATAAGGAACATGTATCGTATTTGTATATTTGTTTGTGAAATTTGGCAATGAAAACGTTAATCGTTTCTTAAGCTCATTTTTCCGGAGTTTATTAGTAGAAAGTATATAAAATATAGGATGAAAGTCGAATGTTAAGACTAGAACTACATATTTACGCGTATTTTTACTTTAATTTGGACAGATAACTGTTTTTTTTGTCCTTAACACTATGGACACATTGAATTGTTTGCGAACAACTGAAAACAAAAAAACTGAACACTTTCACAAGTGAAAACTGTGTGATTTTAACAATAATGATATTAGGTACGTGGAAATTATTATAACTGGTGCGAAAAACGTTCTAAGTTTTTAACATAGATCAGCATTAGCCTAGCTTATCTTTTTTTCGTTTGATGGCCTAGATCAACCAGCTAATATTCATAAAGGGTAATTAATGGTTACTTTGTAAAAAAAATGTTGTCTTGTGCAAGCCCATTTGAGCCAGACCTACCGAGGTATCTTCCACTCATTAATTATTCTACTGATAATAAGCAACGTTTAATATATTCCGGTTTTGTATAAAACGTAAATATATAAATACGTATCGATGTTTACGTTATTATGTGACATATGCCCTTCGTATTACAGATCAAATTTAAATAAAAGTCAATTCAAACGTTTTTAGGACAGTTATATTGTGACCCAGTCACATGGATAAGGATTGAATTTTATTTGAAGGTTTTAAGATAAATGATGGTTGAAGTTATATTGGATATGTTAGAACTATTTTATCGAAAAGATAACATATGAATTGTCGCAATGTAATCTCTCATCAGCTACCAATAAAAATCAAAATGGCCGACATCCATATTACAGTTTTAAAGCTTAATGCAAAGATTTATTGAAGATGAAAATGATTATATTATTTATGATATACTGCAATTTACAATTCGACTCTGATGTTTACGAAAGGACCACCAAATTAAAGGTGGCAAAACTGAAACGTATTAGACTTAATGTTGACGTGAGATCGAAATTACAGATGAGCAAATAAATCATACGTACCAATTCAAAACAAAATCTATCATACACTATTGATTCAATTTTAGAAAACTTTAAATGTTACTTTGATTTATCTTTAAATGTTTTTGCGGATTTTTTTATAATAAAATTCTTGTGACCTACAAATAATTTACTTGCTTCAATTGCTTGATTTAATTAACTTCGAGCAAGCCCGTCTACCATCTTGTAGATATCATAAAATATTTTAATGCCAAATAGCAATAATTAGTACTTTTGTGTTCTGGTTGGATGGGTGAGTAAACTACATGCACAAAGGACATAATATATTTGTTGGTGTCAACCCAAAGTTGGTAACACACTGGCGACAAGAGGAATGTTAATATTTCATACGACACCAATATTGGTAACCAATTTCCATTAGGTGGCCAATTCACCCGCCAGAATACCTATATTATAAAAATATCTACTACAAAATATTGTTATACTAGTATGTAATTAAGTTTTACGTCGTAAACCAGTTTTCATTTATCAGTATAAATACACAGTTGAATAATTGTAGTTCAAGGTCACTCTCGTCAATACATAGGGTATTGATACTATAAAACTAACACACATTCTGTGATAACGACAACACGTACACGTAATACTACTTCGGTAATCTGATCACCTGATTTAGAAAAAAAAAGTGTTTGGTATATCTTTTATGAGCAAACATAAAATGAGTGAAAATAAAACTGAAGCTATAAAAAAGTACAAGTACAGTGACAGAAATAAGACCTTACTTAGAATAGAGGCTAATTTCTAGCAAGAAAGCATGCTACTTAATAGCATTGCTAATTGATAGTATTCGTGTTAAAACTCGAAAATCAACAATCAACGGTCTCTTCTATAACATACTAACATATCAATAATTATTATTGATGTTTTTTGTTTTATTATAAAAGGCGAGGAAACACATATTAAGCGAAGTGCAAATCGTTAAAAGATGAGAATATCGATAGCAGTAGACTTATAAGGTGGAAACTGGGAGGTATAATGGCTTAAAATAGATACCGTCTTAGTAATATTCGAGTAAGTCTTTGATAAACTAAATCGCGTATTAACCTGCGACTACTTGCATCATATATAACCCTGTCAGTTATAATATCGCGTCCGAGGTACTACATAAATTAGGGACCGAACCCACCGGAAGAATCGGATCGAGTGATCCCCTATTAAGTCGCTGCTACACTTGGGTTAAAATAAAATATTTATATCATTTAATGTATTAAAAATAATATGGAAAAGGCATTTTCAAATGTACCAATATCTATATAAAATTAGACCTTCGACGTTTGTAAAATAGAATCCGGATAACCTTGCTAGCGGTTTGAACATTTTTAATTCCCAAGTTATATACAATATCCGTTGCCTGCGTCGTTGGTCTATTTGTTAGGTTATAAGGTTTCAGGTCCCGGGGTCCTGGATTAAATCCCCGAGCCCATTAAAAGTTATTGGATTTTTCTTTCTATACATTCTACAAAGCAGTTTGAACTACGAAGTATGGAAGTTGCAACTGATTACAGATCGTTTGGTCCTACACCATAAATCTATCAGATATTATAAGACTGTACCTGCGTTTATCACACTTTTATATGATATTTTATTTCCTGCGCAATTGGCTAATCTCCGTTGAATTTGGCCACCGTGACCGTAATCGGTCAGACGTATGTCACCAATTCCCAAAGGAAGAAAATATAGCTGGTAGATGAAGAAAAGTATCATGTTCCTCATGAGAAGAAACCTGATTAATTTAGAGTATACCTATTTAAATGTATGATGACTATGAGTACTTTATTAAGCAGGAAATAGTAGGAAGTAATTAGTTTCTTACATAAGAGCATCCGTCTAATCAAGTGTCGGCTGCGATTAAGAAAGTATACTTATACTTATGAATGTAATTTTATGCGTACAGCACGTACACACAGCACGTGTGTATGTGTGGGTGAATTTCCGTTTCGTTAGCCGGAAGACTTTCTGTAGTCAAAATAAAAATTTACACCGTTATATGATATGATTCTTTTAGCAATTTTCTTTCTTTTCGGTGGTTTAGTTTTGGGCATGGTTTGTCAATAGACAATCTTTTATGTTATCAATATCAATTAATTTAAAAAAAAATTTTTTTTTTGAAGCATGAAAATTCATTTGTATTCTTTGATAATTATAGTCGCATTTCGAGCACTGGCCAACACGAGTTTAGTGAGAAATTCATTTAGACAACTATCTTTCATGATACTCTGTGGAATCGTGAATTCTCCGAAGGTCTCCGACGCGTATGCGCAAACGGATATAGTAATTATAATATCATATTTACGTTACGTTCCATTGTACATATATACATGAAGAGGGTTTCTGTATGTCTGTCTCTACTTATTCGATTTCGAAAAATAATGCGTTACCCTTTTATTAAGAATATCTATAGACTGTCAAGAGCAACACCACCCAGAGTTAAGTAACGATTGACGCGAGTGAAACTACACGAAGCGACTTGTATATATTTATTATGTTGACAATTTAAGAACATTAAACAAGATTGTCTGACGTAGAAAAGTAGGTTAATTAGGTCATTGATCTACTTAAAGGAAAAGTGGAAAGAGGCTCAGTGAACCAATATTCATGGAAATATATCATTGTATATAACCACACACAACTACTTATTATTAATTATATTAATATTCAATCAACATATAAATACACACATACCAACATTCTACAAGATGTACAAGTGTACAATGAAATGAAAATTACATAAAGATTTTATAATTTGAGTAACATCAATGAATAACATAGTATTTGTGGAACGATTTTTTGGTAGACCGTTTAGGTAGGTACCTATCAGACACCAGTCAGTTATTATATGGTCAAACGTCAACGTGTTCTATTGTTTCGATTTTGAGAGCGAGACCACCGATGTTATAAAAAGTAGCGCGTAAATGTAAAGAATGTCTCATATTTCGTAGAGTAACTTTCCCACAATCTGTGATTATATGACCGTTTAAAGTTACCGATTTTTGGTTGATCCCTAGCGACATGTCTGTGCTTGCACGGGCTTCTTACGCAATGGGGCCAATTAAAACACAGACCAAGAAAGCCAGCTTGACAGTGCCAATGTTTATAAGGGTGACCAATAACCACGAAGGATCTTCCAGTTATAAATTAAAGAAGAAGTAAAAACGTATGCTAATCCCCAAAAATAGATACTGTGACCTCAAATAGCATTATACGAGTACTTGATCATCCATTCACTTGCGATTAACAACCACACTGACATTGAAATTAGGTTGATATCACACTGGCGTTAAGAGTCAATATTGCAATATTGAGATTATAAATAAAAGGATCCAAGCAACTTTGCGAACAGTATGTCCTTACATGTACATAAATTGAAGTCTTATGGTTACGATCGTGTTTTGTCTTATGCAAAAACATTTGGACTACGATTCTATGAATTAACTTCGATATATTACAAGGGATAGATAGTCCTATGGACTATATTATATAAATAAAAGATTCTCGAATACTATACGAACGATACGAACTAACTTTTACATATAAACATTTAAAAGAATTATGGTTTGTACACGTGTAAGGTCGTGTAAGGTCACGCTGACGATAAATTGTACGTGCATGCAAGATGATGTACATATTTTATGATGCATAAAGCTTTAATTTGAATTCTATTTAACGCCAAGATTACTTTACAAATAATTATTCAAAAAAACTCTTCTAATATTCGCTGAGCCATGCTGTACCAATTAATGTAGCAGCAAAGCCAAGAGTAAAAGAGACCCACGTCATTTTATCACATAGGTGTCATAAGAGCGTTTATGTAGCCTATTACCGATATAGTCAGCCTTGGTATCTAGAGGTGACAAGGCTGCTATCGGTCTGTGTTAGAAAACATTGTTAGAAAACTTACTTTCCAAGGAGTATGCTATAGGCAAACTGGCAGGTATAAATATACCAAATGTTTTTTCTTGTATTGTTATGAGACATGATACGCCGAAACCGAAATGATGGTACAGAATAACTCTACGATTTTTTGTCACTGTTTTTGTAGGATCTGGAAGTCACTACAGTAAAAAAATGTCAGTGCGATGATGACTTAAGTTTATTCTCTTTTACAATAGATATATGAAACAATTATTTTAATAAGCAAATTTGAACTCACGATCTATTTAATAACTGACAACAACACTATTCGACTCTCGCGAGTTTTTATATACAGTATAATTGTATTGACCAGGAAATACATGAAAGTTAATTAAATCTATATAATTATGAATGTATCGCTTACATAAAACCAAATATCACTCATCACGAAATTTCTTAAATTATATGTCTGGTTAAATTGAAATTTAGCTGTTATTCCTTTTTTCTCAATAAGAAAAGTTTTGAATAGCTAGTAATAATAATAATGATGTCTGGAATAGAGTATTCTTCATAAAAAAATCGCCTTTTATGAACATTTGTAAAATGTATTTCATATCTGTGTGACAATTTATTCCTTGTTATACAAATCTGACATTTTGAGACCGTACTCATGAATTAGTCGAATAATTCAGAACGTACAGTTTGGTTTGGTTGATTCGGTCTAATGAACTCATATTCAAATAAATTATACCATACATATGTTAAATAGATCGAGATTATTTATGTTTTCATTTCGTGTGATTTATAATTAAACTCAATAGACTTGTTTCTTTGTTCAAGCCTGTCTAATATGATGGGCCAAGGCGAATTGTAATCAGTAGGTGAACTACCACCTAGATAGGATGTTCATTGTTTTATGATATTAGTTGTGTAACGGCCACACCTTTATACCTATATACTCAAGGGAAATATATAAATGAATCAATACGTGTATCTCTTGTAAAGATTTGTAAAACTTTTTTTTAAACATTAAAAAAAAAACTACAATAATATCTCTGAATAATTGGTCGACATTCTACGTATTGCATTCGTAGAGTTATAAAAATATTTTACAACAAACGATCTGATACCCTGCTTTCACGAGAGTATTCTGGAAACATCCAAAAACGTTCATTTATAAGATATAAATACTGCTTATATCTATAACTACTTTACTTCCGAAGTTTCGATAACAGTTTCGACGACGTTTTAAGCGCCATTTTTCCATTGCCATTATTATAATGAACATCATAGATTATCAAGCTATCGACCAATGATACCGCCTCAATTCAATGTCAATTATTGTTTATTTGGTTTTTGTCCTCTTGTGATTGGAATAGACCATAGACGTATTTCTTTTCAAACTGACACTTTATCAGATATATAACTACTACTTTGATCGATCAAGATTATTTTCATAAGAAGTGGTTACAAAAATAAAGTGAATTAGGAACTGTTCCTTACAGTGAGATAGATTAATGTTAATACGTAGAATACATGACTTAATCCAAAAAAAAGTCACATGACTTTTAATCTTAGGGCGGCCTTGTAATGTGACAATCTAAGTTTCGATGTAAAAAACAGTACTACTGAAAAAATGTAACCGAAACTTTTTTCGGTATAAAATAATATAGTTTGTTAAATGACGATTTAAAAGTGCTAGTAAAAGCCTAATTGAATAAAGTATATTTTGATTTGATTTGATTAAGCATTCGCCTGCGTCGAATCAGTTATTTTCGTTATCGATTTTCCTCTTTCATTGATGAAATATTACAGGTTGCGCACTATAATGCTCAGTACTTCTCAATCAGTTATGTAATGCTCGAATCTGAACTGTTACCAATTCAGGCAAATGCTCTCCGCGAGGGACCGCTCTTAAACCATAATACATAACTATCGCTATAAACTAAGATATGATTATACATTGTTAATATTCAAAATTCATAACACCAAATTCAAACACCTTTAAAAATTTATAATAGACATGAACTAACAGAAGGTGTAACTAGAAGTCGAGTCAGAATCTTTATTCAGTATAAAAGCGAAGACAAAAGACTAAAAATCTCAACGAAAAAAAAAACAAAAAAGAATACTACCTAGAGATACAAATATTTTAACTTGAGGTTATCATACAAATTTGTTCTGATCCGGGATATGAACCCGATAACGTCCTCAAGAGGGAGAGAGATATAGGTGTCTGGTCCAACGAAGCTGATATTGATCACTTTAGATAAATTTAACATAAGAAATGTTTATGAAAATATTCGATAAACTATTTATACCGATAAACGAGATAACGTTTATCATTCATACATACAAGATGCGATTTATGGGAATTTTAAATTCCGATCACGTACTATGAATATAACATTTTCTCAAATTGATTTTGAATAATGAATTCAAAATCAATATGTACCATTCGAGTAGACTTATATAAGCACATTTGTATCGTCAACTTGCTATATACATAAACTAGCTGTTACCCGCGGCTTCGCTCTCGTAGAATATGAATATATTTACAAATTAACTTAAAATATTACGTTAATGTAAGACCTTTTGTATACTACATTGGTACGTATTTCAGCCCTTAGGGTAGAATATCCAGAAACGCTTAAATGCGAATCAACTCCTTTTTAATCGGTAGCCCAAAAATAAAGTTTCTTGCTTCTAACTTCAAAAATGACGGTCTTCCAGACAATTATAAATGCGAAAGTAACTCTGTCTGTCTGTCTCGCTTTCACGCTAAAACTACTGGACTTTCCAACTTAAAAAATACAGATTTCCATACAAACGTTCAACCCCTGTTTCACCCCTTTAGGGGTAGAATTTCCAAAATTCGCTCCTTAGTGGGTGTCATGATATGTTACTTTATAAGTGTACAGCCTAAAGTATAAGTTTTATGCTTCTAGTTCTAAAAATGATACTATCAACAACTTACAACCTTTCATCCCCATTTTCAACCCTTTACAGCACTTTTTCCGAATAAAAAGTAGCCTATGTCCTTTCTCAGACTATTTGTGTACCAATTTTCATTTAAATCGGTCCAGTAGTTTTAGCGTGAAAGCGAGACAGACAGACAGAGTTACTTTCGCATTTATAATATTAGTATGGAAGTATGGATAAGTATATTATATCAAAGATTCTAGATAGTAGTGCGTAAATAATAGCAACACAGTACCTCTACTTTTTATTACCGCAATACAAAAATGATAAGCAATTAAACTTTATAGTTATATCCTCTATGAAAATCAACATCTGATGCAAATATTGACCTGTCTAATAACGTTTTGCTAAATCAAAATATAAAAATACTGCCTAACCTAAATATGTATCGTCATACAACTGGTTTACGGGGAGCACGCCAGAAAAGCTTAAAGTCGACATGATTTCTTCCGACATATTCAACGATCATCCTAATAACAACCCAAGCCTAGTAAATATGTAATTATAATAAATTATAAAATATGTAAATTAGATCAGTAGACTGTACTTATCACTTGTAATCAATTATTGATAAAAAAATATATCTGCGTCTCGTCAATTACCTATTCATTGATATTAAATGGACCCAATGGAAGTTAAACATGATATTTTTAAATTAATCATTTAATAATAATCTAATAAAAACATAACATTTTTCTCCTCGACTGTAACGCATCAGAGTAAAAAATAATTTTAACCTTATGTTGATGTAGACACGTCCTAAAAACAAAGTTTAAAAAAAAGCGATATTAGACCACTATAAATCCAATATAGTGTTAAATTGATATTACATTATAAAACTTAGAAATAAACGATTCGAACTCAAAACTTCCTAAACTCCAAAGCGAAATAATGTAATCAGAATCTTATTGAGTTGGTGGAAAAATGCCATCACGTAATTAAACCTGCTAATGTTTGCTAAGCTGTACGAAACTCGCAAGCAATATGACGTCACCAGAAGTCCATTATAATAAAATATTGCCATTACATTATGTCGGAGAAAAACGCCTGCGGAAAAACTAGCCGAAACTGTAAAATGCGATGACGTCATTTAAAACCCGATACGGCATTAGTACTGTAATATTGTCATTACATTACAAGACCTAGAACGGCCTTTTTTTATTAACAAAAAAATCTGTTTTTACGAAGACATTATTTTGTAACATCAAAAACAACAATGAATGACAATTAGTTATTAAGCCAATTATAATACATATCAACCAACGATTGGTTAATTCAATACTTTTATAATCACAAGTCATACGTTCAAGTTTGTAAAATCACGATGACTTTGTATAATATTGATAACGTAACTAATTTAATATCAAATGTTACTTGGCAACAAAATATTTACATGCGTTGTTAGATCTACTATATATTTCTGTATATTGCACCCAATATATCTAAACCAATTTGACAGGACAAAAATTGACTATCTCTTTCCTATATGCAGGCTAGAATAGAGACAAAAAATATTTAAATCCGGTCAACATAATCATCACCAATATTAATGAGACACATTACTCTCTATGGTAAAAAAAAAACTGTCAAAAACATTGACAGTTTTAACTATGTACATCACTGACGTTGACTGTACCAACAAAACAATAATAAAAAAAAACGCTTAATATATTTTAGTTTTTCAATAAATCGATAACATTCTGGAAACATTTAAAAACGACTTACAGAATACATTGATTTGTAAATTTTTGCGTTATATATAAACAAGGTGAAAGTTCAAGAACAGAGTGACGCAATAAAATAAAAATTAAAAAACGAAACAATTTATAAGTTTTTTTTTTTTAATTCGATCGTTATATTGAGGATATAAGGACTTTTAAATATAATGATTTATTAGCTAATAAAATGGTGTAAACGATGTTCATTGAAACTAAAAAAAAATACAAAATGATGACTACAATTACAACAAGTCTGCAGCAGGATAATTCTACTAACAAATTGTTTATCGTAATCGAATCGAAACGATCCAGTCGCAATTTAGTCGAAGTTGGACCGGAATATAATCGAGATTGTATCAAAACCGATATAAAAATAGTAGAATTGTCCCTCAGTTACGATTAAGCCGAGGTTTTGTTGTTGTGACGAATAGTCGAAATTGGATCGAACAGAATCGGGAACGTATCATAACATTAGCGCGCACGTACGTAACATAACAAATATACTCTCTAAATTTTAAATATGTATATACAAGCTACAGATTTGTGTTGACTGTGCGTTATTTGTCTGTCTTAGTAAACGCTGTATAGCGTAAATAGCTACACATATATTTCTCTCTTTCTGACACCAGTAAACTGACATGCGAAAGAAGAAGCCAAGTATTGCGTTACCGTACAACCGTTATGCAATGTTTGTTAGTAAGAGGAATTATATATAGATTATGTTTGTATATTTCAGTCCAAAATGCTTGTTGTTCAAGTTCGAATATTTGAAACACAAAACCTCAACACGAAAAGAAAGACTAGGTCAACGAAACGCGGCTTTAAAATACTAACGGGGAAATAAATAATACATGTCACCTCGAAGGAATCATTATATTACCGACGACTTGGACATACAAATAACAAATTTAAAATTACATTGCGTGTTATTTTCATAAAAATACGTTTTTATGTAACCGAATCTTCGTATAAAGTAGTTCAAAATCACAGGGACCTTACTTCTACATTCTAGTACTTCGTGACATAAAATAATCAAATGTTTTTTTTTTATGTAATATGTAGGCGGACCGGCAAATGGCCCACCTGACATTAAGTGGTCACCACCTCCCATAGACATTGGCGCTGTTAGAAATACATATTAACCATCTCTTACTTCGCCAATGCGCCTCAAACCTTGGGAACTAAGATGTCATGTCCCTTGTGTCTGTAGCTACACTGGCTCACTCACCCTTCAAACCAGGACACCACAATAACAAGTATTGCTGCTTGGCGGCAGAATATCTGATGAGTAGGTGGTACTTACCCAGACGGGTTTTCACAGAGCTCTACCAAGTGATAAATCTTATTACCTTATAAATCTTATTTAATCATAATCAAATCTTTTCCATCACAAGAGAAGTAAAGAAAAAAAAAAACAATTACATATAATATTATATTCACGTGATATCATTGGTCGAGATCTTGAACGGTATGACAGTTATAATGGATTCGTGAAAAAATGCCGTTTTGTATTTCGGTGAATTTGTTATCAAAACTTTTGACTGATGTATTAATTGATTCAAGATCGATGTTATTGAGCTAATGTAAACAGACATACTCCTATACACGAGTTTAAATTTATTTCAGTGTCTGTCTACGGGCGAAGACAATCACTTATCATGTGATATTTTTACTCGTCTGCCTTTTTAATTTTTATACATTTTATATTTCCACAAAGTTAAGTAAAGTAATTAACAATAATCATCAAATTTCAATAGAGGCATAGGCTCAAAGGCAGTTGTTATATCGAAGATTACAGAAGAAATTATTCGCTAGACCATTTTATGATCAGGTTCTTCACCTACGTAATATCAACATGTGCAAGAAAATAAAAACCGAAATGTTTATAAACTAGGACCAAAATCAAGATCAATCAAAACATACGTATTAGCTAATGCAGGTCATTTCAATGCAAGAGGCAAGTTAATTTGCAAACAATACGACTACGACTTGGGCTTAAGTATTATTTGTGCTTAAACGTACATCGATTGAACAATTAATGGTATAGAAGTTTACGTCCTGTTGTGCTGTTTAGCGGAGAGTTACTGTTACCTTTTTACGTGGGTATTGATTTTAAGAAAACAGTTTTGTAATATAACTATTTAATTGTAGAAACCAAAATTTATAAATCTTACAATAGGTTTAGTTACAGCTTTTGTTACTATAGATAATTTAAAAAAAATATGCCAGCTAGACTCAGCGTGGGTCACTTGGGATAAAAGGAATGTTTGAAAATTCAATGCATTATAATTTATCTTATTAAATATTAGAATTTAGGCGCCACTGACGATTTAAAGATTGTATATTTGATTATTTAGTACACCGTTCGCCAGGCCGGTGTAACTAAGTTTATATAAAAAATTAAAGTGGGTACATCACCAAATTTCCAGCTACATGTGGATATTGTTTATATATAAGGGAACAGGCATGCCATCCTTGGAGTTGCACCAGCAGCTATCTGGACACACTCAATCAGGAAATTGCAGCCGTCCACACTTAATATTTCAAATCAATGTGGTGGGTAAAAAAAAAACCTCCTGCAATACGAAATATACAGGTTCAATACTCAAGTAAATAACCAAGAAATAAATACCTTTAACGAGGTATGTAAGCAGTAATTTAACTTCTGGAGGTTCAAAGTCCTGCTTACTTTAAATGACGATTTCACGAGAATCATTCCAATGGGTCAAAAATCACTGTAAATCACAAATTAAACATGACTACGACTTACTGAATTACAAACCAACGCATTTAAGCAAAAACAAGAATTAAAAACTTACAATTTTTTAAAGTCGGTAGAAATATGTTGTATAAAGTTTGATTCAAACTTCAAAACTCCATTATAAATATATTCTGAAAAGATATATGCTGTTAAAGCACTGAAGTAATAATCAATCACAAATTAAGAAACTCAACTATCAAGGTAACTTACCGATATATTCAGTATATCGAATATGAAGTTTAAATTCAGTGTTAAACCGAAGATGTAAAAATGCAAAAAGAACGAAATCGAAGGTTCTTGAAACTTTGAAAGGTGCGGGAGTGTGCCCAGAATCACTACCAAAAATACCCTAAATCAAATAGGAATTATATTCAAATTTAAAACAAGGAAATAATTATGGAATAATTATTTAATTTAATAAAAAGCCAATTATAAGGCATTTCCATACAAATACCAACCCTTAAATTGGATGACAGCTAATAAATTAATCTGAAACGATGCGAAATGACTTCCAAACAAATACAACAAACGAATTATATAATAAAATTTAATTGCAATTATTATTTCACTGCACTATATAATTATAATTTATTTAGTATTTAAATTTCATATATAAAAATATTTTAAAAAAATTCAAGGTCGGATATACCATATGGCTTTTTGGGCTTCGGCCCAGGGCCCCGTGGATTCAAGGGGGCCCCAGCTAAATCAAGTCAAACTCAAAAATAGACAATAATGCGAAATAATCCATAACTTTATTAAATTAAACAGGTTTGCAGCCTTGCGAGTCCTGTTCAATTCAATTCAAGTCTACGTTCAGATATGTCTTAGGTTAACACTACACATACACACACAGAATATATGATATATCCAAACATTCATATCCAAGTTAAATATTAGCATTATAATATCCCATCACGATCGGAGCGAGGTCGCTCCACGACGTAAAGTGAAAGTCTCGTGTGACCTACGTACATGGTCACATGACACGTACAATAAACACTGAATTAGTTAAAAAAACAACCTAATAGTCAACACTAAAACAATTATTTAAATATTTTTCGTTTATTTGGAACTATTCTTTAAAAATAAAATTCAAATTCAACGCCAACGATTTTATAATCGACTTGTAACTGATGACTATTATAATAATTATCACCATAATTCGTTTTACTAAGTTTTACGTTCGAAATTTATATGTGTTTCTCACAAATAACTTTGCCAGTTGTCATTGGCAATGTCACTTGTCAGTGACATTGTTTTGACGTTCAAATTATGTCGAAATGTTCTATTTACGTAAAGTTATGTCATAATACAATGTTGACGCTTTTACCTTGTCGAAAAGGAGTAAACGTATGCCTGCCTATCGAAGAAGAAATAATAAACAAACTTAGATTACCTAGATTCACGTACACAATGCAATTTGCTAATAGCTCGGCTATGTTGTTACACTGTTAACAGTTTTTGTTTGATATATCTTTATTTATAATACAACACCATTTTATTTCGCTACTTATGACCTTTAACTTAATAGAACAGTTTCGTCAATGTTCAAAACGCCATTTTTTCCCAATCAAAGATAAATATCTTAGATTATTATTCAAGCCCTCGATCAATGATATCCCGTCAATTCGTCGTGGTTGAAACGGGGCGTACGTGTTCCTAAACCGTTGATCCTATTTTGATGAAACCTTAGTATATTGGCATGCGTACGACTGAGAAGGTTCCTGACCTAAAAAAAAACAAGATTTTTTTTCTTTGTTAATTTGTCCTTCTTTATAGGCGTTTTATGTACTCTATACACACCCGTGCCGAAGCCAATAAAGGTAGCCAGCCTTATATATGAAGTTTGTTAAAAAATAAATATACTTTTATAAGCTATTCATCCTATTGTGATGAAACATTGGTGAGTTGTACTGTGTACGCCCGAGAAGGCTCTTGGCCTAAAAAAAACAAGAATTTTCCTCTACAATTAATTTTTATATTGTCCTTCAATATAAACATTTTACGTGACCTTCTACCAGTGAAAAGCAGAGAAGAATAGCTAATACCTAATAAATTTATACGGTATTTAACTACTTAAATCACATTCTCTAAAACTTATAATTTTATTGATTAAATTTGATCACTTCCAATTTACGAAAAATTATGAACAACTTTTTATAATTGCAACACGTTTTTTGCGTTAATTTGCAATGTTCAGCATATAGTTTTATTTATTATGTTTCAATCCGTCCAAGCACGAATCGTTGCATATTTCATAACACAACTAAGATATAATCAAAATTACTCAGTGCTGACGGTATCTCCTACTTACATATTGATGAAAAAAAAACGATCCACCTTTGAAATACGAATAATAATAATATCAAGTCTAAATGGAAGTAAAACTTGAATACACATTTTTTTTATTTGTTGACCGTACTGACGTAAGTGCGTTGCATCATTTCTTAATCTATTCTATATTGACACGATTTTAAGTACATATACAGTCTACTTGCTCCTTCTTTCTTTTTGTTTTCTTTCAATACTTACTTGATTTGAATCGTATCATATGTATCTGATCCGTCGAGTCACAGCCGAATATAATTAATCATATTATAAACCTACCATCGCGTTTTTAAAAACTAAAATGCTCATTTCATATGATAAAAATCTCTTTAAAAAAATCCACGACGAGTGAAGCCAAAAGAGATAACAAATACAGATAAAATATCACAATATTTTATGCTATTCATCTTTAGTAGATATTGTTTTCAATTTTCACAGGAAATAATTAAAAATCGATTGCAACCTAATAGAGAACAATGCAAGGTTTTAAAATAAGAATCCGAAGTCGATCGAAGTATTGCATTGTATCAAGCATCACTAAAGTAAAACAAAATGCCCGCGCATCGTTTGTCTTTTTGACCGAAGGCGACTAAAACAAAAAACTAGCGAACGGATTTTCCTGCGTTTACAATGGACGGTGATTCATGAAAATTGTCTATAGTTTTGAATAAATTGGCTGTTTGGATGATTGTTGAAGATATCGGAAACAATCACGCGGACTTGACGCTTTACTGGCGTCCGTCGCGCAAACCGAATGAGTTATAGGTATGTATTACGATAGTTTTATGTGGATCCATACTCTACTCGTGCGAAACCAGGACGGGTGACTAGTAAAAAAAAATTATCTTGAAAATGATAAATTTGCAAGAACATATAATTTAACCGACACGCATACCGTACTAATACTGTCATATAAATTAAATATATAAGAGTTGTATCTGTTCACCTTGCTGTATTCAATTAAAAAACTAGTAATCGTTATACATTATCTGATATATAGTTTATTATAGCAATACAGTTCGCACGTGGCGAAATAATATATGTCTTTTTGGCACAAATAAAAGCCAAAAAAAATAAAAAAGCAATACAGCCAGACATTTGTTCCGTTTGCTTTACAGGGCAACACTGTCAAAATATGACCGCATAAAAAAACTTTGTAAAAGAAACTAAATAATAATAATGTCAGTAACATTTTTATGTATTATAGAATAGGAAAAAATATCGCAGTACAGTCATAAAAATAAATAACATATTAAGAGTTAACTGTTAATTATAAATCTAATTAATATACTGAGTGGTTTCTATAGAGTTGAATTATAATGTCTACCGGAAGGTTAACGTGAGGTAGGACTTTGCGCAAGCCCGTCTGGGTAAGGTCATTCTACTGCCAAACAACAGTACTGAGTATTATTGTGTTCCGGTTTGAAGGGTGAGTGAGCCAGTGTAACTACATGCACAAGGGATATAACATTTTAGTTCCCAAGATTGGTGGCGCATTGGCGATGTAAAGATTGGTTAATATTTCTTACAGCGCCGCTCGGCGCCTACTTACAATCAGATGGCCCATATTCTCGCACGCCAACATTTACCACAGAAAAGGCCGTAAGTCTTAACCCATTATTTACACTTAATAACAAACCGTACCGACCTAAACAGAGTGTAACAGGACAAAGTATTTATATATAATTAATCTCATACTCGAGTATAAGAGGAGGAGGAGGAGGAGGAGGTGGAGGAAAATTGTGTCTAGTTACGCTGAAATTCTATTACATGTGTATACTGAAAAAACCAAAAAGCTTAAGAGCAGCGTGATAAAATAAGCTCTAAACTTTTTCTTCAAATAGGAGGCTTCATTAGCCCAGCGGTGAATTATTTAAAGGTATTATAGATTACAACTGTTAAATTTAACTTTAAAGATTACATTACATTACATTAACAGCCTGTAAATTTCCCACTGCTGGGCTAAGGCCTCCCCTCCCTTTGAGGACAAGGTTTGGAGCATATTCAACCACGCTGCTCCAATGCGGTTTGGTGGAATACACATGTGGAAAAATTTCGTTGAAATTAGACACATGCCGGTTTCCTCACGATGTTTTCCTTCACCGCCGAGCACGAGATAAATTATAACCACAAATTAAGCACATGAAAATTCGGTGCTGCTGGCCTGGGTTTGAACCCGAAATCATCTCGGCTCACTTTAAAGATAAAACACTTTATTCAATGTAGAAGCATTACACTTACATATTGATTGCCAAATCAAAAGCTTATAAAGTCGAAATCCGTCCGAAGTGGAGCCTCGTCAAGTCACGTGTATATTTAAAACTTACATTGAAATAATATTCTTGAACTATATTGAAGGCCGATACAATTATTCTATATTACATACAGTAATTTTGTTTATAAATTACGTATTTTAGGTAAAATTTAAAGAGTCCTCTTTTCTAAAGAGGCTTTTCTCATCACATAAGTAGGCGACGGAGCAAATGGGCCACCTGATGGTAAAAGCTCATAACTTAGCATATATTTTAGCGCTAATGCGACACCCTTGTGCCTTTAGTTACACTGGCTCACTCACCCTTTAAACCGGAACAAAACAATACTATGGACATACAAGTTTGACAAATAAAAAAATATAAAAAAGTATTGTTGTTGGGCGGTAGAATATATAACCTTTTTTTATCTAGCAGAAAAACTAGTTACTCGTTTCCCCCACGTAGAAGTGGGGGGTATTCGGGACTCTCCGGTGCTCAAGAAGCCGAGTGCGCCCCAGTAAAAAAGCAGCTCTCCGTCTCTTCGGCGGGCGCCACGGGATCGCTTTCGCATGCTACCGTGACGCCCTCATGAATACATAACAAATAAAAATAATTTGAATCGTTACGTAACTGTTACAGTAAAATTAGTTTTAATATATTTTTTTATAATACATACATGAGCTAACGATGTAAAACCTGTCTAAATTCTTATAAAAAATTATATAAATATAAAAGCTGTTATAAATGAGCATAGACCTGTGACATTAAATAACAATCTAAGCAGTGACCACCGCGCTCAGCGCTTATACGTACCATTAAATGTATTCGCGTCTCGTAACATCAAAGGTCAAATATATCAAGTATAGAAGTAACAAGTTACAAATAGTATATAATTAAATAATTTAGACCGGATTTAACCAGTTCCATTAAACATATTATAATTGTTTACAAAAACAATATAAACATTCCATTCGATGATTAATTGTTTTTTGTAGGAAAAACAAAACTTTTCGTGAAGGCCAATGAATTCAAAACTCTAGTCTATTTCGTTTCTGTTGAATAACATATTATATTTAAATGTAATCTATAAACTGATGTTCGTACACATTCTTTTTTAATTCGATTCATTTTTTTTCTGTCTGAGACGTTAGATATGGATACTTTAAAATTTTACCTCATTACAACCAAATAGTAACTTAAAACAAAACTTAATAAGAATATTCGTTTTCGTATTCAATATTGTCAAAAATAAATATGACTTTTACAAACATATTTTATATTGGCTTTGTTTGTCCTTGTCTATGGTCAAGGAAAAACCGAAATGAACACGAAACCCCGGAGAACACATTTAGCAAGTAATATTAATTACAATCCTCATAAATTAAATTAATTACAAAACTTTGTTTGTACCTTGGCCTCCAGTCAATGACGTAAGACTCTTCAAGTTGGTACGCTTATTTTTAATATATTTTTTAATAATATTCGAGTATGTTATAACAAATTAAAATGATTTATATTGGCAAAGATGAGAAAGCATGTGTTTTAAAGGTAACTTAAGTTATATAATTACCAATGCCCTTAATTAATAATATTCCTATTAACCCCTTAAATAAATAAAGCATTTAGCTTATTTGTTCTAGAAGACACACGCAGGCACACAAAAACAACATAATCAGAATACCATACAAGATAAAAGTTCTTAAGTAATGAGTACATCAACCGAAAAATTATTAACACGGTTTTAGTACATCGCCTCTCGTCAAATTCGATTTCAGATGTCTCCTTATCAGTAATTCCGATAACTGCATGATTTAATGACCCCGGAATAATTCACAAATCTTTCGAAATGAACTAACTAGCTATATATTTGTCATATTATCTTTGACTTTAGATAAAAGAAATGATAAAAATGAGACCTTTCATTAATGCAATATCCTGATACATTCATATCGTAAGTCAGAGATCACTCATTAAATATAATTTTTATTTAAATTTGCAAAATATTAACCTCTGTAGAAAGATAACGAAAGAGTATCTTATCAAATTTAAAAGATGCGTATATCATTTTTTTTTTATGCTCATGAGCAGAGAAGGCTAAAACTTTATCCATCACGCTACTCAACTGTGTTAGTGGATACACGTGGCAGATTTGGGTTTGAAGTAACGCTTCATTTCGATAGGATGGCAAATTTTTTGACAGCGAATTTAGCTTGTGAACTTTAAGGCGTATAATATACCAAAACGGAATATGTAAAAAATTACATTTACAAAAGGATAATGAGGATACGACTACAATACTAACAGACACAAATGGAAGAATTCCGAATAAATGGAATATGACCAAGAAAATTAATACGATATCATTATGAGAAAATTAATACTGTAATTCAGATAATTGAATTATTATGATTATTATATTTAGCCTGAGTCATATCTATCTAGCCGTATTCGTATAAATAGTATCGTATTGTAATTAAGAGGAAAACCTTGACTTAATTTGTAATAATTATTTAATAAGTATTGATATTTAGACAGACAATTTTATCTTAAGGAATATATCTAAGGAATGGTTAATATTTCGTACAGCGTCAATGACTATGGGCGTTGGTGAACACTCACCACCAGGTGGACCACTTGCCCGTCCGCTTAACCATTACATATAAAAAAAAGAAATGGTGCTCAGGTGAGCCGCCTGCTAGTTTGCCACCTATATCATAAAAAAAAACACCTTTGAAAATATTCAATTATTACGTTAAAATAACCGTTAAAGAACTATTTTCATAAAATATTATATTTATATGATGGACTGCCGATTTAAATGTATAATTTTACTTACCATTTAGTAAAATGTAATTATGATTAAAAAACACCCGGCGTGTTCCTTTCGCCTGTCAGTCAGATCTCAGATATTTATTTTCGAAACGGCGGTAGATTATTGACAATCCATAATTAAGTGTAACGGTTCTATATTTACTTCGGCTGTGATTTTAACTAAGTCAAACAGGGCACAGGAGATCTTCTAGTGCA
The DNA here is from genome assembly GCF_037043105.1 of Vanessa tameamea. Taxonomy (NCBI): domain Eukaryota; kingdom Metazoa; phylum Arthropoda; class Insecta; order Lepidoptera; family Nymphalidae; genus Vanessa; species Vanessa tameamea. The sequence continues at coordinate 2,155,205 of NC_087315.1, read as the reverse complement.
CAACTTCTAGTGAAGCACAGCTGCACTATTGTATTGCCTAACTCCAGTATTCCGATGGGAGCAAACCGACACGACCGGAGAGGACTCAGAGGCTCGTCCAGAAATTCAAACCTGGAACCTCAGGATCTATCATAACATGTATTACTCATTGTAGCCCGCGGCCTCGCTCACGTTTAAGAGGTTGCTTGATAGGTTTTAATCATAAAAATAGGCATAAAAGTAGCCTGTCCTTCCTTGGAGTTCAAGCTTGCTTCATAACGAATTTCATCAAATTCGGTTCAGTAGTTTGGCCGTGAAAGTGCAACATACAGACAGACAGTCAAACAGACTTATACCTGCTCCAGTGATGGAGTTCATCATCCTTGCGTGTACTGAAGACGACACAGCATTACTGAAATTGGGGGTGATTAATATTAACCTACACTATAATATAATTAACAATAAAGCGAAAAAATATATATTCAATGTTCTTTTTTTAATTGTATTTTAAAAATTATCTTTTGACTAAATTTTTACTTGAATATGTAAAAAAAACTCAGTTAAAAAATAAATTGTTACGCAAACTTTACAAGATGTAAATTAAGAAAATTAAACATTTAAAAATAATACATATAAGTTTTATAATAACTTGAACACGATTTCGACTGCGAGTGTGTTTAACGTGCTATGTGACTGCTATGTATAGTAGAAATAGATATAAATAAACCTGAGATTTAAACATTCCATGCTAACAGTTCGGCTATATAAGGCACTAGCGACCCGCCACGGATTCGTAAGGGTGTAATGCTGATACTAAATGTACTACAGAATGTCTTACAACGTCTCACAGTTTTTCAGCCATTAGACAATACAAACCTTGAATCAATCTATGTATTTAAAAAAACCGCATCAAAAACCGTTGTCTAATTTTAAAGATCTAAGCATAAATACGGACAGACAGGGGTAAGCGACTTTGTTTTATACTATCTAATGATTATGATACAACAAAAAAATAAATTACTCTATAGAAAATATATATATATATATATATATATATATATATATATATATATATATATATATATATATATATATAATCCGGCCAGTAGTTAAGGTGTACAGAACTAACATCCATTTATTTATATATGTATAAACATTCGCATTTAAGATGAATAATATTATCATTGCGTACTTAATATGTTCCATATTAAAAAAAACCTTTTCCAATTATTATAGGATAACGAACTGAGTAACGCTATTCGAATTTTGAATATCATCGTACTGCCTTTATTTTAGTACTGGCTGCTTAGCATGGTTACATTCCTTTTTTTTTAGCTACCTGGGACTTCAAAGGCGATCAAACCGCTGTCGGCAACTACTATACATTTTCTTCGCATCCTATACATGCAACATAAGTTTTACCAAAAATAATAGAAAGTTATTATAGTTAAGTTAAATAGACTCAATGTCACTCAAGTTACCCTGTATTTTCTGTAGTATAACATTTCCTCACCCTACCCCAGTACAAATACAAATAGTACAAATTCCGTAAGGTGTTTATCACACATGTGCTCGGGAGTGCGTCCGTGCGTGTAGCGGACTCGTGTGCATTTGTATACGTGTTCGTATGTGTGGTGTGCGTGCGTGCGTGTATGTGTAACGACTCGGTTCGCGTGAGTACGTTTGCGAGTGTGCGTGTTCATGTGTGTGTGCGTGTCGCTCACCTCATGTCGGGCGAGAAGTCGGGCGCACAGGCGTACCCGGCGACCATGTGTCCGGTGAAGGTCTTGCGGCGGTTGAGCTTGAAGCGGTTGAGCGCGCTGAACACGACGATCTTGTTGTCCATGGACTGGCACGCCAGCCACTTGGCGTTGGGCGCGGCGGCCACGGCCGGCAGCGAGTGCATGGACGGGTCCGCGATGTACTTCATGTCCACGGGGATGTCCCTGCGAGTCGACGTGGGTATTGTATTATTTTTATGTTGATCTAACATTCTTTATCAAATTCTAATACAATTAAATAGTATTAAGCCGATCGTACCACTCCCACACGCGCAGACTCTTGTCGTCGGAGGTGGTGACGAAGCGCCGGTTGTCGTCCACGAAGGTGATGGTGTTGACGGCGCCCAGGTGGCGGTCGTACTCCTGCACTATCTCGCCGCTGCGAGTGTCCCACTGCAGACGGACACAAACTATAACTAGCTGGTAATATTCATATAAAGTAATTCCTCTTATTACGGGGGTAATAAAAGAAGTAACTTTGTATTAAAGTCGAAATTTCTAAAAATCCTTCCAAAATTCGTGATGATAACATTATAAATTAGACCTTTGATCTAAATTGCAGCCCCTAGACTCAGTATTTTTTACTGGGCCTAGTTAGGATAGACGATTTTATTCTATAGTAATGATAATAAAAACCAAACTAGTTAATTGCTATAACAATAAAACATCATGTAAATTTTTTTTTTTTTCAATATTCCCAATAATTATTTTTGTCATGAGTCCGCAAGTTCATGAAATAGTATTAAAGCCGAGCGTGTCATCTTTAAATACCTACAATAACGTAAACCTCGCTATACTTGGACATCACAATAAATGATTTTTAACTTAATCACACCTATTTGAGCAACAAAACTACCTATCGATAGTAGGCCTCAATAGACTCGATTTATTACCCTAGAAGAGTTAAAAGGTTTATAACGGCACTATTAACAAACTAGGTAGTAGTAGTAGTAGACTACTACTAGTAGTAGTTGTTACTAAACCAAGTAGTAGCGCATCGAGTTTGTGTATTCGGTGTACTCTGAATCTGTGAGTCCGATCCATATTTTAATTCCTTAGTGTTTGAACTAAAGTGTAAAATGATCTCTCGAAGATTCAAGCCATATTAAATTTAATCAGAATATTAATAACTTTAGCATAATATAAAATGTATATTATATATTTACACAAATAATCTTCTTGTCCGACGTGCCAGCAACGAACAGATGCTGTTTGTCCTCATCCGGGTTGAACTTGGCGCAGTACGGGACCTTGCGCGACGTGAACCGGGACACGCACTCGCCCGTCTCCGTGTCCCACAGCTTGATGTAGCGGTCGTAAGCTGCGGGCAGAGGGGCTTTGAGTACAGGCACAACAACGGTCTTTATTTATTTAAGAGAAGTGCCAATGATATTATATACCTATATTTACTTTGTTAAATTAAATTCAGTCACATGTAAAACTATTAAAACATTTCCCCTCAAAACAAGACGAGCGTTAGGTCATGTTATGGCAAAACTTTATTTTTATTATTTGAATAAACATTTTACACGAGTCAGTCGCCTGACACCAATTAGTAATTCGACTCTTATAAAATATTAGCTCCTCGCTTTTTTATCATCGCTCGCCATATAATCTTGTATTGAATAATACGATTTCAATGATGTACTGCAGAACTAAAAAGAAGTATCTCATATGACTATTCATACGGTAATAAATGTATCGGCTATTGCGCTACTGCAGCTAGTTTTGCCTGAAAATAACAGTTATCCAGAAAGTGCAAGAGTGAAACCAATTAAATGATCTATTGGTAAAACGTTGTGCTGTTTTGAACGGAGTAGTTAATGAAAGAAATTTATTTTAAATATTTAAAAAATAACCTTAGAAATTAATAAACTTACTTATTGTTTTATATCATTATGAATAAGATTTTCAACAACAATAGTTATTACTAAGCCCGTTTCTTCAAATTTCAACCTGTAGCTCCGGCGTCAAAATTTCATACATTCTTAATCTCTACACTCGTAAACAAAGAGAACTTACCCGCAGATAAGAACCTGTCGCCGGAATTATTGAAATTAATATCTCTGACGGCCTGCCTGTGACCGAAGTACGTTCGTATACAGCGACGCTCTCCATAAACCTCCCAGATCTAAACAAAATGTATTTTTTTTTTTACTATTTATTATATTTTCATAAAGGGTACATTCATTAAATTTCTTAAAAAATATGTTTCTAGGGTGTTCCAGATGCAGTTTTCGAAATTAAATTCAATTTTTTTTGCATAATTGCGTAATAATCCTCTGCAAGCATTCCTTTACAATTTTTTTTTTAAAATAACAAATTAAATTGTTATTTATAATTTATATTAAGAAAACAGGCTCGCAAATGGGCCACTCAATGGCAAGTGGTCATTTGCGACTACTAATGTTGAAAGATATATTATTTACTTTTATTATAACTTACTTCAAGAATAGGGCGACAGAATGCTCTATGAACGACAAAAAAAAAAAACATTTTTTTTTTACCGCCAAGCACTAGCCGACGTCAAAAATCCGCGGGAAAGCTTTTGATGGTAGGTTACTTTCCCGCCAAAACGCGGACGATGGCGATAACATAACCACAAAGCGGCGTTACCTTGACCCGGCAGTCCATGCCGGCGGACAGCATGAGGTGCGCCGTGCGCGGCGCCCAGCGGACGGCGCACACGCCCTTGCTGTGGCCGCGCCACGTGAACACGTGCGCCTGGCGGGGAAGCACGCATCATTAAATTCAATACATATTGTGTAGATACTTCGTAGCGTACACTAATCATAAATATATTTTTCATCCATTATAGGCTAGCATTTGACCGTTGTCTTGCCTGATGTTTAGCATCGACATGGTCTACATGTAGCACGCTTGCCCAGAAGATACCTGTTAACTCTAGATTTGAAGACACCAACATTGTACCTAACATGAAATACAGATGCAGGCAAAGTATTCCATACTTTGAACATGTATCTTAATATTACAATTTAAAGACTTAATTTAAAGATTTAAGTTACAAAACTATTCTAAGCAAATAATAAATTATTATGGAACATCATAAAACTTAACCTCTAAAAAGTTTGAAGACCTTTGCCCATAAACAAAATATATAATCTGTATACATATTACGCTTCACTCATTCAATGTCTGCACTCAAAGTAAAAATTCTAAGATCATACGTGAAAATATATCCAATTATATAAAACTTGAACAACAACTGAATACTTACTTTCGGCAGGAAACACTTGTCCGGTGGTGTATCACTACGTAAATGAGTCTCACTCCTAGGAACCTCAATCCAGGAACGACCTTGGTAGTCTGTCGCTTTGTCAACTGGAAATATTTACACACATGTTTTTATTAACTTAAACTAATCATAACTAGTGGTAGTTCATTCAAAAGCTTATAACAAGAAATTATATTAGTCGAAGGACACTTACTGTGGAATATAGATTTCTCTTCCAAAGGTTTATCATCATCAACCTTGCCTTTCTTCTGTCTCTTTGCTAGGATTTCTTCAAGTTCTTTCGCGTCATCCCCTTCTGGTTTCATTATTCTGGAATCACCAAACACAATCATTAGTTATTATAAATTAATTGACTATAAAAAGTTGAATTTCACAAAAAAAATTATTACCTAAAAATTTCTATATCATTACGACATTCATATTTTTAGATCTATCTATTCATACATAAAATCAAAAATCTTTATATATTTTTGGTGTTTGTTTAAAAGGATGCATTAACAAACTGGTACAAATATAAAAAAAAAATTAACTTTCCTATTTATAACATAGCTGTTCACCTGGCCTAAAGTATTTAAAAGTTTATTCGATATTTGTTTGATAATAATTATATATTTACTTTCCATGTATACATACTCAAGTGAAATAATTATATTTTTATTTCAGAACTTATTGCAAAAAAGGTAGGATGATACAATTTCTTTATTCACTAACAGGTTCCTACTAGGTTTAAAAAGTTATACCAGTATGTAATAATTTTCTATAATAATCACTTTCTATAATTGTCTCAAAGTTATTTTAAAAGTTGTGTTTATATTTTGCTTTTTTTATATAACAATTTCACTAATTCAAAAATTCACAAAGCTGTGCCAACGCTTTTAAAATAATAGAACATTTTTTTCAATCAAAAAACAATTGTTACCTCTGCTCACCCTCATACCCTCCCCAAGGTCCCAGGAAACCAGTCACATCTTCAGGATTGTCATTTTTGTTTCTTTTCTTTTTATCTAAGGGTCTCTTCTTTATGGTTTCAAAGACAGTTTTACCAGATGCCTCTTCTGGTGCAGCTACCATCTCTGATACTGAAATTCAAATATAACATAATTTTACTGTAAGTATGAAATATTCAGAGACTTCAAAGTATTTTTTGAAGAGTTTTTTTTTTATTTATTTTATTGTTTTATCTTATACGAGTTAATATAACATATAAAAAACTAAATATGTAAGATAGTTTAATTTAAAAAGTTTTTTAAGGTGACTATGTTAATTTATTAAGGTGCTATTAAATGGCCTTAAAATAGATTTTAACAACCATAGTAAAGGTGAATTTAAATTATGATCATTATTAATAATAAAAAATGATATAGCATGACTCTTTTCTATGTGAAAAGATAAATACTATGTTTATTTTAAGTTAACTGTTACGGTACAAATTTTCCTTTCATCTATTTGTGTCGATCAACAATTATGTATTGTTGTAACATACCAACAATGGAATCTCCTTTCTCATCAACAATAGGTTCCGTGGATGGATCCACAGCATAGCCATAACTAGTAAATGTTCTTCTTTGGTTCTCAAATTGAAATTCACTAATGTGGGCCTTCTCTACATAGCCTGACAGAATGTTTCTTGTTGCTTTCATTTGTTGTGTCTGAAATGGATTTTCTGGACCATATGTTGGGGCATATAATTCCTCATATTTGGGATTATGTGTTAATTCTTGATTGTGATGTAGAAGGACTCTAGTGTCTTCATTGAGCTAGAAATAATAAAGTTTATGTAAAATAATACTGTTTAAAGACGTAATAATATATCAGTAACTTTAGCTTAGGATACCGTAGGTACAACTGCCGGGGCTGCGCATATTTGCATCTTTTTAGCAATAGATAAATCGGGTGCAACAGGTTTTAAATGTGTCAACAGAGTCTCGTTGCTATGTTTTTGATTTGTTTCTGTATCATTGTCTGATTCATCTTCTGAACTACTTCCATAGTGTTTTATATTTAACATTATTTATTAACAAATTATAACGTAAAGTTAGAAAAAAAATGCTATTGCCTTATTTTAATTCCCTAATAAATTTTGTAAGCACATCGGAAATATTATATTTGGCAATAACAATTCACAAACACACTACAAATTCACAACTTCACAATGATGCTTTGGCAGATGACACATTGACTTTGACACTTAATATGTAGTGTTGGCTGCCGTAATTACTTAAACGGTAAAATAAAATATATAAAAAATATCTAAATTAATGTAACTTGCCCCAAATATTTCATGATAATACTGCAAATTTATATTATAGATATTTAAATAAATATTTTAGTTAATACTTAGAGCAAAAACTATGTACCTTGCCATGATATTAATAAAAAACTTTTGTTTATAGATTACATTCATTCTCAGGATGACAACCTTACAAAAAAAATCCATAGTCAGGTGACGAGTTCTTGTGACAGCTACCATTTCAAGAAAATTTTGCCTAAAATCCTCAAAAAAAATATACAAAAATGGCTCTTCAGGCTGCAGTAAAAGGAAAACTAATCAGTGTTATAGGAGATGAAGTAAGTAAAGATATATTTTAAAATTCTCATTCCTTTTGCTGGTCCCAATATAAATATTATTGGAGTTTAGTTTTTGTAACTACATAATAACGATTTCAAATAGTACACACACACATATATTTTTATGTTTTTATTTAAATATAAATTATTTAACAATTACAGGACACTTGTGTCGGATTTCTCCTTGGAGGGATCGGCGAAATCAACAAGAACAGACATCCAAATTTCATGGTAGTTGACAAAAGTAAGTTTCTTAGCTTAATTCTAAGAATATAAAAGGGAAATATTTTTACATCTTTTGTATACACTTGTTACAACTCAAAACCTTTTAGAATACCTACTTTAGTTTGCTTTAATCAATTACAGATACTCCGGTAAGTGAAGTTGAAGAATGCTTCAAGAGATTTGTTAAACGTGATGATATTGACATAATCCTGATCAACCAAAACATTGCTGAAATGATCCGACATGCGATCGACTCACACACCGCACCAGTCCCAGCAGTATTAGAGATTCCATCAAAGGACCATCCCTACGATGCTTCCAAAGATTCTATTCTCCGTCGTGCTAAGGTATTCAGTTTTATACATTTTATCTGCATTAAACTAATGATTTTGTTACATTGTCATACATGTAAGTTAATTTTTAAGTAACTCAAATAAAATCAGAGATAGAAATATATTTTTTTAATTTACTAAGTACTTGATGAGTATTAAATAATATAATAAAATATCACATTTATGTTTAAATTTTAATCAATAAAATTTAGTTGATTTTATTGAACAGAAAACCTCATCTCACAACATTATGATCTAGTTTGCCCATATTCTGGTTGTCTGGGCCATGTGATAGAATCTGATTCAAAATGTATGTGTTTTTTTACTGCTAGGGCCTAAGTAATTGAAAAATAGATTTGAAATTAAGAATTATTAGCATATTATTTCCTAAACTTTAAATTTAATTTTCATCTAATAACATAAAAAAATTTAAATATATATATTTATTTACATAAGAATTATTGACATTAAGTCCTTAAATATATACAAATATAAATAAAAAATTGTTACTGTATAAATCTTGACTGTGTGAAATGGTGGCAAGAATGTGTGGCTACTTACTTTCTGAAATGTAGTTTTTAAAATAAATTTTTAAATAAGATATAATTATATTTTTAATAAACGTAATGTATATATTTTGTTTTCAGGGCATGTTCAACCCAGAAGACCTGGTACGCTAAAATAATTTTAAAAATTATGCATGAGTTTTTGTCTGACTGCAACAGACTGGCAGTTGTATATATGCCACTTACGAAGAAAAGTAACTAACAAATTAATTATGATATGGATTTTTGCATTTAATCATTTTCAGTGTGCATTTTTTGACAGTTTAAAATAACATTCCGCACAGATAATAAATTATATTTTTATCCTGTTAAACTTGTGTGATAAACCATTTATATAGATAAAAAGATATTAATAAATAATTAGTTCAATAAATAAAAAAATGTATAAATAATAGATTGTTGAAGTTGTATTATAATATATCCCCATAAATATTTGTTTTATTTACCCTTAATTAACATGACTGTGCATGTTATTGTGGCTACAATTTATGTTTGTTGTTTTTTCTTCTGCAAAAGGTGAACATAGGTTTAAGGTAAGGCTGAGTTTTACTTTATATTTATATCACTTTTTACATATGCTATTTATTTTTCTTTCTTTTTTTCAGTCAACGTTTGGTTCCGATAACTACGCAACATAGCTACTCGCTTTCTAAAAAGTAGTTTTAATGTTTAAAAAAATGATGTATTATGTATTCTATGTATGTTTCTTATAATTTATATGCGTATTTAATAAAACAATTTAAAATGTTCTATAAATTTATTTACATGTATTATTAACAACTTACACATAATAATACTATTCGCACACATACAATATTAAACAGTGCACACATATTAAACAGATAATAACAATTACTCAATATTATTTGGTGTTTATTGATTATCTTTTACCCGTAGAGAGAACGAGAAGCGGTGAGTGGTTATTTTAAATTCTGATCACGTTGGGTCATTAATCATCGAATTCGGCGATGTCATTTTCAGTTTTCTTGTGACCAACCCAATCCCATTTGGAGTAATGTAATTTAGTTTTCTTAAATTTGGGATTCTTGGAAGTAATTCGAACGAAGACACGGCGACCAAAGAGAGGCTGTAACTGTCTGAAGTTGTCGACCAGAGGAAGGTTCAAGTTAGAGAGGAGACCACGGAAGTTATCCATCTGAAAAACAATACAATTTTTTTTTAATAATAAATTTTGTTTTGTCAATAGTTAGCATTAATATTACAGACAAATTTCTATGTAAATTAAAAACTTCAAAAGTTAGTTACATTTTTTAAATTATGATAATTCTCTACAAATAATTTCTTTTTAATATTCAGTAAGTAAATAAATAATAGCTATAATGTTCAGTGTTCTTACCTGAAATACAGAAATGGGTAGATAATCAGAGAATACAACCCACGTAACAGCTTCAGCGCAAGGAGGGGTGGTCAGAGAGCCCTTGTAGGTGTAGAAACGTTCACTATCAAGACCTGAAAGGATGGAGGACAGGGAGAAGGTATGTGGTAGCTGCATGGTAGTGTTGTAATTTTCGATAGCTGATAAATTCTTAACAATTGGAGTGAGGAGCTTCGCGTCGAATTCGACAACCTGAAATAAAAATATAGATTATAATTGTGTTGGTACCACTGTTAATATTGTTAGTTTCTTAACATCAACAAATCATTTGATATCGATGTTTTAGATTTTATTACAATTATGAAACAATTACAGCGCCTCGAAAAGTCACGCGATGTATTCGGTAATCGGTACATATTAAGTAGTAGTTTTCGATAAAAACGCATAATACATATATATTAGATACTGTAAACAGAAGCCGTTATTAAATTACATTTGTGGTTTAAGGCGTTTAAAAAAGGTAATACATGTATTTTAAATGATGTCATCGGATGAAGATGTAGTGATATAATATATCTAAGTAAAATATGTCAGTCTTAAATGGTGCTAAGAACTTAGACCTCTTCTCTTTCACTTTGGGTCCTGTGTGACAGCGAAACGTCACACACCGCACACGAGCACGAATCTGCCAGCGTAATTTACTAATGATCGTATTGCGCGCCGTTACAAACAATTCAGGTATGTCCTATTCCGCGTGTGCGGCGCACTGTTGTCTTCGTTGTTGTCACTAAGAACGCACACTTAGAGGAAAAGGCTACAGCGTATTCTACCACGCTCTTACAATGCAGCTTGGTGATAATTTCATATATGTATCAACATTTTATGACGATATCATTTATTTTAGCTAAAATAAGGAGTTCGATAATTCATGATTTTAAAATACATTAAATGTGTAATGACTATACATTGAATTCAATAGTACGTGTAAGAGTCATGAATAAAGCTAAATATTTTATATGAGTTGGTAAAAATACCTGGTAGAAGAAAGCTAGTACACAAAGACCGTCAGGATGCTGGAGCGCTTCAGCCAAACTCCTGTATTTCTTGTTCCTATGGATAATGTGCATTTCAAGAGGGAGCCTCATATCGTTCAGAGTATGTTCTGAGCCTCGGTTGTTCTTGTCACCCCAGTGGAAATGCAGACCTTCGATCTCATATTCATTATCGAGTGGACCTCCAAAGATGTAAGGAAGGCGAAAACCTTTCTTTTCTTCCTCGGACGAATATTTGGGTATAGTGAGAGCCACTGGAAATCAATACATAATCATAATTACAATCTTGAGTATTCTCCGAAGTTGCCACGCCAACTTTAACGATTTTGATCGCCGTCGGGACAATTCGTGTTACAATCGTTTATCATTTATTTTAATTAATCAACTTAAACTAAACATTAAAATTAGTCTCTACACAAGCTCATATTATACAGTGTGCAGGGGTGTTTAAAATATCCTGATGCCGCGCGTTGGCGGGCGCCCCTCCAATGATGTTCAGGTTTTGGACCATCGATGAGACGCCCGAAAAGGTCTCATAAATATCTTTTTTCGAGGGGAGTGGTCATTACTAGCTACTAGGTGACTACTAACTATTAGTGATTACTAGATATAACTATAAAAAACAGCACTAAATATTGTAATTTCGATGCCTAAGTACAATTAGGTCGAAGTCTTAAATTCTTGTCTCCAATAAAAAAAAAATAGTAAGCTTACAAAGCTATTTACCTGAATGTCCATTATTTGTGACGGTCAGAGGTCCAGGCAAGGGATTTTGATAACCAATCATTTCCATGGCTGGAATAGAAATGGGGATAGCCTGTCGTGCGGATATGGCTATAGGTGATTGCTGGCGACCACCACAAGCTGGGTGCAGCACAGCCCAACGACGTTGATCAGATGCTCGGTAACCCCATCCGATGACGAAAGACACTAGACAGTAAAAAAATATTATATAAGTAATTATAATTAAATGTATAGGCTTATTTGACTTAGAGACAGATATCACCTGTAAAGGAGAACTGCACTTTCTTAATCAAATTAAAACCATATATAATATCATTTAAATATTAACGTAAGTACATTTAAATTATACTTAAGTACATATATTTTGGTATTGGTCAAAAATAATTCTTATACTGTTGTAATATACCATTTAATTTATCAATAAATAAATTGAGCGTAAATAATTTTGTTTAGAAATTCAACAGCGATTACACTAACAATAGATTACATACTTTATTGTTTAATTTGCAAATCTTCTTCGAAGCGCTATGCAAGGTCAAAAAATTCGAATTCTGCTAAATTTCTGAATAATTATTCACACCGTGTCTGTTGTGTATACTGAGATTATTCTACTTTCTTCTTCTTTCAGACAACGATAATGTCTATTGAACGTTATAATTAGTCAAAACAAAATATACTTTATTTGAGAAGACTTTTACAAATACTTTTGAATCGTCATTTGACAAACTATAATAAGCAAAGCTACCTACGGTATGCAGATTCTACAGAGAAGAACTGCCAAGAAACTTAATATATCCCGATACTTGAAATTAGAAGAAATCTTACATGTTTAAATGATAAATTACACACAAATCAATAGGTAATTAAATTTAAATATATTCTCCCGAATAAATACGTGTCGTGATTAGGAATAGATCATTTATTAAGAAGTAAGTAACGCTCTCGGACTAAAGCTTAATATGATATTCACACCACGAACCAAGGGTATTGCTGTGTTGTTGAAGACAAATTTATTATACTTCATTATGCTAACATAGCTTAAATTATTCGTGTAACGAGTTATGGCGTTTTTTTATGATGGCGCGCAGCTATTAATCAATCTGCCATTCGTATACGATAAAATTAAGTCGTTTACGATTGACGACAATTGCAAATGTTTTTGAATATTTTTGCAAGGAATTAAGATAATTTTTGAACGATAATTTATCTATTGAATAATATAAATAGTTTTCTTTTTTCTTTTAGATTCTAAGGTTTACATATAGGATATGATTGTAAGACATTAATTATACTTAGATCATCGATGAGACGCCCTAGAAAAACTTAGAAGGGCGTGGGTGGGTTGTGTCCAGGGAAGATCACCAGAACACTACCTGAACCCAGGCTGGTTACACTCCTAGACATCATAGAAAGAATTCTATGCCATTTCTTATATGTCAATATCGCAGTATCTACTAGTTTTAGTGTGTTACGCGTTAGAAAATAGGATGAAGATAGATATAAGAATAGGATAGATGAAGTCTTTACTTAGTGGTAGGGCTTCGTGCAAGCCCGTCTGGGTAGGTACCACCCACTCATTAGATATTCTTCTGTCAAACAGCAGTATTCAGTATTGTTGTGTTCCGGTTTGAAGGGCGAGTGAGCCAGTGTAACTACAGGCACAAGGAACGTAACATCTTAGTTCCCGAGGTTGGTGGCGCATTGGTGATGTAAGAAATGGTTAATATTTCTTACAACGCCATTGTCTTTGGGCGGTGGTGACCACTTACCATCAGGTGACCCATTTGCTCATCTAATAAGTAAAGACTGCCCGACACAAGGACCTAATACTGGTAAACTTATGTCACAGTTTAAATATTTTACATATAATGTCGCAGATCCAAATACAAGTCTAACTAACAAATAAGTATTGAGTTTTTCTCAATTAAAAAAAATCTCAATAACAGCCCGGAATCTGTAAGTTGGAAGTGCGTACACTCCTGTGCTTCGGAAAGCACGAAAATACGTTCCTGCGGTTGAACTCTTCTGGTCGTTTCGGATTTGCCGTCCCATCGAATTTCAAAAGTGAAGGATTAGCGACCACCTCAGCTTGTGCCTACCCTTTTGTATTATAATATGTCCTACGTAGTTGACTAGTCTCTCTTTGGATTGACTGCCCCGCCGAAATCGGTTAGGGCAACGTTATCATCACATCATTATTTTTTACTATCATTAATAGGCAAGGCAGATCATCAAATTATCATTGGTGATTTTCTTATACTAAGTTGTCAAATGTGCTAAAATAGAGAATTCCAATGTGTGTCTAATAGTAATGGTCGAATGGCTATTTTCTAACCTTGCAAAGGATTTTGAAGTGAAGTTGGTTTTACGCCCTAACTATTAATGGGCTACGCTTAGTTAATCTTAATGATAAAATTAATACAGAGTTCACGTGGTTTCATGAAAGATGCTGCTTGTACAAATTAAAAATGTGTTCAAAACATGTGGACTTTCACTTAAACAGATATTTGAGATGTTAAATAAATTTAGGAACTACGTGTATTGTTGTACCAAGTAGGTTAAAGTGTTCTTTAAAAAAAATGTGGTAATTATATAAATTATACAATATAGGCGAGTGTGTGGTTCCTACATATCTACCTACGTCTTAAACCACAAATTGCAAATATTTATAAAATACTGATAATAATAATAATTACATGCCCAGTTAATGATGGCCTCTTACGTATTAAAGCATCCTGGAATAATACAAGTCTAGGTAATTACATTGAGGTTTACATTTAATGTGAATATAATTGTTTACAAATTATAATATATTTTAATAAAATTATAGACGTCGCACACGGACCCATGTGGATTCAACCAATCGTAAAGCAAAATATAGGCTTGGGTAGGTACTTGTTTCGTCTACATGACTTAGAATTTAAAGCGAGCGTAGTCAGTGCCGGATTTAGGAAAGAGCAACAGGAGCTCTAGGCCTGGGGTGTCCATAATATGAAGAAAAAAACATCACTTAGGATATTGATAGCAATATTTTTCATGAGCATTACCCCTACCATCACCAGATACAGTACAGTTACATATAAAATGTATTCAGAGTGATTTTTAATATGAAAATGGTTTTTTATTAATTATGCACTGGCATAATATGGGCACTGACCCATACTTTGAGCTCGCGTTACGGAATGTTTCTTTTTTGCTACTTCGTCGACTTCAAAAATAAGAACTGCCTGCTCTGAATTTGGATGTTTATATATATTTTATAATATATATGTATTATGCCGGAAAAACAAAATAGATTTTTGTTCGTAAGATGTTTATTCCGAAACAATCCCAATTAATTTTGTAAAGATCTGATTATGAGTTTCAAAGACAGACAACGGAATTCTTCAATAAAGTCAAGCAAATCAACCGCGACATTATTGCTATATTAGTATGCCAGTGAAGTCGGTTGTTTTGCTAAAAAATATACGTGATCAACTTGATTTTAAGAATAATCTCCTTTTTCTCATTACGTTAAAGCTTATTATGCACTTATCGCAAGTGTTCCGCAAAATTACCTAACTTTATTTTAATTTATTCCGTAACTTAAAAGTATTAATAATTCTAATGCACTTAACCAAAGTTCAATCACTATTTACAAGTTTTAACTACCGAGCGAATATAATATTTTCAAAAATAATTGTTACTGCTTGAACTGCTTTTAATGTAAATTTAAAAATAGCTCGGAATTCGAAAGGACTGAAGTCACAGACAAGAGAATTATTAGCAAGAGAATAATTTGTAACGGTTTCAACAGTGGAAAATGAAAGCATCTACTCAATAAAATTATAATATGTCTGCCACATACAACGCGCTGCCTAAACCGGTGGGTTTAACGAGTTGAAATTTTGCACAGGATTCCTTATGAAACGTAGGTCACCATTACGAAAAGATTTATCATAACTCATCTTCTAAGGGTATAAAGTGGGGGAATTTCCATGGAAACTGGTAATTTATAATGACGTATAGAATGTGATGTAAGGAAAATAAAATTAGGCTTATATTAATAAGTTAATGAAAGGCGTTGTAGTTTTTTTTTAATATATCATCTAAGAGTGTGAAACTTAGGATGGAAGTTCGTTATTTTTGATAATTATAGGTATAGAAATTAGTCTTATTTTTATGAGTAAAACCCCACCTGTCACCCCATATGTTGAAGTTCGCCGTGTTTCAATGTCTGAAATATCGTTATCGGTGTTTGGGGTTATATTCACAATAAAAATATAGTCGATATAGTGTTTTGTAAAATTCATTGATTAGGAGGTTGAAATGGTTTTTTTTTTGTATAGATAGTCATTTTTAAATGTTCAAATAATGGAAATCGGTCTTTAGGAATTTGTTAATAAGTCGTTGTCTGTTTATGAGACAGACCCTTTTGAAAATACATCCCATAAGGGGATTAAATGGGTGGTGAAAGTGTGTATAGATGGTCATTACTGAAATTCTAAATATCGAAATTATTAAAAAAACCTAATTAATAATGAAGAACTTTTAGTCCTTTTCTATATATTATGTATCCCTGGGGATATCCATCGGGTATGTATATACGGCTAATAATTTTTAAAAACATTTCCCGAGAACTTTATTTAAATACTTTAAAAAAAAATCATATCACATTAAATAGCGTACATAATGTTATTATATGAACCATTATTCAATATGTCAAAATCAATATTAAAATTCCATTTTCACTTACATTCTTTATCGAAATCGTTAGCTTTTTGACGACAGAAACCGTAGTCCTGCATATACGATATAAAAATATACTTATCTAGCATTTCTCGATAAAAACATGAGCAAAACTAGAGTGATTAAATAATATGAACTATATGTTCACATTTTTGTTGAATTCGCTTAGAAGTTTCACGTAGAAGTAAAATTATTCAATATATAATTAGAAATAACCTCAACTCGTTATCTCACTCAAAGATTAGTTCGTGACATTTATTGTATTACCGTTTATGAGTTATCGCTAACGATGGATGCAGTCAGATGTAACGTACAAATAAATTCGGCCTTTATAATAATCTAACAATGATTTGAGGTCAGGTTTGCTGAAATTATTTTCACACATAATTGATTGTCCTCTTAGCGATAGTGTACGTAACACGATTCGCAAAGGCTAGAATAATTTAGACTTTATGCTAATTTACAAATGCATTTTGCAATAAATGCCCTGGTAGAATGGATTAATATGTGTATGTATGAAATTTAAATTTTGTTCGGTGTTATTAGCATTGACTTATATTTATACTACATGTAGGTATATATGAAGTGGTGATTGTTGAAAATCTTTTTTTTTTTCCTAATTAAGTTAGTCAAGATTGAATATTATTAATTTAGGACAACTTAAAATACTAAGTAAATTAAATTGTTTTAGAGTAATTGATTAAAAAAATTAATTAGTTTTAATTTATCGATATAAATGAAATAATAACTTTTAAACGGTTTTAGAACAAACTTTTTTTTTTTTCATTTAGTATCTGCCAGTTTACATTAGCACATAAAGTGTCAATATTTAGTAGATAAATAATTTAAAGTATTAGATTTTATTATCTAACTAAACTCTTGTTTTCGCCTTTACAAATTGTAGCGCTCTAAGCATCCAGATCCTAAATAAGGTCTCCGAGCTCATAGTAGTTCTTCATTTGCCGCAATGTTTTTTTTTTACATCGAATTGTTATTTTTAATGAAAGAGATTTGTTATTTGTTTGTCGGATGTTTGTGCGATCCGATGTACGAAAGGAAGATACCACGTGTTTCAAATGTCTTTCTTGTATGCTTTGTTTAACTCTATATTTTTATTTACACGCGATGTTTAAAGATTTTATACTATGATAATAATTGATAGCATAATAATAGTAAAACCTTCAACATATCTGACTTAATGCACTAGTTAGCGTTTTTGTTACATCAAAACGAAATATTAAAAAAAAAACATTCAATAGAACAGATAAAATTATTTTTAAAATAAGAATCAATATTTATATGGATTTTAAAAGAAATATTATATTGGTATTTATGTAAAAAGTAATATATTATAATGCTATAACATTATTGTTGTATTCTGATGAAAAGAAAAAATAAATAAATATACTTAAAATATAATTTTTATTTGAAAATTATTTTTTAACTCACCGTTTACCGCCAAAATAGCGAACGCAGCTGAAATTACCGAATTCATATTCCACTTTTTTTTAATTGGTTGCTTTATATAAGATTAAATACTTGATAGCTGATGCTTCCTTCCCCGCAGCTCGCGGTTTATATACTACACATACGCATCTTGTGCGCTGCGATTTCAATGGGTTAGCGCGTCATCCACGTGAGAACTAACCCTAAAATATGCATCTTAATTTTGTTTTGCACATTATGATTTTAATGGAATAAATTTTAAATTAAAATTTAATCAATAACAATAATCTATTTTATTTAAACTATTACCCTACTATTTACCTTTCGTTTATTTTTTTAATGTCAATTTGAATTACCATGAAAAGTTACAATGTTTATATACTTAGAGATAGTATTATACTATATTATGATTTATTAAAAAATAGATAACATTAAGTGCTTAAATATATATACAAATATTAATTAAAAATAGTTACTGTATAAATCTTGACCGCGTGGAATGGTGGCAAGAATGCTAGCAGCATTTCCACGTTGAATCGCAATTCCGATCCTCTGGGCTAAAAACGAACCAGACCTCCTGTCACCAGTGGAGGCAATAAGGCGAGGTGTTATACTTTTGATGAAGCTTTTTGCACCATTACTCCAAGGGCCAAGTGTTTCGACAGCAAATGGGACAAAAAAGTAATTTGACATAAGACACGAATATTTAGATCTTTTTTTTGCTTCAGTTTTTTCCGCAGCGGCACCAGCTGTTAGCGGCACCAGCTGTTAGCACCACTTGTTAAATTTTGTGTCAAACTTTGTAGTGGAACGTGGACCAATGGCGAATCCCAAAGTTTTTATTTTGTAACTTCCTTAGGGATATCATCATTAGGGCACTTTACCTTCCAGGTCTCTATCGCCTCAGTAACATTTGTGATTTTGTCGGAGAAGCAAGGCTGCCCTATCTAAGGAGTTAAAAGCATTCTTTACATCAACTTTCAGAAGCACCTCGGCCTCGTTTCCTTTTAGAAAGGTACGGGTAGAGTGTACTGCTGCTTCACAACCACCTCTGCTTCCAAAACCGAGTTAAATTGGTTGAAATTTGATGAAACTATGTGCCTACATGCTAATTTAGATGCCAAACGGCGAAAAGTGGTCCCGATTGCTATTGGACGGATACACCCGTCTTTTTTATTAAAGGCACAAAGTCTTGCACCATAAAGAAGTGGTAAAAAGGATGAAATCACCTTACCAGATAGCATAAAATTGCAAAGATTAGTTATATCACTCAATAGGGCTTTGCCAGCGTCACCGGCCGAGACACTCACAAGATCTTTAAGATGTTGTGGAGTGATACCATCAATGCCACCAGCAGACGCGCTAGAGAATGACATAATGGCGGCATAGGTATCCTCATCCTTAATCTGTAAAAAATTGTTCTGAGTAGGCGGATCTGGAAGCACAGTTGTTTGGCATATGTATTTGGCAAAGGATGCTTTTCTTGCAAGGATTCTAACGTAAAATCATTAAACGGTGCGAGGGTATCGCTAGAAAAAAGAATATGAGCTGCGTTCTTAAAATCTCCATCCATTGCTTTATTCTCAACATTTTTTTTAATCAAAATTTTGTGGTCGTGGTGAGTATTTTGGAATTGAAAATTGGGTATCTAATATTTTGTTTTAATTCGGTCGATAAGGAGCCATTTTTGGTTTTATCAACATGAAAAACTTTAAAAGAAAATGTAAAAAGATTTTGCCATGCCAAATTACTATTAGAAATACATTTTTGAACTACAATGGATAAAGATAATAGAGATGTTCTCGCTGCCCTAGGGATTATTTTTATTAACGGCATATTTTGATGACATTTTGTTGAAAGATTTTCAAAATTAGAAAAATTATCACTTGATTTTCCTAATGGAAGGCTATGGCAGCGGGTTTTATGAATTTTTAAGCCTTTTTGGCTTCTGAAAAGCCTTCCATTAGTACATTATCCATAGTACATAGTTAAGTGATCCGGCTGGGAATTAATGATTGACCTATCATTATTAGAATATAACATTTAACTATATAAACTTATAGACACTCTAAACACATAACGTCACTATAACGGCATTGGAGTATCACCAGCACAGCATTACAGCATGTGGCTCGTCGTTGGGATGCTTGGTTTGCTTGGGAACGTCTTATTCGCCCGATCCCTGAGAACAAAAAGCGTAATCAGTAAATTATGAAATTTCAAATATTTTTATTCCGAATAATTTGATAATTAGAATCAATTTGATGTCAATTTAAGATATAAATAATTTTATTACAATAAAATTAAAACCCATTAAGATTAATAATAATTGATTTAATCATTATATTATAATTAAATAAATTAATTGCACTTCTATTTTAATTTAATTGCAGCAAGCCTAATATATGTAATATTAATATCAAAAACAAACAAAAGAAAATATTAATATTTTTTTAATTGGGATGATTTATGTTCATACTTTTGTGGTATTCATAATTTTATGATTATCTTTTATAAAATTATTTTATGTCCATGTTTTTTCGTTTGAACATTATATCAATTATTCAAATCATTATTTTCCTCACTTCGAGTATTATTAATATAATAATAGCAAGGTATAATTTATATTTCAATAACTAGAAATGTAAATAACGCATAATACAGTAATTATTATGAAATGTGAAAAGCTTTTGATATCTTAGAGAAATCGAAGACTAAACTCTAAAAAGGACTTGATTCTATTACTAAATTACTGTAACAATTAATTAAAAAACTTTAAAGTAAACTATATTTCGAGTTTGTTTTATACCAAGATAACTAAATCAATCATCTTCGGACCCTTATTAAATTCTATACCTATGTAGTACTAAGCATTAGTAATCATCTAGGTCTTAGGGACCGTAGAAAGTTTGAGTTAAATGAAATACTCCTAAAGCAATGAAGAGTTAACTGAAGCCCAATGGGTTCTAGAACAAAGGATGACACTCTGAGATGATATAAATTATTGGACCAATAGTCAAAACAGGCCCATTGATTAGAATCATAATAAATAATAAACGACTGATTCGATTACTATATATAAAAACATTATATTGTTCGTTTAGCTTCTAGTTTGGCGGTTGATTATTCTATCATTACGAGAATTTGTTATACGTAATACATATTAAGTTATGTAATTGTAGATTTTAAAATATACAACAATACTTTGTAAAAGTGCGTAAATAGTTGTCTAATCCGTTAAACGTGTAAAAAAAATGATGGCACGTTTTTAAAATAAATGTATAGAAACCGCCTGTAAATGATCGTCTCCTTTTGATAAGAAGAAGAGTTAATTCGATTCGGTTAAAGTATAAACATGGGGCTGATTTTTACCTGGCCTAATATGCCAGTTTCCTCATTATTTTTTTCTTCATGGAACATGAACTACAAAAATACATTTGGTTAAATGTGTAATCTGGCCAAAATCAAACTTCAGCTATGACAATGTCACCGACCCAACGTCGAACCTCTTACCGCTGGACGTTCGACGCTCTGCTAGCCTGTTTCGGACACCACTCAGTCACTCCACCTGTTGTAACTTTGCCTAATCCAATGTTCTGCCCACATAAGATTCATAATCACTCAAAGTCCCAAACATTCACTCTTCGTCGGATTTCGATGTTGCCAACTCTGTCTTAGAGTGTGATGCCCTTCTATGCTTATAGACTTACGCATGGTTAAAGACGCAAGTTTTTTTTAAAAAATAGTAGCCCTGCCCCAAAATAATTAAGTAATTCCTAATATTCATATTTTCGCCACCTTTTAAGCTTATCACTTATATTAGGAGTGGGGACGACAATAGCCCAAGGGGTCAGGATCGATCCAGATCAGCGATTTTTTACACCGCTAGGCGGCCCGTAAACCATTTCGCTATTGACCGTTGATATATAGGTAGTGTACCTACATAATTATCTTCTTACATATATTTAAAAATAAAATCTCTGCTCTATAATTGTAATTCGTAATTAATAAATAAACTGTAGTAGTAATTACTGGTAGAAATTCTGAAGCGACCTTAAAGAATATATTTTATTTTGATTAGGATTAATAATGTATGACAAATAAATTTGCCCCAAGTTATCGTTTGGTTTTTCAATGATTACTGTTGCCCATTTATTCTACAAATAAACGAATGGTCAGTATAAATAAATCTTATAGCTTAGCAGACGCGCGTACAGGATAATGCTTTATGTAAATGTAATCGAAGTTTTTTTTTAACAAAAAATATGTAATATTTTTTGTTAAAAACATTCAGACTCCGGGTCAGAATGTTTCTACTGAAAAACCCAATAACTTTCGATGATGGTCAAGTCCACCGGAGAGGCATTCTAAGGGGTCTCTTAAAATTAATTTATTTTGGGAGCAGAGATTGCACAAAACTGCTTGCACTGCTTATTGTGCTTTAGACGGTGCTGTTCTTGTTGACAAATGATGGCAAGAATGCTGCCACCACATATCCTTTGCTTCGTACCTCCGATCCTCTAAAGTCTAGACGAAAAATACTTGTCAGCATCGGAGGCAAGAAGACGAGGTGTTATTTACTTTTAATATATGTTATTGTACTTAACATATTGAATCAACGCATTCAATCAAACAATATCCTCATGATAAGAGTTTCCGTATGTGCGAATTAGTATCCAATACAAATTAGTTTTCCGCGCATCATTAAAATTCTTCTAATGTGGACAATAACTTATTTAATCTGGTGACAAAAGAATAAACTATTTAGTTAATTAAATTAACACTGTATATAATAGTATAGATACAAGCAACATTGACATTTTAATTTACCTGAGGTGTCCATTTTTTTAGTTAGTCCAAGACAGCCATTTGGGTTTACTATAGTCTATAGATACTTTTTTTTTTTAATTTGGAACATTTATGTGTTGGCTGTTTAAAAGTTGCTTGGTAAATTTCTTATTCCTTTTTTATGGTTGAGATTAAATTATGATTCGATTTTGTAAGATAATGAAAGTTTCTACGTTAGTACGTAAAACTTATTTGTCAATAAGATATTCTTATTCAACATCAATATTCAAAGATATTTCCTGATTCTGTATGGAAATTATAATAAGTGTATTAATATTTTTTTAATTCTTTATTAAATGGTACAATATAGCCAGTATAGCCAGATAGGTAACTATTGTATAGATTGGGTACATAATGTGACTTCATAACAATATTTAAAAGTGAACAATAGCTTATTACATAGATTTATCAATATTTAAAGACCAAAAATTTAAATGCGAATAAAAAAAGTAGTATTTGTGTAGACCTATCAGACATAATTTCTCCAAATACTGAAGTTGAAGTTAATAAAAAAATTTTACTTCAAAAATAATTTATATTCCATTTTGTCCAGACTTATGGCACTTGGAAAATGGTAAACCTACTTTAATACAATGATACATGTGCCCCAAGTTAAGAAAAAAAAGCGTTTTAATAAGTAACTTTTTCAGATTTATATTATACATATATTAGTTGTCGTACGCGGCTTCGCAAATTGGGTCAGGGGTTGGTCAGCTGGTGTTTGATATAAAAAAAATTTTTGAAAGGACTGAAATTTGGTATCAAGCAAAAGGAAGGACTTTTTATGCGTGACCTATCTATAAAACGCGAGCGAAACCGTGGGCGACAACTGGCCATTTAAATACCAACAATATCGCTAGGCAAATATGTACCTACCATTTACCAAATATGAATACCTACGTTAACTTTAAGTTACTGGGCACTTCAATTTCTAACAAAAAAACTGACAGACAAATAATAATAATGGTTAATGGCTTTTTATAAATGAAAAATTGCTGCCTTTTTTGGTTTGAAATCACAGATTATACAATGGTAAGCTATAATTTATTAAGCTAAGAGTGTTGCCAAATTATTTTTCATTTGACATACTTTTTTTCTCGCAGATTTAAATGGCAGCTCTTTATTTTAATTGCAAATACTTTATAAACAGTGCTGTAAGTACGTAATATGACAGTGGATACAAATCCTTGTTAGCTATACTACGTGGAACGAATGGTTTGAAGGCCATTTTACTTTACACTACATATTTAAATACAAGATTTAAAATTTTAAAGGTTAATAATCTTGTTCCTTTTCATTACATTTCGTTTAAGATGATGATGATGAAACAAAAGATGTATACCCATATTTAAATAATATTTAAGAAAGGTCTGTGATATTTTATACCTACATTCTGTGATAATGGATAATTTTAAATATAGCTTTACATTTCCAAGGCCATTTTTTAAGTGTAAGTGTCAAAATGTCGACAATTTTGACACGAACCCATTTCCGCTCATCTAAGCCATAGATTATAAACTCAAAATATATTAAAAAAATCTCATGTGTCTGGACAACTATAAAAAAAATCAACAAATCATAATAAAGTAACTCTTGTGACTTAAACCTATTCACCAATCAAAATTCAGTTTTCGTGTGGCGCCAAATCACATCAATCACATTGGACAGGCGGAGCTTGGTCAGCTTAAATCATGAATACGGACTAACATAATTGTTAATAGATTTTATGGACGTGTACTTTATTATTTATTCGACAATCATGCTGTCCTGTGGCACTATATGTGCCCTTATGGTCGTGGGCGGTGGTTGCGACTCGATTGTTTAAGACGACTTACGTAATCGTTAACGAATTCGTTATATTGTATAACTTAGGGATCATTTTATACAAATGTTATTGATTTTATAGCTTAAACGTGCAATTGTTTGAATTTTAATTTGGATGACTGAATTTGAGGTAAAATCTTGTAGCACAAAGTTATTTAATTTAATAGACCATATTGCGTGGTTCATGCTGGTTCATGCATGCATACATTTATTCAACATAAATACTATTGTACTTTAATGTAGTACATTGCAAAAAATAAAAATAATGTAGATATTTAATTTTATATATTTTTTCAATCATGCATGATCCAATAAAAGCGCAGCATAAACTTTATGTCACAATATCCCCACGGGTGTAGCTGCGGATACATAAGTTTATAAATAAAAACTACATATTCAATGCTCCGACTAATCAGCACACCAAACATTAAACTATCAATCAATCGTTGGACTTTTATGAAATAACGACTAGAAACTAATTTCATCCCATTTCATGAATATTTCACTTAATCGTAAGTATACGTAAGACATAACAATTGCCGTGTTTAAATATACATATTTTTATAATTTAGAAAAAGAAAAAGTTCAAACTCTACATAGGAGTAGGTACGTTATTTTGTAATTTAAAAAGAGATAAAGTTCAAACTCTACATAGGGTTAGGTACCTATTTAAACCTTTTAAAAATGCTGGCTATGATAATGTAAACTTTAACACCTTTTGATGTTAACATCTTGATGTTATAGTTCGGGTCTATTTTTTAAATATTATTATCGAAATAAATTTTGTCAACTGATTGAATAAAATTATATATATATCGCAGTACACTAATAACAATATATAATACTACACGACTTAGTCTAATACAAGCTAGACTTTAAAAAAATAATAATAATATTAAAAGCTTGTAGGTACCTAATAGGAAATTGCAGTCTCACAAAATGCAAACTCACTATCGGAGGTTCCCGGAACGATAAAATAAATGACGTATTCAATAAAGCTTTGTACAGTTATGAAAACTAACGCCTCAATTGACGTTTTTTAAATTTTATTAGATACACCAAATAATAATAAAACAAATGGTGACATTATTACATAATTATGTTAAAAGTATTTATACTCAACATACTTGAAAGTAATAAAATGATATTTACAGATACAAATATTTGCCTTAACTACAATATTAAGCTTTAATTATTTGTTTTCGGACCACATGAACAATATTATTAATTACTGTTAAATAATATTTTTAAACACGACACAGTTAACTATCTCTTATCAACATTACAAAAAAAGCGATGTAATGTTTCATCGAAAGGCTAGATTATTTTAAAACTACTGCTTGCATAGACTATGACAAATGAGAATATGTGGCACCAATACAGCGTCTCATACAAGAAAGGTTATTAGGGATAATACTACTAATTAACTTCTTATAATCTAACTGCATTTTTATTTTTCCCTTAAAATGTAAGATTACTACGTATTAGGATTCCCACACCCAACACGCGGTCTTCAGTGGCCCTTCTCAACTAGCCAAATGTGAAGTATAATAATATGTACAAATAACTTTTGAAATTGCCTCCTGGATAATCCTCCGCCTCAATTACCGTCACACTCATACGTATATTTTTTCACTATTAGGTCCTTAGTCTTGTTTTTCTAGTGTATATTTATTAAACTGAACATGTGGCTTTAAGGGAAATTTATAAAATCTTACATAGAGCACACAAACTGTGCGCCCAGTGCGCAAACATTTTACCGCCTCGAGGAATGAACTAAAAAAGTAGTATATCTTTCCCCGGAACTCAAACTATGTCCATACAAAAATTCATCTAAAAAGTGTAGAGGTAACACACAGAATTACTTTCACATTTATAATATCAGTATATATTAAAGGGACACAGATTAATAACATAACTATATAACTTTTGTTTGAGCCAAAAAGGCACAGATTATACTGCCAATGTCACTTGCAAAATATATTAATAATATAATAAGAAGCAATTCTCGCAAGTGTAATTGGAGAAATAATGTGTGCCCTCTTGACATAAATAAAAGCCAAAAAAGAAGCAATTGTCAGAGTTTGACAAAAAATCCGCCGATCTTTCCTTCTGTATATTATACATTAATACAAGAAAAAATCGTTGTCGAGCGTTGTAAATCTTAAAAGTTTTTTGTTTATATATAATTTTAAATGAAATTAAATTTGTTTAAAAAACTAACTAAGTACATGTTTTATTTAACATTCGCTTACATTAAAAGCTTAAATTATGAAAAAATTGATTCAGTAGTAAAAAATATTGAAGTAATTGTATTCCTAAGGCTATGTCATATTTTATTTAGTATTGTGAACACGTAGTGGCGCCAGACAATTTTCAAATTAAAGTTACACGCGTACTTGGATCTTAGTATGTCGTTAGGATTTAACGAGAGGTACCTTTATCTTGTATTTTATTATTTAATAAATTCGTTTCAAATTGTACCTACCTACATTTTTAGAACTTTTAAAGGAGAACAATTCGTTCATACATGACTTTACGGAAACTCTTAAAAGAGGAATAATTTTCCCCCGTTTTTGCATTGATACTCCGTTCCTATTGGCCATAGCGTGATGCTATGTTTCTTCCGCTTCTTAAATAAATGGGACGCTGAACGAATTTTCTAATCGGACCTATACCTACCTAGTTCCCGAGATTATCGCGTTCAACCAAACAATCAAAATCTTCAACTTTATAATATGAGTATAGATTTAAAAAAACGCATAAAATTTATTGCAGTTACAGTAAAAATTGTTACAGTATTTCAAAGAGAGCAATGCCGCGTTTGATACATTTATGTAAAAAAACAAAAGGTTGCTACTATCCCGGGAAAAAGCCTTCCGTAATAAAACGCCTTTGATACATATTCCTAATTGGTAATTATTACTCGTCATATTTGGTCACTCATGCAATCAACTTTCTTATCGAAGTCGAAGGATACAATTATTAATAAATAGTAATAGAATCTGCCCTTAACACTTTCAATGCCGATTGTCCGTATCGATAATTTTTTATCAAATCAGGCTCCGTTTGTTGATTGTATCAAATATTTATAAGCTAATCCAAGTCTAATAAAAATACGATTCGTAATAGATATACTATTTAATATACCTACTTTGTTTTTATCTGAAATAAAATATTACTTTGATATAATCTTCAATTTTATAAAGAAATTAAATACTTAATAAAATAAAGACTCAGCGGAATCCGACGGAAAACGAAGAAATGTGAGCTTCGACGCACCTTGAGAGAGGTCCATGGCTCGTGTCCAGCAGTAAATTGCGATTGGCTGTGATCGATTGGTTGATTCACGTAATCCAGATAAAGTATAATCTTTAGCACCAAAATAAAACATTTCTATATTTCTGTTGCCGATATGGCCCAGTGGTTAGAACGCGTGCAACGTAACCGATGATTTCGTTTTCAAACCCAGACAGGCACCACTGAATTTTCATGTGCTTAATTTGTGTTTATAATTCATCTCGTGCTCGGCGGTGAAGAAAAACATCGTGAGGAAACCTGCATGTGTCTAATTTCAACGAAATTCTGCCACATGTGTATTCCACCAACCCGCATTGGAGCAGCGTGGTGGAATATGCTCCAAACCTTCTCCTCAAAGGGAGAGGAGGTCTTAGCCCAGCAGTGGAAAATTTACAGGCTGTTAATGTAAAAAAAATGAAAATGTAATGTATATTTCTGTTGATAGTTTACATGAACAGGGGTGAATTTCTGTATAGGCCGAGTATGACTTCGTGAACTAATATATATATATATATATATATAGCTCCTCGAACTAAAAAAGTAGGTGTGTAGTTTCCGATTATTACAGTTTCATGTAAAAAGGTTGCTTAAGTTTACCTACGCTTTAAAAAGGTTGACAAAATCCCGCTACGCTGACAAAATCGATGGGATTCTAACAGGTCCTTTAGAAATATTTTGGGGGGACGGGAAATCGCCATAACACTGCTTGCACCGGGCCTTTGTTATGCTGAAAAACAGGGTTGATTAAATGAGTACAATTACTACTTATATTAATAAACCTCCTAATTGAGTCTTTTAGTATTTCAGTTGCAGCGATCACAGAGTACATAACTACTACATTCCATCAATCTAGGTGCAATCCATCTGTTTGGAAGTTTTATTAAACTGTAATAGTCCAGTCAATATAAACAAAAAACAGACCGATAAGGCTGATTTTTGGATATGTTATAGGGAGGGCTTAGAAAAGCTTAACTTGAAATTGTCGACCTCGATTAACCTATGTGCGTTCGCCGCCATCTTGAAAAAGGTATGAATTTCGTTTTTTTGCAATAACTCGGCTGAGCGTCGAGATAAGAGAATAATGATTTAATCATTTTTTGTTGCTTTATTTAGGTCCTACACATTTTTAACCTACCGATGATGGCTATTAAGATAATGTGAAAACGATCTAAGGAGCAAAGTTTATTAGGTATTTGAAATATATGGTATAAATTCTTACAGTGCCATCTGTTATATCATATAGAAACTTCTTTATAGCAACATCTGCACTTGCCAATTTGAAATTGAATGAGAATTATCAAAGGATATTAATGATGGACATTCGTGTGATTATAGACAACGTACAGGTAGTAAATATACCTATACCTAATATACTTTTAAAAATAAGATATAAACAAGTATTTTAAAATTTTCAGAATCGTACCTAGCGTTAACTCCTCTTGTTGATACAATTGATCCGTCTTACCGAAGGCCTTGCATTTCTTGTGGTACCTATCTCTAAATGTTTTGGTTAGTGTACTTAACCGTAAATTTTAATAATTGTTAATTATTTGAAGACTTAAATAAATATGTACAAGTAAAATATAATAAGCCCTTCAATAAGGGTTAATGGGCCAATGGAACTACAGGACCGGGACATAAAATCTCAGTTTTCAATGCGTGTAAGGCCTTTGTTAGCGCATTGGCGATTAACAGAATAGTAAAAATTTCTTAAACGGGTCCTATGTCTATGAGCAGGAGTAACTTTCCGTTATCAGGTGGCTCAAAATCCTGACAGCCTACCAATGACATAAATAAGGCTGAATTCCACTAGGGTGAAACCACTGGTTGGGCTAGTACATTATAATTTGGGATTTTAGTGTATATCCTGGTTAAAAATTTTGCTTCGAGCTATTCACAAAGTGTACAGGACAATTTTAGTTGTGTTGTTTATATATTAGTGTGTTCGTTTTATCTATTTGATAAAGGAAGATAATTAAGACAGACTGGTAATGGATGCTTGTCGCTAGTACAATATAAGCTTGAAATCAAACTTCAATGTAATTTATATTGTTTTTATTAAAATTTAATAAAATGGCACAATATACTTAATTCAGAGGCAAGGTAGTATAGTCCCATTTACAATCAAGTCATATTACAAAGTATTAAAAACTTAAATTAATTAAAAAAATACAATTACCAGTGTCAAATAATAATAATTGTTAAAACAAAATTATATTGGCTGAAACCTTAGCACATAAAAAAGAAACAAAAACTGTCAATTTAAAAATGCAGGGTGATATAATTCTTGCGAGGTGCAAGATGTTACATGGTTTATTTTTTTATATAATGTTTTCATAGTATTTGTCTAGAAAATGTAAGAAAGATGCTTTAATATGAAGCAATAGCCAAAATAGGCCTGTCTCTTAATCTAAATGTATGAAAATAGAATATTTCTTATTACAGGGTGTTTATATAACATATAATGTTATTTCATTTGTCTTAAGTAAATTTATAAACTACAATCAGAATCCTGTAATTGTTTTTCAAGCAATTTTCTCATTTTTTCAGGAACTGGTACTCCTGAATGTGCTGGTTTAGGTCTTCGTTTCCATGTTGCCTTTTTCGCACTTTTGGACGCACTACTGGGTATCTGTGCTGGTTTGTGTTCTTTTGGCTTAGGGGTTGACATCTTAGGAACTGTACTTGTACGAGTTCTAGACTGAAGAGTTGCGGTTTTAACTGTAATGAATCAAAATTTTAAGAACACTGTAAGTATTAAAAATAAGAGAAAATATAATTTACTTTATACATACGTTTAAGACTTTTCTCTGGGGTTTGCTTAGATGATATTGCTTTTCTTATAGTCGCCACTGGAGAGGCTTTCGGCTTTGTTGATTTTATAATTGTACGTTGCACTTTTGGTGTGGCTTTAGGTGTTTCTCTTGGTGCCATTATAAATTAAGTAAAATTATTAGAAATCACTTTAAAAAACTAATCTGTTTAATGTATATTTTAAAATTCTTAACGACATACGGAATAATGTTACTCGTATAAATAAAATAAGTTGTCTAATGAAATAGGAACGGCTTAAATGTGACACTATATTTTTTTAAATTCTAATGCAATATCTAGCTAGTTAGAATTTTTCATTACATTTAATCATTTACATACTAAAAATTTTCTCTCAAATGTTTTTGTTTCCTAGATAAAATATTAAATATTTTAACACGATTAGTCCATTTTTAGGAAAAGTCGTTAAAGTGGCAACACCAAAAGTAAAATATAGATAAAAATTAAGGTTCATAGTGTCACAAACTTATAAAATTCGGTAGATTATATACATGCTTGTTATTATTTAAATTTAATTTGTATATTCAGTTTCAATATTACAAATTGCATATTAAAAACCTTAGGTTAATATCAACATAGTATAGTATGATCCTATGAAGTAAAATGTTAGAGTACATTTTAATACGCAGTATCAAGTGACCACTACATATGGTGTATTATAATTTATTAATTTATCAAAATAAGACCTGTTTCTTTCAAAAGTTTAATTATTTAAAAATATTGAATTTATACCATTACAGTGTAATTGTTGTTATTTTTTATTTCTACCAAAATCTTGTATCTTAAAAAAAATCTGCATTGAAAACATGGCAACATTGTTATCTATTTTTCGCGACGTCCATCTTTAATATTTGATGTGTTGTGTTGTTAAGAAAATTAAGGCAAAAATAATATTACAATACTTTACATAAAGAAAATTAACGAATATATTTATTAACCATCAATAAACTTGTTACAGTTATTGAATTATTTTTTTTAACTCCTGTTAAACTGATTCGTTCATGTTTATTAAAAGTGTCACAGTTTCATTATCGTTTGTTCCACTAAAAAGTTTCACTTGTAATTCACTGCTATTGACCTAAGTGCTAATTGGCCAACCTTCAAATGTTTTCTTTAGTTGTGGTATAACTGATACAATATAATTTAGCGCGTCCATACATTCGTGCAATTGTTACTTTTGTTGTCAAAACAGATGAATTGTGAAAATGGATAGATTAAATCAGATACGGGGCGAGGCGGGAAGTTCGCGAGACTTAACGCTGGATACTACTTCCCCGCCAAGCGAGGCCTATATGACGGCTAACGAGAGCTCTTCAAAATACTTTTCGCTATCAGAAGTCGATTCAACTTTTAGTATTTCACCTTCGAAGGATTCGCTGACAACGACCACCGCCGACCCAGACCGGACTATTACCTCCGATGCTGATTTGATATCAAATCTATCACCGATTCCGAAAAAGAGTGATTTAGATAGTTATAAAATTGGTAAGCAAATAGAGGCCGCCAATATTCTCTCCGGTGGTGTTAATATTTTTGATGACAATGACAACTCTTATGATGGCGATGAACTTGTGATAGACGATAATGTGATGGTGGATGACGAAAAAGGTAATGTTGAATTAAAAATTAATGAGAGTACTGAGCCTCCAATAGATAAAATGGAGAACCTGGAAGCTTTAGAAGATACCGAGACTATACCGAGTAAGGATACCGAAGTGGTGCTACAAATAGATGGAAAGAATGTTGATGCTATTGATATTGGTAATGGATTATATTTATATAGAAAAGCTGGTCAAGAGGAACTAGCAGCTGTACAGATCATTGATGATGATCAACAACAGCCTAGCTTTAAGTTTTTAAAAGTTCGGTAAGTCTATCGACACCATAATATAGTCTTAATAACATTTGAATTTTAATTATTCATAGACTCTTTTAAAAATGAAGTCTTAACTTTTTAAAAATATTACTTATTATTTTTTTGATATTTCTGGACTAAGGTTTTAAAATAAAATAAATTGGTGAAAATAATTTCTCCCTCAGTTTACTTATTGCATTTGTAATTGTAGATATTTTCAGAAATTAGACTTTAAAAAGAATCATAGATTTTTTTGACTCTGTTCCTTTGTAAATAGTATTTTGTAGTAGTAATAGTTTGTACCATAGATAGTGATTTTTAAATATGTACATATAAATTTATTTGCAATGCTTTTATTGCTATACACTTTCCTCTAATAACTTTCAGGACCAATTTAACATCAATCATAACTTTTTAATAAATATCAATATATTTATATGTTTGTTTAGTTTGTTGTTTAGATATATATTTATATATCTTTAAACAACAAACTAAAAATATGATGGGTCAGAACAATACAATTACAATTTATTAGATGTTTCAGTTTAATAAAATGGTTTTCTAAATGTTAATTACAGGGAGAATGCTGAAGGGAATTTAGAAGTTTATGAAGAGATAGAGGTTGAAATACCAAAAGAAGTGGTAAGTTATTGACTAAAATGTCTATTTTTTAAATAATTACCTCATTTAATCTCATAAGTAGTAAAATGTTATTTTAAATGTTTTCAGCCTACAAAAGTTGGAAATCCTCCTGGAAACACTTCTCACGTGCCTATAAAGGATATAAGTAAAGTGATAAATGAGCCTTTAGGTAATAAAGATGTTGATAAAATACCTAAAACACCAAAAAAGGAAATTAATGTTAATAATGATTTGAGTTTAGAATCTAATGTTGAATTGCATTCGGAAATAAAAACAGAAGTAAATTTAAATGGGAAAATGATGAAATTCAATGAATCTCGTAAATCTCCACTTATAGGTACATTCACTCCTATGACTTATCATTCAACACCAAATAAAGAAGGTATACCCTTAACAAAAACAATGGTTGATCAACAATTGCACCCCAGTAGACATTCAGATAATATCAAAAAGACTATCGAAGTACATACTGATAGCTGTAGACAAAAACTTTTAGAAACTCCTCCGAAAAATAAAGATAATAATGAAGTAGCTAAAACACCAGATGCTATTAAATATAATCAAGAAAATGAAGAGAGTGAAGATGGAGTGTCATTTATTCCTCCAGAAGATAACTGTCAAAAACAACTTCAAAATGAATCAGACTTAAAAACATCAGATTCCATTGATAATCTTGAACCATCTAAAGGAGAAGGTGTACTTGAAAAAAATGATACATCTATTATATCAATAGTGGACAATTCCGAATTCTCAATAACAATTGTGAATGAATCTGAACAAAAATTGCCATCAACCGTAACAGAAGTATCTAATGAAGAAAAGAAAATAAACGAAAATATTCAAAATGATAATGTAAAATCTCATAATGAGACTAACATTCCACTTTCTAATGAACTTGACAATGTAAAAGATAAGGAGACATCAAGTAAATCACAAATAAATGAAGTAACTACTAAAGGTACTAATACAGATAAAGTCTTTGACAATATCACCAATGATAACATTGAAGTGCACACCTTTTCTGAAGTTAATTATGTTGAAAAAGAATTTAATGAAAAACCATTAATTACTGACAGTTCTCTAGATTTAAAAGATTGTAATAAAAAAGAAGATACCATAATAGCAATGGAAACTGTCAGTACAAATATTGATGAAGACTCAGAACCTAACAATGAAGTCAAAAGCAATTTAACACCTATTCCAGAAACAAAAATCGCAAATGAGATTAAAATTTACGAAAGTGAAATAAAAAATCATAAGGAAACCACTCAAAACAATCTAAATGAAATTTGCGACAAAACTACTTATCCCAAGACAGAATCAATAAACACAATAAAAGAAAAGGAAAGTAAAAAAGATATTACCGAAAATAAACATGATGTGGACACTTTAAATACGATAAAACATAACGAACCCATAATTCCTAATGTACAATTGAATGTTGATAAGTCAGAAGACAAACCCAAAAATATTTGTCCAGATGAAAAAAATATTTGTTTAAACGATACAACAAGTGCCAATAAACCAACCGACACTAAAAACAAATCACATTCGGAAGATTGTAGAAAAGAAGATAAGTCTGAAATAGAAATAGCAACATATTGTATACCAATTGATGCAAAAGAAGGAAACAATGATAAATGCTTAAATTCATTACAAAAACCAAACTCAGAAATTGTTGTCCTTTTGAATGACACTGTTTCTCAGTCAATCACAAGTAATTGTGACAAAGTAAGAATTGATGCTGACAGTTCTAAAAAAACAAAACTGGCAAATGCGACAACGAATATAAATAAATTAACATGTCCAAAAAGTAATACAGACAAAAATATAATAGAAATAAAGGATGATACAACAAAATCAAAAGTATTTGTAGCTTCAAAACCAATCAACAATAACAATAGTGCAGTTCCATTTGGAAAATGGACTTCTGCAAATAGACAAGAGTTTTTGAATAAAATAAAAGAAACCAAAATACCTACTAATAATTCTAATACAAAGCAATTGAAACAACCTAATGATTTAAATAGAAGGGACGTTTTGAAGAAAATTGATAGCCAAAGGCAATCTGCTACTGGATCTATAAAAGTGGGAGATTTTGGACTAATGTCGAAACTTCATACAAAAATTGAAACTGCGGCTTTTGTAAATAAAAGTAATGCTAACCAACACACAAATAAATTGGAAACAAAAGTTACTTCAGTAAAAATTCAACCTTCTTTTGTTAAACAAAAACCTACGGTGAGTAAGAGACCAAGCAAAGAAGAAGAGTGCATAGATTCAATTTCAACTAAAATACCTATACAGCGAAAAGAAATCAATAACCAGGACCTAATTGATAAAACAATCGAAGGTATAATTAACAGAGCAGTTTCAACAAAAGGAACCGTAGAAAATCCTGGTGAAAAAACAGAAAATAATGATAAAAATATAAATTCCAATACAGTCTCGTTAGATGAAATTGAGATCAAGATGAACGAATTACATGGAAATCCGTATGAAGAGCGAGCGTCACATGAGATGCCCCAAATGATCAGTAACAACATTAAAAATAATACTACACCTGAACACACACAAATGGACAAAAATAGTAAAATATCTAACCTTATGCCATTTAAAAATAAAGATCAACATAATGATGTAAAAGAAAAGGAACCCGATGAACTTTCCGATGAGGAAATTATAGAGCATGAGCCAATCACAGGGGACATAGATATTAATAAAAAGAATTTAGTGACTTTATTATCCAGTAAAGAGAAAACACCAAATGAAACCAGAAAAGAAGCAATAATTACAGAAAAAGATTTTGATAAATTTGCTAGAAGAAATTCTTTTACTTATGAGAATTGTATAACTATGAGTTTTGATGGTAAAGAGCCACATAATGTTATTCAAACTGTAGTAGAGAAAGAACCTCCGGTGAAAAAATTATCTCGAAACGAATTAATGCTTGCCGAATCTAAAGCAAAGTCTACTATTAAACAACATAATATTGCAATGAGACAAAATAACCAGTTGAGTAAAATTCCAACTTCCATAAAGTTAGCAAATGAAGAAGATACATTTAACAAAAATTACCAATCTAAAGTGCAAATTGCGTATCAATCTGTTTTGACAGCGAAGCGAAATTTGGAGTGTCCAATCTCAATAATTGAAGACAAACCAGTAAAAGTAGTTTATATGGAATCAAACGTAGAGTTTACGCCAACACAATTAAATGTACAGGGACAGGAATTATCACCATCTAAAAAGCAAATACCGGAATCATCTGATGTACACAGTGCTTCAGAGTCTTTAGATTCAGATACTCTAGAAACTCTAAATGAAATTAAGCCACAAGACGAAACAAAGTCTAAAATCAAACATCAAAGAAAACAAGTCTTGACACCAGTAAACGAACCTGAATTAGAATTAATTGAACCGGATGATCTAGGCATTGAAGTGTCGCCGAAGAAAAAACGTAAGTTAGAAGATAAAACTGATAAAACCACAAAAACTCTTGTGCCAAAGAAATCATATCTGCTAAATCGTAATATAATAGATGATGAAATCAAGAAAACTCAAGATTTAGTAAAGAAGTCTCCGAATGAAACCGAGAAACAAAGTGATTCATTTAAAAGTCGTACAGATACTATATCTGCAATAGATAATTTAGTCAAAGCTGCTGAATTAATCGAAACACAAGCCGAAAATAAAAATACTATAATTAATGTACAATCTTCGGATAATTCTCCAAACACGCCAATAAAGAGGGGAAGAGGCCGCCCTAGGAAGTATCCACTACCTGAACAAGGAATAGAATTAAAGGTACCAAGTCCACAGAAAAAGCCTCGATTGATAGATGCTAAAGTTGCCAAAAATTTCACAGATTCTGAAGATAGTAGTGATGGAGAAATCATTAAAGAAAATTGGACAATGGGAAAAATAAATGAAAATATTGTTTGTCCCATTTGCAATAAGTTATTTAGATCTGAGAATGTCGTGTTTAAACATGTCAAGCATTGTACAGGACCATCTCCTAATAGATCTGATTCGGATAAACGAAGTCCAATGAGACTGAGACACTCATCTGACAGAAAATCCTGCGAAAGTAGATCAGACTTCTCAGATGACGGCGACGAAGAAGAAAAAATTAGAAGCCGTAAAAGTCGTCACTATGCTCAATCTATGAATAACATTGACGATGTTATTGTAATAGAGGACACGCCTATTAAAGAGAAACCGGAAAAAAAACAAAAACTGAAAGTTTCCGAGTTAAAGAAAAATATCATTAAAAGTAAACATCATCATAATACTAATAATCTAATTTGTGAATATTGTGGAAAAACATTCAGGCAGTTATCATATTTAGTCAACCATAAAATTCAACACAAAAAAGAACACAAAGAAGAAGTGAAAAACTCCGATAGTGAAATCACGAAATCTGTCTTTAGTTGTGAAATTTGCAAAAAAGAATTTCGAAAATTGCACCATTTAGTTCAGCATCGACTAATTCATAATTCTAACCCCATTGCAACAAGGGTACTCAGAAAAAGTTCTTCTGAACAGCATGATATTGCAAAATCTTTGAAAAATCAGACAGAAACAAAACAAAACGATGATCCTAGTGCTGGTTTTCGATGTGAACCATGCGATAAATCCTTTAGAAAATTACATCATCTTGTTGAACATAGAGAAACTCATGATGGTATCAATAAAAAATGTACTACAAATGCACAAAGTACCAATGAAACTACCAAGCCTTCACTATCTCACTATTGTGACGTTTGCAAAAAAGTATTTAAAAAATTACAAGACTATTTGGAACATAAGGAACAACATTTAGAAACAAGTTCTGAAAAATCAGATGATAAAAGTGTCAAGAGCTCGCTCTCAACAAAAGATATTATACACGAGTGTTCCCTTTGTTACATGGTGTTTCCTAATGAGCATTCTTTAAATAAACATACAGTTATTTGTCTCAGAAAGAAAAAACAATCAGCTGCCAAGCAAGCTGCTAAGAAAACCGAGGAAGAGGAAAATATGGATGGTGATGACTGTAAATCAGATGAAAATATGTCTCAAGATACTATTGATCCAAATAATCACAATGAAAAGGCCGACCACTGCGAAATAACTAAAAGTCCACAAAAAGATACAGATCCTTTGCAACAAAAAATAGAATCTGAAGGTGATGATCAAATAAACGTAATTTCTGATAATGATAATATCAAGGAATTAGAAAAGAAAAAACTTAAGTTGGAACCAAAACTAAGTGAAGTAGAATTGCTACCTGAAAAATTATCCAGAGAACAACCTAATCAAAATATAACCTCCGTTGATAATGCTACTGAAAACTTAGTGAAAATAAAGAAACCTGAAGTCAAAGAACATGTTACTATTGTAGAAACACCTACACCTAAAAAGAAGTTACCTCTGAAAGACAAGATAACTCCAACTGTTACAAAAAGGCATAAAACTGTTAACATATCTCTGCCAGTTGTTGAAGAACCCAAACCTAAAGTTGAGTCAAGTGATGATGATGAAATACGATACATGTTAAACCCAAATTTCAAAGAAGATGAATCTTCGGAGGGTAAACTATTCATGAAAGTAAGAGCTAAGAAACGCAATTCCCTTCAGATCGAAAGACCAAATTCGAAAGATTTAATTAAAAGAAGAATATCATTGCAGCATTCACCAAAAATACCACGACTGAAAGCAAAGGCAGTCGAACCGAGGCCTCTTAATTCTTTAACGGTAGAGAAAAAGTTAAAGCTTTCAAAACCAGAACAGTTGCCTTACACGGATTCCGATGATAGTGATGTAAAATATTCCTTCCCAAGAACAAAACCGCCGGAAGATGTTGCTTCCAAAGACATAGACAAGAAAAGCAAAAAACAGTCTTTGGGCGCTAAAAGAAAATCTCTTAGTGGAATAGCTAAACGAAAATCAATGGGAAAGCACAAGTTAACGACACCCACAAATAAAACCAAAAAACGTGAGTACTGATAATTGTTTAAATAATAGTATTTTCTATTTTTACTTACTTAATTTTATATATTTTCTATATCCAGGCACAACAGAAATAGAACATAGATGCGACTGCGGGCAGTTGTTTAGCAGTGCGGCGCTGCTGTCCCGACACACAACTCTGGCGCACACGCCGCCGCGGATCCGTCGCCGACGCTCGCCTCCGCCCGAGGTCGAAACACAAACGCCTAATAAATCACGGACAAATAAAACTAAAACGATTGTGCAATCAAAAAAGCTCAGAAGTGATGTTACCAACTCGAATACGACCCAAAATTTAGGAGTAGGAACCAGAAAATCTAGTGTTAATAATAGTGAAGCAAAAATTACGAACGATGTTGTCAAGGCAATAAAAAGCGAACCCAGCGGCAAAAAGCTCAGAAGTTCCGCACATAGAGGAGTGCCTGTACCGGAGAAAATGAGGAAACTTATGGAGAAATCGAAAAAGTAACTGATATCGATATGAGATGGAAGTTATTGACTGAGTAGGATTTCTGGATATTGTATGAGAAACTAGAATAAGAATAGGGGTCGCTAGTATGTAGATAAAATCACGCATCACAAGCGCTCACAATGATGTAACAGACGGACCATTGTTTAATAGATATATTTTTCCTATTTCGGCATGTTTAAGATACACCAAATGACAAATATTTTTATCGCAGTTTGGAGCGTTGGTCTTGTCTATATGTAAATTTGCGAAATTAAGAATCATATATAGGTATATATTTTGTCAATTTGTTCTATTATAGATATAGATATATGATGTAAAAGAGTAATTATTTATATTTGTGTTAGTATTAAGAATTATTTCCTTTTTATATTTCTTTTATGTGCAGTGCAGTTTTAGTTGAACTGTTATAATCATTAACACTGCTAATAAAAAAAAGTCTATTAATAATTGAAAACATTTGGTCGAAATTTGTTGTACATTTGTTCTTGTTGCAGTAATGAACAAATAAAACTAAATATATATAATATATATATATATATATATATTAATAAAAATGTTATTAACAAGCACAGGTACAATTTTAAGATATCTATCGAGCCAAGGAAATAATCTAATTAATTGTATGATGCAGACCTGTTGTAAACTGCAAGCTTAGTGAGAACTATTGTTTCGTAGAACGAAACCATATTACCAATTCTGATAATTTCTACAATTTAACTCTTAACGAATTCTTAATTTTAATTCAGTCATAAAATTCCGACATTAGTCTGAATGCACAATTTTGAAATTAAATAGAATAGAGCAAACAAGGACAGATCGCTCCACTTTTAATTTTGAAAAGTAAACACAAGACATCGGTTTTATTATTGTGGTACAGTTGTATAGCTAACAATCGTAACATATTTCCCGATCATGGATTTTTCAAAGGGCAGGGTAAAAATATGGAACATGATAAAAATAAACATATCGGAAGTTTCATTTTTAATATATTTGTGATGTCAATGATGGTAATTGAGAATATACAAATGAGCTTATAAAAAACAATTTAGTGGTTTTTTAAAAATTGAAAATTTGCTATAGCAAATAAAGAGCTTCCCAATTTTGGATTGTTACCCTGAACGCTTTGTAGCATATATTAAAATGTAATGAAATAAGGCATAGTGAAAATTGATCTTTCACCAAATAATAAGCGCGATCAATTTCAGCCCTCAATTTGGAAGATATTTAATATACGATTAATAGATAATGTTCAAAAATGTATTTTGGGAGATATTTCATAATACAAAGTTGTTGAATAAAAGATCTTATCTATATTATAGTAAAACCGACCATAACGACATATACATTTTGTCTTGGATTTTCGTCATAATTTTCTAGCAAAATAGGACCAAATTTTATGAAAAATTGTTTGTAATGGTAATAATATATACTGTTTTTAATTTTAATTATTATTAATGTTTATCTGCTGTCGTGACTAACATTGGAAAAATATGTTATTGTTAGAAGTAAAGCGTAGTGTCTTGTAAAATGAGTAAGAGCATTTAACATAGATTTTATATATGTAGATGATATCATTATTTTTATTATGATGCAATTTTCATTGATGGGTTATAATAATTGTCATAAAATGTGCTGTTTACTTTAAAGTTTCATAGTTAAAGGTGTTTTATTAAAATATTCTGTGTTTTGTATGTTTAAGAGATATAATTTGTAGTAATTTTTGACAATAAATAATTACATACTGATGATGTTTTTAAATTTTTATATAACTATATAACATATGTGGAATATTATAATAGTGAAATATTTAGCCCCTTTCACAAATAATGTCTACGATACTTGCTTCCATCAGTTGAGGGTCGACGCATCTAATTTGAGCTGAAGCTAAAGCATCTTCTAGTAAAGAATTCAATAGTCTTTCATCATTTCCCATACATGAAAGCCTTTGTTGTAGAAAATGCACATCAACTTGTAATTGTTGCAAACCATGCCTACTAAATGTACGCAATCGCACGCACTCCACTAAAGCTTTCAATGCCACTTTTAGTGCTCCATTTGAAAGCGCGGCGCGATCGGCACCAGCCGGGCTGAAAACTTCAATCCTTTCCGAAAATATTCTATTTATGGGCGAAAATGATGAAGGGGCCCGAGACCAAATAGTACGACGACTAGAATCGCTAGATGGCTTTATGCTTGTAGGAAAGAGTTGTGATGCAGCACTATCAGCACTAGCAAGCGTTTCTACGACCCTCCGACATACAGCTCTCGGACCTCTTGGTTCTGGAGCTCGTAACCAATCCCTAGCTAGGACTGATACTCTTAGCATTTGTGCTGCTGTCTGTCCTATAAACACAACTTCAGAGTCTAAAGCTGTTTGAGCTGCAGTAGATAAATGAACCATTACACTGTTTGTGTCCTTTTTGTCAATACTCAGACCTGGAGCTGATTCCTCCAAAAGCTTTAAAAGGTGACTATGCAAAGTGGTTACACCACTTTCTTGCATTTCTAAGCATAGTTTTGCCAATATTAGTAGTAATTCAAAAGGAATGTTATTTGATGCCTGTAAGGAAGACATTTTTTTAACCATTTCTGATAGATTGATCAAAGTTTCTGATATGACTGTCCAACAAGCATCAGCAACAGCCTTCCCGCACCATGATTTTAATCCAAAGGAGAGTTTGTTTTGTAGAAATGCCATTAAATCTAATAGTGAGGCTTGGACCTTTTGCATCAAATGAATTTGCAGGGAATTCAGAATATCTTTAAGATCGGCACACTCTGTACCTTTGCTTGCTAAGGACTGTCTTACTCTCATCAGGTTTTCTTTAAATTGTAATTGAATGGTTTCATATTGCAAGGTAGCCTTATGCTTTATACATTGTATAACAACATCCAAAGCTTTATTGGAAACAGACTCACTTGAAATAATTTCAGACATTGCTTGTAATTTTCTAAAGAATTTGTCTAATCCTCTTATTAATATCTCAGTACCAATGTTCTCAGGTCTCTTGACAACATCTTCAAATAGATGGAATACTTGTGTCATCACTTTGTCTGCAAACTCAGGGAGATTGACCATTTCCTTA
Organism: Vanessa tameamea; assembly: GCF_037043105.1. Taxonomy (NCBI): domain Eukaryota; kingdom Metazoa; phylum Arthropoda; class Insecta; order Lepidoptera; family Nymphalidae; genus Vanessa; species Vanessa tameamea. The sequence continues at coordinate 2,112,339 of NC_087315.1, read as the reverse complement.
TCATCAAATAGATCATGATAACAAGATATAACAATACCCAAGTCTGCTAACAAAGTGTTATTGCATTTTTCTACCCATTCCAATATATCAGCACTATCAACAATGTTGTTCAAACTTTTTAGATGTGTATCCAATCGATTCTCAGCGCATGTCAAAAATATATCTTGTAAAGAGGAGTCTGTTTCCTGTAACTGTCTCAAAAGACCCACACTTTCAGCTAATTCAGATGCTGAAGTATCTGGTGTTAGTAGTCTCTCTCTCAGTGTTTTCTTGAGATCACATATAATTTCTGAACATTCCGTCTGAATGCTTTGAAAAGAAGGTTGATTACCATACTTCTGTAAGACTCTTTGAGCATGTGTGTAGTCTTGTACTGCATCTACATAACGGTTTTCTTGAATTGCTTTATTTAATTGTGTCGGTAACAAGAACACGAACTGTAGTTTGTCTAACAATTGGCGAGTGCTGCATAATCTATTTACATTATTCCCACTTTCTTTTAAATTATCTGATATATTTGAACTGAATGATGTAATGTTATTTATATTCTCACTAAGTTTGTTCATTTCCTCTTGCATTATTTGAAAATCTGAACGCATCTTTCGAACAGTCTCAGTGGCTGATATAAATTTGTTATAATTCTCGTATACCAAAGTTTGCATTTCTGATTGTAAGAATTGGCTTTGAGTGACTACTTCGGCCTCTTTATCCATCACTTGTCGTAGAGTGGCACATTTTAAAAGACATTCTAAATACATTTCAGAATTAAAGTTACTTCCATCGATGTCGAGTGGATTTTCGTTATCTTTAGGGGATTCTGCCATTCTCGATTGTCAAATGGTGTATTTGGATGTCGATTTTATAATCGTTCAGTTTATCTCCTTATATATAAGTGCAAAATTTAATGAAAGGATTACTTATTTATAAACAATAAATACTATCATTTCAATTCAACTTATGTCAAAAATCAAAACTGATTACTCAAACGTCATACGTCATAATAATTATGACAATAGCTAAATAGACTATCCTCATCGAAAAATATATTAAATAATAAATTAAGGTTAGTCAGTACAAACTCGTATACCATAAGGTGTATTTATAAGTTTTTTATAATTATGGTCACTCTTTTATGTTATCGTTTCATTCCCAAGGTGTGCTAGCAATCATAAACTCACTAATTGTATAGTATAACCCTTTCGCACGCAAACGTTCCTTAACAAATTTTTTTTATTTGGCAACAGAAGCATTTTGAACGGTTTTTGGGATCCTGTTGTAAAACCGTATACATTGCCCCACAAAAGAGTTACTGACTCTATGCAGTCGAGTAACAAGAGTAACAAGTTTGTGTTTGTTCCTTGTACCAATGCTATGAGAATCACATTTTCTCATAAAATCCTTAATATTTTTCCGTACATACAAAACATTACAGAATATATATTGATGTTAACCTGATTGCAAAATCGATGCTTACGCATGATGACCGGCTGTCCGTTCTACATGCGTAACGTTGATGTTCATAGAGACCTTAGGAATCACATTACACACAGACCGACCCCGCCTTCGGGGTCGAGGTCCCTCGTTTATTATCGTCCCTAGGCGTTCTGACGGGTCTCCGTGCACACATTGTCCTCCCTCCAGACGTCGACGGCGTCCTAAGCTCGCCCACCCGCCCGGTGACGCTGTAGAGGCTACTCTGGCCAACAGCTGTGTCCATTCGAATAAAAAAAAATAACCTGATCAATTCGGCATAAGGCGACCATTCGGACTTAGATACACGACAGTGTGAGTAATGCTAATTTATGAACTTCGGGATGCTATTAATACTTATCTATTAAATTTTTCAAATGTTACATTGACTAATTCCGAACTTATCCTGATATGATATATTTAAAAATGAATAAACTTTTTGTTTATAATAAAAAGTTTGAAATTGGATGATGCGTTCCTGCACCTGTGCGAATGCGATGGCTATATAATCACACGCGAGTGAAAGAGAACATGTTAGGACGGTTCAACGTACGACATTCTTCTGGCTCCTCAACTGTAGTAAGGCAAATTATGATTGTATTTTGTAGTTGAAAATTAAGCAACATATTTTCTCGACCGCGCAAATTTATGCTAGCTGATTATACTATGAAATAAAGAAAATAACAACTTCAGCAGTGTCTTGTCTTGCTCGCCATTATTAATAAATATTAGATACTAATAAATTTTATTCTTAATTTTTTATGAATGTAACTTCATTACATTTTGCTAATTTCCTAATAAGAATAATAAATAAAATAATAATAATTAGCATGAATTTATGTGAATTCGTTTCTTACAATGATTGCGATTTGAGAGTGAAATTTTGCTAAATATAATAAATAGCTCTGTATGTAATTGTATGGTACAGTACAAGTTTGGATTTAAATTGTTTTTAATCATAATAATGTGATGGACATAATATGCAATCTTAATTTTAAGAATGCATTAATATTCAGGTGGGTTTTTAAAATGTTGAACACATATTGAGTAATATTACAAAAGTGATAAGGAACAAGGCAGTCAACAGAGTGATATATGAATAATAAAAGAGAATGGTTCATGTTTCTTTATTGCATCATTTAAATAAAATATCACTTGCTTAAACAGATTCATCTAAGAAGTCTATTTGTTTCGATAAAATAACTTTTATTAATGTAACGAAATATATATAATTTCAAATCTATTTGTACACATTTTGAATTAAGCTGAATATTTTTTTTTTTGTAATTCGATATTTAAATATTTCAGAAATTGGTTCATTACTTTAGACTACTTTAGGGGGTGTGTTTACATGTACAAATAGGGTTTAAAATATTTATAAATTATAAAATATAACGTAGCAACTTGTATTAATAACATTAAAATACCTTTAAAGAAAATTAAATTTTCGTAATAGTTACTAATTTGCACTTAATTTATAAATTGTTTTTTTTTGTTCATACTTAACTAAATCTAACTTTGTTCCTAATTTTTAAATTCCTAAAAACAGTGCATATTACTTCTACTATATCTGTGCAAAAGAAAAAATTGGCAATTTTATGATATCAGCAGCATTGGTGGCAAATGTTTCTGAATATTTATTTGCCAAATATTAATCATACAATGTTGGGGTATTACAAAACGAAATGTAAAAAAATGGCAACACAGAATAACACGCATTGCTTTATATCTATTTATTGATTGGAATTTTAAATTTGCTAAGCGGATTTGTAAATAGCGCCTTTTGAAGGCAGATGTCTCTTTCTCTAAATCCGTTTTATACCACTGAATATTCGAGCATTATTAAATTTTATCTTCGTGTTCCAGTAGCGCCATTTAAATTTCGAACATTTTTTAGGTTTTTACACTTTTCATACACAAATATACTTCTTACGCACTATAAGCAAACGCACCATAATATGTCACAAGTTTGTTTACAATTTTAATTTTAACAACAATAGCTTATTACAATTAAAACAACCTGTCGAACGCTAATATCTATATAGTTTTTGTTACGCAAATATAACAGGAAATTTAATACAATATCTATACATAAAAATATAATTACGTATTTCTGTCTTAACATACATAGGTATGATTTATTTAAACAAATATTGAGTTTAAGTTCAGCCTTAAACAATGAAGGCTTCTTTAGTTCTACAATGACTGAATACAGATTATATATAATATATTCTGCACTAATGCTAAAATGTATAGAGAAAATAATTTATATAAACATATAATTCAAATTTTAGATTGTATGTCATATCAACATAAAATATATTATAAACGGTAATAAAAGCACTATACCATTTCGGTAATACAGTCGAAATTGTACTTAATGATAATAGCTATAGAGCATTATTTTGCGTCGTAGTCATTCTGTCCTCAGTCCCAACGGATCTAAGAATGGCAAGTCACTCGCTCCGTCGCACTCCGACTGATAAAACAATTTAAGCGGCACTTCTTTCACTTTCTTCGCGATTTTCACTTGTTTTGAGTTAATTTGTGGCTTCGGCTTGGGGCCCATCACGACCGGCACGAGCTGCTTCCGACCAATCGCGTCGGTCGATTGATTTTCAGCAGCTTCTAGCGCCGTTTCCACGTCTATCAAAGCATGATTGCGGCATTGGAGGAGTGCAGCTAACTGTAAATGGAGATACAAAGGAATTAAAAAAACACCTAGTGCTTATTTCAATTGCGAGAGGAATAAAGGTAAATTAACAATTTTAATTGACATGAGTGTATGCTAGTTTAAGTTACAGAACAGTTTTTTTTTGTTTTTGATATATTTTATTATTCTTTATGAATTTCATAAAGCAGAGATTGTCGTAATAAATTATTAATTTTAATGACGTCCTTATTATCCTTTATACATTAAAGTCTTAATTGTGTCACGATCTTTCAATGTATATTTTGTTCATGGTCTCTTGAAATAGATGCAGATAGTTATCGAAATTTTTAGTTTAATTTGAAATGGATTTCTTATCGCTAGCGGTAATTGGAAAAACTGGTAGCTGTTAAGCTACTTTAAAATCAACAGAACTGACATTGAATCGTTAGATATATTTATGGGAAACATGTGTATTTTTTTTTCTTCCCTCGTTTAAAAATATTCTTGGACAATAGTTTGGGGTCACCTGCACGATCTGCTGCAGCGGCAGCTCGGCGCGCGGCGGCGGGCGCGGCAGCGCGGCGCGCAGCGCGGCCACGGCGGCGGGCAGGCGCGCGCGCAGCAGCGCCAGCGCGGCCAGCGAGCGCGCCACGTCGCCGCCCTCGGCCACGCCCTCCGCCACGCCCTCCGAGCCCGACGACTCCGCCTCCTCCTCCGCGCGCTGCTCGAACGCGTACACGGAGCTCGACGCGTCCAGGATGTTGTCGTGGCTCCTGGGGACGGCGACGTTTGGGAACATACTCGAAGTCAAGCGTTAGAGTCAAAAATTAAACTACACTAATTTAATGATTGTCAAAGTAAATGTAAAACGGAAGACTGAGAAGATCGTAAGATACTCAGAGACATTTTTTTTTTATGTTTTTTTTTTTTGTTTTTGCAAAGAAATGATTCACTGCTGTTTGAAGTGGCTTAACAGTAATCAGTCAATTTTAGAAGTCATATATACAATGTGGCTGTGACGTCAACGCATTACATAATACCCCTAATACTTTTTAGGGTTTTAAGACCAAACACAAAACAAAACAATCAAATACATTCATTAACTTAGCCCCAGTGTTTTTTTTTCGTTTCATTAATTTAGAACATCCTATAACATTATCGGGGATATTATAAATAAGTCAACTATTCATTCACAGAATTAAAACCTAATTTAAATTAACCTAAATTAGCAATGCCGCCTGAAGTCAAAAGGGATTGTGCGGGGAGCGGGTGAGAGCGGAATGTCCAAGCGGCGTTGCCGTTTTTAAGGGTCATTGACCTGATTTTACAAATGGTGTTTTACTTTGTTTTAATTTCCGTGTGAATTATTTTGTTCGAAAATTTAACTTTTCGTCTATTTGTTTATTCGATAATTTTATCAAACATATATTTACGCCTTTTGATCATCGTCAATGCGATGACATCGGTGCCGCTCTGTGTATATAATTTTATTATTATCACTACATAGTTTTGAACGCATTCTGGGCTCCTGTTATAAAAGCGTTGCTTATAAAAACATTGCTCCTCAAAATAATTTTTAACCCCGTTTAGTCGAGCCGGAGCCGCATCAGTCAACGACGCATTTTTAAACCGCGAATGCCTCAGAGCTCATTCTCCAATGAGGGCCTCACAGTCGCAGTCACACTCACGGGGGCGCGTGCGCGGGCGGGCGCGGCGCGGGGTGCGCGTGCGGCGCGCGCAGGTGCAGCGCCAGCGCGCACACGTGGCGCGCGCCGGCCGCCGACGGCCGCATGAGCACGCACAGCGCGCGCGCCGTGTCCGCCGCCAGCACTGCCCGGACACATATTTCTTTGTATTTAAACTCCGTATGCCGCCTTGCATTAAATGTTACCTTTCCCTTGTACCATCTTAGTACCCACCTCGGATACTACGATGTTACGTTCCCGGTACCCGTAGTTTCATTGAATCTTACATAAATACTAAGTATTGCTAGTAAGCGGTAAAAAGTGTTTTAAGTAGGAAATACTCGCCCATACGTACGTACTCTCACAGAGCCTTACCGTCGATTATTATGTGTATATTTTGACGATCATTCAAATTATTAGTAAAATTTCAACAATCATTCAAACAACTCGATCGCTGACTACTAGAAAAAAATAATTTATGCCTCCGGAACCTATTTCTACTCACGTATACTTCTAATTGAGATTAACATGGCGAGTATGATGTAGTGCACGTTGGGCAACATGGGCCCGTCGGAGAAGATAAATCCCCACAGGTGCGGGACATCGGGACGAGGGAACTCCCGTCCGAAGAGCAACCGGAGCCAGCGACTGAAATTACATAATAAATAAAAATTAAATACTCCAAATTAAAATAGATAACCAGAGACAATGTATCAAGGCATATACAATGTTATTATATACACAGATTATTATTATTTTTCTCAAGCTACCTACAATAAATAACATTCCAAGAAAATAAATAAATTTTCAAATACTACGACATTCGATAACTATTACATACAACTATAATATTCGTAGTTACTATTCTTAAATAAATAAACAAATATATGTATAATTACTTAAAATATAAAATTTTCAAAACGAATAAACGTTAGTATCTGTTAAGGACTACCAGTACGGTTAACGTACATTTATATTAGTAAATAATTTTTCCTACATTTTAAGTATAAATTTTACCGTCAGCGCGTGAATGCTATTTCGCGCCGTGCACCAAACCTATTGTTATTTAGTTAATAAATGAACTATTCAATATTCCGAGTGGTCGATTTTACATTAGGCTATTTGACAATGCGAAACATAAAGTGTAAATTATTGTAATCAGTATATATTATGAGTTTAAAAATGGTTATTTATTAACGAAAGTTGAAAATAATAATGAATGAATTCAAAAATTTATAAATTAAAATGAAATCTTTTAAACGTTTATCACGTGACACAAAACGCTCCTGATTGGTCGGGCTTATGATGACGTTTGCCTACTGTATGTGGATTATATGTGCCACAGATTACAATACAGGCAAGTGACGTCACCGATCCCATTACAGCGCCATATTGTCAAAGTAGCGTTTTCGCGCGCCTTTTAAATATGGAATTTTTAATTTGATATTTTTCAGCAAATATGTACTAGAATTAAAAAAAAAAAAACAACTTTTACTGGGTTCCTTAACCTCTACTAAATAATATAAAATGGATTTTAAAAACCAGTCAAATAGCCTATTACTAGTACATCCCTGGATCATACACTACCACTAGAAACTAACAGTAGAGTAGTGAGTATCTAGAGAAATCAAGGTTACACATAGATAGCACGTATCGCCTCGCCGCTCACCGATACACGTGCTTTGGATATTATATAGCAAATAGGTAATCTTGTACGCAACAAGTATTAAATAAAATTATTTTATCTTATCACGTTTTTATTTATTTAGTGTGTCAACACAGATTACATTACAATCGGGTATTATAAATAACTAATTGTTTCGATAGTTTGTTTATAAACAAACTTATATAACAATAATTGTCAGTTACGTTTATTTATACCTAATAATATTTAAAAAGAGTATTCATAATATAGCCACACATTACGCCACGTGTATTTTTTTGTTCTACCGTTCACTTCACGCATCCAAATTAATATTAATTGACATATATGAATATTCATAGCCACTTTTTTAAATCACGTACTAAATTAGAATTATTGATATAATTAATGTAAAAAGAAAGAATTAAATTAATTTAATATCGATTCTAATATTAGTTTTCTACTTACATTCCAAACAACTCCATGGAGATGCTGCATTCAGCCAAATGTGTTGCCAGGTCGGGGTCGAATAGCATTAAATATTCCTCTCTTACTTTGTCTAAATATCGTATTACTTCATTTTGATTCTGAAACAGAAACATTATAATATCGTGACTTAATTTATTTTATGACAGAAGAGTTGATTTTTACGAAAAATATACATAATATAATAAATATGTCTATTAATTCTTAACCTAGTGAACATTATGTGTGATGCCCTTCCGTAAATTTATTAAAATTATTATATTTGAGCTTTGTTCCTTTTGGAATCTATAGTATTTTCATCCTATTTTAGACAAACAGGCTTATGGCATTCGTCTAGCTAGTCTTTGTAGACGAAAAACCTAGTTTAACGATGTATTTAGTCTATGCTCCACGCACACACAAGAGGGTAGAGAGCGGCGGCGGCATAAGGGCGAGTCGGGCCATTTGCAATCGCGACATACAAGTCGATATTAAACACAAGACACAATATTTTACATCAGACTAGGCATGGGCGATATCCGAATTTTGTGACATCGGTGGTAAAACGGATCATTCGATTAAGTATCGATGCTGACATCCCATTTCAGATATCGTCCTGTCTTTGTTTAACTTAACATTGTACGGTTTATAAGAGATGAAACAAATGATCGAAATCGAAATAGTTTTCACATTAGCTTCATCTCTTTCTAACAGACGAGTTACCGTAAAGATAAAGAGACACAGGACGAATGTTTCACGCGTTTAATGTAATCGCACTTTATTCGTATATCGTGCATTGACGTACCAGAACGATATACACATATTTTTTTAGATTAGATGAAAACGGCTGTGGCAATTCGGCGTGTAACAATCAAATTACAATGTTTATTTTGTAAATCACTATTGTTAATATAAGATAGTAATTTAAATAGTATTATATGAATTTAGTACGTGTATTGTCTTCGAGACGGGCAGTCGTCCGCCGGCGGAGGGCACGTCACCCGTCCAGTAGAACTTCTCCAAGCCTTTCATAATCGCGCTGAATAGCATGCTGCGAAATACATATAACTTATGATAGAAAATGATGTTAAACTAGTTGTCAGCCACGGTTTCGCTCACGTTGCAGAGGCTCGTCGGCCGGTATTACATATAAAAATGCTATATGCCAATGTCTTTCTTTGCATTTATTTCTATTCATATTAAATTTTGCAAATAATAAAATTGACAAAAAAACCGCTGAGTTTCATTCGCCGATTCATCTCAGGTCAGGGTATTTTCTTTTCCGAACCGGTGGTGGTGTTTCATTTGACTATCAATAAGTAAGTGTAATGCTTCTATATTGAATAAAGGAATTTGAGTTTGAGTTTGGTTCCGGCTTGCTCTATACCAAATTTCATCAGTTTCCGTTCAGCTGTCTGGCCGTGAAAGAGCAACAGACAGACGGAGTTACTTGTGCATTTATAATATTAGTATAGATTATAGGGGACAAAGTTATCAATTTTCGATAATAACCGAATAAACGAAAATCTATTTACAACTCGTGCGACTAAACTGGCCTCACTTGCCCGCTGCCCGCGCCCTCCCCGCGGGCGCCCGGAGCGTTCACTACCGCTATAATATTTATTAATGTCGCGTCTATTACGTCATCAGCGCCGAGTGGTCTAGTTAAGTCACACGGGGTGTACATACAATTGGAGTGTCTGTTTGTAATATTGTACACAGTACATATACCAAAATAACATTTTTTACAATTTTTGTTTGTGTTCTGTTTGTTCCAGAGATTATCTGGAACGGCTGGACCGAATTTGACGGGCCTTTCACTGGCAGATAGCTGATGTAATAAGGAGTAACTTAGGCTACAACAATAACTTTTTTGTTAAATTCAAACGCGCACGAAGACGCGGGCACAGCTAGTATTATTGTATGTTTTAATACACGTTAATACTCACTAGCTGTCGTGTTCTAAGTAGTCTTCTTGTAGATAATATCGCAAGGTGTCGCTGAAAAAACGCAGTCACAAAATTATTAACTTTATCATCTAGACTTTTGAAAGGAACAATTAGTCCAGAATTATTGATATTCCTGTTTACCGAAGCTTTGTAACCAATAAATATAAATGAAAATCCTTTTTTTTTAATATAATTTGATTGTTTTTCTGACCGCTGCAGTATAATGCAGTTTGAAAAGCATTCGGAGCAGATAATATAATTAATGTTATGTCATGTCAGTACGAGTTGTTGAAATATTTTTATATTTTATTTACGTATTATCGATATTATGAATCCCAAATATATCTAAGCACTTACAATGACTTCCTCATAGTTTTTTTTTTATATTGAGCAACCGAGTCAACAATAAATATTGTCCATAGATCTAAGCACTGTCCATTATATTAAGAGGGGGGCGGGCTTGGGCAGAGTGAGAGGCTGTACCTGATAGAGCGCGGCGCGCACCGCCGGTCGGCTCGCAGCTCCAGCAGCAGCGGCGCCAGCACCTCGTGCATGCCCTGGCGGTACCCCGGACACGGGTGCGCGCGCGACCAGTAGAACAGCACGCGCACCTGCCCGGTATGAATAACGAAGTTATTGACTTGGCCCCCCAGGTCGCCGTTTCGAATACGCTTTTGGTCACTTACCATGAGATCTTGTACATCCTTATCGCGGAAGTAAGCTTCGTCAGGAAAAGTTCTAACAACGTCTTGAAGTATCATCGCTTTGAGTTCATTGTCGCAAAAGTGTTGCTTCCATGCGCTCTGTTAGAAAAACATTAATTTACTCAGATAATATGTTATCTGTTTTCTTTTTGTTTTATTTGCAGCTATCGACGAGCTTCATTGTTATCAATAAAGAATTAGAATAAGAAACAAAAATAGTCGAAAAAAGCTAATTCATATTTGTTATCCATAGATAGAAGTTCCATAATAACAATAGTTGAATTTTGATGACTGAGTACAGATTAATTTTGTAAAACACATTACTATATAGACTCTCATTCTCAAACATTCTCAAATTTATTAAATAATAGGATAGATTATTGATATTTTTGGTTTGAAAATTTCTGGAGTGCTATTTACAATAAATTTTATCTTTAAAACATAAAAATACAAATGTTGCACTTATTATTTTAAATAATCGTTAAATAAGATTTTATAAAATAAAAATAAGTGAACGACGTAAATATAATCAAGGATATATCATACACAATGATACAGGGTCAAAGCGCGGTTTTGCCCCATGCGACGTTTCGCTTTAAATATTGTAATTTTATATAACAAATGCGTAACGATGGATGATTAAATGATGGATATTGGATATGGTTAACACAACTAAAACGTTTAAGGTTTTATTGAACAACAAAATTATTTCCCATAAAAATGGAACACTCAAAATTGTTTTTATTATACAATAAGGGAGTAAATTCGCTTCAAAATATTAAGTTTCGATCATGATCTGTCATAGCTGAGTGTTTTGGGGAACATTTAGGTATATTGAAAATGGGACTTCCTACTTTAAAATAGATTTTATGATCACACTACTTCTTCTCTGAACTTTTCATCCTGAATGTAGCTAAGTCAAGCTCAAACTATGCTGAAAATTTGTAATTTGCCTGACACACATTTCTAAAAATTTATATTAAAATTTTGACCTGTCATCTTCGACAAAAAATACAATTTAAAAAAGGTAATTAACCTGCATTGTATGAGTTAATAAATCATTTTATTTTTCACACACATCATTACATACTATAAAACAACATTGCAAACGCTGGCTGAACCCTACGACATAGATCAAAATAATGTACTACAGTATTGTACACCTTAAAAAGGTCTTCAAAAAAGTCCGCGGTGGTATATGTCTATCTCTTTATCTCTTCTTTAATTCTCTTATAACCCACAATAAACATTTTTGATCGTTTACTTTTTACGAGAAATTGTTGGCATATAAGAACGCAACCTTATCTGTTGTCGTTATTAGTTAAATATCAACATGGTAGCAGAGCGTGGTTGATTGCTACTTGTGGAATTAATATAATTAAATAAACGCAGTAAAACTAAGAAAACCGGAGCATGTTTCGAACTCGACAATTTATGGAATTGTGTCACTGGTAAAAATATAGATCGAAGTAAAGAAACCAAGGCGAAATCTGAGATAATTTTATTACTGGACCCTATCATTTATGTACATGTTCAGAATGCAACAACATGTAAAGAAGTCTGGGAGAGTTTAGAACAGGCTTTTGATGACAGCGGGTTGTACAGGAGAGTAGCCTTGCTGAGAGATTTGATAACAACTACACTGGATTCTTCTCGAAGCGTAGATGACTACGTAAATAAAATAATGTCGACCACAAGCTCAGAAATATTAAATTCAACATTGATGATGAATGGCTCGGTACATTGATGATTGATGTTAGCCGGTCTCCCTGAAGCTGAAGCCCATGATAATGGGACTGGAGAGCTCTGGCATCAAGATCAGTGCTGATTCTATTAAATCTTAAATTCTTAAATTCAGCATTTTTCACAAGGAAAAAGGTCATTCAAGGAAAACAACATGAGTCAACAAAGGCCTACAAAGGACCCCGATGTTATAATTGTAACAAGGACGGACATTTTGCTAAGAATTGTCGTGCACCGAAAAAGAAGAATATAGAAAATACAGAAAGAAACAAAGGTTTTGTTGCAGCTTTTTCAGCATCTCCTCAGACAATAAATCCGGACTTGTGGTATGTGGACTCGGGTGCCTCCATGCATATGACAAATAAATGTGATTGGATGTATGATGTTACAAGTCCACCGATACCCACCTACTGTTGCCAGTAAGACACCGCTACCTGTGGAAAGTATGGGTAAGGTCAATTTATTGCTTAATGATAATAAAGAAAGTAAAATTCAGGTAAGACAAGTTTTATACATACCTAAACTTGCTGCAAACCTCCTGTCAGTCAGTGCTATGGTGAAAAATGGCTGTAATGTAATTTTCAGAGATGAAGGTTGTGATATCTATGATAAAAATGGTAAGCTCCTATGTGTTCAGCTACACAAGTAAACAATTTGTATTTATTAAACACACACAGAGAGGTATTTTCTAACCTTTCTTGTTCAGATAACTTAAATGATTTTGTTCTGTGGCATAGATGCATGGGACACCTGAATTTTTCAGATGTTAACAAGCTGCCACAGTGTGCTGAGGGAGTTCAGTCATTTTCAGACAAAAATAAAGGTCCTATCATTTGTACTATCTGTCTCTCGGGGAAACAGACCAGATTGCCCTTCAAGAGCATTGGTTCAAGGTGATCACAACCACTGCAGCTTATCCACACTGATTTATGTGGACCAATGGAACAAGAATCTTTTCATAGATGACTACACAAGAGGAGTTCATGTCTATTTTTTGAAAAATAAATTGAATGTTGTAGAAGTTGTCAAAGATTACAAAAATAAAGTAGAGATTGAACATGAGAGAAATATAAAAGCAATTCGTTCTGATAATGGAAAAGAATATTGCAATAGAAAATTTGAAAACTTCTTGAACAAACATGGGATTGATCATCAAACAAGTGCTCCGTATTCACCCCAGCAGAATGGTTTTACTGAACGGATGAACAGGACCCTGCTGGAAAGAGCAAAATGTATGTTGTTTGATGCTAAGCTTACAAAACAGTTCTGGGCAGAGGCCCTTGCAACGGCAGCATATATAATTAACAGATCACCTGCAAGATCAATAAATAATAAAACTCCTATGGAGATGTGGACTGGTAAGAAACCAGACTTGTCTAATTTAAAAGTATTTGGCTGCGAAGTTAGGACACAAGTTCCAAAAGAAAAACGGCTAAAATGAGACTCCAAATCCAGAAAGTTATTGCTTGTTGTTTATTGTGCATCTACTAAAAGATACAGAATATTTGATCCAGATACCAATAAAATCATAAAAAGTAGAGATGTAGTATTTTTAGAAAATGTGAAAAAATATGATAATAATATATACTTACCTTGTACATCCACAAACAACAGTCCAGAAATACAGCCACTTGAAGAAACCTGTAAAGAAGAATTAGAGGACGGCACAGGTCATTTAACTGGTGAGTCAAGCGAGGACTACCAGTCTGGCGAGAATGACGATTCATCATACATACCAGAGCAATCGATCGATCTCGAGTCACCAATAAGACACATAAATTTACGTCCACGGAGAACTGTTAAGTATGCAGAAACAGATGATTAGTTACTTCTGTCCAGTACTTAAATTAAATGATCCTCAAACAGCGGACGAGGCCTTATCATCATCTCACGCTGATCAATGGAAAAAGGCTATGCAAGAAGACGAAACAAATCTTGGTCACTGGTTGATACCAGTTGTACCTGAAGACACACCTAGAAAGTCTTACCGTGTAAATGGGTTTATAAAGCTAAAACAAATGAAAAAGGTGAGATTATCCGCTTTAAAGCAAGGTTGGTTATCAAAGGGTATGGTCAGAGAAAAGTAAGTGACTATGATGAGACATATGCTCCTGTTGGAAGATATACATCTGTTCGTTTTTTATTTTCACTGGCTGCGAAGTATGATTTAGAAATGTTTCAGATGGATGCTATAAGTGCTTTTCTTCTGGGTGACATTGATGCTGAGATATACATGTCACAACCAGAATACTACAAAGAAATTGATCAAGTATGTATTTTACATAAATCAATTTATGGACTTAAACAAGCTAGCCGGCAGTGGAATCTTAAATTGAATAATATTTTATTAAAAATTGGCTTACAAAGATCGCATGTGGATCCCTGTATTTATTATTTAGTAAATGAGTCTACAACTATATACATTGCAGTGTGGGTGGATGATCTTTTGATATTCACAAATAATAAGGATAAAGCAACAGAAATTAAAAACAAGTTAAAAGGAGAATACAGCATGGAAGACCTAGGTGAAATGAAGAATTGTATCGGCATGAACATAAATAGGAACCGAGAGGCAGGTATGATTATGTTAGATCAAGAAAAATATGTTAACCTAGTATTGACCGGTTTAATGTAAACCAATTTGTACTCCGATAGAGGTGAATGCAAAATTCGAGAAAAATCCTGAAGATGGAAACAAAAATATTCCATACAGGGAAGCAGTGGGATGTCTGATATATCTGACACATATCACGAGACCTGATATTACCTATGCGGTTAACGAGTTGAGCCAGTACTGTAATAATCCAGAAAATCAACATTGGCTTGGAATAAAAAGGATTATGAGATATCTTCAAGCTCGGTCAAGGCGAGAACAGCGCTCTACTCATCCATTGTGACAACCAAAGTGCAATTAAACTGGCATCAACAGACTGCTATAAACCAAAAACTAAACATATAAATATTCGTTTACATTTTCTTAGAGAAAACATTATTAATTCTAAAGTCAAATTTAAATTTGTAAACGGTTGTAACATGGTAGCCGATAACTTGACTAAAGGTACTACTTTCGAAAAACATTTGTTTTGTATCAATAAAATAGGTTTGCTGTGGGGAGTGTTGGCATATAAGAACGCAACCTTATTTGTATCGTTATCAGTTGACAACTTTTATTTTATTTCTTTTTCTTAATCGGTGATTAACATGTAAGCTTGTAACCTTTTGTACTAACGATATACGTTCGTTGCATTTTTCTAAATAGTCGTTTATTTATTTCCACCTAAATATCAACAGAAATAATGGCTTAATTTCGAAGCGATTTTAAGCAATACAGCATTAAACCTTATCCAATTAGGTACCTTAAATACATTGTGAATTTAATAAAGACCAATATGGCCCTTTACAGCATGTAATTGAAATGAATATTTTCGAAGATATTACAGATTTAAAACGAAGGGACATAGACATATTTCTACTGTATAATGACTGAAAAACTGTGAATGTTTTAGTATCAGCATTGCACCCGTGCGAAGCCATGGCGAGTCGCTAGTATATTCTAAAGTTTTGATAATTTTCAGTGACCATAATTATACTATGTATTTTCATTCTATTCCTCTGTTAAGCTGTATTATTTTTTAAATTTTATTATTGTAATTTTATGTGGCATATAATATAAGCTAAATGTAATTATACATTAAATTTCTGTAACACTGTGGAATACAGATAAATTATAAATAACTCATTTTCATTTATCAACACAAAACAGTTAAAAAAGTCTTGAACTTTCATATGAAACAAATTAGGTTTCCTCCTACTCAGATGTTGTAATAAAATCATTTGGACTATGTTGTGTAGAGTGTAGTCTTAATAGCTTTAATTTTTGTTGACTTATTTAAAACAGAAAACTACTTGTTCAACATAATATTATTCTTCCATCACCACTTTCAAAGCAGACAATATTGAAATACATTTATTTTACAGCAAAAAGCTTAGAGAACTCTTTACTCGCTTATTTTTTTATATTTCTTTTGTACCTTTGGCAAATGGACTTGTCGAAGGTGTCAAAGGAAAAAGAACTTTCCTTATATACATAATAAAAAAAAATTACCTCTTCTCTTTGTGAAAGTGGATCATCCCCAATTACTCCCCGTGGATCCATGGACATTTTCTTCCTCAAATCATCATAAAAGTTTCTGTGTCCTCTTATGCTGCAATTATGAATAAACTTATCATTTTAATATTAAGCTTTTGGATAGAAAAAAAAATCTAAATGAAATAATGAAAAATAATTTTCCAATAACAAATCCAATATGTTTTATTCAATTGATGCATATAAATTGAAAGAATTTTGCATCCACCATTAAACCCCCATAGGAGATGAATTTTGAAAAATCAATCCTTTGTGCTCATCTATATTCCATAAGGAATTTCTAAGCAAAACTTAATCCCATTAGATTCATCAGTTTAGTCTGTGGATTATATGACAGGTAGTCCATTTCAAAATTTTACTAAATATTTAGAAACATTTATTTTGACAGTTACAAAACCAAAATCTTCCTTAATTTTTCAAAGGTCTAATATATTTTATGAACTTAAAATTTGATAACAATTTTGTAATGATTTGCAGTATGGTTCTACCTCATTAAAATGTCTTCTGAAGGTGGAGGAACAGCATTGAGCAATATGGCCCAAGCCAAACTTCTTGGGCGAACTAATCTGTGTTCCACTGCAGCCTTCTTCAAGTACTCCATGCTCCATGTTGGAAACTGTAGACTTAGAATATATAACAAAATTAATAAAAAAAATGTCTAAACAATTAAGTTTTTTGAGCATTACATAAAAACTTCTTGGTAATTCAATTTATTTATTTTGTCAACATAAGCTCATTAAATTCTTGTTTTAATAAATAATCAAGACCAAATTTTTTAATTTAATTCTATTAATTTAGAAAAATCTTTCTTTGATAAAATACAATTATTAAAGCTAATTGCTATCAAAATATAAATAGTAATGTTTAGATAAACATTCGCGAATATCAAGGAACCAATGACAAAGAAAAAGTAAAAGAAATATTTGATAATGAAATTGTTTGTACTTACTCGTAGTCGCTGGCCTCGATATAAGGTTTTGAAGGGGAACTCGGTGAGCCCGAGCCGTTTGTATTATTTTGTTCCTACAAAAAAGTAAGAGTCCATAATTGAGTCACAACACAAAAATAATAATAAAAATAATCGAGTTTATAATCACCATAATTTTACAGGTTTACTTAACGATCATAGTGTTTATTGTTTCACATAATACGTGATAGTGAATGTTAAAGTTAAAATGAAAAACTCATTCGTTACTTTTACAAAATATTACTTCTTTTTAACTTGTGTTTTGATAATTTCACACAGATCCACTAAGTACACTGCTCACAGCTGAACGAAGTCCGAACGTGACACTGACACACACATGACATATTTTGTATTTTCAAACAAAACTGATTTCGGCGAGATTTATTTTAATATTATATGTAAAATTTATGTTGTTCAATATGAATTCAATATTTTAAAAAAATATTTAATTTTCGGTATCCCTAATCATGAGTAAAATTATACTGTATGTTGTATATAAAACTGTCATTGTTATAAAAAAATTAAAATACTTTATTCTAACTGATATTGACTTCAAAATATACATAAAACAATAGGTAAAGAAGATAAAAATTATGATAAAAATATCACATTAGAAAAAATAGATAAAGAGAAATGAGATATCGATTTTCTATAAAAATTGCTTTTAGGACTAACTATTATTGCCATGTTTTAATTTTCTCTTCAAATCAAAAGAACTGCAAAACTAGTCTGTGGCTGTGAAATGGTTGTCTTTCTCTTTTTAGTTAACGAACGCGTTTGTGCATTTTTGAGTATTTTGAGTTTGAGATAAGTTTTTGAAATCCAAAAGCGATCTGGGAAGTTTACCATTAAAGTCAATCAAATGTTTGGGTGTTATCATGTTGTTGGTGTCTATAGTTGACATGGCGCGTAATAATCTCGCTATTGTGTGGAGCGGAGTGAGATCGCAAGCGCTGGTTCTCCGACTACGATGACCATAAAGCAACAGCAAACATGATTGCCAATTTGCCGCTGCTCTTCGCTAATGGGAATCCAACGGCATTATCAAAAATCAGTGCCGACGAGTTAGAGAAGTTCATAACATTCATGGTGACATGTTCTTGGGGGCACGACACTGCGAAAGATATCCGAAAGCCTCCTTGGTGGCCAAATGATGTAGTATTTACTCATCCTTTTGTTAAACCAAGCGAAGTACCAAATGATTGGGAAGCGAGGTTGAAGCATTTAGTCAAAAGATGCTACGATTATCATAAGAGTGCTTTTCTCTTGGTTTTTTCCGCTCAGCTCGCCCGGTACCCGCGAAAGAGGCTAAGGTATGTCGATAACCGCGACCATACGACTTCGCTGTATTATCGCCCTAGCAGTCGCCTTTTAGTAACCTTTAGGAATGAGAACCTTTTCTATGACAGAGAGACACCCTTAGACGAAAGTGATCCACAAGTCAAATCTGCCGATATTTATCTTTGTGACAACTGTGACAGTCATTTTGATAACTTAGAAGTATTAACAGCACATGAAAGGCTATGTAACAATGAGAATATACCATCAAGTACATGTAGTGGAGGTTTACCTGAATTTCTTTCAGCATTGAAGCTACTGCCAGTTGGTGAAAAGTTTGAGGATAGAAGTTCAAAGGGTATTGAAGGTGATTCTCGTCCCAAAAATGCAAGAACTGCAGCCAATATTGATAGAGGTCCTCCATATCCTTTTTCATCTCTGGCTTACATGAAAAATGCTAAGATAAATGCTCAGAGGGACACCAGCTATTCCAGAGACAGGATAGAACGATATTGCTGTACCTCAACACCAATTAGTAAAAATGTAGTTAGTAAAAGCAAAAATCAACAGTTCCCCATCAGATACAGGAGGCCTATTGATTATTGGCAACGAAGGCATGTGTTCCCTAATCAGAGAAACAAAAAAATACTCGATCTCAATAGCCAGTTATTGCTTTTACAATGCAGACCTCTGACAGTGGATGTCTACAGAATGTCAATGGAGAAGATTCAGGAATATATTGAAAACTTGCAAAGGGAGTCTGAGATGAAATGTAATGGAGACAAGGACATAGTGTTTGTGGACGGGCTTGACACGGACCAAGCTATCGACATAGAAATGAAGAGTTGTGATCCTCTCAAAAGAGTAGATAACGATTGTGAAGTGATTGATCTGTGCTCAGATGATGAAAGCCCCATTGTTAATGAGAATTGTGATCCAAGGGCTGGAGTGACTTGTGTGATGAGGGGTGGGGCAGTATTACGTAGGACAGCGGCAACACCACAAGCCCTTCCAGCAGAGCCTTGTGGTGCTCGCCAGCGTCCTCTCTCCTCCCTTATATTGCAACCTCACCCTGTTATATTAATAGCTCATACTCTGAACAATTTACAAACTATAGCATTAGATTAATGTAATGTTTAATGTAGTTACATTATGCTGACAATTATTTATTATCTTCCTGATTAAAATTTTAATGTTCATGTTATGTTTTATTTCACAATATAATAGAAAACAGTTTTTATGTTAAGGGCTGTACAAAATGACGATCATGACGTTTTTGAAATGATGACAATTTTAATTTACGAATAAATGAACTATACTTTAAAAAAATGCAAAAGATCACATTTTTTATTAAACTCGTATTTATTGTGTATATTATTTAATATTCAATGAACAGTATTTTTAAGAAACTCATTGTCTATGATTAATTTTGAACAGGCTACTTTATGCAATCATTGAATTAAATTTTTTATTAAATTATATTGTAGGCACATTATTTTAAAACATACATATGTTATGTTACATGTTAATTGTTAACATACTTTAAATTAAAATCTGTTTCTTATCAATACTCAATTTGGGAACACAACGTCACTAATAGTTGCAATATAATCGGTATAAATAATTACTCATGTTCAAATTTTTGATGTATTGTGTTGACGTTATTTGTAAAAGTGCTGGGAAAACATTTACAATGATTTAGTCATTTTTGACATTTTTTGACGTAAATATTTAAAACTAAGACTTAAAATGTGTTCGTATCATGTCTTCATCCTTACGTCATTGACCATTGAGGCCTTAAAATTTAAAATAAAATACTAAACAGCAATACTTATTCGCATTTCGCAATCCTAAGAGTCAGTCATGACATATAAAGAAATATAAATATGGCGAATGGTAGCCGGTGTAAGGTAAAACCAGATAGACATTTGAATAAGTTTTTGCTACAAAACGAAAGTGCCTATTGGTTAGTAGTTACTTTATTTTATTTACTTGTTTATAATAATCTTAATGTTATGGCAACCCAAATGTCAATTTAAACAAAGAAATGTCACTTGATGTATTAATTTTGGTACTCGTATTAATTATGATTAGACTCAAGCTCAAGGTGAAGTATTGAGTTAATTTTGTTAAAGTGTCGTAAAAGTGCTTTTCTTTACTTAGATTGACAAATATCTATTCAGCAGATAAAAATTAAGTTGTATTTTTTTTTCGTAATCTTATCTAAGAGAATTGTATATAGCTAAGGAACAATCGATATTGTACTATATTGGAATAGAAATAAAGGAAAAGTGAAGTCTTTCATTTTCTATTTTATAACAAGAAAAATTACATAATATCTGAAAAACATAATTAATCATATATCTTCACTGTTGGCTCTATGAGAATGCGAATTAAGAGGACGTCTACTTTCTTCATCAGAGCCATAGATAACTTCTTCATCTGAGTCGTTGATCATAGAAAAAGCTGGATTATCTTTGGTAATAGCAGTTTCTAGAAAAAAAGATTAAATATTATCACAGTAAACTTAATTAAACATATGAATATTAATTACATATATATCGAAAGTTACCATGGATAGAACCACTTCCGGGAGAGAATAAATAAGCTAATATATACATCTTGAAGTTAAAAAGGCCGTATAAAGCCATGAACGGCGCGGAAGTGTCGTAATGCACTTTCGGCTGGGAAGCCCAGTGGTCCTGCAAGGCGGCCGGCCCCCAAGAGTGGAGCGCCAGTATCGTAGTAATAAACGTGACTGTACCAACGATTATCGATAGGCATCGCAGTCTGATGTCTAGAACAAAAATAACTAGTCACGAAAAATATGTTAAATACTTGCGACATAAAATTAAAATGTTAGATGTTTTTTCTTACCAAAAAATGGCATATTTCTTAAATCACTATAAGCTTTAATAATAAGTACGAGCAAATATAGGAAGTATAATGTAACAGCAACGAAGAACATGATTTTTACTACCTGAAACAAAATGATAAAATTAATGAGAAATTCATTTAATTAGATATAAAAACATGATCCTGACACTTACAGGGTAATTAGGATTCATATAATAGTTGAATGTGGGGTCATAGTACGCGTAATACTTCTGCCATACCGCCACCACCATGGCGGGCACCCACATGAGTCCTACCACGATCACTTTGAACAGGTAGAACGATACAAAACCTCTTTCATTCTGAAATGTACAGGTAATTATTAGGTAAACGAGTGTGAAGTTCATCGGTTCATTCATTCATTTAAATCGGTTCATTATAATGAATGAACTAATAATCTTACTTGTCTTAGGCCGTGATAAAGTGCGAGCCAAGACAGCAGTACGCATGCCAGGAATGTCGTTTGGAAAATTGTATCCAGCAGAGGCGCGAAACATCCTCCAGATACTAAGCGTAGCGGAAATATTGGATCTGTCAAAGAAATATCACAATATATCATATTTTTGCGTAGCTGTATATAATATTGTATTTTCTGATGATGATAATATCCATCAGATTGATTTGGTTCACAGCGGCTTTTCTCCAAGGAGAATAGTCAACTGTGCAGGTTACGTGAGGGTTCAATTGTGAAATAATCCAAATTTCTGACTGTTACTGCGATTTTCTTGACAAAGTCTTCTTGGAAAAGTCCAAGATGTATTTATTGACCAAACCTACGATTTGAATGGTCCTCGATCTGCATATAAGCTAGTCTAGACTAAAGATACGGTCTTTAATGAAACATATTATAAAATATATTTATAAAGTTTTAGTTCTTCTTTCTACAAATGCAAGAAGCCGAACTTTAAACAGACTGGTATCTCGCACATTCAACAAATACATAAATCAACAAAATTTAACTATAACTAAACAGTAAATACTTACATTATATTAATACATAATAACCATGATAAATGCGAATAGAGCGAAAACTGTGCCAAAATATTATGCAAAAAATCTACTTATAATAAAAGTAAAAAAAAATACGTACCATTATAAAGTAATAGTAATGGCAATAATATAGAGAGCCATTTCTGTTCGATGGCCCAATCTTGCGTGGAATACTTTCTTAGAGTGTGGGCGAACCAACACTGGAAGTTAAGAAAATTAAATGTATTAGGGCGACATTTCCTTTCGCTTCCTGTTTAAGTAAAACTTTCTGAATAATACTTAAACCTTACTGGACCTTTTTTATATTTTGTATGTTTACTTATAAATATGAATAGTTTATTGTTGAAGATAGCGTCTATTTATTGATATAGATGTATATATTACATAACGTTACGACTACACATACACGGGACAAAATTAAAGTATGCACGCCGGTGAAACTGCGCGGAGCTAGTGCTAGGTCTAACATAAAAAAAAATAATTACGACAATACGATGTCGGGATGCGTTAATAAACAATTCTATCTATGTTTGTAATCATAAGCATACAGTTTAAAATCAGACATTTTCGCTTTTTGACGGTAGTTTTTGATTTTCGTTTTTATTATTGAATTATGAAAAGCTTATCGATACACAGATATAAATATTTTAATGTTTAAATTGTATAGTCTGGATAAAATATATTCTTGATCATAGTAGTGCTTCTAAATTATCATGTTAGTCTCCACCAACCCGCATTGAAGCAGTGTTTTAGCTCCGAGCATATTACTTAGCGTATTGAATAATTTGTGTATTTATAAAATATCAATACGAACAAAATCCAGCATTTGATTGCATTCGTATATTCCTAGATCAAGGACGTCAATTTAACTGAACAAATAAAAGGTCAACTCACGGCTACTGTGAACGTCGTGAGAAGAAATATGAACCGGAACCACGTCTCCATCTGAGTGAATGCTGGGTTGTAGGTTTTAAACTGGAAATATATAAATTTTAATATAAAATTGTTTTTTTTTTTTTTGTAGTATCAATATGTTGATAAAAATCACATTCTATTTCATTCAAATCAAAGTATTGTCAATTAAGTTTGTATTTGTTTTCAAATTTAACATGATGTTGGTGACCATGATTTCCGGGGTGTTACTGATATTTTGCGATAGAAAAACCCAATAACTTTTTATCGAGATAAACTGGGATTTGAACCCAGGACTTCGAGATCTGCGGCCTTATATATAGCCACGCTAGATTAATAATCCTCATACTTATCACTACAGTCTGTGTTATAAAATTGAAACAAATAATCACTTACATAAAATACAATTTCTCGTATGTAGTATCGCTTATGAAATTCTTTTAATCCGTAGAATTTCATATTAAGAATGTAATGTGTATACTCTAAGGAACCTAGATGTAAAACCATCACTTCTTCACAAACTTGTTTCTTGCATTTTAAATGTTGGGTCCTTGAATAAAAAAAAATAAAAAATATAGTGTACGTGAGCAGTATTTCTTCATTATAATAGAGGTCATAAATCTTAACCGATAATTAATTCGAAATTCAAAATCGTAAAAGCATCGAATTTTCATATGCTTAATTTGTGTTAATAATTCCATCTCATGCGCCGCGGTGTTTCTACATGTGTATCCGGTAGATAATGCGGTGCATTGGAGCTGCATGGTGGAAAAAATACCAAAAGTTCTTCTCAAAATAGGGAGGAGGTCTTAGCCCAGCAATTGGAGGAAGAAGAGGTATTTTATATTTAGATTATATTTGACAACGAAGTTGTTGCCTAGGAAGCTAGTATAATTGGAATGTCTATGACTTTTATTTACCCTTTGTACTTACCTATTAGTAGCCTCCGACTCTGGTATAAGATTAATGGTCGTGTGATCACTGAGTACGCCGTCTATTGATATACTTATTTGAAAACTCTTATCAAATATCTCTTCTGAAAAAGGGAATGGAACATTTATAGAGCAAATTACACTTAAATAAATATATATGATTTTTATTTAAGATATTTGCGGATTGCTCAAGGTCCTTCGAGATAACATTTTATTCGCTCGCGATTAGATTGTGACCTTAACCTTTTTATAATTGAGTCAGGACCATTAAATAAATTTTAAAGTAGGTAAGTAATATATTGCTTATAAAATTAATTTGAATCATATTGAAATAAACAATCCTATTTAATATTTCTAGGAGTTGATATTTTTTTCTGCATCTAATTGGCATTTTTTTTAATTCTAAGTTATACATATCGAGTCAATTACTGTATTCTCTTAAATAAGACGCCGTTCGTGTTCCGACATTCGCGAGTGTAGGCGCCGCACGGGCGCGCGGCGTTTGTTTGATACCGGCGCCTGCAACTCTATATACCAAGCCAGCGTTGCAGAACTATCGATAGATTGACTATCGACACTTGACCTCGGAAACTATTTATAAATATAATATTTATAAATATTCGGGATATCGATAGTACTATCGATAGTATCGTTTTGATCAATACTAGCGATACTATCGATAGTATCGATAGTATCGCTAGCTCTCTATAACCAATATTATTGGTAGTAGCGATACTATTGATAGTATCGATAATTTTGGACTATCGATGGTTTACAAGTAATGGTTTTTGCAATACTATCGATAGTGGACTATCCACATGCAACACTATACCAAGCGATTACTACGCATTAACACATTACAGAAATATTCTTCTATATAAAAACCGAACCGTCCATCTTGAATATGTACTTGTAATAATTATTTATTGGAGATTGTAAAGACAGTGTTCTTTCAGGACTGGATTAGCCATGTTGGGGCTCTATAAAGCACGTCTCGGGGCCCATTTAACTTTTCCTAGCTTCCTAAAATATATATTTTTTTAACACAACGCAATTATTTTCATATATTTTTTAAATATACTATTTAAATATATATATTTATATATGTATATGCCATCACATTATGAATGAAAAGATATATTTGGCTTCTACAATTTCATTCACAATTTTTGGTCAATCTCTTACTGGGGACGTTAAGCAGTTGCCTTTAGAACATGACCTAATGAATAATCCGGCTTTGAGAGAACACAACTTTCTTGAATACATAATGGATGGTGGATAAGATTGAGGTAGAATATAGATGGGAGTAATATTATTTAATTGCGCGTCTTAAAGTCTCGATGAAACATTCATTTTTTATGTCGTTCATGTTATTAGGCTTAAATATTGCCAACATGATCATTGACTCGTTCTAGTCGTTATAGTCTAGATGTATTTGACGGTCGGAGGGTACTCGCCATCGTTGTTGTCGGTGAGTATCTCGGCGAGCAGCCAGAGTTGCTGCACGCGCGCCCCGAGCGCCGGGCTCCGCAAGCGGAAGGGTCCGCGGAATATCTCGCTGGAGTTGGTGACCACGCTCGTGGCGGACACCGACGTAGTGGACGTTGGGGACGGACCTACGGGTTTAGATTCAAGTTAAATGACCTTAGTAAATAATCACATCAGAATATTCATATGTAAATAAGTCAAGATCTACGTATTAGTAGATTCCAAAATATAGATAGAAGTAAAGTTAAGCTTTGTTATAATTTTTTTTTTAATGTTTTCTCATTATAATTTGTTGTGAAAAATGTGTCGTAATATATAATTAAGCGTAGTAATCTAGGAATGTAAAGGAAATATTTTAATTTCTACTGCGTGCAGTCGCAATCAGTAGGTATTTTTTTATTTCTATTCTGCAAATCTCAAATTATATGTAACAATTTATTTTATAGTAAATTCTAAAATAAATGCAACCATTATTGATAAACATGTTATTATTAATAATCATATATAATAATGTAAACATGAATGATCATGGGTAAGTTGAAAAGTGTTCTTGCCAACCTGCTAATCCTATAAATACACCCAGACCGAAGCAAGCAAAAAATGCTATAAAAACCATCACGAATTCCCCTTTGTGCATCGAATAAATCCTCATTTGGACAGATCTAAAAGGACAATATAAAAAAAAAAGAATATTATTTTTCAGTCAAACGTATGTTAAGTATTAAGTAAAAATATCTATGAATCGTTTAAATAAATTACCTTTCACAGCGGTCGTGGTGATATGCAGGTGCAATATACTTATTAAACTCGCTAAATAGATCACTGAATTGTGACAGCGTATTGCGTATTTTGTAGTTCCATCCGCCTGTAGGCAGATGGTAAGAATATCCAACATTTGCGGTATCCATGATTGCCATTAGTTTGTACTATATTTTACAACGATATATTATATATTATAAAGCAATAGACGCACTATACATTACTTGCGTTGTAAAAAACGCTAAATACGCGAATTGTTTCCTCACATACTTGTTTACAAGCATTATTGATTTTCGCGGGGCTTGCCACCAAGACGCCATGTTGGATAATGACGTGTCCCCATTGTATGACCTATTTCGAGTATTCCTAATTTATGATAGTTTTACATTAATAACGTTTATAATGTACTTAATACCAATTAATAAAATATTTCTTTTATTAAATTTTAAAACTGAAATCCGCAGTGCATTATAGGTATCGTCTATGCTTTTATTGATTTTATTTTATAGAGATAACGAGACTGGCGCCCAAGTTTGAAAGGTTTGAAGAAATTTGGCAACGAATTATTAACTTCATATGAAAAACAATTGCGTCTCTATAATCGATGTGTACTTGAGAAAATCTTACAGAAACTTGTAAGGAATTTATAAAAAAGCTATTTTTAACATAAATTCTGTAAGTTTTTCATACTATAAGAGTTATTCTTGAGTCTTTCATATAAGTCAATTTATGATATAATAAAAATTGCTACAATCACAATTTGTTTAATAATAAAAAAGTGTATAATTTAATATTAAAAAAAATCTAATAATAATGTTCCGATAAGCGAAATAGGACAGGTCTAAGTACATGATATATCTAAATATGGTAATACTTTAATTTACTACGACTTTTGTAGGGTTTTTTTCTTAAATGAACAAGTTTTAAAAGAAAATAGAAAAAGTAAGTTCTCAATGAAAGTCAAAAAATACAAAGAATTCAATTTGAACTTTTCAAATGGGTATAATTTTTCATAATATGGATAGATATTTAAATAAAAATAATATTGCGAAATACAATGTGATTTTATTCCATAATTACAATATACAACACAATGTAAGCTTAACAAAGATTTGAAATTTAAACAACTTTCTTATAATTAGCGACATTTTGAAATTGAATACAAGTAGTTCCTTCAGATTATTAATAACAATTAAAACGGAACTTCATGTAAGGTAATACTGTAGTTTGTAAGTGTTAAACATTAACAGATCAAATATCAAATATTACACATGATGCAGCAGTAACTAAGAAAAATAGTGAAGATTTTCTTTATATTTATTAACAAAATATAATATGCAATTAAATAATTTATATTAAAAAACATAACTTAGGACGTATAGCTTATTGCACAGATAGCATAAAAAATATGTACAAGAATTGTTTCATGATTTTTTCGTGTTTATATTTATTGTAAATTATATCTTTAAATAAAGACCATAGAACAAGACGCATACATATTTTTTTATCATTAATTAATAAGGTGTAACCAATTTTTAGTTCTCATCGTCTTGTATTGGAAACTTTAAAAACTAATTAATTTCATACAAGATTCTTGCTATGACCAACATTGGCAGATTTACCAGCAGGTTTAGGGACAAACGTAGAGCGAAGCTTTGTACTAATTTACCCTTTAGGGAGCAATTTTTGTTTCCAGATCGCGATTATAGCCGTAATGGAAAATATTTATTTATGATCGCCTTCTCTTGTATTGAAGAAATAAATATTAATATATGCATTTTAAATTTCTAATAATTTTATGCCATTGTTTTTGATGTGAAACATTTATTAACAGGGGGGGGGGGGTCTGTGTTAAGGATCGACTCGTATTTGTGTATGTGTGACGTTGACACTATTATATATTACTATAATAATAAAAAACATTATTAATTTTAGTAACGAATTTTTATGTTTTATTGAAGTTGCGCCCTATTTGTATATTGGTTTTCAATGTTTCACATATACCGGCTTTCCGTGACGCACACATTTTTTTTATGCATATTAAATATTTTCTACGCGACTGTATGTATTAATTATCGTGAGTACCTTATTAGTATATTATAACTACTTTGCAAAAATGAACTAGGAACTGACATTCGTAGGCGTTAACACCCTATGCTTGGGAAATCTGTCACTAATGGCCAAATTATCATTTTATATTTAAGTTATTAAATATACGCGGAGAACTTACCAAAGAACAACAAAAGCGTACACGAATCATTGGCGAACGCACACACATTTATGTTATTACGAATTATATATTGTAAACTTTATGCTATTTAAAAATCTGCACATTTTAATTAATATATTTTTATTAGTTTTAAATATTATTAAAATATTGTGCGCGATTAAATTGTTGCTTTAATTTATAGGTATCGAATGTGATGGAACCGTGACGAGGTACCTTCTTCAAAGATACGGCCTCATTTGTGTAACCACACGAGATACTCAACGCTGCTTCGACATATACGACAGTTGCATTATTTAGGGTATAAAAACTTCATACAATTTCCATTTTACTACAACAAGTATATTAATACATTATATTTGGAATATATAAATGACTCTTAATTACTTTTTTCATTATACATAATAAAACTCTTCGATGTTAAGAGAGCACCGTACACTTATTAAATTTATTGCTTTTATTTAAATAAATATCTATGGGGTTATTACACCACTTTGTAAATAAATGCTAGTATATTCATTTATATCTACATAGATTCGATTGAAATTAACAAATTATTATGTTAAGAACACTTTTATGTAAGTACGTTTGAACACTTTGTTCCTTGTCTTTTAATAGAAAACTAAAACCTAAAGTAAACACAAACCATATATTTTATTCTAAAGTGAGATAATTTTAATTCAATATTTTTTTTCCAAGACAATAAAAAATTAATAAATAATTATTTTTTTCAATGGCAACACATTTTGGTTCTTCATCTTTTCTAGCGTTATGTCATGATAGGACCTTCTCTACAAGCTTTTATCTAACTACACTTATCAGTACGTTTCTGTAAAATCTTTGAACAGTACCCGATTGAGCTGAAACGTTACACACACATTTTCACAATAAAATAGTACACTAAGTTTCATTCATTGTAGTCTATGTATTAAATAAAAGCCTCTTTTGAAAAGGTCTTTTTTAATAAACATATAATTTATTAAACTAAAACACCTGAATTATTATAAATTATTATTAACGGTCTTACTTATAAGAATTGTTTAGCGGGTGTTTAGTTAAATATAGATTTATCTCTTTCTCTCATCATAGATTTCACATTAGAAAGAATAAAACGGCATTATGTAACGAATCACTCCCCAAGCAACATTAATAGGTTAAATCGCTGATGTTTCGTTGTAATTTCATTAGGAACTACTATTATTAAGCCGTTTATTATTAACGTACTTTAACATGAAAATACTTACATTTTTATCGCCAAAAAAACGTAATCTGTACCATTTGGGTCTTAATTATTGCATAGCATTGGTTAGGGACTAGAAGTTGTAATCGTTTCGGTTTCATTAATGAAGGTGTCATTTCCTGTTAAACCTGGTGTTGCCGTGGCTGTTTTCGATTTATCCGCCTTGTGAGCTGTAAATAAATATTTAATTCATTATGGTATCTATCAATTGTAAAAAAAAAAAGTTGGTAAGAAGCATAAATACTTTTTTATACAGGACATGTACCGAGTTTTAATAACAGTGTTAAGTCCTTTGTGCATCTTTCCTTTGATTGACACTTTATAACAGAACAAAGTATTATGTAATCAGCAATCGTAAATCACTATTTTAAGTTATGCTTACAATTTTAAAACGTCTAACCTCTCTTGTTGCCTAGTATTAAAAAATGATCCAGCGTTTCAGACACCAGTTATAATGGTCTCTAAAGGCTTTAACAGAGACATATCGTAATTTAACAGCCGGTTTCTAATTATTTTAAATAAATTAATTATGACACGTTACCAATGACGTAGTCTTTGAACCACTGGTTGATCCCTTCCGAGTACTCCTTGATCCAGTTGATGCGTAAAGTCGCAGAGTCGACTATTTTCTGTAAGGTTTGCGACATCGGCTTCAACTCCTCCTTGTGTTTCAACGCGAACTGTTTCATCTGTGGCCATATAATAATATTTTAAACTTTACTACATTTTGAATTAGAAATTTAGTTTGCAGGAAACGATATTCCTACAGACTAGTTTATATAAATCTCATCAATACTAAGCGGAGCGATGGACGAGGGATCCAAAAATATGCTACCGTAAAACCACACTCATGAGTCGGCGAGCGAAACTAGGAAGGCGGGCGCGACTCACGCGGTCGAGCTCGTCCTGCGCCGTCATGAACCCGAAGGCGCCGTTGAGCACGGCCTGGAAGGAGAAGGCGTCCACGGCGGCGAAGCGCGCCTGCACGCGCGCGAAGTGCCGCAGCAGGAAGCGCTGCGCCGCGCGCGCGCCCGCCGGCGGCTCCGCGCCCCACGCGCTCGTGGCGAACTGCGCGCCCAGCGGGCCCAGCGAGCGCTCCAGCAGCCTGTATGGAAACGAAGCAGTACGTCTTGTCTGCCACGACTCGAGCCGCCGAAGCGTCGGCACTAGCTCAGGGCATAGCCTACAAATTCATAGTTAAAGGTAGAGCGAGCTATGCTCGGAGCGTTTTTGAAGGATAAAATCAGAAAGGAGGATTTCCGGAGAGTCCTCCCAGCCCGCCACTGGACTGGATGCGAAAGGCGGAAAACCGCGAGCTTTGGCACACATTGGGAGACGCCTATGTCCAGTAGTGGATTGTGATTGGTTGATGACGATAACTCCTTTCGCGAAGTTGAAGCTAACTAGCAAAGATTTTTTGCAATTTCAGAATTTGCAAAATGAAGGGTAAAATAGAGCATGGAATTTTATATGGGAACTCTGTTAGTCTGAGGTAAAAAAATGTTATTTTTATCTATGCTTTAGGTACAAGAGGCGTCCTCTATCGACTAGCTGTGTGCCTCAGTTTTAAATATATGTCTGTTGAATACGAAAAGCCAACATATTTTATTTTTCTTTATTAAAGGACTAGTAGCAATGTCCTAATTTTATTTAAGGAATTACTATTATTCCTTTCTACCCCTCATTTTAAGCTTAAAGTTTGTGTTAGAAGTGGGGACGACACTAGCCCAAAGGGTCAAGATAGCAAAAAAAAATAAAGCATTTTACTCACAGATTCAGTAACGATTCATCCCTTGTACTCGGCAGGTTGCTGATTATCAAACTCTTAACATTCGGGTCCGTTGAGTTCTCGAACATGTCCCACAGTAAGTCGAATTCCCTCCGTCCGCCATACTTGATCGCCATGTTGTAGACGAGAGAACGGAGGTAGTTTGGTATGCTGGAAATATTTAACATACACTCACACACACAACATGACGCGTCGGGTGAAATTTGAATAAACTCAAAACGCAAGTTAATACATTTAAAGCAGGAGCATTACAATTACCATTTGTAAAAACTTCTGAAAAAAAAACTGGCCGAAGCTTCGAGAAACGAGAGTTAATGGTTATGTAACCCGTGATTTATTTACAGTTTTATTTGTATCCTGTACAGTATGCATGAACTTTTGTATAATGGAACATCGAAATTTTGATCGATAGTAAATTTTCGATAAAATTTTCGCATCGATGATTTGAGGAGTTTGTGCCGTATATTCACATAGGTATTAAAGTAAACAATTGATAAAGCTCACATTTTCTATAACTAAAATCTTTCACATCTGTGTATGTCTTACTCTTTGATATCATGTATAAAAGTCGAAACATTGCATATGTAAAACAGTGCGTCACAGTCCGTATAATTGTACCGTCTCGTTAATAAATCGTGAACCAGTTAGTGACTTTCATTATCCTCAACATTAGCCCAGCAATAAGTTTATGTTTCTTAAAATGTCTATGGGTGAATTGCTATGGCTTTGGTGGTCCATTTTTAACCTGCCTTCCTATATTATAACTCACGGATTGTCATTCATATCTGGTCTGCTGGTCCAGTCCTCGAAGAGTCGTCGTGCCCACTGCAGACAGCGCGGAGATTCCATGAGACACTCCCACACCACAAGGTTCTCCACCAAGAACGATTCGTTGTCGTCCTTGGGCTGGTCTAGTCCGTAGTTCAGTCGCTCCAATTGTTTTTTGAGAATTATGTTCATGTAATCCTGTAATCGAATCATTGTTTGTTTTTGTAAAAACGATTGTACATCACATTTAACGATTCATGGAGTAGTTTCCGGTCAGAATTAGCGTGACTTTCAAATTAGAAATCATACGTACAGAGAGGAGAGAGAGAGAGAGTTACTTTCGCGTTTGTATTTGTATATAAGTATGGAACACATGAACTTGCCTGAAAATAAGTATAACCGGAAGTCGCTCGTAGGTTATGTTTCAAGAAGGCCATGTTGTTCAGCAACAGTTCCCATACGATCCTGGAGTCCTCTCCGTCGATGACGCACGTGGTGAGGCCGAGCGCGTAGCTGTAGTTCAGCTGGCCCACTTTGGCCAGGTTGAAGGCGTCGTCGATGAGCTGCGCTTTCAGTATCGGGTTGTCGACGGCGCCCGATTTGAGGCCTGCGCTGAGGAGCTCCCAATTCTTCTGATCATAATTTACTCTGTAGTAGCCTGGAATAAATATTCATTACTTTAATAGCTTTCATAAATCTAATAAATGAAAATGAATTGTACGTATCCTCTATGCGTTGCTAAACTATACAGCCGATTTTGATGAAACCTTAGTAAGGTGGTCTGCGTATACCACCGAAGGTTATGACCCAAAAAATATCTTCGTATGATTATCTATCAATAAAAACATTTATATATATAGACCCTTATTCTGCTTTACTTAAGTTAGAACTTAACGAACTTAGCAAGAACGTGCAGTAGCGAGTACGTCTTTTGATGATTGCCGAAAAACCTATACGCACCGTCACAGCGCATAACTACAATTATATGTTTTTCTTCGAACCAGGGGTAGTTTCTTTTGACAATCAATAAGTTAGTCTAATGTTACGATCTGACCTTGTGAGATGGACATCGGAATTTATGTCGGAAAACAGACGAAGGAAATAGACTAGTGTTTACATAAATGCCAAAACTTACCTATAGCATCGACATTGACGTACAGAGCTTGCGTGGCATTCAATGGTAGAGTGGTAGTGATAGTCCTATCTTTCAGCCACAGTTTCGGTCCAGTTGTCCAGTTGCTAGTGGGTGTGTCCAAGGTGGTGAAACTGATCGGTATATGCCAAAGTCGATCGGGTTTAATGATGCCATCTTTTGAGCTTGTAAATAATTTCTGTAATATTAGAACAGTATTTGATCAGTTGTTGAAATTCGCCATAAAAATCATAAGACGTTTTGAATATTTTACACGGCTTGCAGTAGAGTGAACTGACAGAAATCATAAGGAAAAAACGTTGTGCCATTTCCAGGAGATCTTCCCCTCTGTCCGTGCCTGTCATTTATTATATTTAATACATATGTAAATATAGCAACTTCGTCCCAATGGGGTGTCACACGGCAACTGTCTTTTTTTACTTTTATTTCCACATTTTTAACCAAAAAGTTCATTAATAAAATCAAATAACTTAATTGATTTGTATATAGACTTATTTTCAGAAAAAAGCAGTCTAAAAAAGTCAATTGTAATATACATTTATTTTCTGTTTCAATACATTTTATTTAACTCAAATAGATAGGGATAGGTTTGACAATATCAGTGTGTAACTATATAATTAATATATTAATACAGGCATTCTACGAATAAACTTAGTCTATCAATTTGTATATTTAAATATATTTTTACCTGCTGGAAAATGACAGATCCCGTGGTGTAATTTCTGTGCACGTTGACAACTGGGTACCCCGGCTGTCTGGTCCACGTGTTCATGAACTCCACAACGGACAGGTCTTTGAAATTGGGGTCTGATTTTGTCGCATTCGACATCGCATTCCAGAGGTCGTTTTCTTCAGCATTTTGGTATTTCCTAGAATTACAGTCATTTAAAACTGATCTATAGTCTATCGTTATGGAACAACGTTATTTAATTTTTTGTTTAGACATTAAATATTTTAAATAGTCGTTACAAACAAAATATTTGAGATATCTTACTCTAAATATGGACCACCGAAGTCTAATTTCGAATAAGAAAGAGAAAAGGAGAGAAAGAAAGCGAATGAGCTCTCACATTATCTCACTCTCCGTCTCTTCCGAAAGATATACATTTATGTATAAGACGAATGTTGCTCGTACTTAAGCTTTTAACTTCATTGTTACTTTAAAATAATACGTTATACAAATATCTAATGTCAGTTAATCGAACAGACGACCAACAAAGGTACAGCTCATCTTCCGCCAATCGACCGGTCTCACTCACCACTCGTCGAGGTAGGCGAGCAGGCCGCTGCGGAACAGGTCGGCGGACAGCGTGTGGTTGAGCACGCGGATGAGGCTGGCGCCCTTGGAGTACGAGATCTCGTCGAACTTCTGCGCGATCTCGGCCGCGTCGCGCACGCGCCGCGACACGGGCGACGTGTTGCGCAGCGCGTCGCTGCGCAGCAGGTCCATCTTGTCGCGCGTGAACGCCTGCAGCGAGCTCCACGCCGGGCTCACCTGCGCACCGCGCACTCGCGCTCTCACTCTACTCTGGGTGTATGGGTTGGGGGGGGGGCGCTCGAGGTATTTCGTTTTACGGTTGCTATTGAATGTAATCTACTGACCGGTTGAGCCATTTGAGGTATCCGTTTAAGATATGGGGAGAACTTTCTATGAGTTTAAGATCTCGGGACTCACGTGGTCGACGCCGATGTACTCGATGTAGGTGGCGAAGCCCTCGTTCAGCCAGAGGTCGTTCCACCAGCGCATGGTGACTAGGTTCCCAAACCACTGGTGAGCTAGCTCGTGGGCGATGTCGATGGCCACGTTCTGCTTCTCCCGCGGGATGCCTTCCTTCTCGTCGAACAACAGAGTCGTCTCTCTAAGGATAACAAAAATGTAATTTAATAAAATATTTGTTGATACCCTGTACACTAGAAGCATGAAACTAAACGCAATTTTCTTCTGTAATTTGCACGTCAACCACGCACTATGTGGTGGAATTAGCTCTGAACCATCTCCTCAACAGCTGGAGGCCCCTGTGCCAGCAGCGTGACATTAAATTACTGTTTAAACGTACTGTAATACTATATAAATCAAATACATTTCTTACCTAAATGTGATCAATCCCCAATTCTCCATCGCTCCACTGGAGAAGTCCGGTATCGCTATCAAGTCCAGTTTATCCAAAGCATAAGGTAATCCGAAAACATCTTCATAAAACGATAATAGCTTGGGAACAATTGTCAATGCGTAATTTGCTTTGGATAGTAAAGCTGGTCTCGTCCAAATACGGATTGGCTTCGTGACATTATCTTTACTGAGGTAACTAGTTTCTAAGTTTTTGAAATTCGACAGGACGTACGCAACAAGGTATGTGGACATATTTACAGATCTTTCGAAGTGGGTCCATTGCCAACCTGGTTCTTCTTCACTGAAAGCGGAATGGAGAATTATCACATTATATCAGTAACTTTGATAGATGTTTTCATTTGGTATTCAAACATAACATTATTACGTTATTTAGTATTATTATTTTAACTTATTTTATAACAAAATTTCAATGGTTTTCAAAGATTTGAAAGAGTATTGAGTTCAGTTAAATTAAACATTCAATAACATACTCTGTATTTGTAATTAAAGTCTTAAGCATGATTTAGAAACAGTTGCTGTTTGTGGCTTGGCCCACATGTGTGCTCAGTGGTTAAGTACTCTATGTCCTCCAACGTGTGTGCAAAATTTTATGATGATAGATTAAATAGTTAAGATGTTAATGTGTGATAAATAAAAAAGGATCACTTCTGCTTCAATATTATTATTTAGGATTGAAATGACTACTTACATTGTTTCTTGAGTGGCAACCCTCATATTGGATAGAACAGATATATTCTGTCTGTGTCCAATACTGATCTCAAACTTTGCTTTGAAAGCTGGTTCATCAAAACATGGGAATGCTGCTCTGGCTGAGGTTGGTTCGAACTGAGTGACTCCAAGTTGTCTGTTGAAATTAATACCATCTTAAAACATAATTTGTTTTTAATATTCATGGATTCATTGACATCTTTTGATACAGATTATAGAATGAGAAAATATATAAATAACTAAATTATAATTATGTATAATCTGTTGAAAAGAGAATAAAACTCACTACGAGTTTTATTTCAATTTGTACATAATTTTTTTCAATAATGTTTTTATTTCGTTAAATTAAACTCTATCATATATTCACCTGACTTCATTATTTTCAGTGTAAGTACTTTTATAAAAGCCTGTTAATGAATTTTGTATAGCACCATCGAATGACAATTGTAATGTATAATCCACATCGGGTGTGAGGGCTGATGCGAGGGACAGAATAAGTCTATCACCAGAAGCTAAAACGACAGAGGTAATTTTGATGTTACGCACATGACTATGCGTCACTTGAGTATCAATTGGTTGCGTTGTTGTTGTGTAATGAGCTCCGACTGTTATAGGTTTAAATGTCTCTTCTGTATTATTAAATACAAAAGTTTCATTATTGACTGTTGTTACATTATTATTTTCCGCGGTTGCATTTGTTACTTCTCTTTTTATTTTTTTTGTTGTATGTATTGTTTCAACTTTCTCATAGATTTGTTCAGTTAAGGTAACATTTGACTTAATACTGAGGTTCTTTGAGTGTAGAATTATTTCTTTAACATTTTTATTAGCTTTTATAGTTATGTAAACATCTCCATGGAATGAGGAGTTTTCCAGGTCTGCTTTGATTTTTAATCTGTAGAAACTTGGCACTACATAGGTGGGAAGTCGAAGGTCTGGTGATGGTGAACTAGATTGTCCAAATGGTTCAGCATCGTCCCAATACTCCCCAGTTTGTTGTGACACCTGTAACATTAATAAATTAAATTTTTGTAGGTTTTCAAAAACTAATCTTATTTATATTACTTATAATTCAATTTAAAATTTTAAATGAATAATGTATTTTTATTATAGCATACTCACACTTTTAGTTACACAAATCACTGAATAAAATAAAAAATACCATAAGAAAATATACATTTTCGTCTAATGTGAAATCTAGTCAAAATGAGATAAATATATTAAAATGATTTTTTTTAATATAGTTTCACTAGTATAACTTATGTGAGAAATAGGTAAATCACAGTAATAGCGGAAATGTTATATATTCCACTTCTTAACATGTTTTTTAATAGAAAATAAAATATCTTAATTTAAATTCGATCTTTATAACACTAAACACAAGTCTACCTTGCGACTTTAAAATGTAAACTGACTTATGTCATTATTCATTGTCATCTGCATTATTTTGAGTTTTGACGTTATACTTTTTCTAATCATATGTCAAAGGCCATACCGATAATTTATAGACATTAACAAAAACGTTAACAGCGTCCTTGAATATTGATTTCCATAACGTACTAAGCACACAGCTCCTTTTATCTTATTATAACTAATACCTATTTTTAAATAATATAATAAATGTTCGTTTTTTGACTGTGGTAATATTCTGACTGGGTTGGGTCGTGTTATAATAAAAAATATACAAATAAATAACTCACCCTAAAATATGTAATATAGTATACAATTATGCCGACAAGTATAGCTGTTAATACTGCGAAGATAATGAAGCTGATGCATATGCACGTTGAAATAAATATGCCTCCTTTTCTTCCATATTGTATATCCTGTTCTCTATGAGATTCATACGCTAGGAATTGTTGACGACTCGTCGATAAAGACATTATGCAACTTTGTCATTCTGAAACAAAACATAAGTTTTTCATTAAAAATTCAAAAGAAGTATTGAAAAAATGTTACTTTATTATAAATAATATTAATAGAAGCTATTTTTGCGGTATTGTTACCCAATTAAATCCCTGCGATGGCCGTACTCGGATTGGAAAGGCCGGGGACGGTTTTTAGGGGGTGAGAGAGTGTTTTCGCCTCCCTTCGCACTTTGTGCTGGTACGTAATTTTACTTGCAGCTTAGCAACAAAAGTTTTAAAAATAACGTAGTTTGGGCGAAATGTAGAAATATTAATAATTCCTTGTACGGGATACGCTATCACCTGTTTTGGCGGAATATGAAACACATTTTTCTTTAACATGTCCAAGTAATTAACAGTATAAATATCGATAAAATAACCGAATCCTTGTCTAATGCTAATGTTGACTGCATCGCACACCTGCCGCGTGTCGAATCGTATGCGGGCAATATCAAGATAACGTTCGCCATTACAACTTACAAACATTAGATACGATATTTTACCCGCTTAAAAGAGTTAGTTTTTATAAAGAGGTATGTCTGCAGGTGAGCCATTATAGTGGTATCAATTATATATCTAGTCGAATATAATATTTTAAAAAATACGTACTTACTTTTATTAAGGAATAAAATATTATATTGGTACTTAGGTAGTTTTTATTGATTAATATTATTGTCATACGATATGTGTTGGTATCAGTTTATTAGTCTATTGATTTTAGTACCTAGGTATATACGTTTTATTTTCTGATTGTATATGAGGAAATATTAATCCTAGTAGACACAAGTAGACAGTGTTAGGTAGCATTCTCATTATTATTATTAAAGGAACCTTAAATAAAACCTATTTTGTTATTTGTTTAAGTTAATTTTACGAATAGATGACTCTAAATGCGAGACACACGAAATGTTATTTTTATGGTAACAAATAAGTAATACATTTTAGCAACCTCTGTTTTCAATTAGCAGGTGTGGGTTAATCTTTTGTAAATATATCAAATGTTGCTATTGTCATATAATTATATTAATTCTATATTATACATACTTATATATGTTTAATTGTGACTAATTCAATTGGTTTGTTGGATTGAATATTATTGATTTTAAATTAACGATTTTTTATTTTACTGCAATTCCTCAACATTAATATATGAGTGAAACTGCTTAAGTACACTTAAAATTACTTAAACATTATATTAAATTAACAAGAATGACTAGCACTTGACAAAATCATGGCACAATAATACTTACTATATAGAGGTGTCTTAGGTAAATATTGAAAATGATCCTATTACTTCTTAGTATACGAAATATCATTCGAAATGTAAGTGCTGGATAGCAGAAATTTGGTCGATTCATCAAAACAGTGAGTAATACTAAAATACCAATTTGGTGAATATCATGAATAAGATCTCGTTTAACATGTTTAAAGTATGACGCAGTTACTCTTACTTATGAGGAAAAAAATACGCCTTAATGTGAAATTTTTGTTGCGATAAGTCCCATTCAGAATTAAAATTCTGAGTTTTCGAAACTGATTTATTATTTCCTGTGAAAAAATAGGTATTTATTTATATAGTTGACCACGTTCAATGTAAATTGAAGACTATTACGGAAGTAGTGACTCGCGTGACGCTCTGAAGTCTCATGGTCTCATTTAGTTATCTTATCGTCTTTGGTAAGATACACTTAGATTTTATTTTTCTTATAGCTTATCCCTGCGAATTTACTCGTTTCAAATTTTTTTTCCGTAGATCTAGGTGTAGCTTTTTTTCAAATTTCAACAGTTGACATAGTTACTATCGCATACGTTACTAAAGAATAAAAAAAATGTTAAAACTGTTTACTAATTGATCATAATTCATCATCCAAGAGGGTGAAATGGGGATGAAAGTTTTAAATATAGAAACAAATGCTTAGGTTTTAAAATTGTCGGGATAGTGTTTTTGAAAATGCACTGTTTAACGAGGGTGAAATTTGGGATAGATAAATTTGGATGGATGTTTGCCACTTTTGATAGTTTTTCTAACATGAGATGATTTATGAAGAAAGATTTTACATCGTTTTTCAAAATTGCGTCGAAAGATAAATTTAAATAAGGGATGATAGTGTGTGTGGATGTTATATATTTTTTCAAAAATCTGCCTTGTTACCAAGGTAAATTAATTGCGATGAAGATACTTGCTTTTAAACTTGCTATTAAAATAGCGGCTGGTAAGGCGGCGGCGATGAATCGGCAGTTATGCTTAAGGACATTACTCGATAAGAATAATTTCATTTTAATTACCACATTCGCTTCGCTTTCAATAATCGACTGAGGATTTTAAAAGCAATTCGTTTTATATTAATTATTTAAATTTATAACAATTTTATTGACTCTTATTTCATAGGATTTTGTTATCTTTCTGACTACCGCACGTAACCTAATAGAAACCAAAAAGTATGAGTTATGAATAAATGTAATGGCTCCGTTAGAAATTATGCATTTGATTAATCTTTAAAATACATAATAATACACCTAAAGCTAATTATAATGGGAGGACATGACATCTTGAACTATTTTTTTTATAAATTATACATTAACCAAGAATTATCTGTAGTGCAGAATAAAGCAAAGGTAAGCAAGTCGCCTCCTGACGACCTGTGCCTTTGTAGTAGTTCCGATATTAATATATTTTAAGGTTTATTGAGAAGCAACTTCTTTTAGCTTACAAGGCTGGCGGTACCGGGTTGAAGTCTTATCAAATATCTGTGTATATGAATATAGGGATTCGAGAGTGCATCTGTAACTGTGCACACACTATATTTTCTGCTACGCTGTTGGGCAGTCTCGATGTTGCCCAAGGACAATAAAATACTAATGCAAGTTTATGAATTTTAAGAAACGTCTCACTTCGTGGTTTTGCTTATTCTCAAAGCACATACAGTAACTAATATGATTTAAATGGTTTATCCAAACGGTCATTGACACGAAGAAATACAATAATATTATTATTAATACGTGAAATCTTTATAAACATATTGCACGTACGGGAGAGTGAAATTTGGCATTGTTAAAGTTTTGTGTCGAGAGTTAGCTAAACCATAATGTTAACGTTACATTTAAGATATATTTGGCAAATACATTATATTAAATAAGAAAATCATATGTCTACGTCAAACTTAAACCAAAATCAAAAATGCTTTTTTTTAATAGTAAAATTTTGTAACGATTTCGTATTTTTCAAATATCTCGAAATTATTGCATTTAATAAAATAAACATTTTTTTCATAATTGAAGAATCACTTTTTGGTTACAGTGTTTGATTAACAAAAAATATATATAAATATTATTATAATTGTACAGCCAAAAACTATAATATTGTTCATGCATTAATCTATATAGGTATTTAAAAGCGAAATACCACTCACTGATTAATCACGAAATCTTAGAAACTATAACACATACAAACTTGAAATTTGGTACGTAGGTTCCTTATAGGGTGTAGACATTAGAGATGAAACGGATATCCGGTAACTATCCGGTATCCGGCCTATCCGGCCGCCATAATACTATCCGACCGAATAAAAAAAAACTGGATAAAAGAAACATATTTTTGAGTAATTCTTTAGTTAGTCTTAGTATCACTTAACTTAAATATATAGTTTTAGTTGTAAATTTTAATCACAATAGTAAATAAATGTAATACAAAGAAAATGAATGAATAGTACTCATACCGCACTGAGGGCAAATTATGGTGAATAAATACTAATTTCTCTGCATTGAGAGGTAGCAGGTGGTTGCGTTTCTCTTCATAAATAAGGCCAGTTTCAGAAAAAAGTCTTTCGCTATACACCTTGCTGCAAGGTGCAGAAAGGTAGATTTTGGCAAACTTTGTTAAATTTGGATATTGTTTGGCATTAGCTGCCCACAAAGAATAAGGGTCCCATTGGCGATCGGCTACGTTTCGCCGGATATCCGGCGGCCGGATACCTGGCTATCCGGCCACATGGTCGGCCGAATATCCGGTATCCGGCCAAACTGCTATCCGTTTCATCTCTAGTAGACATGCGTTAAGAACGGATTTTTCGAAATTTATACTAAGGGGTAAAATGGTAAATCACGCGGTAAGGCCGCAGGTTCAGCTAGTAATATATTGTTGGAATAAACATCTTAGCCGAGCGACATCTGCGTCACGTCAAACAAATACCCTTTAAAAAAAAAAAAGGCGGGAGTTTTTGGCGGCAGACACATTGGATCGCGATTATCATTTTGATCGTGTAGTGTGATTGTTGATGGTTATTTGTCTTGTAGATTAAATGTTTTTTGTTCTTTTGTGGTAGATTGATTGTTATTGTAATTAAAGGTCATTGTTGCAGAGGTTAGCCTATTTGTTTTTTTCTTCTTTCAGTAATTCCTACTTCTGGTTCTAAAAATATATATTATTATTGATGCATGAAATAATAATAATAGGTAATAATAGGTAATTTATGCATAATCGATAAAATTGTGTCATCTATTTTTTTAAATAATATTTTAACCTATATTACATTTTAATCAATATATTTTGAACAATTAAAAACCTTTTAACATTTGGTAAGATATTAATATATAATATATTATATAATATATTATGGTAAAACTGACATCGAATTATTGGTTTCGCTAGTATCAAATTAACATTGGACTATAACAGGCTTTAAATAAGATAGTGTTAAATGTAATATTTATATATAATTTTAGTGAAGTAATACGAAACAGAACTAAACCATGAATGCGAAGACTGTCGAAGTAAGTTGTATTATTAGTAGTAGCTAACAAACGATTATTTATTTATTATTTTATTTTTGCAATATGAAATGTTTTATTATTGAAATTATTTAACTAGCATTAAATAAATAAATTATTTACGTAAATGTTTACTTATTTAAGTACTTAATAGACATCGTGCAATATTACCTACCTACCTAGGTTTTATTACTGCACTACAATAAATCTTGGTAAGATTTATGCATTATCGTTTTCATCGTTTTCTTTTCTCATACAATAAATTTAATAAAGTGTGACGTCCAAAGTTCTAAAAACATTTTACCTTAAGTTTTTACACTTGTTTTTTAAACGTCTCGCTTAAATGGTAGGTATACATATGTAGGATTGTATTTAGCTACTAAATCAAAACAGATAAATTTATAAGAGGT
Source organism: Vanessa tameamea (assembly GCF_037043105.1). Taxonomy (NCBI): domain Eukaryota; kingdom Metazoa; phylum Arthropoda; class Insecta; order Lepidoptera; family Nymphalidae; genus Vanessa; species Vanessa tameamea. Next base: position 2,068,560 of record NC_087315.1, on the reverse strand, counting down.
ATTTAATGTTTTTATTTTTTATTATTAATACCTTGTGTTATTTAAATTGCTTTAAAAATTTAAAAAGAGCCCGTTGCTATGGATAATATGTTGCGATAATAATACCACCGTGATGTAGTAAACAATAAGTATTATACTTATTGTTATAACAAATTTATCCTTAAATAAACGTCAACGAAATATTAATAAAAGAATGTTAAATAAAAAAATAAAATATTACCGTAACTCCGCATAAATCCAATAAGAAGTTTAAGAAATAGAACACAGTTCACTGCACTTAACAAACGAAAGTCGTAGTTATGGACGGAAATCTTTTGAAAATAAAACAAATGTGTCTAGCGACGCGCGCGCAATACCAATGGCGGCGTGGATATTCACTCTGTGGGCGTTTTACTTGCTTATCGACCGATTTACTTTGACCCCTCGCGCACCTGTAATTGATTCTTCATTTACTGATATTAATAAGTGTTATGTTACGGAAAGAAGATCGTTTTAAATGGTTCACTATAATAATAACAACGGTGACACGACCGACCTTGCGTCTGTGGGTAATGGTGTATTAAAGCGGCACTTATATTTTTTTCATTTGTCGTTACTTGTGACGTTAATATAGCGATAGTGCATGATGACGTCTGACGGTTTCAATTATTTTTCTGTAAGGAAAATTGTTATGCAGTTTTAAGATTGGTAATTAATTATTGAGTAATTTGAAATTGAATATACCTACGCAGATACGTATGTATTTTCATTGTTGTAAATGTAATTATTTGCTTACCGACGTATTAATTCCCGATATTTAAAATTCATTTCATAAAGTTATTTTAACCCCTAAGATTTTGTTTTATAATTTCATGGTAAGAGTAACGAAAAAATGAATATCCGCAGCGTGAGTTTTTATTTTTGTTTTATGTCGTTTATTATTACTATGATATATATACTATAATTTAAATAAAAATAAAATTTTACGTAATAAATATTGAATACGTAGTTATTTTATTTATTTTACATTATTAATATAGCATTTTAAATACAAATTATGTATATATTACATTTATTTCAACTATTCATATCGTCATCATCGTGTCCTTCACCCAAAGGTAGAATAAATCATTACATTAATTATATTATTACCTTAAAATTGTATTTTTATTTTACCCTCTTTACATGTTTAATTTAAGCATAATTCCATAATAATTATAAGCAATAGCCGCACTATAAAAACTTTATATAATGATCTTCCTATTCATAGCCCTATTCATCTACTTTTTAACGATATAAACTATAGAAAAGCAACAACTCAAAAACTACAAGAAGGGGGACGGGGAAGACCGCAGCTCAGAGAAGCATATTGCTGATTTGATCATTACATTACGTAGTAGGTATAAAACAAAGTCGCCACCGCTGTCTGTCCCTATGTATGCTTAGATCTTTAAAATTACACAACGGATTTTGATGTGTTTTTTTTAATAGATTGATTAAAGAAGAAGTTTTTATAGATATAATACATGCACAACATAGTAGAGAATAAACTGATATCTTTAGAGGTTTCTGAAGTGATGTCGTAAATTCATATAACACATTTTTTGCGCTTACATTGCAAACGCTGGCTGAACCGTACGAGATAGATCAAAATAATGTAGTACAATATTGTACACCTTAAAAGGTTTTTACAAAAGTCTTCGATGGTATATGTCTTTCTCTTATGAATAACCCACATTAACCATTTTTTATCCTTTACTTTTTACGAGAAATAATGGCTTATTCTTGAAGCCATTTTAAGTAGTAAAGTATTTATCCTTATCTAATTAAGTATCTTAAACATATTGTGTATTTAATATAGATCAATATGGCCCTTACAGTATCCAATTTAAATGAATATTTTTGAAGATATTACAGATTTAAGGGCCCATTCATTTATTACGTAAGACGATTTAGGGGGGTCGACCATGTCTTATGTTTTCTTATAAGGGGGTGGGGAGGTGTCTCGATAGTTCTTACGTAAGATCAAAAAAAGGCGCAAAGTTAAAATTATTTGAAAAAGCGCGGCAACCCCGCGATTGCCGAGGTTCGCTCGGATGTGTATATGTATAAAACGATAATTCCATTTCCATGACAACGGACGGGCTAAAAAATAAAGATTATTAGTATCTTTCACATAACAAATAAACAAAAAATTGTTTGAAAAATAAACAAAATGTGTATTATTTTTTTCCTTTAGATTCTTACGTAACAAATATAAAACAGGACGAGAGGGGGTCGGCCTATTCTTATTTTTTGTTATAATATGAGGGAAAGGGGGGTCAAAAACTAGCGAAAATAGTCTTACGTAATAAATGAATGGACCCTAAGGTGCAGGAACATAGCGGACTGTATCGTCTAATGACAAAAAAGCTGTGAAAGTTGTATATAAAGACATTCTGTAAAATATTTAGCAACAGCTGCAATGCTGATACTAAATCTACGGGTGCAATCCCCCGTGCGAAGCCGGGGCGGGTCGCTAGCTAGTGTTCTATAAAACTTTAGTCGGAATAAATATATATTCTACAACATAATTCTTAGTATTGATAACATCATAATAATTATTATATTGATAATAATGTTTATTTTTATAGATTTCATCAACATATTCAGTCGAAACATAAATTTAATTACTATTATTTATACCTAAATTAAAAAAAGATACTAATCATATAACATATCTTAAATTAACCCACATTTAAGAATATGCTTTTCATATTATATAAAGAGTAGTGGAAATACTATGTTCTACTGCCTACTATCCTATTAAACGCTGGAAGATGCTTAGCTTAGGTACCTCCGAAATTAAGTGAAGTAACAGTAACTTCCCTCTCAAATCCAATAGTACACTGTTTTTAGGTAGGTATATAACCTGGTCTGTTTAAACAAGCTTAAGGCGGTTGCCTTAAATGTTTTAGGTTACTCGGAATAACTTATGCTGTTTATACGATTTTGACATGTGTCCATATTTATAAAAAGTGATAAAATGAATGATTATTCGCTATATAATTTAGAACTCGTTAGAGATAATATTAAAAGATGTAAATAAAAGTGTAGGCATATTTCGTCATACACATCGTTATGGTTTGAAGTTCAGGCCCTCATCAAGGTCTATCGATAGTCTTCACGCGTAATAAAACGACAATGCCCGTTAAAAATTACCACTTTGGTTACAGTTTCCTGTGAGTAGGTTTTTATGTACTTAAATACTTTTTTATTTGCCACAAACAAAATCCAAGGCGTTAGCATTTTTATTTAATTAATTTTAATTTAAAGATAGAAAATACTAATAGTATTATGATTGAGTGTTTTTACAAAAGGAACATCGACAACTTTTGCGTTATTGACAAATATTTTTGTGTATACTGAAGTTGTCAACGAAAAATGGATTCAATGTTGCGTAATTTTTGATTACTTTTTGTATTATATAAGAAGCCGATGTGCGTAAATAAGTATATTATATTGTATTTTTTATAAGCCAAAGCAGGGACGCACATATCCATGCAGTAAGATAGGAAAAAAAACATTTCAGTCCATGCATATTGGCGTTGTAAGAACTATTAACTATTCCTTAAATCGCCAACGCAACACCAACCTTGGGAGCTAAGATTTTATGCCCCTGGTGCCTGTAGTTACACTGGTTCACTACATCACACTAGTGTTTGATGGAAGAATATCTGAGGAGCGGTTGACGGACATTCTGAAAAGCTAAATTATCGCTTGTATTGCTACAAATACAATATATATCAATCAAACTATATAGCGTCATAAAACAATAAGTTAATATGTATTGAAATACGTTTTTCCAACTATTGAATTACAGAAAACTATTATCAATCATTTACATTACATACATTAGCCTGTAAATTTCCCACTGCTGGGCTAAGGGCTCCTCTCCCTTTGAGGAGAAAGTTTGGAGCATATTCCAAAACGCTGCTCCAATTCGGATGGTGGATTCACATGTGGCAGAATTTCATTGAAATTAGACCCATGCAGGTTTCCTCACAATGTTTTCCTTCACCGCCGAGCACGAGATGACCATAAACACAAATTAAGTACATGGAATTTCAGTGGTGCTTGTCTGGGTTTGAACATAGAACTAAAATTTTTAACTCATACGCGTTACATATACCTTTGACATAGAAAGAAAGATCGTTTATATACAACAAAAATAAAAAAAGACCCAAAATTGATCCTCGTGGAACACCCATTCTTAATACAGATTCAGAAGACTTTATTCCATTAATAGATGCCTGTTGAATTTCTTGATTCAAGTGTGCAAGAAGTAATGAGATCAAGAGCTAACAACATACAACAGAACATTAACACCGTATGTTTTAGCTTGTACAAAAGCGTTTTATGCTCTACCCAGTCAAATGCTTGGGATTAATCAAAGCATTCTCTGATTTATCCCATGCATCGTATGTAGTGCCATTCTAGCATCAGTTGTTGAGAAATACCTGGAAAAACCAAATTATTCACTATGAAAAATTTGTACCAAAGTGAACCAGAAGTTTATTTAAAATATTTTTTTCAAATATTTTGTTCAACGGCCGAATTTTAAAAATAGGCCTAAAATTACACGACTGCTTAATTTTTAAAATTAGTAATACTACATTTTAATGAATCAAGAAACGAACCCTTTTCCAAACACTTGTTAAAAATGAAGGCTATGCACGGAGCGATATCGTAAATGATACTATTGATTAGGTGCTAGGAAAGATCCTATAGGTAATCAGTTCTTTTAATGTTAAGAATTTTAAATAACTTCTAATGAAGTAACTCGTTCGAATGAAAATTCAACTATTGATGGTATAAACGAATATATCTAATTGTGTACAACTGTATGTGATTCAGTAGATACACGTGTACTCCCTATTCCCTCACTTTAATACTCCGATATGGTCAAGGGATTTACTTAACGAAGAACGAAAGTGTAAACACTTCCTACTTTTGGACTACCAAGTAATTACAAGCTTAATGACTCTCCACGGGATACAGCAATAAGAGTGTTGATCGCAGTAGAATAACTGATGAGTACATTTAAAAACATCTTATTCGAGTTTCCACCGCGATCATATCATTTTATTTTCCGACGGTTTTATCGGCCGTAGTCAGCGCGGTCAAAGCTCGAATAAAATATGTAAAATATATAATAAAATGCGAGATCGCTAAGTATTTTGATGAGTGGTCCGTACCGAGACGGAAATGCACCTAACGTTATTGTATTGCGAGGCATATTCTTTGAGATATATAATCTAAGCTTATAATCTCGACGTTGCCAAAGACAATATTGTCAGCCAGTGCGTTTTCAAAGGTTTTGCTTAGAAAATGTTTTATATATGATTGGTCGTTAGTAAATAAGTTGGTGTAACTATTATAATGTTTAAAATTATGGAAAAATTAATGTCAATTTCAGTTTCATTAATCTTTTTCGCAGTAACGTCGTAGTAAAATGGCCTTAAAAGTTTAAGTGAGAGTCATAATTGTCCAGTAAGTGTGGTTTAATCATTTGTACAAAAAAATATTTTTCACGTAGAATACGATTCGCTTTAGCACTCAGGATTTTTAAATCATTATTTTGTTAAATCTCAGACGACTTATGGAATGGATTGAAGATACTATATAGATGAAAATGAAGATGAAGTCGAACTTCAGAACATAGAAAACAAAGAAATATAATCTATACTAATATATAAAGCGGAAGAGTTTGTTTGTTTGTTTGTTTAAACGCGCTAATCTCAGGAACTACTGGTCCGATTTGAAAAATTCTTTTTTTGTTGAATAGTCCAATTATAGAGGAAGGCTTTAGGCTATATAACATTTCGCTGCGACCAATAGGAGCGCAGCGACAGTGAGAAATGTTGCAAAAACGGGGAAAATTATTCACATTTATGGACTTTCGATGCGTGCGCAGCATAAACGTTTTAAGTTACTCAAAAAATGTGTATGAAAGATATATTCCTCTTTTAATAATAAAAAAAAAGGCCGTGACACTATATGTCTATTTGTTAAGAGTGTGCTAGCAGGCGGGGCGCGGCGGCGGATGAGGGGGAGGCGGGTCAGCCCCGCCGCCGCGCTCGCCACTCTCACCCGCGGGTGTAGTTCTGCGAAGTAGCAATGCACATAACGACTTAAAAAAATTAACATTCTTAATAGTTAAATTATTTATCAAAATTCGGTTTTGTTATCAGCTTATTTGCTCATTATTTTTTATCGTTTAAAATCGGTTACATTTAAATCATAATCTGCTGTAGTTTTAACTTACGATATAAGATAAAATTTCAATGAACATTCCTTCGTACTTTGCAAGTAAACAATTCAAACGTTTCACGGTATAAATAAGGTATAAAAATTACATTACACAAGTAAAAAAGTTCAAAATGGCGAGCGATACTTTCACCGATGCAGATTAATCATCACTGAGAAAATAAATTATGCAAATAAGCAAATAGGTGAATATCGTTTAAAATGACTACACAAATAAATTAGTAGTTCAATATTTCAAGTAATTTCTATTACGTTCAAGCATATTCAACACGGTTGTACTATAATCACCTTATGAAATAATAACACCAAAGGAGAAACAATCTAAACTTCTTATTGTTCGGTTTGTTTATCTTATTACGTTTAAGTTAATATTGTTTGTTTTCAACCGACTTCAAAAAGGAGGAGGTTATCAATTCGTCTGTATTTTTTTTTATATGTCTGTTACCTCATAACTTTTCACTGGATTTTGATAATTTTTTTTTGTTTGAAAGGTAGTGCTTCCCGTGGGGCCCCATTTTAATTTTATCCTGTTACGATGATGGTATCCCTATGAAAACGATATAAGTCTTAAATGTGCATTATGTATGTGCGCGATAAATAGGTGAATAACTCAAAATTGTGCCAACCAATTTTAATGATTCTTTTTTTATTATAAAGGATATACTTCAAGGGTACTATGGTGAAAGTTTGGTAAGGTTCTGAGCATAGGATCCATGACAAAGTAACGGTACGGAAGGGAACGGAACAATTCTAAGGAGCACGTTAGCGATAATCGGCCGAATCTTTTAGAAACAAAAATTTTGACAAAAAAAAACCGACTTCAAAAGAGAAAAAAAATAATATGCTCTAAAAAGTAAAAAATAATTGCTTATTATTCTACAACTTAATAATCAAGTAACTTATTCTACTTACCAATATGTAGGTACGTTCTGTGTTTCCACGCAAGGAGATAAGTATGTACCTACCCACTTTAAATCTAACTTAACACAAACCTATGAATAACAAACAATGATCACAATATTTTTTAGATTTATACTATGTAAAATGAAATTAAAAATATTTAGACTATTTAAAAGTCAGCAAAGTTATTACGATAATATATTATAGTTAAAATTATTGTTATTTTTGGAGGCGGTGTCAGTCAAGGTAGGTTTGTAAATATATGATATACTCCAAATTTGTAAATCTGGTCTATCGATAAATACACTTCTTCTTGATGTTTTTTTAAACCCTATACGTACATAGTGGTCCTATATAATGACAGAAAATTGGAATCAAAATTGAGTGTTTAAGCAAACATGTCTACCGTCAGGTATTACAATTCATGAACTTTTCTCCTAATCCAAGACAAAGAAAAGTCATTCAGATTTACTATTACATTTCCTGTTGAACGGTTTGTTTGTTTTGGCAGAGTATGAATTTTGTTTGTGATTTATTTATTTACAATTGACTTTTTCTTTTGTCTTACATCCAGATGTCGATACACCTGCATCGAATTGTTAACAAAAAAAATATTCGCAATCGTACACTATTGTACAATATTTCTTTTATGTTTAATTTAATTTACTATTCTTTTATGTTTCTTTTTTCCGCTAGGTGGCGCTCATCTAGTGCATACAAGCCAAAGTTGTCTCTGTAATTTATAATTCATAAAAATATTTAAGTGTCGATAAGTGTTGTTGTTTGTGTATAAAAGTGATAACAAACTTAAATTCTATAAGTGATATTGTGGTACAACATATTAGTGCAGTTTAAACGAAAATAAAGACCTTTGATTACAAACACCTTATTTAAGCCTATTAAGATTGAACAAGTGAGTATAGCGCTTGAATAATATTTAAAAATAATTAAAAAATAGTAACAACAAAGTGTTCCTAAGTTTAGTGTAAAAACAACGGAATAATTATTAAATGCAGCCATATTTCAAATAATAATAGACCAAATCCGTTTTTTATTCAAAATTTTTGCTCACTAACGCCATCTAAGAGTGAATAAAGATATTAGCAACTAATATATCGAATAACAATTGAGTTACTACTATTGAAAAATAGATGTCTCTGTAAGAAATAACGATTAAAAATTATAAAATAAAAAAAAAAATAAAAAAACTGTTTATTGTTTGGATATATATTTAAATATAAATTTTTGAAAATGATGTCGTACTTAAGCAACAAAGTAACCAGAAAAACGGATCAATTTGTTACACAACACGGTACACCTGTGACAAAATCAGATTCTATTTCTCCTGAGACAGAAAGAAACAATATAACAATTCGTAAATGCATAACTAACATTCCGACAGATAACTCTTTTGAAGGCCTAACCGAGGTGTACTCAGATGAAAATGATACTAATTCCTCTTATATGAGCTCGACCCCGTCCCGTCAGCTAAATGGAAGTATTACTACTTCTAGCGCAAAAGTTATAGAAGACATGAACTGTATGAGAAACAAATTGTCCGCACTTCAGGAGAAGTTATTAAGGGCGGAAAACGAGATTAAAAACCTACTGTTCGAAAATAATAAACAGGTAAAGTTAATTCGTGATTATGAATTGAAAATTCAGCAACTTACACATATAAGAAAGCCTATATCTTCGTGTAGATCCAGTGAACAGTTGAACATAAGTAAAATGCGAACCAAGTTAGATTATTCTGATACTGAAAATAAACTTATGAACAAAAGAAAATCCATTGAAAAAACAGTACAAGTAACGCCATCTCTTAGCGAATCTAAGAACCAAATCGATCAGTTATCATCGAATAATTCATATTACCCTCCAAGTAATACTGCTTGTTCCAACCATACTACGAAGGGAGCTGTGAAAAGTAAAGATCCAATAACTGAAACTGTACGAAATAATCATCAAAACACCATTCAAGCATCACATTATATTAAAGAACAAGGCAGAAAACCAAAAATATGTATTTTAACTAATAGTGCTTGCGGTACATTACAAACTGTTGATGCAGCATTCAACCAATTTGATTATATTCGTTATGTATCACCAAACTGTAACATAAAACTTCTACTTCAGAACTTAGACTACAAATTACGTAATTATAGTATGATTGACTATTGTATTATAATGTTGGGAGAAAGAGATTTTGAGGCATCTTGTAATGATTATGCAGAATTGATTGTATATTTAAGGGAAGCTATACAGTATGTTTCGAATACAAACATAATTATATGTACACCTACGTATGTGTGTGGCGCCCCTATATACAATTACAAAATAGAATTATTTAATAACCTTTTATACTTAGAACTTAAAAATAACACTTATGCATATTTCTATGATTCCAATGCCGCAGTTACTTTTGATATGTTCTCGTTAATAACTGGGAAGCTCACTAATTTGGGATTAAAACATGTCTACAATGATATATTATGTAAAATTTTGGCTGATTACAAGTATTATGGGTATTTAGTACCTAGGCCTAAAACTTCAGATATAGAGGACAGAAGTCCTCTGTTTTTTCTCGCGTAGTCATTATAGCAGATGTACTTTTAAATATCCAAAGAAAGGAAATAAACAAAAGAATAAAAAGATTTGTACCAAAATTACACGTACTAAAAAAATATTGTTATATTACCAAAATGTAAGAGGTCTCCGTACGAAAACTAATATGTTTTATAACAATATTAGAACAATAACTAGCGATATTGTCATCCTTACAGAAACCTTCCTCAATAGCTCTATCAATGACGCTGAACTATTTCCACCTGAATACTGTGTCCTACGGAAAGACCGGCCCGGCGACGTCGGGTGGGGTGGGGTTCTATTGGCAGCTAAAAATTGTTATAATATAAAAAGAATTACAAATGTAGATAACTTAACTGATGATAAAGAATTATTGTTTGCTATTATTACCTGGAAAAATATTAAGATAATGATATGTGTAGTATATTTACCACCCAGCTACAGCAGTAAACAATATCTTGATGTTTTAACATGTATAGAAAATGCAATTAATATGTATACTGAATATCCATTTCTGATAGTTGGTGATTTCAACTTAAATTCGTGCAATAATAGTGTCAGATCTCAATTTAATAATTTTATGGAATATAGTAAGTTACAACAATGTAATAATATTAGCAATAAATATGGATGTATCTTAGATTTAGTACTAACTACTCTGGATCACAATAATATTAAAATATCATCCGATACGGAGCATCTAGTTCCCATGGATGCATACCACCCTCCCTTAGAGATACTGCTCACACTTCCTAGAACAGCAAAAAATCCAGCATCTCTGGCACCAGGAGAATATTTAATCACGGAATGGAACTTTCGGCAAGCAGATCTGCACAGCTTGTACGTTGACATTGCGAATATTGACTGGACCGACTTACTTGAAAAACATCATTTAAATTTAGACTTAGCCTTAGATATACTATATAATAAACTTAATGGTGTTATTAGTACACACGTTCCTACAAGAACAATAGTCCGGAATAATAAATATACATATCCAAAATGGTATACCAAAGAAATAATATATTATATAAAATTAAAATATTTTAATCTAAAAAAGTTTAAGTGTTATGATTTAGAGTTTAATAAAGAACTTTTTAAATACTATAGAACTAAAGTCAAGGGACTCATAAATATAGAATTTAAAAATTATATATCTAGGGTTGAAAACAATATAAATATAGAACCATCAAGTTTTTGGCAATTTGTAAAGGAAAAACGTAAAACTAGACAGCAGATAAAAACATATACCTATAACAATGAAACCATACAGGGGCAGAAAGCCATTGATTCATTTGCTAAATATTTCAGTTCTGTGTTTCATGATACTTCTCCTCTGTTAGACGTGAAGATAGCTGAGGAAGAGGCTAATCGATTTGGTTGCCAATCTACGGTAACCATTGAGCAAGTGACAGTTGCTGAACTCAGAATTGCAGTACGGCGACTAAAAGCTTCAACTGCTTGTGGTCCTGACAACATACCTCCCTTTCTAGTAAAAGATTGCTTGTCGGCTTTGGAAGTGCCCTTACTTCATGTATATAATCTTTCAATTAAACAATGTTTATACCCTAGCAAGTGGAAAGTATCGCGAGTAACACCTATTCCAAAATCGAGTTCGTCCACGGATATAACAAATTATAGACCTATAGCTGTACTATGTGTATTTGGAAAGATATTTGAATCGATCCTTAATAATATTATTTATAAACAAATAAAGGGACAATTGAGTGATTGCCAACATGGGTTTCGTCCTGGACGCTCCACATTGACAAATCATATAGAATTTATAGATTATATAAGTACTCAAGTTAAGTCTGGCTGTCAAGTAGATGCCGCCTATTTTGATTTTACGAAAGCATTCGATCTCGTAGATAATGATGTACTTTTAACCAAATTTTCTGTATTAGGATTTTCAACTTCTCTCTTAAAATTGATGGCTCACTACTTAAAAAATCGAAGACAGTTTGTTAAGCTAGACGGTTATAAATCGAAAGAGTATTATACTCGATCAGGGGTTAGTCAGGGTAGTACCTTGGGTCCTATGCAATTTTTGATAATGATAAATGATTTACCAAGTGTTATCTCTAATGCCAAATGCCTTATGTTTGCTGATGATTTGAAACTGTACCTATCTGTAACTGAGACTAAAGACTGTGTAGCGTTACAACGTGATATCGATGCTGTAGTTGACTGGACTATAAGAAACAAATTATCATTTAATAATTCAAAATGTAAAACTATCACTTTTTCTCGATCTCGTAAGCTTATTAAAAATGTATATAATCTGTCTGACACACCAATGGAACATGTAATCAAAATCAAGGATTTAGGAGTTATAATGGATAGCAAAATAAATTTTCATGACCATATAGTTAAAATTTGCAAAGATGCTAATAAATGTCTTGGTTTCATTATTAGAATATCATCACAATTTAAGAATACCCAAGTAATAGAACAATTATATAATGCATATGTCCGTAGTAAATTAGAATATAATTCAATAGTTTGGAGTCCGCGCGAGGCAATGTACACTATAATGCTAGAAAAAATTCAACGTAAATTCTGTAGATACTTATTTAAACGTAAATATGGATACTACCCTTTTCTCTATCCTTCTATGTTTGTGTCAGGTATGGTTGGTTTAGATACACTTCAGCTTAGGCGGGAATCCGCACATATAAAATTTTACTACTTAATTCTAATGAATAGAGTGGATAGCATTGCTGTACGTGAATCCATATCTTTGTATGTTCCCGACCAATATATGCGTGGTGTTGGAAGACGGCAACATAGATTATTTTGTTACCCACCTATGTGGCATTCTCCCCACGCTAGCAACAGCCCCACTGCTAGGGTTGTTAAACTTTTAAATAACTTCCTACTTTGTTGTCGAGATGTAGACATATTTTGTGATCCCTTTTATACTATATTCAAACAATTCTATATATTCCAGAATTTTTAAGATGTTTTGTAGTTCCTAAATAGATTTAAGCTTATTTTTGTTTACTTTTTTTTATAAATTTTATTTTTACTAAATTTTATCTCTTTTGTTAAGTAATTAGTGTAGATAAAAGCGACTTGGTGTAATTACTGTAATGCTTTTATTTTTTAAATAAAGATTTATTATTATTCTCGGAAATTTTGTTTTTCTCAGCCTTTAAGCTGGTGTAAACTACATTCACGGATATAAATCAAGTGAATGCAGTATGTGGTGTGTGTTATTTATGTATGTAATATTTATGTGTAGTAATTATGTTGTGTCAGTCTCTTCTAATTGCATGAACTTTCTTACTATTCTACATGTGTTCAAGATAGCAGCCTTCTGTATTGGGATATAAAGGGACTCATTTAGATCTAATAATTTTAGACTGTGGAGGAGATGGTTTGGGACGACACCTGTTGTGGAGATAACTATAGGGATGATGTACACTTTTTCTTGTTTCCAGATTCTTGTAACTTCTTCCTTGAGCTCATTATATTTATTTATTTTTTCAGCGTTGTATGGTCTCTGGTTGGGTATGACATTTACGGCATTTATCATTTGTGATAGTGGGATCTTTGATAATATATTTTTTGTAGTTTTTCGTGTTAATGATTTGGTCTTGGATTGCTATAATGAAACCTTCGGTTTCTGGGAAAAGGTTTCCTACTTTGAGCCATTTGTTTGATGCTATTGTATTAATGTGGGGCTGTTCTAAGTCATGTGGGTGGCGTCCGTGTAGTACCTTCTTTTTCCAGTTTTCTAGTTTTTGCTTTTGAGGATCATCAATACAGTCATTCATATGATATCCTTGCTCACTTAAATTTAATGGGGTGTAGTTAATGTCATTTACAACTATTGCTTTATGTATATCACTAGTGCGAGATTTTAAATGAAAGAATGTTTTTAGTGTATTGATTTGTTTTTGCCAGAGATTATAAATATCTATCAATCCCCTTCCTCCATTTTGTCTTTTGAGTGTTAGGCGCTCTATTGCAGATTTAGGGTGGAGATTATTGTGTTTTGTTAGAATTGTGCGTGTATTTCGTTCTATTTGTTCTATGTCAGTTTTAGTCCATTTTATAATTCCAAATGAGTATGTCAGTATAGGTATAGCATATGTATTAATGGCTTTTATAAGATTTTGCCCAGAGAGTTGAGTTTTACATATAACGTTTATTCGTCTTTTATATTCTATTGTAAGTGTATGTTTGATTGATGTGTGATCGAGTCCTTTAAGTTGATTATAGCCTAAGTATTTATATAAATCTGTTGGTTCCATAGCTGTTATTGTATCAGAAGAAGTTATTGCGTAGTTACCCGGTTTTATTTTTCCTTTTATTATATGTATTGTTTTGCACTTATCTAATCCAAATTGCATGTTGATATCCGTGCTAAACTCTTTTGTTACTTCTATTAGTTTTTTCATGTCTTTATCGCTCTTTGCATATAATTTTATGTCGTCCATATAAATCAGATGTGATATAATGGTTTCCTCTATACTTTTAAGAGGATATCCTACTCGGCAACGGTGTAATAGGTGCGATAAGGGGTTAAGGGCGAGGCAGAACCATAGGGGACTCAAGGAATCACCTTGATAGATCCCTTTCTTAATCTGTATCTGTCGTGTAACGATAGTATTTTGGCCATATTTAAGGTGTAGTGTTGTTTTCCAGTATGACATTATTTTACGCAAGAAGTCTATTATTTTTGGGTTTATCTTATATATTTCTAATATTTGAATTAACCAAGAATGTGGAATACTATCAAAAGCTTTCTGATAATCTATATAAGTGCAATGGAGATTTCTATTTTTTGTGGCAGCATGTTTGTGAATTGTGGAATCAATAACTAATTGTTCCTTGCATCCCATATGGGCCCGCCTGCACCCCTTTTGTTCTTCTGCTATTATATTGTGTTGTTCTATGTGTGTGTTAATTTTGTTTGTAATGGCTGATGTTAAGATTTTGTATATTGTAGGTAGGCATGTGATTGGTCTGTATTGGGAAGGTTGTGGTGAGTGTTTGGTTTTTGGTAGCATGTAAGTTATTCCTATTGTCATGAATTCGGGTATTTTTTGTTGTCCTAATACGACATGTGTTAGATTTTTCGCTATGCATTTATGTAATGATGTTAATTTTTTATACCAGAAGTTGTGTATCTTGTCAATGCCTGGTGATTTCCAGTTGTGTAATTTTGCTGTTATGTTTGTTATATCTGTTTCGGTTATCTCTACAAATTCCATCTCTTCTATTATACTAAATTCTATTTTTTCGTCATTTATCCATAATGCTTTTGAATTATGGCTTACCTGTTCTTCCCATATACCAGACCAAAATACTTCTAGATCTTGTTTAGTAGGTACGTCTGTGTTCCTGTCAGTTACTGTGTTAGTGGGAGTATGTGGTTTTTGTAAATTTCTATAGAAGAGCTTTTCATTCGTTGTAAAGATGGCGTTATCATTTCTTCGCTGTTGTGCTTTTTTGTATCTTCGGAGTCTATTAACTTTAAGAGCGAGTTTTTGTTTTAATGTGTCCAAATATTCTTCTGGCTTTCTATTATTTCTGTCATGTTTAGTGTGTGTAATACAATTTTGGAATATTTCTTCTACTCTTTTTACTACTTTATTTGATCTATTATTATTGTAAATATACTGAGTTAGTCTACCGCAGTCCGCTCTGAGTTTTTCGATATCTTTTTCGAGTCTTTGTTGCCACGGTGGTTTATTAGTTTGCTTAGTTTTTGTGCGTTGCATATTTTCTATTTGTTTAGGATTTACTTCTTCTGTTATTACTAATGCTGTACAGTATATGAGGGTATGTATGTCTATTAGCTGTGTATCTTCTGAAATAAATCTATTTAATATGTTTTGGTTAAATATTTTAATTAAATTGTAGAGTTGTGGGCTATATTTTATTTTAGGGAGTCGAGGACGTATTAGTGGATCCGTTCCTGAGTATTGCAATAAAGTTGTATTAAATTTATCATGTATTTCTTGTATGTACGTTTCAGTAATCGGATTTTGTGCGTTTAAAGTATTAACTTCGTTTTCTAATAGTATCGTTACAGATTCAGTTTGTGTTGACATATCTGATGTGTGTGTGTTTTGTGTGTTTGGTAGTGTAAAAGATTCTGTTCGAGAGTGAAATTCTGAATGAGACGGATTTCGGGGTAATGGTGTTGTAACGTCGTGTTGTTGTAGCTGTATACGTGCTTCTTCTTTTAATCGGTTCAATTCGTCTTCGGTTAGTAGTTTGTTTTTTACTATAGTTCTTCTCTGATCGGAAATTCGCTGTTCTGTGACCGTAACCCCTGAGTATTTTTGTGTAAAAAGTTCATGCATCTTCTGTCTATATGTGGTCATGTCAGTCTCTAAATTGGTAATATAGTAATATGTTCGCATGATAAATGAGTTTACCTCTTTGCTCCATCTCATGCGAACTCTCGGTTTTCCAGCCTTGGTGGACGCGGGCAAAAAGGCATTCGACTCCCGCGCAACATTCAAAGCTGGTAACTGTGGTTCTGTATTTAAGCTAATAGTGGAAGGTGATGACTGGACGGAGGGTGTGTATGATGAAGTGCTAGGACTATTATAAGGCTCTATTGGGCTACTTGTTCTGTCTGTCAGTCTGTTAATTTCATCATCGGTAGCGGCTGTAGCATTAACGCCGTGAGCCCGCCTGTTCAACTCACGACGACCGGCTGTAGTGTGGAATTTATCGGGAGAAGCCCGCCTGCTCAACTCCTCACCGCTGACGGTTCGCATGCTGTCACACCCAGCGCCAGCTCCAGGTGTGCCCCGGCGATCGCCCCCGGGTAGCGGTCCTATACGTTTCTTCTTACTACGCGTCTCCATACTAAATGGGTTACCATTGCCACGTTTGCCACGCCAGTAATTTAATTATCGTGTGTCCGCCCCCCACGTGATTAGATGGTCAATTAGGACGTGTGGTTGGGTTTCGGGGGGCTTATTATTATTATTATTATTATTATTATTATTAAGAAAAGGGTTGTCATAATTGACCGTATAACAATAAGCAATAAAAACACAGATGTTGGTAATTATTAAATTTTATGGCGACCTTTAAGATTTACACTGATGACAAAGAACAATTACTTTTTATGATAGTGAATATATATTATCTATTTGTTTGGGAGGGGGGAGCTCTTAAAAGGACGTGTCGGGCACGGTGTTGTAGTGGTGGCAAAGTGAATATACCTAAAATTCCAGAACCAACGTCAGTTTTTAAAGAACTGATATCAGGCTCAAATCCATCCTCAAAGCATTTCTTAAATCACTCAAGGCAGTATAATACACTTTTTCAAATGACTTCATTTGGTGCGAAAGAAATTCGTGAGGGAAACTTTATGCCTACTTTCAAAATCCAGGGACAAGTTTATCATTTGATCGGTAATTTACTTCCAGCTGAAGGTGCACAAGCCGAATTTTTGCAAATATATTTTGTGTCTCATGCAGATCAGATATCCTTGCGCTCAAACATAAACCCAACCTTGCAAATTGATCTTATCGACGCTCTCCAAACATATCTTCACGATCATAATACGTATATTCAGAGTTTTAAATACAATCTCGAAAATAGATCAACGCATGATTTGAAACTTATTATTCATGCTGATGTGAAACCTCCTAACGAGCATCGAGGTCGGTATAATGCGCCAATAGTAGATGAAGTAGCTGTTCTTTTAATAGATGAAGATAAAGGTTCCCGAGATATTGTGTTGAATAATAGAGAAGGCCGACTTCAACGAGTTTCTGAAACTCATAGATCGTACGACCCACTTCAATATCCTTTACTGTTCCCCTTTGGAAGTGACGGATACTGTATAAATATTCCACAGCAGAATACTGCTGCTAGATCTAAAACAATATCGTGTATGCAGTTTTATGCATTTAGACTCATGGTAAGAATAAATGACTTTAACAGCTTTCATTACTTCAAAAGAATTATTCAACCAATGCGTAATGAAAATCAGGATATAACATTAGCCTATACTGATAACGTATACAATGATGGACTTATCTTAATTGAAGATAAAATTCATGAAATTTCAGATAAATCATTGACTGATTTTGGGCTTCCTGCATCTAAAAGGAATAATTCACATAATAATTTAGATCCTTTAGAAGTAGCACTACGGAAGCCGTATGATGTAAATGAATTAAATCAGTATATTACTGAAAATGAACCAAAATTAGTTAATGACCAGGTGACGGCGTACAATCGTGTTATGTGCAGTATTCGATTTAACGAAGGAAAAATATTTTTTTTGGATACTCCAGGTGGAACTGGAAAGACTTTTATTACTAATCTCATATTAGCAAAAGTAAGGTCTCAGGGAAAAATAGCCTTGGTAGTTGCGTCGTCGGGAATTGCGGCAACTTTATTAGCAGGTGGACGCACAGCTCATTCCACTTTTAAACTGCCTCTAACTGTTTCTTTACAAAAAGATAGCGTGTGCTCTATTCGCAAAAATGGCCCTCTGGGTAAAGTTTTACAAGACGTTTCTTTAATTATCTGGGACGAATGTACCATGATCCATAGAGCTCATGTAGAGGCTCTAGATAGAACTCTCAGAGATATTAGAAGTTGTGATAAAATTATGGGTGGGATTACCGTTATGTTTTCTGGGGATTTTCGACAAACTTTACCGGTAATTTTAAGAGGAACTAGAGCAGACATTGTAAGGTCTTGCCTTAAAAGTTCACCGTTATGGTAATTTGTCCATACCTTAAAACTATCTACGAATATGAGAGCATATTTGGGGGGAGGAAGTACAAATTTTCCTTCAAAGTTACTTTTAATAGGAGATGGAAAAGTACCTCATTCTGAAAATAAAATTGAAATTGATCGCGATTTAGGAGAAAAAGTGACTAGCATAGAGGATTTAATATCAAAAGTTTACCCTAATATCGTCGAAATAGAAAATAAAGATTACCAATGGATGTGTCAAAGGGCAATATTGGCGACGAGAAATAGTAGCGTTGACGAAATTAACGACCTAATTTTAACCAAACTTCCAGGCGATATAACTACCTACACATCTATTGATAATGTAATGGATCAAGAAGATGCTGTCCATTACCCACAAGAGTTTCTCAATTCTTTAAACCCGAGCGGCCTTCCACCACATTCCCTGAAGTTAAAAATAGGTGCTGCGATAATTTATAGGCCAACTATATGTCGCGTTGTCAAGATCGGGTTGCGGGCAAAATCAGTATGTTCTTCTACCACGAGAAAATAAAACTAAAAATATAATCTACGCTGAAGTACTGTAAAACATATTATTAAATCTTATTGACGATTATAATAACAAAAACCAACGTGAGCAATCAAACGATAATCATGATAGTGTTTCCGACAACTACGCGAACGAAGTCGCGGGCACAGCTAGTAATTATTATATTATTTTAAATAATAAGTATAAGAATAGATTTTTTATTGAATTTCTGCAATACCATTTCGACAAAAGCGGAAGATGAATTTGTTGGAAACGAAATTAGTATCGTTATAAAAAACGATATTTGTAGTTTAATTTGGTTGTATAAATAACTATATAATTTAAATCTACAAATTGTACGTACAATCTGACAGGTATCGTTCGTCATATTTGATTACTAGTGACGTCATGTGGCAATGTTAAGGATACTTCCGCGAATTAAACGATACCTCTTTAGTTAGAATTGGTTGAGTCGTTTATGAAGCTGATCGTAAGACGTATATATGATTCATATACAACCTCTATTTAAATAAAACATCCTTATCATCATCATAATCATAATAGTATTGAATTATTAAACGAAACTGTAGTAAGAAATTTGTGTATTTTTATGTTTATTTTTATTATTAGTAAAAATAAACAATTGTTTTACACTATTATACAAATTATATTATAGATTTCCATTATATTATAGATATCAATGCCGCCATTATTTGTCATGCTGTCATGTGTCAAGATTTTGTGTTGTTTCGGTAAAGTCAAACAATTGGTTGACTTCAAATTAAAACATTTCAATACCAAATAAGCTTTTCGTTAAAAAAAATACGTTCTTCATAATATAATATTATCTTTCGATATCGATGTCAGTAAATTAGAATAATTTCAGTGCCTCATTGCCTCTGTTTTGAGGAGGGCTGGTTCATTTTTGCCAAGAGGATCGGATTTGCGCAACGGAGAAATGTGCTAGCATTCTTGCCACCATTGCCTTTCATGATTTGTACAGTAGCTCTTTTTATTTAGTATTTGTATTTAGTTTAATATTAATAATTCCTATGTAAATAAGGTTTTTTTTTATTTAAATCTTTGTATATATTTGTATTAAAAGTTATATTTTTTTAACAAACATATTATAATTTGATTTGATTAATTAAAAGTAAGTTATTCTGGTTTCACATCTCTAACTATCAGTGTAACGAATTTCATGATGAAGTTGAAGTTGTGTGTTGAAGTATAAAATTAGGACAAACACAAACATAACTTTAACATTAATAATATTATTACTTAAATAGCTTTAAAATTTCAAAATTCTGTTACAGACATAAATTAATATGAAAAGACTTTCATATATTATAAACTGAAACTGATCATAATTATTAAAATATATTTTACAAAACCAGATATGAAACGGTGGAGTGATTTTAAACTTATTATGATATGGATACGTGGTTGCTTTTCCTCAAACCACCAGTGTCCAGTAATTGCAAGAATGAAAGGAAAACATTGCGAGGAAACCAGCATGTGTCTAATTCAACGAAATTCTGCCACATGTGTATCCACAAATCCGCATTGTAGCAGCTTGATGGAATATGCTCCAAACCTTTCCTTAGCTCAGCAGTGGGAAATTTACAGGCTGTTTATGTATGTCACACCTGTGACGGAGGTCCGTTCAGCACGCCTCGTGCCGTACCGATTTAAAGGAGATAGAGATTGGTTTGCGATTTGCGCACATCGATTATGTAAAAAACATCGCTAAAAATATTTATAAATATATTCTGCTAAAAAAACTAAAGGCGATGTAAGGTAAGGTTCAGAGAGCATAGATTGCTAGAACACGTAAATCTTAATCAGACAGCACCAAGGGTATGTCCTCGGGCAGTGCTATGTATAACATGGAAGGAAACCTATAATATAATGGGTATAATATGTATGTTAGACAACATTCTGTGTTAAAGCAGTCTGGTGGAATATCAAACTTTCTCCTCATGAGGAGAGGAGGACTTTATCTAGCCATTTTATGCATTTTCTTAAGATATAATTATAACACGATGATGCCCTTTCGACTAATTCCAAGGCCATTTTAACAATGTATACAATATCTTTGAGCTCAATTCTGTGCGCAAACACACTAATCTCTATTTCTTCTGGTATTTGTTGAAATAATAATAACAATAAATTAATTAATCTCAAAAGATTATTAATATTTATCCAAGCAATATATTAATATTAGTAGTGAGCAAAGAAGCTTGTATTCCCATAAAAAAAACATGGCGTTAATAATCTGATGATTTGTTTTCTAATAACGCGAAATATAGTTCGGGCATACAATTCACGCATGTGAACTAATTACGCGAAAGCCGAGTCTAATTTGCAGATTAATTTATTCAGCGTTTAGTAAAAAGCGTGTAAAAATATACTCCACAGTCAACAATAAACAAATCATTTTTTTTAACTTCCTTTTGTAACTAATATTGATAACAATAAATGGCTTATGAAATTTTTGTTTTTGTTTATATTTGTCGTTTCCTCGTTAATGTCTTAAACCTAATAGGTTTATAAAATGCATGCAATTTTGCTTTGAGACAAAATCACAGTCGCATGGATTATGTTTTAAAAAATAGGATTCGTAGGATACCAACAACGACGTCACGGCAGATTTTGGCGGATCTAGGCGGAGTTGGTGACATTAAGAGGACACATTTCAGGACGATTTGTCTTGAATTACAAAAAAATGGTAGTTGTGTAGTGAAAGAAGACAGACCTTTTCGCAATGATGGAACACACCAGGCTGATCTTACTTAATAATAATGAAATGTGCGACTATACCAATGCAATATAAAAGTTGTCGTACTTTAGCAAAAAGGTATTGTCAACTATATTTAGGGTAATATTGCGTGATATAAAAAAGCAAAATGAGAATGCACAATCATAATTCATTACTAATGTTCGATATTAGCCATATTGCAAAGTTCGTAATACTCGTGAATCAGTCGTTAATAAACTGTATGATGTCGATAATTGTTCTTAATTTGATTCTAACTTACTTATTACCTTTTGTTGAGATACGAAAATAATACATGGCTGTTAAAAACATCCGCTGCAACGGTAATATTTTTTAGGTAACAATTTTGTAACATGACGTAAGGTAAAAAATATATATTTGTTACTGTGAGTTCAGGGTGCACATGAGGCTACGATTCCATGAATGAAAGAGCATTGACTTTGATAATCAAAGGAATTTAATAAACGTCTTGATGTTATAGTGCAGACGTGCTATTCTCTAAGAACTCATTTTATTAACTCTCTCGTGAACTGTCTGAAAGCTTACTTTGATGCTTGTATTTTTTAAATTTTATAATTACTATAGTTAAGACTGAATATAGATTTATTCACTCAAGAAGGCGACCTTCCATGTTAAATTAATTATTTTTTAATAAAATAATCTTAATAATTACAATTTAATTAATTTTTTTAAGAACGAGCGTCACTCGCTCTTACTATTGCACTCTGAGAATCATTTAACGTGGAAGAACGCGTTTTCATGAGTGACTAGAACTATATGTGTATGTACTCTTTGATATATAACAATCGTGTTCAGCTATGAGTTTCGAAGTTTCGAATTTTAATTTTTAGATACATTATCAATCATATAAAAAACAGAAAAGTAATTGTATATCAGAAAATATTATGCTACAACAATGATGTATAAATCATTGCCGTAATAAGTAGTTCACGTAAACGATCCCGTGGGCCCAACTCGTCAGCCAATAGCTTGTTTTATCAGTTTATTCCCACATGTCCTTATTTTCATTGACCTTGTTTATCTTCGTATCAAGTAGCTTGTTTTAATGGAAGGAAGTTACCTGTCTCGTCTGACGTAATACAATCTAGCTATAATGTTAATTCTGACAGTTTAAAAATTGAATTACAGATAACGTAGAAAATTTAGTTTAACTTTAATAGGCGCGTTGAAAGTTTTAAGAATACAGCAATATGTAGTAATAGTTAATTTGACAGGACTTTTGACGTATCAAGAAAAAGACGCGTCGTTTAGCATTACCGGGGAATCGCATTCGGTTTTAAAATTGTATTCGTTTTTGTTGCTTAACTATAATGTTCGACGCGCCCCATCTGCTTTTTTGATTGTTCAATAATCTTACTAGTTAACTATTTTACTTAAAAAAAGTATAACTTTTAACACGCTTTGTAGACACCCATTTATTTTATTAACATTTCGAGTTATCTTTAGAACATACTGTTTATTATTTTCAGCTTTGCTGACGATCTCTGCTGGATCGAATTCAATGAAAATGATTACGAAGCAAGCTTGAAGCCAAAGGAAGGACATAGCCAACTTTTTATACCTATTATGATGATTGACTGCTAAATCGCGATCGAATCACTGGTCGAAAACTAGTATTTGCAATATATATCTATCAAAAACATGGGTTTGTACT
The DNA here is from genome assembly GCF_037043105.1 of Vanessa tameamea. NCBI lineage: Eukaryota > Metazoa > Arthropoda > Insecta > Lepidoptera > Nymphalidae > Vanessa > Vanessa tameamea. The sequence goes on along the minus strand of NC_087315.1, from coordinate 2,045,112 downwards.
CTACGAAAACGTGACGTTGTTTCGATTTCCCTTTAAGACGGGGTAAACCGCGCTAAAAATAAATATACAATAACCATCGAAATTATTCTACGATAGACAATAATAAATGATGACTTCATCATTCTACTACAAGTCCGAATAATCAATTATACGAGTATACCAGTATTTATGTGTTGTATTTGAGTATAATTGTATAATTTGTGCTATTTTGACAACAACATTTGATTAATCTTTCGGACTTATTGTTATTTATTTATAATGCAAGATTGAATTCCTAATTTGACTCCTTGGATGACTGTAATCAGGGCCGGATCGTAAGTTTAGGGTGCCCTGGGCTAACACTACTTAGGGGCCCACCTAAGACATATCTGAACGTTGACTTGAATTAAATGAGTTTGATTACTTGCAGCACTCGCAGGGCTGCAAACCATACGATCTGTTTAATTTATTAAAGTAATGGATTCTTTTGCATTATCGTATATTTTTCACTTTGACTTGACTTAGCTGCGGCCCCCTTGAATCCACGAGGCCCTGGACTGAAGCCCAAAAAGCCATATGGTAAATCCGGCCCTGACTGTAATCCTAATCTATTAAGTGTGAATTGTTTTGTTTGCCGGTTTTGCAAAATCAATTTTTCTGTAGATATGAAACTTTCATTTTATTTTATTTTATAGATTTAGGGAAAAGATACATAGGGATATATTATATTGATATGGGGACTGTAGACGGGGCTAAGTGTCGGTACAGAAGCCATTAAAGCGAACGCTGCCGATATTATAAATTAACCAAAAACTGTTGGATCTGTAAATCTCCAAAATATCTACAGAAAAGTAAGGTTAAGGGACTGCATAAAAACGAAGTGGTTTTACTAGTTATATAAGCGCGGGAAGCGTTGTGAAGTGCATCAAGTGCAATAAGGACGAATATATCGGTTGGTGAATGTTTTATTTTGTACGATGATATAAGGCAAATTAGATATTTTTATAAAGGGACGGAGAGCCAATTAATAATATATATAAAAAATGTATGTTAATTTAATTTGGAAACTACTAAAAATCACGTATGCCATCTGTATAACATCATAAACATGAAATGAATTAGTTCAGCACAAACAATATAGATGGCGTTGTGTACTAGAAATTTGAACGACGTAAGTTATAATTTATAAATATTGTCATTCAGCATTAATAAAGCCGATGTATTAAATAGATACATATAGATGTATACAGAGCTTGAATCAACTAATTATGAAAATGTGATTACTGATGTCCTTCCTTGGAATTCAAGCTTGCTTATGAAGCAAGCTTGAATTCCAATTTAACCAAATTTGGTTCAGTCGTTTGGCTGTGAAAGAGTAACAGTCTGATAAACAGACGGACAGAGTTGCTTTCGCATTTATAATATTCGTAAAGAAATACTACTATACTAATGCTCTAAATATTATCAATATATATGTACATAGTCAATATATTCGCACTAAAGTTTGAGGTAAGGTCAATCTATGAAACTGTTTGCATTAAATAAACAGCGCTGGAATTATGATTTCAAAATGTACAAATGTTAAATATTTTGTAAATTCTTAACTTTATTTTCGATGCAATATTTGTTGTATAAATACAATTCGACAAATATCTGTAATAAAATACATAAAATGAATACTGCTGTGAGTGTTTAATGTAGGTAGTTATATAAAGAGAATATTAATCCATAGGTATATCATTAATAATTTCATATTATAATTTTTCCGGCCTTATGATGTGTTCCTTTTTGTATGTTTTTATACTGTATAGTACTACTTTGTATGCGAATAGATGGAACTGAACGATTTAAGATGGTCTTATAATTTGGATCAAGATGGTCTTAAGGCGGATCTTATATATATTTTTTTAAATTATAAGAAACAAAGCCCATGTAACCATATATATCCATATATGGCTTTGACATATTTATGTTATAACAGTTGTCGCCCGCGACTTTGCTCGCGTTATAGGGGTGTTTGTCAGTTATTTGTCATAAAAAGTAGCCTCTGTCCTACCTTGGAATTTAAGCTATCTCATATAAAGTTTCATCAAATTCGGTTAAGTAGTTTGGTTGTGAAAAAGCAACAGACAGACAGATTTATTTTCGCATTTATATTATTCGTATAGAAGTATAGATTACAACAATTGTCAGAATAAAAGTTCGTCATTAATAATTATCCCGATAGGGTCTAAAAAGGGTCACAAACATGAATCCTAAAGATTGCTTTATTTGCCATTCATGAACGATCTTAATATATTATATTTTATTTATAGTTTTATAAATTTCGTATTAAGTTCTTTACGTTTACTTGTTACGAATAACTTTTTTTAAATTCTTTAAGTATTAAGTAGGTACATGATTAATAATTACGTCTTAGAATAGGCTAAAGTATAACACCATACAGCCTTTTCTTGTGGATTTTATAAGTGGTTAATATGATTTTTAAATTCATTATCCTATTCATTAGTCACTTACGTTACGTTTTATGCGACATTCAAATCTGTCATCATATTTAAGTATCAAGATCTTTTAAATAAATAATAGTCGGTCTCGTGACAGTCACAGCCTGGTACCGTTAACACTGGAAAAACCAAGATACAAAAACCCGTGTTATAAATATATGATACATTGATCGATTAAAGTAGAGCAGCGTGTAATGTGTACTGTAACAGATTATCGATACCTTTTGAGTTTCTCTCAACGCTGAGAACGCGTTGGGAAAAATACTTGCCTACAGTTGGTTAGTACAGTAGTATGACATCAGGCGAGCAGTCACACGCACCGAGATAATAAATTTGGCTCGTTTATTTTGGTTCTTTTGTAGTGCGAAACTCTATCTAGATATAAAAATATCCTAAGTAGATACCGACAGAACATATACAGGGTTATTGATAATTCGACGTATTCCCGTTAGGAGGTGATAGGGGTGATTATTTGCGATAATTTTAACGCCCATATGCATGATGCAAGAGTGAACCATTTTTGAGTTATCACGTTTTTTAAATTTTTTCAAAATAAGTCAAAAATGCAACTTGAAAAATTTATTTAAAAAAAAGTATCAATTAAAATCTATTTTTTTCTTCTCATTTATAAAAACGAATAAACACTAGTTATTTGTCAATATTAAAACAATAATTATCGTTCCAAATTTAAAAATGCGAGACGGAAAAATATATTATCTCCTAAAGGGAATACGTCGAATTACTAATAACCCTGTATATGTTTCACGTGTGAATGAAACAGTTGTTATCAATAAATATATGACGAAGAAACGACAGATTACTAGCTGAATCTGCGGCTTTATCTGTGCGAAAGTTATAAAACTTTACTAAAAGCGTATAAACCGTATTCACCTATTTTAACTCGTCGAGGGGTGAATTAAAAAAAGTAGTCCCGGAACTCAAACTAACTCCGTACCAAATTTCACCAAAACCGGCTCAGCAGTTTACCTAAGCGTGAAGAGGTAACAAACTTTCGTATTCGTATAGAACTATATAAACCTATATTTAAAGGATGTAAATATCATCTATATGTAAATAGAAAATATAGTAGCATTGAAGTTTGAAATAAGATCGTTTGCATTTTAATCATGGCTGGATTTAGCGCAGGGGATAGTTTGATATTTTCCTTTACAATAAAGTTTTCTGTAACAAAAACATCCTAATTCCACCCTGTATAAAATATAATGTTAATTATGTATAGAAAAATACAAGTATATTTGTTGCATTGTTAAAGAATTATTAACATTATGTCCTTAGTCACATACAAATAAGAATTGACAATTAAAATAAAGAAAAAAAATTGTATTGTTTTTTGTATATTTCCTTAATATGGTTTTGAAAATAATTTAATTTGTTCTGCAATAAATTGTTGAGACGCTTATTGAAAAAAAAAGACAATTTGTTTAGACAATACCCATTTTTTATGGCATTGGTTGGCGGATGAGCATATGGGCCATCTGATACAAGATAAATAATGGCACTGTAAGAAATATTAACCATTCCTTACATCACCAATGCGCCACCAACCTCGGGAACTAAGATGTTATGTCCCTTGTACCTGTAGTTACAATGGCTTACTCAACCTTCAAACCGGAACACAACAATACTGAGAACTGTTGTTTGACAGAAGAATATCTGATGAATGGGCGGTACCTACCCAGACGGGCTTGCACGAAAGTCAACCACCAGTTACAATGATTCTTGATGAGTTGAATGGTTGATAAAAAATTATATATTATATCATTCCTTATACATAGTTGATAAAAAGTAAAACATCTTGTCTGACGGAATATCCGATGAATGTGTGATACCTAAACAGTGAGTCTTTGACAAAGCATCAAGTATTATCAAATATATGTATATATGCTAAGACAAAGAACAAGGCCAGACAAAGAACTGAGTTACTCACTAATGAGGAAGAAGCTTAAGTACATGTGTACTGTTGAATTTACATTTTACCGACATGTCTTAGAGTTCAGATGGTTCGGTGGTTAGAACGCGTGATTTTTTGATTATGTATTCGTTTTTATTGCTTTATAAAAAGGTTCCGCGTATTCTGTCTGCCTTTTGTTTTATAATCTGTGCAATCGGTGATGAAAATCGAGTAACACACAGATCACGTGACATCTGCATGCTCACTACCTTGATTCCAATGTAATTAATGTTATTTAAATCACGATATAGATAAATAGGCAATATATAAGCTACGTGACCAAAATGATACCCTCTCGTACCTTTTGAAGTCGGCTAAAAATAAACGAACGTTGTTTTGAGAAAATAATAAGAACAGTCGCACAGTCCAAAGTTTTCAAAAAAGAAGGAAATTACAAACTAACTCATTAAAAACTAACTCAATTGAACTTACGAACATCGTGTGCGTCTTTTACCGTTCTTCGCCATCTTTTGTTTGACAACTAGAAGTTAAATCCTTGACTTGTTAATCGCTTCACTGTTTCGATTTAAACAGTTATTTCTTAAAGTTTTATCTCCTTTTTAATACGAATGAGAATTTCAATACAGTTATGGGAATTAAACGATCGCCTTCTGGCTTTTTCTTTTCATATTGAAAAGTTGTTAATAATAAAATTGACTAAAAAAAGACCCGCTGAATTTCTACCACCAGTTCTTCTCAGGTCAGGGTCTTTTCTTTTCCAAACTGCTGGTAGTGTTTAATTTGACAATCAGTAAGTAAGTGTTATGCTTCTGTATTGAATAAAGGAATTTGAGCTTGAGTTTTAGTTTCAGTTCCTTTATTTATACGATGATGTTTATTTCATTTTGGAACGAAGCTCTTTTAAATTACAGTGAACTGGCAGAAATTGTCAGGTGAGGCGTTACCACCTCCAGGCGACCAGAGGCGGGCTCTTTCTCATTCTATTATATAGAGTTTAATATAAATTTTTACATTTGGTTTTTTGTTATTGTTTTAATTCACACGGAATTTTAAATAACAATTTTAATTCTTGTCATTTATGTATTCTTAAAGATTGGTTACTTATTCCATTGTGTCTGTTATTTAATACATAATATATACCGAAAGCAGCTAAATTCTAACCAGGTGACCCGAGATATCTCTTTTTTTTGTTTATAACCTTTTCAAATCTATATATATCTATTCTAAATATAAATATTATTAACAGTTTCATCGTTTAGTAATTATTTTCTGCTTCGCGCATTTTCATCATTCGGTGCACGGCTGGCTTAACCATGCCGAGGCTCCTAAGCAATGCACTTCTCGGGGCACCTTTACCCGTTTATAATTCACTAAAACATACTATATCTACCATAACGCAATTTTATTTACAATGATTTTTTACAATATTACGAAGATATCAGTCACCACACTATTGAGAAAAGTTATTTTTGGCCTGTCTTGGGGCTCCAAGGCCTACACTGCCTGATGGATTACTCGACTGTGGTTCCGTGATGTCATTTATATAGTCTGCAATATTTCTCAATTATGAAAAATGAATTCATATATACATCAAAGATTTTTTTAAATCCGATTTTATTTAAATAAATGAAGGTTACGTTTGGTTAATTAGGACACAATCATGACACGGTAGCAAAAAAAAGATTCTCCATAATCCATTTTCACAACTATGAATAAATTAATATTCGAATAAAGATTGAAAATTTAGTCGTAACTCTTATTTATTGTTATGAAATAACTTCAATTTCAATAGTATAAAAATAAATTTATCCCGAAACATCCGATTGAAAACATGCACTATTTAAACATGAAAATACATTCCATACTTTATTACTTTACTCATAAAAATGGTCCATTTTGAAATTGATATCCGTGTAAATAAAAGGATTCCACTAATGTCAGATATATTGAAAAAATCGATATCATAGTGTTTAACCTCGATTCATATGTTGGAACTCTCTACGGTGTAGACACGTACCGGCAAGTGCTTAAAAATCTTATACTAAACATTATCTATGGACGTGGTCACGTATAGCGAACTTAGTGCAGCATAACGCACAGACAGACAGCGTAAGATACTCTCGATGAGAACAGTGCACGTGTTATACGTCGAATTCGATTATTCACTAAATAAAAATAATCAAGTTCGATTTTATTCGTTTTTCTACCTCTTCAGTGTTCGTATTTACGAAGACTGTGAGTATCTGTTTTGGTAGATAAGAAAACTAAAATAAATTATGTACTATGTATTTATACATAATATATAATGTTGTTCCTATTCTTAATAGTATATTTTAATTGTTTTGTGTTATACGTAAAGTAAGTAACTATATTAACTGGGTATATGTATCTAAGCTTCCTTTACAGTGTTTCTCACGTTAATAACTGTTCGCAGACGTGTTCTCTTTTTGAAGACGGTCACTGAAAACCAGCGTCGGCAAAATATGCCGAGTGACGCTCTTTTGCATCGTCGCATTGTTGTACAGACGCCATTTTTTCTTCTTTTTTATACAACACTTTAAGGCTTAGTTTTTGACGATACGATTAATTGTATTTTAATCTAATGCTTTATATATTTTTGTTGGTTTTTAATTTAACATTTATATGTTTAACATTTATGAATGATATGATAAACATCCAAAAACAACAGAAATAAGAAGCGGGGTTTTATTTAATCTCAAACAAATTTTTGATTCGAATATAATCTTGTAATGAATTCGATTAGGATATAGTAGTTAAGGTTGAATGGATTTAGACAGATTTTGATCACTGGATACTCTGTACCCAGAATCAGCACATATAATATTAAAATAAAGTAAACTAAAGTTACAGCCTGCAAATGTCTCACTGCTGGGCTAAGGCCTCCTCTCTTTGTTTGTTGTTTGTTTGGAGCTTATTACACATTTTAGAGGTTACACATGTGGCAGAATTTAATTGAAATTTGACACATGCAGGCTTCCTCACGATGTTTTCCTTCACCACGAAGGACGAGATAAATTATAAACGCAAATTGAAATATATATATCATAGTTCTGTATCGGAACTGAGGAAACTATTGCATGACGAACATGCAGGAAATTGGTAAATTATCTGAATGTAGTGAACGAAACTGCGGCTAAAGGACAGTATTTTATATCAATTGTTGCCAAACTATTTCAAAATCAGAACAACAATAGTATTGTGTTTCGGGGTATACGTGTTAACATTAGCAACTTACAATACGTATGACAATCAGTGTCGTCAGAGCAAATAGGGCATATCCTGAACCAATTGAGTTGGTTCAAGCTGGTCGCAATTCATACGCCTGCTATCCGCCACTACGACCTGACTTGTGAGTAACTTTCGAATATTCTGCACGTATACGTATAATAGATTACTTTTTTATTGTTGTTATCATAGCTAGTAAAACCTTTTTAGATATAATATAGAAACGTTATTGTTTTTAATAGAATAAAAAACAATAAGCCTATTTGAAAATGGAACTATTTATTTGTGTTTTGTTGTGAGTTAGCAAGAACATTTGCAGATGAACATGAATAGTGAAATGTATTTTAAATATAGAGTTTAATAAAGCTGTTAATACATATGACAAATGTAAAAACATATTTTAATGTATTGCTCTTAATGTAAACCTAGCACATATAGCTATAAATTGATTGTAATATATTGAAGTAAGTGTAGTCTGATATTATTTTTTTCTAGGGTATAAGTACTATTCTTTGCAAATAGCTTTACATAGTATTGTTATTTTCTGGTGAGCGAGTGTAAATATAGGCACAAGAGACATAACATCTTCGTTTCCAAGGTTGGTGGCGCATTGGCGATGTAAGGAATGGTTATTTTTTACAGCAGCAATGTCTATTAGGCGATGGTGTTCATTTACCATCAGGTGGCCCATTTGTTCGGTCACCTACCTATATAATAAAAATAAATAAAATAATATAAAGCTACACCGTACTTATGTGTAGGTGTACAATGCCATTTAAGAATGTGTATTCTACTGAGAAGAATCCGCAAGAAACTCAGTAGTTACAAAAAATGTACATGTATTAATAATATGTAATTATATTTATGTATGAACATCAATGAATAGCATTTCTAATGTTTATTAAAAAAATATAACATGTTTTGAATTTAGTCGTAGGTAAATGCCTGCGGATTTATTATAGAATAATAAGTCCTTATTATAGAATACCCTGCCCCGGTAAGAATCTCTTAAATGTGTGATTTAAAAGATTATTGCAAATTTATATTTACTTCTCGTTTTTATACAATTTTTGTCGTTGTATATATACTGTGACTTTAAAGAGTATTCCTACTTTTCCAAAATCATCCCGAAGGGAGTTTCTACTTCTAAGATTAAAAATATCCAAAAATTGTTAAGCTGAATTTTATTTTTGTGAGGAATTGTCGAAGCTATATCGGAATAGAATGGGGAACGCATCCTAAGCGTGATATGGCAGAAGAATTGCCCCCCAATTGTTTTTGGAGAGGAAATACTGTTTATTATTTCTACCATCAATGTGGATGCTACACATCTGCCGGGCGGGGCGTCATATTCCATCTGAATTTATCTACTGCGTGGTACCATCCAGAAGTTTATACCTCCGTTCTGTCACAAGGTTTAGAATCTTGTACAAACCGTATCCATAATTTTCCAGCAATCTTAACAATATCGTCTAACAAGCGTTAAATTGTTGACAAGTTATAAATCATTGAAGAATTAATTTGAATTCACACAAATATTTCACGTAATAAAAGGAAATCTTACGAAACTTAACAACCGCTTCGAGGGGCATCGAATGCATTTATCTAAGAGCTAGACTAGTCCATCAATCGTCATCCAATATATATTTAGAATACTAATTATATACGATGACAAAACAATTATTAAATAATACACATACGCTGTTACACAATGGCTTAAATCTAAGAAGAACGGTAAATACGTTTGTGGTCAGTGAACTACAAAATAAATGTCTGTAAATAAGTTTTTCCATAAAAGTTTACCGTGAAACGGATCTCGAATTGGGTCAACTCTTAATATATATATAATTTGAATAATTATCGCCGTACGTGCCTTTAAACATGAACTTTAAATTACGAATATAACTTTTATCATAAATATATAAATGCAGATTTTTTTTTTGAGTATAAGGTTTTAATCCGTGTCATAGATTATTAGTTGCGGCCTGCTTAGTTTGTGTTTATAATTAATCTCATCTGGCGGTGAAAGGAACGTCGTCGGGAAACCTGCATTCGTCGGCCACATAGTCCTTTGCCCAGTAAGAGAGCTGTTACTTTAATTTAATTAAAACTACTTTTTATACGCGACTTTGCACGCGTGAGAGATAGGCATTTACGCTCTTTTCTGCACACCAGATATCATGTAACAAATTAAAAATAAACGAACTAACTTTTTTGTTTATAGTTACTGAGTATGGTTATTGTTTATTGACAATCGAATATGTAAACTATTCGAACTATTTGAACTTATTATAAATCATATGTATATTTCTATGAAAGTAAAAATAAAAACACATTATTCAGCTAAACTCATACACTTAAATAAAAAAATTTAGGATTACCTAAAGCCATCACGGCTTCCGAATATAGATTAGTAGTACCTAACTGAGAAGGAGCGATAAGGAACTGACTGATTATAATTTTACATATATAATGCATACCTTTGATTAATTTCATTGATAGTTGACGTTGTGTCTTGCAAGAAAATCAACGATTAACGAACAAATTACCAAGGATAAAATCTTAAATGTTTTTTGTATAACGTATATATATTATTTCCTAATAAGTATTATTGTAATGTCAATTTATATGTTAACATGCTTAATATTGGCTTCAATTGTATGTAACTATTGATATGAGTTCTTTAGACGCAATCCTCATACAATGCGTGTTAAAAGTTTAACGTAGCTTGTAAACCTATAAATAAAAGTATAAATATATATAGATATATATTACGTTTACGCATGGTGCCAATGTGTCGTATAGAGATGCTAGATGAGGCCCGTGGCTTCGCTTGTATTTTAGTGGTTCGTCATTAGGCATAAAAAGAGGCCTATGTCCTTCCTTGGAGTTCAAGCCTGCTTCATACCAAATTTCATCAAATTCAGTTCAGTGGTTTGGCAGAGAAATTGTAATAGACAGACCGAGTTACTTTCGCATTTAAAATATTAGTGTAGATTGCATAGGTTAGTATAGAATAAAAGAGAGTAAATAAATTACTATTATATATTCTACAAACTACCATCCCCTGATTTAGCCCCAAAAAGGGGTTGATTTCTAAATATATATTATTAGCACACTTCCAGACTATCTATAGAGTATTTACAAAAACAGGATTTCATACAATCTTCCAACTCCCGTTTTACCCCCTAAGGGGTGGAGTTTCTTAAAATCCATCTTAACGGATGTCTACACCCTATAAGGAACCTACCTTCCAAATTTAAAGTTTGTAGGTGCTATAGTTTCTGAGATTTCGTGAATAATCAGTGATTGTTATTTTGCTTTTGTATATACGTATATAGACATCCAGTATCTACATTTCTCAGTATACGTACTGTATTAAAATAAAACATACACACAACACTATTCATTTTATAATGTTTATTTTGGTGTTCGTTTTTCTTTTCATAAATAAAATAAGAATTATTATATAAAAATCGACTAGTTACATGTAGGTTAAATTTCGTGCGGATAAATGCTACAGTAAACAGCTTTAAAAAAATCTAACACCAAGTATTGGAACTGCGTTATTAGATTAAAAACATGAAACGTACGAACGTTTATAAAAATATATATAATAGCGTTATAATACCGCACGCATATCACTATCAATATCACTCATTCAAGGCGATGGCGAAATAGTTCGAACGGTGAAGCCCAGGATTAACACAGGGCGGATGAAATGGCGGCAGGTTACGGGAACAATTTGTGACCCCCGTATTCCCCTTAAACTTAAGGGGAAGATCTATAAGACCATGGTCAGACCTGCTGTTCTATATGGATCAGAGTGTTGGGCTATAAAAGGGATGACTGAAAGACAATTGCATGTGGCGGAGATGAGAATGCTGAGAGGAATGTGTGGTGCTACGCGAATGGATAGAGTAAGGAATGAGTACATAAGAGGAAGTTTGAAAGTGGCACCGGTAACCGAGAAGCTATCTGGAAACCGGCTGTCTTGGTATGTGCATGTTGTGAGAAAGGTTTTGAGAATGGATGTGGATGTATATAGAGGTAGGGGACGACCCAAGAAACGATGGATGGATTGTGTGAAAGACGATATGGTTAGAAAGAATGTTACTAGTGAGATGACGTCCGACAGAGAAGTATGGAAGAAGAAGACATGCTGCGCCGACCCCAAGTAAAATTGGGATAAGGGCAGGAGGATGATGAATACCACTCACTGAATCATTACTAGATCTGCAAAACTATACGTCCGATTATCTTAAAATTTAGCATTATTACTCCTTTCGCGACGCAGACGCTCAATGAGAAAGAATTTTTGGAAATTTCAACTTCAAGGGGACATACTTTGTATGAATTTTATCCGTGCGAAGTCGGGACGGACAATTATATATACAAATATATATTTATTACACTATACTATCTATTATACTATACTATACTAGACTATCACTTTTAATATAGTTAATGTGTCTAGTAGCTAGCTATATATCTTGAAATCCTGGCTCTCCAATAAAACGTTATTTTGCCAAGAAATGCGGTGTTATCAACATTTACATTACATTACATTAGCAGCCTGTAAATTTTCCACTGCTGGGCTAAGACCTCCTCTCCCTTTTAGGAAAAGGTTAGGAGCATATTCCACCACGCTGCTCCAATGCGGGTTGGTGGAATACACATGTGGGAGAATTTCGTTCCAATTAGCCACATGCAGGTATCCTCACGATGTTTTCCTTCACCGCCGAGCACGAGATGAATTATAAACACAAATTAAGCACATGAAATTCAGTGGTGCCTGCCGGGGTTTGAAAACGAAATCATCGGTTAAGATGCACGCGTTCTAACCACTGTGCCATCTCGGCTTACTGTTATCAATACTGTGTGTTTTTCTCCTGTCGTATCTTATTGCCGTCCCATCGGATTAAGAGAGAGAAGACATGGAGATTACAAATGTTATGCACACATTGGAATACTACAATATCTCCTGGTTAATTGGCTATTCTCCGTCGAGACTGGTTACTATGGAAACTTCCAATCTAGTTCCCATAGTAAAATTATATATATTGAATATGTATATTAATGTTTGAAACGCTATACTTATATTTCTAGCCATTTTAAACTGCTTCTAATTCGTCGTATTAGTTAACTTCACAAACTTCAAAACTGCACAAATATATAAAGTTGATAATACATTGGGTATCGATCTCAGAGTTAAGGTCGATAGTTTTGGGCTAATTTGGTTCTTAACCATGTGCAATTAGGGGATGATTTTCTATGTCTTTTCCCGGGACTCAAACTACCTCCATACTAAATTTCCACCGAAATCCGTTCGGCGGTATAAGTGTGAAGAGGTAACAGACAGAGTTGCTTTCGTATTTATAATTTTAGTTATAGATAAACGTTTCACGGGATGGAACGGGATGGAAGAATAAATGGTATGAGATGGGGTGAACATTTTCTTTATCAATTTTTCAATTGTCAACAGGTTTACACAATCATGAAGACGATAGTGTGCGTGCTGGCATGCATGTGTGTGTCATCTTATTCCCTGCCACCGGATAAGGTGAGTTAGTGCCCCGTTCGCGCCTCACCTCGTTAGCTGTCGAGCTCATACGTGATGATGTTAAACACCTATTTCGAGACGAGACTTATCACAGCGTAACGAGTAATTTTATTATCCTCCTAAAATAACCTTTGGAAAGGTCTTTTAAAGGTAGCGAGGTTTAATTTAACGCTGTAATGGATGTTCTAACTTTGTAAGTTACGATATTAGATATTTACGAAGAATGTAAATCATTTTTATATTCCGTTTTATATATTTTTTACATTTAATTAAGTAATTTGATAAAAAATAATTATTTTGAGCAGGGTTCGAAAAAATCCGATTTTTATAATAAATATCAAAATTCCGATTTTTTTATATATATCCGATATATATCTGATATATATCCAGACTAAGAAAACGAAATGAATTTTATTCTGTAAACACTTAAAAATATGTAAGGAATTTCTAAGTATTGTAAATGCGAAATTAAAGTGGCTATAAACATTTACGCAAAATATTTTTTAACCAAGAACTGTTTGTAGTGCTCAGTATAACAGAGCTATGAGCAAATCGGAACTTCTGTTATAGGAATAGGCGGGCTTATCCCAATAAGAGATGTATATAAGCTAGTAATTATAATTCATCCACAGATACATGCTTTTCACATCATCAAAACACGTAGCATAGATTTGAACAATGCTTACGGCTTAGCGATGGAAACTAGACTAGAGAAATCAGTTGAACCAACAGGCTACCGCTTAGAACTTGAACCGTATCTAGAAGATGCTATATTTGAAGGGCACGTGAGCATCAACGTGACGTGGTTGGAAGATGCGGACACAATAAGCGTACATTGCGCTCATGAAATTGAAATCACTGAATCGGAAGTCAAGGCGTACATACCGAGTAATTCGTAAGTTGTCTAAAATAACGCGTCTTTGAAACACTTTATTGCTGCACATGTTTTGTAAACATAACTCTTGTTTTTTGATTATATTATAAAATATGCTGCTTTTATAAATTAAACTTCATAAAAAACACTAATTTTCTACTAGTCAGCACTACACTTTAAGCAAATCGTCAAGCAAAAAGTAAAATAATTGACTGAGAATTCTTGAATATTTTTTCACGGCCATGAGACGATTTCGTCTCCCAAAACTTTACTATATTCCAGTACTAGAAAGTACAGCTATCTAATTCGATAGATGCTTATGAATCTCCACAGGGAGATATAATCGCGGCGAGGAGACGAGCGAAAATATACGCTTGCAAGAGTTTAGTGAATAATAGGAAAACGAAATCGTCTCGATATATTCCTCTGCGAAAACGACGCTTCAGGTATTTTTATTTATAACATTTTCCATATCATAGGAAAGAATTGCAGAAGATTCCAATCAAGAGAATGAATACTGATCCAAAGAAGCCGATTGTAACACTTCGTCTGGAGAAGGTGGTCCCGAAATCGTCAATTGGGTTCATTAATTTCAGTTTCAAAGGGAACATGGAAACGTCGTCGACGGAAGCCTTCTTCAAAACAATCTACGTCACTGACCAGGAGGTCGAGAGGTAATATTTGTAACTGTAAAAAATATTTCATCAATATGTGATCATTTTGCATTGTGTAATTTGAAAACGTCGTATGTACATACTGCGTTTTATAACTATATGTTTTATTGATTCGAGTAATAAGAAAATATATAACATTTGTTTACTGAATTCAATTATACATAATATTTTTAGTAATTGTAAATATTGGATTAATAAAGCAAATAGTAAAAACCGATAAGGAAAAATTTGCCAATTCGTATATTCAAATTAATAACTTTAATCAATCATTCAGTCATAACAAATAATTACATAACGAAAATATATAAAATTATTGTTAATCTTTTAAATAATATTTAATAATTTATTTTTCAAAACGGTGTGAATCAAGGTAAGGCAATTGAAAATGAAAAGGTAATCAATTGTTTTGTGTTTAAAATAATTTACCAAACTTCAACAAAGTAATATTAAAAATAATAGGCGTTCCGAGTAGTTTCCGTCAACGACTACGCTCGTGCGGTAGTCGAGATATTTGTTTGATTAAGATTTTATTATACCATCTGTTCGCCTTCGTACACCACAATCGTTCGCCACAAACTAGCCGTGATTCATTTATGACATCGGGCCAATATTAAACTGTTATCGTTCTCATCGTAAGACCTTTTTGTCTTTTATTCATAACAAAGAACTCCGATTGAGTTGTAAAGTAGTTGACCTAACCTTGCTTATATCATTCATCAGTATCGCGTGGTGCGTGGTAGGTGGCACCACCCACTCGTAAATTATTCTACTGCCAAAAATCTAGGGACCGTATTACCGTGTTCCGGTTTATGAATGATATAACACTTAGATCACGTGGTTAACAATGACGGTGTTAGTTATAATAAGTACTTCTAGTATTATCAGTACGATTTTCGTCGTAATATTTAAAAAGTGAACTAGAACATAATTTTATTCAAATTAAAAATTAATTATGTTTATATATATATTATATTTCATAGGATGGTAGCAGGTACCCAATTGCGTCCCAACAATGCAAGGCGAATGTTCCCATGTTTCGACGAGCCCGGATATAAGACGCCTTTCGAGCTCAGTGTGGTGCGGCCTCGGGGTATGGTAGCTCTTAGTAATACGCCTGTAGCGAGATCTGAAGATATGTAAGTATTTTATTTAGTCCACTATCTTTGTTTAGTATCTAGCTTATAAGGGCGGTCCATCAACGTGAGCATTTCATACGTGATAATGCAATTTGTCCGACATTGTAAAAACATCTGACTCTTCTGCAGGCGAGTGCTCAAAATCAAAGCTTAGATTGTTACATTACAGGGGGATGCTCCCCGTGAAGGTCGGCGATAAGGCTGCAAATCCCATGTATTGGATTTGAATACCGAATTTATTAGGGCTTTATGTTAAAGAATTCTCAATAAATCCCTGTGACTGACTTTGGCAGTATTACACTCCCGTACCTCGAAAAGCACGTTAAGCTTTTGACCTGATTTATTTGGTTGTGTCAGATCGTCATCTCATCAAATGATGTGATAATAATTGTATCTTAGCGTTTAGTGATATTATAGTACATATATACATATTTTAATTTTACTATTAATAATACTAGAAATGGAGAGCCAAATGCGGTTTGGGATCATTTCGAGAGGACTCCGCCAATGTCGACTTTCACATTAGGCCTCATAATAGCTGAATTGAAACAACTCGGTGAATCCACTCGTTACAAAGACGAAAATGGAAATGATATCGGTAAGTAAATATTAATAGAAGATTCTTTACAGCAATATTGCTTGTCGAAAATAACAATATTGCACTTATATTTCATGAATTGCAAATATTTTCATTGAATTATGTAAATTAACATGCAGAAATGAATTCTTTTTGGTTGTTCAATTTTCAAATTTTGTGCACAACAGTGACATTTCTTCCGTTACAAATGGTATACGTTTAGTCTATTATAATAGATATGTTATGTAACATTAATACTTATTAATAATTATTAGCGAGAATGTTACTACATATTTAATTTAATGCTCTCTATATCTATATTTCCACTTGTAACTTTAGCAGATTCAGCGAGATTTGACTCATCGCCACTCCCTTTGCGCTCCGGCCGCCGCTGGGTTTTATTATACTTTTATTGTCATTTTGACGTTCATCCCTACAATGCTATTAAGAGCATAATACTGTTTTAAGTATTAAAAGCTTATAAACTAAGACGCTTTCTTGTTTTGATATATTTTTATCGTTTTGTATTCTCCCAGAAATATATTCTGTGGCGTAATTGCAATAAAAGTTAGAATTACGAAATATATAAAAGATGATTGCGGGCAAACCCAGGCAAGCACCAGTTTAGTAGTTGTAGTTGTTTTTTTTTGTGCTTAAATTGTGCTTAAAATCTACCTCGTGTAACGTGTTAGGCGGTGAAGGAAAATATCTTAAAACCTGCATGTGTCTAATTTCAATGAAATTTTGCCACATGTATATATATCCTCATTGGAGCAGCGTGGTGGGATAAGCTCCAAACTTTTTCCTCCAAAGGGAAAGGAAACCTTAGCTCAACAGTGGAACATTGACATACTGATACTTTACTTTATATATAACAACTAGCTGTGCCCGCGACTTCGAGCGTGTTTGAATTCAACCAAAAAGTTATCGTTGTAGCCCAAGCTACTTATAATATCAGCTTTCTGCCAGTGAAAGTCCTGTCAAAATCGGTCTAGCCGTTCCAGAGATTAGCCGGAACAAACAGACAGACAGACAAAAATTGAAAAAAAAAGGGTTATTTTGGTATATGTACCTATATATAATGTATTTAGTATATTTTAGTGTATACATACATATGCATTTAGTAAAAAGCGGTTTTTTTAATATTACAAACAGACACTCCAATTTTATTATATGTATAGATTTATTACAGCAGATAAGAGTGTGCCTATCCAAACACGTGGACAAGTACATATATCACACTAAAAGTTATAAGATTGATATTTCAAATAGCCTTTGTAAGCGTAAAATATATTGGTCTACCAAAATCGTAACTTCTACCATTGTCTGCAAAATTGAGCCATCAAGCAAACAATAGTTGATGGCTTTTATATGCTCCTCCATAAAGTTTTTCTACATTACACACATTTGACTAAACATGATCGACATTAATATTTACGCTTTCTTTATTACGAATATTTCTCAACGTAAATTCAATGTGTACATGTTTATCTTTATAATAATAGATGATTTAAAGATACTTTTAAAAAAAGTAATAACAAAGTTAAGTATATTCATATCTACGCAAATTAATGGTATAATAAAAATTAATATCTATTATGAAATTAATTCTTTTATTTTTATACGTTTTCAATGATTTATTTAAACTTTCTTGTACATATTGGTAAATAGTATAGAAAAATGCTTTAGCAAAATTGTGATTAAATAGTCATATCTTTAATACAGCCAAATCAAAGGCGATACTTTTAAATATAATTTTAAAGTATTAATACAATTCAAATAAAATACATATTACTACAGTGGACTATTAAATATAAGTGTGGTTTATATCAAAAATCGTAGTATATATGACACCGTATAATTATAAATACCGTTTGATTATAATCTGTCTCGTAAAATTGTGAACTTTCTAATTGTGAACCGAAACTTACTGCTAACAGTTTAACGCATTACATTTCGGTAGATAATCTACCGAAGCTAATTAAAGTTAAATTATAAAAACCCTAAATTATAAACTATCGAACTTTCATACGTTTTATTGTAAGTCGTATCACCGTTCACAATCTATCGACGGTTTACAAACTCGCGAGATAGATTATAATCTAACGGTATTTACAATTTTACGGTGATATATATAAATGTCGATAGCGATTTATTTTGACATTTCGTCGACTAACAAAATATTTTTTATATCTTTGTTCACTTAGAACTACGTGTGTGGGGTCGTCCCGAATATTTGCAAGCGCTGGAAGGTGTTAACGAGAAAGTAGCCCAAGTGTTTGGCGAAGTGGCCAACTTTTGGCAAGTGCCTCTTCCTTTACACAGACTTGACATCGTCGCTTTGCCGAGCTATTTTGGAATCAGACCCGCTGATAATTGGGGACTGATTGTTTTTAGGTAAATGTTATAGATAAATAAGGTAAAAAACAATTCAATCTACGAAGACACGATACTAAAAACAATAAAATATTGTTTTTTAATTATTGACCGCTATATATAATATGTGTAAATTTGTCGTAAATTAACAACTAAAGTTCGTGGTAGTGCCGTCCGTAGGTGTCACCGACGCATTACATATTCTACCGCCAAACAATAGAACTTAGTATTGTTGTGTTCCGGTTTGAAGGGGAGTAAGCAGTGTAACTACAGGCACAAGGGACGTAACATCTTAGTGCCCAATGTTGGCGGCGTTTTGGCGATGTAAGTTTAGATTTCTTACAGTTCCATGTGTATGGTGACCACTTATAATCAGATTTCCCCGTTTGCCCGTCCGTCTACCAATCTAAAAAAAATATAATTATAAAAATTATACGCGTATTTTTCTATTTTTTTTATAGTGTAATCTTCTTGGTTTGATTACTAACATTCAATATTAGTGAATATTATAATTATATTATATTAATTATAAATGATAGAAATAAATAAACGTTCCATTTTTATTTGTATGAATTATTTTTAATAGTCTTGTACCATCGTTTCGTACAGAGAGAGTGACCTCAGTAGTCGGGGCTACCTGCAGTTGGCGCAAGAGATCTCGTATCAATGGCTCGGCGCGCTCGCTACGCCCGCGTGGTGGAGCGATGCGCACCTCAACAAAGCGCTCGTGGGCTACCTCGCTGCGGAGATCGCATTCAAGGTACCTTATATACTCAAAATATAATAGGATTTGGTCCAAGTTCGTTGGGATATATTATCAAACGAACAGTAATACTTTGATTTATAGGTTCCTTTTTATAAGGTCATTGAGCCAGTTTAATTACAGGTTTAAGAACATAACATTTTAGTTCCCTTTTTTGACGCATTGACCTTCAAAAGATCTGTTAATATATCTTAAATGTAAAAAGGTCGACATAGTAAACCAAACATTATACCAAACATTAAAATCTATCCATAATAAATTACGTCTATACTTACCTCATTGTATTAATCTTATTATAAGATCTACTGGTCGTTATATGCTACAAATAAATAAATAGTACTTTAAATATAATTATATGTGTATATTAAAGATCATAACTTAAGGTTAACATTTTGGTAATAGTTCAAATAATGTTTCCGAAAAAAATTCTTATAGTACTACAGAAATGTATTTAATAAGAATTATACTCAAGACATGCCGTTGATGTCTTAGTTTATAAATTAAAATGCAGATAGAGCATGCGGTACATTATAGTGAAGCAACTTAAGTGAATACAAAATCAAAAGCGAAATTCCCATCACTGCGAAAAATCCCGACTTTTTCTTAATGCCCCAAAAGTTGTATCACTTTAATTATAACTATTGATGTATTGACAAATTGTTAATTATTATCGGAAATTTGAATTCGATTTCGACTTAGTATTCGCTTTTGTTGCTTGACTATAAAATATTTCGTGCGATGATGCGTATATCCTACGTGTAACCATTGAATTTAATGATTAATTATGGTGAAATGTCGGAAAGTAACATGCGACATTGACTGTGTCTCTACTGACTCATTTCTAGTTTGTTCTAACAGGACTCTGAACACTTACAATACAATAAGTAAATAATTATTTTGATAACGAAATGATATATAAAATTGTATTTGAAGATATTATTTCCTTGCAGATAAATAACGGTTCAGAGATGGAGGAGAGGTGGCCGATGACGGTGCTGTATTCCTTGTATTATGAGTTCAGCAAGCGTTACCCACACTCTCGCATCACGGGCATGAAGCAAGAAACCGCTTGTACCAAAATAGAACTGCTCTTTCGCATGTTTAACTATACAATCGGTGGAGACACGTTCAAGAAAGGAATGAAGATGTTCATTGAATCCAAGTAAAGTTTTTTTTATTACATAACAATATATCGGAGTTTGTAAAATGTTGAAATAATGAACATTTGAACTTTTACTTGATACGTATAGTACGAAGGCATCAATAATTTACCGCCAATTAGCAATACTTGGTATGGTTTTATCTACAGTTTTACTTGGTCGTAGGGGTTTGTGCAAGCCCGTCTGGGTAGGTACCACCCACTCATCAGATATTCTACCGCCAAACAGCAGTGAGCCAGTGTAACTACAGGCACAAGGGAGGTAACATCATAGTTCTCAAGGTTGGTGGCGCATTGGTGCTGTAAGGAATGGTTAATATTTCTTACACCGCCATTGTCTATGGGCGGTGGTGACCACTTACCATCAGGTGTCCCATTTGCTCGTCCGCATACCGATATCATAAAAAATAAGGTACAAGGGGCATAATATTAACATCTATGTCTATGGGCGGTGCTGACTACCGATCATCAGGTGGCCCTTTTGCTCGTCAGACTACATATGATATTTAAAAAAAAAACAGGATATTTCTTGAGCTTGATTATATTTTATGTATTTTTTTGTTATTTTGTTTATGGTTTATATTTGTAAGTAACTTTTTAGTTTAATTATGATATCTTATATTATTCGTTGGAATATTTATAAAGACGAGTCTAGTTTCTCGGGACCGCTGCTGGAAAATCTATTGGACAACGTATTATTTATATACTTCGTATTGTACTAAAATATACTATACATATTAACATTTTACTAATTAAACTTTGCAAAGAGGACATAAATAAATGTTATTGTATATTCAAAAGTGTAAATCAAAGAAATTGCGTTGAAAATGGTAATTCTGATGGTAACGTGGTTGTTTTTAGAAAATTCAAAACTTTTACCGGTGACGATATTTGGAATGCTCTCAATGCAGCTGCTATTAGTGATGGCAAGATACCTAAAGATGTAGATGTTAAAACTGTAGCCAGTAGTTGGATTGAGAAGGATAGATTACCACTTATAACTGTTAAGAGGAATTATGATACAAACTCGGCTATGGTGACGCAGGTAAGTGTTTGAGTTTATTTTGTACCCAAACTTATAGCATTTTGAAGAGTTTAAAATATAATAATGATAGAGGATAATAATTCATTTTCTATAAATAGTAGGAGATATTAACGAATAATCAAATATATTTGATACTTTATTTATTTAAAATCGATCTTATTTTATTTTTTTGGACTGTGTGAAAAATAATTATTTGATTTCAAACACTCTAAATAATACAGGTATCATTGAAAAACATCTTATTAAATGAATTTTAATAATTACGATATATTCAGAAAGTCTATCTTCGTGAGCGGCCCCATGACGTGCCAGACGCAGCCAAGATGCTTTGGTGGGCACCGTTGGTAATGGCTCGCGGTGACAATCTCGACTTTACAAACACAACACCAGTCGCATGGATGCGTAATCACAAGGATCTAAATCTCGTTAATTTGCCTGATAAAAATCATTTCATTATCGTCAATCCTGAGGAAATCGGTGAGTAATTAACTTAAATGAACTTTGAATCGAGAATCGAAATATTACTTCTTACGCTACTTATAATAGTTAAAAGTATGATATTTCAGGAGACCAAAGAAATATAAGATATTAAATTTTAATGAATGTAAAAGCTATTCAAGAAGTCATTCAGTGAAACTTCTTCGGGAGTTGCATTTCGAGAAGTTGAGAGCATACCTTTATGCATGTCTTCTGAAGTAAATAGGAGTTTCATTTCTGTTACGTCTGCTAGGTTGCATGTGTTTTGATTATTTATTAATTAGTAAGTTTAGTGACTTGTTGATCTATATGTATAGTAAAAAAATATGAATTAAAATAATTCAACAGCACCCTTTCCCGTTAACTACGAGAAAGATAACTGGAACCTATTGTCTGCATACCTCCAAAGTGAACAGAGGACTAAAATACCAGAACTGACAAGAGCCAAACTTTTACACGATGCATGGAACTTAGCATATGCTGGCGAACTATCTTTTGCTACAGCATTCAATATGACATTGTTTATGAGACATGAGAGACATCACCTGGTATGGGATCCAGTTTTTACAATGATCGACCATATTGGAAGGCATATATGCTCCAGTATCCATGATAAGTTCCGGGTAAGTGTGATAGCTACAAAATTTTCGATGCAGTGAATGTCGAGGGTGTGAAGCTCATACAACCTTTGGCTAATTTGGTATTCACGATTGTGATTAGTTTTTGATCGATCTTCATTTTAGAAATACTAATTCTAGAATATTTTTACTCTTCAACTTGAACATAACTCGAATAATTTGTTTTAACGTTACATTACATTAGCAGCCTGTAAATTTCCCACTGCTGGGTTACGGCCTCCTCTCCCTTTGAGTAGAAGGTTTTGGAGCATATTCCACCACGCTGCTCCAATGCGGGTTGATGGAATACACATGTGGCAGAATTTCGTTGAAATTAGACACATGCAGGTTTCGTCACGATGTTTTCCTTCGCCGCCGAGGTCGAGATGAATTATAAACGCCAATTAAACACATGAAAATTCAGTGGTGCTTGCCTGGGTTTGAACCCGAAATCATCGGTTAAGATGCATGCGTTCTAACCACTTGGCCATCTCGGCTCGGTGGCATTATTGTTATGGTGTGTATGGATTATTGTAAATTTTGGACTCGTTAGTATTTTATAAAAGTTATATTTAGATGATTAATTGTTAAATTGTATTGTATTAAAGTATTGCCGAATTACCATCATCATTTAACGTGTGACAGGTATTGTGTAAAAATATTTCTTGAAATTTTATTTAAGGCTTATGTGCGCATATTATTGACTCCACTGTATACTGAGCTGACAAAAGAAGTGAGGGACGATGAGGAAAATTGGAAAAAGAACCTTCGTAGTTTGACTAAGACTTTCCTCTGCCGAGCTGGTTACAAGCCTTGTGTGATGGAATCCCAGGAGCAGTACGCCAAATGGATCCAAGCTCCTAACCCCGATGAAGGGAACCCGTGAGTATATTGATATAAATAATTCTCTAGAATATACAACTAATATACACTAGGAAAATGTTAATTATGAACGTGAATGGCTGTAAGGCTGAGGATAATTATTTTATTGCTTAACGTACTGACGGTATAATTTTTTTTTTAAGTCTTGTTTGAATTGGTTAATCGTAAACATAATCTTCTTTATATGTCTCAAAGTTAACATGGAACTTTTAATTGTGGTTGTTATAATTAGAACTTTAACGCGTAGCTCAGCTTGTGTAATGCAAAACTTTTTTTATAATTAAACCTCGAATAAAAATGTTCTGAGCAAAAGTTTAACCATGTAACAAAGAATAAACCAACAACGTAACACCGTGATTTGAATAATACAGACATTAGAATATATTAAAACTGTAACAGGGCGTGTCTGTTACCTAAATAATTCGCGGAAAAAAATTACTTCTTGAGAAAATGCTGATAGAATATTTGAAGACATTCCTATAATTAAAGCCAAACTGACTAGTATATATATTTTAAAACTAGCTGTGCCCGCGACTTCGTACGCGTTTGAATTTAATAAGAAAGCGTGACTTTATTATTATTTCACATATAATTCTAAAATAAAAGCCCCGTCAAAATCGGCCCAGCTGTTCCAGAGATTAGCCGGAACAAACAGACAGACAAAAATTGTAAAAAATGTTATTTAGGTATATGTACCTTGTATACATACATACGCATTTAGTAAAACGCGGTTATTTTAATATTCCAAACAGACACTCCAATTTATTTATATGTATTGATACAATGAGTGTTTTGTTTTAGTGATCATATTAGCCTGATACAGATCTACCGTTTATGTTCAGATGCTACATTTGATTGGGTAGCTCTGTTCAAATTTAGAATTTGTCATGACTCTTTTTATTTGTTTTACTTTATTTATTGTTAATATGCAACAACGTCCAAATTTGTGATATGAGAACATATCTCTTGTGTATATCGGTCAGTTAATTAAAGTGACAAAATACCTTAAAGAACGAACTATTCCAATAATAATTCTCGTATATGGACCTGAAACATGAACCTTTACTGTATCCTATACAATTTATTGGGTTGAGTGTTACTTTTACAACGGTCAAATTTTATTCAAGAATGTGCACCTTTTGGTACTTTGACTCGCCATAAATCTTCACTGTGCGATAAGATTGAATCTAAATAAATTGTGAATTCATTTATTGGACGAAACGCGGAAACGAAAGCCGAAAGGTACGTCCATTCGTGTTATGTGAAGCGTGAAAATTTAATTTATTCCTGGCCTCTTATGTTGTGAATATCATTCTCTATTGGAAAACGGGATCCTTACGGGTTATCGAATATCTGACATAGTTATCCTTCGTCGTCATTTTTGGTTCTTTAATAAATTAATTTACTTGGTGGTATGGCTTTGTGAAAGCCCAACTGTGTTGGTACCGCCCACTCATCACATATTCTACGGTTCGGTTTGAAGGGTGAGTGAGTCAGTGTTATTACAGCCACAGGGACAAATAATCTTAAATCCAAAGGTTGGCGTATTGGTGAAAAGGAATGTTAAATATTTCTTACAGCGCCAATGTCTATGAGCGATAGTGACCAATTACTGTGACGTATTTGCCCGTCTGCCTACCTATATTAACAACATATTAGGTGTATATTATCGAAAATGGTCGCTTGATGAAAAATTGTAGTATTTATAAAAAAAATGGGAACTAGATGTAAGGATGTAGGTTTGACTATACAAAACCCTATGTAAAGTCAAACGATTTTCAATTATCATTTTAACATTAAGTAAATAAATAATTAAAGCATTAATATAGGGAGTATTTTCACTTGACCAGTTCCACAGAACATAAATATATATACATACATAAGAATAAATATGATTAAAACCGCAATATCCGCATTAATACCGTGAAAACTGTTTTCAGTAAACGATGAAAGGATCAACCCATTTTCCACTCTGAGGAATAAATACAAATAACCTAAATTCGTTTATAAATTGATGAGTATTTTATTTATATTGAAATTTAGATGAATATACATAAATGACTACTATAGACAAGAAAATAAGCCACCTGTTGGCAAAAGGACATTTCACCCATAGACATTGTCAGAAGTATAAACTTTTTATATGATTCCTGTTATTCTAAAGAAAAACTTTTTAAAAAAATTTAAAGCCTTTTGTTGTAATGCCGGGTTCTATAAATTTGACCATTTTTCTTAAAATCGACCTGAACTCTTTATTCCTTTACTTCACAGGGACCCTCGTCTTTTTTACTGTGTACAGTATCCTGTTTAGCCCTTTTTCAAGTAGATTCAAACTTTAAATTTCTCTTAAATATCGCTGATTTACCTAGTCGTTCGAATGTCTAACCTCTAATACGTATCCCATCTCATTTTATCGATTTTTGTTCTTACCTCTTCCCTGCTTCATCGTGGTTATGTAACTCACTTCTGCACTCTTTTTGTATGAAATACTGAGATGGAATCTTTGTTGTCTCTCGCTCTTAATGAATAGTAGTCGTAAATCCAAAACGATTAGAAATATTTAGAGCGCAGGAGCAACTGAAAACGCCAAATATATATTTTTTACTTTGCCCTTGGCTTTAATTTCGTTCCATGAGAATTATCGTCTAAATAAATAAGACATTATCTAGGACGTATTAAATATTTTTATACGATTTAAATGGAAGTGAACATATTTTTTCAGCTTAAAAAGAATAAGCTTATAAAATATTTTATTGTTTTTGTTGGATGATATTTTCTTTCCATCTCCTATTGTTGTTGAGATTCATCATTCAGTGTGCTTTGGCCATTAATAATGTTACGTATTGTTCGGGTTCTCGACGGTTCCTGTTTAGTCTTATTGTTACTATTTTATACATAAATATATGTTAACAGTTTATATGGAGTTTTCTATTTATATCATAGCACTATAAAAAAAACATGTATTTGACGGTTTTATTATATTTTATGTGTGATAATATTTGCCCATATTTTAAACGATATGCGACCGTTCACGTGGTACATGCCCTTTTGTGGGATAAGTTAGAATAAAATTTGTAATCACGTCTGTTATAATATTTTTAAATATGTGTACCGATATTAGATCAACGTTAAATTGCTTTAAACCGCAAAGGATATGAGTGCTGGATACCCTTTACAGTATCGAATATTTACAATATACTAAGGTAAACTTAGTATTTATTTTATAGACAAAGATTTTTTTTTTACAGAACATCCAACCAATACATCTGCCCAGTATTTAAATGGGGCACACAAAAAGAGTGGAACTTCGGACTCCAGAGGGTGATAAACTTCCCTCCATCAAGGAAACAGAGTGAAAGGACATACCTTCTAAAGACCCTCGCTGGTTGTCCAGTGGATGAATATAAAGTTCACAAATTGTTGAACATAACTGTTCTGGAGGGCAATGGAAACTTCACAGAAACTGACCTGTTCCTTATATTCAGCATGTTGACTGGTAACTCTCAAGGTTACACGGCTCTATTTCATTTCCTTAATGATAACTGGGATGTTCTTAAGGAGAAGTAAGTATTATATATTTTCTTAATTATCGTTTCAATTTATTGTTACGCATCTTAATGCGAATATTAAGTGTGCTTTCCAGACACTTCATGGCTCTTGGGTATTCTACACATTTTGAAGTGGAATGAAATACTAAAAATTGTCATCCTAATGTATTAAACTTTTCCGAATCCATGTTGAATTCATTAACTACGTATAATATTTTCTTTAAAACACCCATCGTATTTTTTCGACTAATTGGCTAAATTTTTGATAACACCTTCTGATTTTTAAAACCAAAAGAAGTTATTGAAAGTAACTTATAAACTCTTGTCACCTGAATGAAAAGATAATGACAATTCCATTATAGTAACCCTATTAGGCGTAACAAATAAATAATAAGCGCCATCAATTAAGCTTCAAATATTTGTTGAAAATATACATCAGTCAATTTGGAGATGTTTACGGATTAAATCTCTCCTTGATTGGCTATCTGGAAGAAATTACTAATTAACCAGACAATGCGTTAAACACAATTAATTATTATACGTAATCAATTTTCTTTACCGTATATATTATGTCTTGTGTAATAAATATCTATACACTCTTTAAAGATTCTCCAGCAAAACTAACATCTGGGATAACTTGATCACTTCGGCGACGTCACAGTTCACGACCCAAGCTGGATTGGAGCTGGTTTCTAACCTGTATGTGGCTCACCAAGGGGAATTCGGTTCAGCGGAACATATAATAGAGAAATCGATGAGGAACATCAGGGAAGAAGCTAAATGGTCGGCAGAAAATTTACCAGTTATCGAGAAATGGTTAGACGATTATCTCAGTAAAGCTGACGTTAAAGATGACCAATTTGTTAGAAACTAAATGTATATTTAAGAAAAAATAGAAGATAATTTATAGTTTGTATAAATATTTTTATATGATGAATGTTATTACTATATACAAATTGTAAATGACAGTTTGAGAAAATAAATTAAATGAGGAAAATGTATCCACTAATTTATTAAACGAATAAACAAGAATGTCTATTGAAGATGTGACTTCTCTTTAATTGGTAATGCTCAACACCAATTAATTGATAGACGCTAAAGATGTCTGGCAAAAATAGTCCCAGACGATACATGCAATGTGAACTCACCTTTGTAAATATTTACATAATATATTAAATATACTAAAACTGAGTCTTATCAGACATTGATGTAAACTCCTGAGTTTGATATAAAACTGTTAATAAATTAGACGAACTTTTGCAAGTATGTCTTTCATTCGATTCATAATGTATCGGATATCTATTATATCTGATGTCAAGTCAAGTATTAAAACATAGAATCCTTGGACCTATTATTGCATTTAGAGGACAAGGGTTCGTAACACTTTAAAGGAAATTGTTTGACTTTGTGTATAGCGAGTATCCATTGTCCGCTGCGCGTCTTTACAGCGCAAGCTTCGTTAGTAGTGTGGTGTAAAAAATGTACTGTTCGGACAGTAATAATCATAAATGTATAAATAATTGTATGTAAATTATCTAAACGTGTCTCAAACGAGTCCTATGGTAATATAAATATCAAAAGTAAAGATTAGAATGAAAGTTCGGAAAGGAAAGCAATGGAAAAACCAAAATTACAAACGATTTGATCCCATGAAAAATACGTACGTACCATTTTTAAATAATATGAATATTTCGAATTGTAAAAATCAAAATATTTAAATAAATATTATATTATTATTTTTTTGTTTTTTTGTATTATATTCTCAATTTCGGTTTTTAAATTTTACAACTGTTATATTGAAATTTAATATTTGAGGGTTATTATTTCACAGTACCTATATTAAAATTTCGTGCAGGTCTACAATAGACCCGATCGAAACCTATCCAGAATTATAGATCGTTAAAAAATATATATTTTTAGGCAACAGCATAATTATGTAGATCCACATAATTCGTATAATCGAGATATTTCGATATGAAATCCATGAAATTCAATGATATGACAGTTCAACGGGCGGCCATGTTTGACGTTTAAGGGTACGTTCAGAAAGCTGAGTACAGAATGATTATTGTTAGTATTCACCACCTAAATATATAAAAAAATATTTTTGTTTAATAATCACAACGTTAAAAAAAAAGGTAATATGAAAAGCTATCTAATATTTAACCGGAAATTAGATCGGACCCATTAAATGATAATAATAATAATAATTTTTTATCGAAGTAAGCAAGATGAGGAGATGCATAAACCGGGCATTTTGTATATTTGTTTGTATGTTGTAATATTATTTTTAAGTATGATACTAACTTGGTGGAAGGGCTATATCACCCACTCCGGCAAACACCGACAAACAGCAGTATTCAGTATCGTTGTGTTCCAGTTTGAAGGGTGAGTGAGGCAGTGTAATTGCAGGCACGAGGACATAAAATCTTACATATACATATATATGTGTATATAAGATTTTATTAATGTTAATATGTATATACATATATATATTAACGCCGCCCGCCCACTTACATATTATATAAAAAAAATAGTAATAATACTGAATTGAATATATTAAAATATGTAAATATTTGTCCTATGGGAAAAATAACGAAAGATAATCTTTCAATGGAAAAACAAATAAGAAATCCTTTGTAAATAAATAGTTGTCCTATTCTAGCCACTAGGGATATTTTCTGCAAAATATTATGGTAGTTACATCAAAAATGTATGCACAAAATTCTGTGTATGCGAATTATATTCATATTTGAAAGGTGAGTGACCTAGTGTTACTAGAGTACATCTTAGTTACATCATAGTTACTACTACATCTTAGTTCCCGATATTTGTGATGATTGTGTTGTGTGATTTTTTACAGCGCCAATGTCTATGGGCGGTCGTAACCACTTAACATGAGGTGGCCCATTGCCATATTAAAAAAAAAAAAAAAAAGAAATATTATTAAAATATGAAGCTATAATAATATTATCTTTTAATATAAGTTCTATTTACATTGAGGTACTTTATAAATCCACCGCGAGGAACGGTCGCAATTATGCTAACAGCATTTCCCCGTTCAATCGCAATTCAGATTCTCTGAGGGAGAAATATACTAGCTTTCTTGTTACTTGTCGTAGTTATTAGACGAGGTGTTATAATATATCTTTATTCAAAAATCAATATATTCTTTATTTCAACGTTTAAAAATACGCAGTTGCGAACACGCGACAGAGCCACATGAAGCTAGCCGAGTACAGTGTACTCGGCTAGCTTCATGTGGCTTCATGTGGCTCGCTTAAAAGTATACGATTTTTTATTTGGAATGAGAAGGAATCGTAGTATAAACATAAAATGCAAAGGGATGATGTAACACCACTGGAATTCTTTAAAAAGGCTCTAACCTCATCAGTCCTGGTTCCATAATCTCGATTTTAATAAAACAAACTCTATATGTTACCCCAAGGTTACTACAGTATAAATCAGTGAAAACAGACAAACAGACAAAAATTCTAAAAATCATATTTTTGTGTTCTATTGCGTTAATAAAAACCCCCAGTACTATTTTTTGTCAAATATCTTCTTTATACAGATTTCGATCAGTTACGATTTTATTATATGTAAAGATATATATATACAGATATATATTTGAATTTATGAATCGGCTACTAATATAATAAATGCAAAAGTAACTCTGTCTGTTGCTCTGTCATGGCCAAACGGATACACTGTATTTGATGAAATTTGCAAGAAAGTAAGCTTAAAGGAAGGACATAGGCTAAATTTTTATGCTTAATATCTGACGAAGGACCCCTAAAACGCGAGCGCAGCCGCGGGCGACGACTGATTTACTATACATTACATTACATTTTTACATTAGCAGCCTGTTAATTTCCCACTGCTGGGCTAAGGCCTCCTCTCCCTCTGAGGAGAAGGTTTGGAGCATATTCCACCACGCTGCTCCAATGCAGGTTGGTGGAATACACATGTGGCAGAATTTCGTTGAAATTAGACACATGCAGGTTTCCTCACGATGTTTTCCTTCACCGCCGAGCACGAGATAAATTATAAACACAAATTAAGCACATGAAAATTTAGTGGTGCCAGCCTGGGTTTGAACCCGAAAGCATCGGTTAAGATGCACGCGTTCTAACCACTGGGCCATCTCGGCTGGATTTACTATAATCATATATTATAAAACTAATTGAACTAAAGAGAAGGCAACTACGACTTTTTCGTTTATGTGTCTCGAATCACTTATAACATTTATTAAGACTAAATGCTAACTGAGAGGCTGCAAATCTCGCTATCATCAGTTGAAATACCAGGTGGAGGCAGCTTAAAATTATTAGGTCCCTCTATAGAAATAGTCAATACAGCCAACTACTTTTACCAATGTTCATTGTCGAGTCGAAAGATGATCTCATCATGGACAGGTTGGCTAATTACCATCCAGATCGGTGTAAGCATTGCATTATTATTCCATAACACAAGGAAAACAGCTGACGCACTTACAAATATCAAACACAACAACACAAAAGGCAATTAAAATTTGTGACTGTGTCAATTGTGACAGAAGTTTTAATATGCAAAATTAATTTACTAAATTAAAACAAAGACATAATAAAAAGGTTTTGGTATACCTATCGTGTATGTACAAATGTCAGAGAACACGTCTTTGAAGTTTTGAAAGATTAAATTAAAAAAATGAAAGGGTCTGAGCCTGATTTCCTTCGGACACAGCGTATTGGGCTATAAAAGTAACGGATAGACAAGGCGTTGTGTGTGTTGCACACACTTGTGTGTTCACCCTCTTCTGTGTTCTGATTAGCCTCTTATAAGTTTCGTGACATACATAATCACCAAAAATACATTATTTACTCTGACTTCAATTAATATGGTTAAAAGAGAAGCTGATTACGGGAACAATTGCGAAATATAAATATTGTTAAATGTGTGTCAATAAAATGTTTTAATACATTCAGCCCGTATTTATCAGCGTCGTTCGTGTTGTCATAAAGAGTACATTTAAATACATTCTGTCATTAAATTTTATCAATAATCTCACACTTTATTTATACTTCAATTCAATTATTTTGTAAAAGTTAATTTAATTAGTCTTTAATAATATCGTAAAGCTTAATTGGTTTTATAAAATAATTTTCTCAGTTTTAATTATGGTTTACGTTTTTATAGCAAGAGAAGTATTTAATCCTGATGTCTTTCTAACTTGAATCATTAATAACGCATTACAAGAACGTTAATAAAATAGATAAAAAACATTTTTAGTTTAATGATTTTATTGAAAATAAAGTTAATAATAATATACATATAATGTAAACAATTTTAGAACCTAGTGCAAGTCCGTATACCAATCTTCTCATCAATCAGACTCAAAAATAATTTTGTGACGCCGGCCATCTTAGTTTTACAAAGGCATTTTTCATTGATTCACGATTCATTTGCGGTTCGGTCGAAGCTGGACCGATAGAACGCGACGGATCGGGGACGCATCGTAACCGTTATAAATTTGTATAATTGGTCCCCCTGTTATCAAACATTCGTAACTGTAGAAAGGTTATCAGCGGAACCTTGACTTTGTTATAGTCGTAAGTTATTTGTGTCAACGAAACTTATCAATCAGTCGAGTAATTAAACTTGGTACAACTTTTTCCTCATAAGTTAATGTGAAACTTGGATATTATCAATTCAGCCTTATTTTTCGGGGTATGTTCAGTCGATACGAAACAGATTTTTTTCTGGATTTATATAAAAAATAATCCCTCTTACATGGTAGTTATTAATAATAATTAAATTAATTCTTTGGTTTAAGTACTTTTCTGATAATTGTCAGGATTTCATAAAACTAATGATGGAACCAAATTGAGTCTAAAGCTCCTTATACATATACAAGAAAAAGTAGTTGACGCTTGTCACGTCAAAAGTTAAAAACGGGTGAAACTGCTTAGCCTAGAAAGGTTTAGCTGTATAATGTAAACGTTTAATATAGACCCTTATTCACGTGCGAAGCCGGAACGAGTAGTATCTTGATGTGTCATGGTGCAAAATGTGATATGTCATACAATTAAAAAAACTTTTTCTGCGACAAAATTGCCTTGAATGTAAAACATATTTGAGTAAGGAAGCGTAGAATCTTAAACGATCTTCGGCTTCAGAATATCTAAATATGACTAGCTGAGGGCGATAACGAGTTTTCTTTAACACGATAAAACTCCGGTAAACATTTTTCCAATACTTTCTATTGCGGAAACTCATCAGGCGCGGTCGAGGCGCTATGGGCCAGAGTAATTTTATTTTTCACCGTTTTGCAACTAGCTTTAACTTTGAGAAGCCATGACAAACTGTTTTATTTAATTGATAAGTGCTACTCAGGTAGAAATGTAATTCTCAACTGTTTTAATTTTTTTTATTTATCATTACGTAAAGACAGAATTCATGAATGCCAAGATCATGTCAACATAAAATTCATTCTCATAATAGAAAACCACACATAATAATAATTATTGAAAATAGCTACTTTTGCCGAAATGGACGAGCTCTGAGTACACTGGTAGAAAAACATATAATACTTTACCTGAATCGAAATTATTGGATGAAGTTCGTTCGTTGGTAAAAGTAAAGGTTATTTTGTATAGAACAAATAGATTTTACTATTGTTTGTAATTTTTACTCACGATGGTTTCCAAAGAAATTAAGAGATGAACTATGTACAGTGTAAAATATCAATAATATCAAAGAATTCCAATTATAAATAAGCAATGTTCGAGAATAATCTAATAAATGTGAACTCACACAAGAATAAAAGGAAAAAATTTAATACAGTCTTCATAACAGTGTTCTCTATGTAACAGATTCTTCAAACTTCTTTCACTCGTATTCCTTAAGAGGATTAAAACTTTCAGACGACAGCACAATCGCACATGCAATATCTTGTACTATAATTTTGTGCAAGCCCTGACGTCGCCGGGACTTATCAGTGTTGACATTGACAGCAATACACACAGTCACGTAGTTCATTTCTGGATTATATTAATTATATTATGTAAATAATTAAAAACGATGTAAAATGTATGTAACTGTTTTTAATTTTGATTTAATTTTTTTCGTGTAAGTTGACGCTCAGGAATACATGATTTTTGTAAAGGTTTCGTCTTTTTGTTTTAAATTTCGAAATTCTCGTATTAAGCATCTAACGGGATTGGAATAAATAATTTAAATTCATATTGTCTTCATTCACATTCATTAATAACTGTTCAAGAGTGAATCTCTTACAACCAAAATATGCCTTGTAAACTATGCATAAACTGCTTGAGCGATGAATGATTATTATTTATGATGATGCAAGATGTAATCTTTCATCATCATAAATAATAATCGTTTTTATTTTAAATATAAAAATGTATGTTGACATATTTATTTTAAAATAATAATCATCGACACTATTTGATCGATCATCGTTAAAATTGGGTCATGAATTAATTATGACAATTTTGAGGGAATGATGATAAAGACTCGTCACCATTTCATTTTTATTAAAAGGGCATGCGGCGTCTGGGTCCAGGGCTCGCATTCACATGGCCGATATGTTCGCTTATACTCTATATTTGTTTAAAACATCTACTAAATATCTACTTTATTCTACTAAATATAACTGTTTCAAAAGAGACTGACATGACTCGAAGAAAAAAAATATATTCATGTTGTCATATGTCCTAGGGCCTAAGAATGGGCAATTTAGCGCAAGTCGTATCGGAGCGGCTTATAAATTCTAAAGAGACATTGAATCGTATGTCGTACAATTTATTAATCAGTGTGTCACACGATATTTGTGTCAAGACGTCCCTCGCAATTATCGGAGCAAACGAGAATTATAAAGCAGCCGCTGTTCATGATGGAGGAGAAAATGTTACGACTGTGTTTTGTGGTTATCGGTGAGTTAACTGTGTTAAGTTAGACAGTTATTGTAGCGCGGTTATTGAAGATTTCGTGATGTTTTCTTATTAACCGTAAGTTATTTACGTCGTACTGATTATTGGAAAAGGTTATTTGTGTGATGGAAACGTAAACAAGAGAATGATCGTGATTTTTTTAATTGTTTAATTGTATCGATAGTTATTTTAAAAACGATATAGCTGATATATTATTTAAGACTGTGATTATTAAAATTTTATGATATTTTAAAGTTTATCGTTATAGTTATGAGGAAACTATTTAATCATCACCTCCACTATCGTCCATAGACATTGACGTTGCAAGAAATATTATTTCTTACCATTCCTTACATCACACCAACGTGCCATCAACCATGGGTGCTAAGATGTTATGTCACTTGTACCTGTAGTTACACTGGCTCACTCGCCCTTCAACCCGTTTAATTGTATTTTTTTATTTGAAAGTAAGAATTATATAAATATATATACAGAATGACACTTTCAAACAAAATGCAATAAAAGACAAATAAACAGATCGGTGCACTCGCTAAGAGATGTTTTATTTCTTATATACCGCGTGATACGAAGAGATTCGTGGTGTATTAGTTAAAGAATGAAGTATAATTAGAGATGACTTTAAAGAGGGGTACAAAATAAATTCGCATGAACTCTATACCGACTGACATAGATTAGTTAACTATGTATTTATTAATGTATGTACTAAGGATGAATATAGATTAATTGATATGTGGTTAGCATTAATTTGTGTTTATAATTCCTATCGTGCTCGGTTATAAACAAAACGAAGAACCTACACTAGTCAGACGAAAATAACCCATGTCCCAACTAAATAAGGTCTAAGCTTTCACTTCAAGAGAAAATATCTTATGTTGTATTTTAGTTCAGCTTTGGCACATTGTTACTTACTATTTACTTCTCTATATTTTATGTCAATAGCAACATCAGTGGCGCTAGCATCATGTGGTGGTTCGTGCCCCCCCACTTTGTCAGTGGATATCTGTGAAGCTACTTGTGGACCAAAAGCGCCATGTAACAGCACAACTCTCTGTTGTCCAACAGCGTGTGGTGGAGCGATGTGCGTCGATCCTATGACTCAGCGACATTTCGTTACATTAGGTAAAAATCTTGTTACTTATAGTCGTTAAATACGGAGTTTTTAGAAAGAAGTTTCTTATCACGTCTTATAATGATTCGCTGCTATTGTGGCTAGTTTATTAGGCTTATATTATTTTTCGAGGCACTGGGTCCAAATCGCGGGCTTAGGGAAATAAAAAAGTAAAGGTTTCTGTCGTGTAAGAATTACTTGATAGAAATCTATATATTCAGATTATCACCTTATATAGTCTATATGAGATTTTAATCTTAATTTTAGCCCAAAAACAGAGCAGTATCTATGAGAATTACCAAATCAGACAAACTGAAAGTAAGTTTCCATCGTTGGTATGACACAAGAACATATCGAAATTTATTGCTGGTGAAAACGGAATAAACCGCTAGTATTCTATTATAAAAAGTCCACGTGCATCTCAGTAATAGTAAAAAAATAAAACCTCTTTGCGTCGGAAACGTTATAAAATTTTCTATCTAATCACTCATTTTTTCCTAAAAATTTTATAAGATTTTAAAACGAATCAAACATAAGTTATAATAACGTATTCGCTTTTCTTTGAAGCGCCAATATTTCAGTACATTATAGTTCTATAGAAACCTAATTTCATTTATTCAAAAATGATTAATATAAACGAAGAGCCTAAGGAAATGAAGCCTTTGCCATGTGTAGAAAAAAATAGATCCGATATTTAAAATCATTATCTCTTTTCAGTTAAAAAAGGTCGTTGCCCTGAATATCCCCGTGGCGTCTGGATATGCAGTCATACTTGTACGGGTGACTCTGATTGTCCCCGCGCGTTGAAGTGTTGTCCTAATCGATGCGGGGCTCTGACGTGCCAGCGACCAGATGCGGGCGAAGATATACCACAGCCTATTTAATACAACATTACTATGTTAAAAAAAAGGTTTTCCTATAGTAAATCATACTTTTATATTTTGTGTATTTGCAATATGTATAATTTGTATATTCGACTAAGTTCGAAAATTAAATGGAATATTGAAATGGATCAATTAAAAATTCTAGTAGAAGTAAGTAAAAAACATGTAATAATTGTAAAAATATATTTATTCGAAAAAAAAGTGCCTGAAAATACGTTTCTAATAAAAAAAGTCATAATATGCAATATCACTAACTGAGCTAGGACAGAACACAACGCAAAAAAGCAAGTATCAATATTAGGCCATAAACAAAAATATGATACCCAAATATTATATGTAGATACATAAAAAAATATATGCCTACGGACGAATTGATAAATGCTTATGTAACGGTATTTAAAAGTTGTACTTTATACACTTTTTGATATATTTAAAAAAAAAGAACGCTATAATATTCCGAAATATGAAAACGAATAATTACTCAATTAATTGTAGTTATTATTCTAGAATACTCCTTGATCTTATAATTTAACGAGACAGTCTCAAAAGTTTTGGTCAGAGCCCCAGGTACACTATATAAAAAGAAGGTCTTATAAGGTACTGACGGGACGGCGGTGGTTAAATTGCGGCGGTTAACGTCAAAGGGAGCCATGAACTTCAAGTACTGCTCCAGATATTTGCACAGCACAAATCTGTTTACCTCCGCTCTAACTTTTGGTCGGCATACAGAACGTATAGGGAAGGGAAGATTAGAATTCCAAGAAAATGGTTTTAATTTTAAGAATTCTATAAAATCTATAAGTTAAGTTAAGGTCTTGATGGGTGAAAATAAGGGTTAAATAAAAATATATATAATGTGCTATAAACCTAAAGTATTAAAGCCATTGAAAACTGAATGAAAATAATTTTGACAAGAACAAATTGTTCTACATTTCGAAATTAAATTAAAAACTTACAACAAAGATTCTCGTGAATAATATTCGTATCCGGCAAGTTACATAATGATATTTTGCGTTTCATTTTATTATTCAACATCAATTTTGTCTGTACTAATGTTATAAAGATTTACAATTCGTTTGATTGCACGTACGGGGTAATTTCCAGAACTAATTATGCAATTCCAACAATTTTGTCACTAGCAGAAAGCTACATTATTCCTGAGTGGGTGGTATGAATTATTAATAAACGTTTTTAATAATAAATTGCACGCGTGCGAAGCCAAATGTCATTAATAAAAATACTAGATTTGCTCGATTTGTTATAGGTATTTTCTGCCTCACAGAACCACTCTGTGAAACCAGCTTTCGTTGGCGATTTTTGCGAACCAAGACGATTTTCAAGTAAATAACATATTCATTTAAACGCCGGCAACGCACCTGTAAGTTGAACCCGGTGTTGCAGATGTCAGGTGACCAAGTGAGACTCCTACTCATATGGCATCTGTGCCATAAAAAATAGTTCCGATGACATTGCATCTTTATGGTAAGAGATTCCCTAACGGTCACCAGTATAGATACGATTTTCTGATATTTATTTCTCGTCTAGCAGTAGGAGTTCCGTCATATTAAAGTCACATGAATACTTTAAAAGTCTTGATGTTTAACTATACACGTGCATATAAAAAGGATCTAAAACTATTCAGAGCGCTCAGTCTACTTTTTAATACTTAATAGTTGGCGAATACGTCT
The DNA here is from genome assembly GCF_037043105.1 of Vanessa tameamea. Lineage (NCBI taxonomy): Eukaryota > Metazoa > Arthropoda > Insecta > Lepidoptera > Nymphalidae > Vanessa > Vanessa tameamea. The sequence goes on along the minus strand of NC_087315.1, from coordinate 2,006,127 downwards.
AAACAATCAAGCTATAATGACATCTATTGCTTTGATACTAAGAACTATATTTCCTGTAAATAAACATGCAGTACGGCTGGTGTATTGGGAGAGATGAGTTTCAAAAATGTATGTTTTAAAGAACTGCGTCAAAATACAGTGGTTCGTATAAAATAGTTGTTTGTTTTATTAAATTAAAAATAAAAATCCAAATTTTCTTTATTCAAGTCATAAGCTCATAAAAGCAATTTTGGATCTTCATGTTAGACTGTTGAATTAGATGTAAAGATAGAAGAGAAGAACCGGCAAGAAACTCAGTAGTTACTGTTTTCCATCATTTTAATTCAACACAAATGTCAGTAAAGTACTATAAAATATTGATATATCTTGCCTGGAAATCGATACATACTATATTGAGTAATATGCCTTAAATTTGTTTTTTTGACATGAGTTTTTAATTTTAAAAAAGGCCAAGTTAAAAATAACAATGGTATCTAATTATAAGAAAGGAATACCGTGCCCAAGGAAGGAAGTATTAGATTTGAGAAGTCGGAAGTCTGTTATTAGTTTACTTTTTTCCTCGTATCTATACAATGATTGTTACCGTTTCCTTAAATACTCGTAATATCTATATTACAGTGAATAAACATAATATATAATATTGTAAACGTATTGTTAAGCAACTGTAAGTAAACTCATTTTATCAAAAACATCCCAAAGGGACTATCCAACTCCAAGGTTATAAATAGAAAGGACAACTCTTTTTTGTTATATGAAAACAGTTTCAATATCTGAAGCGTTACCCCAAAGCAACTAATAAATATGATACCATGAAAATAATCAAAGTATACTAATCGAGCAGTATCAACATCAGTTATTGGTCTAAATTTTCTAACCGCGTATCATGTGAACCCAAGTTCCCTGTCAGGGGCGATATATGAGGATTCCACTGAAGTTTTGAGTCTAAAGTGATTCTTAGAAATACTGTAGTGTCGGTTATATTTAGATTGAAGGTTAAATTTTTAGTTTAAAGATTTCCTTTCTTACATTAGGTAAGGCAAACTGTACGCAATTTGTCTTTTTAGTATTTATTTACATATATAAAAATAGTTTTTGTAAACCATATTATTATCAGTGACAATGTATTGTTTACATCGTCATAATAAGGTTGATTCCTGTTAACTTTTAAAAGTTAACCTTAAAATCAACCTTAGGTATAAAAAGAAAATAATAAAATACCTGTAACAAAAATAGAAAGATCATTTGTATACAACACAAATAGAAAGGAACCCTAAATCGATCCTTGAGGAACATACAGACAGGAGGATACAGACGATTTTATTGGTTTCTCGTAAAACCTTTTTGGGTAAGTCTTAAATTAAAATTTGTTTGTTTTTGTTATCGCCTCAAAACTAAATCGATTTAAGTATAAAATGATGATGTTCTCCTAATTGAATTCTGTTATGGCAACCAATCTCAAAGGAGACTAGCCAAATAGGCAGGACAGCATAGTGCACAAGTGTGTGCGCTATCACAGGTGCACTCTCTATTCCCTCACTTGACATTTCACGTTCGTACTCTGCGGTGAGTTTCGAGTTTCTTCTTATAGAAATGTTGTACTGAACTTCGGGACCTGCCGCTGATGTTAGGCCACTAGACTAGTAAGCATTTGCGGAAAGAAAATATCTCGAACTTCGATGCAAATATAACAATTCACGTTGAAGCTAATTGTTTTAAATAGATTGGTAGTAAACTATGTATAATTATATTGTGTATGAACATTGTGACATGTTTAAAGTAAAAAAGAAACCACAATTTAAAATTTTTAAAGGTCGAGGAAATTCCTTAACGCTTTGTGTACACAAAAAAACATTCAACTTTGCCCTCTGCAAATGGTTAGCGTGATTCAGACGAGAAATGCATTTTTTGTAAGTCGACTGAAAATTTAACTTTTGTACTATTTCGTTTTAAAAGGCTTTATTATAAAGCGGTTTTATATTAAAGCATTCTCTGTGGTTTTAAATATAGTCCGAGAGAGGAAATTCATTTTAATAATTAAATGTTGTTCGTCTTTGTCGGAGACTGCGGATCGGCAAACGCAGCGTTGGACACCCTCCAGCTACGAACGGTAGAACGGAATGCTCAAGGAGGTGGCGGGAATTGGAAGGGGGAACACCATAGGCTTCGGCGCACCTTGGCATGTTCGTATATCTTTGGAGTGCAATACTCTGAGTAAATACATATTAATAATAATTAAACGTGGGAATAATATCCATTTATGACTAGTGTGTTTATCTGTCTTCGTTAGGTCATTTAAAATAATTGTTTTATTTTGTACTCGATCATTTGGGGCAATTCACTGAACCAATCTGTTGGTAGAGCCAACGATACTCAGTTACATAACGTGTTAGGACTAGTTATTAACAAAACTTTTAAAATATGACAAGACATATAACTCATTCATAACTAAAGCGAAACATTTTTATAATTCTAATGGGAAATGTAAAGTTTTATTTGCATATATATTCAAAAACTTTTGGTTCACGAACATCTTACTGACGGAAATGTGTTTCAAAGTGACGCCCGTTTTGCAAATGAGCCAGGCCGTAATAGTACAGTTTCGAACAACAGAAAATGTAATTAAAGAGAACTTATGTATTTAATTAGACTGTTCTTGAGTTAAGACATTAAGCCATATGTTTAGAAGGAATATCTCTGGATCTTTTCTTTTCCCAGGATAAGTAATGTATTGCTCTCGGGGTAGAAATTAGAATCCGTCAATCTTACGAAAAGTTTTGATGTCTTAATATGTGTCTACAATTCATTTCAGTTTTGGTAAGTGTACAAATCCGCATTGGAATAGCATTGATTAAACTCCAATCAACCTCAATAAGAGAGGAGGTTTTTCTCAAGCAGGAGAACATTTACTTTTTTTTTTATAATTTTATACCAGTTAATATTTTCAAATGATAACTAGCATTTATCCCTACACGAATCAAGGAGTTCTGGTCTCTAGCACTGTATGATTATTATATTAATTAAATATTTAGTGTGAAAAAAATTTGATTGGTGAGGAGTTAGCGTTTATTTTTAGAGTTTTGGCCCATTTAACAACATCCTTTGGCCCAACAAAATTTGGAAAATATGAATATGGATCTCGATACATTATCAGGTTCTATATTAATAATACACGAGAGCATCTTATCTGTGTATAATCTACCAGCCCACAAATACAATGCAATGATTTATTATATATTTTTTCTTAAATACATGATATGAGTGTTTATTTAACTCGTAAAGCTGAATTCTCTTGTGCAAGTAACGACGCCGATTCACTATCACAGACACCATTAGCAATATACACATTGCAGGGAATTAAATAAACACCTGAGCAATGTGACGTTATCGCAGAACTATTATTAATCGATAGCAAAACGATAAATCAAACATTAACTAAAGTGGCAATGGACAGGTCCATACCGTGACCCTCACAGGTAAAAGGAGGATTGATTATTTTGTGAGGGTCGCGGTAAACCGCTGGATAAGGATAGACATTTGCCTTGAGCGAGCAGTAATATTATATTTATATAAATCAAATGAAAAGAAAGATATTTACTTTTTATCATTTATAATCTATCTTCATAATGTATAATAATATATCTTCGATGCGTGGTGCTGGCAAAATTTGTTGTCCAAGATGGGCAGCCAAGGCAAATCGTAAATCCTTCCTCCATAGACTGATTACATAGACTGATTTTTTTCTGAATTCCCGAATGCTATAAACCGAGAACACATCCATTAAAAAATATTTTTACAAACCAACTTTTTACAAAAATATATATTGCGGATTTCTTAAAAATATTATATGTTTATTTTATATTTATTATTAACCGTTTGTCTTCTACAGGCCCAAATTTACTTCTCGTATTGCTTAAAAATAAGGCTCAATTAGACTTTACCTTATAATTTTTACTTTTTTTTTGACACAAAGTAAGGATGCTTCTGACATACCACTCTGAATCATGGTAAATATATCAGAGTATAAACTCAGTAGTAATTAGTCTATTCTTTTTTAAAAGTCACAACTGGTCTGTAAGAATATATATTCTGACATATTTCAGAGAAAATATGGGTAAGTAATGGTAGTATTAATTATAATGGTGAACTACAGGTGAAAAACCTTTTGTAAATATGAATCGCAATCAATAGCAATCAAGTTCTGTGATAATGCTCTGCCTCTTAGCATTTATTTATTTGCGTACATTGTTTTCTCTGATGGAACTGATCGTTCGGCTTTGTTAGGTTTGTCGATCGGATTTAAAGGATTTTACAAACCAAATCGTTGATTTTATATGGTTTATTCATACATTTTCACTCTCGTCAATAATAATAAAATAATGCTGTGTATACGCTTTTTGAATTCACAAGGATTTTGTTAGGATTCGTTTTGTTAAAATAAAACTCACAGAGCAAATATATATTTTATGAACGAAGTACTTTTACGCGTTTTAGAGATAACGCAGATATCTTCACGTAAGCAATAAGCATTTCCATCTCTTTCGCTCTGTCTCTTTCTTTTATATGCGGATTTATTGAAACAATATTTTTTGTTATTGTTTTGATTCACACGGTATTTTTAATAACAATTATATTTCTTGACATTTAATTATTCCCAAACGTTAATTTATGTAATGAAGTCTATTATTTAATATATGACAAATAGGAAAAGGAACTTCGTTCCAAACAGCTGGCCCACAACACGTTTTTATTTTAAATTAACATGGTTATTTTTATTACTAACAGTATTTAAAACGGGATATTTACCATGTTTTTTATTTTTATTTGGTGGAGCTCGATATTTCGACATTATCTACGAATGTCTTGTTGTCGTGAACAAAATAAAAAAACATGGTAAATATCCAGTTTTAAATACGTTTTTATTTATTGTTTTTAAGCAAATTTTGTAAATGAATAAACTTGATTCTTCAGATGCAGCTCATATTTTTTCAAATTATTGTAGAGCTGTTTAAATATTACACTAACCAAAGACAGTTTTTCCAGTTTATCGGTCTCGGTGTAAACTTGGACAAGATTAAAGTCAAGTTCAGCAGACATTTTAATTATGCAGAGACCGATACGTACGAACAGGGCAAACCGCTCGAAATTTTTGGTTGGTTTCATATAAACCTGTAGTATATAGTAGACACAGCTTAGTAAAAATAAGAATTTGTATGGGATAGATGTGTGTTGTAACTTTAAAAGATATTAGACTATTCGGAGAAGAGGTGGAATTACTGATATAGCCTAAAAATATGGCAGACGTAGTTGCAGTGGGCTAGTTACGTATGTATGTCGAAGATTCATGGTCATTGAAACAAAGAGATTCTAGATTGACTGTGAATTTGCAAATTCAGCATACGGGCACCAATGGCCCCGAGGGTTACATTATCCGAATGCCAACGACGGAGAACCAGCTTGAATTGTGATTCTTTAATATATTTTACTAACGACCCGCCCCGGCTTCGCTCGGGTGCAATGTATCAGCATTGCACCTAAATATGAACGAATTGAATGTTTTACAACGTTCACAGTTTTTCATTCATTAGACAATACAAACCGCTATGTCCCTGCGTTTTAAATCGGTAATATCTTCGAAAATATTCATTTAAATTACATGCTGGAAAGGGCCATATTGATTTATATTAAATGCACAATGTATTTCATTTGATAACGATCACTGCTGTACTGCTTAAAATCGCTTCGTAAAAATAAGCCATTATTTGTCGTAAAAAGTAAAGGATAAAAAATGGTTGTAGATAGGACACATATCATTGCGGACTTTTTTAAAGACCTTTTTAAGGTGTACAATACTGTAGTACAGTTCAGCCAGCGTTTGCAATGTAAGCGCAACAAAATGTGTTTATTTACGACATCCCTTTAGAAACCTTTAAAATAATTAGTGTTTCTCTACTATATTGTGCATGTATTACACATATAAAACTTCCTCTTGAACCAATCTATCTATTAAAAAATCGCACCAAAATACCTTACGTAATTTTAAAGATCTAAGCATACATAGGTACAGACAGTGGTAAGCTAATTTTTTATACTAAGTTAGTTTCATTTTTTAAAATCGAAATCGTGTTTTAGAATCGCAATTAATGTCAAATAATACAGTTCTCATTGAAAATTAGTTCGTATTACTTACAATCTCACAAAGTGGCGCCAGTATATCTTTAATTCGAGTTTGTAAATACCAAATATAGTTTTCATTAAAAATTCCACATGTGGAATCGAAATATGAGTTTCAGAATCACCTAACAGGCCTCGGTGTGAATAAGACGGAGTACTATAATATTTCATGTAGCCGCAATTACCTCTTCACGGTTCGGTATCAGAGCAAGGCTCCACTGTCAGACGATGTGATTAACAATATTATATCGAAAAATATCTACAAAAATACTTAAGTTTAATTAAAGTTTAAGAAAAATATGATTGAAATATTTTTCGCAATGTACCTAAAGAAGCTTAAAGTAGATAAAAATAGTAAAATAAAGGAGCTTATCCCAACACGCCGCACCAATACGTGATGCTTAGACAGATTTTCATCCGGCACAAGCATGTTTCTCCACGATGTTTTACTTAACTGAAATGTGGAATTTAGTGGTACGTCCCCGGATTTATACCCACAATCTTAATTTGATGCGTTGAAATTGTATAAATTGTCATTAAAAAAGTTTATCTTTAAAACTTGAATGAAAATAAGTAATTATTTAGTCCGATAAAATAAACAACATAAAAATATCGTTCGAAAATTATGGAAACCGTATTTTTTACATGTAAAAAAATTTGAAAGCGAAAAACGTGCGAATTGACTCTTCGAGGTAATATAGAACTCTGTGATTGATTTCAAGATTGGTGTCTATAAAATACCTCTCTTAGAGATTTTTACATTTTCTCCGCAAAATGTCTTAAATTCGCCTAGTTCACGAGTTAGTTTCGATAGGTACATATATACCAATTATAAGATTGGTTCGTGTGAACAAAGTGTATATATAAATAATAAATAAAAGTTGCCATTGCTTATTTTGGTACAGATGTATTGTATTTATTAATTTAAGCCTCCCGTTCGTTATTTTTTATGGCATACTAGCTACCCGCCGCTTCATATAAGGCTTCATCTACAAACATCAAAAACATCTCTTTTTTCCGGCTATGAATGTTGAAATATTCGGCCTTTCTCTACAATATAATAATTATAAATTTTCCTGATGAATCACCCTGTTTACTAATGAAAACCGTATTAAAATCCGTCGCGTAAAAGATCTAAGCGCAATTTTAAATTAAAAAAAGTAGCCTACGAGCTTTCAAGGGACTCTATCTCCATACCAAATTTCATCTAAATTGGCTCAACGGTTTAAGCGTGGAGAGGTAACAGACAGAGTTTCATTCGTATTTATAATATTAGTATATATATATCATTTCTCTCTTTTACAACGACTAATAGAAGTAATAACGTCTCTGAAAGCTGAGTTTAATTATCATCATGACATATTATGACATATGACATAAATAATTACATAATTACATATGTCATACCTGTTCCAAGGGTCAATCTTAGGTCTCCTCTCTCTTTGAAGAAGGTTAGGAACATATTCCACCACGCTGCTCCAATGCGGTTTGATGGATTCATATGTTGCAGAATTTCGTTGAAATTAGACACATGCGATGCCTTCACCGCCGAGCATGAGATGTATTATAAACGCAAATTAAGCATATGAAAATTCAGTGGTGTTTGCATGGGTTTGAACCCGCAATCATCTGTTAAGATGTACGCATTCTAACCACCTAGGCTCTTGAGCTAACATGTTTAATATCAACTCTGTCGGATAAGAGGGAGTAGATCTAATTCAGCTTGCAAGATTTAACCAAAACAAACATTGCATGTTAATAATAATTAATAAAAATTAGTAAAAAAGCATTTAATTGTTGCTGTTTTGTTATTAAATTATATCGTATAAACTATTTATTTATTAATAAATTGCCATTCGGAAAATCTATCGCATATGGCAACACAGAAAATAATAATGTAAAAATTCAAGCGTCAACAGCGCAATAGTTTAAGCCGCCTAGCGATGTAAAAAGTCGCAGGATCAATCTTGTTCTCTTTGGCTATTGACGTCCCCACTCCCAAAACAGGCATTAAGCTTAAATGGAGGGGTAAATAGGAATATTAACAATTCCTTTTAACGGGGCATCGCTATTATTCTTTTTTTTTTAATAAGAAATATAATATTATTTTTCTGTGTTGCCATGTCTAATGGTTTTCGATGCGTAGTTCACCGTATTTTGTGACTATATAACCGTTATTAAAAAAAATCAAATTCACTGGGTCCGATTTTAAAAAACAATAGTTAATTATAAATCTTGTAGTAGACTTAAGAAACTGCGCCCAAAATCTAGTTGAGACTAAATGCAGTTAGGATCGTAGTTGTTTTCATCATGTACTCGAGCGTGTAGTGGAGGCAGCCTACGTTCTTCATCACATCGTAATTGGCAGCTCGTTGTCGACTATGTGGCTTACGTAGACTTAGAATGTAGACTAAAAATATCCGTTAATCGAACGTTGTTAACAAGTACAACAATTCGTTTTTTTATGTATAGTTACATTAGTAAGATTGTATTCGCTTTGAAAAAAGATTAGAAGAAATTATAGTTTACAGTTACCAAATGATATTTATTTTATTCAAGTAAACTTTACAATAGAGCATTTTTGAATTGTAAATATAACACCTCTACCACCGTTTCGGAAAGCAGAGTCCAGCGAAGAATAACGGCACGGAACTCACACAGTTGTTATAATTTCGTGCAAATAGTTATGCATATTAGCGACATGTAATTTCTTCTTTTTACAATTAAATGGCGAGCAACTTTGTCATGTAGTATTCATGTAACCCTCATTCATGCGCGCGCATCATAAAAATTCACTCTTGGCATTTTTCATAAAGCGCCAAAAGAAGAATAACTTAATAAATCAGATTTACATTGAAATAGGTTACGTAGAAAAGAGTTATCGAAAGAGTTTTTATATTAATATTCAAAAATTTAAAACAACAACTTCGGAATAAGGCACTTTTCTTCACAAATATTTCATATATGTATATATCAGTGGTTTAAGTATATGAGCAGTATTATGTACTGGCTTCCGTTGAAATGTAAACATGACGTCCGATTAACGTTAATTGTTTAAATGGACCTACTTTATTATCTTGTCTGTGACGTGTGTGAACATTAATTAATTTTAGATCCAGGTACTGCGAAGCAGCGTCGGATGTAGGTCGAGCAATCTTGAGATCCGATTAGTTGAGTAAAAATAATGAAAGCACATGATTGGATCCCGATCACTCTTTCTAAAGAGCCCCATACACGCCTATTGGATATAAAAATAACTGGAGTAGGAAATACGATTTATGTTTCTGCTATCACATTGAAAATTAAAATTGGTAAATAAAATAAAATAATTAAGTAATTTATTTTAAAGTCAATATCCCATTCGAAGAGAAAGTTTTAGAGCTCATTCCACTATGCAACTGTCATTCGATTTGGTGTAAGTACCCGTAGCTATTTCAACTGACACATGTAGGTTCCCTCAGAATATTTTATTTAATGGCCAATCACGTGATGACTACATAACCGGGTTTGAATCCGCATCGTTTAAGATTCACGCTCTCTTAACACTGGGTCATGTCGGTTCAGTATGCGGAGTGTAATTAGACGAAGTTTTAAGTCTCCTGGGGCCTCTATTGGGTATGGAGTTTTAACGACCACTTCCTTTTGGGTACGGAACCCTAAAAACTTAAACTAAACTCTAATTCAAATTCCGTCTAACGATACATTTACTCAAACTCATAACACAATTTTGAACTATCATAATGAGTAGGTCAATAACCTTTATATACTCGTAGTTCATTGAATTATTCCATTAAAATTCATAAAGTGTAGATAATATGTGCAGAGTCAATATTTAAATTATGTTTCTCGGTCGACTTGTCGACATTGGGTTATAAAAGGTTTATTATTAATCCGAAAAAAAAAAATCTTTGAAAAATTGGTTGTAATATCGGTAGTAATATGTAATTGGTAGTAAGTAAGGCTTGGTAGCCAAGCCCGTATAGTTACTACTTTACCGTCAAGCAGCAATACTTTAGTACTGTTGTGTTCTAGTTTGAAGTTTGAGTCGAGTCAGTGTAACTACAGGCACAAGGGACATAACATCTCGTCAACGTTGCTGGCGCATTGGCGATATATGGAATGGTTAAAATTACTTGCGCTGCTAATGTCTATGATGGTACATTTATTCGTCCATCTATTGTTTTTTTTTAAATATAATTCAATATAAAAATGCAAGGATCGCACGTTCATGAAACATTTTGGAAATTTAATATACTCTATAATTAAAAAAATATTCAATAAATATTTTGTTCGAATTATAAAATTTATCGGTTTTACTTTTTCCATGAATGTTAACCTGGTGACAGCCGAAAATTTGAGGTACAATTATTTTACTTAATAATTTAACATTCAGAGTTATAGTTGTTTCATTTTTTACGTTTTGCGTTTCAATTTATTATTAAATATTAATATGTAAGTAATTAATTTCGTGACGTTTTGTAGCAAAATTTTGATTGTTATATTATACTACATCTACAAGTCTATAATGCTGGTATATTTGAATGGGGCTTAATTTTAAAAAATCATATCAGGATTGAGTTTTTCTTAATTATAAGAATAATCAAAAGGATTCTATATAATTATCTGTAGATATTCTACAGAGGTGTGCAATACTACACCGTTTCGGAATAGTTTATTATAATATTCCAGCTACTTTCCTGGATTCCCATGGATTGAAAATGAAAAATGGTATACATATGCCGTTTATGTTGAAAAACAAAAGACAAAACGCAAATAAAAAAATGCCTTAATTTTATGCCTCAGGAACATTCGTAGGCGTACGCCTAACAATTCATAGAAGTTTCATAACAATAAGATGAACTGTTCAGGATACAGGACAAATAAGCAATTTTATTTACTAAGATAGAATTGATTACATAATTAAACTAATAAAAACATTTTTAATAGGCTTTATATGAAATTGTTTTTGTCGTCTCTTTCATAATTGTAAATAAAATATAGTTCAATTTTTAGAGGCATTGTGGTGAATGAAAATCTTTGGCCTGATTTCTCTTCATGTGAGTTTGAGCCGCGAGCGGTTTTAAAGAAAATCGTTACATAAAAAGTCGTAAGACCGAAGTCGCGGTCAGTTTGAAGTTTTGACCTAATGCTTGTATATATTGCATTTTATATGAAAGCTTATATTATAATATACTTTTTAAATAAGATATTTATTATGTACCAAATAACATTGAACTGTGAGTGTAATCACTACATAGTATAATACAAAGTCGCTTCCCGTTGTCTGTCTATCGCTATGTAAGCTTAGACCTTTAAAACTACGCAACGGATTTTGATGCAGTTTATTCAAATAGATAGAGTGCTTAAAGAGGAAAGTTTATATGTATGAAACATGCATAATATAATAGAGAAACACTGATAATTTTAGAGGTTTCTAATGTGATGTCGTAAATTAACACATTTTTTTGCGCTTACACTGCAAGCGCTGGCTAAATGCTACGAGATAGATGAAAATCCGCTGTCCGTTTATAGTTTACTGGGCTATAGTAATATCAACCGGTTTTATTTCAAAACAGACCCATTACAAACCATGCTAAATTACAGATTTCACGATGTTTTATTAAACAAAAATGCTGAATCAGAATTCTGAAATGCAAGCATTTATAGCGGTCGCAGCCTCTTAACTCTCTCTATGAACGATATGAATTCAAATTTTCAGGAAATTTTTCAATTAAATTTTAAACCAAATATTTTTTTTAAAAGCACCGTTTTCGTTTTATTGCTTAATAAAATATATTTTGTTTAATAAAAACTTTACGATGAGTCATTTATAATTCACGTATGACTGCTGTGCGCAAAAACGTAGGCCAGGTCAATAAAAATATATGCATTGAGTAATGTTTGATTAATGTACGTATTTCACTATCTATAAGTGCCGTGTGAGAGCCGAAATGGCCCAGTGGTTAGAACGCGTGCATCTTAACCGATGATTTCGGGTTCAAACCCAGGCAGGCACCACTGAATTTACATGTGCTTAATTTGTTTATAATTCATCTCGTGCTCGGCGGTGAAGGAAAACATCGTGAGGAAACCTGCATGTGTCTAATTTCAACGAAATTCTGCCACATGTGTATTCCACCAACCCGCATTGGAGCAGCGTGGTGGAATATGCTCCATACCTTCTCCTCAACGGGAGATGAGGCCTTAGCCCAGCAGTGGGAAATTTACAGGCTGATTATGTAAGTGACGTGTGCACATCCTAATTTGGTAACGACACACGGTAAATCTCTGAAATGTAACCTAAACAATTGAATTCGATTTAATTGTCAGTCAGTAATGAGCTACAATAGTAAATATATTTTTTTATGTTATATGTAGGCGGACCGGCAAATGGGCCACCTGATGTTAAGTGGTCACCACTGTCCATGGAATGGCGCTGTTAGAAATATTAACCATCACTAACTTCATCAATGCGCCACTGACCCTGGGAACTAAAATGTTATATCTCTCGTGCCTGTAGTCTCGAACAGTAACTTTATTTCATTCGCCAAATATACCCAAATGGATATTGGTAAATCTGTTTCAGATTTATAAACCTTGATATCGTTTTTCTAATTAATATATTGTATCAGCACGAGAAGTAAAGATAAACTTGTAAGACCAATTTTCCGATCCCACGTATTAAATAAAACATTTTGGGGCTAGATACGATTCTATCAAAATGTTCCGCAGATATTTTAAAGATGCCTATTAAAAAACGTAACATAATGTTAATAAAACATTACTAAATAAGACAAATTACGTAATATAAGACATATTATCTGTAATTGATTAATAACATATGTTACTTTTATTTCTGAAATATGAAAAATACTTGTAGATAATATTCGTGTTTTGTAGATTTTTATACAGAACTAGATTCCATCAGCGGTTTCGCAAGCGTTTCGGACACAAGGGACTTAGCATCTTAGTTTCTGAGGTATACGCATTGGCGTTGTAAGGAATGGTTAATATTTCTGACATTACATTACACTTACTTATTGATTGTCAAATTGAACACTACCACCGGTTCGGAAAAGGAAACACCCTGACCTGAGAAGAACCGGCGAAAGAATCTCAGCGGGTCTTTTCTTTTTTTTGACAATCTAATTAAATACATATATTGAATATGAATAGAAATAGCCAGGAGGCGATCGTTTTATTTCCAAGGTTTTCAATTTTCAATTCATTATCAATCATAAACTTACTAATTGCAACTAAGTCTGATAGTCGGTTACCTATTTCGTAAAAAAACCTACGCGACCAAAGTATGTTATTGTTTTTTTTACTATATATTTTCTTGTTCGGTTTGCTTTGCAGTTGCACCACAACTATAATTATAAGTATTATAAATAAAGGAAAGATTTAAACATGAAAAACATTGGACGAAATAAAAATAAAGACGAAGTAAAAGAAAATTTATCGAGGTAGCGATCAGAATTATCGCTGGTGTTGTAACTTCGTTAGAAGTGTTTTCCGTCGAGGTTCTTTTCCGAAGTGTACGTTTCAATAGACGATGTTTTGTTTATGAATGTGTTCGATTTTTAAATTTTTAAAACGATTTTATTTTATTTTATTTAAATGTGTGCTTCATTTACATTGGTCTTGTTAAAATAAATATAATGTATTCGTAATACGTGTAAATATTAATGCTTGTGTCAAATGTTTATATTTTAACCATTTTTTTCGGTTACGCTAGCTGAAATTTTTTAAATAAGTGTCACTGGTTTTTGACATGACATTCAATAAAATATTTTTTTAAAAAACAATAACTGAACATTTTTTTTTTTCATTAAAAATTTACGTTGGTACAGAACTATACTTACCTAGACGTTAATAAAATAAAACAACAACAGCAGATTTTATAACTTGTACTTTTAATTTTTTTTGTGACCAGTTCTTTTTGTATAGAACTTATTAAGTTTTTTTCAGTTCTTTCATACAAACTTTATAATTACATATTCAACATGCAAATCCAATTAACAAGCTTATAAGGAAAAGCAACACTACAATATGCAACTTTATTTTATGCACGTGACAGATTAAGTAAGAAATTATTAAATAATTATATTATTACAAAAAATACTTCTAGTAATAATTATATATAATTGGATTAAAATTATTTTTGAATTGTATTGATAACATTGATATTAAATAAGACGATAGTTTGACTTCACTATTGTGATTTGTAGTAAGGTTTATGTAAGAGAGGGAAGCTCAGGGAAGATGACTTTACTTTTTCCAAGGCCAGCAAGGCGTTAACATTTAAGGTATGTTATGATTTTGTGATAAAGTATAATTGTTATTGCTGGTTAAATTATTCATAGTAAAAATTTTGTTTTTTGCAATTATCAAGATACAAAGTTAGTATTAAGGTAATTGGTGTTAATGTAAATATGAATTAATACAATATTACGATTACTACAACTATTATAATGGTTAAATAAATAGTTGTGCTTCATATAATATTTTATTGTCTTATAACCTTAAAATACAATAAAGTAATGAAAGAAATATAAATTATTCTTAAAGTGTTCTAACGTAATGTGTTAAGTCACTATAAATAAATCTAACTCACGCTGTAAGTTATTGTTAGATGGTAAAATCGCCGCGATTGGTCGAAAAAATCTTAGTATCAGCAGGAAGTTGTTGAAAATACGTAATTACATTGGTCCTGTGCTGAATGTCTGTCCGGTCACGTTATATTTTATTTAAGTAGTATTATAAGTATAGCACAGACTGAATGAGTTGATGTGAAAGACATCGCGATATTTCTCTCTTAAACAAGCTATGTTTTTAATTTTCTTGAATGAACTGTAAACAGATTAACTCAAGAAAAGTTGATATCACGTTTACATCGAAATAAATGACTAATTCTAATTAGAAATGTCTGGGAAATACTTAATATACACTTTTACTAAACTACTTTCTCACAACAATTAAAAAGTATTTATTTATAAACAATGTTGTGGTACACTGGTTATTATTAAATAATTTGGTATCAAAAAGTAACATCTTATAATTTTTTCAGGCAGGGCGTCCTCACCGTTTTTTTTTTTTGAGTAGTTTTGAAGCTTTTTCCACGCTGCTCCAATGCGGGTTGGTGGATACAATTGGATAATATTTTGATCGGATACATGCAGGTATCCTCACGATATTTTCTTCATCACTGGGCACAAGATGAATTATAAATACAAATTAATCATATGATAAACCAAGATAAAATATTTATAATAATACGCATATTCTACTATAATTAAGTTCTTTATAAGCTAATTGGTTGCAGAGCTGTAATTACTGAATTTCAGCCTAATTTAAAATGTTCGTGACACTGAAAGAACCTTTGGTAATGAACGAGCGTGCCTTTTTACGGTTCGTTTATTTTTGTTCTTCATTTTTTTTGATAATTGATGGTACATTTTCAAATTAACCTGCAGACTGCGAATGACTTTAATTATTTTTTTATTGCAATTTAATTAACATAGAAGAAAAATTAAAGGTAATGAAAATTAACACGTTTTACGTGAGGTTTTTTAA
Source organism: Vanessa tameamea (assembly GCF_037043105.1). Taxonomy (NCBI): domain Eukaryota; kingdom Metazoa; phylum Arthropoda; class Insecta; order Lepidoptera; family Nymphalidae; genus Vanessa; species Vanessa tameamea. The sequence continues at coordinate 1,990,380 of NC_087315.1, read as the reverse complement.
AAAAGGTGCGCGTACTTTTATTTGTTAAGTATATACTTTTTATTATAAATACGTTGATCTCATCACTATGGGTAATTAACTAAACTATATTTATTACGCTTAACAATTCTATATTTTTTTTATAAATGTGGGTGCATTTTTGATGTTATAATGACCATAAAAACGAGAAGTGCCGTGGTAATAAAAGTAGAGAAGTATGTTAAATTAACTGCCTGTAAATCCCACTGCTAGTCTTAAACCGAGACTTTAGAGGTGGTTTATTCTAATGTTCTAAATAAAAATATCAATTTTGTTTCCCTGGGATGAATTACATTCTTCAGCTAACGTTGCTCTAACCACTGGGCCGTTCCGAGTCTAGATAGAGAACTAATAGTACTAATTTTTAAACTATACATTGTAAATGTAACGTGATATTAAATTAGCGAATGCACCTGACGGGCTCACGGGAATTAATCGGGGAACACGAAACCGCCAATTTAGGTGAAAACCGTGCAGTTTGTTGTGGACACTGATTTGCATTTCAAAGCTGACCGCTGACGTTACGGCGGCGAAATCACCTGTAATGTTGTGTCCGTGAATGTTTTGTAGTGAGTATATTTTAAGGCTTTGCGCGATGGAAATCTCTTCATATATTAGTTAAGCGAAATCATTTCGGGTTTATCTTTTTTTTCATACTGTAACGTTTTAGTTTATTTTTAACATACGTCACCAAGTGATAATCACCGTTCATAGACGTTGGCACTTTTGGAAATATTTTGTCATTTCTGCCTGTAATTATACTGACTTTCTTTGTTTAAACCGATACATTAACATACAAAAAAAAAAACTCCTGTTTAGTGGTAGAATGAGTAGGTACAGCGAGTGGTACTCATACGAGCTTGCACATAGCCTTGCCATTATTACCGAGATAAATTATCTGCGGGTGATTGAAGTTCCGGAGGGGGGGAGTGGTCAGTTTCGTTTGCCCGTCCTCCACACGACATTACTAAATAATTAATAAAACCATATTATTAAGGATTAATTACTCATGTTACCCCAGATTTAATTCCTAATGTTATTTGTATCGAAGGACAAAATCAAGAAATCATGTAACGTCCTTAACTTAACGCGATTTAAACACGCTAGTTCATAATGGTCTAGTAATGTAATATTATTGTTAAAACACAATAATACGACAAATTAACTACAACTAAAGCATAATTATGTGCTATTAAAGAAAAAAATATACTTTGACTTCGTAATAATAATGCTAATTTGGAACCGACTTTTCAAAAAAGGAGGTTTTATGTCCGCTTATTTTTTATTTTATTTGTCTACGGCTTGACAGATTTTTATTTGATTGTAATAGATACACCAGTACACAGAATATATTTTATTATTTGTTTAATTTTATAAACCTTATAATCTTGAGGTTAAAATAAACGCTAAACTGACGAAAATCTCCTATTAAATCGGTGACCGCCATTTTATATTTTTATATTTACGCGGGAAAACAACTTGTATTAATTTTTAAAGCCAAACGAATGAAGCCAACGTTCTGAAAATCGATTACACTTATTTTTACGAAATCGGATACATTACCAAATATGAGTTTATTGAATATATAATAAATATTATACAAATGTAACTGCATAAATAAGTATTTCTAATAATTGATTTATTTAATCTATGTTCTATAGATTTCGATGCTGTAGATTGTCCTTTATATTTATCTTCTAGTAGCCTTCGTATCTCAGTCATGAAACCGTTATGTAAGTGGCTGCGCTTGTAAGTTTCGGCCGTTTTTGGTTCGAATGTGACGTGACAAGCGTCAATTTCATGTTAATGTAATTAATATTTAAAACGTGTGAAATGGATTAAATTATAAACATTAATTAAATAAAAAGTTTTTATTTCAGACCAGGTGTTTATAAATGTTTTGTCAATATAAATTACTTATTCCATGTCAGTCTTTCAAAAACTACTTTAGTTTTTTCTGGGCCAGCTGCCTGTGAGAGAGGCTCTGGCACTGATGTGCACACCATTCCAGCTCCCCAGAGCGGGCTGTTCAGCTTAACAGACAACATGCTGAGTAGGATGTTGAAACTTTTTATGAGCTAATAAAACTGAATATTAGAACGCATTATAAATTGGTTTGTTCCAAAATGGAACACGCGCTAACTTTATCTGAACTAAATATGGACGGCGCTCCCGAGGGCCGGGTTGATGGGCGAAAAAAATAGAAGCAACAATTTTATTATTTTTTAAAGCTTCAGGCGTACATACAAAATCATTGAATGTTCGAGCCAGTTTATTAGTGAATATCACAGAAAGATATTTTTAAAATTTAACGAAAAGAAGACTTAAATTAAAACATAAAAAAAAATCATTTCTTACTTATTAAACATTATTTATTTATTTTTAATTTAATAGATAAATACAGTTAAGCATATAAACTGGTCGCCATTATCGCTTATAGACGCTCTGTAAGTATTATTAAACATTACTTAACAAACAAACTCGCGTCAACCATATAGTCGCATCTACTATAGTAATTACACTGACTCACTCAACCCTCAAACCGGAACATAAAGCACAAAGTCCACCAAGCACTATCATTACCAAATTTAAGAATATGAAATTCAGGTTTGTTGCTGTTATATAATAATGTTATATAAGTATCGCCGAGATGACCCAGTGGTTAGAACGCGTGCATCTTAACCGATGATTTCGGGTTCAAACCCAGGCAGGCACCACTGAATTTTCATGTGCTTAATTTGTGTTTATAATTCATCTTGTGCTCGGCGATGAAGGAAAACATCGTGAGGAAACCTGCATGTGTGTAATTTCAACGAAATTCTGCCACATGTGTATTCCACCAACCCGCATTGGAGCAGCGTGGTGGAATATGCTCCATATCTTCTCCTCAACGGGAGAGGAGGCCTTAGCCAAGCAGTGGGAAATTTACAGGCTGATTATGTTATTTATAAGTATCGCCTGCCTCGTGAGTCTAGTGACTAGATAAGGCCGCAGATCCCGAGGTCATCAGTGCAAACCCCAGGCCGGGCCGATAAAGAAGTTAGTGGGTTGCCTATACAATTCTCAGTGACGTGTGTACAATCAATGTGGTTTTACAACAAAATTCTCAGTGAAGTGTGCACACTCTCGTGCCTCGGAAAGCACGTAAATCCGTTGGTCTGCGTCTGAATTCTTTCCGGTCGTGTCGGATTTGCCGTCTCATCGGATGATGCGAGTGAGGTCATAGAGAGTAAACCTTTGTTTGCTTTAAATATTCTTGTTCATTTTATTGGCTAGTCTCTCGTGGGATTACAAGCCGTGGTCGAAATCGCTCAAGTGGACATCATCATCATCTTATAAGTAACTCTTTAATATCGTTTGATCTTCCGGTATATATTTTATTCATATTAGTGTGTTCTATTTCTGTTGGACATCACAAAAAATTACGTTTCCTCATTTATTAGAATAGATTATAATTTCACGTAGAAATACTTTCAAATTTAAAAACTTCACATCCAACTTAACATCTAAAAACCCATAATTGGTTCTCGGGCGGGAATTCGCTGAGGATCCAGAGTATGTTCGAGAATTTAAATTGCCGAGAGTGGCTCGATCTAAGTGTCTGTACTTTTATACAATCCAACGAATCTCATTCGATTGGCTAGTTAAAACACTGAAGATTTTATACAGAAAATTTTCTTTTAGAGTCGATGGCGAAGTGGTTAGAATATTCGAAACTCAATCGAATATTTCGGGTTCAAACCCCGATTCATTTATGTTTATAATTTATACCCATTATACGGTGATGAAGGCAAAAATCAAGACGTATATACGAACTTTCGGTACGTTTTCCTTGCGTAATATAAAAAGCTCTGTTCCACAAGGTACGACACAACTCTGATTAAAATAGTAGTTTAAAATTATATTTTTTTAATAAGTATAAAATATCAAGTGCTATAGAATATAAAAACGTGGCTTTTCAAAAAAGGTTTCATTATAAAAAACTTCAATTACAGCCTGCCAATACTAATGCGTTAGTTGTATTCATAAAAATATGGTAATGATTAATTTTCATTAGCATAATTGCATGTGTACGTACGATGCACTGTTTAAATGCATTTCGCTTTTCACGGCAGTGGTTGTGTTTCAATGTGCCTCCGTGAGCACAATACCAGAGAGCACACAGATTAATAGCATCAGCTAGTTTAATGATTATTTAAAATTATAATAAATAAACTTGTTTCAATTTCTAAGTGTAAATAGTTTCATGGAATTGTTGCCGAATTTTGACTGTTTTTTAAAATTTAAAAACATTTTAGAAAATTAGTCAATCGAGTTTTTTGACAATGTTCTTAATTAGTGTTAGAATTTCATCTCGTGCTCGGTAACATATAACGCATATAAGTAACTCATTAACATATAAGCCGTGATGGGAGAGCGGTTAGGACGTGTGTATCTCAACCTATGATTGCGTGTAAAATCCAGGCGTGCACCACCAAATTGATGTATTTAAATTAGTGTTTAATTTCAATGAAATTCTGCCTCATATGTGTCCTCTAACCTGTATTGAAGCTACATGGTGAAATTAGCTTCAGAGATAAACTATTTCTTGCTTATCCATACAAATACATTTATTTTTTATTATTTGTATGCTATAAGTGAATGGTTATTTAACTACACTGAAAAACTTTTGCCAAAATTTCTGAAAAAAAAAAACGAAATAAAATTAGGTTCACTTAGTAAATTAAATCATTTAAATATCGGTGATCTTTACAAGTATGCACTTGTAAAAAGAACAGGCACGTCAAACAGCACTTCTTACATTTTCGAAGTCGTTACAAAGTAACTAAAAACATTATAAAAGTCGACTTTCATCGGCCCTGGTAATTTCTTAATAAAGTTTTTTATAAGAGTCTAAAAATGGCGGTGTATTTTTATGTACTTAATGTTTCTGTGTAATGAGAACGAACGGCAATTCAATTCAATTCCTAGTTTAATGGAAGATCGAACGTCGTTGTGGACACTTAAGTTTCGGGAGAGATGACATTACATCAGATGCCAAAGAATATGACGTACCTACGTATAAAAAAAGGGTTTTTAATCGTAATCAGTTACTGTATTTCGGTGGGGCTATTACGGTTAGAGCGTAGCAACTGTTGCTATCAAGTCAAATCAAATCAAATCAAAAAAATATAAATCAATATTATGTAAATAACTATGCAGTAGCATAATACTCCATAATACTTATTTATTGACAGCAACATTTATCTTTAACATTGCCGTTTCATACATTCAAATCATTTTAAAAAAATACATTGATAAAGAAGGCATATTATCCGATACAAGATGATAAAAAAAGCGTGGATTTAATTATTGTTGACTTCCAGGCAGGATACATACATATACAATTGTATTTAACTAACAAGACTGTATTTTTAAATGTTGAAAAAGATTAACTACTGAATTTCTTGATGGTTCGTCTCGGTAGAATCTACATTCCGAACCGATGGTAGCTTCACTTATTATAATTTGTCAAATGACGATTCAAAAGTGCTTGTAAAAGCCTACTTGAATAAAGTATATTTTGATTTGATTTATCAATCCGCAACAAATATTTGATAGCAACAGTTGCTATGCTATAAGGGTAATAACCCCATTGATCTGTGGAAATCATAGTGATACCTCAGTTAATACGTACTGTTATAGATGGATAATGTCTCCTATTTTGCTAATAACAGAATCCTTTCCCACTCACTCAGCGTTATCTTGCCATAATAATATTATAATTTACTTGGTGGTAGGGCTTTGTGCAAGCCCGTCTGGGTAGGTACCACCCACTCATCAGATATTCTACCGCCAAATAACAGTACACTGTATTGTTGTGTTCCGGTTAGAAGGGTGAGTGAGCCAGTGTAATCACAGGCACAAGGGACATAACATCTTAGTTCCCAAGGTTGGTGGCGCATAGGTGATGTAAGGAATGGTTAATATTTCTTACAGCGCCTTTGTCTATGGGCGGTGGTGACCACTTACCATCAGGTGGCCCATATGCTCGTCCGCCAACCAATGCCATAAAAAAAAAAAAAAATCATCCCAACAATTTAATTAATCCCGAACACCCATCCTAGATGGTTGTCAATAAATTGAATTACTGTCTTTTTTAAATTTCTAAATTCAAAAGGCTCATAACAGTGCATTGAATTTGAGATTACACTTATATTGCACACTCTTGTGCAGTATAGTAGGTCTTGTACAGTTGGCTAGTTTTTCGTGATCATGGGCCACAGAGCGGATATTCGTCAAGGGATTAATTAATTCGCTATATTTAAAATATTTAAATGATGATGATATTTTTCAAATTATGAATATAATATAAATATTTAGAAATAATTAATGTATTTATTTATATACTGTACATTCTACCCTGTGGAGCAAAACTAGCCTTGAATACATTCATATTAGATCCATTGTCCACCGAGCATGTAGCTATAACCGTCTATTGTAAGGATGTGTAGCAGTTAAGCAAGGCGTGTAAGTGCCAACTGTCATCTCCCTCTAACTCATTGTTCTATTCACAGGCGAGAGGAAGACAAAAGAGTATAATAATGAAAATGCGGCACTTTTTGTAGTTTCCATTGTGCGAATGAATCTCGGATTTTAATCAAAGATATTAAGATATCTACTTTCCATTATTATTGTGGTGCTGGTTTTAAGATTTTATTTTAGAGCAAATTTTACGCGATGCATTATCAAAATTAAAGTCTGTAATAAAATTTACGAATATATCATTAATTTTTGTATGTGAAGCCTACCAGTACTTGTATACAGGAATAAGGTTTTTATTACTAAAAATTTAAATACAAAACTACCACCGCTTAAATTACTGGTTCAAGAAAGAAACGCAGTGGGTATTTGATCTTAGTTCAAATACCCACTGCGAGATAGTTTCATTTATTTGTACGTCTACCCAAAATACTGACTCGGATGCCGTGACAACAAACATGACTCTCTCTTATGTTGTCCTGATCTTCTCTTCTGCCACTCTCCACTCCCTTATGTGCTCCGCGTTTATTATATACTTTGTTGCCATATATAATAATAATAAGAGAAGTATTTTTTTTTTATTAACTAAAATCCATGCTTTTTTATCATATTATTTATTAGTTTTCTTTATCAATCGATTTATTTGCCTATTCCAGTATGTGGTTCCAAGAAAAAGCCAGCATCGTTTTCCCGAATTGTGCTATCATCCACGAACTTACTAATTGTAAATCTTTTGGGTACAAAAGTCGTTTATAGATTTTTTTTAAATTTTGCTTCAGATTTCATTTTGAACGCTCTTTGAAATCCTGTTGTTAAACTGTATACATTGCATTCAGGTAACAGGAGCAATAACCTCTATTTCAATAAAAATACTAATTGAAGTAATCAATTAGCGAAACACTTAAATAACCTGATTATAATTAAAATGGATGTAAGCTCTGATATGCTGATCACATAGTAATCGCTGAACAGTTTGTGAGAGCCCTCGTCAAATTAGCGACGTGGGTTGAATGCCAAACAAGCTCTCTGGAGTTCGGAAGATGGATTTTAAAAGATTACTTTGGGTTATAAATCAAACGTTCGCAAAATATATTGTACAGTATTGTAAAACAGTATATTATGTATTTGGTCGTAGGGTTTTGTGCAAGAGCTTGGTACCAACTCATCACATGTTTTGCCGCCAAGCAGAAATACTTGGTACTGTTGTGTTCCGATCAATGTAATTACAGACTCAAGTTCTACTACAACACTTTCCAAGGTTGGTGGCGCATTGGCGATGTAATTGATTGTATTTTTTTTCTTACAGTGGAAATGACTATCGGTGGTGATTGGTACTTACTATTAGGTAAACCAAATGCTAGTTATCCGACTTATTAAAATAACACCACCCACCACCCGCACCACCTAGATGTCCGAAAATCCACAACAGCGCGATTTTTAAGACACTTTCTGCCTCGCACAACCACTCTGTGGAACCAGCTTTCGCCGGCGGTTTTTCCGAACCGATACGACTTAGGAACCTTCAAGAAAAGAGCGTACTCTTTCCAGAAAGGCCGGCAACGCACCTGCAAGCCCCCCGGTGTTGCAGATGTCCATGGGCGGTGGTAGTCACTTTCCATCAGGTGAGCCTCCTGCTCGTTTGCCACCTCTACTATAAAAAAAAATATATATCAATTGAAAATATTTACCCTTATTTAACGTAAAAATAGCTCAAAAATCAGCAAACGTTGAAAAAATTCTTTAATAATAAATTTAAAGAATACAGTTTCTCTTATGAATACAGTATTCGTATCTGGATGCTGAAATCATTTTATCTTCGTATCGAGCCATACAAAACACCACACTATCCAACTACGTGACCGTGTTAAGGCAAAGGGTACGAAACCAAATTAGTATTAGCTACAAGTGTATTTGCTCGACCCGACCGGCCTTTGTCATCGGATAAGCTGAAATTATCAAACAAATCGTCTGTTACGGAACAGGGATTCAGGATTCTGAGAAGTTTTAAAGGTATTTGAAATTAAACCGCTTTTAAGTAATTAGTGAGAGACAGGGAATTATTATTACTAGTAACTATAGACGATGACACTTTAAGACGGAGCAGCTGAGGTCTAACCGGAAACATTACGGCTAATGGAAAACAGTTATTCTTAAAATAATTCCTCTTTATTTCGTTCTTATTTTGAAATTATATTTAATTTCCATTCTATTAATTCCATAGAAAATTACTACTAATAATAATAATAAACAACAATCCATCTCCGGACCCGCCGCTCAGCTCCGCCTCGCAGGCACAGGACCCCGCACAGGGAAGTAGTCTGGTGTCTGCAAGTGCGTCGAGCTCACGCGACGAGTACTTCTCCCTGCCGACGACGCCAACACCTGTACGTCGAGCGGGGAACCGCCGGCTACCGACGAGCTTGGGAGCCAGAGGCCAACCGGCCTCGAACGGGGTCCCCGCTTCCGGTCTATAATCATTGACAGGACTATTGTCGCCAACAAGCCTGATATAGTGGTGATAGATCGGTCAGAGCGCCGCACGATAATTGTTGACGTCAACATCCCTCATGACGAGAATCTCGTGAAGGCTGAGAAGGATAAGCAAATAAAATATCTTGACGTAGCTTACGAGGTTGTCGACATGTGGGATGTGGATACAGCAGTTATTGTGCCGATAGTTGTTTCAGCGAATGGCCTAATGGCCAAGAGCCTCGACCAACACCTTAAGAGGCTCTCGTTAGGCAGCTGATCAAGAGCCTGATGCAGAAGGCAGTACTCCTCGGCACGGCGCGTATTGTGAGGAAGTTCCTCTCTCTGGAATTTTTGCTAATCTTTTTTTTTTAATTCACGAACAGTCTCGTCTACAAATACCAGTTAACGTAGCCTTGTTGCTCCGTCTCTAATTACCAACCCTTATAATTTAGTTTTAAGAAGGCATTTTATTACGCGGGTTAATAAACAGTATTAAATGAAAGGGGCAAGCCATTATTTAGCGTTTAATTTATTTGACTGCTTTATTGGTGTAATGGGTAACTTTAAGGCTGCAGATCCCAAGGTCTCAGGTTCTAGCTCTAGTCGGGTTATTAAATATTTTAATCGATCAAGAAAACGTTCAGTCATTATTATAAACAATTTATTAAACTAAATTTCGTACAAAAATTTAAACTTTAATAGTCACCCATTCTTTAAAAATGTGGTACTGTGAACGTAAGTGAAACATCCTCCTGATTTTTTGATAGGATTTATTTATTCAGATTTGTTGTTTATGGTATTTGAAGAAACAAAACGTTAGCGCGATTTAATTGCCTACCAACGCCATCTATTAACAAACTAGATAATTTATTATATTTGTAAAATAGTAATTGTATACTAATACAGTGTTAACTAGCTACACGTTTCCCACTAAAATTATATTTCTTTTCGGATACGAGCAAGCCTAAAAGCTGTTGATTGATAAATTAATTTTCCCTCCAAAACTCGAAAGTATTTATTTTTAAAAGAATACGTGACCTGAAATTTTTGTTGACACTTTTTTCAAACCAATAAATTTTCATTTGCAGTTTTCTCTATATATTATTACTGACGTATTTTATGATGGATACAACTTCCGATGATATGCTGGTAGCATATCATAGTAGAGCACGTCCCGTTATACCGACACAGCTGCTGAACATCTTTGAGTCGAATATAACATGTATGGATTTGCGGGATTCGGATTTGAAAATATAAATGACCATGGACATGAGATATCAAAATTATATAAAAAATAATATTTCTGATAAACTGGACAACTATATTGGCCACCCAAGAGCTTATTAAAACATAAACTGAGCCGAGGGAACCAGATAGATGCAGATGGTGCTGGCTCAACTGGCAGACGATATTTTGTACCGACTGTATTTGAGTGTGTGTACGTTACTTATTTGACTCTTATTGCGTCATTTGTATAATTCAATTTCAATCACGTGGGTGAGACGTGTACTCCTAGCTATTATAAGATATAGACTGCGTAAAGGAATTATAGTTCCAATATTTACAAATTCTCTTGTAAACACTTGTTAAGAATATGCGTGTGAGAGTGTGTACATCCGTGTAGGTATGAGTGCGTGCGTGTGTGCATTTTTCTTGTGGAATTTCATTAATATTGTTGTTATCCAACCTGACTATCTGTGAGCGATTTGTTAATAATATAAAATTAATTAATTCTATAAAGATCCAAAAAATAATTGAGAAAGGTCTAACCCCTTTAACACACATGAAGTTAGAATAAGAGAGTGTTGACAGGAATGGTGCCGAATGCCCTAAAAATATACATGATAAGTTTGATATACATGATTTTGGTCAGCGTCACTAGTTTACAAATCTTTGCGAAAGTCAATTATGTTCTTCAGAAATTACATTGAAATGTTCAAGGAATCAGACTAGTATTTTGTAATGAAACATTTGTATAGCTTGTATGTCGCTATAGGTCGGTAATTATTCAGAAGGCTTCCGTCATTTCAAGACTGCGTGAGTGATTGCCTTTTTAAGTGAGCTAAATATAGCAATCCCAAAGCAGAGGTTAAATACGTGACTTAAAATGCAATGCATAAAATGTATGCAAACAATTAAAGGAAGAAATGGAGGTGGTAGTCCTTAGGGGCTAGGCAGTAAGATTCCGCGGTCAATTGGAAGATAAAGCCAAATTGGCATCAAAAAAGCAAGAGGCAAGACAGTGTTTCATGTCGACCCGTCGTCTAAAACTATACAAGGCGCAAATTCGGCCTCACGTGAAGTGCTGCTCTCACCTCTGGGCGGGTGCTACCTAGTACCAGCTTCTTCCATTTGACCGTATCCAACGCTTGATCCTTTGGTCTTGCGTAGAGATGTTGGATCACTCTGCATCTTCTACCGAATTTTTATTTTTATATTATTTAATTATATTTGGGTGGTGGTTAGTGAAGCTATGATTTAAGTAATTAATTAATAAGAAGCTTAATTAACCAAACAACATTATCCGAAGTGCCTTTTTCTGTGCTAGCTACCAAACGGAAGTTTAAACAAGCCGTATAATAATGTGGCTAGCAGATGTAAGTATCAAAATTCATGGTTATACTATTCCATTAATATGTATATGTTAGAGAAAACTAAAGGATATGATATGATGGATGTATGTATGGCAACGAAGTATAAAGTATGCGCGTAAGTATAAAGTATCATTTCACACGCTCAGCGGTCATGGAAAACATTGCAATGAAATCAGCTTGTGCTTTTTTATGTAATAGGTAGGCGGACCGGCAAATGGGCCACCTGCTGTTAAGTGGTCACCATCGCCCATAGACATTAGCGCTGTTAGAAATATTAACCATCCGTTACTTCACCAATGCGCCACCCACCTTGGGAACTAAAATGTTATGTCCGTTGTGCCTGTAGTTACACTGGCTCACTCACCCTTCAAACCGGAACACAACAATACCAAGTATTGCTGTTTGGCGGCAGAATATCTGATGAGTGCGTGGTACCTACCCAGAGTGGTTTGCACGAAGCCCTACCACCAAATCAATTGTGTGTGTTGTGTTAACGATCCGCATCAAATTCAATCATTATACCGTCTCCACAAGTGAAACGGACTTTTTGCTCCTTTATATCGCTGCAACAAAATATTTTAAAGAACACATAATGAAGGCTTGTTTGTTAACAAATATAAATGTATGCGCTAATGATGAATAATTTAAAAACAGCAATTACTTGGTTGTCTTTGCTAGTTCATCTCAGTATTACTTACAATTCTAAAAGTTTTACGTTGAATATATGAACTTGGAAAACGAACATTCAAAAGGCTGCTCATTCAAAGTGCTATTTGAATGAAGTATGTTTTGACTTTGATAATCTACTGTGAGGCAATGTGTTAGATTAACAAAATCTTTATTTCCATTTAGGATTTAGAGACTGTTATTTACTCTGTATGTATAGAAATATTTTTTTACTATTCCTTTAATAAAGACTATCTGTAAAAGTAAAACACAAAAATGTACCTATTCTACATTAATAAATAATATATTAATGATCACAATGAAATAATATTAGGGTTAATGTTCAGCTAATGTTCAATTAAAGTAATGTAATCCAAACAGCTAATGAAAAATACTTAAAGCAAACCCTTAGTACCGATATATAAAGTTGAAATCGCTTTTTGTTAATCCTGGTAAGCATGAATACAAAGATGCGAAATATTAATATCTTTTGGCGCAGGAGGTAAGGCCGACTCGTACGGCAGGTAAACTGCCAGACACTCCCTTATGCCGTCATGCCATCCACTTAGTGATCTGTGTATGCGTGGTGATATATATCTATATCTATAAATGCCAACTGGCAGATGCCGTTCCGTTACCGTGAACGGGACGATTGAGTCGAGGTCGGTGAAAACAACTATGGCGTCTGTTTTTGTGCTGTTTATCTGTTCTGATTTTTAGTTTAAGTTATTTCAATTGTTTATTAATTTTATTAATCGTTTACATACAGTCATTTTTATTAAAACCGTTTTTATTGTTTACACGGCTGCCATATTATATACTATAATAAATTATAATAAGAAAAATATATTTATTTTGAACACGAATAATTTTATTTTGATAAAAAAATATATTTTCTTTGATTTTTTATTTAATTTGTTTCATATTCAATTAAAGAATTTTGCCGATAAACATCGATTTTGATGTTCCATGTCTGTCGAGCATCCTGTGATGGCCTGGTATGGTATAGGTTTTAATGTTTTAATTTAATTTCATGTACTAATATGTATTAAGTACAAATGTAAATAGTTTCAGTTATTCCAACTCATCAGATGTTTTACCGCCAAACAGCAGTACTCAGTATTGTTGCTCAGTATAGTCAGCGCCATTATTTGTGGGCGGCGGTGACCAGTAATCATCAGATGGTCCATGTGCTCGTTGGCTTAACTATATCATAAAGAAAATTAAGCCTATGAAAGGATAATAATGAATAGTAAACTATACTAGAATGAAATACAGTTATTACAAACTTATCAAATATGTATTTTAATAACGTTTAATATAATATTTCGTTGTGAAATTTGAAAACGATAAAATGCGATACTAAAATTGTTGTGTCGGCTTATTTCGAAAGGCTGGAGCGTCATCAAGGGCTTAATTGGATCTCGATTGCCGTGTTCGGGATATTGTGTTACTTTTTTTTCGTGACCAATCACCAGGTGCACTTTTACGTCCGTTCGAAACGAAGAGCTCTCGTGTATGCTACTTCGGTTCAGCTTGGTGCTTGTCTGAAATATATTAGGAAAACTTGTTGTTGCAAAGTCAAAGTTAAAGTCAAAATCAAAAATCTTTATTCAATATAGAAGTGTTTACACTTGCTTATTGATTGTCAAAAATCTACCACCGGTTCGGAATTTAGCACCTCGGACCTGAGAAGAACCGGCGAAAGAAACTCAGCGGGATATATATATTTTTTTAACCATTTTCCATGTACAATGATAATTATATTTTAGTTATTTGAAACAGTTGCAGTTTTGGTTTCTTTATTTGGTTATTGTGCGTTAATCTTAATCAGTCTGTCAATGATGGGTTCACTTCTATTATGGATCACAATTTATGTGACAAGATTGTAGTCCAGAATTTCCATTAGTAGTAGTATTTACCGTACTCTTAATACGAGTTTGACAGTTAACTATAAGTATTTTACTTTCGGTTTTCTTCCATATTATATCTTATCAGCCAAATCGCAGAACTAAAATCGGTACCACACTTCATCGACTGTGAAGTCGAAAGAACGCGCGGTTTTCGACATTTTCCTAGTGTGAGTTACATGTTTGATGGATTTACGCGTGTAAATTGACGTTTTCGTAAATTTAGTATCGAGCTTGAACTCACTTGATTTATTTAGGCGAGAGCCACAGTTCGTGTAGACAAGTAAGCATCATACATGGAAGGCAATATTTTGCTTAGAGACTAGCTATACAGGTTATGTCATTAATCATAATAAAAAGCAAATAAATTGAATGCGGCGAAATTTATCTTTATTGGGCTACATTATAAACCAATACTTTTTCATAAGAATGTCCTTAGAAAAAAAGGTTTACAAATGTACTCTAAACTGCGATGTTTTGTTTTCACTATTTAAAAATAATCAACTTAAAAAAATCTCTCATTGCTTAATAAAATAAAATGCTTTTTTTATTAAAAAAACTGAAGTCTTTATTGTTTAATGTAAAAAAAGACTTAATGTATGACACATACATATCATATATATATCACACATACATATCATATTCATCATGTATGTATTTTTCTTAAATACATTCAACTATACTTTTGCAAAGGTCTTTGAAGTTAGTTAGAGATTTAGGATCACACTGGAAAATGCAGCATTGATGCATTTGTAGTAGTATCCAGGTTTATATTTTTTCTTTAGAACTGTAATCATGAATCTAAGCCACTAAGTTTCAAATTGATTTTTTGTTTGTTTCAAAACATTTAAATATAGATGATATGTTCGCAAATTCATTTTACTTATATATAGTTGTTTCAAATATGAATAAGTATCACATCGCAAAATTGTGAGGACAATTCAATTTACAATACTTATAGGTTAGGTTAGTTCGTTTATATTTTAACACAAATTCCTTTTATTATAAACATTCACAATTTTTAATGTTTTAAAAAAAATGAGCATTGTAAAATAAGATATATCATTTAAAGACATGATACATGTTGACAAATATCAAATACAATTAAAATGACCGAATATATTTCTCTCACCTTTTTTTACAAGTGTAAGTGAGATGGAAATATAAAGTGTAAAGTTGTTCTTTTTGAGTGGCTCTTGTCATGGTGACTGTGTTGTCACGTATAATGTTACGTAATTAACGCAAGAAATGTGTGTGAATCGTACTACAGTTTACAATATTATAATAATATACAAGTTTGTACAGACGTCATCATCTTAAATGTTTTCTCAGTTCAATCATCTCGGCAGAAATACTTTTAAATTGAATTGTAAGATTGGATCCACAGGTCATGAACTGGCAATAATAAATATAATAAATTAGTATCAAATTATTTCTTTCTAAATTTAGTATAAAGGAAAAAAATGTCACAACGTACGTCTGTACTCTTACGGAAAAATGAATTATTCAAGAGTTTTGTCTACATCCTAAAAAGCCCTTAAAATGTAAATAACATTTTCAGATACGTCAGCCTATATCACGTTCGTGAAAAAAGCAGATCACAAAAATAGGTCAGAGAAACACACGCTGGAAATTTGAGACGGGGTAGCAAGGTTTGCCGTTTTGACGGTTACAGCTACAGGGAAACAATCGTACAAGGCTGTCCGTGAAAGTTTTTGGAAAAATACAGTCAGCAAAAACATCTATCCAGAAAACTTTATGCCAAACCGATCTTACTAATTTCAAAATTGTTTAATGAACTAATTGAGATTAAAGTGCTAAAACAACCAAAAATAACAAAAAAGACATACATTACGAAATGTAATAAAATCATCTAAACAGAAGGATAGTCACTATAAATGAAAAATAAAATTCGTCCAACGTGATAAATAATCCGGCAGAATTCATATTATGTCATCTTTCGGTTGGACTGGCAAATGAGCCACTAATTGTTAGTGGTGGCCATCGCCTGAAGATATTAGTATTGCAAGAATTGTTAAACATCCCTTGCGTCGTCAATGTGCCACCAACCCTGCTGACTAAGATGCTTTGCCTCTTGTGCTTTTAGTTGCTAACTCATACTGGCTCACTCACCATTCAAATCAGAACACAATTATACATTCTGTGTAAATACTGTTGTTTATTATTAGAATATATGATTTAGTGTTTATAAGTGGTTTATAAGTTCCCCGACTGACTTCGGGGGTCACAAAGACCCCCCCATCAAGTGGTATGAAAGAAACTGCAATTTATACCTGAACAGTTTTACAGCTTATAAATTTAAATATTAATCTTTATTGCGATATGCTAATAAGATTGCGGAATAAAATCCGTCTAGGCCAGTGCTGCACCTGCTTAGTATGAATTTATAATTCATTTTGTATTTATGCCGTTGATCCAAAATTTCGTGAGGAAACTTGCATACGTCAAATGAAATTTTATAAAGTTTTCTCCACGCAACCGCTTTGGTTCAGTTTGGTGGAATAAGTTATAAATCTTCCGAAGCCTAGCCTATAGGTCAAGAGTCAACAACAAGTCAATCACGGTTTAATTAACCTTTCACACGTCACAATATTTTCGTCTACAAAATAAATTATAAGTTTGGTTCACCCTTACAACGTATGGAGGTCAGGTGGTATTGTGTAGAATAGTAATTAGGCCGAATAAAATATGTAGTTGGAACAAAGTTAGAATCACGAACAACTTGACGATACTTTAAAGGATCAAGCAAGTTGCTCGTAAAGTCTGGCTTATATAAATAACTTTTGGCAGCCTTTATTGCCAGATGCTTAGTGAACGGAGTAAATTCAGAGCTCAGTAGCTCACTTGTTTGTTTATGTTTCGCAATTGAAGTTTCGTCGAGTATTTGTCGATTTCGTTAGTTATGAATGTCGTTCAGAAATGTTCTTTTAAATAATTTTTATTATTTGAAAAATTATTACATCCCTTTGTTTATGTTTTAAAAGATTATTTTTATCAATAATGCAATACGCATGTACATATAATATTTATACATATTGATTAATTAAATAAATATATATAAATCAAAATTAAAAATAGCAACCGTACAAATCACGACGGCGTGGAATGGTTGCACGAATGCTAGCAGCATTTTTCCGTGCCTCTATTTCCGATTGGTAGGAAAATTAAAACAATCTTCCTACAAAAAAAGAAAATAATATAGAAAACTATCATTCCAAAAACGCGAATCGAACTCGAGCAACACATACTTTTTTACGCAATATCAATATTGGGAATGAAATACATATGACAAATTAAAATATATATGCCAAAATTTTATAGTATTTTTTTTTTCAAATATGTACAGAAACAAAGTAAGAAAACATCTTGTTTAAAATAAATATTAATTTTTATTTATTCCTATTTTTTGTAATCACAATAAACTCATAAAACGAAAAAATAAAACTACGAATACATAATCCAAAACTAAAATCCCAATAAAACCGGTTTGAACCGCTTAGATATAAAACTGCCTATTTGGGTGTCGGTGAGTTTCCATTTCAATGAGGTTGGATAACGAACCTCTTTGGCGGCTGAATGACGGCCCTCTTTCGTATTCATACCATACTACCTGGTCCGAGTATATCAGGATATGGGGATAAGGATACAAGCTTTAGCGGTAAATTTAAAACATTGATTAATATTTTCATAAAAAAATTAAAATCCGGATCGCGATAACCAGATTACCAATCGATTTCGAAACAGTACTATCAATTTTATTATAAAACTATGTCTATAGAATCATTAGTCAAAGAAGCTGATTTGATCAAACCGGTGAAATCCGGTTTCGCTCGTCCCTCAGACCACCCGAGCTCTTCACTCGACCAACATCCTCTAGATGAACGAGTAATGAGTTACCGAATGATAGAATGCAATCTCGGCGTTGTGGTGAAAAGTGCACACATCTTTCAAGGACATGAGAATACTTATTTAAAGGCTATAAGAACTATTTTCGTTTGTCTTACTTTGGTTTTATTTGATCGTACGAAAAGTTAATGAATGCCTTCACTAATGGAATGCTAATGGTCAGTCATTAAAAGTTAAAGTGTCCAATCAGTACATTAAAGGTAATGAAAATAATTTAATTTTATCATTTCATTTATTCTTGATTTTTTTTATCAAATAATAGAGCAATTTTCTATTTAAAATTTAATAAATATTGGAAAAACGGTCATCAAAATAATGTTATATTCTTTAATATTGGTTACAATTAAATTAACGATGGTCACGTGAATAATAAATCAGTGAAAATTATGAAGCGTCGATACTTTCGTAATAATATGATATACCGTAATATATAAAACCTTCTTGAATAGCGTTGCATGTTCTGATGTAAGTTTAATGTATATTAATTATTTGAATATAAACTATATATATTACAATATAAACGTCTCCTTATTTATTAGGAAACATACTATACATACAAACATACATATATGTGCATATTTAATTCCATAAATGAAATCTAAAATGTTAAGTTTTAATAGAAATTTATTTTTTAAAAACTATACAAGTTGAGTTTTACCAGTGGTTGATTGCGGGTTCAAACCTAGGCAAGCACCATGAATTTTCATGTGCCTAATCTGTGTTTATATATTCATCTCATGCTCTGCGGTGAAAGAAAATATCGTGAGGATATCTGCATGTGTCTACTTTCAATGAAATTCTTCGACATGTGTATCCGCCATTCCGTGTTGGTGCAGCATAGTGGAATGAGTTTCTCCTCAAAGAAAGAGGCTTTCGCCCAGTAATCGGATATTTATAAGCGTTATTTTACTTTTTTTACTATTACTTGAAGCAATCATGATGTTACAAACTTATGTCACGGACACTTAATACCGTGGATAGGGTATAAATTATTTAATAGATATAATATATTAAAAAAAAACCATTTCCATAACAGATTATATTGAATTTTTTTTTTTAAATATATTATGATGTTATGCTTTTGGACTTGCTGATCAAAAATGTTATATAATTTATAGTATTTGTATGTGATTTAGCTAGGCAACCCATTCGATAACCTTAATAGCTTTTATTGGTCCATCCTAGGGTTTGAACCCAGGGGCTTGAGATCGATAGTCCAATAAGCTAGCTAAATATAACTAAGCTGTATTTTGACTATCAACTTCAACAGATGATTTTTGAATATTCGAATACCACTTTTGTTATATTGTACCATGTCATCTTAACAGTACATTGAAATCCACTTTTGGAACATAAAGGAACACCCCTTACATATCGGAGATGCACGAAGAGTTCTCAAATACGAATTCGTCTTAAATTTTCCAGGATATATTTTATTTTATTCGATAAAGGGGAGACATGTACGATGATGCTCTATTTATACGTACGCCTCTATTTCAATTGCTTCATTCGTCTTGTGGTTACCTTTTGAGACGACAAATCGAAGATCTTGGTTCAAATCCAGGCTGAGCCAGTGGAAAAAGTTATTTTTAATTAAAAAAAATACACTGGTAATTTTTAGTTAATACATAAGTAAGCTTGTTATGTCCCCGATGCACAGTTACACTGCACTCATCCTTCAAACTGGAACACAAGAATATGTTATTATTATTATTAATATGCTCTGACATCCTATCGCGCGATAAGGTTGTTTTCAATTTTGACGTGTTTCTGAACGGTTAATAAGCAAGTGTAATGCTGGAACAGTATATTGAACAATAACTAACTTTAAAAAATCTGCTATTTCGTCAAAAGAAATCATTCAATTTTTTGTTCCCAAAGAACTGAAGAAAGCAGCTACACTTCGCTGTTTCTATCTCAAATTACGATCTTGTATAATGTGCCAATTCTTAATTAGATACTTAGAAGTTTCCTTATTGAAATTATATTAATAATATTATGAAACAAAAGGAAAATTACGAAGCTTATCGTGGCAGTAATGAAGTTTTAAAAGTTAATTAAGATATCGTAAAACTCATTAAGTTGTAGAGACTATTAAAAGGCACTTTTAAATTAATACAGCTTTGGTATAGTCTGTGGGGACTCGAGATCGTTCAGTGCATGAGACTTAGGTGGAGATTTATGTAGCTTAGTCCGTATTCATATAGGGACGTGCGATAAAAATCATTGTGGCGAAATCCGAAGTTAAAATATCTTAAGATATACCTTAGTTTTTGAAGTCTTCTTAAATTGTAAATGATTTACAAAGATACCAGAAGTTACAACACAGGAATTATAACCAAAGATTGCGGGTATATACCCTAGAACGACTGAGTTTTCTTGTAGTTAATTTATGTTCTGTTCAGTGCTGGAAAATTTCATAAGGACATTATATATTATATTATTGCACACGTTGGATAAAGTTCTGCCTCATATGTATCCATTAACCAGCATTAGGGCAAACAGGACTGATATCCAAAATTTCAAAAAGAGGTCTTTCCTTTGTGATATATGTTATACGTGTTGCTATGGTCAACGTTCGTATTTATTGTTATTCGGGTTGCTATGGGAAACATCCTTCTTAGGAATAAACTAACAAGCAATTGAACGTGTTTTTCTATTATCCACAAACATCTCATCCTTCAGCAGCGGAATATTTACCAGATGTTATTTTTCTCTTTCTAGTATTATTTTTTTATTTTGGTGTTGTGATCTCAAGGATGTCCAAAAACCGAATGAGTCAGAATTGAAATTTTCACAGAATTACATCTAGCCGTTGAAGCTTTAATATCAATACTCATGTGATGATTTTAAAAAGGCTGTATTGATAATACACGTAGATCTCGATGGCTATGATTTCAAATTCCAATAATAGGCATTATTAAATTTGCTTGCTTGATGGTTCAGAATGTTTTGATGAAATTCTTGTTTGGCGTTGGTAGAAATAGAGTCGATCAGCCTGTATAATCGTTTTTGCGCTCCCTTTATTTTTTACTGGAAGAGATAGTCTAGTACTGAAATTTTAATGATCTATTATCGAGTTAAAAAAAAATGACCAACGTTTTAAGCCCCACGGTGATGGTTCTTAATATACAAAAAACAAAGTAAATGTTTAGTATAAAAATAAATGTATTTAACATTTTATCGAATTCCAAGTACCTAGTGAATTAAATTTCTAATATTTAAGACTTTATATTCAAAGAAAGAAAAAGTATTTTGATATAAAAGCCTTAAAAAAAACTTTCATAAGAAAACACCTCAAACTTGCACTAGCAAAAGAAGCGTAGCGGAAGCTTTTTTCAAACTTATTTGCTTGTACAACTTTTAAGTTTAAATGAAAATGCCTCGCCTGTACACGAAATACCCTACAGGTGATCAAATTTCCAACGTGAGTTCATATAATCACTATTTATACAAGAGACAAGAATATAATATCCCCGCTTGTCAAATCTATAGTACAAATTTAAAGCGGATGGAACTGCGAAACGCGTCTTATATGATAATGTTATGTATACTAAATCTCACTCCGAAATATACTGCACTTCCTGGTATAAATGTAATGTAATACTTTGGTAGTTATTTTTCATTCACCTTTCAAACCTTAACACAAAAATAGTGAGTACTGTTGTTTTGCGGTAGAACATCTGATGGATGTATGATACATACCCAGACGGGCTTGAACAAACCTTACAAGTGATAGTTTCAGTAAGGCATTACAAGTAAACCTCGTCCGATCGTACACGTTAAGTCTGATTGAAATACATCCAGTAAATATAATAATACTAATTAATATTATTAGACTTATAAAAAAAAACGAGAAACTCATTTTATATAAATAATAATATGTGTCAGTATATTTGAGTTTCAATGTCATAACCTAAGTTAGTAAATGTCAATGTATGTATTTAATGTGTCTCCACGTAATCTGTGAAGCTTATGATATCTGTTTATATCTAATACATGCTAGTAATTGTGTTATATTAATGGAAACATTAATTAATAACACTCAATTAATAAGATTTGTTACGTAAACTCAGGTTCTATAACATTCTAAATCATGATGCTAGTTTCCTTATTGAATAAAGTTTTATTACAATTTTATTTTTTATGCTTATCCGATACCGTTATTATACGGTGACGATTGTCGAAGATGTCAGAAATATACTTATACAAATATTTGTGTAGCGATAGACTGTCATTTTTCTCTCTCATATCTTATTAACCGAGCGATGCGACAACGGTATTATTGTTTTTTTTTATTTACAGTCTAAATAAAGTGATATTCTAAAGTTTCTAAAGATTTTTTTTCTTTTTTTTTATAGTAGATGTGGCAAACGAGCAGGAGGCTCATCTGATGGAAAGTGACTACCACCGCCCATGGACATCTGCAACACCGGGGGGCTTGCAGGTGCGTTGCCGGCCTTTTAGGAAAGAGTACGCTCTTTTCTTGAAGTCGTATCGGTTCGGAAAAACCGCCGGCGAAAGCTGGTTCCACAGAGTGGTTGTGCGAGGCAGAAAGTGTCTTAAAAATCGCGCTGTTGTGGATTTTCGGACATTTTCTAAAGAATTAATAACGGTTGTTGGTATATGTACATACTACTTTATCGAAATCATCAATCATCAATCAAAAAACATACAAATATCTTATGTATATATATATATATATAGGTCAATGTAGTTTGATAGAATATTGTCGAACCGGACGCTTTCGTTAGAAACTCTTAACGATGTTACAGATACATCAAAATTTTGACTAAACTTAACTTTATTTTCAGACAAAGGTAAAACGAGTTCGGTCCTCAAATTACTATTTTTGAGGTATTGTCATAAATTTATGTCATAAGTATCCAAGCCGCTAAGTATCTTATTTCCAAATAAATCAACAGGCTTGTTGTGTATGAATTTTAAAAAGTAATTAAATTTAAATATTTGTGACTGGCTCAATTTAACCAACATTTACCATGTTGAAACAGGGGTAAATGGGCCACTTGCTGGTGAGTGGGGTGACCACAGCCTGTACATGAGAACCATAAGAAATTTTAACCATTCCTAACATCGCCAATGCCAAGCCATCATCCTCGGGAACTAAAAGGTTATGTCTCATGTGCCTGTAGTTGCACTACACCAGATAAAGTTGCGCGTTTTGGAGACAGTTCTAGCATATAATATTATTATGTGTATTGCTTAGCAATTTTGTACTTTTTCAAATAATTATCAACCAAGATCAGCTAGCTCAAAGCCACCAAGTATTAATTAAAAAGCCTAAAAAATATTATCGGCTTGCTGAATATATTGAAAAGATTTAAAATAGTTTTTAATTTTTTAATCGATTCCGCGGACCTAAAAACGCACCATAATAACCGTCAGCGATTCTGGATTACCGAATAAGCCATGCGAATATTTCCTATATTTAAATGTGGTTCAGTTAAACAAATAACGGCTAGTTGTAAGACGTTGCCATACAAGTAACATTATACAGTAACTAAACGTATTTGTGTACTGGGACCGAGTTAGTCGATTAAGGAGCAATCAACAGGTTTATTGGTAGCTGGCGTCTTCCGGAACCAGGACATTGCCACTTTGCGGAGTAATTTCTATTACGGCAACACCGCAATATATGGAATTGTGCATTAAGGTTTACCATAGCTAAACTAATTGTGTTTTTAATCTTGCAATATACAATAAAGAGTATTTATTTAAATTCTCATCGAAACAGCTTTGTTTTATCAAACTTGATATCATCCATACTCTTAACAGCAAAGTTATTGACTTGTACTATCATATATAATACTAGTGATTAACCCCGACTTCGCACGGTTGCAATTTTGTAATAAAGATAATGATACGATATAAACATAAATTATATATCTTATAACACTATAGAAATATAGCGTGCTAATGTTTGTTAACCTCTACATACTGACAAACAAATTTAACCTCTTTATAATATTAATATAGATTTAATATAACTCGAAAATATTCGTCTTATTTTTAATGAAATTGAGAAGCGATTCAACATTTTATACTTTTTTTGGTAACTTATAATTACGGAAGTAAAACAGGCTCAGTAAGAGTGGAAATTACTTTTATTAATAAGTAGGTAAATTGTTAGACCCTTGTTAGTTAGGCAAAGTCCTTCTCATCTGTTAAGGGGAAGGTTTGGAATTGGTTCAACCGCTTGCTCGTATTTATAATGGGCAGTATTTCATTCAAAACGTGCAGGTTTTTTAATTATATTTTCTTTCGCTGACTAACATGGGGTGCATAAAAAACGTGTCAGGATAATATCTACTATTTGTGTTTAAGATGATATATTCAATAGATAAAATTATTAGTAAGTTGTGTTTGTCCGGATATTAAGCCGTTGTCTTCGGTTAAACACATTCTATCAACAATGATACATAAAAATCACGCTTGTCACTACAAAAGTCTAAATTGTGAGCGGGTAAAACTGCGAGACTTTGCTACTGACATAATAATATGTTGAAACTTTCTCCGAAATGCACAGCATTAACCGGTATAAAAAATTTGAAGTATATTTTTTCAGTTAGGCATCCAAAAAAATAACGATTCCACAAAGTAGTCGCATAGGATAAAAATATCAGATCTATATACTCTCGGAAAAGCGGTCGAACCCATCCGACGGTTAACTTTAGTTTCCCGTTACACACTTCCGTCCCTTTTCACAAAATCACTCCCATTGCAGGAAAGCGATAGGAAATATAACTACACATAGAAAAACGTCTCCTTATTTTATGATATAGATATACTAATAAAACAACAAATTGGAACTCCTTGGTGGTAATGCCTTGTGCAAGCCGGACTGGGTACCATCCACTTATCAGGATAATACTTCGTATTGGTGTATTCCGATATGAAAATTGAGTGACTCAATGTTACTACAGTCATAAGAGTCATAACATCTCAGTTTCCAAGGTTGGTGCCTTCGCAATATGAGGAATGATTAATATTTCATACAGCACAAATGTCTTTGGGCAGTAGTGACCCCTTACAATCAAGTGGATCTTTTGCCAGTCAGCCTACATATATACATGACATAAAAAAAAAGATTCCCAGCCTGCTCAAGATTTTGTACCTACTTTTCACAGTTAGTAATGAAATGAGTATAAACTTTAATTGTGCACGATATTCTTATAAAAATCTTTGACTTATTTCTTTAGTATGTTTGATAAGAGTTATAAAAAGTATCGCGTTAAGACGGCAGTTGTTAAAATTTTCTTCAATGTAAGTTTGAAAGTCGACAGAGACTTATCAACTTTAACTAAAGTTCCTGTATTATATAAAACGTATTCATGAAAGTACGAAAAGCAAGTTACGAAACTGTGGTCGATGTGGTTTCCAGTAATGGTTTTAGGTAAGAATATTGCTGGAATTATTTAAAATGTTTTAACTTCATTATTGTAGTATTGTCTTTGTTTTAAAGAAGTAAAGAAACTATTTGCAAATAGCTAACAGCTAGGCTAAGGCCTTCTTTCCTTTTAAGGACAATGATTGGAAGTCAGGATAAGCTAATTCCCCTACAACTGCTCCAAAGTAGTTTGGTGGTTACACACGATCAAGTTTTTCATCCAATAAAAAACAGGTCTCTTCTTGTTTTACAAAATAGGGCGGTCAAATGGACTATCTGATGGTAAGTAGTCACTACCACCCATAAACATCGGCAGTTTAAGAAATCTTAAACATCATTCACATTGCTATTGAGTCATAAAATTTGGCAACGAATATGTTATATCCATTGTGCCTGTAGTTATACTGGCCCACTCATCTACCCAGAGCTTGCACAGGCTTGCACAAAGTCCTACCACGAAGTATATATTAACGATGTTTTCCATAAATGCGAGAGTTAAGTGGTGCCCATCCGGCTCGAATGTGTTTCAGTAAAAATATTCTCAAATTAAGTCGTGTTGTTACTGAGACAAATGCACACATACGAACACCCTGTATATCTACACGTGTGTTAGGATACGCAGTACCAGATGTTGCTTTATATACATAAGATAATTTTTGACATCAAAATCTTAACTAAACTGGAAGAGTAGTTACTTCCAAATCGCTAAAACGATTAAATTAAATATACTGAACCTTAAGAAGAAGAAAGTCAAAACTTTTACAGTAAAGCTAATTATTGAATTGTTATCTGCTTTTAAAATGTAATAAGTACAAAGTAAATTAATTTACTTTAAATAAATTAAGGTGTAATTGTTTCATTAATATAATTTAGCAAGCGGTGCGTTATGAATCCTACTATCACACATCAATTGTGATCCATTAGTTAACTGATCATGAACCAACATTTAATCATGTTCAACCGTTCGTTATCAAATCATACATTACGTACGGTCCTATGTTTTTAAAATTTTAGCATTTATTTCAAAGCTATAAGGTTTGTTTTGCAATGGTCTAAAATATTTTGGTTGAAATAATTGCATTGGTGAGTGCGCGCATTTAGGAGTGTATTTTCGTTTCATTAAACGAGTCTGTAATACTATTCCGTAAAATACTTCGTATCGTATTTGCGGTATGTTGAAAACCGACTTATGTGATACGGGTTGGTTGTTTTGTTCATATTTCAGAATTATTCTACTGATTTATTAAATTATTTTGTTCTAGTTTAAAAGATAATTGAACCTAAATTATTCACAAGGGACGCAACTAGTAGTATCTAGATCTGATCTGATCTGATTAATTACCATCAGGTGACCATATTCGGTGGCGAAGGAAAACATCGTGAGGAAACCTGCATGTTTTGTGTCTTCCACCAACTTGCATTGGAGCACCGTGGTATAGTAAACTCACTTTATCCTCACAAAGGACCGGAAACAAAGTCGCTTCCCGCAATCTGTTCGCTTAGATCTACGCAACGGATTTTAATGCAGTTTTCATCAATACACAGAGTGATTAATGCATATTATAATAAAGAAAAGTGGAGAATTTCAACTTCCCTAGCCGTAAAAAAGCAAGAAGTTTTATTTATATGTTTGTTTTTCAATCCAAAAGTTGTATAAAGACCCTTAAGTATCTGTGCGAAGCCGGGACGGGTAGCTAGTTTATATATAAATAACACACGATTGCTTAAGACGAATCAGCTATTCCACCTTAAATTTTATATAAGGTATTTTTTGTCTTCCTTAATAAAAGTATATCCACAAAATCCAAGCAAAATGTTGATCCGTTAGACGAGCGCCGTGTCCCACAATCTGATATGCCGTGCGTGTCGGATTTAAGTAGTATTTCATTTTATATCACCGTTTAACTTTTATGTAATGTATTTCATTTTATAATTATAAAAAATAATACCTCCTTTTTTATCTTGTTTTGCTTTATGATATGGTATCATAATAGTGGTCGCTCAATGGTCGAAATTCGACTGTCATTCAGTGCTAACAAAATGTAATAAGTTATTTTATGGTGTATGTGGCAAACGAGTTGGAGGGTCACCTGATGGAAAATAACTACCACTGCCCATGGATAACACCGGCTTGCGGGTGTGTTGCCGGTCTTTAAGAAATATGATGGCTCATTTTTTAAACGTTAGAGTGTCGCATTACAAAATAACAAAAACAAACGAGCCAAATTTATCATCTCGGTATGCGTGACAGTTATGCTAAACAGTCGCCGAATATCAAACTAGTGTGCTTGTAAATATTGGCCAACCGTTGGCCACTATATTTTTCGACGCGTTCTCGGTTTTGTCAATGTGCCACGTTCTCTTCCGACTGCGAATTTTCTTAAAAAGAGTACAATTTTTTTTGACCTTTTACTTTATTGATAAGAAAAAGAGAGATGAGAAGAACATGGGAAGAACAAGGGGAAAATGTTGAACTATAGTAATTCGAGATGGAAATGACAACGGAAGTGTGAACATGTAGTTAGAGGTGAAAACAGATGCTGATAAGTTTCTTTGACAGGTCATTATTGTCGTATCGGGCAATTTTTTTCTGAATGTAAACTCTAAATTAAAACCATACAATGCAGATTTATAACGAATATCTAAATCAATATTATATAATAATATAAACAATAAAGAATAATAAATATCAAAATCTATTTATAAACAAAAAGTTAGATTTAAACATATTATATATACAGATAAACTAAAGAACTCTCCTGCCGTCTCCTATTTTTGAAGTCAGTTAAAAATGAAAACTGTTTGCGTTCACAGATAAAATATACTCTTAATTGAAATTGTGCAATCGCTGTTAGCTTTAAATTCGATGTTTTAAATTGATAAACGAATTTGCATAACAATGTTTTTCAACATTATATCGAAAACTATTCAACTGTTTTAAACTTTATTATAGAACTAGCTGTTACCCGCGGCTTTGCTAAAATATGAATATGTCTACAAATTAACTTAAAATATTACGTTAATCTTAATAAGAGGTCTTACACCTCTTTGCATTCAACATTGGTGTGTTATGTTCAGCCCTTAGGGTAGAATATTCAAGAGCGCTTTAATACGTATCTACTCATTTTTAATCAGTAGCTCAAAAATAAAGTTACCTGCTTCTAACTTCAAAAATGACGGACTTCTAGACTAACCTGTATACGGAATGTCAACCCCTATTTCTCCCCTTAGGCATAAAATATCCAGAAACGCTTAAAGACGTATGTACTCATTTTTAATCAATAGCCCAAAAATAAAATTTTATGTTTTTAATTTAAAATATGACGGATTTCCATAAAAATTTACATCCCTTATTTCACCCCTTCAGAGGTAGAATATCAAGAAACGCTTAAATATGTATCTACTCATTTTTAATCAGTAGCCCATAAATAAAGTTTCATGCTTCTAACTTCAAAAATGACGGACTTCCAGACTAACCTGTATACTAAATGTCAACCCCTATTAACCCCCTTAGTGGTAGAATATCTAGAAACACTTACATACGTTTTTAATCATTTTTAATGTATCCCAAAAAACAGTTTCATGTTTTTCTCTTAAAAAATGACGACTTCCATAAAAACCTTCAAGCCTTATTTCACACCCTTAGTGGTAGAATATGAAAAAACACTTAAATACGTATTTACTTATTTTTGATCAGTATCCCAAAAATAAAGTTTTATATTTCGAACTTAAAAAATACAGATTTCCAAACTAACGTTCAACTCCTATTTCACCCCTTTAGGGGTAGAATTTTCAAAATTTGCTCCTTAGTGGGTGTCATGATATGTTAGGTTATAAGTGTACAGCCTAAAGTATAAGTTTTATGATTCTAGTTCTAAAAATGATACTTGTAACAACTTACAACCATTCATCCCCTTTTTTAACCCTTTACAGCACTTTTTCCAAATAAAAAGTAGCCTATGTCCTTTCTCAGGCTCTAGACTATTTGTGTACCAAATTTCATTAAAATCGGTCCAGTAGTTTTGGCGTGAAAGCGAGACAGAGAGACAGAGTTACTTTCGCATTTATAATATTAGTATGGATAATTCGCTTGATTCTGAAATTTAAATATTTTTTAATAATTTAGTGCAGGTCTACGATAGATCCGATTGAAACCTATCCACAATTATAGATCGTTAAAAAATAATCATTTTTAGTCGACAACATATATCTGCAAAATTCGTATATTCGATATAATTCAATGTTAAATCCATAAAATTCAATAATATTAAGTTCAACGGGCGGTCATGTTTGACGTTTAAGGGTGCGTTCAGTAAGTGTGTTCCAAATAATTATTTCGTGCAGGGGTATGGTAAACTCAATGGAAACTTATCCACGTTTAATTTAATAAATGATTTATCGTATTTATTTAGTTGTATTTATTTTACTCGAGCGAAGCTGAGTTTTCATCTAGTATCATAATAATATAGTTACTATACAAATCATAACCGAGGTCAATGGTGACAAGAAGAAGCCTAGCAGTATTTTCCCATTCAATTGCAATTCCGACACTGGGCGGAAAATGAACCCTTCGGTCCCCAATGGAAGCAATGAATGGGATATTATATCTTTTAGAAATGTTATTGTAAGTGTTTCAACTTCAAATGGTACAAAGATATTATTTAGAGTTAATATTGGAACGAAGTTGAAAAAAGAACTGGCCGAAATCGTCACGTACCTAAGGGAAGCGATGTGAACTTTCTCTACTCCCTATTTCTGTCTCTTTCTGTTGTATACGGTTATATGTTATATTATTTAAACTATTTTTTTGTAAATTTTTTTTAATAACAATTTTATTTATTGTCATTGAATTATTCTCAAACGTTGTTAATTTAATTGATATTGTCTGTCTTTTAATACATAATATAAAGCGTTAGGAATTTCGGCTTACCGAGTGTCGCACGACACCAATATGACACTGCGACGACTGAATCTAGACACTGCTTCCAAAAGTTTTATAACACAAAACCAATGTATGTATTTTTCCGGGAGTTTATACGCTAATAAATTTTGATGCGTAAAATCTTTTGACACGCCTTGTGAGTGAGGCATGACTATTTTTTATTCCGTCATGTCATCTTCGGTACGTTTTATTTGCTATATATTATTACAATAAAAAATATATGTAG
The DNA here is from genome assembly GCF_037043105.1 of Vanessa tameamea. NCBI lineage: Eukaryota > Metazoa > Arthropoda > Insecta > Lepidoptera > Nymphalidae > Vanessa > Vanessa tameamea. The sequence continues at coordinate 1,959,695 of NC_087315.1, read as the reverse complement.
AAGCTGAAGTTAGGCCGAAACTTAGATATCTTTCAATATTTATTTACTTTATTTACAAATTCTTTGACCAACATTAACATAAAAATTGATGGTTAAGTAAACCATGAATTTTAATGTGTCCAGATCTGTCCCGTGACGTTCACGGTATTTTCGAACAAAATTTATAATTCATCGAAAATATGCTTACAGATTCTATTACTGGGGTTTTTTAAGCGAATGTTAAAATGCTCACGTTATTTTGGCTACAGAGTGTTTACAGACTAAAGTAAAATTTGTTATTGTGTCTAAGATTCTTATCTAGTTCCGTAACTGAAAGACGTCTTGAGAGATTTACGAAACATTTCAAATCAACGTTCCAATTCCGTTTCAAGTAGCGTTAGAATAAAAAGTTTAAAAAAATATAAATTTATTTATAAATTATTTTAAACATATTATGTTAGGTAGATTAAAATATATTACTATTTTATTGTTTTTAAGAATTCATACTTTTATAATATGATTGTTTTAGTTATGGTTTTAGGATTGAGAATGCCCATACTCATACATCCTAAATATTGTTCTTTTTCCACTTATAATTTTTATGCAATATTACTAGATCTCCCAAATGTTTCCAAAAAGTATACGTATTTTTATAAAAAGGACACAACAGTTAACTATTCTTTGTTAAATCAATTGAATTGTCTGTGAAATATATTTTCATGTGTAATTTGTTATTTGTGACAGTACTTTTGGAGTTGTTACGCGATGTTTGAAAAATAAGATAAGACTTGTTTGAAAAAGAAAATAATAAAAATAAGACGTAGGGCGTACGGTATGTTGCAAATAGAACGATTTGTGATTAATAAAAAAATTATGTTTTTTTTTAAACTGAAAAAACTGGCAAGGAAATAAATTATTTCAGCAAATAAACATTTTTAAAACGATTTTTTTTCAAGTCAACGTAGATAATTATGTGAATGCTAGGTACCATAATCTCAAGATGAACTTGAACTTAAAGTTACTTAGTGGATGGTCAAGATAACTCCAACTTTTCCCTTGGAAACTTAGAGGGGGATGAGTGATAAGATTCTACTGTTTCTCCGATCTGTGTTGACTTTTACTACATAAAATGTATTCCACGTAAGCGGATCAACTCGTTTTTATTGTTTCCCATAGCAGATTTCTTTCCGTTGCTTGAATATTTTAAATCCAATATTGTCGTTTATCTTCGTAACAGTCAACATTCCAGGGACTGTTTTCTGGGAAAATATATCAAAACTTTTTTTCGACAGTGCTACATTAGATAAATATTTTTTCTGTGACGGTATTTTTATACATTTTAAATAATTCGACAAAATTAATTGGTAATCTTTTTTAATATAAACTAGTCGAAGCTCGTAGTCTTATTTTTTTTTTTATGAAATATGTAGGCGGACTGGCATATGGGCCACTTGATGGAACCCATTTATCATAAGCTAAAGCCTGACGACCTTTACTTTCTTGAGGTTCAAGGTTGCTTCAAATAAAATTACATCAAACTTCGTTCATTGGTATGGTCATACCATACAGACAGACAGACAGAGATACTATATAAGAAGTGTTTTCTGTCAATTACTAGAGCTTTGAAATGGATTGAAATCACTTTTTTGTCACTGATGGTCAGAATATTTTTAAAAACAAAAACGGAAACCCGTGAGCATTCAGCCGCATGATCAATGGCTCAGGAACGAGCATGCATACACTTCCAACTTCCAGATAACAGATTAATTCTGAGAATATTCCAACAAAAACACTTAATAACTCATAAAAATTGTAGTGATTTCTATAAATATATATAAATAAAAACCTCCACAGAACGATTGCGTGAAATCCCATATTATTATCCAGTTGTTACTCTATCGTACATAATACACGCGCTGCCCATTTATGTCAAACTATGAAACAGTGCCGAATCGACCTTCGATAAATTTCAGAAGCATGCAATCACCGATTTTGATGCTATCGATCCTTGTTACACACGCGAGGTCTCGTGTACACAAATTCGCTGTAATAGCTAACATTGACCTTCTGAGTCTTGAATGTTAATGCTAATCTATTAAGAAACGCAACTGAAAATCAATTTATAATAAAATCTTAGTTTGTAATAAAAAATTCAATTTATAATAAAAAATAGGTATCGTTGCAATTTTGTCTTTTTAAATCAATCAATTCGACGAAACTTGGTACGACAGAGTATTTCTTGGAAAAGGTGAAACTTTATATACATATTTTTATATCTGCTAAATTTACTTATATATAAATATAAGTTAAGAAATACAATTTGTGATAGCGCGTCTAGGTAGGTACCATCCACTCAGCAGATATTCTACCGCCAAACAGCAGTTCCTAGTATTGTTGTGTTCCGGTTTGAAGTGTGCAGGCACAAGGGACACAAAATCTTAGTTCCCAAGGTTGGTGGCGCATCGGCGAATTATCTCAATCTCATATTCAAATTAAATGCGCGAGAACCACCTACCCAGGGTATCTGAGATTAGTGGTACTAGCACCAATAATAAGTACACTGGAATACATACTAAAAAATAAAAAAACTAGTGGAACCAACCTAATTCCTTCGGGGGTGTCACGGGATCGCTCGTATGCGCATTCTACCTGGATGCCTCGATGTTCCGATTATAGGGAAAACCTTACTAGCCTTATGACAAGGAGAGAAGATGTGCACGGCTCCAGAAGAGTGCTACCTCAGTATGCAGCACTCCCGAGTCAAGGTATCAGTGATACATTTCTAAATCCTGATTGAAACTAATATGCGCCCGATCAATCTTTTAATTTTCTAACTGTCCTGGGATTCGGCTCCAGGATCTCAGGTTTTACAGTCCGTTTACCTGTACTAGCTACTAACCAACTGGCTGGCTGGCTACTGGACCACAGATATACTTTAAATAGATACAAATAAATTTAATAGGTTCTCACGGTAGTCTGGTAAAATGCAATAGTTAAACAAGTTAGCGTGCAATCTTGCCTTTAAGGAAATTGTTTTCAATTTAGAGGCGCATTCGTGAAAATGACAACACTGCAACATTTGTAGCTACTCGAGTATACACCTCACCTTACTATTTAGATTTAATGGCTAGACTATTCGGCTATACACCATAAGGTTTCAAATCACAACTCGAGCCAGTAAAAAGTTATTAGGTTTTCTTTCAAGGTAATATCAGTAACAGTTGGGAGTTATGAAGTTCCTAGTACAGCTGAGCTATGCCTGATCTTTTTTTTCATTAGTATTGGGATGCTGTCCCAACACTAGTCCAATCGGGCTATTAGGGGGGGGGGGGGGTAATAGCGAGCGCACACATATTTGTACTTTAATATATTTAATAGTTATTCTCCTTTAAGCCGCCTTGTATGAAATTGGATAAGAAGACCATTGTCACGTTATCACCTTAAGTACGAACTATCTTTCTACATTTGTATCTATCTATTATTACCTTTTACCATCAATTACCAGCGAATGATCACGCTTTAGTGTTTATAATTCATCTCGTGCTGTATTCGGTGGTGAAGGAAAACATCGTGGGGAAACCTGTATGTGTCTAATTTCAACGAAATTCTGCCACATATGTATTCCACCAACCCGCATTGGAGCAGCGTGGTGGAATATGCTCCAAAAACCTTCTCCTCGAAGAGAGAGAAGGCCTTAGCCCAACAGTGGGAAATTTACAGGCTGTTTATGTTATGTAAAATATGTACCATTTATTAATTTAATTTTAACATTAAGTCCTTATATATATATATATATAAATATGAATTAAAAATAGTTACTGTATAAATCTTGACCGTCAATCTTTTATATATATTCGCTAATAATAATCGTTTTGGTTATTATCAAAGAGCGTATAATAATTTTGTAATAGCCCCTCCGAATTAGTTTCCCAGCAACTATAAATCAGTTTACATATTTTATTACCATATTCATAGCCACGAGTTTGTATATTATGCGTCGCAAGTATAATTCTTGTCTATGAGAATTTGCTAGTGTTATTTATGACCACTTCATAATTAGTTGGAATTATATTATTTTTTGTCTATGTGTGCGTGTATACGTGTATATTTAGCTGTTAGCTTGTAAAACGAAGAATAGATGTGCGGTTTCAATACACAGGATCTCTTTTGGATTGTGAAAATCGTCACTTGTGCTAAATTGCAAATTATGTTACGTAAACTTGAACTCTATTGCGACGCTAATAAAACCTATTATGAAATAATATTCTTTGAAATAAAAACATCGTCAATACAATGTATGATTGATAATAATAATTACGCTTTGAGAAATCCAAATATATTTCGATCAGCGGATTTCTTTACAGTTTTATTATATGTTAAAAAGGAATATTCGAACGACTCGCAGAAGAGCTCGTAAAAGCAATGCATAAACTATGATTTGTATTTGAGGTTTCTCTTTTACTAGGTCGTATAACGTGTACTTGCACATATTTAAATATATACTGAGACCATGATCTTGTCTTAAGTGAATTTGCTTTGAGCTTTATCCAAACCCGTCTACGTTGTGATAGACTTATTTTACCGGCAAATAGCAGTACCTTTAATTGAGTCATTTCTGTTTTAATAGTAAGTAAACTACCAAATCTAATCAGTGGGTAATAAATAACCGATGATTAACAAAAATATCCGAAAATACACAACAGCGCGATTTCTAAGACATTTTCTGCCTCGCACAACCACTCTGTGGAACCAGCTTTCGCCGGCGGTTTTTCCGAACCGATACGACTTGGGAACCTTCAAGAAAAGAGCGTACTCCTTCCTGAAAGGCCGGCAACGCACCTGCAAGTCCCCCGGTGTTGCAGATGTCAATGGGCGGTGGTAGTCACTTTCCATCAGGTGAGCCTCCTGCTCGTTTGCCACATACACCATAAAATAACTTATTACATTTTGTTAGCACTGAATGACAGTCGAATTTCGACCATTGAGCGACCACTATTATGATACCATATCATAAAGCAAAACAAGATAAAAAAGGAGGTATTATTTTTTATAATTATAAAACGAAATACATTACATAAAAGTTAAACGGTGATATAAAATGAAATACTACTTAAATCCGACACGTACGGCATATCAGATTGTGGGACACGGCGCTCGTCTAACGGATCAACATTTTGCTCCTACCTCTAACATAAAAAAAAATAGATTAAATGGTCTCGTCGTTAGAAGATAATATCAAGATTTTACAATACTAAGTGCTAAGTGGTAGAATGAACGAAACTGATGATGAGAACCTACCTGGACAGGCTTGTGCAAAGCTTTAATATCAAGTATGTATTTTAGGGACAACCTTTGCAAAAGCTAGCTAACTAGCTTACTTAATTATCTATATTAATAATTCCGTGATTCGATAGACACGATCGAAACCTATCCACAATTATAGATAGTTAAAAGATAATTATTTTTTAGTCGATAACATACATCTGAAAAATTCCTATAATTGAGATATTTCGATATTAAATCCATTAAATTCTAGATATGACAGTTCAACGAGTCATGTTTGACGTTTACACAGTATGTTCGAAATAATAATTTATATTAATTTTATTTACTTTTGAAAGAACAATTACAAGCCATAGCAGAAACTCAATATATAAAATTTTATATTAAAAACGAAAAGTATTCATAGTAAATTCAATTTTTGCTTACGATATCCTTATAAATTTCTGATTAGCTTTATAAACGGTCCGGCACGCAGCAATAGATTCATAAAAGATCCCTAGAACGAAATTACAATGACAATTAAATTATAGATATAAAAACCGTCAATTAAGCGTCCTCAAAAATTTTAAGTTAAAGGATATAGCGAACTTTTGACACAATATAAAAATGTCACAAAACTAACGGAACAGTTATACACATGTTACTTTTTATTTCTGTATAATTTTATGAAATTATATAGTTTGTTGTTTGTGTGATTGCCGTTTGACCTTTTCGAACTTTAAAGGTTTCGCATGAGGTTAGATCAGCATTATCCCTGTCATTAAATGTCAGCGATTCGTGATATTTATAAACGAATTAACCAGATTTGAAACGAGAACATCGTTATTTGTTGCTGTATACGTATTATTTAGTGATGTTTTCTAGAGGGAGTAAAATAGGAATGAGACGAAAAAGAAACCTGTAACTTATTTACAGCAAAATATTGTTAATTTTTTTTAGGTTAATGGTGATAAGAGGTCACCAACGTCCAAAGACATTGGCGCCGTAAAAAAATTTAGCCATTCCTTAAATGGCCAATGCTCCACCAACCTTGGGAACTAAGATGGTAACTAAGGTGCCTTTTAAGCGTGGAACACAATAATACTACGTATGGCTGTTTATTGGTAAAACATATTATGATGTGTAGGGTGATGTGATGGTGGGGTGATGAGCTACCAAAAGCCCTACCATCAGGAAAAAGTGATTCAAGTAATACGTCTCAACAGTTTAGTTCTATCATTGAAACATCTTTTGGTGCGAAGAAAATAAAATTTAAAGAAATAGTTTAGGTAAAGGTAGTGTAATTTTATCGCTGTTCACTCATCCATCGGGTTCGCCTGTACGATTCGTTATCTTCACGAGTTCACCGTTCTGCAGAACAAAGGGACGGAGACGTTTTAAATAATACTTGCCATACCTCGTTCCGTCATTTTATACTTCATTATGACTGACTAGAAGCCCGGATTAGCTTCATTTCTCTTTCATTAGAAGTAATTCTATTAAAGCAAGTAATACACGAGAATCAGACTAAATTTTTTAATTATGTTTGAATGAAATATTTTCTTTAAATTATATGTTAAGATCATTTCTACTACTTGGTGGTGGCTGTGTGTAAGCCCGTCTGAATAGGTACCGCCCACTCATCAGGTATTCTGCCACCAAACAGCAATACTTGAAATCGTTGTGTTCCGGTTTTAAGGGTGAGTGAGTCAGCGTAACTGCAGGCACAAGGGGCATGACATCTTAGTTCTCAATGTTGGAGGCGCATTGACGATATAAGGAATAGTTAATATATCTAACAGCGCTCATATCTATGGGCAGTGGTGACCACTTACCATCAGGCGGCACATTAGCCGGCCCGCCTACCTATTACACAACTACCTTATTAGTAATCCGTGAGTATACTATTGTGGCCATAGATTTTGTAGCAGCCTCGTTAATTCAATCGAGAACTCAGCTCACTAGTAAAACTGTTAGAAATAAGATCGGCGTCGCTTTTGGAAACTGCCAAATCGCATATTGCGGAAAATGAAACGATTGCGTGTACTAGAATAAATGTAATATGGGCCAGCAATGAGGGTGACGAATATCTTGGTAGAAAAAATACTGGGTGGGAAATTGAAAGTCATTTATACATAAATAATATAATTGTTAACGATACTTGCACTGGCCTTGACCGGCTTCCAATACATATGTTTACTGGATCAATAACTAGCAATACCATCAGTGACGCCCATAGCATAGAACCACATAAGCATTAAGTAGGTACCTTATAATATCTTATAATATTTATGCAGTTTCAAACCATGTATTCATCCAGTATAGTTTAATTGTTCTGCTGAATATTTCCTAAGATACTCTTTTTGAGGTTTGATAATCAAGTCGATTGAACATCAAAGAGCCGAAGTGAAGATCACTGGCTTAAGCCTGTTCAAACACTACTGAGTTTTACGTTATTAGGGTCGCGCTAATTCATCTTGTGTTTGATCTTGAACATTGTGAGATATCAACATGTATTTGACGAAAATTTGCAACTCAAATATGGTTGAATATAAACGAGTAGGATTTTCGCTTATACTATTGTTATAAGTTTGAGAAATAATGCCTAGCGCTAGTTACGGTACTTTAATTTTAAGAGTTACCCGGTGGTTCCATTTTTTTATGCCTGTCTGGGTTAATACCTTCCACTCAGTATTTGTTCTAATACGAAACAACAATACATTCCGCTTAATGTGAACCAAGTTTATAGATATGTAGACTATTTATTTGCAGTCCGTATTTAAAAATTTAAATTTAAAAAACTTACTTGATTACGAAGCTAGTGTAGTTTTTATTTCAACAGGATCCCAGAATATATCAAAATCTAATATTAAAGAAATGTACTACGTGTGTTAAGGGATGAAAAAAGTAGGCGAATTCTAAGATTACACTGTTTCACTAAAACACTCATCTTGACCTTTTCTTATAAAAAAACGCGAGGTGTCGTGGGACACCCGGTTAGAACAAAATTGCTTTCGCCATTGTGTATTAAATTACAGACTGTAATAAATTAAAAACGTTTGAGAACATGTGACAAACTTGTTATTAAAAATCCCGTGTTGTCTGGGTCGGGATGCAATCTAAAGCTTGCATGTTCAAACCCGGGCAAAACCGGTTGAGATTAAGTTATTCTAATCTGTAGATTATATTTGTATTGCTGGTAATATTCTTTAGCTAGTGGTAAGTTTATGAGTACAATATAAAAATATTTTTAAATTTTGATTTGGACGAAAATTGTTTCTTTTACCCAAAAATGTTTCGTTAGCTTAAGATTTTAAAATCTCAAGACCAAATTAACACTTTGAATTATTACTTTTATATATTAAAAGTCTCAGGTGCTAGAGCTGAACAAAAGAATGTGCAGTGTACACAAAGGATTTTTCGTCTAAAGGGTTTAAATGGAAGCTACGCTGCATGGAATTTTTAATCAAAGACCCGACTGGGCCCGTAGGCCAGTAAGACTACGTGTAAAAGCAGTTTTTTTATACTTCAAAGTCTTTTGTTTTCATGATCTACCACGAGATACATTTACCAAAACAAATAATGAGAAAAATCACACATGTTTGAATTGAGTCCGATGAAGGATTTTAAATTGAACCGATCAGCACCACAAATCCGCTCCTAACATTACAACACTGTGATTAGGGCTTTCTCAAGATTGAGTTTTAAAAATCATTATAAAATTTATTATAGACGAATTACATTTATTTATTTTATAAAATCAACAGACAAACAATTTTCGAAGAATCGGTAGAGTAAAAACTTTAAGGATTTTCTGGATCATGCTGTTGGAGCATAACCATTGTTCCAAGAAATAAATATGATAGTGAAATTGAAAAACCTAGGTATCCAAAATATTAATTATTCATAAAATATTTCCCCCCCTTTGCCAGCCTACCCCTTACCTAGTGCTAATAATGCTACGTATTACTATTAAAACGCTTAGGTCTGTATAACACTTGTTTATATAAAATTTGTTTATACAAAAATCTTGAGCACAGATGTATTCCAAAAAACATATATTATTTACTTGACTAAAACATAAATACAAAAAAGATAACATAAAATTTTAATTTTTGGATGAGTTATATCTATCAGCGTGCTTTGGTAAGCCTGGCTATCGTAACTATAATATTGTATGAAATATTAACCAATCCTTTGGCAGTCATTGCGCCACCAATCTTGGGAGTTAAGATACTATCATCCTATCCTTTAACATTACACATTACAACATAATGACGAGTGGCTGTGTCGTAATGGCAAACGCCACGCTCTCTTATGCCGTGATGTTTTCTCTCCGCCGAGGCTCAACACTTGTGTGACCTTGTGTCTGCTGGCCGCATGTACTATACTTCGTTGGTATATTTGGTAAATAAATTAATTTATATTAATAACGAAACTATGTTGTTTTTAAGTTGGAACGAAGTTCTTTGACACGGCTAGAGTGAACTGCAGAAATAACTAAACGAAAAAGCATTATGCCTCCTGGCGTCCTCTCTTGCTCGTTCTGTTGTAACTTCGATAGATTACAATATAGCGAAAAATAATGCGTTAAATTCCAATCATATTTCACGGTTCACAATATTTCGACAGTTTACAATCTGACGAGATAGATTGTAATCTAACGATGTTTGTAATCTTACGGTGACATGAGTATAATTTATTAATAATGAATATGTACATACGTATATATTTATAAAACTGCATCGCTACAACCTTAATAAATTATTCTCTGGCCTGGAGTTATAAGGGCCTATGTACTCTGATAATGCTAAAATTTTAAAAACATTTTGTCATTATCAAATCATTTAAAAAATTATAAATGTATTTATGCTAAAACGACATAAACTTAACATTTCTAATAGCAATAATATTACGCAAAAATCTATACGTTAAATAAAACAACCAAACACGATTCTATCTACTCTGTACCTCTTGGCTTTTACTTGGTGGTAGGACTTTGTTCATGCCTGTCTGGGGAGGTACCACCCACTCATCAGAAATTCAAGTGCTAAGTAGCAATACTTCGTATTTTTACGTTACGGTTTGAAGGGTGAGTGAGCCGATATAAAAAAAGGTATAAGGGGCATAATAACTTGGTTCCCAAAGTTGGTGGAACATTGGAGCCGTAAGTAAAATTAAAATTTCTTACGCCGAAGATGTCTATGGGCGGTGACGACCACTTACCATCGGGTGGCTCCACCTAGCTATTCCATGAAAGAAAATCAAAAGTAAGGGTCATTGATACTGGCCCTTTTATCACCAGACCACAAAATTATCGCAGAGTGTAATTTGAATGTGTCCAAATTTTCGGTCATAAAATCTACACGTTAGCAAACTTCTGATTAACTTAGTTACAATGTATTTGAACTGAAACGATTTTACAGGTGCAGTTCACAACTAACCGAACTCGACATAGTGAAAACTCGAAGTGCATTTTCGTTAAAGAGATTTTCATTATGTCGTACGAGAAGTTTAGGAAGTGTAACTTGGATAGCTTATTTGTAACTTCGGTCTCTGCGCTGCATTGGCAGTAAATGTCATTTCTTATATTCATAGTTTTGTTTGTTTTATAGATTTACACGTAATATAGACGTGAAGATTAACATTAATATTGATACAAATTAAATCCTAAATTACGATGATAAAAATTAGGGCTTCATGGAATGTACATAAGAGTGTTTTTGGCCTATTAGTAAGTATTGTTTATATGGGGGGGGGGGGGGTCACAATATATGACGTCAAAATAAGATTAAATATTTTTTGATAAAATATCTACTAAAATAACATCGTAATTTTAATGATCACTATTAGATGCAATTGTTATGTAATTCATTACAGTTGATATTAGAAATTATAATCATTAGACTAAAATCAACATAATAAAATTTTAAAATGAGTGACTGACATACAACAGCCTACATATGTATGTAGATCTAATGGGATGAAATATTGCACAGGTTTTTCCTGTACTGAATTTCAACACATTTTCCTCATGGAAACTTTGTTACAAAAAAACTTTAATATTTTAGTAAGTTCCATTGGTTTATATATAGTATTTTCTTTAAGATATTTATTGCCGTACGTACGGCGAGTATACACACAGGCGAAATACCCTCATCACGAGATCTTTGAAACTATTGGTCCGACTTACTTGAAATTAGATGAGCATAGTTGCTTGTTTCGTTACGAAAACTAAGAATTATTTTGGAATATTTAAACTTTAAAGGGGGGGGGGGGGATTTTGTATGATTTTTCATGTACGAATTATACTAACTAGTTGATAGGTGAATCAAATTCGCCTTCAATGCAAGCAATTATAGATTAAACTTCATTGTCAAATTAAATGTTCAGTATGAGCCTGTAAATCTCCACTGCTGGCTTAAGATTTCTTATCGAACTGTTCGAATGATTCTTCTTGTGATGTTTTCCTTCAACGTCGAGTAAGACATGACCAATAAACATAAATAAAGCACATGAAAATGTAGTTCTTGCTCGGGTTACTTTTGAAAAATGACATTTAAAGTAAATAATTTAAGCTTGATTTCCGAAAAATATAATTTTGGCACTTTAGCTTTTCTTCTTTTGCACTAATGACATTTCGAATAAAATTTATTTTTCCTTGCTTTTATATCAAATACTTAAGGGTCGAAAGAAAGTTCAATGTTCAATAATATATAGACTATAGATGTCATGTTTTATATTGTGAGGGTTAAACTATCTCTTGAGACTGGGTTATGTAATAAACTGACAATCCCAATCCGAGATCGGATAACTTTCGGATTAGATGACAATCATAAAACTCTGTCAATCAAAATTGAATGGTTCCCCATTAGGAATGATTGACACACAATATTTTCATTCTATTATAAGTTCCTTATAAATATCTTAGGAAGTCCCAGGTACTGGATTGAAATCCTTGACCGGAAATAAAATTAATTGGATTATTTTTGTTTAAAAACAAATAATTTTCCAGTTCAATGACAATTCGTAAATACTTGCAAAAATCAATTTTAATATTAAGCGTTTAATATCGATGTAATCTACCCCAGGGAGGGATAACCCTAACCTACCCCATCACTGTTATCCCCAATAGCGGCTTGGAGATCGTATGTTGACAGTGTCAACATTCCAATTGCTTCTGCACCAGAATTGGAAACCGAGGCGATTAGATATCGTGTTAGTTTACCGTCTCATCTGATTGTGAAACTAAGGGGATAAAAGTGTACCTATTTTCTTGGTGGAAAGACTTAGTACAAGACCGTCTGTGTACGCCAAACAAGTGGCGTGGCGGTTTAAAGGACGAGTGAGTCTGTTTAACTGCAAGCACAAGGGTTTTAACATCTTAGTTCTCAAGGTTGTTTGCGCGTTTGTGATATGAGGGATGATTAAAATATTCTTACAGTACTAATGTCTATGGGCAATGGTTGACTTACTGTTGACGTGACATTTACTTATGGTTTGATACTCGCTTGTTAATTTTAATATTGACTATAATTGTTAACAATAAACTAACAAAATTATTTTATTAAAAATGACTGTTCTGGACAAAATCGGTCAAAGTTATACGACTGTTGATACTGCTTTTATAAAAAATTACAGTATTTTTAATGTTCAAAAGATGTATAAAAACTTATTCAAAATAATGAAATTTCTCAACTCGAGCAAGGAACGAAAAATTTGTAATTAAGGAACATTCGATAACTTTCGTAATTAAATTCTGTGTTTTTTTTGTTTAATTGCTATAAATTTTATGATATTTTAACGATTTGGCTGTAGATAATATTTTTTTCTTAAAAATGATGAAAGAGTTTGTAGAAGCAATAAACATTATCATACGTCAAATATCTTGCTTACCCAATATATCTATACACACTCTGGTCGTCTAGCCAACCAAAGCCAATTAAAAATGAATAAACAGTTTTATTGTTCGAAATTGTTGGATCGTTTTCATTTTCAATATGACATTGATCATATCGTTCGTTTGTAGTCAAGTTCTTAGTTTTATGAAAAGTTGTGAAGTATTATTCAAAACAATATAATTATGGGGACTTTTTGTCGCCTGATATCAATCTATCAATCAAAATATTCTTTATTCCATCAATCGTCATATGGCGATATTGAATTGAATGTAAAGCTACCACCGGCTCAGAAAGTCGAATTGTACGGAGAATTTACAATTCGACGAATACGAGGATAAGAATTGTTAAACGAATTTTTTAAACAACGTAACCGGAAATTAGGCAATAACACACTGAATACATAATTAAGTCATTTTTTTCTTCTTCTTGCTTCTATGAACAAAATATATTAATTTTCTATACCATTGATCGCGAAGATTTCCTGAAGATTTGTCTGGAGCCTAATAAGGGTGAACTGAACCAACGTGTAAAAAAAACGTACTATAAGAGCAAGAAGTTCTAATTAAATATATAAAAAATTACTAAGTATTTGATTCGTCACGAGTCCAAAGATTTAAAGAAGATGATAAAATAATCGCATCGACTCGAATCGAATTCTATTTTTAAACTCGATTCAATATTAACGTCGCTTAATCGGTACATAGTTCCGTTCCATTGTTTTTTAATCATTGCGGATAGTTACAAAGTAATGAATGAGTTCTTATCGAATGTAGCAATCATGATCTATTTATTCTGCGAATTCATTTAACGCAACAATATAAATACTTTGACTGATTAAAAACCTGTCCTTTGATACGATGATTCTATTCTATTGTGATAATTATTTAAAGAAAAAGTGTACCTAATTCGTTATAAAATTGTTTAGATTAGAGAATATTTTACACGAAGTGTGTGGATGGTAAAATACCTTAATATTATAAAAGAGACAGTTGCTATTGTAAAAAGAAGGCACATATGCATCTATAAATACTATTAATGAGAATGGCTTTCTTTTTCTAAACCACTCAAGGATTATCACTTATAAAAAAATCTATAAACGAGGAACGTTTGAATCCATACCTAACATAACATACTTGTAAATATTTTATATAATCAATCAACTGTGACGGTGTTTTATACAAAAAACTGTTTTCGTACGCTACGCATATATCTAACGCTGGTCTTAGAAAGGAAAAGTTTGCATAATACCATCCAGAGCAGCTGTCCGATCTACGTCGTCCGATGTATCGTCCGATCTGTCAGATTCCCACGAAGATTAATAACATATCACTAGGACTACTTAACAAACACAAACTTCGAGTCAATGCTCAAGTGTCATATTAGAGTTCGAGGCAAATATTTTGTCATCAATGTGCCATCCTTCATCCATCATTAAAATAATATGTTACAACGGCACCGGCAGCATCTGTGGAGATACAATAATGAAATAAAATAAATCGTTTATCGTAAAGGATGTCAGTGTAACAAACATAGATAAACATGATACGACAAATATAACCTTTACAATGATACACATTTTAACAACTTTATGGACTATAAAAATGTCGTGTGCCTTCTGAGTTAGAGGAATAGACGAGATCCATAAAGCGTATGTAAGCATACTTAACACTTTCACGTAACATAAAACAATTTGTAAATGAAATTTAATTTTTAAGTACAGCTTTTACATCACCGTACAAATAAAGTTAAGGGCTGTTTATGATCAACTGCTGAATAGAGTCTGCTCATGGATGCTACATGCTCCAAGCCTGAAATACTTCTGGTACCAAAAAAAATGATGAATTGATTGAGCAGTTCTGAATCGCGCTGGCAATATTTTTGTTACTGAGTATATATAGTAAAAACCACTCACAACAATAAACTTGTGTTGAATATTAATAAAGTCAACTTCATCCTTATTATTTATAATTATTCTTAATTCGTTAAAGAGTTCGTCGATCTTATTACGTGGGTTATAAATGTATGGTTTTGATTGTCGTAAAGTTTTTTTTTATATAGGACGAGCCAATGCCACCTGATGGTAAGTGGTCACTACTGCCCATAGACAAAGGCTCTGTAAGAAATATTAACCATTCCTTACATCGCCAATGCGCCACCAATCTTGGTAACTAAGATGTTATGTCCCTTGTGCCTGTAGTTACACTGGCTCATTCACCCTTCAAACCAGAACACAAAAATACTGGGCACTGTTGTTTGGCGGTATATCTGATGGCACCTACCCAGACGGGCTAGCACAAGGCTTTATTTTTTTCATTAAATTTCAATGGTCTAGACGAGTTTGTCTCCGAGATATCACATGAATATTTATCATCGAGCAAGTCAATCAAGCATGATAAAAAAACGTTATTGTCACCATAAAATATTCTAGAAAAAACGGCGTGATATTTGTGAATCACAAAAGCAATGAATCGAAATTAATATGCCGAGTATATTTAAAGAATCGTTACTCTACATCAGCAACTGAGTGTTTTTTATAATGAATTTGGTTAGCGGACGAGAAATATGCCACATGCTTGTAAATGGTCACCACCGCATATGCTGTTCCTTACGTCATCAATGCACCAATAATATTAGCATGTTAATCACACAGTCACACTTCAAACTGTAACATAATACCTAGTATTGCTGTTTGGTGTTAGAATATATGATAAGTGGGTGGTACCTATTCAGACGTGCTTGCACAAAGCCAAAGAAAGATTGAAAATTTGAGTAAAATGCTGGAAGACGCTCATACACATCAAATACATGTGATTTAAAAACATGATGTTCCATGAAACGGTCCTCTTTATTTATATGTCGCAGCGTCAGATAATTAAATACTTTGATTGTAATCTCTTAGTTTTGAGATTTGATTCTGGATGGCCAGTGAAGTCAAGCGCTCTTTGTCACGTTAGAATAATATAAAATGTCAGTTGTCAAGCAGGATGAGACAGATGTGGTCGCGGCCAATGGAATATTGTAAAAATCAATATACGATAATCCAGCTATCGATCTGTTGTATTATTTGTGAATGTGTATGACGAAGATGGTGACCCCGAACCAAACAATACTGCCGGCTCGCCGTTATATATATATTCACTTTAAGATCTATATATGTTTTATATGATTTCTAGCAGTCAATTTTATTAGCTTCCTAAACAAATAAACCGTATTGACAACGGCTTATTGGGTAAACTCGTAAAATTCAGGTTTTTATATTAGCAAACTCCGGCAGTGATTGGAAAACCATTGCGTTACGATATTTATGACGTGGTCATTTTTTCTCGTACGAAAAATATTTATACAATACGTTGAATATAAATTAACAGCCTACGTAATGTTTTTCTTTTGATAAAAAAATAATTTAAAATATTCCTTATAAAACTTTACATGGAATGCTTTTGTTGATAAGTAATTATAATATTGCTGTTCTGTGTTTGTTTATTCGGATCTTATAGAATATCGTTCATGTGCAATTAAATAGCTATTATTTTGTTAAATACAAATAGATAAAATGATATCACATCTGCCTGTAGTATCTTTTATATTTTTTTTGCTAGTGAATTATTCTTTGTAAGACTATTTGATATAACTCACTATCTATTTATTGAAGATACTATAACAGAGACGCTCAACTCGTACCAGCAAAAACGGCTTAAAATTTCGATACAACATTTCAGTTTACATTTTGTGGGAGGCAGGAGCCCAAACTAGGTTACCCTGTACTAAGGGTGTCCTGGCTCCCTCTGGGATAAGAACTATGTATTTAATTTAAAAGAGACAGACTTCGTAACTAACATATTAATGTCCATATAAATGTCAATTTACGATTTAGTGAGATTTATTCACAAATAAAAATAAATTGCTAATGGCAATGCTATATTTTGTTTTCTAATAATATTTGTCTGACCCATGAGTAAATTTAGAGATCGCTACAATTCAATTTGTTAAGTGAATTAACTCGTCCGATGGAGTCGATAAAATGTCTATTTGAAAATTTACGATCAAATGTTCAACAAATTGAAACGAACACTATATTGCTTTTATTTAATCGAAATTCTCTACAAAGTAAACAAAGATTAAAAAGTAAAGTGAAGCATTTGTCTAACGCGACTTTTGACTCGTTAAAGTGACAGATCAATAATATACACATTTATAATATTACTTTTTTTATTTTTATTTTATGAGTTCGGTAGGCGGACGAGCAAATGGGCCACCTGATGGTAAGTGGTCACCATCGCTCATAGACAATGGCGTTGTAAGAAATATTAACCATTCCTTACATCACCAATGCGCCACCAACCTTGGGAACTGAGATGTTACGTCCCTTATGCCTGTAGTTACACTGGCTCACTCATCCTTCAAACCGGAACACAATAATAATGAGTACTGCTGTTTGGCGGTAGAATACCTGATGAGTGGGTGGTACCTACCCAGACGGGCTTGCACAAAGCCCTATCACCAAGTAAATAACTATAATTACATTACAATATAAATATTAATATTATAAACGCGAAAGTAACTCTGTTTGTCTGTCTGTTGCTCTTTCGCGGCCGAACCGAAATTGATGTAATATGTGAAGAAGCAAGCTTAAACTCCAAAGAAGCGCATAAGCTTATTTCATGACTAACACCTGACTACCAAACCCTAAAATGCAAGCAAAGCCACGGGCGACAACAAGTATTATATATGTATTTGGAAAGTTAAGACTCTAATAAACGGAATAATTTTCACTAAAACATATTAATTAATAATTAAACTTGCGGCGGTATGTCTTTTACGAGAAGGTCATAATCTTGAACATCATATAACTACAAACGCCTCTAGCTCCTTTGTCTCTATAAGCTCAACTAGGCTGATGTTATCTTTAATAATTAAATTAACGATAGGCTATTGATCTAGACGGCAATTTTGCTTGCGTTAGAAATTTTATTAAATCTAAGTCAAACAATATTATCTTATTAAAGATCGAACACACTTGAGCGACAAAGCGAAACTAAAGCTGTAAGCAAGGAGCTAGAAAGATCACACTCGTACAAGGAAACATTTTAACACAATATAATTTGTTTATCATACATTTTAGTGGGTCACACGCGAAGCTTCGCGTTTATTCAACAGATTTTTATAAATTTTGCAAACCATGACAGGTTTTGTTTTAACGTTTACTCTCACATTTTGTATTTGTTTTTTTCTTATAAGGCCATGGCCAGTAATATTTCTGTTTTTTTAAAATGAATTCTTTGTTAAATCATAACAATTTAAATTGCAATAATTATATATCATAACAAATAAAGAGGACTCTCCTCTTTATTTTTCTGCACGTCTACGGCTGGAGCTCTTATAAATGAGACTAAAACCGATTTTTTATGTGTAGGTTTATCGTTCCATAATCACTGGGACAAAAATCGGCTTACTCTATTAATATATAACATACTTGTGACAATTCATCGAACTGCATTTTTTATGATACAGGTAGGTGAACTGGCCAATGGTGCACCTAATGTTAGGAGGTCACCGGTCATAGATAATAAATATAAATTTTTACTGCGCCTGTGCGTCACCAACACAGGGAACTAAGATATTATGTCTCTTGCGACTGTCGTACACTGGAGCGAGTTGAAATATTTTTTTACTCTTTCTTTAAGAGATGAGGTATCTTTCAAACTTTGGAAGAATCACATGCTTTCCTATTTTTACAACATTATTTGTACTTTCGTTAAAAAAATACAAAAATACGTAAAACCGCATTGAAATCCAAAACGTCAAAATCGAAAAAAAAAAAAATTTCATGCAGGAAAAAATTTACATACGCTAAAAGCGTTATTGGTATTCTATTAAAAATATATATATAATTACTAAAAATATATTTTAACTCGTTTTTAAGCTAAAAAGATTATAATTCTACAAATTATTATATCAAAATACCAGTTAAGACCACGTACGTGATATTCCATACTGAACTATACAATTTTGTGTACAATATTGATGGGCCGATATCTTGTTACGGGAAACGGTGTGTTAAATAATATTATGTATGCGACCCGTAACAGTCATGCCTTATAAAGTTATATTTATATATTTATCAATACTATCGTACATAAAATACATAACATAATCAGCCTGTAAATTTCCCACTGCTGGGTCTCCTCTCCCGTTGAGGAGAAGGTATGGAGCATATTCCACCACGCTGCTCCAATGCGGGTTGGTGGAATACACATGTGGCAGAATTTCGTTGAAATTAGACACATGCAGGTTTCGTCACGATGTTTTCTTTCGCCGCCGAGGTCGAGATGAATTATAAACACAAATTAAGCACATGAAAATTCTGGTCTGGGTTTGAACCCGAAATCATCGGTTAAGATGCACGCGTTCTAACCACTGCGCCATCTCGGCTCTAATACTATCGTATAGTGTGTAATTTGTTTCAGAGCAGTAGAGACGATTTTACACGTTCTATATTTGAAATTGTTTTTTTTTTTATTCAAATTAACTTTAGCTGAGTATTGTCTGAGAAATCACTTTGTGTCTCACTTGTGGAAACAAACGTTAAAGTATCATCATAAGTTAGTTTGTTGCACGTATACCTTTTATTTTATTATAATACGAATTTCTGCCAGCGTCTTTTGTGGTCATTTTATTTCGGTTGTTTTGAAATGAGTTCCTAGTTGTTATACATTTTTGGAGAGCTAATAAAACGGTTATATTTTGAAAATAATCTGCAGGACAAGTTTCATAACGATTTTTTTTTGTTTTTAAGGCATTTTTGTGGAAAAAATATTGAAATAATATCGTTTGCTGTCTCGCATTTTTAAATTTGGACCGATAATTATTTTTTTAATATTGACAAATAACCAGTGTTTATTCGTTTTTATAAATCAGAAGAAAAATATAGATTTTAATTGATATTTTTTTTTTAAATAACTTTTTGAAGTTGCATTTTTGACTTATTTTGAAAAAAATCTAAAAAACGTGTTAACTCAAAAATGATTCACTTTTGCATCATGCATATGGGGGTTAAAAATATCGCAAATAATCACCCCTATTACCTCTTTACGGGAATACGTCGAATTACCAATAACCCTGTATATTACACACACACAAATATAAAGACGAATGCATATGTACGTATACTGTACACGTATGATTTTTTTATATCAATCTGTATTAATATTATAAATGTGAAAGTAACTCTGTCTGTCTGTCTATAGCTCTTTCACTACCAAAGCAATGAACCGAATTTCACATCTCACATGATCTCTCCACGGCCATGGAACGCTAAAATGACGCTTTTACTATGCCGTTTATATGAAATAACTGATCGGAGTTTATCGTATGAGATAGAAGAATTTCCTTTACCATCGCTCTAACATAATATATTCGATCAGGACCTTCATGACTCTTTATCAGTGTAATACATTGCCTCTGATATCGACGTTTACGTAAGACTTGCGGAGTATAAGAGTATTTTATATTTTAAATGACAGCAATATTTCCTTACCTGTTTATACTTAACTTTACTTAGTACTCATTTTTAAAGAGGGGGGGGAGGTCTAATGGAATTATCCTAATTTTTTGGCTAGTTAATCATCTGTGGTAACCTTGAGATAACATTAACTCAACTAAGATTTTGGTGAACTAAGTCTACTCTAGTATCAATAGATGTCAATATTTAATAAATATCACAAAGGATGGAGGATTCTCTTGATAAACCTTTCTGTACTAATCCTATTCAGCCTCCCCACAACCGCTTGCTAACCTTAAGAATTATTAATTCCACTTTTTTTACAATAGATCACGAAGCAATAGCTAGCGTACGTAAACGAGTGTGCCGTTACAATGGAAGCCGCGTCATAACATTGAAAGCATCGTTACACAGTAGAGTAGAATGCGAGTTAAACAGACTTCTGACGTCACTTGCTAGTAATTAAAGTTTGAATTTAATTGCTAGTACGTGGAGTTAGTTAAACTACTAACTAAAATACTTGGCAACAGATTTTAATGCGGTTTACATCATTAATCAGATTAATTTAAGAAGAAGGTTTATAGTAGAGAAAAGCCGAGAGTTTTAACTTAGGGCGGAAGAAACAAGAATTTAATGTTTATTATTCAATCCAAAAATGGTATGTATGTTTGTACCGGGTGAAGGAAGGTCGGGTAGCTTGTACTTTTACATTTTTAGTCGAAGACGTGACATTTGTAGTAGACGACACAGAAGTAAACACACTTTCATTTCTAGACAGATTAAATATGTATTTGTTCAAACTTGTATGAGCTTTATAAAATAATCACGTTTTAATTTCAAATAAGTTGTGAGCAGTTTATATTAAAATAAGTCTGAATTATAAAAATAATATAACAAATTCAAATTAATATTTTTGTTATATTTACTACAAAGCATGTGATTTTTGTCTGTGTTTATTTTTATATTGTATATTTTGATATTTTTATTATTAAGGAGCTATATTTTGACAACTGGTTCCGATTAAATATTATATTATTAATAGTCAGTTGAGTATTTGATATAATTACTCATTATGGTGTTTTAAAAGTAAGAAAGGCTATCATCCTTGAGCTGTGAAACAAGTTGGTTGTTAATATTGTCGATATTCAGTTGTATTAAAATAATAAATAGAGAGCCGAGATGGCCCAGTGGTTAGAACGCTTGAATCTTAATCGATGATTTCGGGTTCAAACCCAGGCAAGCACCGCTGAAGCTCAGCTCAGCTCGTGCTCGGCGGTGAAGGAAAATATCGTGAGGAAACCTGCATGTGTCTAATTTCAACGAAATTCTGCCACATGTGTATTCCACCAAACCGCATTAGAGCAGCGTGGTGGAATATGCTCCAAACCTTTTCCTCAAAGGGAAAGGACGCCTTAGCCCAGCAGTAGGAAATTGTGTTCTAAAAAAAATATATAAAATCGTTAAGACGGAGAACACTCTTTGAATTTGAATACCTGCGAAGTGAGTATACTATACACTTATCTTGCTGTTTAAGTTATAATAGCTATCTACATTAATTGCAAGCCTATTAAGAGTTTGCTAGCTCGCATAGGAGATATACCAAGAAGTAAATAGGTTACTTGGCTTGGAATAATCAGCTCTTAGAACTAAGCTTCTGTCGGTATGCTATCCTTATTAAGCTAACGATACGTATATGATAGATGTATATTGGTTGTGACAATAATTAGTCTCAGTAAATATAGCCTACAATGTTGTCGTATTTGTTTTGTTTATTTTGTGAATATGCTGATCTTTCTTATATCGTACCGTTGTTTTACTGCACCACCTACCTGAAATAAAAATAAAACAAAGTGTCCTTAATTTATTGTCTTTGTTTATGGACTCATAATTTCGTCGCCATTTATAATTAGACTACTATTTTTATATATAATAACATTCACATTCATCAAAACAAATTATTTATTTAATTTTTTTTTTTGCGCAGCGATATTTGCGTGCGCATAAAAAAACTACGATCTTTTTATTAATATAATAATGCAAATAAATATAATTTATTGTGCATAAAGATGTAAATAGTTATTACATACGCATATTGTGACAGAAGGGTTGGTTCATGTTTTGCCCAGACGACCGGAAGTGCGATTCATCGGGGAAAAGCTGCTAATATTCTACCTTCTATAATTCTGTTTATCTGTATATTTATAAATCTTCTGGACTTGTGTATGTAATTGAACTCCTATTTTTAAATGTTAGACAAAAATACATTTCTATAAAATTTATTTTAACTGAAAGTAAAACTTTTAAACTTTTTTTATAGTATAGCTTCGCTCACGACACGATCAAATAATTTAGACAAAAAAAAACTCAATAGGAAAATGAATTAGCAAAAATTGATTCTTATCGCCGTATACATTACCATTTCAATATGTATTCAAATTTTTAGCGAAGTTATTCAAAGATGTAAATTCAATTCAGAGTAAATTTTATTTATTTTCATTCAGTGTTTTGCGACTTTAAATTTATTATACCAATGAGAAGATCGTTATTTTTTGGAATCGATTACGAAAAGATGCTTAATAATTTGTCATTTTTTAATTTGACTAATTTATTAGTAGATTTATATTGTTTTTGGCTAAAAATTATCATACCATATCATTCAACATATAATGTAGCTATGTATATCAACGCGTTGCCGGCAATGCTAGTTAGTAATAAAATAGTCAGCGTTGAATGAAAATCTGCCAGGCGGCAGACTTTCGTCCACCTTTAAAGTCCTGGTGACTACGAACTTGCATTGAACAACAGTACAGCACAGAAAAATATCCAAAAGATTTCTCTCAGAAACAAAGGAACTTTGCTTAGTGAAAGAACATTAATATAATGATTATATTTATAAAACTATAGCACACAAAGCGTCAACCGACATTACCCTCTCAAAGGGTTGATTAAAAAAAGCTTAAGTCTTTCCCGGGACTCAATCTATCTAACCATACCAAATTTCATCTAAATCGGTTCAGCGGCCTAAGCTTGAAGAGGTAACAAACAGAGTTACTTCGCGTTTATAACATGAGTATAGATTTATTGGATATAGTAAGATATACTTCTCAGTGTACTTAGCGAGCCATGAGGAGATCACACACATTATATCATTAGACATGGAATGTTCAAAAGCGTATTATAATCAGCCGATAATTTTGTATTTCACGCACGTATGACTTCTGTGATTGAAATCACGATTTTTTTACCAATTTCAATTTGATATATCGACGTTTCATTCGATGTATGCGTAAGTATAATGATATACCTTTACAAATTAGAATTTTATTTTATGAAATGTTTTAATTTTTTTTATGAATCACCTTTGATTCATAAAAAAATTAAAATAGGTAGGTATTCAGGTAAGTATCTACAAGTAAGGACTTGTAGATACTTACCTGAATAATTTTATTTAATATTTTCATTTTGATTTTGGAAAAATGTAACGGAATTCTGTGAAGATTCGTTTAACAAATGACCAGAAAGGCCGGTGGAGTTCTCGATGGGTAATTATACTTGTTTATAACTATATATGTTAACAGTAATTTATCTGTTTTCTAACAGGACGAAATAATATGACATGAGGATACTTATATTATATACGAAGATTAGGCAATAAATACTTTGAAGTTCGTTTTTTGAAATTTAGTTTTTATTGATTAAAACCTCTTTTCCTCCGTTTGAGAAATGTTGGATCATATTACTTGTTTACACATATAAATTGTATGAAAGAAAATTAGCAAAATATGTTAGTTTGTTCTCGTATTTTGTATCGAATACGAGAACAAACTGCTAAATTTATGTTCCTTAACGCTTTCCTGGACCAAGAATCTTCAGTTAAGATGTCAGTTTTATAACTAGTCGACTTCAAAGTCTCGACTGAAACTTATTTATAGTCAAAATTGTCGTCGAATTTCACATCAAAGCGTATAAAATAAGCCTTTTTTTTAATAGTCTTTAATCATCAGTTACGTCACACGTGGTTGAAAATTCTCACTGGTTCATAATTTAGAAGATTACAGATAGCGGAGCGAACATTCCAATACTAATTTTATCGATACCTGCTTGTAGAATAAATTTTTCATCGGCGACCTACTTCGATGCTATAATTTTAAGTTGGGTTAAAATTGTTTTCGGAATCTTCAATAGCAAAATTAAATTTGAAACTATTGTAAATACTAAAGCACGTATACGTAATATTACGTAGCTAATAAGATTTATATTATAAAAGTAAATTAGCTGCCGTGGTCAATGTCAGTCAGGAACAAATCAATGTCATTTTTTACGAGTCCTACCCCCAGAAATGAATATTTAATAAACTAGAATATTTACTTAGCTTAGGTTTATGAGCCGAGATGGCCCAGTGGTTAGAAAGCGTACATCTTAACTGATGATTGTGGGTTCAAGCTCAGACAAGCACCAGGCATAATTTCTGCTTATAATCCATCGCGAGCTCGGCGCTTAAAGAAAACATAGGAGAGAGGAAACCTGCATGTGTCAACGAATTTCTGCTACATATGAATTCAACAACCCGCATTGGAGCAGCATGGTGGAATAAGCTCCTAGCCTTCTTCTCAAAGGGAGAGGAGGCCTTAGCCCTGCAGTGGTAAATTTACAGGCTGATTTTATTATTATATATTAAATATGGCTCACAGAGTATAATAAATACTTCGCCCAGTTTACGAGAATGAATATAAATTTAAATGTAAAGTGAAGCTATCCTCGTAAACGCGTTGTACATCGCAATCATATTGGACTAAAAGTTTACGAACAAAGTGAGGAGCTGAGAGACCAGCGAAATTACATTTTTCGTGCTCGAGGCAAGACTGGCAACATTGTGACATGATTTTTAAGGAGCATAAAAGAGTATTGCATCGATTCAAGAGGAATTTTTATTTAATTTAGTCATATTTTGTATGCTTAGTTATAATAAGTCAAAATCTAAATATTCTTAATCTATTAAGTGAGGTCTTTTAAACAATGACAGCTACCGCCGGTTTGAAATGTATATTCAACTGTGATGAATCTATAAGAAACTCAGTACTTAATCCAATTCTCAAATTAAATACATAATTAATTACATAGAACTAAATTTGTAACATATCCTGTTTTGTAAATCAACAAATCAATTATTATAAAACACTATTAAATAAAATTTACAGCTCTATTTGTTAACATCATCATATAGCCGAATCGGCTTTACTTTATAAAAAATAATGAAAAAGAAAACTTTTTAATTTCATTAATTCAATTGTTTATTTTTATTTATTAAAACTAAGTTAAGAAAATGTAGGTAACTTTTCCGGCAATGGCAACCTAGTTTTTCTTCTTATCATAACTTCGTTTCATAAATTTTGTTATGTAAAATAGTATACCCACATAATAATATCAACTATAAACCGAGTAATTATAACGATACCTCATTAAATCCATAAGTATTTACAAACCAATCAGACCACAACATAAAAGCTTTCAAAGTTCAAGGCAACCGATGCACTTAACGTTCGAGGATGTGGTGGATGATACCTGATTGCAACTGAAACTATATTACGAGCTCACATAGTTGATCATCCATAACAGTCTGTCGAGGCTAATGAAATAATGGACCACGTAACTGAACGATGGAAACGAACAAATTTTGTTAGCTGTTCGCCTAAATCTTGTTACGAAACGCGGGTAGTTTGCATGCATCTATTTGTCCTTCTATTCAATTGTAATTCAAATTTAGAATTGAATTTGACTTTTTTTTGGCCTATTCTATTAAAATAATTCAAATTTAATAAAATTTACAAAATTTTTTCGTCATATTTTATTTTAACATTGAGCTAAATTCTTACTCATTTAAGTAATGCTACGGTATCACAATGTATTTACTGTTGTTAATACAATGTCAGGCGTATTAACACGAGAACTAAACTTGTAAGACCAAGTTTCCGGCTCTGTAAAGTCTTTACATCCTTCCTGAGACAAGGTTCTAAAAGCCCGCTGTTATTTTGACATTTAAAATTAAAACACATTAAAATAAGTTAGTTTATACATAAGAAATACCGTTCTTTACAAGCGGCGGAATAATACTGAAACGTAATATATTTGATAAGAAAGAATACCAATTTCTATGGTTGTATCATGTAGATTTAAAACTGAATAATAGTTAGATTTTGTGAAACTATTATATTTTAAAAACGAAAATGTTATGAAATAACTCTATGTATATTATTATATATTACATAACATTATGTGTATTTATATACGTCGCGTCCTAGGCATTAAGGTTTAACCGTATTAATCTCTCGGTTCGCCCTTTGATACAAGGCTCAAAGGTCCACATAGTTACGATAGTTTTGATATGGGAATTTAAACGGACATATTATGACGAACTGACGTATCACGCAACGTATTAATGTAACACATGTAAACATATGTTTTTTTAAATTTAATGTGGGTAGAGGTAATCTGGCAAATGAGCTACCTTTAATGGCCAGCACTACCCATAAACATCGGTAGTGTAAGAAATATTAACCATCCTTAAAATCACTAACGCGCTACTAATATTGGGAACTAAGAGGTTACGTTCCGTGTGCGTTTAGTTACACTGACTCACCCACCCTTGAGACGACAGATATAATATGTAATGAGTGGGTGTTACCTACCCAGACCTGCTTGCACAAAACTAAAAGACTTATGCATGTTTAACGTGCAAGAATACACGATAAAACCATAAAAGTGTACCTAACTATTTCTGAATTCACAGCTGTTATTGAGAAGTTCTTGCTATTATTACTTAGTTGATCATTGGAATTGAACTTGTACCATGGATATGCATTTTTACGCGCCAGCCACTACGAAACTATGAAAGTTATGTTCCTCTATTTTAAGTTGGTATTTAACCTTCAAATTCTGGTACAATTATAATGTAGCTCGTCCTGACTTCGTACGTAAAATTCACACTAAAAAAGCCTTCCAATACACCCGCTTTAAAGTTGAAATTTCAAACAATCCTTTCTTGACGAATTCTTACAGCATCAGTAGTTCTGTCTGTGCGTTTGTAGTCAGTGAGGTCACAATTTTTAAAGTATAAATTATTAAATATGTTAATCGGTCGTCTTATAAAACGATGTACATATTTCTGTATTTATATTATAGCATGTATACATCATGCGGGCTTCGAATGTGACGTCGTTAGCCTCGGGGCGGAACTCCGCACAAGATAGGGCTCCTTGCCTATAAAAGTGAATATATGGTTCATCCCCTTCCTTTAAGCACTTTGTAATGCAAACATTTTGAAAACTAGTATATATAATTCAATATCATCATTCGAAACACTGCTAAGAGCCATAGTTATTTGTAAACATGTAAAGCTTAAAAAATTAAAACATTCTTATAATCTTATAATCAAAAATGTACAGTTACGAATATATTTCGATTTTAGATGATTAAATTTTTTCATATATCTGATTTTTCTTACGATAAAAAATGGATTATTTAGACAACAAGAAAACGGTGTCTGATCATAAAAAGAGGTGTCGTGGGACACAAAGTCTGGGTTGCTTTTGCTATCTATTAAGTATTAAATGATATACAATAAAATAAATAAACAACGTTTGTGAACGATTCAATGACAATAACAAAAAATGGTTTAAATAATAAAACATAAAACCGTATTGAAGATCCAGCTTCAAGTAAATAAGAACGTCAAATAATTAACAATATTTAATATAGTTTACAATATTTATTTTTCCAGTTTTTGTTACAATCATCCATTATCTTCCGCTTTTCAACCCAGATTAACAATTCCCATGTCAAATTCAAAAATATTCTTCCTCTACTTTTATTATAAAAATGTCAAACCAAAAAGTATTCATCACATTTATATAATACTGTGATTGAATATAACTCAATAGCTAAAAGCTATGCAACCTTAAATGATTATTTATAAATATTTTATATAAAATAATTTATAGGCTTACAGTATATAGAAAGAGACAGAGAGAGAGAAACGTCGCAACGGGAGCCAAACGCTGTTTTCTTACCTGACGACTTCTGCCAGTTAAATCTACCGTAAAAGAACTTCGTTCCAAAAACTCCATTATTCGACTTCCTTATTAATATTATATATACAAATGCAAATGAAAGTTAATTTCTCTTCAGTATCTAAAGTGTTGACAAATACAGATTAACTATTTGAATGATTATTGGTCGATTGCAGCTGTTGACGCGATAGCGGACCAATCAGAATTAAGATTAACGCAACAGTCAATTTGACATTGAAGTGTTTTAAAATTTAGAGGATTTAAAAGGAAATTAAAAAAAAAAAAGTTCGATTCAATGATACTAAATAACTAAAACCTAAAACCGTAAGGAATTTACAATACCTATGGTTTTTACACGAACACTTTTACATAAATCAACGATCGAATATATCAATAAATCTATATACCAATATATGACTTCCTTATTAATTTTATATATAGAATTGCGAGTGTATTTATCACGTCTTGTCACGTTCATCTCTCCTCTACTCAACTGATCATCATGAAATTTTGTTTACAAATTATCAGGGTTACAGAAAAAGACAGACTAACCTAACCTAACCTAACCTAACACTTGCCACAATAATATCTATTAATTATATATATTTCAAAGTGCGTTCTTCATCAATACAGAAACGGTTACTGTCATTTCAAAGCTGAATTCAACATTTCGATTTCAAAAGGCATTCAATTTCCTCTCGTACACTGACCAAATATTTATTTCCGCTCTCGTATGATACAAAGACATCTTTCAAAAGTGTAATATTGATTCCTCTAAGGTCTGGTAGCTGTTTTATAGAGCTATAGCTCACGAAGTACTGCGATCAATTCCCGGAGTCGGCTGAGAAAAAATATTGAGTTCTTCTATTGAGAAGTTAACATAAGCACGTTATCAATACTTACAATAAGTCAACGACTGAGCCGCGTCTGTATATTTAATATATTTTAGAAGAGCTCATTGAATCAATGAACAGGCCACAAATATATATACATACATATGTAATACCTTTATAGCCCTAAAAATGTCAGATACCCAAGGGAATAACTAAAAACTGTTGATAGAAGACACCGAAACTCATTGGTGCTAGTTCGGATTTGAACTCGTAATCTTCTTTAAAGATCCATGTACCATATATTCACTGATCACGTAGGCTTATAATTCAATAAAAAATGTTTAACAATCATGTAGTACTATTGTATACCAATAGACCAATCAAAACTGACTAATTGAACTCAAATATTTGTAGCACGATGAAAGGAATTTGTTTGCTCTTAAACAATAAATTGGATTAATTGGCAGTTGTCTTTGATTTACATACCATTAACATATTTATTATCTATAAAAAAAACAAATGAGTTTTTGTATGTTCACTTTGCCTTCCTAAACTAGTCATCCGATTATAATTAAACTTTGTCGAGTTGTTCTGCGTAAGCCTGATAAGATTCCTAGCCCAAAAATACTAGAATATTTCTTTGTATGTTATTATTGACGTTCTTCAATATAAACATTTTGTGTGGACCTCTGTTACTTTACCCAGGCGAAGTTGGGATGGACAGCTCGTAATAAACAAAAATGTAACGTTTAATTACAGTATTTTATTCACTCTACCGTCGAACATTAACTCAAACTCAAACTCAAAATTCCTTTATTCAACATAGAAGCATTACACTTACTTATTGATGGTCAAATTAAACACTACCACCGGTTCGGAAAAAGGAACACCCTGGCCTGAGAAGAACCGGCGAAAGAAACTCAGCGGGTCTTTTATTTTTTTTTTGTCAAATTAATTAGATACATAATTGTATATGAATAGAAACATCCAGGAGGCGATTGTTTCATTCCCAAGGTGTGCTATCAAACATAAACTCACTAATTGTATAGTAACCTTTCGCACACAAGCGTTCCTTAATATTTTTTTTAAATTTGGCAACAGAAGCATTTTGAACGCTTTCTGGGATCCTGTTGTAGAAGCGTATACATTGCCCCACAAAAGAGTTACTGACTCTATGCAGTCGAGTAACAGGAGTAATAAGATTGTGTTTGTTCCTTGTACCAATGTTATGAGAATAACATTTTCTCATAAAAACATTAATATTTTTCCGTACATACAAAACATTACAGAATATATATTGAGAAGCAACAGTTAATATCTTAATTTCTTTAAATTTATACCTTAATGATTCCTTGGCTCCTAGGTTATACATTGCGCGAATAGCCCTCTTCTGCAGCACAAATATAGTATGGATCGCGGCTGCGTTACCCCAAAGCAATACCGTAGGACATTATACTGGGAAAGTAACTGAAATAAACTAGACGAGCCGTATCAACATCGGTAAATAATCTAATTTTTTTGACCGCAAATGCCGCAGAACTCAGTCTACCCGCCAATCCGTTTATATGGGGGAGCCACTGTAACTTGGTATCAAGAGTAAGGCCAAGAAATTCAGTTGTTTCAACGGGATCCATCGATTCCCCATTGATAAGTACATCGGGTTTTACATTTTGCACGTTTGGTGTGCTAAATTTTACAATTTTAGTTTTTTTATTATTCAGCCTAAGATTATTTACGCTAAACCAGCGTACTATATCAGACATAGCATTGTTTACATCGTCATACTGTACCTGTTTCCTATTAATTTTAAAAACCAAAGAGGTATCATCAGCAAACAATACTATATCATGTTTGTTCCCAACAAGAAAGGGCGTTGCAACAATATTTTGTCCGTATTAAAAGGGTTTAATTGTATTTACTAGTTATATCATTGATATAAATTGATTGTTCATTAATTCCAAAATTTCGCGAAATACACGGACCGTTGAGTTGCTCGAGAAATTGTCACTCCGTTGAAATAAGAGGCAATGTATGTGGTTTATATTTCCGTTTCGTTTCATTACGGAGTGCCAGAGAGGAAAGTGTATACTTTTCACGGATTGGCTAAAGTTTGTAGATATATTATTTGTCAATGTAAATCAGTGTGACACTGTAAGAATTCACTTCGTATCCAACTCGTGAAATGTTGTCAACCGTCTAACGTTGCAACGATATTTTGATACGAGTGTATTTTAAATTTTATCTATATTATAGAAAATGTCACATATCACATTCTGATATTCACGCTTGTGTTCTGCGGTGAGTATCAAGTTTCTTCTTACGGAATACCTCTACTGATTTCACGATTGCTTTTAAAATGTCAAAAATTAAAACAAAATATTCATTTCCCCTCAGTATCTAAAGCGTTGACAAATTTAGGTTAACTATTTGAATGTTTAAATGATCATTGGTCGATCGCAGCTGATGACGCGACAGCCGGCCAATCAGCATTAAGATTAACGTAACAGTCAATTTGACTTTGAAGTGTTTTAAAATTTGGAGGTATAATATTAAAATGCAACTAGAAAAAAATAATCTGTTCAATGATACTGAATAACTAGAATCGTAAAGAATTTACAATAGTTATTGTTTTTAAACGAACACTTTTACATAAATCAACGATCGAATATATCCATAAATCATTTTATATAAAAGCGAAATACCACTCACTGATTAATTACGAAATCTCAGAAACTATAACACATACAAACTTGAAATTGGGCAGGTAAGTTCCTTATAAGGTTTATACACATCCGCTAAGACGGATTTTACGATACTCCGCCCCTAGGGGTATAAAACAGAGCTTAGAAGTTTGTGTATTATAAATTTCGCGTTGGTAAAGCCGCAGGTTCAGCCAGTCTTGTAATAATAAGAATAAATAATCTATACTAATATTATAAATGCGAAATCTGTCTGTTACGTTTTCACGGCCAAACTTCGAATTTAAAGAAATTTCGTATGAAGTAAACTTTAACCCCAACGAAGGACATAGGCTACTCTTATAGCTAACACTTGACGACCAACACAAAACATCAAAATGCGAGCAAACCTAAGGGCGACTACTAGTATTTCATAACTTATACAAATCTTATTCAACAGCAGCAAAAAAAAAGGCGAGATAAAAGCAATATTTTTAAAGAAACTGCAAACAAAACGCTTTAACTCACCACTAATGACTCGGCGGGGAGAATGGAACGAGAATGGGACGGGTGGTCGGCTCTAAGACTCGCTTTAAACGAGACAGCACAGAGAAGCAAGTGGTGTTTCGCTTCTACAAACGTATTTTACAAGAAAGAAAGATTGTACACGAAGAAATTCCTTCCTAAGATTATTTCTTGGTGTTTACATGCATACACATAACGCACACATTGAAAAATAGATTATGGAATTCATTAAATCGCTACGGACAACGTATTTGTTAATCTGTAAACCGAGTTGTAGTCAAAGTGTTAATAAGTAGTCATTTGAAACTGTTTCAACTGACTTTCAAAAAATGAGGTTTTAGTATGGACAGGTATATTTCTCTTTATGTATATTCAACGATACTTGAAAACGTTTTGGATGAATTAAACATTATGTTGTTGAGATATCCCAAACATACTCAAATACTCTCGTACGTTTAATTTTGAAACGCCATAAATAAAGTCATTGCACTTCAATTCAACTTGTTATATTATTTAAATTTTGGTCAAACAAAAAATCCAATACATAGAAATTATTGAAAAGTTAAATAAAACCGTAGTTCCAACATAAGTGATTTTAAGAAGCCAATAAGCGTAAAGCATAATGTAAAAATAATTTCGATTTTATTATATTATTTGGACAATATATTATAACTAGTTAAAACGTTACAATTTTTATTTTAAATAAATGTGTAAAAATTAACAATTTATTTTAGTACAATTTAATATAATAGTAATTTACATTTTTACATTTTAATATCAGTGTTACCAGAGTAGACCGACTTATTAGTACCATCTGGGATTTTAATCAAGAGCTCATCAACCAGTAGTGCTGCGAATTAAAATCTATATTTTAAGCCGCGGTAGTGGTTATCTATTCTGTTTTCCGATTGTAGAATGTTATTAGAAAACTGTTTAACTCATTGTAATTAAAATTAAAACATGGTATACTTGTAATTTTTAGTATTATAATATAATATAGTCTGATATAGTATCACGACATAGTATAAAACACTATCTGTCTGTCCCTAAATAAAACTCAAAATATGCTTATTATGCTTATTATTATTATACGAGTAGGATTATATAAGCACTTTTGAATCGTAATGTTCAATATATGTAAAGTAGATTCTGCCGGAACCGGAGAAAAATTCGAAAGATATTCTATTCAACGATTTTAACAACAGAGTATGTCAATAAAGTAAAAATAAATTTATGTATGTCCAGCTTAAAAATCAACAAATACTAAGTTATATACAACAAAGTATTAACTTAGTATTTGTTGTATTTGTTGATTTTTAATAGGTCAAGTTAATAAAAGCATTTGAGGCTAACGCTCCGCTCCTGAGTGTCTTAAGCTCTATACCGTTTAAACTTATTGAGAAAGGTTAAATGCTATAAAGCTATATTCAACGAAAAAATGATTATTCAAATCGGACCTATTTGTTTGAGTTTCGCTCGTTCAACTATTCAAACTCACTAGCTTTATTTTATTCATTCCTCGCGCCGACATCAAGAGCCGTGATGGTCCAGTCGTTAGAAGATTGGTTTTACAAATTAAAATTAAAATATTCTTTATTCAACTTAGAAGGATTATACTTTTTATTGATCGTCAGAATTCCACCATCGATTCGAAAAGAAATACTTGAGAAGAACCGGTTAAAGAAACAGCGGGATTTTTTTACAGACAAATTACGTTAACATAACGAGTATTTACGTTGAGAACATAGAAAAGTATACGAAAAATAATAAATCATGACCGAATCATTATTCCATTGTACCAACATTCCAATTTTCTGAGCACAAAATCAACTACTTCTGTTATCAGTGGAGGCAATAAAAAGAGGTAGAATATGTTTCAGATACGTTCCTCCTTTAGTACTTCGAGTTGCAAATGTCTCGATTGCATAGTTTTATATGTATGTATCAAATAATATGTCTATAATATATAAATAAAAGTTGTTAAGTCGAAAAAATTACATATAGCTTCCCAATGTAAAGGCAATTACCATCACGAGAGTAATCTAAGGTATATTATTAAAAAAGGTATAAATCAAATCAAAATATTTTTAATTAAAGTAGGCTCTTAAAAGCAATTATGAATCGTCATGTAACTGTGTTGAATTAAATGTAAAGCGACCACCAGTTCGGAAAGTAGATTCTACCTAGAACAACCGGCAAGACACTAAGTAGTTACTCTTTTCTACCGTTTTAATTACTGGGTATGTAAGTATATTATTATTAATAACGAACAAAACTTGGTGGTAGGACTTCGTGCAAGCTCAGACGGGCATCCACCCACTCACATAGTATTATTGTGTTTCGGCTTGAAGGGTGACTGAGTGAACTAAAGACACAAGGAATATAATATTAAGTTCCCAAATTTTGAGGCGCTTTGGTGATAGTAACCGTAATGGTATTGGCAAGGAATATATAATATTTCATATGACATCAATATATACGGGCAGTGGTGACCACTAACCATCCAGGTGGAACAAAAAAATACGACGCAAATTGAAAATAAGAATAACTAGAATGATCGTAATAATCACAAAATACTGTCACTTAAATTTCCTTCCAGTGATTTACTTGAAATATTACGCCCAAAATCAACATATAAACTCTAGCAATTTGATATCGAATTTATTTAATATAAGGCGTAATTTTTTTAAACTGACGCCATCGACTAGCGGTCTCTGACGTTGACGTAACTCATGTCGATCCGAGCGAATCCGCTCACTGGTAAGAGATATTAAAAATAAACAATTTTTCTGTATTATTATTATTATGTGGAGCGCATTGTTCGTCGAGAGGCTAGTGAAGCTGAGATCTAAAGTCCATTGGGCCGGGCCAATAAAAAGTTATTGGTTTTATCGGTCGATATATCCAGTATTCTTAGCGGTTTCAAGTCTAAGTAGACTGTGTTTACAGTCTCGTTCCTTGGAGATTATATTAAATCGCTAGTCCTGCGCTTAAATTATTTTCGGTTGTAACAGCTGTGCCATTAGAAATAGATACGAGCTTGTATATTGTTATGTAATTCATTAGTTTCCTTTGAGAAAGGCTGCTGTGACCGTATACGTCAGGAGGACATCATTAGTTTAGAAATAATAAACGTCTTTGTACTATGCTATATATACTTACGCATAAACTGCATCAAAGTTCAGGATTATTTCGAATATGTTTAATAAGTAAGCAAACTTTTTATTGTATAAACTAATTTTTCAATAAACCAATCAAATAAAATTTTTGTAATAGTTATCGTTTTTTTTTTTAAAAAAATGAACGGTATGTTATGAGGCTAACGAACCATACTATAGGTTTCAATTTAAATTTGTATAAAAACTTTGAATACTTGGTTGCAATTTTATTTAAAAGTGTCTTGAACATTGATGCAGTTTATGAGTCCGTCAATTTAGTTTTGCTTAGTTTTGAACGTTATAATACATTTTGTTAATAAACATTATATTCCTTCTTAGAATATGATTTAAACTCAAAATTTCTTTCATTTAATATAAATATTCAATGTCCTTTATTCAACGTTGTCTGGAAGAGATTGCTCTCTTAGCGATAAGATCGCCTTTGGTACGATTCCATTTAATTTCTTGTTTATTTTATTAATTTTTCGTAGATAATTTCGTGCATTGTACTATTTTGTTCCTTAGCTTGTTCACTTTCCAAGTTATAAAAATGTAAAATTAAAGTCAGGTCAACAAACAGCCCAGGTCCCACTGCTGGGTTATGGCCTCCCCGCATTTCGAGGAGCAGTTGGATGGTGGATATACTTTCACCGCCAAGCATAAAAAGGAAATTTGTCGGTGCTCTTTTGAGTTCGAACTTGTTATCTTCGGTCAAGATTAACTAGTTCTTTCTACTGGGCTATTTCAGCTGTATAAAAATGTAATTTACGGTAAGGTAATAATTTAACAGGCTTCAGGAATAAAAAGAATAATAAGCAGATGCAATCAAGCGAATCTTTAAGCAATCCTAACAGAAAATCGTATGTAAAGATACGGTCACATAGTGCGATCTGCGAAGTCTCTTTATTGTAATTATCTCGCTCGGTTGCACACGTGTGTCCGTAGCTTTATAGATCGTGGATGCTTCCACTTCGTTAATTCACACAGGTGTGTTTGATATCTAAATGTTATTAGTAAAATTAAATATTTAAACCTCTGATGTTGATCGAAGTCTCTTTATCGACATGAAATGATGTAAACTTTTAGAACTGAACTAGAGCATTTAATCGAGGATTTCAACTTAATCCCTGCAAGTAATGCTAATAATAATAAAAATAATTTACGTGCTAATCTTTTTTATAAATTTTATCTTATATCCGTAGTTAACATTTTCCAGGACAACATCGTAAGGAAACCTGCATGTATTGGGCGCAATTCACGCAAATTTGGTGCCAACCTTGGTCACTTGACTTGGCCCAGCAACACATTTATAGGTTGTTTTAATATTGGTGCGAAGGAAATAACATCATTGATAATAATTGAGGTTAATGTTGTATTGGAGAAGAATATTTCTTAAATGACAGAAGTTTCTATATATATTTAAGTAATAAATTCAATAGAAAAAAGTGGATTGCCTTTGTACACGACAAATAAAACAATATAACGTATTATATTCAAACAGGTTTCGATACACGAACATATTTCACCTAAAGTAGACTAATGCTGGTTTAATATAGAATCGATTTGTTGAGACTGTAGTACTATAAGTCGTTACCATAGAATATATCCTATAAAAGAAATGGCATGTTACTTTTCGACTATAAATAAATTGAGCCACGAATGTTCTAGAAACAGATTTAAAGAAATTAAAATGCTGACTGTTGCGTTTTAATATATTTTCTTTCGTGTAATATAGGTAGGCAGACGGAAAAAACCGCTCATAGACAATCGTGCTTTGAGAAATATTAACCAATTCTTTTTCCAAGAAGGCTTTATTATAATCATAATAGGCGCGAAATCATAACCCTGGCCGAAAAACGGTTGAACAAATTTGTATGTTTTTTTTGTGTGTATTTGAGTCTCTGGACGGATTCACTTAGTCTCGGCAGGATTGCGATCAGGAAGTAAATAAAATTCGTATTTTACCCGAATGAAGTCGGGACGGGCAGTTTAGATATGAAACCAATGAATTTGAACTTGTCAAATAAAAATAGGGAAAGTACGGACAAAATGACAGGGTGTTTTGTTTTTTAATCATATTTATTTAATTAATGGTATTATAATCTGTCTCAATCGTTTATATTCGTCTTAGGTTTATTGACTATCAGTAACACAGTTTTTTAATTAAGTAGGAACTATAATAATATTAAGAAAAAAATTAACTAATCACAAAAACCATGTTGTCCATATAGTACGGACAAAATGACATATTAGGTAAGGACATAATGACATACTAATTTTTAAGAACACAGTTCACAAATAAATTGTTGGGACATCAGCACATTACGCATGAGCCCAAAGGAAACAAGATATACATCGTGACCAACTTTCTATTTCTTCTCAGAAAGCCTTCAAGCCTTTCTTGTCCAGCACGTTTCTTGTCCTTGTTGAAAGGGTGATCGATAACATTTTTTTCGGTTAGTTCAAAGGCAAGCTCTTGGATTTATGTACGCGTCAAACCAAAAAGCCGTGTTTTTAAAAACTTTGTGTGTTCTACTAACTCCTGCTCAATTTTTGAATGAAAATGTTTTCTCAATATTCCTAATCCTTTAGAGTTAGCATTTAAGGTTTTGTTTATATTGAGTGCATGTCTTCTAAGCATCACCTGAGGAACACCAAATGTTTTAACGGCCAATTCCCATCCTATTTTTTTCTGTTTCCATGCTTCAATAGCCATACTCATGTATTATTGGCTCCAAGACATGGTATGTCATTTTGTCCAAATGTAAACAAAAACGAATAAATAATCATACTTCCATCAAACAACTAATGATTGAAATAAAGTTAATCGAAGTCATCGAGTACTGGCATAGTTCATTGATTTTAATAGAAATAATTACAAATAACAAAAAATAACTTACCAGAAAATAGGAGAAAACCAACTTTAAAATAAACTTTTAAAGGAGCGAAACACGTTAGAATTGCTTACTGCGACGCGACTGTGACAATGGCGCTCAACATCTGACAGAATTTTAAATATGCCTGCCGCCACGTGATACAGTAGCGGAGACCTAACTAAAACCCGCCAATTTCTAAATAAGGTGACTAGGTCATTTTGTCCATACATGTCAATTTGTCCGTACTTCCCATACCTATATTGGGTTTTTTGTCTGAATTATGCATCAGTTGCACAATTGCACATCAATAATATAGTTATTTTTGCTTTGATTAACATTTGATTCATCGGTTCAGTTACGTTTCCAATTTATTTGGCAATCTCAATTAAAATGATCTTATAAATAGAAGATAACAAAATAATAACACAAATACACTTATGTTAATTTTCGTAAGTGTATTAATGTTTTAAGGCATTTCTTTTGGTAACTTTTCTGTGTCGGAAAGGTGCTTAAAGCCCCATTCAAATAGATTTTCGGTTTCATTTATGGGAGATGCGACGACTTGGTTTAAATTTATGCGTAATGCTTACTAATACAATCGTACATTTTCAATTTAAATTACAATTGGATATCTTTTTGAAACGTTGTTTTTGATTTAAATTAGTATTAGACAATTATAATATCATTGGTCGTATTATATCACAAACACACACAAACAGACTCTCACACACACACACACTTATGTTCATATATATTATGTACGTACATATAAAGCTGTGAATATAATTGCTAAATTTTTATTTTATTTATATGTTAAGCATCTTATTTATGTCGGCTTATAAATTAAGTTATAACACAAAAAATACATTTCAATAAAGCTGTTACAAATTAATGCTAATAAAAAAAATATTGTACAAAAATGTATCTTAAGTGTTTGCACTATGTGCTTATATAACCAAATAAAATCAATTCCTTTTTCAAAGCGATTTCTGAATTAGAGCCCGAAACCCAAAATTGTCGTCATAAAAAAACTTAGCGTCCTGGTATTTGACATTATAGTATAGTTAAACTATAAGTTAACCTCCTTACAATAACCATTTTTACTGTCAAGCAAAGCTTGAAATTATTTTTTGGTTAAAAAAAAATACCTGAATAGAACCGCAATAGTTATTATATTTGAAATTAGAATGTCTTTATTAATTTTAAAGGTCCAATTTGTTAGTTGTACATTAGCATACTTTCATTTGTCAAGGTTTAAGTTATATCGTTGTTTTCTAAAATAATATCTGTGTAAATAAGAACAATAATATTATCACAGGTGCATATGCAAATTATGTGTGGACTATTCATCGCACTCAAAGGCGGCACGTTTTCGCCACTCCGACAAAGACACGAGTAAACTTACGTCCTATAGCAACTATGTAGAAGTTAATAATTGACTGCCTCGTTGGTCTAGATATGAGGTAGATATGAGGCTGCAGGTTCCGAGGTTCTGGGTTTAAAACCAGGTTGAGCCTATGACAAGTTATCGGGTTCCTCTGTAGAAGAATATCAGTAACAGCGAGGAATTTGGGGGCTGGAATGGTACACTCCAGTGCTGTGTCAGAAATCACATAAAGCCGTTGGTCTTCCCCCTGAACACTTTTCGATTGTACCGGATTTGTCGTTCTATTGGATCACGAGAGTGATAGAATAGGGAGTGCACCCGTATTTACTCCACTTCCTTGCACTCCCTGGTCTCCATTGGGATAAACTGCCATGACCGAAATTGGTCAGAACTACATCATCACTGGTTAATAGCTTATTAATACTAGTTTTCTTAGCCTGTTTCGAGGAATTATATATTTGCCCCGCTAGTTAGCTGTGAAGGTTGTGCGAGGAAGACAGTATCCCAGAATCAAACTTGTTACTTTTTCATCGCTAAGCGTAAGTGATAAGAACTATTAATTAAGCAGCTGATATTTCAATAAGATCCGCCACCAATTAAACTTTTGGCATAACTTAGATCAATTCTACCTATGCGGAATCAGAGGCAAATTTACAATTTTCAATATCTTTATTAAAAAATTAGTATTCTCTAACAATCTATACTAGCTAACTAGCTTATGATATTTATAAATTGTTGTTGACGCGTTCTATCAAATCAGCTAAGGTTACTTTCGTACCTCGATTAAAATCATCTTATATTCTTAGAGTTTAGAAAGCTGAAATTTTTAACATCGTTTTAATACAACATTTTCTATTTTTTTTTTTGGAAATTTCAATTTAGAACGAGGGAAATATTGGGAACATTGCGTGAAAGTCTTTTTTCTCTGTAGTCTGAAACATGAATATTTGAATCCTAATTTTAGCAATACGCAGTTGCTACAGAGGGGCAGCTTCGGTATGTATTTTGTACCGGTATACCTAAGCTTCTATAATACTTCGTACGTTATAATACTTGGTAGTAGGACTTTTTGTAAATCAAGTTAGGTATCATTATCTCACTCATCTCATATATTTTGCCGCGAAACAGCAATACTTAGTACTATTGTGTTCCGTTTTAAAGGATGAAGAAGTGAGCCATTGTAACTACAGGTCTAAGGGACATAGCATCGTAGCTCCCAATATTAGTGG
This sequence comes from Vanessa tameamea, assembly GCF_037043105.1. Lineage (NCBI taxonomy): Eukaryota > Metazoa > Arthropoda > Insecta > Lepidoptera > Nymphalidae > Vanessa > Vanessa tameamea. Next base: position 1,918,300 of record NC_087315.1, on the reverse strand, counting down.
TAAAGTAGGGAATGGTTAATATTTCTTACAGCGCCTTTGTCTATGAGCAGTGACCGCTAATCATCAGGTAAACATTTATAATAAATATAAATATTCGACAACATCACATACATTACTCTGATCCCAATGTAAGTAGCTAAAGCACTTGTGTTATGGAAAATCAGAAGTAACGACGGTACCACAGACATCCAGACCCAAGACAATATAGAAAAGTAATGAACTTTTTCTACATCGACTCGGCCGGGAATCGAACCCGGGACCTCGGAGTAGCGTACCCATGAAAACCGGTGTACACAAACATTTTGCCCGTTCGTTTTTGGACAGAAAGAGGGCGAAGACTTAGTAAATAGATTTCAAAACTGTTAAAACAGAATTATGTCGGTTGTAGAAAATAATAATAATAATGTCTTCCTTATTAATAAGCTCTTCGCGTGATATTGTATCAATTCTCTTTTTCGATTTTATGACACGTTTATAGATTTAATGTGTTTGCCTTCAATAGACCACTATAAAAAAAAAGTCAATCTATCTGGATCAATTCACTATAAAAGTAAATCCCTCGTAAACTCAGATTATTACCTAGACTATACGAAGCGTTCTAAAATTAAAAAACTTCCACGTCAGACTCTCATCTTTGTAAGATAAGTCGAGATCATAAATCGGCTTCGTCAAAAGATATTTGCAATTTAATAACGTTATTATCATAATCGATGTCCAGTAGCTGTGAAGGTAAACGTGTATACACAGTGTACACGGGAGAAAAACTAATTTTCCAATAGCCTATATAATATCTCATTTGCGTTTCTTTGATGCATATCATGAGGTCGATATGGTCCAGTACAACATTAATCAAATATTTTGGATACAAACCCGGTTAGGATAGGTAGTATTTATGACCCTCGGTGGTGAAGAAAAACATTGTGAGGAATCCTGCATAAATGACTAATGAGGCCTTAGTCCAACAGTGGGACTGGCTATATATATATATATATATATATATATATATATATATATATATATATATATATATATATATACTTATGCTTTTCTTTTTTAATATAAGTATCAGCCTGTTAATGTCCCATCGCTGGGCTAAGGCCTCTTGTCCATTTGAGGAGGTTTGACGATTATTTAACCACGCTAATCGAGCCGCACGGTATTTTTACTGAATGATTGAACTTAATTCTACGTATGTAAAATAATTTTTCACTGTATTGGGTAAAATGTCTTTGTTTGAAAAGACTGGTTTTGAAAAGTTCTAGATTCTGCTATGAACAAGCTGTATATCGTCGGCATAGTAATTATAGCGAGAATGCTCCCTCAAACGTTTCTTTTTTTCTGTAGCCTTAAAACACAGATTCAAACCGGATTAATGTGTCATTTTAAAAACCATAATAGCGTCAACAAAACGTTTTTTTGTTTTATTTTATTTGTGTTACTACTTTTATCACTGAATGTTGTCCATATCTTAAAATAAAATCTCCAAATTTGAAATTCCGTTCAAACACTCTCGGTAGAGCTTTTTACTAGTTTTAACGCAGACTACCAATGAAGTCAAAATATTCTTTATTCATGTAGGTTTTTCCAAGAACTTTCGAATAGGTATTTTGTTGGATTAAATCGAATACGCTTTGTGGTGTGGAAAATAAAGTTTACAGAGAATCAGTGGTGCATATATTTCTGAATAATAAATCACAAACCAACGATTACAATTTATTTTATTCGCTTAGTTTATTTAGAATTTTTTTAATATTTAATGAATACATTAGTAACATAAGCTGATTGGAAAGATTGCCATGTTTTTATAAAGTAAAAGAACTGCCACAGCTAAGCTAAGGCCAGATTTTTTTTGAAGAAGGTTGGTTGGTGGTTACACGTGTGGCAATTTTTCATGCTACATAAGCAAGTTTCCTCACAATGTTTTACTTTATCGTTAAACATGATGAATCATTAATTATAAGCAGATGAAAATTCACCAAAGATTATAAATGTAAAAGTTTGGATGTGTGGACGTTTGATACTCAATCACGCTACAAGCTTAATGAATCTAAATGAACGTTTGCACATAGGTGGCCCTTATTCCGGAAAAATGTACCAAACAGCTGTAACACCCTTCCCTCACAAGTGACAAGTGACAAGCCATGGCCCGAAACTGAATGTAACATGTACATACATCGTGCAATGTTTCAGCTTGGTTTTGTATACTTCAAAGAAAGTTCATCGACATAAACAATCTAAACTGAAAACACGAAAATACCTATCCGGGTCGACCTACAAAGCCTGACTCCGTCGCACGTAACAAGCACAACATGCACCTGGATTATACGGAGCACGTACCACTTTGTTCTATGAAAATATTTCCAAAGTTTTATCATGTTTTTTTGTTTACCGTACTCGATATTGTGAATGCGGCGATAACGAGACATATATCCATCACGCCCGTTTTAATCAGCCGTGCAGTTTTTCATCTCCGACATTTATTTTCATGCAGTACGAATATGAAAAAGATTGGGCTTAGTGATGGATTCGTGAATATTGAGGCTAATTTTAGTATCACTGCTTTTAGCAGAGATTTTATATATATTTAAATTATTTAATATAGGAAGGCAGACAAGCAAATGGGAAATCTGATGGTAACTGGTTACCACTGACGATAGACAATTAGCCACGAATCTAAATGGCAAATAACTGTGAATTGGCTGTCAAAATTTCGTGAGTGAGATACGAAGTGAATTCTAGCATGACGAATATGATACGTTTTTTTTTCAATGTCCTGTTATAATAGTACTAGAGTGCAAAATACCTCCACAAAATAAAGTAGGTTTTCCTCCACCGTCGAGTACGAGATCATTTATAAACACAGATTAAACATCTGATATTAGTAGTGCTTGACCCAAGTTTGAATTTGAGATCATCGGATAAGGTATACGTCTTGGACCACTTTTATTCCAATTGGTTTTCTATAAATAAATGTTTTTTTCTAATAGTAATCTAAAATAAACTATCAATTTAGATGTTTCATCAGTCGTGAATTTATTTCATTGTTATAAATTCTTAGTTATTTTCATATATAACAAATAACTCATTCCATCAAAATCTCTTTAGAATATTCATATAATATCCTGTGAAATCGGGTACAATATTATCATATAATAAAGCCAGTGTCTATGTAGATTCTACATTAGAAAATAAATTAACTGTAGTATACAATAGCGGCACCTCGTATTGTCCCTCTTGACAACAAACACGATCGGCAAATGGTACATGTTATAAGAAACAAGCGAGTTTTCTTATATCAAACCTGTTGATTTGCTTTTTTTAACTTTTTGGTACTATCAAATAGGTCATCTGAGGGCACGTAACCATCATCCATAGAAATTGGCATTGTAGGAAATATTAACTATCTTTTAAGTTGTCGAAACGTCACCAACTAAAATATTATGTCTCTTGTGCCTGCAGTTAATGTTTGGCAGTAGAATATGCGATTAGTGAATAGTACCTACTCAGTCGGACTTGCAAAAAGCCCTAACAGCCAGTAAATTTTACTGGGAGTATATCAGTATTTTTAACAATATTTATATAAAGAAAACAATATATATTTTTTGATAAGTGGAAAGAAAACTTAAAAGTGGATATTTTTTTTGTTTCATCAAGTACTTCAATTTGACTGTCTCTTTGGTCTAGTGGCTTTATGTAAAGCGATAGATCACCAGTATCTGGGTTCAAACCACAGGTCGGACCGATGATAAGTTATTGGGTATTTCTGTAGAAAAATTGTCAGCAACAGCCCGGAGTCTGGAAGTGTGTGAACACCCGTTTACCGGAAAACATGTAAAGCTGTTGGTCCTACGCCTGAACTCTTCTTTGGATTCAGATTATGAGAATGAGGGAATAGTGAGTTCATTTTTCCGTCCACACTTGAGTGTAATATGTCTGGAATTGTTGGCTGGTTTACCTTTAGATCGGCCGCCGCTGAAATTTGTCAGGACAACTTTTTATCATCATCATATACTTCCAATTATTAAAAGGTTTCCAAAAATATAATTTAACAAAAACATAGTACCTAATATTAAATTTATATATATATATAAGCGAAATACCACTCAATGATTAATCACGAAATCTCAGAAATTATAGCACCTACGAACTTGAAATTGGCAACTAGGTTCCTTATAGGGTGTAGACATCCGCTAAGAATTTATCCGGATTTTAGGAAGTTTCGTAAAATCCGTGGGTGTGGTGTGGCGTTCGTGTGGAGTTCCACCCCTAAGGGGATAAAACGGCGGTTGGAAATTTGTGTATTATAAATTTCGTGCGGGTAAATCCGCAGGTTTGGCTAATTTTATATAAATTGAAACATATTAATTTAAACAACTCAATCCTCAACAAAGACTACGTCTGTTGCGAAGAACGCTCTTCAGTTTAATTTGCCTCATTGCACGAAAAATTACAGACAATTTATATTTGTAGTGTCTAACAAATAATATATAATTATCTTTTAGATATAATTTAAGATATTTATAAAGTAACAAGATAATTTTCTTATTAATATGAACTTTAAATAATAAAAAAAATAGTTGGAAATTTGACTGATGTTTGATTATTAAACATGAAATATTTTACGTAATAATTACATATATATTATTTGGAGGTAGAGATTTATGTATGAATGGAATATCGATAGAATTATCTGTTAACTAGTAGTGGCTGGCCAGCCGTTTATAAAATTTTCTCAAACAGCCACACAGCTACCCTATTTACCAAGCTGACAGAAATCGCAAGCAACTAAGTCATTTTCGAAATCGTAAATATTAGTAGAAGTAGTAGAGTAGAACACAGGCAATCGACTGAGCATTTTTCAGTCGATTCATCCGTCGCAAGATAGCTGTGCACTCGGCAAAAGTTGAAATCTTAATACATTGGTATATCATTTTAGTCTCCTATGGCTTATTCGATTTACTATTTACACAGTGCGGACTAGATTACTTACCTTCAGGCAAATTTGCCTGCCTTACTTCTAAGAAGGATATTTCCTACTATCAAGTATCAATATTTATAAAAATTTACTTTTGTCATCATACAATCCTTATTTATGTAAAACTGGGTATTTTTTTGTTTTGTTTAGAATTTTGTATATATATATATATGTATATACAACCAATCGTTGGTATGTAGGGGTGAAGTTGTTTTATAGTTGTCATCATTTACGTTCAATTATGTATTAGCTATTGTTAGTAGAAATTAACAGGTATGGTCGGTACACTTTGATATATCAGTCGCAGAATTATACAATATACTTGGTGGCAGTCAAGGTGGGTACCACCCAATAATCAGATCCAGGGATATAACATCTTAGCTCTTAAGCTTAATGACGCAGTTGCTTTGTGCGGAATGGTTAATATTTCTTACAATGCTTTCGGATTGGAGTGTGCATTATAAGTAGTATTGTTTGAAAAGAGTAACTACTGAATAACAGTAACATTTTACAGTTCTTCTCAGTAGAATCTACATTTCGATCGGATGGTAGTTTTACCTAAAATAGTTTTGTAAAATGGCGATTCACAAGTGCTTGTAAAAGTCTACTTGAGTAAAGTATATTTTGATTTAGTCGTTTTCAATGGAAGGATGGGTTCCTTCCATTCGAATAGAAAGGTAAGAACCACTTCGATCTTAAATTGACATGACATCATTGGTCGAAATTTTAGTAATACATACGTATAAACATAGGTTTTGAATAACGGCTAAGCTGTCATCGGAATTTTGAAAGTAAAATTGGTTAAGTAGAATTCAGTGTGATAAAATATTAATCAAGGTTTGTTGACGAATATGTTAATATGAATATTTGTCTATATTAACTCGTCCTGCCATTAAAATAAAGATACAATACCCCAAGCATTCACAGTCAAGGTTACTGAACATTGAAATCGGGGCTTTAACGTATAATTATTTTAATCACAACGCTTATGAATTGTACGTCACTACTAGGCTGTTCTTTCGACTCAATTGTTGTTCTGTCATGACAGCTAGACGATATACTGAATATAAGTTATGGACAGACATCCGTACCCAACGTTTGTAATATGATAATATTAATATGAACCCTCGCTTACGGAATGAAAACGTTACCATAAAACGGTAATGTATTCATGTACCGAGTTATTATTTTTCATGTAAATTTAAAGCTAGATTTTTGGTTTCTTTATGCGGTAGAGTGAACAGGCAGAAATCTTCCCGCGTTATACCCTTCTCTCTCTTTTTCTTTGTCTCATTCTGTTTTATACGGTTTTATATAATATCATTGAAATATATTTTTTTAATAGCCGAGATAGCCCAGTGGTTAGAACGCGTGCATCTTAACCGATGATATCGGGTTCAAACCCAGGCAGGCACCACTGAATTTTCATGTGCTTAATTTGTGTTTATAATTCATCAAGGTGAAGGAAAACATCGTGAGGAAACCTACATGTGTCTAATTTCAACGAAATTCTGCCACATATGTATTCCACCAATCCGCATTGGAGCAGCGTGGTGGAATATGCTCCAAACCTGTTCCTCAAAGGGAGAGGAGGCCTTAGCCCAGCAGTGGGCAATTTACAGGCTGCTAATGTAATGTAATGTAATTTTTTTTTTTCGTTTTAATTCACATGGTATTTATAGTTAAAATTTTGTCACTGTCGTTGAATTATTCTCAAACCTTTTTAATTTACTTTATTGTGTCTTTTATTTTATACATAATATAAAGCGAAACCAACTTCACAGCAACCGGGCGTCCCAAGACGCCGCTCGTTTGTTTTTGTTCTTGTTATAATTCCCACGGGATTTTTAATTAAAATTTTGTCACTTGCATTGAATTATTCTTAAACTTGGTAATTTATTTCATAGTGTCTGTTAGTACATAATACATAGAGAAACCAACTTCATAGCAATCGGGTTTCCCACCTCTCGTGTTTATTGTAATAACCTTGCGTAATATCTGAATGTATTTAACTTATCAGTTTAAATATATGGTTTAAAAAAGTGCTTCTCAATTGTGTAGGTAATATTCTTAATCGATATATAATATGTAGGTATAAGTAGGTATTGTAGAGTCAGAGGTGCCTTTAGCTCAGTTGGTAGAGCGGTGGACTGTAGTGTAACTTTTCGTCACGGTAGCATGCGAAAGCGATCCTGTGGCGCCCGCCGAAGAGACGGTAGCGCTTGTTTTTTAGTGGATATTCCGGTGTACCCGGGCGCACTCGGTGTCCAGGTACATTCGTCAATATATTGTACTGTATTCGAGAACTATTGTGATGTCGTATTAAAAGATTATACTATATTATATGTAAGTTATCAACGGTTCATAATATAAATTCTACAGTAAATACATTTGCCATCAATGACATAAATATATATGATAAAAAAAAATACAATTAATTTTATACATCCCGTCTGAAAATTAACAAATAATTACATTTAGTTGGTGGTAGAGCTTTGTGAAACCGTGCTAAATAGTTCTTTTTTTTTAGACCAGGGTACCCATTTGCACATCCAACTACCTATTTTATATATGTATACGTATAAAAATATATCACTTAAATAACGAATGGTGAAGAGTATCTTATTTTTATTTATCCCGGATTACTTCGGCTTAAGTACTTACACGTATTTTTATAGGATTAAAGGAATGTTGTGAAAACAATTCGTATTCACATATATATAATTTTAGAGTAAATAATAGAGTAATATATATATTTATACAGCTAAAGCCGATAGTCGTTTCAATTTAACTTTTCTCGTAACTGGGAATTATAAACTTGAATAAAAAAAATATAAAAATTTACTAATAAGATAAGTAATAACAGAATAAGTAAAAATACTGTAATTGCTATAATATATTTTATTATTTTACTCTACAATCAAATAAATACACAAAATAATACAATATCTTATAAACTCTCCGAGAAATCGTTCATCGTGATGCTTCTCAATATAAAATATAAAACAATCAACATAATTATAATAAATTTAGAACCATGTTTAAATATCGAACACATACAATAATAACAAAAAGAAACGTCTTTTATTAAAATACTAACTATTATTAAAGACCTTCTGATTAGAGTTTAAGTAATGTTTTTATTTAAAAAAAAAAAACTGTCAAATTATTTTGAGATCAAAATTTTTTTTAATATAATTTGCAACCAAATTTAATATAAATTAACTATAAAGTATGTTTAAATGCGTAACCAATGTTTTTTTTTTTATTACGACAGTTATTAATATAAAGTTTATTTTTCTGATTATATAATAATTGTTATAGACCTATAACTTATTGTGAATAAAAAAAGTATCTAAATATAAATTCGATTATTTAAAAAAAGAAAAGCTCTGTTGTTCTGTCAGTTTTTTTAATAACTGCAAAGTAATAATCATGACGAAGAAATAAAGATATTCAACGGAACGAATATTTAAGCGAGCTTCCTGTGGTTAAGAAGTAATTATTTCCTGGAGATTTTTCTACTTGAATTATGTACATTGTAAAGTGATTAAACACTCCATATTAATATACACTGACTAAGATATATAATAATAATAATAATAAATTGTGATTCAAGGCTGTCATAATATTTTATAGAATATATATATTTTTATATATTAATTTATTAAATAAGAATGTTTTATTGGAAGTTATGAGTAATTAACTAATTTTATCTATTTTTTTTAAATAGAGAATGACTTTGAATTAAAAAAAAAATGGATGCAATTATGTTTTTATTTTGTAAATCGTAACAAATATAAAAATGATAAGTAGAAACAAATCAAATTAATTATCACGATAGAATTCTTAAATTAGATAAACAGACCAAGTCACGGATAAGAGTTAGTATTTTTTATAAAAAATCTTCTTAATCGTACGAATAATGATTATTGCGTTGAACGACAACATTTTTTTTATATATTCAAGTACAATTTAAATTAAACTTTAATAAAATTATTTACAGTATTCATTATATAATCGACAATACTAAGGCGTCAAAATGTCGCAACTGTTAGTGCAAAACGTCGTAAGTACAAGTCGTGTTCTTTACGGGAGAGCATAGAACCGATTGTTTACTTAGGTCCTATTAATATAAATATAACTTATTTTTAAAATATTCACGTTCACAAGAGAGTAACATTACACGACTTTCGGTGGTTTGAATTTGGAACATCATTTTCAGATACGACCTTTTACATTGACAGTAGTGATATAAGCATTTAAATTTAAACAAGAAATTTTAATATCATTAGAAATATCTACAAGGAAAATTTGTTTTATTGTTACATTCACATATAATGTATTCTTAGTTTAAATTATGTCTTAAATATTAAATACGCTCATTACCTATTAAATCAGATAGACTCTGGATAAACAAATTTGACACTGGATGCTGGACTAGATCGTAAAACATTAAAACCGACTTACGGTGATTTGCTATTTTGATGTCTATATCCTCGAAATATTATTATTATTTAATTCAATGTTGAATAACATCACTATATGACATATCACGATTGAGTTCTACGTTGAGTATTGAGTTCTTAAAAAACTACATATTTAAGCATTCTAGAAATGATTCGAAGTGTACATACTTCTCTGGAAGGACAAAATCAATATTCAAAAGAAAACGAATGTAAAATGTCATATATCGATGTATTTTGATACACCATATTGACGCTTATTTTGTTAAAAAAGTTATAACTATTATATTTAAAATCGCGTGTGTACTCACAATTTAAACATGCATTCATCGTCGACTACATTTCTATCGAACAGAACAGTTTATATTGATAATCAACTATTAATAAAAAATTACTTTTAAAAAAAAAAAAAATATAATAAATATCATACTCAGTATTTATAAAACATTCACATTCTATGCACTGTAAAGGTTCAACTTTAAAACAAAATCAGTAGAATATCGTTTAAGAGACCTGTAGTATTACAATTGAAACGAAACAAGACAGTTAGTCTATAAGAGTTGCATTAGTTTGAATTCATATCTTTCTATTACATTTTGTAAAAATCAGTTTGAAACCTACCTTACATACATATAATATAACAAAAGATTAAACGTCTAATTCTAATGCTTTTATCGCTCGCTATATTACAAATACTATTAAATGTTTACTGAATCTATTGTTATGTCACTTTTGTCTTTCATTTTATGTAACAACTTATCATCTATTGAACAATGGACTATAATACTGTGTTTTAAAGACTAAAATTGCTTGACTTGATGAGAATGCTTTAATATTTTAAAAGTCTGGTTTTAAGTATAATCCTGTTCCTATATCTAATGAAACGTTAGTATCAGTCACCGATGGTTTTCCAGTAATGAACCGTTAATGTCGTTCCTGTATATTTTTACGTTACGAAACTTACGGAACGTTTTTAGGGATTCCGTATCGTTTTTTTTTTTAAACAAAGTAACAGGACATAAGGAACTTACATCAATGTGCTTTTTTATGTAACATAATTGCCAAGAATCAAAATGTAAGAAGAATTCGTCGTCGTTCATCTTAATAATTAATAATAATTTAAAAAAAGAAAACAGATTGTTTGAATCAAATGTAAGAAATGAAAATGCTTGGAACGACATGACATCATATTATTACTAAAGTATTCTCACCAATTTATAATATTACGTTTATAACAATTTTAGTTAGGTAACGCATCTACAAATTTTTCATATTTACACAAAATTACTTAAGATAAGTAAATCTTTCTTAGGCCTTAGTCGAACATATATTAACAGTTTAACTACATAATTTAATTGAGTATTAAAAAAAAAATTATCTTAATATTAAGAAGAAATTTATTTGGCTAACGAAACACCTTACTTATTAAATCCTTTTAAATAGTCAACTATATTAAGTATAACTATTTAAAGTTTGATGTAATTGACTAAGAACGCTAAAAATCTTCAGCTGGGCTCGTGGCTTAAAATTTTTAAGCGTTTTCATTTGTTTTAATAATGTGACAATGAATAGATTTTAGTTGAATACTTATATAATTATTTATATTTTGTCGATAATATTTACAATTGTATGTAATTTGGAAGCGCAACAAGTCCAAACACTCCCTTGATATACTATCCAGTTGATATATTTTCAATAACGTCAATAGTAAATTTAATTATAAACTAATTAATTTTTAATGTTCTTAAAATTTCAGATACAAAAATCTGATTTATTGTCACAATATAACCTGTCTATCTTATTAATTTACAATCGGATACTAAGTATCAAGACTATTTACGATAACATCATTGACGTTAATTAGAAATATAAAGAGACTTTTAATATTGAAAAACATATTTACAACATCTAACACTTATTGTCAGTTCTGAACATTATAGATGAAATACTTAATATTACGCAACAAGTACACTACGAGTTTATTTACATATCATTATTAAAAAGGCCAACCTTAAAAAAGCTGGGAAAATTCTTTACACAATAATAAATACATATCTTAATCTGTATTTTCTATACATTGAAAGCACTTTATTCTATTCATATATTAGTATTGTCTTATTTTAATCAGCGATCTATTTGATATAATTTCTACATAAATTGTGCGCGTAATGTTTTCAATTATAACGCTATACAACAGCGTCAAATTACGCATTTTTGTATCCAACATACATGGACTAGGTAATATGAAAATCGCCCCGGAGAAGTCTCGTGAAAGTCTTCTTGAATTGTTGGTTAGCCAATGCGTAGCAGAAAGGGTTTATAGGGCTGTTTGCGTAGCATAAGAAATACGAAAACATATACAAGTGTTGATTAATGCATGGAGGATCTGTACAAAAACCTTCGACTAAAGCTAAGACGTGATATGGGGTCCAACAAACAACGAACGCGCCTAATATAAAGGAAATCGTCCGAAATGCTTTCCTTGCTCGATTTTCTGATTTAGACTTTTGCCGACCAATACTAGGAAATAATCCATCCCGCTTTGAACGTTTAACTTTTAATTTCTTTCCTATATTCTTAACAAAGTCTTTTCTCGAATCTCCTCGGCCCACCCCACTTACGGCTGAACTAGAAATATCACTATTTTCAATTGCTGGCGTATCATTTAACTTTATTTTTGAAGTTTTACTCTCGGATGGTTTTAAAGATTGGCCATCATTATTATTGGAAGACGAAGATACAAGGGTTATAATAGGTTTCGAACGCTCTCCAGTAGTCAAACTTACCTCGGTGTTAACTTTTATAGGTGGTGGAGGAGATAAATTTGTTTTGGGTTGTGTTACTTGAGCTTCAGCTGTTGCTCGTATGAGAGCAGCCTGTAATAAGGAAGTATTTGTTATATTACCCGAATTGAATGTAGGAGGAGATGATGGTTCTGTAGCTGTTGGAAATGTGATTGAAGATGGAGGACTTTCGTTTGTAGGTGAAGGAACAATGACTGAACTTTCATCCATGTACCTTAAGTCAGCACCATCCAGACCTAATAGCACATCAGAATAAGTACCATCACATTTTATTGATTTAAAATTTTTAGCTCTGGATGATTCCGATTGAGACGGTGGACTATCGGACACGGATGGACTACCCCTAAATTCTGATGGTGGAGGGATGATTCTTTGAGCGATTGTAGTTGATACTTCTCTTTCAGACGGTGTAGCTATCCCCGACGATGAAGGGGACATAAAGCTTACGGAAGATAGAGGAACACTTACTGCTGGTGTTTGTCCATTACTTTGCGAGGTATCGGGATTTTCTGTATCGAGAAGGCTTTTCTCTGATATTTGCGAAAGCGATGACTTCGGTTTTTCAGTTTCATTTTTCAAAAGGGGCGATTGCTTAATATCAGGTTTAATAAGCATGTTACCATTTAAACGCATATTATTAAGCAATTGTAATGCACCTGTTTGCATGACTAAGTTGGCAACAGAAGGTCGCTTCTTCACGTTGGATTGAGTTGTACTTTCATCATCGGAGTCAAATGCTGGACTGCTGGATCTTTCTGCTTCTACTTGATCTTCTTTTTTATCTCCATCAGATTCAACAGTTGTAGATGTTCCAGTTGCAGTAGCGCTACTTTTATGTGCTGAAGATTTTTGACTTGAATTGGAATCAGTCGAACCACCTAAATTGAGAAGCGGAGCTTGTAGAGATCCTTTTGATGTAGAATCTTTTCGAATCGTTTCTGAAACTTTGATTTGATCTTCGCTTGATATTGTAGCTTTAGATAGAGCTGCCATTCCAGCAGCCCTTCCCGCCATACCAGTCATTACACCAGCGCTTAAAGCTACCATTGATTGCATCTTTCTCTGTTTTGCTTCGCTTTTTTTCTGCATATCATACGCTGTTTTAAAAATACCAGCGTACAATACGATTAATACAAATAGTGTTGTCCAATAATATCCTATAATTAAAGCAGTATTAAAAATGGGATCTTTCAAAAATTGCACAGCACACTCGCCTTCTTGCAGGTCTCTGTAACCGACAAAGTGTTCCCATCCAAAAATAGTTGTGAAAAATAGTAATGCTGGTATTATCCAAGTTACCGTGACCATCCATATTACTCGATTTTTTGTTCGCCACGCTCTGTATCTGGCAGCTATTTTAACACTACAAAATCGATCTACAGTTATTAGCAAAACGGTGTACTGCGAGACTAAACATACCGTATAATCAACGGATAGCCAAAGGTCACATAATAAAGGTCCTAAATGCCAGTACCCTTTCAAGACATAATCTGTGTAAAAGGGGAGCGATAATGTACCTGAAACCAACCAAACATAATAAGAAAGAAAGTTGAGAGTGCCATTAAGTCTATAATGATCCATATATTAAAAAATATTACAACTATAAAATGAACTCGATAGGTATATAATAAAAGGTAAATAATTAATAAAAGTTTTTTCTTACCTATAAGTAGATCAGTGGCAGCAAGTGATGCTATAAAATAGTTACTCGGCTGGCGTATAGTTCTGTCTACCAGAAAGGCGAGGAGTACTAGCACATTGCCACTCACTGTTAGCAGGATGACCAACACCAGGCACGTTGCTATGATCACAGCCAACCAGAGTGGAAATGGTGGTAAGACGGGTTGCTAGAAAAAAACATTAGAAAATATGAATTTAAATTGCAATATAATATAAAATTGTTAATTATATATAACTACTCCAGGTATGTTAATAATAATAATATAGATTCAATAGAAGCGCACGTTTCACTCTAGGTGCATAATAAAAATTACATTGTTTTATAAACTCTTTATCTAGAAGATATAAAGAGCTCTATATTATTTTTATTTCATAAATCATAATCCTTATCTTGGAAAATATAAGCGATAATGATCCTTGAGAACTTGGAGAGAAAGACTAAAATGGATAATTAGTAAGATATTTTATAATAGGAATCTCTAGTTCAAGTGCTCTCTATTATGTTTCAATTTGCCATTCATATCGTATCAAGGAGTATTGTTTCGAGACCACTGGGAATTGTACATTGAGTGGATAAGCCTACACTGTGCACGTGAAAGAGGTAAAGCTTGCATTCTGTGTATACAGTTCACTTTAATATTATATTTCATTAATCTCTGCCATTTAATTTAAATAAAGATTCGCTCTACAATAGTTCAGTACTGTTGATTACTTCTACTCTTTTTATTAATTAAGTTTACTATTGTATTTATGAATTGTTAAATAATGCTCTACATATCGTTGAAGCTAAATTAGTACGGTGACCTGCATGACAAGCATGAAATACAGCCACGTGTATCTATGTTAAGAAGAGGTTTTAGTCCAGCAGTGGAATATTTACAGCCTACAGATTTATAGTTTTTTCAGCAAAAATCAAGAAAATTAAGAAGTTATGACCCTTGTACCTTTAGTTAAACTGACTCTCTCGCTCTTTAAACCGATATACTAATACTAATATGGTACCAGAGGATCCTGCACAAAGCTCCACCACCAAGTATAATATAACCGTACCTCAACTGTAACTGAGTATTATTTGGTAACGCTTTGTGCAAGCCGGACATAAGTACCACCCACTCATCACCTATATAATCTATCACCACATTGTAATATTTAGTATTGTTGTGAGCGTGGTTGGGGACATCTATATTTATGGATGGCGGTGACCACTTACCGCCAGGTAGCATTTACCCGTCCTATTCAATTAAAAAATCTGAATTCCTAAAAAACAGCTCTACAATTGACAACTAATAAGGTTTTAATAGTCTACTATTATTGTAAACATCAATGCAAATTAAACGATTTACAACTGATTACTACTAGGCGCTACAAACAATAAACAAGCTTCTGTGTTTATTGTAGCTCGTAAAAGGTTATTTAATTGTTAATACAGTACAACACGCAATACGATTATTTAGAATTTTGAGTATTTATTAGAGTTTGAGAGTAACAATATCAAATATAATCTGAGTATTAATATCGTCAAATAATCTATGCTATACACCAAAGATAGAGCCGGTAAATAAACTAATCATATATTTACATATTCCAGACGATTTGCCAATAGCTTATCCCTAACAAACAGTTCTTGATTAATAAATATTTATTTATAATACAATAGTATTTCAATTACATTAAATATTTAATTCTACTTCTAAAATACCGATATCAACATCGCTGCTAATCAAAATCAGTTTTTATGAAAACAACAGATTATATATATTTATGATGACTTTTCAAATTGACGTCAAATTTGTTTGTTTATCATTTTGTCCCGCAATTGGAGTCCGATACAAGCGCGTCCGTCTAGAAAAGCGATGCGCAAAGTTTGCTTGCGCAGGTTTAATTACACGGTTAAGCCTGAATGTAACATTGTACATTGATTAATCGCGCACGCTCGCGCAAATGTCGGCATTGACGCTTTTGAAGACAATTTGTATCGTTAATTTATTTTATATTTTCAATGTACATCAACAGCGTAATGGTTTACGGGCCGCCTAGCGATGTAAAAAGTCGCAGGACCGATCCTGACTCCTTGGGTTATTGTCGTTCCCATTCCTAACACAAGTGATAAGCTTCAAGGGAGGGGTAAATAGGAATATTAGTAATGAATTGGCCATTGCCACTAGTCAGATACATATATGCTGGGTTCGAGAATATTTTATAAGGCAATAATTATATTTAAAAACCAAAACCGAATGCAAATTCGTGGTAGTGTGTGTAGTAATTAACAATTTGTTAAAACGTCAATAAATTATTAATTATTAAAGTGACAGCTCTTTTGGCGTATTAACACAAATACTCGTCATTTCACGTTACCGGGAATTTGCATTCACTTTTGATTTTATATTAATTTTTGTTGTTTTATGTTCCGCGCACTCCACCTGACTCATATTTTTTTATAATCCGATCTAACAGTTACATATTTGTTCAAGCTAATTGCATTAGCAGCCTGTAAATTTCCCACTGTTCGGCTAAAGGCCTCCTCTCCCTTTGAGGAGAAGGTTTGGAGCATATTCCACCACGCTGCTCCAATGCGGGTTGGCGGAGTACACATGTGACAGAATTTCATTGAAATTAGATACATGCAAGTTTCCTCACGATGTTTTCCTTCACCGCCGAGCACGAGATGAATTATAAACACAAATTAAGCACATGAAAATTCAGTGGTGCCTGCCTGGGTTTGAACCCGAAATCAACGGTTAAGATGCACGCGTTCTAACCACTGGGCCATCTTGGTTCAAGCAGATATTCAAGTAAAACTAATTTCATTTCCCATGTATTTAAAATGTTGGTAGAATATGTCAAACAAGTCTTACTTGTCCCCGGCACTTGGGGGCGTTTATATGCTTTTACTATTCGATATGCCATCTCGAATTCAATCCTTGGCGTGCTTTAAATATATTGTTATTGACATAATCACTCATATTTCTGTGATCATACTTATATATACTAAATAATTTGACTATAACGTCAAAGACAGTAAGTACTTACTTACGTAATTACTTCTATATACTAAATGTATATTGCATTGCCTTATATTATTTCTATATGTCACTACTGTAGAACAGTCTTCATATTCAAAGAAATTCAACCATTGACGAGTCCACTAAGCGAAAGCCGTTTAAAATAAGACTGTGAATTTTTGTCATGATGTTTTTATTTTAATTTACAAATGTCAGGAATGACAAAAACCCACTTGGGTTTTTACCATTCACTCATTGTATATGGTACCGCCAAACAGAAATACTTAGTATTTTTGTGTTCCAGTTTGAAGGGTGAGTAACATCTTGGTTCCCAAAATTGGTGGAGTATTGGCGATGTAAGGATTGGTTAATATTTAAGCGCCAATGTATTGTTGTTGGCAGTAACTATTAGTTGGCCTACCTTTAATCATAAAAAAAAAACTACAGTATATTCAGTTTCAGTAACAGTTTTAACGCTCGTACGAATGCAATGGCCCTGACATACCGGTAATGGTTCGAATCGATTTGCTGTCGCTTTCCTCACGCTTCTATTTATATATTCAGTATGAAGAATAGGCGTTACAGTTTTTTCAACATAAAAACAATTTCATCGGCTAAGTAAATATATTAAGCCTATATTGATTTGTCATGTTCAAGTTGATTACTTTTGTTTATAGTTTGTATGTTTGTACTGGGGATTTCTACATTGTATAAACAATTTGATAGTGAAAAATTTAATACTAGTACAATGTCTTTCTTTTTTTTTTTTATTTTATGGGTAGGCGGATGGGAAAATGGGTCAGCTGGTGGTTATTAGTCACCAGTGTTAATAGACATTAGAACTGTAAGAAATATTAAACATTCATTACATCCAATGCGCCACCAACTATGGCAACTGAGTCTGAGATATGAACTGTGAACTGAGATATGTCCTTTGTCCTTGAAGTTAGACTGCCTCAGCCACCCTTCAAACGGGACCACAACAATGCTAAGTATTGCTGTTTGGAGAATTTCTGATGAGTGGGTGGTACTTACTCAAAACCTATTTGCACAAAACCCTGCCAAGTAAATTATCTTAATCTCACGATGTACTCATAAAATATTAATGTCTCTTGTTTCCCTTATGTTAAGATACACTTGTAAAATTAACAGTGATAAATAAAATCTTGTTTATATTACTTTATAGTAGGTACCTATATCATTTATTAAGTTTTTCATAATTTGAAACTCGAAAAATGAAAGATAATTTTACTAATAAAAAAAGAATACAAGGTTAACATTTTAAATATTCCAATAAGATATATTTTTGTTAAGACATGTATACACGTGGCAAAAAGACTATCTGAACCGCGTTTTCAATAAAAGAATAATAAAAAAATATCTATCATATGCGAACAAATCTAAAAATCTGCCTGTCTCGTAGATTTTGGTGCTAGCTACATAAGGCCGCAGATCTCGAGGTTCCAATCCCAAGTCGGGCCAAATAAAATTTATTGGGTATTTCTATTGAAAAATTCTCAGTAATAGCCTGAAGTCTGAAAGTTGGAAGTGTGTCCACTCCCTGCGTCGGAAAACGCGTAAAGCTGTTAGTCCTGCGCCTGAGCTCATTCTGGTCGAGGCAGTTGTGCCATGCAAGATTATGAGAGTGCACCTGTGTGGGCACACATTTATGCACTATAACATGACCTATGTAGTGGGCTGGTCTACCTTGAGTTGGATCACCATTACCTAAACCGGTCAGGCCGATATCATCATCATCATTACAAAAATCATATCGTAAATATTTCAATGTACCAGCAAATAAAAGACTTATGTGTTTATTTAATAAATATCACCAAAGTAAGCACTCCCTAAAAGTCCACTAACACGTGTAAATCTTTATCTAAACTCGCTTATAAGGGTTACAATAAAGCTGTCTATATATTCTTATATATTTATTTACGCTCGCCATGTTAAATTATAGTTGAATTGTAACAAATATAATTTAAGTATTTTTTTTTTTGGTTTCGTTACCGTATTAATCGTCTCACGCACACTAAGACATCTTGTAAGATGTCTTAGTGCGAGCGTCATTCACACTACTGCACGTAAACAAATATGCGTGGATACGTCAATGAATATATCTATGCTGCAAAACATTTATAACAATAAGATAAATACTCAGAGGCAATGGAATTAAGATTAACGAGGACTTCGAGTGTGATATATTATTGATTATACGTCGGGACATTTTAGACGTAATGTGTCTTTGATTTATGAATATAGAAAACGTTGAACAAGATAATGCTTGATGAAGCTAGTATGACATTGGATTGATCGATCGCGATGTGATTTATAACAGTCCTTGTGTTATCTTTCATGCATTTTTATTTGCAGACGGAATAGAGTCACCTGGCTTCCTCGTTGGTCTAGTGCCTTGACATAAGGCCGCAGATCGCGCAGGTTCTAGGTTCGAACGTCAAGTCAAACGAAAAAAAATATTCCGTTTTTCGTTTTTAAAAATTGAAAATGTCTGTCTGGGCTTAAAGTTAACAATGTCAAAATTCACTTAAAGCCAATACACTTGCGACGAAAGCCTTTCCGGTTTTTTCTCATTATGAGAGAAGATAGAGAGTATCTCTATGCTCTCTGTTTCCCTATATATTATGAATATAAGTGCACTTGTGTTTTTGCACATACCTGTGAACTTTAATGCAGTTAATTTGTCTTTCGTAAAAATGTTGCTTCAGGACGAAATCGGATAAGACCCTCATTTTATTTAATAGATATCCGGACTCCTTTTCTGTTGTTTGAAAAGTATAAATAAAATTATTTTATTATCATAAAGAAATAAAATGCTCCTACCTTAACAGGGCCTCTTGCGATCCCAGTAAATTGCGATTCAGCGAAACAGTAACGAACTGATATAAAAACAAAAAAAAAATACAAATAGTTCTGTTCAACTCAGCGCAATAACAATGGTTGAACTTTTGAGTACCAAACGTAGAATACTTTTATATTAAAACACGAAAATATGCAGAGATTTTTTTACTCGTCCTCCCTCATAATGTAGAGCTGTACGCGTTCAGTGCATAAAATGTCTCGCTGAAGGTCATGAATGTACGATACTCGTATATTTCATTTATGCTCAGCAAATAAAACAGAATATTGTATTTCCACCCATCGAGCTGTGTTGTGGCTTCGTTGCCATGAATTTATAAAAAAAAAGATTCTCTTTAATCTATAAAACCTCAAATTTGATAAGAAAAACCTATACATTGATTTTTTTTCTTTATTAGGTATTTGGGTTGTACGCATATTGATTTTGGTATTTTCATATTTAATTGACAATACTTTTTGGTTGGTTTAAAAATAAACTAGGTTTTAAACAGTAAAGTAAAACGTTTCCATGATATTTATTTTAACACAAATATTTAATTACCGTAACATTTTGCCGTAAATTAAAGTCATAAAAATATAAGCACGAATCGCTTTACGCTTTATAGTTTATGGTATATTTTTTTTTTTAGATTTTTCTAACTATATTTTTATATATCACGAAAAGCGTAAATTGATACAAAAATTGTCTCTGGTGTATTATTTTAATTATCGAACAGTGTTAAGAGACGCAGTCGGCGCCGAAAAAGCTGAAGCGGAGCTGAAATATTCGTCTCTTTATTCTAATTATTTCTTCGATTCATTTGTAGTTAAAACAGCTGGACCTTGGAGTAGTAGTACCCATTGCTACAAGAATAACACCTCCCCTTATCGCCTCCATTTTGATTTGATAGCAGTGCTGGATTTTTTGTCCAGAGAATCGGAGTTCATATTTAAATAAATGTTTTAAATATCGAATAATAATATCATGTAGATGTTAAAACAAATAAAAAAAAAACAATTTACGAACGAAAATAGTTGCAATAGTGAGTGTTCAATTAAGCTAATGGAGATTTAAAATTCTGAAACGCCTGAATTATTTTCGAGTGCCTTTTGCTTTCGGAACGCTATGTATTAGATGATCTTTTTCCCAAAGTATCGTGTATTATATGAATTGAGCTCTTATACTATTTTATAAGTGCTTACTTCGTTGTGCTTGCTTGTTTCTCATGTCGTGAAATGTTGAAAATCGACTATCGGTGATGCTCAATTTTGTTATGTGGAACTTAAAATCTTTATTATTGTAGTCACTTTTAAGAATAATGAATAAATTAATAAATAAATAAATAAATAAATACAAATTGGACAACATCACATACATTACTCTGATCCCAATGTAAGTAGCTAAAGCACTTGTGTTAATTTATATTTAATAATAATATAAATTTAATTTTAAATTTTAACAATCATGAATTAACTGATTGGAGTAAACGTAAGCTGTTAGGCAGAAGGGAAAATGTGCCACCTGATGGTAAGTGGTCACCATTGCCCATAAACAGTGTCGCAGTCACTTGTGCCTCAAACCGGAACACAAAAATACCGTGTATTGCTGTTTGGCGGTATATCTGATACCTATACGGGTTTGCAGAAAGTCCTACTACCAAGTAAATAATAATTCAATTGTACTCTTATTTTCTATCTACTGCCGGACAGGAATATTTATCTAAATACATTTACATCGTGTTATAAGTGATTGTGAGAGTTTATTTAAATACAAGCTGGGCCCGCGACTTCGTGCGCGTAGTCTACTACAACAATATTTTTTTGTTAAATTCAAACGTTACTCCTTATTACATCGGCTTTCTGCCAGTGAAAGGCCCGTCAAAATCGGTCCAGCGGTTCCAGTAATTAGCCGGAACAAACAGACACAGACAGACAGACAAAAATTGAAAAAAAAATTTTTTTGGTATATGTACCGTTATACATACATATGCATTTAGTAAAAAGCTGTTGTTTTAATATTACAAACAGACACTCCAATTTTATTATATGTATAGATGGAACAATTTGATTATAATTGGACGCAGATGTCTAGTAATCCATGTGTCTTTGTTTAAGTTATCTGTATTGTGTATTAGAATACTTACATGTATTTATGGTAGCATAAAGCTGTCTGTGGGGTCAACTGAAACCCTCTGCCTGCGTAACACTGTGGTTTATCGTACATAAAAAGTCCTGTCGTAAAATTGTTTCTGTCGGACGCCTACTGTATATTTATTGCGCGGCCATATGTTTTTGTAGTAAAACAAATAAAGGGAAAAACTTTATTATTTAAAAAATCTAGTCCATGATTTGATTTGTTTAAATTTAAATATTGGACAAAATCACAACCATTACTCTGATCCCAATGTAAGTAGCTAAAGCACTTGTATTATGGAACATCAGAAGTAACGACGGTATCACAAACACCCAGACCCAAGACAACATAGAAAACGCCACTACGCTACTCCGGGACCTTGGAGTGGCGTACCCATGAAAACCGGTGTACACACTACTTGATCACGGAGGTCGTCAAATTGTAGTTTAGTTTATTTTGTGATCGGTGAACCACATATGTACATAAGTGAGTTGAATTGTCGTATGAAAATGCATATGTATACATTTTGATGGCTTAGTTAGGAGGACGGGCAAAGGTCTCACTCGATGGTAAATGGCCACTATTGCCTATTCGCACTAGCGCTGTAAGAAATATTAACCATTATACTTATATCGCCAAAGGAACATGAAAAAACAGCTCGAATAAAAAATATGCTACCTGTAGTACAAATTCAGCAAAGATTAAGTCGCGGGCAAAAGCAAGTGCATAATATAAATGTAGTGTAATGCAGAAGTCGTTAAATTATATTTTAAAATGAATCTGCTTCTCTTTTCGTAGTAGCTTCGTATTCGTGACTATGTAAGCGTGACAGACGCAGAAGCAAGTCACTTTTTATTTTAGCAGTGTAATAATCTAAGAATTCACTTCACATATCACTCTTAAAATATTGTCAATCTGCACACGGTATTTCGTAATTAAATCAAAATCAAAATATACTTTATTCGAGTTTTACAAGCAATTATGAATCGTCATTTAACAAACTATATTAAGTGAAGCTACCACCTGTTCGGAATGTAAATTCTACCGAGAAGAACGGGCAAGAAATTTAGGAGTTACTCTTTTTGAACATTTAGAAATATAGTCATGTTAGTTAAATACAATTATATATGTATGTGATATATCCTGCCCGGAAGTCAACAAGTATTAATTCCACGCTTTTTTATCATCTATATAATCTTGTATCAAATAATATGCATTCTTTACCAATGTATATTCTACAAACGATTTGAATTTATGAAAAGGCAAAGTTAAAAATGTCTGCGGAATTTTATTATAGAAAACGGATACCAAGAAGGATTTATTGACTTTCTGATTCTCATTATGATAGTTTAATTCTATAAATTTTATAATTATTAAAGTCAAAATGTAACGCATTCTGACATGGTCGTGTACGCGAATAGAATAGTTCTACAGACGAGTATTAGTGATTGCCTTTAAGTGGAAAAGCACTTAATAAAATATTTACATAAGTCACGATGGCATATGTTTTATGAATATATTGTTCACATTTTATATTTTAACTTAAACTAAATGTACGCGCGAGAGAAAAGTGGACTGTATTTAAGGAATAAAGGGGAGTTGTTACCTCAAAACTGGGCTCTGACTTATGAAGACACGTTCTCCTTGGGAGCGCTCCCTTGGTCTTCATACACTCGAAGAACATAGCCAAAGGGATGGATGATATTACAGGAGAAGGATAAGTCCGTTACACAAGCTAATTTCAAAAGCGCGGCGCACTCACATGACACACGTTACCGCGGCTCACACGAGAAGGGAAGAGAGAAAGGAAGTACGTCATACGTCAAATCATTCCATAGACAAATATTGCCGTTTCAATGTACGCATAAACCTAAATACGCTACACTAAAGATATGTTAAATAATAAGGCTTATTATACTGTACAATACTAAATAAATTATAGTCGTTGACGTTTTTACAGGATACATAGGAGAACATACAGACTCAATTTACCATTTAAATAATCTTCTTTTACGACAAACGCTATGCTACAGTTGTCTTATGAAATAAAAAAGGTTCCGTCTGTTCTGTTCTGTTCGTATATATACATATGTTAAATTATGTCAAAATTGTATAAGTATATTTTTATTTCATTTTAAATATTAATAACTGAATGCCTCTCCATATTCAATTTTTATCTATGACAATGCACTTTACTTTCAAATCAGAAATAAAAGCATCAACCAGACAATAGTCAATAGACTCTTCAGTCGACCTATACACAAAACTCGATTATACTCAGCGTGTAGCTTTTGTTAAATACGTTTTATTAAATAGTCCGTAGTGTAGCGTGTTTTGGAATATTGTTGATATTGTATTGTTGATAAATGTAAAGTAACCATTAAGTAATATCTATAGTACGATAATGTGTATAATTTATTTTAGTATCATTTTATTAGTTTTACTAACTTCATTTTTTTTCTGTCTCGTCTAAAGGTTAACTGCCTGACTGCCTTCAGGAATTAAACCCGCCTATTATATTATTTATTTGATAAATAAATTTTAAACTGCCACGGGGTGTTCTTGACTTCGTCCGCGTTGGAATTTAACAAAAAACCTAATGTTCGTAGATTTTACTACAACTTATTCATTCTGTATTAGGCAACTTTGTGATCTTAAGTCGTTGTTAGGAAGCACCCGAAGTGACGGCGGAGTGTAGTGGTACTAGACAGTATTTGGATATTGCAGCGTTAATTTATTATTATTTTATATATAATTCTAAAATAAAAGCATTCTAAGTTACTCCTTATTACAGCTATCTGCCAGTGAAAGTCCCATCAAAATCGGTCCAGCCGTTCCAAAAATTAGCCAGAACAAAGAGACAGACATAAATTGTAAAAAAATGTATTTTGGTATATATACCGTATATTTATACCATTTAGTAAAAAGTGGTTATTTTAATATTACAAACAGACACTCAAATTTTATTATATGTATAAGTAACTCTGTCTCTACCGGCAAGTATTTAATCTAATCTTTGTTAATTAAAGATAATTTAAGAGCCTACTTTTTTGCGAAGTAAATGTTTAACAATTAATTACTAGAATGTGTTTTATTGTTTGTAGCTCGTAAAATTTATTTTGGTGTTAATACTGAGTAGCACGCAATGCGATTATATAGATATTTGAGTATTCATTGGCTTGGAACATTTTACATACATATAAATGAACAATTGACCACCAATAGGCGACCTTTCCGTCTCTTTATCTTTCTATTATATAAGGTTTTATATAAAATTATTTAAATTTCTTTTTATTTATTTTATTTAAAATACTATATTGCGCAACACAGGAATACGTAAGGGAAACACAAAATTTTAAATAAATGGCGCGCAAAGGCGGTCTTATCGCTTACAGCGATCTCTCACAGACAACCTTTGGTGATCGAATCTTAGAATGAAAACAGGTAAGTGCCGAAATAGACAGAGAGAGGAGATAAAAACTATAATATAAAAATATTTATACTAAAGTATAATAATAAACTACACAGCTACATCCCAATACTACACACGCTTACGTCTGTAACTATCTTAACAATTTAATTACTTGTCATTAAATTATTTCCAAATGTTCTTAATTTATTTCACCAGTGGGTCGCTCGCAAAACTTCGCGTTTGTCCAAAATATTTTTTAGGAATTTCGATACCTATGACCATGTATATTTGTTGCCAAAATGATGAAACTTTATTTAAATGAAATGTATACATTAGTTAAGTTAGAAATTGATTCTGTCGATAACAATTTCCTTTAATTTTGTTGACGTTTTACAATTTTTTTTCTCATACTGTAGTAATTTTTTTCCGCTCTCTAAAATTAATTCTTTTTTAAATTGTAACAATTTAGTAAATTGCAATCAAGAATTCTCTTTATTTTTCTGCACATCTACTGCCGGGGCTCTTCAAAATGAGACCATGACCGATTTTTATGTGCAACTATCGTCCCATAATCACTGGAAGAAAAATCGGCCACCGCTATTCGTGTCAAAGATTGTCTTTGTAATTTAATAAATAATACAAAGCGAAAGCAACCCTGTTCTATCATGGTATATCGAGAGACATCTCTTTTTTCATAGAGAATTTTATGCTATCCAATTGGTTGCAGATTGCCGCTAGACGGAGCGTCAGTACTTTATTATTATATCGTTCAGTGATTTCTATCTCAATTGATATACAGATAGACAAGTAGGACAATCTTTGCTACGTTTTGCTGACTCTATTTAGAAATTTTCGTTGAAAAATATTTTTGTCACATATTTATTTATAGTGTATTTATACGTCATAAAGTTGGTCTGAAACAGAAACATTTCCATTGTAATGCCTAAAATATATCATTCTCACAATACAAGTAACGGACGCTTTGGAACAGCCTCATTGAATGAGATATTTGCGAGTACATACGAACTGTAACTTCTGTCGTATTTATAGCAATTTTCCTTTTTTTACGCGTCATTTTAACATAAAGTTGTGCTTTGGTTGAATATTATCGTAGACCATACATACGGTAGAGTGTCAAAGAGAATCCAAAAATAGGTACAGATATATTCAGTATTACACTGAATTTATAAGTGCTTAAAAAAGGACAGTTTGAGAGTATTTATAAAAGAACAAAAGTTAAACATGCAATTATTTATCTATATGGGTGGATGTTTGTGCGTGTGCATTAAAATTTAAACATAATGCTAATTAAAATAACGGCGAAATGATAGTTCTAAATTTAAATTATAATATATTGTAAGGAGTTTTCATGCAAATGTAAGGAGTTTTTATGCATCGCCATTAAACACCCGACGAAAAATAACAGAAGTATCGTGACATTTGGCTTGTCATCCGTGGTGTGGTACGGGCGATGGTGACATGGACTGCTGGTCATAATTTGACTTGATGTTATTTGTTTATGATATTTTGTGTGTTACCTCGCTTCTGGTTGCTAAAAATATATTATCTTGAAATAATTAAAGAAAACTTCTTTACAACTATTTCATCTTATTAAAGACGTAATAAGTATGTCTTAGTACGTTATTTGTCCATTGGCTATCCAAGAAAGGCTGATTCTGACTTATGATTATAAGAAAACTTACTATTAATGGTGATTTCTTTCCATATCTATAATTTATTAACAAGAAGGTCCTGGCATGGCAATCCGGCGTTATTATTTGCAAAGTCAGATCTGACCGAGTATCAAAATATATCTTTATGGGTTAACCATTGGGATAACAGTCTGAAAAGGGTCTATGGAATAATGAAAATTGGTATGAGTAATAATAGCGATATCAGAAGCCATTTCGCACGTTTTACGCTACCGATATTATTCCAACGCCATATTTGATAAAGAAAATATGGAAATGAAACTATTATAGAATAAATATCGGGTAATATAGTGGTCGCCCATTGGTCGAAATTCGATCCGTAATTCATAGCTACTAAAATATTAGACGCATTCAATCGAAAAATACACGGGAACATGAGGCTCAACTGAATGATACCTTGTCACCACTATAATAAAAAAAAAATCCAATGTAAAAAAAATATGTCATTGATTTTCATCTTTGACATGACGTGTGTTGTTACTGTCGTTAAATATTATATTAGATAAACGTGTATGCGTTTAACGTATCGTAGTGTGTGTAATTTTATAAAAATATTAGCTGTCTGCACTCCTTCTCCACATAAACTTTAATAGTGCCAAATTTGATATACCCCCGACCGCGTCAATTTGTTAAAAAAGGTGTACCAAGTTATTACTTCACGTATTACTATATAGACAATAATAATAAATTATTATATAAACATAAAAATTAAGTAATATAAAATATTAGTATAATGTGTAGGTAAAATACCCTACATAAAGTATACTAGCTATCCGTCCCGGCTTCAGATGGACATAATACAGTAAACAACATTTAGATTAAAATACGAACATAAAAAAAAACTCTTTTATTCGGCCAGGAAAGTTGATATCCTCGGCATAACTCTACTGTAATGTGCCTGTATTATACATGTATACGTTTATTTGAAATCACTCTGTTTATTGATGAAACCGAATCCGTTTCGCAGTTTAAAAGATTTAATCGTAAAAAAGGCGGGAAGCTAAGACATTATTTTATACTATGTAGAGATGAGTGAATTGTCGATGGACCATTGCACACACTTTGTTTACGGAAATACACTTCTAGATATCAAGTTAAAATAGTTTGTTATAATGTATCTAATAAAATTTTCCCTCAAAAAAAAAATATATGCACTGTTTTTTTGGTTGGTTGATTGGCGGACGAGCTTATAGGCTACCTGATGGTAAGTGGGCACCACCGCTGACAGACAATGACGCTGTAAGAAATATTAATCAGTCCTCGTATCGCCAATGCGCCACCTACCTTGGGAACGAAGATGTTATGTCCTTATTATATTTTATGTATGTATTGTACCTTTAGTTATACTAGCTCACACATACAAAGTATTACTGTTTCGCGGCAGAATACCTGATGAGTGTGTGCTACCTATATAATATAAAGTAATAATAAAACTGTGAATTAGACCACCTACCAAATCAATAGTGTCATCCAAAGTACCATTGAGGAAGTAGACGTCGGTGTAGTTGGTAGCGTTACTTATCAAGTATCCTTGGCATTCAGGATAAGTTGAACTGGCGACGCACGAACGTTGCTTCAACTTCTGTAGTTTCCTGT
Source organism: Vanessa tameamea (assembly GCF_037043105.1). Classification (NCBI taxonomy): domain Eukaryota; kingdom Metazoa; phylum Arthropoda; class Insecta; order Lepidoptera; family Nymphalidae; genus Vanessa; species Vanessa tameamea. The sequence continues at coordinate 1,889,660 of NC_087315.1, read as the reverse complement.
GGGAGACAGAAATTGAATTACGGAATTTGGTTTTAGATTACTTTTAACTCACTCTTACTGTGTGACGTTTTTGATATATAGCAGCCAATCAACGATGAGCATCTACGTCGTTTTGATTGGTAGTTAATTTGTTGCGACACATGACATAACATTGAGTTTGATAATGATGTTATTGTTTTTTGTATTTTTTTATTAATCTGTAATTTTTTAGTCTATAGTGTGTCATTTAACATATAAACATGTTTTATTTCAATTCAATTATATATCTAGATATGACAATAGAGCGTCGCAGTACGAAAGAACTAAAACCAACGAGTCAACTTTATTATCTCGGCGAACGTCAACGCCAAACGTCATACAATTTTACTAGTGTGCGTGTACTCAGTGGCCAACCGCGGGCACTATTTTTCGACGTGTTCACAGCTTTTACTGTCTATGTAGACATATCTTAGGTGAAATTATTTTGAGAATGACGAAAAAATTAACCTTTATTCATCATAAAATCAATGGTTCATTTACTTTGCCAAACTTTGCCTTGCCATTGAATTACCATTAAATTGATGTGGTATATAGTTGTGATTTGTTGCAAATGTATATACTTTTTTAACTATAGTTTGATTAATCATGGATTGTATTTTGCTGAGAATAATAACCTACGTTGTTAAACACTAGTAAAAATAAAAGCTAATTTTTTTTTGTCTAGTATTAATTTTGAAGACTAACGGCTCGATAAAGTACCCATTTAATTTACCACAGAGGCAATGAAAGTCGAGATAGTTCAGTGGAGATAACAGGTGGATCTTTATTAATGTTCGCGGGTTTGAATTGAGATAAAACCTTATTAGTTTGTGATCTTTAAAGTACTTATAATTAATTCTTGTATTATATTTTACCCGTTGGGTGGCATTTTTATTTAAAGTTATGTTACAAGAAAAAACGTAGACAATGTACTTCGAAAACAATTATTAATATTCTAAAGACAGAACTATGCAGCGAAATATTAATTCATTTTGCATTTACTAGGAAACTAGCAAATATTTTAGATAGTGATCGAGAACTTCGACCATAGCTACTTAAAAGCTTATCCCGTTTATATAAACTTCTCGATTGAAGTCCATTGGTGCTTAATAGTCTAAAGTCAATCGGATTGTGCAAAATTTATAGTTTAAGTTATAAGTTAGTTTCGGAGTTTCAATTAACTAAGCGATCTTAATGGCATCGTATTGCATTTTGTTGTAAGATTAAATAAATGTAACACAATAAAATATTTTTACGGAATCTGCGTATTTTTATTGTTCTTATATTTAAGTTTGCCATGGTAATGACGTCATGACTGTCTAGTAACTAGGTATAAGGGCACAGACTCCAAGGTCCTGTTTTTAAGGGCCGGGTTGGGCTACTAAAAAGCGTTTGAGTTTGGAGGGAAATTCGGAAGTGTGGAGGCATACGAGGCACAGGAGTGCTCTCCTGTGACTCGGAAAGCATGTAAAGATGTGGTTCGGCGTCTAAACTCTCTCCGGTCGTATCGGATTAGCTGTCCCATTGGATTATGGGAGTTAGGTAGTCAAGGCACATTGGTGCATTGGTGCACGTGATTGGATGTCGTAGCCAAAATTGTTCAGCATAATATCATCATTGTAAGTAATTATTATGTAAATAAATAAATTATATCCCTACTAATATTATATACATGGGAAAGCAACTTTGTCTGTTACCGTTCAGAACCGCTGAACCGATTCAGATGAAATTTGGTATGTTAATAGTTTCAGTTCTAGGGAAGGGTATGGTTTTTTGGTCATGGTTTTTTTTATTTCAGTCCTCGAAGTGTTAAAGTCTGGGTGAAGCTTGTGCTATAAAGTTTTATGTTGGCGGGGGTAAGCCGCGGTTTCAGTTAGTATCAAATGAATATATAAAAAACCTATCAAAGAAAATAAAGATATAGTGTGTTTTTAATTCTTTACTTGGGTTTACCTGGGGTTCGAACCCAAAACTACGAGTTCTGCGACCTTATGGCGCGATTATACTATACCAGAAAAAGGGAGCTAAATACTAGATTTCTATAAATGTAGATAGGCTGAAGTGGGTATTTATTTTGTAAATTTGAAAAAAAAAAATGGTTTTAAAATAATATATTTGAAATATGAGTGATTCAAAAATGCTTTATTGTAAAGTTTACTTGAATAGAATATAATTTGTATTGGGATAGGATTTCTAACATAATAAACAGATACAATTTTAAAGTTAAGTGTAAATGAGAGCCGAGATGGCCCAGTGGTTAGAACGCGTGCATCTTAACCGATGATTCCAGGTTCAAACCCAGACAGGCACCACTGAATTTACATGTGCTTAATTTGTTTATAATTCATCTCGTGCTCGGCGGTGAAGGAAAACATCGTGAGGAAACCTGCATGTGTCTAATTTCAACGAAATTCTGCCACATGTGTATTCCACCAACCCGCATTGGAGCAGCGTGGTGGAATATGCTCCATACCTTCTCCTCAACGGGAGAGGAGGCCTTAGCCCGGCAGTGGGAAATTTACAGGCTGATTATGTTATGTTATGTTATGTATGTAAACGATTTCAAAATGAATATTGCGAAACGAAAAGCAAACCAAAATGCAACACGTTTAAAAATGTGTGCGAATGATCGTTCGTTTCCAGCGAAAAAGGAAATTAGTTCATTAAAAATGAATCAATCTTCATGACGTGGGCCGCTCGCATTATGGTTGAGCAATTCTGTGCATTACTATGTTACGTGATGGGAATTATAGTATGATATACATGTTGAACCTAGTATGTGTAGCCGAAATGATTCAGTGGCTAGAACACGCAAATCTTAACCGATTGCGGGTTCCAAATCGACAAGCACCACTGGATGTTTACGTGCCTAATTTGTTTATAGTCCAATTTGTGCTTTATGGTGTCTTATTTCTGCATTAGAACAGCGTGATGGTATAAGCTGCAAACCTCTAAAGGAAGAGGAGGCCTTAGTCCAGTAGTCTGAGTTTAGAGTACGATTTGAAACGCAACATTTATTGTAACTCAATATAAATTTGAACCCGTCTCCCAAATTTAAAAATAAATATAAATAATATATAAATATTGGACAACATCACATACATTACTCTGATCCCAATTTAAGTAGCTAAAGCACTTGTGTTATGGAAAATCAGACGTAACGACGGTACCACATACACCCAGACCCAAGACAACATAGAAAACTAATTAACTTTTTCTACATCGACTCGGCCGGGAATCGAACCCATACCCATGAAAACCGGTGTACACACTACACGACCACGCAGATCGCTTTTTGGCTTGCACAAACCATATTGCAGTGTAAGTAAGCTTGAGCGTAAAATTATTAAAATATGCTAAGTTCATAATGATTCGCTGAATGCCTAATTAAAATGCAGTGCAAATGGAGCGCATTCGCATTTTCGAGATATTTTGCGTTACAAAAGAATGTGTGCGCTTACATTGTTGTGGCATGAAGCTTGGAAGATAGCTATGTGATTAAGTCTTGAATATTCGCCTGTGAACTGTATTCGATGGTTTTACTGAGTATTGTTATTTTATAAACTTTAATATGATTGAAACTGCAAATTATAAAATAATCTTGATGATATAAAACAACATTTGACTCGAGATAAATACAGTAACTATTTTTTAATTTTTATTAGTATATTTGTATAATTATACTCTTGTCAAAAAAACCGATGTCGATGTGTATTCATTAGATACACCCCCCATACCTTAGGTAAGGGGTAATGTATGAAATTGACATGTTTATAAATTTATTATAAAGTTAGTTTTTTTTTTTTTTATAAATAAGGAATTACTCACACAGGTACGCCCCTGAAATTGCATTTTCGCAAAAGTGACGGCCTCGCACCATGTTTGCGACGTATGTAATTCTATTATATATAAATCAACGATAAACAGGCTGCTTGACTAACCTAAAATCCGTAATTATCAGAATCTCCACTTCTAATACAAGAGTTTACGATTAATTCAAGAGGAAAATGGGAATGATAGCAATTCCTGCTAGGTAATAATTATTTAATAAACAAAATGTAATTGCAAACATTTCTATTAATATCGATAATTTTGGAAAATATTTAGACGATTCTGAATTTCTTATCTATTTAAGTATATATGTACTGCAAGAATATCTTATGTGTGACTTACCACTGTGTTATGAAGTTCGTGCCTATAGTGTATATAGGCGTTGATCTGTTGACGTCGAGGCTCGCTTCCGTCGAGTTCATTATTGCCAGGCCTTTGTTCCAGAGATCTTTCGATATGCCTACCGCATCTGAATTTAGAATTTTATTTAGTTCTGTACATTGTTATTATACTCGTAAATAGTAGAAAACTTATGGAATACTACTAAATGGGTATACCGATATGATTTGTTTTATGGTAGACTTTTTTTTTACTTTTCAATATAAAAATTTACTATTCGTTACAATTAAGTAATATTTGTTGAACGTTTTATATAACGTATTAAAATATACATTTAAATTAATGGTTCTTCATTATTCGTTTGAGGAATTTGTTTTGTAATCAAACTATTGAACATATTATATTTACCATTAAAGATTATACTCATACTAGCAGTGCCCGCGACTTCTTACGAGTTTGAATTTAACAAAAAAGTTCTTACTCAGTTTGCAGATTTTACTATAACTTACTATTCATTACCTTTAATTATGTATTAGGCAGCTTTTGTGATAGTTAATCTTTGGTAGGAGAAACGCGAAGTGATGGCGGAGTACTGACATGCGCGAGGGCTGCGCGGTACAGGACAGGATTTAGACATTGCAGCGTGACTTTATTATAATTTTATACATAATTTTAAAATAAAAATAGCCTAAATTTGCCAAAATCGGTCGAACCGTTTCAGAGATTAGCCGGAACAAACTGACAGACAGACAAAAGTTGTAAAAAAATTGTTTTGCTATATGTACCGTGTATACATTCAGTAAAAGGCGTTTATTTTAATATTACAAACAGATACTCCAATAATATTATATGTATAGATGACCTTATCGTACTTCTACGATCAAATATATAATTCGTAAATAAACTTCTGGAACTCTTGAGATTCCTTAAATACTATAAGAGAAAACTTATAATAACTTCACCGAGTACCACCAATGTCTTTGTATTAATAGTTAATGAATGTTCTTTTATAAATATCATAAATAAGTTAGAGAGTTCGATGAAGGATCATACGAGGAAGAAAGGAAGAGTTTATTTATTTTTGCAAAACATTTCAATCATTTTATTTCTTATTTTGATATAAATATATTTGGTGCAATTGTTAACTAACATTTTTTTCCCATAAATCAAAAAGGAAACAACTATTAAATTTGAAAACATTTGATAACGATGCACTAAAACGGGCAATATTTTATTTAACTCGCTTCGGTGTGTCCTCGTTTAACGTAACAAGCGAGTTAGCAGAACGTATATTTTACTCATGTAGATGTTTCATACATGTTTTTAGTTATTTTTATTTATAATTACATTTATGGGATATTATAAAAATAGTAACAACTAGATACTTGAACAGAATTATTCAAAAATTACCTTGTCTCTCTTTATTTGTTAATGTTTGTTTTGTAGTATATGACGTCATAGCGACCAACCAATATTGTGTAATTGCTAATCCTTAGCATTTCGTTTTGCAAGATTTAGATTGCTCTCCAAATTATTTATATATCATTGAATTAAAAAAACATTTGTTTGATAGATCAATATATACATATATAATCTATCAGTACATGCAGTATATAGTGGAGCATATCTCACCTATAGTCTGTATGTTGGATCCAGGCGGATGGAAGTCCGGCGTCTATCCGCTTCGTCCATGCCAGCATCTGAAACGGAAATGCCTGTGAGCCTGACTGATAAGGTGTGGATTAATATTACGTTCGAATAAACTATTACAAAATTATATTCTATTTGTACGTATAATTGGTATAAAAAATATATTCCTATTAAAACTAATTAAATTTTCTTAAAATAGTATAAACTATAATATTTTTTGTTACACTTTATCACCTCTATGGCGTTTGGTCAAGTCTGTTTTTAGTTTATTATTTTCTCAGATCATAAATCAAAAGGCAGATGGAGCGCTTTGAACATTATAGTGACGCTAATAAAGCAAATAAAAAATCAAAAACAAATGTGAATTCCAGGTGTTATGTGTAGTTATTAATAATTCGTTTATACGTCAATAATTAATAATTATTTAAATTGACAGTACTTTTGACGTATTAACATGAAGTCGCGTCGTTTCGCATTATCGGGGATTTGCATCTTTTTGCGTTGGTTACTATAATGCTTCCTACATCCCGCGGGGTCTGCCTTTTGTATTATAATCTGGAAATATTTTGTAAAAAATATTTTTGAATGACAAATATAATTATTAATAAGATGGAATCGTCATAGTTATATGCTGTATCTATTCGCGCGATTTGCGGACAAGTAACTTGTGATTTAATTATTTTTATAATAAAAATAATATAGTTCTTAAATATAATATCGAAATATAAAATGTATTTCATTTACGTAGGCTTGCAATGTTGGTTACATTATGTTATTTAATTATATTATCAAAATCGATTTATTCTTCAAGTAAGCTAATAAAAGCACATTTGAATCTTTATTTTTCAGTATTGAATAAAATTTAATGCTACCACCTGTTCGGAGATTCTAGCAAGAAGAAGCCACAAGAAACTCCGTTATTATTTTGTAGCACTTTTTCACCATTTTAATTACATAGTATGTAAGTAAAGAATAATTCAATCCGGATTGGTGGATTCACATGTGGCAGAATTTCGTTAAAATTAGATATATGCAGGTTTCAGGATGTTTTTCTTCACCTCTGAGCTCGAGATGAATTATAAACACAAATTAAGTTACATAACTAACATGAATATTCAGTGGTGCTTGTCTGGGTTTGAACCCGCAATCATCGGTTAAGATGTTCGCGTTCTAACCACTGGGCCATCTCAACTCTTAGTACCATTATGCCTGCCTCGAAATAAATTAATACCAAGTCCACGCTTTTTTATCTTAAATATAATATTGTATTGAGTAATATGACTTATTTATCAAGGCCTTTTTTGACATGAGTTTAAAAGTTTTTAATGAGCCAAATAAAAAAAATAACTCTGGAATTTTATTATAGAAACGAATACCGTGTCCTAGGAAGGATGTATTAACTTTACGAAGTCGGAAAGGTGTTCTTAGTTTAACTTTCCTTTTCGTATTATACAATTTGTATCCTGTATCAAAACAACGAACCCAAGAAAAAATCTCCAAACTTTTTATATTATCTATAAATTTTTCACCAGAATAATACCCACTCTAATAATATTTTAACATGAGCTTTTAGTTAGTAGAATATTTATGTAGAGTCAATGTAGAGTCGAATACCCTGCCTCGGGAAGGATTTGATTGCGATGTCAGAAACTTAGAACAATATGTTTATCTTTAATTCTCGTGTTCATACAATGTTTGGCACTGTTTCTATCAAAACAGTTGATTGTGTTTTGTAGATATACATTATATTATTGTTAGTATGTATTGTGACGCTTCTGTCAGTGTTAGTGGTTGGTTAATAAGTTAAATTATCGAGAGGAAACCTTTGTGATATATGTTTTTAAAATTACTTGTGTTTTATATGATTATAATTTTATTTTTAAGTTGAAGTCTTAATAAAAACAATGTAACATAATCATTTATTTATGTTTTCTTTATTTTATTTAATTAGGCTCTTATAATAACTTTTGAATCGGTATTAAATTAAATGTAAAACTACGACCGGTTCCGGCAAGAAACTATGTAGTTTGCATTTGCTTTTTCCGTTTCCGTACTCAAATTATCTCACGATGAAATATCCTTAAGAGATTGCTTAAAGCAATACCCTAGCCTTTGTACTCTCTAACTCTTATAAGTTTATTTTTATTTAGCTTTTTTTTGTGTGCAATAAAGATATTTTCTCTCTTCTCTATCTTGTACGCTTACCAAATCTGAGCCTTTGGATTTTGAGTCTTAATTCTTAAAGTTAGCTTCTACAGTTTTTCCGCGTGTAGGAGAAGGGAAGGGAGTGGTTTAGTAGTTAATAATCACTGCCCTTTTTTGTAGCCCAGTATGACTTGACAGCCAGACAGCCAATATGTCTTTTTTATGATATATTTTATCAACATATTTAATCCCCATATCAAGGTTTTCTATAGCATTAATAAGTTATTGACAAATTAAAATTAAAATCAAAGATAGCCTTTCTTGCGTCTGTGACCCTGAATGCGAGGAAACGATCCTCCACATAATCCTAGAATGCCCAAGATTCGGCTAGGAAGACAGGAACTGGAAAGCCAGATTCAAACCAGACTGGCCCAGTCTTCTCTCCAAACCATCATGGAGAAGGAGGATACAAAAACACCGTTCCTCGCATTCGCCAGAAAAGCCGCCCAAGTAGCTGCAAAAAGAAATAATTCATCCGCTGCGCCATCTTTAACCCTCCCACAACCACAAATTCAAAACACAATACCCTCAACAGCACAGACCGCACCACAGAGCACACAACACAAAACTCAAAATACAAACCCGGTGTCGATTTCCCAGCAAAGCCAGACCCGGGCCACCGATAACACCCTTAGGCAAAAACTACAGGCTCTTCCACATACTCTACGGGGATTGCTCGTAAAGAGAGACCAGAACATTACGTCCAACCAGCCCACTCAATACAACGCATTCACGGAGCTTTTGCAAAACGTGGGTGAACGTGGTACAACGGGCATCAAAATCAAAGGTGTGGCTATCTTTATGAGTGAAGACTGTGTCTCCTGGAATAGCCTTACTCATTAAAGGGAGCACTTCCAAAGTAAGCATCAAGCGGACCTCCATCGACGCGCTAACAACGCAAATGCCGGGTGCTTTCCTTCCGGGTACTTGCATGGGTTTGAACCCGAAATCATCGGTTAAGATGCACGCGTTCTAACCACTGGGCCATCTGGGCTTGGCTATATTGAATAGATATTTATATTTTTATTTTCAAATAACTCTTTGTTACCTATCATATTTTAAGTGTGTGAAGGATACAGTTTTGCAAGTAAGCGTTATCGCGTCTAACGACCTGTCAAAGTGTTAGTATTCCTGTGAAATTCAAAGCTCTGCCGACGAGACACTTTCATGGAGGTTTTTCGTTCACTTCATATAAATATATGTATATTGTTTTCCAAAGATTTCGACTTTTTGCCAACTACCATTTTCGATACAATAAATATTTCGAAACGGTAGTAGCTTGATATTGAAATTGAGGTTGTAAAACGACGATTCAAAAGTGCTTGTAAGAGCCTACAAGACTAAATATGTTGATTTTGATTTTAAGAAAAGCAATTATTAATATATTGATTTTTTATAATTATATTTTATATGTACCAAAGACATTGTTGGTAAATAATATCGACAAGAGACGATAACATTAATTAACCGTTAATGCATGCTAAGAATCTTATCGATAACAAGCAATATTCTCAAATATCTTTAAATATAACGTAACATATGTCATTAAAATCAAATTTGATCTGTAGGATATATTGATGACAGCGTATTTTTTTCATATTTTCGTAAAAAAATTGTATGTTAAACATCAAGTTAATATGACGGATTACTTCATTAGAATAAAATTGTAATCATTAAAATTAGTGTAATTGTTTTCGAGTATGCTGCATATGAATAAATACGCACGCGTCAAACATATAACGAACTCATTTTTTAAAGGCGATTAGTCTATCTATCGTCACTCAATGTATGCCTCATCAGATTTTAATTAAAGTCAAAGTATTAGTATCAAAAATTTTTGTCAATAATCGTTTCTACTTCGCAGGGGTAAAATGAGGATTTTAGAAAAAGATTTTGTTTAAATAAATAGGTATAAGTATTCGCCAACCGACCGTATTGGCTTAGGCCAATGCATACAAACCTGCCCGCGTAATTTTCCACGATTTTATTAAAATGTCTCGTAATACTGGTTCTATTTTTAAAGTTTAGGAGACAATATAAACAAAAAACCAAATTATGGTTATATAATTTGGGATTAATATTGAACTGCCACAAACAAATACATTAATTAAACTAAGTTTACAATTATTTATTTCCCAAAAAATATACGTTTATATATAGGAAGGATAGGATGCAACCTAGCGATCAGGGTTTCTGAACCTATGAACTCTGAAACTCTGTATCTCACCGGTGGTTGATTTAATTAGTGTTAAGTTAATTTTTTGCTTTTATTTCATTGTTTTAATTTATTTATATTTTTTATTAGTTTATATTCTTTCATATTGTTGTTTATGTTTTTAATTAAAATATTATATAATGACGCATGAGAGTGTTTATTTTGTTTGTTATAAAATAATATATAATGTAAACGTCTGTAGTGGTGTATTACAATGTACAAGAATTTTCCTAATTTTACTCAATTATTTGTGAATATGCCGATAGTGTTTCGAAGATCTATAAATAAATCAATAGATATTTAGATTTCCTGTCATGAGTGTAGTAGTAATAGAGTTAGGAAGTAAGCAGTGTTTATATCGTACGTCGTCGTTATATCATTTGTCAGAATGTAAATCTGTTGGCCGGTTTGTGAGATTTGACGTCCCGACGGATAATAATGTAAGTGATCTTCTATACTTATAAAAAAACATGTACTGACTGACTGATTCACCATCGCCGAGCGTAAACTATTAAAGTTAGGACCATGAAATTTGGTGAGTAGGATCGTTTTATGGAATAGACCGCCCTAAAGAAGGAATTTTGAAAATTCTACCCCTAAGGGTGTGAAATAGGGGTTGAAAGTTTGTATGGGAGTCCGTCATTTTTTAAGCAAGAAACATAAGACTGTGTCTGGATATTCTGCCTTTAAAGGGGTAAATATGGGTTGACATCTCATATACAGGTTAGTCTGGAAGTCCGTCATTTTTCAAGTTAGAAGCATGAAACTTTATTATTAGGCTACTGATTAAAAATGAATAGTATTTAAGCGTTTCTGGATATTCTTCTCTAAGGAGTGAAATACACATCAATGTAGTTAAACAAAGAGGTCTTAAATTAACGTAATATTTTAAGTTAATCTGTAAATATATTCAACTTCCACGCGAGCAAAGCTGCAGGCAACAGCTAGTATAATAAATATTTAATAAGTGTTTGCGCACATATTTCTGCATTATAATATGTCCAGTTGACTAAGCGCCCTAGAGAATATCATGGATTAAACCATGAATAAATCAAAATAAAACCGTGAATAGGATATCATCAAATAAAAGTTTTCAATGGAAAGTCAAAACGCAGTATTACCATATAAAATATCGCCCACTCGTAAGAAGACGCAGCAGCTCGATGACAACAATAGATCTAACTCGTAATTATTTCAATACCCATTTATATTTCTGCAATCGGTCATAAAATCGTATTAAAGAAATATTGGTAAACCGTCGTTCCACATTTCGCAATTAACTTCAAACTTTCGGCTATATAGACATAAGGTTCAATATCCAAATAAACTGTAGTAATGTATCGGCCACTGCTTTTGTTGAACGATTTGTTTTAGCTCACTGGCTTTGCGTAGTGGCCTGGAAGAGGTCTTAAGGAATTTCTTCTGTTTATACATAAGCCGAAACAATAATCTTGAAATGGTACAATATATAAAATATTTATTATAAATAATATTTCATTTAAATGTGTTTATAATTCGATATTAAATGTTTGGTAAAGAATGATTTGTTTATAATTTTAAGCGCTATGTAAAAATAAATGTTGGAGCTCTGACAAAACAAACATTAAATAAAAAACTGTATAGATATTTCGTTCTTTTATGGAGTCGGTGTAAAAAAATGACCACCACGGGACGCCTGGCAGTTTCGTTACTAAAATAAATATTTATTTGCTTATTAAAAGTTATAGCAATGAAGCACACACGAGGGAATAGGAGTAGGACGGCGCAGAAGGGGCATGTCGGTATATCAGTGTCACGTCGTTTTCCATCACGGCATACGTGTCGGTCAAAGCTTCAAAGTGTGTCAGAATGTTTAACATGAAAAAAAAAATACGTATGCGTTTCGGAAAGCCCGGCAGAATTGATAGCTTAAACTGTCCTAAATACGCCGTAACGCGTTACGTAACGAAGCGGTTTACCCTCCCATAAGAAGTTATCACTTCAAAAACCATTTTACCATATTAATAAGATGAATTTCATGAGATTAATTTTACAAAAGCTAACAAATCTATTGTTATATAGAAATTTCGACCTTAATATGTATAATTTTCACGTATTCAACAAGGTCTTCATAATGTACTAAAGTGTATCAAATCATCCCTCTTGTTACAGTAAATAGGTATCCAACAGACCGCATCGTCTCAAAATAAAAGGGACACGAACGTATCGCTAACCTACCGTAAATATAAACGTAGCGAACCATTTTGACCTTTAGTACATTTGTAATAAATATCACAATAGCTTGTAGTGTTTTGACCTAATGGTGCATTGTACTAGGATGATATAGCCTCGTCGCACGGTAGAACAGTGGTAATCGATTTCACGAAGCCTTAGCGGTTTAAACGAAATAGGTGTGTTAGAATTTGTTTACACGAAATTTGTAAATCTGGATGGTTTTATCGTTTCGAACTTGCTAGATAAAATATAGCTTCTTGAAAAAGTTAATATTTCAAAAATCTTGAATCCTCTTACAGTTACAAAAAATTATATACGTTTAAGAAACTATTATATATAACGTAGTCGAGATGACCCAGTGGTTAGAACGCGTGCCTCTTAACCGATGATTTCGGGTTCAAACCCAGGCAGGCACCACTGAATTTACATGTGCTTAATTTGTTTATAATTCATCTCGTGCTCTGCGGTGAAGGAAAACATCGTGAGGAAACCTGTATGTATCTAATTTCAACGAAATTCTGCCACATGTGTATTCCACCAACCCGCATTGGAGCAGCGTGGTGGAATATGCTCCATACCTTCTCCTCAACGGGAGAGGAGGCCTTAGGCCAGCAGTGGGAAATTTACAGGCTGATTATGTTATGTTTATGTAAGAAACTATACTTCAAGCCATCAAGCACATGTCAAAAAAAAAACATTTAAAAAAATGATCACATGAATGATACGCAGCATAGACTTACCAGTTACCCAACCCGGCTTTTGACGGGTAGAGTCTACATAAAATATTTATTTTGAAACAAACAATATATAAATTCTTTTTTTTTTACTTACAAAGCTATGGAATCAGATGAACGGCTTAGGAACATTTATAAGAAATTTTCCTATTACTAAGCCAATATTTATTTGGTAGATATTACTTGTGCAAACCAGTGTGGGTACCACCAACTCATTAGATGTGCTGCCGCCAAACAGCAATACTTAGTATTCTTGTATTACGGTTTGATGGTTAAGTGTAACTACAAGCACAAGTGGTACAACATCTTCGTTCCCAAGGTTGGTGGTGCGTTGGCGATGTAAGGAATGGTTAACATTCCTTACAGCTCCAATGTCTATTTGAACCACTTAACATCATGTGGCCCATTATCCTGATCGCCTACCTGCATAGAGAAAAAAGAACATTTATCGAATTTTTATGCAGACAGCCGATGGTAACATAAAGTTAGTCACCCTTGCATAATAGTCTACGTAAATATTAAATAACGTACGATTTAAGATATAAAATAATATTCGTTTTAAAAACATTACTGGTAATAAATATTTAATGCTTTAACAATAAAAAATTATCTACTATAGAGGTTCATAAAGCAGTAGAATAATTTAAATAAATGAAACTAACACAAATCAAGTCGTACGTTTGTAGGGCATTCTGCAAGCGTATCAGTATCGCTTTAATAATATAACCTAGGGAGTTTTAACGTAAGCAAGTTTATTGAGTGTCAGAATATATGAGTACCTTCGTACAAATGCTCTCAAGATTCGTGTATTTTTTTACCATGTTCAACTATTAAAAGTCAATTTTACTTACTTTAATACAAGGATGTTATTTTTAGTAAGAAAATTTGAAATGAAATCTTTCTGCTATTGAGTTTAACAAAGTTAATAAGCATCTGATTAATTATCAGGCTTAATTATGAATTGTCACAGTCTTTCAAACGTTAACAAAAGAATTAAAACTTCATTAAGGCATTCTTTGCAGGTTGTTTAATCGACTCAAAAAATCTTTTCCATGCTAGAATAAATAATTTGTCTAACTCAAACTCAAATGTGTTCTGTAACAATGTTTAACTTGAAGGTTGAACAGAATGTAAAGAGATCCATAATACGATTTGATGATTCTGCTAGATGTATGCTACAAAGTCATAGTTATAATTCAAAATTGCTAACACTATAATTTAAACGTCGAGGCCATATATATATCGCAACGAACCAAACGTTAGCGCGATTCAGATATTTTTTTTCGGTTTCATAAACGTCGGATGGTTTTTCTCTATGTGTTCGTGATCATACCAGTTTCTAAATTTAAATTTATTTTAGTAGAGCACACCAAAAATGAAGGCATACTGATGGTAAGACGTCACATTCACTGCTAGAATTTGGCACTGTAAGAAATATAAAAAAAAATCTTAGCCTGCGTTTGCGATACCCAGGAAGATTTTTTTTTATGTAATAACTAGGCGGACCGGCAAATGGACCAGCTGTTGTTAAGTGGTCACCACCGACCATAGACACTATAGCGCCGTTAGCAACATTAACCATCCCTTACTTTACCAATGCGCCACCAACCTTGGGAACCAAGATGTTATGTCCCTCGTGCCTGTAGTTACACTGGCTCACTCACCCTTTAAAACCGGAACACAGCAATACCAAGTATTGGTGCTTGGCGGTAGACTATCTGATGAGTGGGTGGTACTTACTCAGACGAGCCAAATAAAGTCCTTCCACCAAGTATCTAAGACTATCTACGAATCATGTACTATGAGTCCGTGGATACACTAGTTTACTCAAAATTGTAACCAGATCATAACTATATTATTAAATTGTATGTGTATCGTACAACAGTAACGATATTTGTCCATTTTTGAATCGATAATATTTCAACTCTACCACTGGTTCGGAAAGGAGCTTTCAAATAGAAACTCGAATGGTTGCTCTTTTAAAATAAACCCGATTTACATTAAGGTGATACGCCTATGTCTGTGTTATGTGGGATTCATAATTGTCTGGGAGTGAACTCATGTAAGGATTCCAACCATGAATATTTTGTAGCTGCAACGTTTCTCTTGATAAATATTTTGTATTTTTTTTTATTGAAGATATTATCCATTTTATACACTGAATAAATTGTATCTTTAATAAATGTCAACAAAATATATGATTTCCATGCAGTATATTTTGTATGTTTCACTTCGAACAAAATTTGTTTTTTTAAGTTATTTTTTCTTAAGGTATCTATCTAACGGATCGTTTTCTCAGGGATTCTAAAATATGAATATTCGGTGATTGTCATTTATTTTAAAGGACCAATAAATTAATCATTCAAGTTGAATAATAAGTTTATTAAATTTTATACAACAAATGGAGTTGATCAAGTAAAAAGCTTAATTATCCAGAAATATTCATTACTGTGTCGTTGCTATTTATATAATACAGGCAATAATTTTCAAACTGTAAGTAATATATTCTATACTAATATTATAAACACGAAAGTAACTCTGTCTGTCACCTCTTTAACCTTAAATCACTGAACCGATTTAGATGAAATTTGGTATGGTTATAGTTTGAGTCATAGACTACTTATTTCATCGTATTTAATTGACCCCTAGGGGGCGTTAAATGGATTGTGACGGTTTGTGTGCTATAGGAAAGGTTTTAAAAAAAACGCTTGGGTAAAACCGACGGTTCAACTAGTATGTAGAATTTTTCTAGAATTCTATAGGTGATAAAATTTCAAAACACAATAGATAAAATTAGTTACTTTAAGATCTTGCTTAGTCTTAAAACGTTACGATTGTAGCAGATTTTCATCAGACTCGAGCAGGTTTCATCACCGCCGAGCACGTTATGAATTATAAACTCAAATTAAGAACATGAAAATTGAATGGTGCTTGCTCGGGTTTGAACCCTCCGTTGAACACAATCTTCTGTTAAGATTAATGTGTTTTAATCAATGCGTCATCTCGATTTTTTAGTTGAGTTAAAAAAAATCTTCTAAATTTATTTATAAGTACGTAGTAATTACCAACAAGTATTTCAGGTTTCGAGTTAGGTTAAATTATTGTTAAAAATCTTTATTGTTCCCGTTGAACGTCGGACTAGTGTAATATATTTATAAAGTTTGTGTCGTCTAACTTCGCCTAGGCACACAGATTAAACTAAATTGCCATGCTTCGAATACGGGATAAAATTGTTAAATTATTTTGTTGTTATATTACTTAATCTAAAGGTAAGATTCTAATGTGACGTCAGTATTGAATATATTTTAATTTCGATATCCAATAGTAACCGTTCTTAAGGGGAAGACTTGGTTATAAGGAAAAGGGATTTTTTTCAACATACACCGAGCGGGATTTGAATTACAAACACAATAGAAGCACATATAACCCTGTGGTGTTTGCCCGGGTTTAAATCAGTAGTACTAGTAGTAGTCGTAGTAGTATCAGTAGTAGTAGGGTTTCAACCTTTGCCTAAGATTCGACTCAGCTCTATACTTAAAAGTACAAAATAATTTTTGAAGTTTTTTTAATAGAATTAGTGATAATGAAAAAATACGTCGTTACGTTACTGGGAGCATTCGCCTATATTTTCCGTGAGAAGAACTGATTCAACTGCAGGTAAATGCACGAAATCAAATCTTACATTGTTACAGCCGAATGCTCCTCATGGAAGAAATATTAACCATTATTTATATAACACCAATGCGCCACCAATCTTGGGAGTTAAGACTTTATACCCTTGCCATAGTTTCACTGGCTCGCTTGCCGTTCAATCCCAATGACAAAATTACTAAGAATTGCTTATAGATGGTAGAATATCTGATGGTTGGGTGGTCTTGCACAAATTCTATCACCAAATAACTAAGTATAATAATTA
The DNA here is from genome assembly GCF_037043105.1 of Vanessa tameamea. Taxonomy (NCBI): domain Eukaryota; kingdom Metazoa; phylum Arthropoda; class Insecta; order Lepidoptera; family Nymphalidae; genus Vanessa; species Vanessa tameamea. The sequence goes on along the minus strand of NC_087315.1, from coordinate 1,872,538 downwards.
GAAACAGTTCCAACTAACAAAATATATCAGTATAGTTCCAAAACTAGTTCAGAGATAGTGATACGGTAATCACGAAAACCGTAATATGTAGTGATCACGCTTTTCCGAGCGCGAAGATTATCCCGGACTAGGGAATGAAACTCCGCAATTTGTGTCCGTTTTACGAAACGAATTAAACTATTCGTTATTAAACATAAATTTGTTATTATGGTAGTACTTTAAATAGTGACTTGTTTTCTTAAACGATATATGATGTTATTTATAATAATTGTTCAGTGGGTGTTCAGTTAAACAATTATTTGTCTCTTTCTATTGTCATTGATTTATTATTCGAAAGAAAAAGAGACAGCATTATTTTACTAATCACTGCTTTAACAACATTTCTAAGAAAACAGTTACTGTCTGAGAATTAAAGCTTTTAGAATGTTAAAATTTGACTTTTATTTGATCAATGCTCTAGTTCTAGTATCATGAACGTAACCTTGAATTTAGAACGTTAAGTAACGTAACATAAATTAGAAGCAGGATATTGTGCAGTCCTCCTCTTGGTGGTATCAGCCACTCCTCAGATATTCGACCGCCAAAGATCTATACTTAATATTGTTGTTTCCAGTTTCAATGGTGAGTGAGCCAGTATAACCACAGGTAAGGGATATGTCATATTAGTTCCCAAGGTTAGTGGCGCATTGGCGATGTACTTACCAACAGGTGGATTATTTACGCGAAATTATAAAAAAGTATTCATACAATCAATTGTATCAAGTTACCTCTATTTGTAGCCTTACATTTAATATTGGTGATTCAGAAGTGCTTGTAAAAACCCATCCGACTTTGATTAATTTTGACTTTGAATATCGTACGACTAAACATCAATACTTTGTATGTGTTGTGTTTTGGTTTTAACTGAGTGAGAACATTCATCAAACACGCTTTTGTCGGTGTAATATCAAAACATCCTAAATTACTTTAGGTTTACTAGAGTAATCACCGCTATCCAGCTACTAATGACGTCATCGGGTCTGATATATGTTGTAAAATCATAACATCGTCATCGGAATTAAAAATATTTGCAAAGTTGCATCAGGTTTAATATTAGATGTAGGCTTCGATTTGCTAGATTTGTTTACATATTGATTCTGCTATTTTTAATTATACGGGTAGAGGGGCAAATGAGCCTGATAATAAGTGGTCAACATCACCCAAATGTAATGGCGCTCTAATTATTATTAACTATTCCTTAAATCGCCAGTGCACCAATTACTTTGGGAACTAAGATGATAATACCCCTTTTGTGGTAGTTAAAATGACTAACATAACCCAGCCTTCAAATCGGCTGAACACTAAAATACTAAGCATTGCTGTTTGGCAGTAGAATATTTGATGAGTAGACTAATGAACCTACCCAGACGAGTAAGTATAAACTTTTACCTAGTAGTTGCTACATACAAGTAATGCTTATTGTACTTGTCAATACTAGTAATGTAGAGTTCCGGTATGAATCGTCATTGAACCAGTGTAAATACAGGCATAATGGTCATAATATCTTAGTTCCCAAGATTGGTAGCTCATTGGTGATGTAAGAAATTATTAATATCTCTTATGGCCCAATTACCACGACCTACAAAATAATAAAAGCTAATAGAAAACGTGTAAAAATATATAAACAGCTACAGGCAGGCCCGATTTTTTATTTCGATACGTGTGTTCGTGACTTTGGGTTTGAACAGGTTTATGACTTTGCACCGGTAATCTTATTTCAGGGGATGAAAAAACTGCTTGACTTGCTATAAAATATAAATAAGAAAATTGTATTAGATTATTCTTTGAAAGATTGGATTTTGTGTTTTGATATATTGTGTTCGTGTGAATAAATTATTGCTCAGCAACGTACGTACACTTGGTACACAAATAGGTTTGAAGATTAATCCGTACATGCTTCAATTTGGGTTGGAAATATATTGCCATGCAGTTCCAATATTCCTCGATGAAGGGAAATATTGCGTCATTGAGGAGAACAAAACTAATCGCAAACAAGGATTAAATGAAATATATGTGTGTGTTCTAGAAAAAACCGAGACCCTCGTAGAAAAAAGTGTCCAATAAATTGTGTTTGAACGAAAAACTACTAGTTCCAGGTTTCGAATAAATTTCACACTGATATTCAGAAAATAATTAAAAAAAACATCTTAATTCATATCTAAAAAAAAAATTGTTAAGTTTGTTATGTTGCCTGAACTAAAAATATTAGCAAAATTTCAACTCAATCGTTTGTAGAACCAGTTTAAAATTTTATTTCGCAGATGTGACCCATTGTTGTTAAATAAAAGTTTGTAAACGTGGCATTTTACTGTAGATGTAGGAGTTCCGATAGATCGCATGTAAATACGTTCTAAATATAAATTGCTCAAGATAAGATAGTCTATGATAAAGACGATAGGACTTATGTGACGGTTTGAAGGAGGTCAATACTTCTGTAATGGTCGTTAATCTTGTAGCTTGCAGACCATACGATTCTGGGCTCAAATCACAGGTCAGTTATTAGTATTACAGAAAACGGCAAATTAATTATCAACCTGGTTTTGCTAATTTCCTGGCAAAACATACATTCGTCAGATAGCACGAAAGCTTTTTCTTGTAGCCTTACTTAATATAGTTTTTTCAATGACGATTCCAAAGTCCTTGTAAAAGCCTACTTGAATAAAATATATTTTGATGTGGATTTTGGTTCTGCGATAGTTCTGTCTGCCGTCTGTTGAATTGCCGTACTATAAAAAAACAATTGCAATTGTTAGTATAAAGCCTTTAAATCCGAAGAAATTGGAACTTGCCATAAAAATAAAAACATTATAGTTCATAGGCATAGGCCTCCTAGATCCTAATGTAATTTTTAGGTTATCCTCCCATATTTGCTCCTAGAGCCATCTCTCGAAAACCAAACTGTTTGCTTTCACTTGTTTCAGATTTGCACCGAAGTGTAGGCTCCGTCCATCTCCATATGTGTTGGTCAATACGAAGTAGTATATCTATTACTTTGGTCTTCAATTTAATATATGTATGTACTCCCGATCTTGTATTTTAATTCTAGTACTAGCATGCTCCTCTCCATTTCCTCTTCATAGGCTTTCTGGCATTTTGTGAGTTTGTGTCGTTTTATCAGTGCCCATGTTTCGCAACCATATGTGATGCAAGGGAGATGCAAGTATCGAAAGTCTTTTTCTTTATCATAATACCTAGCTTATCACTTTTCATAATTTCCATAATAATTTTGGTGCTGTGGACTTTAATTTAATGAATACAAACCAATGGGACTTATCATATTATTCTTTATAATGTGATACAAAACTAGAACGTATTCATTGCAAATGCGAATGCAAATAAACTTAACGTTTCATAAGTAAAAAGAGGCTGTACAGTGAGAACTCGTTGCTTTGTATGCGTTTATCTCAAGATATATTATGTTTAGGTCACTGGGTCAATCACTGCGATGGAGCTAAGTTTGAAGTGATAATGGCATGATATGAACATTTTGAAGTTTCAACTATTTAAATTAACGTTGTAATATGTTGGGGGTCCTTTGTATACAAAGTGATACTTTAGGAACATTTAGTAAGGCCTTTGACTATACATAAAATCTATATATACATAACATAATAACATAATCAGCCTGTAAATTTCCCACTGCTGGGCTAAGGCCTCCTCTCCCGTTGAGGAGAAGGTATGGAGCATATTCCACCACGCTGCTCCAATGCGGGTTGGTGGAATACAAATGTGGCCGAATTTCGTTGAAATTAGACACATGCAGGTTTCCTCACGATGTTTTCCTTCACCGCCGAGCACGAGATGAATTATAAACAAATTAAACACATGTAAATTCAGTGGTGCCTGCCTGGGTTTGAACCCGAAATCATCGGCTAAGATGCACGCGTTCTAACCACTGGGCCATCTCGGCTCTTTCTAAATCTATATATATAAAAGCGAAATACCACTCACTGATTAATCACGAAATCTCAGAAACTTATTATATATAAACTTTAAATTTGGCAGGTAAGATGGAATGTTATGAAACTTTACCCCAAAGGAGTGTAAAACGGGGTTTGGAAGTTTGTGTTTTATAAATTTCGCGCGGGTAAAGTCGCATGTTTAGCTAGTAGAATATAAATTCCAAATCAAAATATGCGATATTTAAATAATGAGTTCTTATTACTTTAAAATTACGCTTGTAAATGTCTTGAAAGTTTGCTAAACATTATATGAATTGTTTTGGACAACAATTATTTCCAGTCTTATCTCCACTTAATCTCGTTAAACGTAACTAGTTATCGCTCACAGCTTCGTTCGCGTTTTAGAGGTCGGTCGTCAGGTTTTAAGCATAAAAAAGTAAAGTAGCCTATGTCCTTCCTTGGAGTTCAAGCTTACTTCAAACGAATTTTTCATCAAATTCGGTTTAGTATTTTGGCCTTGAAATACCAATAGACAGACAGATAGACAGACAGACTTACTTTCGCATTCATAATATTGGTATAGATGAAATGTTTGGCTTGCATCTATCTACATAAAATCTATTAAAATGAAACGTTAAGATAAGATTATTTTTAAAACACAAGATCTATACTTGGTGGAAAGGCTTTATGCAAGCCCATCTGGGTGGGTACCACCCACTCATAAGATATTCTACCGCCAAACAGCAGTACTAAGTATTGTTGTGTTCCGGTTTGAAGGATATAACATCTTAGTTTCCAAGGTTGGTGGCGCATTGGCGAAGTAAGGAATGGTTAATATTTCCAACAGCGCCAATGTCTATGGCCGGTGTTGAACACTTAACATCAGGTGCCACACTTGTCGGTCCGCCTGTCGATTACATAAAAAAAATGGAGTCCAAGATGTTATGTCTAGGATGCTATCAACCAATTAAATAAAACTTATTTTTACATTAATCACGAACATCAAATAACACAACATTAAACTTTCTACTCTGGATGTAGGATTCTCAAATTAGATTATAATCGCTTCTCAAACAAGATCGAATGTAAGCATACAAGAAACTTCACGCCTCCCCCAACAAAACGTTTTACTTTCTCCCGTTTAACTATATCGTATTTTATTTAACGAGATCAAGTTTGTTGAAAAATGTTTATTGTCCAATTCAAAAGTTGGTCTGTAGAATATAATTGATAAGAATCGTATACATAACAATTAATTGCTTTAAAAATTATTTCACAGAGTAAATTATTTGTGTATTAATTTTTTTATAATACTGAATATGTATACTCTGTGTAAGTTGACTGTGTTATTGTCCTAGTGGCTATAAGGTCGCCATTAGAACAATATCCTAAGGTTTTTGGTTCAAATTCCGGATTGGCCCTATGGAAAGTTATTGAGTTTTTTCGTTAGCTGCTCTTGCTACTGAGCGTTTATAATAAGTAGTCATTATCGTCTGAGCTGTTAATTTTTTTTTACCGTTCCTTGCATTGCTGTCAACTTTGGAAACTAAGATGTTATCTCTCGTGTCTGTTCCACTGACTTACACATCCTTCAACCAGAACACAACAATACTAAGTATCGACGTTTGGCAGTGGAGTATATGATATAAATAAACACTTATTGTTAATTAATAGCTTACAAAATTAATTTCATTTTCAAATAAAACTTTGATAACTGAGTTATGTGGATTATTCTGAGATTTAATTTAAAAACCCAGTACCTTATTAATTTGATATCGTTTTTAATGCGATATCCCCAATAACGTTGAGCAATAAAAAAGGTAATATGTACAAATACAGTTTCAAATTAAAAGTAATATTGTCTATCGCGGTAATCGTACGTGCTTCGGTTATTAAACCATAACGCAGCATATTCCCCTTTATTACGTAACCGCTGCACGATCTCTATTCATGTAACACGATAACTCTATATATACGAGTATACTATTAAACTGTAACAAGACTGATCGTTAAATAAAAACATAAATAAATTGATAAATTTGTTGAAATAACAAAACCAACACACAGAAACAAATACGACACACCACGCGTAGATATTCGTTAGTTAATTAATCGTGTTGATTTAATTGATGCCCGGATGATAACGGTGGAGATTTGTTATCTTCGCGCGATATTTTAAATCATAAGTGTGTTCGGAAACACTGACGCACTATCACGTCTGTTATTCTTATGACCGCTGGGTTTTTACTGAGAACATTTCGTCGGAAAAACCGAATCTTATAAACAAGCCCCGACACGTTGAGAATAAAATGTTACACACACACATACGTATACTGTTTACTTATAATACACGTCAATTAAGCGCATACGTTTTATTTGTGTAGATACGTAAAAGGAAGAATAATAGTATAAATGAACCTGTAAACTTTCCACAGTTGGGATAAGGCCTCTTTTCCCTTTGAAAGGAAGGCTTGGCAACTAATTCCACGCTGCTTCAATACGGGTTGGTGGATATATGTGTGGTAGAATTCCATAGAAATTAGACACATGCAGATTTCCATCACGATGTTTTCCTTCACCGCCAAATATGAGATGAATTATAAACACAAATGTGTCATCGGTTAAGATGAACGCGTTCTATCTACTGGGCCATCAAACCTCAAACTACTAAACTATTGTATGAATATAACTAATACTTGAATATAATAAATTTTCGCAATAACTAGTCCATATCCAGTTATTCGTGATCTTTGTTAATATTTTTATAACTTTTATTACCAGAAATAATTGAAGTTATTGAAAGGATTTCAAAAGAAATAATGAACAAAGTTGCGGGGATAGCTTTGCTATAGCGATGAAATGTAGATCGTTCTTATTAAAATTTATAGCGAATATTTTCCACTGTCTACTTGATACAAAGAATTGGAGTTCTCTTTATAAAGTTTTGTTTTTAATGATTTATTTTCAATGCAACGCTTTGAACCCGTTTAAGCTTCACGGGTTCCAGTTGAATTAATATTTTATGAGATTTAAAGATACCTTTGTTTTCGATTTCTTAACAGAAATCTATACCTTTGTTAAATCGAACGAGACCGCCTTTGTTAAAAACGTTAATAAAACTTGAAACAAAATGGGTCACAAAGCGAAAACTAGACTTTCCATAATATTCCTGACATAATTTTTATCTCTGATTATGTATTCATTACGCAGAATAAAATATTATAATGAATCTGCTAAATGTCATTGCGAATCTTTAAAATATTTCAGAGTGATTCCGTAAGAATTAACTTCGTATCTTACTCGTGATATGTTTACTGACTCACAGTGATCATAGACTGACATTTCATGTGCAGTGAGTTACGAGTTTCGTCTGACAGAATAACTCTTTTAAGACAATTAGGCGTATCTATATCATAGATACGGTACACTTAATACCTTCCTTCTTTTGTTAAATTGATGGTTATGAAATTATTATTCATCCATGTCTCTCTTCCACGGGAAAGAGTTTTTAGACCACCATTGGGTAAAACTAAATGGCTAAAAAGGTAATAACTTATGTGACTAAACTGTTCGTTTTATATGTGTGTGTAAATATTTATCTACATTTATTTGTTGCTATAGTAAATTTAAAAAATATGTGACTAAGAGAATAATCAACACAAATCTGTTATAGATATTATTATTGTTCATGAATGCTATGTGTATCAATTTGAAATACTTGTTCTGCGAAATTAGGTTAGATCATTTTACTATGGAAATCTAAAGCACTATCTTCCACAGTGTCATCAGTACAAAAGTTAAAGGAATAAACGTATAGTGAACATTTTGAAGGAATACAAATTAACTCGTTAAAATATATTGCAGGGCAAAATGGTAAATCGTGACTGGACCGCAGCGGAAACGCTAACTGTTGCTGGAATGACCGAATTTGAACAGCTCGTAGCTTTCCGAGTAATGATTATGCATTGACATAGGTAATCTTCAAACAATATAGTGTATATAACCATTCTTATAGCTTATGTTTGCAATGCACATTCATTGTTACTTTTGTTTGAAATTCTTATGTTTAATCTTTATATATACAGAAACAAGGATGCTTAGTCTACTGAGTTTCAATAAAAAATAATCTACTTGATCTGGACTTGAATTCTGGTTTTGAAAAAAATCGCCCAGATATATTAATATTCTAAAACGAATAAAAAACGTTACCGATGTTTTTGAATATATATGAGCTCGCGAGATAATTGCTTTAATGTTTTATTTTAAATATGATAGTCTGGCAAAGATGATTTGTGGTACCACTGTCCGAACACAATGCTTCCAACCTCAAGGCACTGTGGACTATGGGAATGAATATATGTATCTTGTGTCTATGAAAAATCAGAATACACCGATAGGAAGTATTGAAATGATGTTATAATAAGTAAAGACTGCGCTGTACTCATTCAAACCTGCCTGAATTAGAGCTTGCATGAATGTATAAACGTGAAAAGAACTTGAATTTAACGCATATCATGTCGAAATTTGAAGCGGGTGAGTCTGAAAAGCAAAGCTACTTTTAAAAAATATTTTACACTTAAACCTTTTCCGAAATGCGTTCTATCTCGGTTTAGTAGTTATTTCTTTGAGGTATGTATTAAAAAATAATATTCTCGTCATTTAGTTTAGATAGATAGATTAAATATATAATTGTTGAATGATAAATTGAACGCAAAATATGATTACCTACATATATACGAAGGACCTTAAAAAACGAAATTTTAAATTTAGAACCATAAAATCATAGAGATTTGTTTTGTATTACACTTGGTAATAATATCGATTACAATAAATTATAATTCATGTAAAGCTAACCCGAATTTTGCAGAGCCAAGTTGTACCCAAACACAGAATTGGTATCTGAACAGAACAGACACGCGCGACCTATACAAATATTTGGCCATTATATAATCTGCGACATTAACGCAGGTTTTAATGACTATGACATAAAATTGGTCATAAGTTTAAGTATTTATGGTATCAATAACTTTATTGGTATTTCACCGAAGTTAATCGAGGTTCAAGAAGATAATTTTCTGAAAGGCAACAATTGTCCCTGGCTTAGTAGAGGTTCATAGGTCACGGTATATGGTTACATACCATCGTATGGGTTTGATAATCTGCCCCGTCATAAAAACAACAAAATAAAATAAAAATCACTAAGTTTACGTAGTGTATACACCTACCCCTACTCTTAAAACATGTGTATTCATTGAATATCAGTTTAACAGATCATAAATAAAAATATACTTACGAAATAAAACTCATGTATTAATTAGTCTTAAAAATTCAAATCAAAGTATACTTTAGTAGGTTTTTACAAGCACTTTTGTATCGTCATTTAACAAACTTTATTAAGTGAAGCTACCATCGGTTCAAAATGTAGATTCTACCGAGAAGAACCTGAGTAGTTACTCTTTTTCAACGTTTAAAAATACAAAGTCATGTTAGTTAAATACAGTTATGTATGTATATCATACACATAATACATCCTGCCTGTAAGTCAACAAGTATTAGCTCCACGCTTTTTTATCATCTATGTAATCTTGTATTGAATAATATTTCTATACTAATAACTTTACCAATGTATTTTTTACAAATGGTTTGAATACTAGCAATGCCCCATATTAATTATGGAAATACTAATATTCCTATTTAAGTTCACTTGTGTTAGGACAACAACGACAACAGCCCAAGGGGTCAGGATCGATCCTGCGACTTTATACATCGTTAGGCGGCCCGTAATTCATTGCGCTATTGACGCTTCAAAAAATATCTGCTGATTTTTTTATAGAAACTAATACCTTGTCCCAAGAAGGATTTATTGACTTCAGTTAAGACAATAACCGAACGCGTTACATTATATATCAAACTAGCAACACTAAATAGATATAATCACACATCATTTGTAAAGATTAATATTGAGCCGGTTAAGCTTCAGATATGTAAATTATTTCTTAATCGTTGAACAATGACGGATTTACGATTCCATTTAATTACAGAAAGCCTTAAGTACACACGGTACGTTAAAGCTTGATTAATTTCGTATGTATTTGTGTCATATTTAAGACTTTATTATACGAGTCAGGGAAATTAAAATTCTTCCAGTAGGACCAAAGACAAGAATATTAACATGGGCGGATAAAAAAGATTGTGTTGTGATGTTTGATGAAAATAAAATAGAAGTATTACGAATAATTTGAAGCGGCTATTCTGTTTAAATTAAGCTTTCTTTTTGGGTCTTCTTGATAAATTCTCACTAACATTTTCATCATAATATATTCAAGAACATAACGGCAATTTTTAATATTTTTGTGTTCCAGTTAGAGCCAGTGTAACTCTACAAGTACAAGGGTTACATCTTAGTTCCCAAGGTTAGTAGCGCATTGGAGACATGAGGAATGATTAATATTGCGTACAGGATCAATATCTACCTACGACCAGTGGTGACCACTTACCATCATGCAGCCCACTTACTACTCCCCGTACCTACATGGCATTAAAAAGCCCTGGGCTTAAGAGTATTAAAATAGTAGTTGTAGTTGAAACAAAAGGCAGACAAAATCACAAAAATGGAGACATTAATTGCATCATTTTAGTAACAACTATTAAAACAATACACAAATAGATTACTAATGTATATTTAGAAACACAATATTAGATAATAAAAATAAATTAAGAAAATTTGTTGGCAGACGATGTTTAAGGGCCTTGTCGATCTCTCTACTAAGTTGTAAGTGACAACGCGAACAGTGAAATAATTTAAAAGAAAACCAGAACTATGTAAGAACTGATTGTTGAAGCGAATTTCTCAACGTAGGCTATGTTATCGTGATCGTCAAACAGATGTTTGAGTCTATCTAAAGATAAATCTTAAAATCCGATAGTTGGAGCCAAACACACGGGACTTTTTCTCTAGAATAAGCGGAAATTATTATATCTGTTGAAGACAGTACCTTACTAACTTACCTGTACCTTAAAATTTATAACTAAAATTAATATTAAAAACATTATTAGTCAAATTGAATTACATTTTCAATATTAACTTAATTCTGAAATTTTATTTTTTTGAAAAATTTGTGATAAATTGTTCATATAAATAAATAAATAAAAAAAATATTTAACTTTTTCAAATTAATCATTTAAAGCTTTTCGTTTGAAATACCGTTTTCACTTTGTCAGTAAGTACAATATAAGATATAATCTTTGTCATTCCTTTGATTACTTGGGTTTCTAATCAGCAGGGATAAACTTTAAATAAGAAAGTTGACTAATCAGGATGAGGGCTAGATAAGGGTCGCTCTATGAATTGAATAGACTCTAAACTCTAACTAATTTTCCATTGTAACTTTTGGAGTTATGTAGAGTCAACATTTTAAACTATTTAAAAAAAGTCTTTAACCTAAATAATAGCTGGATTATTTTTAGAAAAAAATAATATGCTATCGCAATAAATTCGAAGTGTGCGTTGTACCAAAGATTCAACTTGCCAACAACAAGAAAGAATCAACCAGTATTTTTTCAGAGTGTTCTCTATGTAGTCTTTTATAAGATGGGAATTATATGGTATTAGAAAATAATCTGAAAAATATTACACTGGAGATCATTAATAGGCATAGAAAATCTGTATATAGGGTAATATTACCCTATATAGTAATCGGTGGATTGGGAGAGGCATGAAGGTGTAAGGATATGTGCAAGACCATCTGGGTAGGTTCCAGTCGGATTTGTAAAAGTAGTAGACGCTTATCAGACATTCGATCGCTGAACATTATTACTTTATAACGCTACCTCTAGTTTCAAAGGCAAGTTAAAAAAACTAAAGATGTTAGATCCATTTTTTGTAAAGCTATAACTATTATTACATACAAATATTATTATTATTAAATAAATATTATAACAATGATGACGTAAATTAAACGTTAAATTCATGATAAACTATAATCTATATAACATATATATATATAAACTTTCATGGATTTACACATAACAAATCCAAACTAGGTATTTTTATACGTGTCAATCAATACTAACACAATATAAAGCGTAAGCTTAACACACGAGTATCGAATGCATTGGTTGCGGTATAAAATATATCATAATACAATGTAGAACCAATTTCAGTTCAATTTAGAGTGATGATTCTGAAAATTTTCAATTTAATAGTCAGAAATTATTTACACTCATTCGAATATAAAAAATTAACCGTTTAATTTCAAAAACCGTAATAAATATGGCGACATGATTATCTGATCATAATTTTAAATATACTTGCTGAAAGCTATGGTTAAATATTTAATTATATTCTTTTTCCTATTTTTTGTTATATGTGATATATAGAAATATTCTAAATAAAAAAATGCAACATAATTCTTAGTCCAACAACAATTATTTTATTTACGTTAAAAATATTTTTTTTATGATTTAAATTACCTTTATTTATTTTTTTAACGTTCATATAAATTAACTTACCAACTTGTAGAATAATTCCTGTTCAATATCATATTTTAATTAAAAAACTTAACACTCGAAAATTCATCAGTCTCGAATAAATAACACGAGAAACTTAAATTAAGTCAGAACTTAGATCAAACTTAGAAACCGTAACTTATATTTCATCGTATTGCAACTAAATAGGTTACGACGGAGCATCAACTACGCGCGGAAACTCCGACGTCCGCGAGATAACTGCTACGGCTACGGCGTAGCGCTACGACGCAACAGGCGACACTGTTGTGCTGTACTTTGCTCGGCGATACTATTTGTAGCAACTGTTGAGCAGATAGGCTTAAATATTTAAATTGATATTATTTAAGTTACTTTTTTATTTTGTTATGTTGTATTTCATACTTGTATTGGTTGAATAGGTTATTTTAAATTATCACGCTTTCTTCGAAATTTATTTTTAAACAGTGAACAAAAAATAATTAAATTAGTTGATAATCATTAGTAATTAATTTAGAATCTCAGCAATATTTCAATATAATGTATATATTCTAAATTAAAAAGTGACCAGACCTATTATGTTTGGAGTTATTGAAGTTTCTTTGAAAACAAATTTTCGAAGCAGTGCTTTGTTCAGACCACTAGTTGGTGTTAATTGAATCCTTCCGGTCAGTCGGTTTCACGGCCTAAAATACACCACGCAATTTCGTTTCGCAACCCCACGTGTTGTATTTTTATCACTTCATATCGGTACGAATTTTTCCGTACACTTTCTTATTTTATATGATTTTTTAACCGTTGTTAAAAATAAATGTTAAGGTAATATAGGCTTTATAACTAGATATTATATATTTTTTTATATAATATTGTGTAGCTCTTTAATATTATGTGATACCTAGCAATGTATGTTTTTTTATATTAAAAATATGTTTATAATTTTTTAAATTGGAATTGAATCATCATGAGATGCCATTATGAGAGAATTCAAATGCCAGTGTTTTATGATCGTCTTATACAATAATTCCACTAGATTTGATTAGACTATTGTTATACAGACCAGCAGTTATACAGGTTGAGGAAACATATCACACATCGTGTATTCCAAATAACAAAGATCTATGATCCTATAATCTCCGACGCCAACGCTCATTTGGCAAGAACCAGACCAATAAAGAAAACATAAACCAGTTTACTAACGTCCTAAGCCAGTTGTGTTATTAAGTACTTGATCAACAGCATACTGGCTTCAGTTTTACAAAAAAAAAAAATATTGAATAATGGACTATTGAATATATTAACAAATAACCCAAGTTACCAATAAATCACAAATAAACATCAATAATATTTAGGTAGTCAAACAATGGACCAAAATAAAACCTTGTAAACCAAATTGCCTACGAAATCCGTTTCAAATAACTATTTGGATAACTCATATAAAACAATACAAATCAAACAAATCAAAGGCTTTTTCCAGCCGTTGGAAAATAAGACCAACCAATATTTGCTGTAACTTTGTTCGTCAATCCATCAAAGTTGTCAGACTGAATCATTTTAATAATTTGTAAGACGTTTTCTTTTATCAGATGTACTGAAATTGAATTTTGTATAAACATAAAATATGCTTTTTAGATGTTACAGTTAAAACTTTGTTCCGGGCAAAACTAGTTTTGACCGATAAGTCAGGTAAAAGTAAACTGGCATTAAAGGAGTAAGTTAAATAACTGTCATTTTTGAGCCTGAGGGTAAAGTAGTATGTCGTCAAGCCGTCAACATTGGATTAGACAAAAGTGAAGGCAGTTGGAGCCCACTAAACATACACACACACAAACTGAAGCATCAAAAAGCAAATATAAACTCAAAAACGAATGCAAATGTGGCTTTGTGGTAGATTGTAGACGTAGAGTAGATAAGCTGGCCCTGTTTCGTATACTGAGAGTATCACAACTGTTATGTCATGCCTAGAAGGATACGGTAGATAATAGTTAGAAGGCCGAACTCGTTGACGAACTTTACTCTTCTCGGACCTGGAGATCCATAACAGTGGCACGCGTGTTAGTCTTGCGCGTCCTTTTAAATACCCAGAGAAGGAGGACAGCTGATATAGTCTAGCATATATATCAGCTGTAAGTAGGTAGGATCTGGTGTGGAGGACTGTGATCTTTCTTTTTAATGGAGGTGAGCTGTGATAGATTTGACTGGTACGCTGTTAAGGAACTTGAGGTCTAGGATACTCTCAGCATTTCATATAGAAAATTCTACCTGTAACATGAATATCGAATAAGCTGTTAATACTACAAATAATTGAACCTACTGCTCTCTTTAATTGACGTTGATTTGTATTGAGTTTGTCGTGTAATATTTTATGTGGCATAAAAATTATTGTACAACAATATTAATTGTGATAAGAAAAATAATAAATAAACATATTTTACTTTATGATTGTAGGAACAGATATTAAAATGCACAAATGTACCACTTCTGGGTTAGGGCCTTTATGGTGAGAATAAGGCTTGGGGAGCTGTCATAATTGTGTAATCTCCATTACGCTTGACTGGTTTTGAACCCGTAATCTTTGATTATCATTTACATGATCTTACCACTGGGTTACTTCGACACGAATGTGTACTTAATAAATATTCCAACACCTTGCTACCAATCCTCCGTTAATGTTTATTGAAACATACATATATAAAAACATTATTATCTTTTTGTATTCCGTGCTACTTTCAAATGTTACATACTCAATCGTGTAGCTCTAAGAGGCTACATGTATTTCTCTGAATGCAACGAAGTAAAATTTATAGTTCGATAACTAAAGCACTTTACAATGTTACCCGTACCCGTATGTATATTCACTACTACAGATTTATGCATCATAGAACCTTATGAAAACCACTAGGATTTTAATACGAATATATCGACTAACGTCATACAAACGATTTTCAGAGTTTTTATTCGAAAATAAATATTTCAAATAAAAAATATTTTTGTTTTTTTTTAAACATACATGGGGTCTTATTATAAAGAGGGAATTAAAACAACTATAAATAAACTCATAATAAACAAGACCACTATAGTATAAATTTTATTTGAGTTTTATTGCAAACAATTTTTTTTTCCAAGCATCAATCATTTTACTTAACGTGTATTTGTTATAATAAAACCGGGTCCACACAATACTAAAAGAGGATCACGTTTGCAAAATTAATAAGGCCAAATCATTATTAAATTCCCATAAAAAATAATAATATATATTGTAAGTGCTTAAAAATTTTAGACTAATTAGTTATTACTGTAAAATTAATTAGATAGTAAAATAGCTGTATAATTTAACAGTTAGATTACTATTATAATAAATAATATTTAAAATTAAATAGCCGTTATATCGAACCGCATAAATTAAAGCTCGATTCGAGAACAGTTACATTTATATTTATGACCTGAAAAGTATATTGTACTTTTCACTCGTTTATTACACTTTACAATGGATGTAAACATTTTATGGAAACTTGCACGTTTAGGATGAAACATATCAACAGCAAGGTGAACAGTTCCACCATAGCATCAAATTTCTTTCTTAAAAAATCAAGGTATTTGCCCAATAGGTCGAAATTTAAACTAATTATTCTATAAACATATACGAATAGTACTTTATCCTGTTTAGTTTTTTTTTTGTTTAAGTCATTGATTAATATTTGGCTCACGGAATTCATAGTAGAAAACCAGTCTAAACAATAAATATGGCAACGCTCTTAAGTTTTCTGATAATTTTCTGCTCATTTTTCATTCCTTCTACAAAATTATAAGAAAATTTAAATTTTAAAGAAAAATAAGAATGAAATCAGTAAAGTCGTACACAAGATATGTCGTAATCAACAGAAATAGGGATTTATTTCTATGTATATCGATAGAACATACTTTATTATGTACTTTACAGACATCTATATTTTGCTGTTAATAGCGTATTTAACTACGAGATTGATTTACTCAAATAACTCTATGGCTACAACTGTAGATTGTAACTATTATATGGAATCTGAAGTATTCAGATCGTTTATGTACATACAATATAGTATACGAATAGAACTTACACTTAATTGAATACGAATATGACATACTTGAAATGGCAATAAAACAACATTTTAATACTGTAGAGGTATTCTGTGAGATGAAACTAGAAACTCACCGCAGAACACGAGCGTGAAATATCAGAATGAGGCATGCGATATTTACTATGATAATTGTTTTGTGGAATACGCGCATGTATGTATGTCGGTTGTCAACATTTTACGAGTGAGATAAGAGGTGAATTCTTTGAGTTGTGTTACTCAAAGAATTCACCTGCTGGCGATAAACTACACAATTTGAGCAACACGTTTCAGCTACCCTTATGAAATATATAAATAATTACACTTTAAAAAATAAGGAAAGGTTATTTAATAATAAAATATTTTATGAATTATAAAATATATTTTATTCTTAGTTACAATTCTAATGTACTTATTCAAGAATTGTAACTAAGAATGTAACAGAAAGGGAAGCCAGACAGACGCGCCGTAACGCGTTACGTAACGAAGCATTTCGAATAAAATTAATAAATAATATGCATGGTTTATATATATAATAAGGCTCTATATACAATTTTTAGATTGGGGAAGAAACGTAAAAAAAACGGGTTTTCCCGGCCAGGAGAGTTGAAATTATCGGATTTATCCTACTGAAATATGCATGTATTTAGACTGGGAAGGTTAGAAAATTTACACAGGGAAGCATTAGCATTAGCATTAGCAGCCTGTAAATTCCACTGCTGGGCTAAAGGCCTCCTCTCCCTTTGAGGAGAAGGTTTGGAGCATATTCCACCACGTTGCTCCAATGCGGGTTGGCGGAATACACATGTGGCAGAATTTCGTTGAAATTAGACACATGCAGGTTTCCTCACGATGTTTTCCTTCACCGCCGAGCACGAGATGAATTATAAACACAAATTAAGCACATGAAAATTCAACGGTACCTGCCTGGGTTTGAACCCGAAATCATCGGTTAAGATGCACGCGTTCTAACCACTGGGCCATCTCGGCTCTACTTACACAGGGAAGGTTATTATAATTTTTTT